>NC_141199.1:11545000-12915000 GCF_054491065.1 Syngnathus leptorhynchus | reverse complement strand
TGAAAAATGACTTGAGCTTAACTTCAGCGAGCTCCAATAACCGACACACTACCTCCCACTATCTCTTTGCTTTATCGTTGCTCTTTCTGTCTCTCTGCAGGACTTGGCCGTCCAGCTGCCAGTGAGATGTGATTCCCTGGGCGTTCATATCACTTTGACAAAGCAAAGTGTGCTATAACAGGTAAGAATGTGACAGTGTATGTTGATCACATTGTGTTCTCCGAAGAATTCGATGGGAAGGCTAAGCACTACCTTTCTGGACTAATGAGTAGTATTGCTTTATCAGCAATTGTGTGATGAACTGCAAATCACTGCTAAAAGGTCCTAGCACATCACAAACATGACACACATGCTGCATTCGAAAATCTGAATTTTGCAATGACTTTATTAAACTAGTGCAGTTTAGCTAAGGTAATATTTTCTTAACATCCATTAAAAGAAGATAATTGTTGTTTTTTTTTCATTTCAGGTATCGGTAGTCATAAAAAAAAAAACAATCAACCAAAAAGGTTTCTTGTAATTGTAGTTTCATACTACCTTGTACAAAATCTTGCAAAATAATTGTGTTGCTAATGACAGACTACACTCGCAAAATTAGCTTTTTCAAGCAGTTAAAAAAGTGCCAAAGTGAATTTTTTGCCATTATAAAACCTTGATCAACTATAGGTCAAATAAATAAATGTCTATCTGAATGTTTTGAAGTCTTTTTTTTTTTTTTTTTTTTTAATGGCATGTCTTCCTTTTAAGCATTTTAATTGCCCTCATTGAGTTTTGTAATTAGTGGGGGTCTGCATGGATTTAGATTGTGAACTAATCGAGAAGGAAAAACGTTTGCAAGCAAAAAGCATACTCTATTTTCAAAATCCAATAAATCAGAATTGATCAATATGGATTATTCTCCAGCCATTTACAGTACAGGCTGTGATTGAAGTTGTTTTTGGTCATTATCAATCATTTAAAGTAAGTTAACTCCAGTTAAATATTCAAACGATTAAACTCTAAACCCTCTGGTATTTTTAATAAAGAATGACAAGGTCATAATAATTTCATTTCAGTGGCAGATGCAAAACACATATTTGATAAATTGCTGCCAATGCTCAGGAGCATTTTCATTGAATTCAAAATTTTGTATGACTGAGAATCAACAAAGGCACAACTTCAAAAGCCTTCGACTTGAGCTTCCATTACATTTTATAATTGCATGTACAACAAATAATACATCATTTTATTCTGTGTGACAGCAGGTTGAGCACCAAGTATGACCATCCATCATCTTATTAAACTCTACTGAGATGATGGGTTTCCAAACACAGCAGAGGCCGGGGGCATAGTCACAAAAAATATACCCATGCACCTGGTGTGCTGATTTTATTTTCATTTTTTGCACAGAAGCTACTGTATGCATGATGATGATATTTTTTTTAAGGAGCCAAATTTGACCCATTGTTCTCTCTCGGGATCTCTGGGCTCCATCTGTGCCAGAAAGTGCACTAATTGGCCCGACAAATGTGCCCTCAGACTGGTAATGCAATCAGTTGTGACACTGTGATGATGTGAGAGTACACAAAATAGCATGCAATGTGCAGCGCTTGTAACATACAATAAAAATGTTCTATTTTGGGCGAGAAAATGAGAGTTGCTTCGCTCTTATCTTCATAAAGCAACTTTGACTAAATAATACATAGGTAAAATAAGAAGAGAGTTGAACAAGTCTAACAACAAAACAACACAGACGCTGCACCATGTGGAGCTCAGACAGCCAGGCAATAAATGTTCATTAGTTGTTAACTTTTTAGAAGTAACTCAGCCCATATGATAATTGCTGACAGATGTTTGAGGCGCCTGTTTGCAGATGTTGTTATGCTGGCTTGGAAATTACCACGTTGATCACGTCCCGTGTAAAGGCCACGCTTCTCAATGTGACCACAAGGCGGATAGAGGAGCATCATCGAGTGCGAACGTTGCACAATACAATGCGGCGTCGCTATCGGTTTCATTTCAGTCAACCCTCTGTGGGTTGAAGGCATCAAGAGGAGTTAAAGCGCAAAAGCGGGCCTTCATCTGTCCATGAAGCCACTCAGTGCAACTTATTTACAGTGCATTTACAAGCTGAGCGGGGCTTGTAAAATGTCAGATTTACGAGCGCCTTTTTAATTAGAAATACTGTCTTCTTCAGCCGGCCTGATGAATTGTACGTTCAATTTATTGACGGTAGAGAGGGATGCTGGTCCTGGTTATCGTCAGGCACATCCTGATTACCACGTTTTTGTACTAAAAGGAGAAATAGGTCACATCTTTCATGTATTAAAAAAAAAACTGAAATTGTATTTTGTTTGTTATTACTCAAGGTCAATAGAATTCATACGAGTCAAAACAGGTTTTGCAAGTTTTGTCTTATGTTACTTGACTTATAGGGTTTTATTTTTTTACGTCATGGTCACTTTTTGAAAGTTGATTGAATGTTTAATATCTTTCATACAAAACTATACAGGGGTGGTTCGGTGGGGCACTGGGTAGCACGTCCGCTTCACGGTTAGGAGGGTGCGGCTTCAATTCCACCTCCGTCCCTCCCTGTGTGGAGTTTGCATGTTCTCCGCGTGGGTTTTCTCCGGGCACTCCGGTTTCCTCCCACATCCCAAAAACATGCTTGGTAGGCCGATTGAAGACTCTAGATTGTCCCTAGGTATGAGTGCGAGTGCGGATGGTTGTTTGTCTCTGTGTGCCCTGCGATTGGCTGGCAACCGGTTCAGGGTGTCTCCCGCCTACTACCCGATGACCGCTGGGATAGGCTCCAGCACGCCCGTGACCCCGTGGGGACAAAGCGGTTCAGAAAATGGAATGATGGAACTATACAGTGCACTAAAACCACGTTAAGGTTAATATTCTTAAAATAATGCCTCTTAAAACTGAACATTATTATAAAAACAGATTTCGTCCTGTCTTATGAATGGGATCATGCTAGTGTAGCTAATATTTTGTACCAATGTCGGCATATGCCTTAATGAACTTCCTGTTCAGTGTGTCACCCCTAATGTTTCCCTTCCTGGCTCTCACATGAGTCAGCATGCTTCTTTTGAAATCCAATTCTGTGATACTAATGCTTCGTTTTGCCAAGACAATGAAGCAAAGAAAGAACAACAGGAAAGGGGATATATCAGTCGTCATGTTGGGATATGAGGCAGGCATGTGCTTCCCGTTGGGCATGGACAATTACAAAAACTACATTTGATGCATTACCAGTCAGAGTCCACATTTTAAACATACATCGGTTTCATTCGGTAAATACACTTTGCAAATATGACAACATTTATCACAAGGTGAAATATGAAAAGGAGATTTTCATTCATAACTCTAAATCTGACCTTGATGTGAGGAAAGGATTTAAAGACAAATTGGCTACGGTCTCAAGTATGCAATTCCAAAACACATAAACGCTGCTTTAATTAGCCACAAAATATTTATCCACAATAGAGCATATAATAATAATAATCCAAATAAAAAATGTTGCATTTCTACATTTAGTTTGGCCCCAAGTATACAACCAAAATACCCCCTGCCATTAAATAGAAAATCTGCAATTAAGGGATAATGTTCACTTTTTTACTGACACTGTCACCGAGGTATTAATTAACAATTTGTTTATTATTGTGGTTTGCAGTGTTGCTCTGCTTCACACTGAGAACACTTTCTAATTAACCTAATGTTTTGGTCGGTGACTACACTGTACATTAGCATTTGTATGCTATTATAATTCAAAGGCCAGCTCTATCAGCCCTTACGCTCATTTTATTGGATCTCTCACACACACACACACACGTATAAATTTTTTTTTTTTTTGCTCCCCTGCCAACAGTCTCCATTAATACAAGCGTATTGTTCAAGCGTATGACCTTTGCCTTGAGTAGAGAGGCCTTTGTCCTAGAACAATGGAGTCCATATTGGAAACCCTGCCAGTCAATGCCGTCCCTCCAGCTGCTCGAGAAATTGCGCAGATTGTGCGGGGTCCAAGTTGAAGGCTTGGAGGAAAGAACTTGTAGAGTGCCTGCGTGTGTTATTTTTTTTTTCCTTCTCTGTATTGTTTGTTTCTGTAAAATGCAAGCCTGTTCTCAAGAATCACCAGATGGGCTAGCACAATTAAAACCAGCCATATTCCCAAGTGCGCACATATGTGTGTGCATGTGCACACACATGCGCGCAGCCAGCCATACACGCAAACACACTTAGAGAGCAGGACACAAAGCAGATGTCTGTGGAAAAACGAAACCTGATCGACACTCTGATGCGGTGGAAGTTTGAGTGTCCCAAGCAAAACAGAAGTCAATCAATCAGTCACTCAATCAATAGATGTTTGTCTGGCTCGCTATCCACAACTATTATTTACAATTATGATTATTTACAGTATTTAGTGGAACTATCAAAGTAACCCTGAAGGTCATAGAATTTGTAATTCAAATAAAAATTTATTGTTTATGGTACCGTACTGCTATAGGGACAATCGTCCTGGAAATTTAAACTCATTCCGCCGACGTCAGCGGAATTTGTTTTCACCAAAATAGTCGCTCCTACCGCATACATTGACAGGCAGAAAAAAAATGGCGGCCGGTGCGAATTTCTTAGACTAAATTGAGTTTGTGAAATAATGCCGTATTGTCAACCAAGTTAACACAGTATTGACTGTTGTGTGATCAATCAGAGCGTGGCTATCTGAGTCCTCTATCTCAACATTAGGCCTCTTTGGACTTGTATTGAACCGCAGTAACATATCGGCTCACAGGAAATGAGCTTGGGACTGAAAGGTCACACTTTGGAATCCGACTACTACTGTGGCTGTGAAAATCTCAGCTCTTGAAATCCCTCAACAACTATCATCGGGTCTTTGACCTCTCAGCGCTTAACCTTTAGTTGTTCCAGCTGAAGGTCTTGGTGGCCAGCGGTGCGAGGGAGCGTCGGCTTTGCTGAGCAGCGCCCAGGTGCGACCGTGTTCAATGTGCAAAAGCCATCCAACCTTTTCCTTCCTCTTGAGCCCTCCCCCACTTCCCCCTTTAGCCATTCATGCAATGAGCCGGCTTAAATGGGGTCTCATGACTTGGCAGCATGCAATCATGTTCTCTTTTGGCTTTTGAATCCATCTTTGAAAGAACAATAACTAAGAACTAGAGTGGAACCTCTTTCAATTTAAAGGTTTCATTGTTTCACAGCTGAAGCAAACAATGGCCTTCCCTTAGTGTTTCCTCTTGATAGAACCAGTTTGCAAGACTAAGTAAGCTGCGGGTCTTGTATGGGTTTTTAAAAATCTGGATATGAGCATATTCCGTTTTTTTTCAGGTACTTGGCTTTGTGTAAACTGGTATATTATATTCCTTTTTGAAAAGGTTATTGACCACTTGTGAATATACTCAATGACTAGTCATTCAATAGTTCAAATCCTTTTGGCAAAATGGCTGGGACAAAATCTTTATGAAGTGTAAAAGAAATATTTCAAGTCATAATTTAGTTACTATGCTTGCAATACAAGTTGAAAACTGTTTATCACAAGTATTTCAAAAACATTACAATTTATTTACTTATGTATTTATGTATCTATTCGACAATTTATCAGTTTATCAATTTATTTATTGGCCGAATAGTTCTTGTCTTATCTTCTTTTGACTAGTCTGTTTTGGAGTAAGTTTCCCAATAAACAGCACAAAACAAAACCCACAAAAACAAATGCTGGATGTCATAATCAGTCCATGTCAGTGGCAGGCAGGCCAACCTGTGTTGATCCTCAAAGCTTTTCTCACTACTGCTAGTATATGATCCTTAACAGCATCTTCCGAGTATCCTGTTGACTGTGCCAAAGATACCACCTGTCCCTTGTGGAGCTTTAATTTCCCTCTAAGGATCATGACAATGTACCGCCGCAACACTCGTGAACACACACACACACACACACACACACACACACACACACACACACACACACACACACACACACACACACACACAAAGCACTTGCGGACACAAATAAGCGGTGACCTGAGTGCTCCTTGACGAGTGCGTCTACACACACATACACACAGAGACAAATACACTTGACAAGGGGGAAATAGCCTTCAGAGATAGCTTTTGTCAACAACTTGGAAAAAGTGCATCTATTTAGCATCATCGTATTCCTTGAAGGATACGCCATCTTATTTGTGAAGTGGCTGTGTGAAACAAAACAAGTGATGTCAGTTTGCCATGTTTGACTTTCTCCTCCTTTTCTGTTGCTCCATTTTGGCTACTGACACTCAAATCATTTCAAATGTTTTGTTGAGATGATAAGTACTTCTGAAATGACTGAAGAAAGTTTGTATTTCATGTTTTATGCTAAAATCTTGTGGATAAGTACAAGCCTCATCCATACTTGACTCTCAATACCATTCACTCTTCGAAGATTGAATCTTTTCAGAACTTTTTCTGACTGGCAATCCGAGTTGAAGGCCTAGAGCGGCTCCCTCGCTGCATAAAAGATGTGTGGAGTGAGCAATGAAAGTTTGATCACAAATTCCCTGCACGATTAATCATTGATAAACGCACAGTCTACATACAGTTACATCGCAATTCTCTTTCATATGGGCGGTCAGAATAAAGTAGTGTCGTGATACAGTACAGCATGTGCCCCTAGTCAAATAGTCAAAACTCAAACTCAGTCAAAAGCTCTTCTTGTTGACGATGAGAGCAATTTTTTTTTCTTTATGTCTCCATTAGGGATGTCATACTCGAGTCCGAATCAACATGTTTTTTTTATTTTTGTTTTCTTGTATTTGACTCCTTGGCATTTGAAACTTGAAATAATATTTTTCTAAATAGCAAAACAGCCATCTGATTGGTTGACTTAAAAGTTAGTCTTTGTGGGTTCTAAAATGTGTTTTTACCAACAGAAAGTACAGTAGGTGGCAATCAGGGACAACAAACCCTGGCGCGGCAACGCCTTCATGTTCATTTATTAGCTTTGAATTTGCTGCTGTTATGTGGGCGCCTCTCCCTGTTTGGTGGATTGTTGCCCTCGGTCTACTCAGGGTCGACTGCCATTAATAAAGCAACATTGTTATATTAAATTATTCTTGTCTGTCTATACACACAGTTAATAAAGCATATAGCCATCTAAAAAATTTTTTTGAGCATCATGAAATTTTCCTCTAACAGTGTGGTGGTGAAAATAGTATTCTTCTGTCTTGAGGTTTACTCACCTGGACATGGACCTGAACCCGGACTTAAACTCATTCTGTGACTCAAACTAAAGTAGGATTTGATAAAGCTGGACAATTTTGTATTAAATTGGGGAATAGTCCACTATAATACATTTAAAAGCATTAACCGGTATTACTGTTGTCAGCTTATTTTGTTCTATACAGACTTGGTGACAGTAACTCTCCACTTTTCTAGCCAGTATTTTAGTTATTGTTGTCAAAGCCTATTTGAAGCAGTGCAAGTATATTTACAGAGAAAGAAAATTGGTGCCCCTGTGTGACATGAAGAAAAAAAATATAGCAGAAATATGATGTATTGCACATATAGCATAATATAAAGTAAACAATAATGGTCACATAATCTCGTAAGAGTTGTCCTCCATCTGTCCCTTTGAATGGCTATATTTTCAATGCCGGTCCCCCTTTGCTGATTGGAATATATCAGCACACGGGGGGATATGAGCCAGCAATATGATCCAGACCTGGCGTGATTTGAATATGAAATGATTCAATTATTGATTTCAGTTATTTGGGTGTCGCGCCCCGAGGTGATATTGTAGCAGCGCAATCACCACGCTGACATTTAGCGTCCGTGTTTACCTTTACTGTCTCCGCTGATTGCCTCCAAATCGCTCGCCGTATGTCCTGCCGGAGCTCATTGTATCATCACTTTTGTGCTATTTAGGGAAAAAGTGATGGATGCGGCTTATCAAAAATGCAACAGTTTGTGTGCTCGGCGCTTGTGCAGAAAATAATAACATGCCCTCGCAATCATGGAAGGGTGATTGATACAGGAATGTAATTGAGCAATATTGAACATTGCAAGCCTGAAAAAAAGAAAAATAGAAATGTATGCCTGCTAGGAATGGAATAGGGTTTGAAGTTCTCACCTTGACAGTGATGGAGACGTGAACTTCGATCCCCGGATATGCCTGCAAGCTGTGCTCTTAAGCTCAGCTTCAGCTCTGCGGGGACAGTAAATGCCTCGATTTTTATCTGATAATATTCCAGGTACACCTCTGAATAACTGCTGCTGCGTCGCCCTGCTCCCTGTATACTTTGAAGAAAATCGCTTTTTCGCTTTCCATTCGTTTGCGCCGATAGACGTGAAAATGTAATATCTGACGAATGTGTTTGCTGACAAATATTCCCAATATCGTCGCGGACATCTGTCATGAGACATTTTATGTGCACGGTTGCGCTGAGCTGCACGGCTGTCAAAGTGACTCCAAAAGAGGTAGTTTTAATGTCACTCCACTAAATAGAAATGTTTTTTTCCTTGCACCCACTGGTGGATTTTGTACTTATGAGTCAAGTTGACAATGTGGAAAATGAAAGCAGTTCTCCTAGGTGGATTCTGCCGTATTTCTGATGCCATTTTCTCAGCAGTTAGACAATCCAACGTTAAGTGGATGTTTTATACTAGCGTTGGTGTTCATGCATTATTGAATTATGAACAGGGCCTAGTCTGGTAAGGGCCTTTTTGAATAAATATTTCACTACCATGATCTACCCAGTTTCTACCTGCTCTGTAATGTAAGTGGCAAGGGATGGGCCCAAACGTTCTCAAGCAAAAATTATTTTGCTTCTTAATTTAAACAGTGTGATCCACATCCATAACTTAGAATTGCTGAATCGGAACAAATCTGTCACATTATTTCCTGGCAAAGTTAAAACATTGTTACTTTATCGAGGTCATCTGAATCTTTAGAAGTTTCATAGAAAGGGAGAACAATAGATTTAAGGAGCCCGAGGACATGGGACATTTTTAATCTTCTTTGCAGAGCATCGGGCACAGCTGGATTGAAGGATGGCGGAGGCAGCAAGACAAAAAAAAAAAAAAAGAAAAGAGAATTACGGTTGAGACACTGCAAGCTTATGTTGAATTTTAGGTTGGTTTCGATCAGCAAACTAAAGTTCGCACAAAAAACCACCAGATGACAAAACGATCATAACCAAAAAAAAAAGTTATTTGCAAGTTATTCACAAACACCATTCGTTACTCTTGTATATAATAATTCATTTCGCCACTATGGTGCTCAGAAGATCAAAATGGGCAATTCCAAATATTGGGAGCTTTCCATAAGGATACTTATTATGAAATGAATAGAAATAAGGACAGCAACTAAAATGCTAAATGGGCAGAACAAGATAACAGAGTCCTTGATTTTTTTCAGGGTATTTCAATCTAGGCCACACACGTCATTTCCTGCCTGTCTGTCTGTCTGTCTCCACATCACCGCAGCATCACTCACTGCTGAGGTGGCTGTTCTCCCTACTGTACAGAACAACCCCCCCCAACACACACATCCACATTGGCGCAAACTTTGGCCTGTGGCTTTAAGGCAGGGCTTTGATGGATACACTTTGACAGGACTGGGTTCGGAGCCCAGCGACAGAGGACGAGAGGGGAGCGAGCGAGTGTGTGACGAAGAATGCAGATGAATCAAAGTGAAGAAAACAATGGCTGTGGCAGTGGAATCAACATCACTGTATCTCTAGTTGACATAATTGATTGTATCAGAGGCAGTTTTGTAAACCATTACCTCTCCCCGAATGTGAACGAATGACTATGTGGATGACTGTGTGTGGCAACTGTGAAGGAATTTAAATCGTTTTTACAACCAAAAGTGGAAGGATTTTTTTTTTCTTCTCATCTTCTGGCTTGATTGAATACATCTTTCTGACATCTCAGTCCCAACATGTTAATATTTTAGAGCAGTTATCTGCACATCAGAGATGACAAACCCAACAGTTAACATACTAGTCGAATCCTTTCACTACAAATATTGAGTAAAACTGGATGGATCAACACTGGCTGCTTTTAAAAAAAAAATAAAAATGCTATGCTATACAATAAAATACGATACAATACTACAATATGACACTACACGATACGATAGGATGCAAAACAATGCGAAACGACGGGATACGAAGGGATGCGATACGATGTGATACAATGCGATATGATGCGATCTGACAAAATTGTAAATTATAATATTATTACATTTTCAGTATCCTTAGATGTGCCAAGATGAGGGCTAATAAGTTGGCAGTGAGGAGAAACTTTGGATGCAGTGTCAAAAACATGACAATTAAAAAGATATGCTCAATGTGGCGTGATTAATTGAGCAATAGACTTATCTTTGCCATCTGATGCTCAACATTGTTATCTTTCCAGTGCAAAGTTAATATGTGAACTGTGTAGGTGTCCCAAATGTGGCCTGGTCCTAAAGTGTTACTGTGTAAATGAATATTTGTTCAATCATGATATTGGTTGATTTAGATCGCTTTTGTCACTCCCACTGCAACCAACTGCCTTCACCCTATCAGCCTCGGTCCCTCTGTCACTGTTTTATCCCGCACTTCCATCTCAATTTTCCTCAGCCTATTTCCTTCTTGACCTCTGTATCTCCTTCATCTCTCTTTCCTGCTCTCATATTCTTTATCTCGTTCCCTTATCCTACTTGCTCCCTCCTTCCATGCCGTCTAGTCTCGTGAGAGAAAGAAGACGCGTGCAGTTGATTAGACGGGAGCATTAGAAAGTTCACATTGGATCAGAATGTAGTGTCTAGCCGCCAGGCAGTGAGGGATACAAACGCCGGAGCATATAGGCGAGGTCGTCGGCGGTGGAATTTTCAGGGAGGTTTTGGGCGCATCAGATTTCCGGGCGCATCCTCGGAGCGGTTGAGGGCAGCCATGCGGAAACGACAGTGGTCCGGTCAAAGCCGAAACTCTCCTAGATGCAATTTTCTGACGGGCGGAGAATGTCTAACATGGAGGGGGGTTGGGTGCTCCTGAGCCCATAGCCCATTTTTAAAGGAACAAATCTTTAGCGAGAATTTGCCGCTCCCTCCTAATTGGTTATGAATGTTGCAAAGACAAAAAGCCACACAGACAAAAATAATTTAATGACCAGTGATCTGGCTAATGAACATCATAGAAATACCCAAACACATTCTTTGGGGGATTTCTAGTCAAAGTGAGGTTTTTGGTTGGTATTTATTTTTTGTTTTGCAATCATATTCCGATACGTGAAAAAAACTTTGTATTTTGGAGTGTGTTGCCAAAAACACAGCTACTTATGAATAGTAAGTAGAAAAATACATATAAAACAAGAATGAAGACAGATGCAGATGTGTAGATGTAATTACAAAATAGACATCAGGCTACATGCGACTAGCCAGACGTTGCCGCCGAGAATTTTAAAGTGACCACAGCATGTCAGACTGATGTAGGGGTGACCTATTGCTCTAAGGCTACACACTCCTGCGCTCTGCACTTCTTTGCTGGGAAGCCACACAAAAGATTTACAAGGCACACTGTACGTTATAAATTGCCAGCCAGGCCACTTGTCTTCAGGGCACCATGAAAATAGTGCACATTCCTACAGTCAGGCAGGCCCCGCACCCATCTAATCGCAAATGTGTGTGTGTTGTATTGTTGCGTGGAAAACAACTCGTGGGTGTAGCCATACTGCAGCAAGATGCATCCGGCCAATGTAACAATGTGTCATCTTTAGTCGACGTCGGATTTGTTCAGATAATGGAGAGTGTGTGTGTGGAAATGGTAATCATCGGTTTTAGGGGCAAACTATTATGCTTATAAAACATTTGGTGACTGCAATGTTGTGTTTTTAAAGCATCATAAAATTAGATGTTAAAATGTATATACAGTATCATTGGTGTCCGGTCAAAACCTCCTAAGTCACATTTTGGTGAATTTCATAATTTTTTAAAAATCTATACTTTGGTGAGTACAGACTCAGATTGATCAATTTCCACTTTAATGATTATCGTTAGTCCTGTATTTACTCTGTATCGGATCGATACCAAATCTTGCAATATCACACACCACTAACGAGGAGTTCCTAGCTCTTTGTTGTTTTTCACACTAAAGTGTGTTAAAACCCGGCACAAAAAACAACAACATGTGACTATTAATTAGGAATTTAATTTGATTCGTGTGGGCTCCACCACACGCAACGACAATATGGATGCATGTTGAGGCCGTCACGTCAAGACATCCATGTCATCGGGAGCTGACAGGTTGTGCTGTCTCAGTACGAGCCTCCAGTCACTCTCAGGGGCCCCTCACTGCTAATCATTATCTTGGGCTTCATCAGCAGAGGGCAATTACAATGAAAGGGGAGGGGGTCTCCATTCAAAAGCGCTCATGGTGGTTCAAATGTGTGCACGGTGTATTTACACAGTATCCATCCGTTGCACTTCACTGTGCATGCTTGTTTGCAAGCGCTTGTCTCGCTCGTTACAGGCCATTACATGCGATGCAAAGAACACCCACCCACCATTCCTGGATTGTTTTTTTTTTAGCTACCTGTGTGAGTGTGTGAGTCATTCTAATCAAATTTCTGCCTGTCTACCAGTCTGGTGCTGATGATAATGTGCTTCACTGCCCTCTCACTCTGTGTCACCCACCCAACCTCATTAAGCACACACGGGAAGGGTCCGTGGTGGTTTAACCCACCCTAGCAAGCCAACTGGAGGTAATTTACCATAGCTTGGCAGACACATGCCACTTTACTGAACACAGCGCACGTCCCCCTGAGCTTTGCTCACGCTCAGACTTTTCACTCCAATGGAGCACAAAAGAGCGAGAGTCTTAAGAAAGACAGGAAGTAGAGAAGGAGCAATAAAAGAGGCATTTGGTGTCAAGCGCCCCCTTGCAGAGGTGCAAGGCATTGTGATGTTATACAATACAATACAAAATACAACAATATCTTATTTTACAACAGCTGCAGCTTCACAAATAACAATGGGGACAACCGCGACGAGAGTGAAAATAGAAAATTGCTATCTGTTTCAAATATTGGAAAATGTTTCATATATTAATGAAACATCTCGATATCATGCAAACTACGATCACAATAAGAAACGTGTTAAATGAACATGTCTCATGCAGTGGCAGTGAAATCTGATCTTAATTTCCTTTGCAAAGGCAGAATACGCGATCCACGTTTTACCGATTAAAAATAACTAGAATTGCTTCTGTCATTTGCTTTTATGCACTTTAATTACAATAACCAATTTGTTATCAAGCACTTTGAGCAATTGTTTCTGAAACTTGTGCTTTGCTAATTATGTGCATGCTTGTCTGTCACGACTGAATTCCGCTATTTGATTTAATTCTAATTAGGAAAGACGTACAAATAGAAGCAAGGAGAAAATGATGGAATTTGTTGAATCACTACCATGCAACATTATTCTAAGATTTGGATACAGCTCGGGTTAGCAAACACAGCATGGGCACATTTGAGAATGTCTGCCGCAAGGATGAGGGGGGGGGGGGGTCGGGTATCTGGTCTCCTAGCGATAAGCATGTGTGTTGCAGACTGTGAATGCACGAACGTCTGCGTGTGTGTATGTGACATCTGTTGACAAGGTAGCCTAGTCCGGTCAGCCCTCATTAGTGGAAGAGAGAATCCCTGAATGAGGAGTTCTGCGACAGACAGGACTCTCTCGTTAGGGGATAGTGCGCACAAACACACTGCTAGGGTCAGACCGTCATGGCGCACAGAATCTGCACAACATCAATTAGTTCATAGATGGTTGCAATCTATTCTGTCAATGTTGTGGCCCTGGCAACTGCCTGCAAAGAGTTATTATTCAGGGCTGGAACATAGGACATAAATACTAACTCCCCAGAGCATGCGATATATTGACGATTGGGTTATGCATTATAAATTCAGACACATTGTTTTTGTCATTTCGACTTACTTTTCAAAATGCTTTGAGCAGATGTTTGCAACAGAGGCAAAAATACCGCAGGGCTCCTAAGCTGAACAGAATCCGGACGGAGACGAAGGTTGATTTTTTTTTTTTTCAAATTCCCAAACCATTTTATTCTACTGTAATATATAAATACTTTGGTTCCAAATATCTCAAAAGATTTATTAACAATGTTGAAATCATTTTAGGACTATCCAAAGACGTTAATCACAATACAAAAGAGTATTTGAAGAGGCCTGAATAAATAATAGAAACATCCTGATTGGACTCAATGTTAAAATTACACTGAAAAAAAAAAACTGTTGTGTTGAATTAATACAATTTTAATATATGGATTCAGATAAATTGTTCAAGTACATATATATACTACATTTTCTTAGATGTGTAGTTAAAAAAAATAGATGGATCCAGATGATTTTACTTTGCGCAAACAGTAAAATAAATAAAATTTCATGAATTCAACAATTATTTTTCAGTGATTTATTAATCATGCTGAGACATTATTCAAAATCCAAGGTGTTTGTCTTTTGCAATTCCACTGTGGCTTAAAACACGCCGTCAACACAAAGCATTTGAAACCTCAACCTGCCATATTTCATATTTTCAATCTCAACAAACAGTTTAACTAACTAGTTAAGGCTTAATGATGCAGCACTCATCTCGAATATAACACCTCAGTTACTTCATCAATTTAACACAGAGTGGGTTCAGATGGAGCTCACAGTGTTTGCCAAACCTATAGACAGACCGTGTAAACACAACACATATGTTCTTCTGATTAGCACCATTACTGCCTATTTACCTCATCATATGGAAACCGATCAACTCATAAGATGCTGAATTGACAAAACACAACAACGCTTTGAGCGTCAACGATCAAATGTGGAGGATATAATTAGCCAAGCATACGTAAGAATCCGACTGATGTGAATGATGAACTTGAATGATTTAAAGTCAGATTAGCTTGAGGCTGTCATTCAATTGCTCCTGTGTGCAAAGTCAAGTGCGGTGGAAATGAGAGGGTTAATTAACCAATGGGGGGAGACAGCGGCCTAGCAGCATACGGAGTGATAGAATAGCTTTTGAATTATGGAACAGTGGAATGCTGCGGCTGGTGGCGTCCGGCCATATGTCAGCGTATACCGCCTGTGTCTAACCGAGGGACAGCTGGTCAGATTGCTCATGTTCAAGTGAGTTAGAAAGCAATCAATCAAAATGGGGCAGCTTGTTGAGTTGTTTAAACGGGTCTAGAATACGCCGCTTGCCTATTGTTGGTGCCATTAGGGATTTGTCAGGTAGTGAAGATATTAAATGAGGCCCCAAAAGAAACATCACCTTGTCGTAGAAGGAGATAAAGCCTCTGAGGTCATGTTCAAGATGATTTAGCAGAAAGCCTCGGTTGATGAGGCTCGAGTAGTTACATTATTACGCGTACGATTTTCAATTTAGACTGACAGACGTTCAAAGCATTCAAGGAAATGGTTGCTATATTTTCCCTTCCGCCCTTTTAGCTGTTGGCAAATTGTAGAAAAGACGTTTATAGATTTGCATCAATATTTAAGAGACTCTATTTTCAGCACAAGCCTTCAGTACATACGAATGTGTTCGTCAGTATCTCCATTTCAATTGTGAATCAAAATGCGGAAAGTACTTGACACTGTTGTGAAATTTTGTCCGATAGTCATTTTTCAAAGCCGTCTCTCCAACACGATCAGTTTAATGTCAGCGTGTTATTGTCGGTGGCAAGATTATTATTATTTTTTTTATTTGGCCTCACCATTTTGGCTGCGTATGAACAAATGCTACTGCTTAATCCCTAGCACTAAAATTATGCCCCAAGCATTTTTTTTAACCAATGTACTGACCTTTCCATTTCACTCCTAATAAATAATTTTACAGTTTGTATACTTTTGTCAAAATTCACCATAAGTGGTTTATTAGATATAGTAAGGAACCAAGGTCATATATTTTTTTCCAAAATGTCAAAAGCTGACACAATTATAACACCCTGTATTACATCCCCACAGCATGGCCTCCAGATTTCTATGGATATACAACAATCGGCGACAGGTCAAGTATTCATGCAGCTGCTAGGTGCTAATCCTAATTTATTACCACCATTTAAAGCAAATTTTTCATATTTCAGATTTATTTGGAGAAAACACAGGGTCAATAAAAACCCAGATGACCATTCCCTGCAAAGTCCAATCTCAAGTGTGCACACGTCTCTCTGTGCTGTCTCCAGCATGAAGCTTTTTGTCATTGTGACTACTCGGGGGATGCATTATGCATATACAGCATGTCTCTAGTGCTTACAGAAGGTCAACGTGTCAGCTTGGCAGTTTAAATATATGAAATAGAAACCTGCTATTCACTTAATAGTTGCAGCAGAAGCAACGTGGCTATTTGCCTACACAGCATGACATGATGGAGATGCACTCTGTCTCTTAGTCTCTGCTGGGCTTCAAACTGTTTGGTCACCCTGATCAATAGTCTCTGTTACACATGATATATTTCCCCATGGCTCCGACTGCTTTTGCTCCATCTGTGCCATGCGCCTGCCCGTGCTCCTCTCCGATTCCCTGTGAAGGCTTTGAGGTATTTGAGCTGCCGTTATTGTTGAAAGGCTCGCGCAAATGGTCATTTTATTTTAATTGGAATGTGAGATCAATGAGGTTAGAAAGTGGCAATTTGAGAGTACGTAAAGAAAAATGCTGCATTGATGCCTTGCTCGGTTTGCAGCACAAATCAATGGCTGTTTTGAAAACAGTTGGAGAAATGATGCAAAAAAAATAGATATATATTTAAATTGTTTATTGTGGATTGCATAATTAGACTCAAAGCTGACTTTAAAGCTGACTCAAAACGCCGTCCTAACTGAGATTGAGGCACGATTGCAATATTTAACTTGTGTTAAAACAGCACAGACTTATTCTTTTTTGGCAGACAGATTAGAATTTTGGGATGCATTCTTTCTCATTAGTGCTTCAAACTTTTTTCAATCTTTCATAACTTAATAAACTTTGGACCTGTAAATACAGCAACATCAGATAATTTCCTGTTGCCGAGACATGAAGAATTAAACTATGCCAGGACCCACTGAGTCATTTCGATTATTTTTTTCAAGTATTTGTGTGCTTTTAAACATCTGCTCCCCACATTCCACACGCAGTTGATATTCATTTTCTACATATTGCACACTAGTATTAAATTATGACTTATGTGTGACGACGGTAAGCGGTAGAGGCTGTTTAGTGTTTGTATGTTTGTACAGTTCAGAGCAGAAAAATATGTTTTCTTTTTTTTATGATGCATTATTAAAAAGGCTTTTACCATTCCCAAGTGTGCTTTGCGGATTAGAAGCGTGTGGAAAGTAATGTTTGACTAGCAAATGAAAATTCATTAAAAATCCTCCAAGCTTGCAATTACTTAGATCAAGATTGCATTTCATATTTTGTAACCTCTTTCTATTATTTTCCACACAATTTTACACCTTTGCATCGTATAAACACAAGCATAAACACATGATCAATGTGTTTTTCGTTTGTTGTTTTTCAGGTTTGCTAATAAGTTGTGAGAAGCAGGAAGTACATCCTCCTCTACTTCCGGGCCAACTGAACGTCATGTGGACCAGATGCCTCCTCTTCCTCTCAATCTTGTTTACTCCCATTGCCATCGGTAAGAATTTTCACACAAGCCTCACTATCGTTAAGGGACTGAAAATTCCATCGGTTCACTACTATGGATGTCACATGACCAAACCGAGAAAATGACCATTTATCAACCACCATCAAACCATTCATAAAAGATTTAAAATCTAGACACATTCATACTTGGGGGTGGTACGTCAAATAAGCTAACTCACTTGTAAACTCCACATACAGAAAGCCCCAAGCCAAGTTCTGTAATGATGACGTGCAAGGCCACCATGCTTCTGTTAATCACGGTTCACAATAACAAGCACAATCAATCATAAGTATTGTATACTTACTCTTAGATGACGTGCACCTGGGGAAATGTGAAAAGGAAGGTTGGACGTTGCCTTGGCTATACAGAAAGGAGATTTTACAGTGACGCATTATGTGAATCATTGCAGTCAACTTTGTATTGATGTTGGGGTTATTCTATTTCTCCTCTTTGTCACATCCCTTTCATGATGCTCAAAAGGCATTTCCAGTTTCCCCTGCAATAATGAGCAAATTTTTGCTCAACAGATTTAAATTTAATTTGGTGCAGGATTACCAATGTGCACCATTTTGCATCTGGATGACGATGCTTATTTTGTTGTTTTTTTAACGATGCTTCACTTATTACAAGCACACACGAGCAAGTGCTCAGATGCCCCAGCCGCTTGTCTGTGTATTTCCCCCTGTTGCTGCTGCACTTTGATGTCTGCTAGAGGGAGCTCTGGCCCTCTTGGACTTAATCCCATTAATGGCTTCTGTCAATCACCCCGTTGTGAAGAAAATCTGCTGCGGATGAGCTCAACACACTTGCACAGGTCTCTAGTGTGTGCACCTGCACCGGCATACTCACACTGCAGACAAGGATGCTCATGAAATGATGAAATAAAATATACGCCCAGGTCCCATTTCAAAAGAGTTTTTTAGTTTTAGTGCCAGTTTCGATGGCTAAAGAATAAGTCGACATATGCAAATGATGCTGTTGATACTTAAGCAGGATTAGTTGAAACAAAGACCCTTTAGCTTGAGGACACGGCATCTTCTTCTTCACAGAGCCTTGGCTTGTCATTAGGCCAAGGGATGGATGCATGCTTGACATTACCCATGTAGATCACTGCAGTGTTCTACTTCTATAATTACCCATTGAAGGATCTCAAGCAAACTGGATCCAGTAAGGGTTGGTCTCCAATATCCATCAACCCATTCAGACTATGCAAACTATCCATTTGTTACCACTTAGCCTGCTCGGGGTCATGGGGAGGAGATGTAGCCTATTTTAGATGAATATTGAATCAGTTGCCAATCAACCGCAAGACATTGACAATCATAACTGTGGTCACTGTGAGAGAATCGATCCTACGCTGCCTGCGTGAAATTCAGCAGTGAATGACTTACAAAGCAATACATTCTTCCTGAAAGTGGCAAAAAAAAAAAAAATCATTCACTAAGAGTCTCCATCACTGAGATCGATTCAATATGCATTTGTACACAATACTGATGTTACGATACAGTTCATTCTCCGTTCATCTCCCGTAATGTTCTACAATTGGAATTCGGAGGATTTACATAAGACTGTATTGTTACATATATTGTGCATTGTTTAGACAATACTACTACAGTAATTCATGGGGGACAAGGACCAAGTACCGTTATAAATTGAGAAATAATTAAATCTCTGTTTAATGTTCAGAATTGCCCATACTATTAGTAATGATAACTAGTGTTGGGATAACGAAGCTTCAAATTTGCTTCGTGAACCAGTTGTACTTTTTTGACTCCTCTTTATTCAACAGGGCTGAAATCACACTGACTTGTCATTTCTTAAACCCCTTTTCTTTTTAAACCAACAGTGGCATCTAGAAGAGCCGAAAAGACAACTGATTCATGAAATTTGAACTTTCATTTTCATCACGTATCACCACTACAAACCCTAAATTACATTTAGTTTCCTATTAAACATGGCTTTGGCAACATCTTAGTATGTTTCGGAATAAGAACAAAAAATGGGAATCGTGAGATTTTCAGTGTGCCAAAAAAAACCCCAACAACAAAGAAGTTGAATTCAACAGTGACACTTGAGTAGAGACATTTTGTCACAAATTAACTGCCACCTTAAAACCTCCTTCAACAAAAGGTCATTTATGCCTGAACTCTAACAGGTTTATTTGTGCAAACATGACACTGAATGTTGTCCAACTTCAACTAACAACTTCACTAAAACCTGACCTTCCTGTACACACAAGTAGTTTAACAATTACTATGCCCCATCATTAATCAAAGTTTTCAAAAGTAAGTTGAAACAACAAGAGGGGCATATCATCGCGGCGGGAGAGCTGTGTGCCATTTTTGGCCAAAGTCAAGGACTTTTAGCTGTGATATGATAAAAAAAAAGCAGGAGGATGGAGACTACATAAGTAGTGTAAATGTGGAACTGATTTAAAATAAATTGTAATGTGTGCAAAGGGTCACTTGTGTGACCTCCAAATGTCACTCTGGGTGTTTTTAGGGGGCGGGGGGGTGGCTGATTTATGTGATTTGAGTCGTTTTTTGACAATGTAAGGAAAAGCTGCTGCACTTTTCCTGCCTCAACCGAGGCAGCATTTCAGTCACTTGGGAGCATTGAAGAGAAAAGTCTCGCCTCTATGAAAGTGCACATGCAGGGAATGTGGGGATGGTTTTTCTATAATATGTTGCATCTCAGCTCCAAAATATTCTTTCATAACTTTTATAGCTGTATAGATTGCAGTACACATAAATTGTCTGGGCCAGGACAGAGGAACACACAAGCTGTTGTTAGATAGTTCACCTCACTGCTGTTTTTTTCATTGGTTGACAATAAAATGAAACTAGAACTAGAAAAATGCAATTCCATCAAAAACTGACTGTGATGCAGTCTTGGAGCTAAAATGGCAAAGAAAGAAAATAATACAAGTCTGTCATAGCATATCAAATCCATCCTCAGAAACTATGCAAATACAGTATGTCCCTGAACGTCTGTGAGAAAAAGAGAACAATAGATGAGGAGCAGAAAAATCTAACTTGATTTTTAGTCAGTGTTTTCATTTGTGAGTGATGAATATCAGAACCATCTCCCTTGATGAGTTCTTATGTTGTGGTTGCTGCTGAACGGTATTTACGTTTGCACGGGCAATGTTTAAAGTAAAGTTCTTTAAATAACCAAATAAGACTTAATCGCGAGAAAAGATTAATTATTGATTGAAATGACCAAGGGCTAATGTGAAGATGATTTGTATTGCAGATCCATCAAGTTAACTTAAATGGCTGGAATTTGAGTGCCGCATCCTTCATGTGTAGTGTTGCCTTTGACATTTTTCTCCTCCGAACAATTCTTGTTTAGGTTGATCCTCTTTTGGAAAATCATAAGAAGATAAATGACACAATATCATTTCCCACAAACAAAATTATATAATATAATTTTATATAATATTTTATTACGATATATGATATAATATAATATTTTATATTATATTATATACTTCCGCCTGAATTATCGTTGAGTCTCTGATTGCTTTTGATGTTGATGACCTTGAATTTAACAGTGCGGCAAAAATGAGGTAATTTCATTCATTCATTCATTGACACGTATTGAATAGGTTGAGGGAAATGTGCAAAACATTCCCTCTGCCTCGATTGTAGAGTTTCCGCTGCAAGCAACATCAAAGTGATTGCTTGACTCGCTCGGCGGACGCGCACTATCACCCTTTAAAATATCTTTTGCCGTGTTTGCATCCGTTGCTCAAACATTAACAAAAGCCAAAAACACTTGGCAGTCCAAGCGAGGCAATCGCCTTATAAGTATATATCCTCCTCTCCCTCACCTTCGCCTTCTCCTTTCCATCTCTTCACCTCATCTGCCACTCTCTTGTTCTTGGCCCAAATGTAAAAATCAATATCCTTTTGTTTCCGTCCCCCGAGGCGACGAGAGCGTCCAAATAAGATTGTCTGTGCCGTCTGTGGCTGCCAAGTTTGTGTCACCACTTACACCGGCACTGACACATTAACATGCGCTCACACCTTGCCGTGTGTGTGCTCACACGCATGACTTAGAGCGGATCTCCCGTCCAGAGAAAGGGTTATGCCACTGACACAAATATGAGTTTTGGAGAGGAGAGTTAAACACAGACATCGTTTTATAGGTGAAGCTGCTAATTAAAAGGAAAAATAAAAGACGAGACAGGACAAAGTGTCTGGTAGACAACATTTACTGCCTTGAGATGAATTTCAAGACCTCTTATTTGAGTTATGAGGTGTTTGAATGTGTTTGTGTCTTAATATGGCCTTAATGCCTAGTGGAGACCCTGCGAGGAAGGTAAACATGTAAAGCAAAGCCGCTCTAGACTGCCACGTCACAATAGAAAATATTGATCCTGTCACGCTTCAATTAACCACTCTCTTCAAAAGTGACATTGGTGCACACTAAGACATAATAAATCCATTGAAGGAAATGCACATTAACACAGTAATGACCCACTGGCCCACTATGTGCACACCAACACAAAGCTTATAGTACGGCTAAGACACTCATCTTTTCAGAAGTTGTGCTGAAGGTTGAGTGATAGCCTCTGGGTCTCTATGCGTGTGTATGTGCGTGCTTGAACGTGTTCATTAGAGAGGACCTTTTCAGTAAATGTCATTTATATATCAGTCTTATCTCTGAGCCATCTTATGCCATTATCAATGCAGAGCCCTTGAGAGCTACGCTGATATTGCGCAATGTAAGCCGTAAATTTATGTCTCTACATGTCATCATTTGCCAATGCGTGTGTGTGTGTGGGGGGGGGGGGGGCAGGCAGAGCGGTGAAGGGCAGCATTAACCGAAGTCCGGGCAGCGTGTCATTGAGCTCATTCAGATTCTTCGCTGCATCTGTGTAACCCTGATGCTCGTCCAACCAATGGGAAAGCGAGGGATGACGAGGTTGCTATGGTTACGAGAAAAGGGAACGCAAGAAAGTTGCTGCTGAACCTCACTTTTCAGGGACGTTTTCTTTGGTTTTAAATATATTTTTTGCTACGTGCAAAGCGCAGAGTATTATTTTTTTGTAGTCTTTAAAATATGTTCAACTACTACAACAATAACAACAAAACAGATGTTAAACGACACCAATTATCGGCCTGAACATGCATAAAAAAAAAAGAAAAAAGTATCGCACTGGACATCTGGCTTTTCCTATGTTTTAAAATCTGCTTGTGGTTGATAGTAAAAATACAAAACAATCCCACGTATCACAGTATAAATTTACAACACGTAAAACCAACAACATGTGAAACTGAGCATTTTCCCTTTAAAAAAATAAATAAAAAAATGCTACAACTGCAAGTGTGGTTGATTAGTGTATTTATCATCACGGAGAGATCCATATTTCAAGTGGAATGGCAGAGCTGGTCGAGGCTCATTGGTAACACGGATAAAACAGAGTACCTCAGCAACAGTCTCATCTATCAAGGGATGATAGCAGGTGCTCACAGGGATCTTTGCACTCAAAGGAGAGTGAATAACAACATCCAAGTTATTCCACAACAGCCAAAATTCCCCTCGGAACATTCAAGCACACATTATCAGTTTGAGATATTTGCCACATCATTAAACTGTCGTGAGAGTATTACTATAGGTTATGTTATGGTGGTGCTGGGGGCGTAGATTTGAACATCATTGGTAAAGAATGTTCCAGTGTCTACTTCAAGTTAATCCAACAGACGCAGCAGAAATAAAAAGATTCTGCCTACTTGACATTGAGTATGACTATGTTGAGCATATGTCGAGTCAATTACGAAGCCTACCCAATTCTCTTTAGTGGAGGTCCAGACAATGCATTTCCCCCCTTGGCAAAAACTGCATTAAATCCAGGTCAAACAAAATCCAGACACACCACGTCAGCAGCAAACCGCTGCTTCTTTTCTTTTCTTTTTTTATACAGTCTGGCAGATGTTTCATCAGCCAACAGAGCATCATCAAATCAACTCATTTCAAAATCAAGGGAGTGAAAACCAGCAGCCAAAGAAGATCTGGGGCAGATCAGTCATTTTGGGTCTCACTGGGATCGGTGACATGTTTCCTATTTAAGCGCTGAGAACGTGGAAGTTTGCATTGAATCTGAAGCCAGAGAGCATAATTAGGAATCAGCAACTTTGAGTTATCTTTTGTAAATCTGTTTAATTGCCAGAAAATTAAAGTGATGTCAACAATAGTTGCTGTTTTTCAAATGGATAATCACTCTTAAAATGAACAAACTGTAACATTTCTTGCTTGCTTAAAGAATTGTTGGATTCCGTGTGCCGGTCAAAATGACTCCTGATGTGTATTGCAGCCTCCAGCCGCGCTCCCATCCCCATGGCAGTGGTACGGCGGGAGCTGTCGTGTGAATCCTACCCCATTGAACTCCGTTGCCCTGGCACGGACGTCATCATGATCGAGAGTGCCAACTATGGCCGCACCGACGACAAGATCTGCGACTCGGACCCGGCGCAAATGGAAAACACTCGGTGCTATTTGCCCGATGCCTACAAGATCATGTCACTCAGGTCAGTGAGTCATTATTATTAATATTATTATTATTATGTACACAAAATAATAAAAAAGATACGAATAACTGTATAGTTATGCAAATTAATATTATCTATCTATCTCGTTAGATAGATTTTTTGGGATATCTTTTCAAAATGTGTTCAAGACATGTCCTGCACCGTTATCTTTTTTTTTTTTTTTTTTTTTTTGCAATCTCTCACCTATCAAAGTGTGAACAATCTTAAAAACTTTTATATTTTGAACTTTTTGATCATCTGACAAATAAGAGGTTCATCCCTGGGCTGCATTGCTTCTTTATATGATTTGCTTTGAAATTCACAACAAACCAGTAGAAGTGTGTGAAAAGTAGACCAACAAAATGTTTACGGACTC
The DNA here is from genome assembly GCF_054491065.1 of Syngnathus leptorhynchus. Classification (NCBI taxonomy): domain Eukaryota; kingdom Metazoa; phylum Chordata; class Actinopteri; order Syngnathiformes; family Syngnathidae; genus Syngnathus; species Syngnathus leptorhynchus. The sequence goes on along the minus strand of NC_141199.1, from coordinate 12,890,438 downwards.
AAATAAAAGAGCTGTATCCTAAAATTCTAGATGACTAGAAACGTATGTATTTTTTTTTATATATATAGAAGATTCCTATATACAAGCAAGCATAATCAGCTTTGTAAAGGCATCATTTATTTTATTTCCCAACTCTGAACGTACAAGTGAAGCAAATGATGCGATGGGGGTAACATTCAAGACTTTGAGCATTGCCACAATTTCTGTATGTTTTCCATATTGTTATGACTATTATAAAGAAGCAGAAAAAAAATCTCAACTCTTCAACTCTACTCGTTATAACTTATTAGATGACAATTTCCCTCATGTCCGTTATATGTAAATAAAAGCCTACTTAAACGTAAGTGACAAAACAGAGAGACTAAAAAAATAAAACACCTGCCATCCGATACGAGCAAAGGAAGCGAGCGCGTTGTCAAATGCTCATTTTGTATTCATCCTCTTAAAGTATCAGTGTCAAATTTTACACTTCCCACATGCTAACTAACAGTACCAAAGTTGACAGCAAACAAACACAACATAGAAATGTCACAACAACACAGCAACATTCCTGCCATACCTGCTAAAATGGCAAAAAAGAAAGAAGCTGTATAATGTAGAACTCAAAGTAAATGGTGCTCCGCCGCACGGCCTTATTTGTCACATTCATTTTCCTGCAAGCGTTTCTTTTCACCAACTCCCCGCACCGTTTTTGTTGTCCATAAATGAGTCACTGGTAGACGCCAGTGGTGCATACGGAGGCATAAACAGTTGAGCTCATCCGAAGAATTCATCATCTTCCCCTGAACTAAAGAAGGTGTTTTTATTCCAAAATCAATTCACACTGTGAATGCGTCAAAACATAAAAAAATCTTTTGGTAAGACATTCTTGAAGATACTGACAAGTGGGCCATGCAATTACACTTGTTGCAGTTGAACTTAAGTTGTCGAAGGCTTGGTTATTACCCCTGCCAAAGGGCTGCTGCTGCTATTTTGCTGGTGTGGAAGAAAAGATCCAAATTTGTGATGAATTTCATAAGTGGTTGTGATGATTGATAATGACTTTTTTTGTTTGTTTGTTTTTTGAATGGTTACTTGATTTGTTAATGTAGCCCATTAATGTGGAACGAAATATATATTTTTTTCTTTTTCTTAATATTTTTTTTACGGCTCATCCATCTTTACTTTTCTATTGAAGTGGAAACGGGGGAGAAATAATTTCCAGGTTGGTGCTAAGTGGTATTGTTGTTTGGCCTTGGTAGATGTTTGTGCTTTACAAAGTATCATTTGAGCTCAGGGTTGCGCTCTTGGAGCTACAAATATATCAACGTGTTTTAAAAGAAAATAGTTGAAGGATTACCGGTGGCCTAGTGGGAATATATGACCTTGATTAAATGTGAATTGAAAATTCCATATGAAACGTTTATCTATCAGTGTAACCGTAGTTGAAATGAACCAATTGTGATCTGGATGTCAGAACATGCTAGTTGATAACACGAGATACAAAAATCCACCCCAACAGCCCATTGAATGCTTGGAGGTCACCATTTAATTGGCTGATGGAAGGCATTTCCTATTAAATGATAATTAATGTTTGATACAATCCAATGTTTACTTTTATGCTGCCACTTTTGCTTTAATACCGTTTTGGTGTTCAGTCAATGCATGTAAAACTGATAATAGATATACACCACTTAAAGGTAAAAGTAATCAGGGAATAGGAAAAAAAAATCAAATAAAAAGCACTAAATCATAATTGGGCATTAAGAGCTGCTGTGCAAATCTAGCTCAAGAGGCTTGATGAGAAGTAACTGGAACATTATAGCAGAACAAAAAGCAATGCTCTGTGAAATGAGGATGTCCAGACAGAACTAATTCATTATGGCACCATGAGTAACTTCATTTCCTCACATCAAGCCCCATCCTTCCATTATTTCCACTTGTGCTACTTTTATCTGCACCTCCTTGCCAAATCCCCCCCCCCCCCCCCCCCCTCCCATCTCCACCAAATTCAAAATGCATCTCTATCAAACCACCGGTCTGTCACGTGACTACTCTGATTGCGACTGTTATGGCCTGCCTTCCTGTCACCACTTGCTCTGGCAGCGGCAGGTTGTGTGGCCACTTTTCCTGCTGTACTTGAAATCCATAATTTACTTGCACACATTTACAAACCCACACACACATTCATGTTGGTTCACACGCAGCTTTCACTGCCCAGGGGCTACTCCAGACTTTAAGCTCCAATTAGCAGAGCCAGAGGCCAAACGAAATCTTAAGGGATCCTACGTTAGAGGTGACTCAGACCAAGAACACTTTAGCACATATCCAGTACTCAGTTTGTTTGTGTGTGTGAGCGAGAGTGAAACATTTGTCTGTTACGATGAATTAGACGTAACTATTATCCTTTACATTGGGGCTTTTAAAAAACACAACATTTGTTGAGTGCAATGAAAAAATTGAGTATATTAATTCAAAGAAAAAATGTGTTGTCATGTTTTATCATAGTAATACAACACAAGATGTTATGGTATTAATATGAAAACCTGTTCCGCATTTAATTTTACTTTTAAATGTTAATAATCTAATATAAAGCCCTTGAAACAAATGTTAAGTCATTCAGCTCTTAATTGTTTTGATAATGATTATCCTTTGTTTTTGCCAATCCGATTGATAATGGATGATAAGCGATGATAACATAAATGTTTTCTGTGGTCATCAAATAGGCCGCGCTATCGCTTCAAAGTACCAATTTAAAAATGATGATCTACATTATCATTGACTAAAAACAAGCCCAACAAGACAAGATTACAGACATTTTGTGCATGTTCCTCATTTAGTCTGGTATGCTCTCATCGTACAAGTATATTGTCGTTGGAATTCAACTCGACTAAATGATAAAATCAGAGCATGTTCCACCTGCCCGGTGTTTCCTCGCTATCACATTGTCCCTCCTCCAGCTCACCAAGGCCAAAGAGCTTGTGTGTGTTTTTATGTGCGTAGTTGTTGTGCGAGTGTGTGCCTCTACCACATAATTGGTCTTGATATCAAAGCCTCATATCTCCAGAGGGTCTCACAAGGCTTCTCAGGCAACCCGGAGAGGACCTGATATGGCAGCGTTTCCCAGATTATCTCCCCTTTGGGACCTGGTGGGTTGAAGGTTGAAACAAAGCGGCGGCCATGAAAGTTACGCCTAATCTGTTTTAAGCGCGATAGTGGCATCGCTTGAGCCGGTCAATGAAGTAGGCCTTTCAAAATGGCTACCGATAATTTTGTTGTCATTATTATTATTATTTTTTTTTGATAAATCAGGATCCCAGCATCTTTCAAAGATGTCATGACGGTTAAATCGTCAGCGTTGTTTGGTTGGGTGCGCATTAATGTATCTCCAGGGGGAGTTGTGTGGAGGCGTGTTATTCTTGCTGCAGTTCAGTGATGCACTATAGGAAAGCGCTGCACGAAGAAATGCTGCATTGCCTTCAAGTGATGCTGTTGTGTTGACATAAAAGAAGCCTGATGGCTTCTCGGGATACGCTTCACAATGCTCCACTTGTCCCTTACCAATACTTGAGTGCTACACGACCACCTTTCAGCACACTCTCTCTCTTTCTCTTTCTCTATCTCTGTCTCACTCTCTCTCAAGACGAGCCACTCGAGGCGCAAAGTGTGGACATGATGGCCAATGCGAAGTCATACACACCCCACGCACTCACTCCACTTGGCTACCTCCCCTCACTGCTCTCGGGATTGAAAATTACTTGCGGACTTCAAACAGACTTTCTCTCGACAGCCACGCGTCGCCTCTCCCACCTTCTGTCACCTTGCGGGGCCCCCACCTCGCTTTCTTCCTCACTCCTCTTTGCATCTGTCTCTCAACTCTTCTACCTCAAGCAATCCCTCAGTACACAAGCAAACTTTGACAGGACACACACTTGCTTTTTCAAACCTGTCCACTACAATAATCAATTGGTATTTTTTAGGGTTGGGCCAATACGAAAGCTTTTCTTATGTGTAACTAAAATACTCTTTTCTCTCTGATGCTTCTTTTTTAATTGCAATGTATGAAAAAAACATAAAAACTACAATTATTTATATCATCAGAATTGTCAGCCAGTTGCCAGTAGACGAAATTCTTAGGATTGAATCGTAACTGCCCCCCAAGCCCAGAAAGGTTTTACATATTTCCGCCATGTCTGACAATAATGCTGCGTTCAAGAAAGGTGGTGAGTCGGATTATCCCACTCTTACATAATCTTGCAAATCATATTTTGCTGTTCATAGTGTTCTTTTGTGACAGGAATGTTGATATTCATATTTTCATGATTGTATTATTTTAATAATATATCGTCAAGTAGTTATGATTACCACAGGAAGGAAAATAATCACAGTTTTCTTCCTCCTGAATAATTATTGCTCTAAAATCATTTTGGCTGTGATGAAACATAAAATTATAATATTGCTGTCACTCAACTATTTAAAATGATCACCTCTAAACTGAAGCATTTATAATAGACAGGTAATCTTAAAGCATAATTTTACTTCATAGCCATTTTAGGTTATGTTTTAATTGGAAGTTTGATAGAAAATAAAGATCACTTTGTTCCTCTTTTACTATCAAATTCCATTTGAACTTTTATAACATTTTACTGCTCTCTCTCCCTTTGCCTCTCTCTGGGGGACATAGTTTTGAGGTTGAGGCGCAGGGACTTATTACAGGAGTTGAACGCCACTTGTATTTATCCTCGACCTTATCTTTCCCAAATGTGCCCGGCTGCAGTCACACATGACCCTGCGCCAAAGCCCAATATTAAGTACTACGGGGCACTTTAAAACCCACACAACCACACACACACACACAAGCCCCCCCCCTCCCCGTGCTAGCTTTCTCACACATGCATGCTTTCATATTTTCTATGTGGAGTATTGGGAGGGGGATACACATCATTTGCTCTACTTGCTCATATATTGTTGCTATACGTTTCGAGGCGTCTCTGCACACATTTGAACCATCCACACCGGAGACTGTATAGCACCCTCTGAAGTTGTCTGCGCTTTGAATTTTACAAAAGCACTTGATTCAAAGTGGGGGGACTATAGGGTAAGCCATGTGCTGCAGGCTGCCAACACTGCATATATAAGCGGTGGACTGACTCTGCAGCCTTCCTGTCTGGCATTTTCTTTTCAGATGTGCGTGCACTTCATCTGCCTTCTCCATTTGATTCTAATCCATCTCAGAGAGAGGATGTATAAAACCTCTTCCACATTTTTATTTATTTAGTTTTTGCATTATGACTGTAAGCATGATTAATGATGCTGGAGTTGAAGCTCTGGGTCTTGCTAACTTTCTTTTCAGTTCATATTATTTATATACACTACAGACTCTGTCTCTAGGATATCATTGCTGTTCATCGTCTAGTAGTCACTTCTCTGTGCTAACTACTGTGCACAACAACAAATGAGGTTGTGTTTGAAAATGTCCTACATCATATGGAGATGTGTATATGATGCCGGCAAACCTGCACCGAATGACCTGGAGCATCCTGAGGGCTTAACTGTCACCGTTTGCTCGGGATGGTAATTACAGGACGTAGAGTACAGTACTATTCAATGCAGACACAATAGCACACTACGCCGTCACAGGTGTTAATGTGTGTGTGTGTCACAGTCTCACAATTGTACTGTGCTATATTTAACAGTGTTCTAACCTTTTTGTCGTTAATTGTGCTGTTGGAGTAGCTCCATCTTGCTATCTAACGACACAAATCATTAGCATCTTGTTGGATATGCCATTGTGCCTGGAAATTACTTTCAATGCAGAAGACGATAGCGGGTGCAATCCTAAAGCTTCAAATTATTTACAATTACGTTTTACAAATGTGATGGCTGCATGTAATTTATGTGCTAAAAAAGGGGTGTCAAACACATTTTTATTACAAACTGCATCGTAGTTATATGAACAAATCACAACGAATTGATGAATAACTAGTTTTGAAATCAAAGGCTAGTAAAAATGTCCAAATTTTTAAAATGAGGAATTACTGCTAGTAATGTCTATTTTTTTTTTCAAAGGTGAAGAAAATTTGCAATTTTAGTATGACACATTAAGTCGAGTCCCAATTTGCTTTGACGGGCCACATAAAATGATAGCGGGCCATATCTGCCCCCCGGGCCTTGAGTTTGTTCTAAAACTTGAAGCATTTTTACCAATCAGCAAAAAAGCAAATATTTTTTCTACTGACAGATCTGTATCCTTGTTTTCTGTGTACGAGGTTAAATTTCCATTTTTATGGCAATTTTTACCATTCAATGAAAAAGCAAGTATTCATTTTTTCTGTGCACAAGGTCAAATTTCAAGTTTTATGGCAAAAGGAATCAGCAGGAATTGGCATGTACCTGACAACCTGCAAATACATTATTTTCATGTGGGCAGAATATTTTTTTAACAAACGGCAGTAGTGGATTGTGCATCAATTGACCGTCTGACACATTCAGGCTGAGTCAAGAACGCAGGTGGAGATGGAGCGCTTTGACGCTTACATGACCTGCAAAATCGGGTCGGGACACACAATTGCAAATGCACATTGGTGCATCTGTTTGACAAAAATCCCACAAGACACGGCACTGACTCGCATTGGTGTTCTACTTGCCTTGCAGAGAGCAGCCTCACTGTCTGACATGTTAGCTGTATTTGAGCTTTGAAGGGGATTTAGAGTCTGTGCAGGCAGGTGGTCTTGGATTAAAGCGTGGAGAAAAAGTGTTTTTGCAGAGTGCAACGCGCCCAGACACACTGATGTAAGGAGAAGCGCAGGGATGTCAGTGGAGGTGGTGGAATGAGAAGGAAAACTATGTATGTCCTGGGATCAGACTAGGGGGAGGTTGCTATGGTTACCATTTGAGGAGGCGAGGAGGATGGCGGAGCTGGGAAAAACTACACTTGGCTATATGCCCACCTGTTAAGCATTTTGCAACCCTGTATTAGTTACGGCATCGGAAAAAACAATCTGTTGGAGATTGCTGACAAATTACTTTAATTAGAGTGCATCACTTCACATCTCCACAAATTGAATTAGATGCTGACACCATAATAACATTGCTTATACATTTCATCGCAGTGCTTAATGTCACGGACACTATAGATGATGCCCAAATGTCTTATCATTTTTTTCCCCCCCCTGCTCCATTTGAGATACTCTGTAAAACCTCCAGAGCAAATGTGGCATGCCCAGTCTGAAATGCATCGGATGTTGTATGTCAAAAATGACATGCTCGCAAAGGAGGAGGAAGAATTGGGCGAGAGTGACATCCACCAGCCAAACATTAATAATGTAACACATTTCAAAGCTGTTTCCCACTGGGAAAAAAACATTATTTTACCTGTGGCTTGTCTGACAGGCTGTACCAAAGCTGACAGAATTGCATTCTGGGACCGCACAGGAGTGTATTGGTGTTTCTGAATGTGCGAGATCTGTCATTTCTTTATAAGTACAGCTTGGTGGTGCTGGCATGTGACGCTTCACTCTAGCCCCTGCTAGACAGCCATGCACGCACGTGCACGCGTTCACGCACGTACACGCGGTCTGCTTTTCTTACCGCTGCCAATCACAATACCTGCAGTGCTTCCTCTGCAATTCAGTCTTTTGCTGCTATTCGACATGCAGCGCTCCATTTGTCCATTTCCAAACAACACAACACCACATCAAGGAGGTAATAAAGCAGAAATAAGGGTAATAGCATCAGAGGTATGCACTCTATGGGTGTGAGAGAGTGAGGGTATGGTCAGCCTAACTGCATTTTTATTCTACAGCTACATACAGTAAATATCCTGTCTGCTGTCAAATGACTTTGTCAGAGTCCCAAAGGACTGGAGGATCCTGAGGATAATCGCATTGCCCCCTTCCATTGGTGATTTTTTCACCAACAGCACTGATTTTTTATGCTTTTTCCATCTGCTCTGTCCTCACACTTTAATGTCTCCCAGTGTGAGGATTGTGACTTAATTTGTTTTCAGAATGTGTCACATTATACGTTTGATTTTAACCATGGGAGATGGTTTAAGGCTTCATATAAGAATGATGTCAAGAGTGCGTTTATTGCAGTTTTGTGGATAGTTTGAACTGAATGTATCTATCTTTGTAACATTACGTTGTAGCAACTGATAAAATACAGTGGGAAGTGTGGCACAATGTGGCCGATAGAATAAAGAGTAAATATGTGCACCACGGTTGTGTAGTGACCAGGATTTTTAAATATCCTCCAGTGGATACCCTCATAATAATAATAATAATAATAATAATAATGCGAGAGAGATTTGTGTTTTTCCCTATTTTTCATGTTTTAAATATGTTCGAAATAAAGATACATCAGTTCAATAATAATAATAGTAATAATAATAACATAAAATAAGAGAATAAATGGTTTTGTGCTGTTTGAATAAACACGTTTGGCACTTTAGTGTCTGCCTGCATTTTAAACGCAAATTCCTAGGTATATATGTATTTCAACAACAAAACATTGGTAATATTTTTGCATTCTGAATTACAGTCAGCCTTTTTGCATGATGCTCATTTTCCCTGGTTATGAAGTCAAACACTACTCTCCCTAATTCAAAAAGTTATTTTAAGGTACAGTTGCGACATAATATTGCTTTAATGGTAGCATATAAACAGCAGTTACGACGCAGCACAGCACAGATACAAAGTGTATAAAACAGCTGGGCATAAAGCTCTTGGTAATTCTACCAGTGGAGGGGAAACAAGTAATGGGTGTCGACTTGTGGTACAAGTCTCCCTGCTAACAATCTCTGAATGCAATTCATCACATTGATGTTGCCCTGCTCATTATAAAGTGAAGTATTGAGTGCCAATTTTCATAGACCAGTGAATAGACAACTTTGTGTAGTCTTGCTTTCCTGTAATTGTAGGCTTCTATTCTTGCTATAATTATTTGTAGGACTTTATCAGAAAAACATGGGCCATTGAAGGTTGTGGTTAGATTTTGAGTGTTTTATTTAAAATCTTTGGTTTCGAGGATTGTCAGCTTCTGTGCCCACATTAGGCTCTTTTTAATAGGCACAGAACCTCTTCTGGATTGCCATGACTTTTCTCAGTGTTTACATTTTACCTTCAGCATATGCTGGTAACACAAAGTACACAATTTTAGTAGCCAGAATTCTAAGTAGCCAGAAGTAAAGACAGTTTCTTTATCTAATAAAAAATTAAGCGACAGTTATTTAATTTTAATAGGAAGGGAGAAGGATCTAAAAAGAAATAGAACATTATTAATTATTAAATTTAAATAAAATTATTTCAATAAAATTATTATTATAACTTATTAATTATTTTAAAAAAATCTCAACTGTACAATATATGTAGACTAATATAAAACAACTGCTTTCCATTCTTGCTAACAGGTATGTAGAGCCCAAAAATAAACAGCATTTGTTGATCATTATTTTTTTGTTAGCATGTCTTGTTCCTACCGATGTGGGATGATTTTCCCAGTCGCCCACAACCATACTTTAAAATGGAAAAGAAGCAAACTGTAGTATATAATCGCTCCATTCCACACTATGTGTTTAGCATGTCCATACTATGTTCTATTTAAATGTTAATTCCAAAGACTTTGTGCATCACTCACTCCCAGACAACTCTTTCAACTCATGAGGATTATCTTCCAGCTCTCACTTATGCTGTAATTATATAGTTCCTCAACACATCTGTACTCAGGCAACTGACACCAATACGTACATGCATGCGTGCACACAAATATTTATTCCATTTTTTTTGTGTGCTTCCCTCTCACCACATCCACACAGGCATCAAACATGGGCACACTTGCACGCACACAGGCACGCTCCATCAGCAGCTCCGTCAGCCTCATCAAATCATTAGTCAGTTATGTTCATGTGAGGAAGCGAGAGGCAGAGACGGAGTGAAGGCAGGCCTGCCAAACAAAGTGAAAAAACATCACAGATGATAACAGCAGCAGCACCCATTGCAGAAGCGCAGCTCTGTCTTCGCCTGTCTGCCACAGCTCAGCTTTGTTGCTAGTTTGTTTGTGTGTGTTGCAGGGAAGAAAGCCAGCAGGCAAGGCTGTATCCAGGCCACTGCCTTGTTTTGATGTGGTCATGCTAATTAAAAAAAAAAAAAAAAAAAAAAAAAAAAAGGGGGTGGGAGCTTTTATGCCAACACCAGGCAAAGCACGGGAGAAACAGATTGAGTCATTTCCACTGTTGAAAGAATGTTCAAGAAAGGCGGATGGATACATGTGTGCACATTAAATTCATCACAAGGGCGAAACGCGACTCGTAAATTTTTGCTGGATGAACGCATTAGGAGATAAGGAGGAAGTGCAGAGGACATAAGGGAGTCGTTTTTGGATATGACTCAGACAACTGGCTCAGACCGAACAGTGACGTCAGCACAGGCTTGACTAAAGATGGAGGGAACGAGGGGGTGGTGGGGGGGGGCAATGGAGATGATGCTCCGGGGGTGATTTGGAACGCAAACGATATTAAGGAGAACACACTGTGGGCCAGAAAGAAACCGGGAATAGGAAGTCGAGCAAACAAGTCTGGGGAGGGAAGCTGCTGCAAAGTGAGTTTAAGACTGATAAACAGACAGATGGAATGAGAGACAAAGATGAGCGGAGGGAGAAGAATAATTCTCTGGCAGGAAGGATAAAGGCAATGGCAGTGAGAGAAATTGGTTTATGATCTTGGCTTAGGCAGCGTGTGGAGAAGAGAGAGATAAAGAAAGATGGTGCAGACAAAAATAGAGAGGCAAGGAGTGATAGCGCATAGAGTGATGGAGCAAGCAGCAAAGATTATGTCAAATCTTTGCTCTATACCCTCTAATTAAAATAGTAGTGAAAAACCTTGAGTGTTTTATGACTCAGCCAAGAAAGTTCAAGGACCTGAGCTGTCAAGAAGTCGAAATAAACATGCTCATACGTATTCAAAATGTTCTCCCTGTTGGCTCTCTCCAAACTTTTTTGCATTTTCTATTTCTTCTGCATTATTGCTTATTTAATGTGGGTCAGCTATGATTGCAATGAATCCTTTTTTTTGATGGAATAAAATTAGAGGCACTAAAACTGATGAAATATGGATGTCCATATGAAGGGCTAATAAGTTTTGACTGGCTATCAGACAGGTGAGAAGAGGCTCAACAGGTTGTTGCAATCGCTGCCATCATAACTACAGGAGCATTTGTTCAGCTTGCAGGTCGTTAAACGAGACTTTTTTTTTTTTTCCACTTGTGTGGGCCAATCATTCGAGTCCAATCAGTCAGTATTCACAGCCAACTTGCAATGGGGTCCCCCCATCTAACCCCCACCACCCCTGCCCGCCCGCCACTATACACATACACACTTCGACACGAGCAGTCTGCAACTCGCAGCGGTGACAGGTGACCGATGATGAAGGCACCGGGGCAAGAAATTAAAAAGCAGAGATGCGAGACAAAAGAAGGGAGGCTGAGCGGTGTGAAGACTGCAGGGTATTGTTATTAGAATATGACAGACATTTGCAACAAATAGAGTTTTAGACCTGTTAGAGTGCTAAAACACCGGCAGAGATGCGACGGTCAGTAAGAGACGCAAACCAGATCAGATAATAGTTCAGTGTGTTCTCCGTGAATATTGAAGTCAAAATTAAATTAGTTTTCATGCATATTTCATGATATGCAAATGACACAATGGCAGCGTAGCAAAAGAGACTTGAGGCGGGTTTGACACGCTCATTAAAAATATCTCAATGGGAAAAATCAGAATGATTTTAATGTAAATGTCGCCTGTTTGACAGGTGCACAGAGGGAAAGACTGAGGAATGGAACAGTTGTACTAATTGAAAGAAAATATTCACTAGAGGAAAGAAGTACCTCCTCATCTGCCTGAAAATAGGTTTTCTTTTTTGTGTATCCCAAGTCATGCACATTTTTCTTTCAAATAGTTTCACAAATTATTTTTAAGACTTGCCGTTCAAATTTGATATCTGAACTGATGGTAAAAATCCATCCAATCATGATTGGTTATGAGAACTGGCATTTTCATTTAAAAGGTCAGAGTTACCCTTTCAAAATGTTGTTTCAATATTGACAGGAACACCACAAGCATACAAAGCGTCGACGTCAAAATACACTGTGCGATTTGAAATCCGTGTTAACAAGAGCGAGCAATACTTTTCACGTATCGGAGGAGAGAGCCCCCCCCCCTGCCCCTTGATGATTGAAATTCATTATCTGGAGTGTGTGTCAAAACACTCTTAAAGCTGTAACTTATCGTTACCGCAGACATGCAATCCAAGTGGTGAAGGGAGCTCGTCTTAGCATTTTCCTTGTGTGGACTAAAATGGACTTCTTAAAAGCACACACACACACACACAAAGAAATATCCACACAATAAAAAAGATGGCATGTCAAGTCTTGTGCACACAAACACACGATAACAGACGTGTCCTTCAGAGACCGTGTAGACTACCTGTATGATTAGTGTTACCCTCACTTACTACCAGCAAAGCTGTTTTCTTTGTGCTTTTGTCAATTTAAAGGTTCTTTTCATGCATTGTGTCTGTCAGTTGATGTGTTATATTGCTTGAGTGCTTGCAATATTTTTGATTTAACACTACAGTATGTCAAGGTCTGCGTACGTTTGTTTACAAGCGCAATATCTCTGTGTAGATGCAACAACCGTACCCAGTGTGCTGTAGTGGCCGGCCCAGATGTTTTTCCTGATCCGTGTCCCGGAACATACAAGTACCTGGAGGTCCAGTATGAATGCGTTCCTTATAGTAAGTATGATTCTTTTCAGAATATAAAATGTGGATTAGCAAGTGTTGCTTAAACGGACAGACCTGCATATATTAGATCCATCAAAATCCACCTCAAAATACGATGGCAATATATAGAGTACGACAATGGTAAATTTATCAAATGAATACTTTTCTGACAATCTGACAATTAACTTTTTAAGGGCAGGCTTTTTTTAGTTGCACCTCTTACTGTATATTGGAAGTGGTTGAATAAAGCTAGAAGTCAAAATTCAAATATCGGGGAAAAGTCTGGTATTACTCCTCAAGCCAAAAACCCAGATTAATTCATAAAAATGTGGATTTGTCGTGCGGTGAAGGAAAATGAGGACGGCTCAATGCTCGCTGGGAAAGGTCCGAGGGAGGGAAGTATGAAAAGTCGAATGATGACAGATGGCCGCATGAACTTTGACCAAGTGATAACAGTCTGGGAGGTTGTATCCACTGGAGTGAAACCTTCCTGGGACATGTGTGAAACGCTCTTTTTCTTCTTTCAACATACTTTCTTCCAAATCTGGGTTCCAGCTTTAGGCTCGGTGAATGTTAGGGAGTTCAAAGAAAAGCCTTGTGGTTTGAAGACATCTATTTGTCCTTGATGTTTCCTGTCACATTTAAGCTTTGAGGGTTTGTCCAATGGCACAGTTTGAACCACAACTTCTGTTTTAGTTTTATGGCGCGATTGTGAATGGATTCCATCCGTGCTTTACTTTCTAACACAAGAGGTTTTAAAAGTAGCTCCCACAACCCAGATGGATTTGATTTTTGCCATATGTCAAAAAAGCAAGACGACGGCACAGCATGTTGGAACAAAAACAATTGAATCACAAACAAATTCAACATCAATTTGGACTCACATGGAATGAGATGGAAAGTATATTTTTGTTGTTTTTATACAGCAACCCAAACTGCTTTTGATTTAAATTGAAGTCCATAATGGTACAGCTACATTTGTACAATGACTGCAAATTTGAGAGCTACAACGATATTTATTCAAACAATTAAAACAAAAAAACGCATTTTGCATTATTCCTGTGAATGAGAACACATCAAAAAGCTGTTTTGGGGTTAGAATTTGGTTGCGGTCAGGATGCATTACGTCTCCTTTAGTATACCACAAAAGTACGCGTGTCTTTTGAACGTTTCTTAAAGTGCTACAGATATCAGATACTTCTTTGGAGTCTTTTTCTGAGCGAGCCTTGACACCCAAGTCCGTCCAGCGGCCAAGGTGATTGCCCACTCTGAGGCATTCAATTATGTCTGGCTAAACGGCTCTTGCCTGCCGTCTAGAATGACCAGCAGATTAAATAATATGACTATCGGAGCCCTCTCTAGAGCAGATGGAACCACAACCTGATACCCGCTTAATGCCCAACCGTTCATGGCTCCACTCGACCACACACATGCAAAGCTTTAAAAAGTGGGTGTGTGCTTGTTTTTACTTCATCTTGTACACTGTGAATGGTGCATTTTAGTTGCAACATAAAATCCAGCAAGAAATACATGTTCCATAACAGTAAATAAAAAAATAAAATAAAAAGTATCCAAATTCCTAACCTCTAATCATGACGCCATTTTAATCAATCAGCTGTATGAAAGAAGGCACAATTTTTTGAAATTTCTGTACACTTTTTATCTGGTTTGATATCCTACTATGAATCGTAACTACGCACTTTTTTGCAGTATGAAAAAAATAAATAATATAAAAATAAAAATAAACGATTTCTATCATCATCAAATGTATGACAACTTTTGCGGTGGTGGTCATGTTATACCAAGCCTGTCTTGGACTGGTCAGACATGAGGAGTATACAGATTGTCCAAAACTTTTGTGTGGAGGTTTTGATGTGCCACTCAACCTTTGTTTTAACCTCGAGCAGGACTCACACTCAAATGCCCTCCATCGAGCCCTCGTATTGTATCCTTCAAATATTCATGAAATCAATTTGCTTTGAAAGGCGCAATAATATCTGAAGCTTGGAATAAGATACTCCTGTCCAAAGATCCAGCTGTCTTTGATCAAGCCGCCACGCTTGACATAGCAAATCAATGTTGTCAGCGGCTTTGTTGGCGAGATAAATTTTACGAGACATTAAGCAGTGAAATATCTCCAAATTGTTGCTGTAAATCAAGACGGATCAATGAAAAGAAGGCCCTTTTGTGAAATATGTCAGTGGACTTCAACTCACGCCTTTCAAAAACACTCGCAAACCAACAGGTGGTCATATTTACATCTAAAAGCAGATTTGGCTGATGCTGTGAGCTTAATTCAGCAATATGCATGCACGCAGCGATACTTTATCGGCAGGAGAAAAAAAATATTAGAAACAGCTCTCTGTATAATGTGGTGCAGTTCCACAACATAATAAATAACAACAGAAAATACCAAGCTTATTCCGCCCAAAAATTCAATCGAGGCATCGGGGAAGGGCACTCTTCTTGGTTGTTAAAAACATTTATCTTAAGTTTTAAATTCTAACTGGGGAGTTCCTTTTTTTATGACTCTGAATGGTGCCGGTTGTTTTTGTTGTTCTTGTTTGGCTGGCCAATGGTCGTTTTGCATAAACAGTAGGAGAGTCAGTCACTTGGCTTGTAGCATAATGGCTCATTAGGTGACACTTGACTTGGAGACATTCTTTGCAGGAGAGATGTCAGAACATTACTGTAAACTGACAATAATGGATATCTGTTATCCTCTTCGAAGAACGGAAGATGCATTTTTCATTAGCGGGAAAACAACTAAGAACGGTTCAGTTGCCTCAGTTCAACTATTTGTTAATCATCATGAGCTGGATGACTGAGACTCTGCAGTCATATATTAGATGTAATTTCCACACCACTTGACAATTTATTGTCAATAAGACAATTCTCATTTGACCAATGAGAGGACAGCATCATATTTAGCGTTACTCTACACAAGCATGACAGTCCTGTAACCAAAACCCCAACTAAATGAGGAACAAAAAATTGTGAAAAAAAAATAGTCATAGAAAAATAGTTTGACTAAATGTCGTTCATCAAAAACGGACTTATAGAGATGGCAGAAATCCTAAGCAATGTGTTTTTCCAATCCACTGTTTTAACAATCAAAGAAATGGATTGTTCCAAAAGAAAAAAAATATCGCTTTTAGACCACCCACGAGCTGAGACTGAATTCAAAGTGCCTCTGCAGAGGACTGCACTCAGTTTTGCCAAGACACAATTCAACAACATTGATTGACATCCATCATAATCAATTCATTGATCCATTGACTACTATGCCCGTGTCTTTGTACGGCCCAACAATTAAATCAAACAACTGCAGTGGAAACCAGGCTTTAACTTGTACGTGTGCACCCAAAGTTGTGGGGAGTGAGTACAGACCTCCCCCATGCATTAAATGCAGTGAAAGCGCTCTATCTGCAAAGTGCGAGCACTTGACCCTTGGCGATCTCCTCTGAAACCATCTGGTGTTAATCAGAGCTTGATTATGAGCGTCGCTCCAATGAGACGCCACTTCACGCCGGCGTGCACCTTCCTCCGGCTCCCGAGGTTAAAGTAGCGGCAGGTACGCTCGCCTCTCTGTGGACGCCGTAAGCAAATCACAAAGAAGGTTGTAAAACAGGTAATTACATTATGTACGGTTGAGTTTTCAGGGATATTTGCGCCATCATCGCAACCCCTCTTTTTGGCTTGAAGTACTTTCTCAACTCTTCATCGGTCTTCGCTGCTCTGCTGGATTTTGGCGGTTTTCCAGAGTTAAAATCAAGTGCTCTCCCCTCCTTTTGGCTCCTGCTTTCTCCGGCTCTCTGCGGTATGAGTGTTTGACAGTTGCATATGCCAGTCGAGCCAGAAAGCTTTGGCCGACATTTACCAGCGCTATTGTACAGTAAATACTGGCAGGAAGCAGTGGAGGCCCACTCAAAAGATCTACCGTAAAATCCTGTCATTCAGACGCAAAATTTTCCCCTGAAAAATGATCGACATTTGTTCCCAATATTGTCCAGCATTGTTCTGTTTTCCTCACAAGGTGACGAAAGGTACTTCACAAAAATAAAAGTACAACACTTAAAAGCAATTCCAAATCAAAGATTTAAGGACATTTTAAAACAAGGTAAAAAAAAATAAAAATAAAACTCAAAAGTAGTTCCTGAAAACTACATCCGGTTTGCAAAACATGATTTTCAAAAGTTTTCATCGACTTTAATCAGAGAAAAGTGTATACTGCATTTTTTTTTTTTTTTTTTTTTTTTTTTTTTTAAATCAGATTTGAAATAATTTACATCATGGATGTCAAACCCAAGGCCCGGGGGCCAAATAGGGCCCACCACATGAGTTTATGTGGCCCGCAAAGACAAATTGTGCATGGACTTCATGTGTCAATACTAAAATTCTAAATTGTCTTCACTTTTAAAAAACAAAGAAGTTGATCCCAAGTTTTATCACATTCATCTTTTGTAAATATTTGAACATGTCCATGCAACCATGCACGGATATGCTGAATCTCCGCCACAATACTCAACATATTTCTATCATGATATCATTTGTTTCATTCATGTTCATCCATTACAAGCACTTGGGATCATGTCTACCCTTTTCTTCCTCATCATCATCTCAATGGCTCTCCAATTGCAGTTATGAAGCCATTAGTCTACATTTAGCGTATTAATCAGAAAAAGCTAGTGATATGTTACGCAATACCCATACTTTCTTTTTTTAAACAATAACGATTGGCACGGGAGGAAAGCTAATTAAAAGATAAAATCACCTTCTTGTCTGTCCAATTAAAGACTTCCGTCAAATTGGACTCTTGGAAGAATTCCATCATGATGACATGAGAAGGCCTATTTCTGTGTGCGCCTGTGAACGTGTGTGCGTTTGAGTGCACGGGCGTGTGTTTTCAACACCAAGCAAGGGAAGATGGAAAAGGAACCAAAGGAACAGAGGGAGAGAGCGAAGGAGGCAGACTGACAGCCGAAACAGCGATAGAGAGAAATAGGTTAGACAAGGCCAGCAGACAAAGAGCAGAAATAGGGAATTAACTGATAAAACACGCGTGGAGAGGTGGACAGTCTCTGGGATGGAAGAAATAGTAGAAAAGCAGGGAATGAAATGGCAGAATGTCAGGTGAGGAGGAGCAGGCTGAGAAAAGAAATGAGATAATAATGAAGTAAGAGACAAAAAAAAAAAAATGCCCGTAATTGACCTTGGGCTATAGCAGGCTGATTGGAGATTAGAGATAATCGTGGTAAGGCTTCTGTCACCACCAGTCTGCACAAGGACACACACAAACACGCGTGCGCCCCGCGGCTCACTGTCTTTCTGCAAAGTCCGATACATCCTTAATAAAGCATACGTTTTCAATAAAAATGCTAATTATCTTCACACCGCCGCAAAGTAAGGTGAACATTGCTACTGCGTCCGAGTGTGTGTGTAAAATATTAAAAAAGGAAAAGGGGAATAGGAAAGCATCAATAAACCAAGCATTCTCAAAGCAGTATTATTTCATAATTTATCTGATTATTATTAAGTATGTTATTTTGGTTAAATATATCAAAGAAATTAGATTAACTCTTGAAACTAATACAGACCTTAGCGACTGTAACCTACTTACGCAATCTAAGAACTGTATCAAATTTACAATTAATAATTAGCCCATTTTCATTGTTTTTTTTTTTATTATTTATTATTATTAATTGGCTTTTTTACAGAAGTTCCAAACTCCTGTTTCAATTCCAGCATTAAATTGAATAATGCTGCCCAAAGGAGCTGTGCCATAGCAGGTGCAGTTGTAGTGGAAATTTCCAAAGGTGACGTCATGCGTTTTCTTAAGATACAATCCAGAGTTAAACTTAGATGCAGTCAAGTGCACTCCAATTTTCCTCTTATGCTTCAAGACCTGATTCATCATCAATCAGTTACACGTGCACACACACACACACACACACACACACACACACACACACACACACACCAATCTAAAATTCCTAACAGTGATTTGTGTGATAAAATGCATACAGTACTTAGTTACTGTATGTGTCCATTTTTTGGCCAGATTATTTGAAGTGGTTTTTATTTTGCTTTTAACCTTGAAACGAAACCTTACAGTTTCAGTATATGTGTAGCCAATCTACTCTACTGTGAACACTAAATTATGAAGCCTGTGATTCACAACAGAGGTTTTTCTGCCCTTTCCTTGAAATTACAAGGAGGGATTTCTAGAAATTTCCTCGCAGTGAGCTCACTGATTGAGAGGTCCGCTAATATGGCAGCACAAGAAGTAGCAATACAAATTGAACGGCATTTGTATGACATTTGATGTGCCATTTGCAACATTTGTTGCTGTTTTCATTTATCAAATGCAACCTTGAAGCAGGCACATTTCCCACATTTTGAAGGGTATGAAAGAAGTGCAGTTGAATCAAAGTCTTTGTTCACTGTGGTGATTTGCCATCCATACTATGCAACCAGCGGGTGTTCGTATGGGCATCCCGGGGTGTGTGAGATTTGTCATTCTATCATCCCATCTCATTTTATATGCATACACAAACTTTATCCCAGACCTCCTGCATGACTAAAGTGGGACTTCAGAAATCAAATGCAACACAAGGTCTACATTTTTTCAAAAGGGGCGTGGGTGTCCTTTTTTTCCCTTTGGTTTGTTTCAAATATAGTTTCTCTCCCAAAAAATAAATGCTAAAAAGACAAATCCAGAAACTACAAATCTTGTATGCTCGCTCTATCGCTTTCTCGAAACCCCCTTTTTTTTTTTTTACTTCAACACCATCCGTTTACTAGAGATTCCTTATCAGGACTAGTGCTAAGCCGCACCAGTTCCCATGCATTTTTCATGAGCTAGTGATTTAACTGTCGCATACGTGTTTCCATATATTTCTGCATGTCACACGTGTTTGTCTATAATGTGTTAAATGTATGGACGCAATGAGATGTGTCGTACCCTTGGGCTGTAAAAAAAAAAAAAAAAAAAACCTGGTCCAAAGTCCTTCCAAATGTTTTACCTTGAAAGCATCATTCGTGCCTCCGCTCTTCTTCTGCTCTCAGGGGAGCAGTTCCATTCAGCAGGTAGCTAACGGTCTTGAAAGACACAAGGGGAACTGCTTGCAGGATTAGGTTTCTGCTATGTTCACAAGACACTCATCCCCCGCCCCTCCCCGCACACACAAGGGACTAAGGTGGAATGGAATTCATATGTTTTTAAGGCTCTAAGCAAGTGTGCGCATTTCACTGAGGGGGCGACATGAATAACCCTCAGCCAAAGTGAGCTCTGAGGAGAGTGCTTTGAATATAATAGAGAGGGAATTGCTTTGTTGGGAATGGAGCAAAGCAGCACAATCAGCGTGATCCCACACATCTGAACAATCACACACAAAGAGTCCTACAGCGGAGGTGATGTCCACTAGGCATTAACTCGCCGCCGTGCCGCACGGACGGGTTCAGTTGGTGCACTGAAATGGAATCTCAGTAATCGCAGCTGTTTTCTTTGACTCTCTTGTTAGTAGTATACAGCAAAAGCTCGTATCCTCAGGTCATTTCATACTTCTGGATTATCTATCCTGTACGATAATTAATACCTGCACCAATAGAGAGCAGGTGCACTTCTCTGCTTAGGCAAGATGAGTCTGTTATATGTGACCATGAGTCGTAGCGTTATTGAGGAGAAAAATAAAATGAAAATAATAGCACGTCAATTGAAACTGTGTGAAAAATAAGACATCATATTATTCCTATTGTGACCAATTAATGGACATCACCACCGTCGTTAAGATCGCATGTGTACGAAGAACAACCCTTCTCAAATAGATGCGTCCTTCCAATAAACTCCTGGTACTTTGTAGTTGAGTGTTTGAAGCATTTACAGATATTGTATCTCAAATGAGTGTGGGAATAACAGGACATTCAAACCCGTCAGCTTGTAGCACAACCGCATCCTTTGTGAAATCTTATTAACTATCGCACATGGAGAGCCTCCTTGCATTTTCACAAGGTTAGCATGAAATATGACCATAATTATGTAGATTGGAGATTTTATTATCATGATTTCCTTATTATTCCATCGTTAATCAATTTTTGTCTTTTGTCCCTCTCTCTGTCTTTCTCTCTTCTCACTCTATTTTTTCCTTGAAATTCCATCAATGGCCACGGCAGAGGTCGAACAAAAAGGTAAGCCCAGCATGTTCTTAAATAGCATTGCGTGCGTTATGGTCCAAGCCCATCTATCTCGCTGTCATTGCGGTTTTATTAAGACAGCTTGATCTCAGCATGTCGAGGCAATTTCGAAACACCGGTTCTCATTAGATACACTTCATATTGTTTCGTGGTATCGGGTAGACTCGACCGTCACTTAGCAAAACTCTCCAAGGGTCAAGCACATTTTTATGATGAGCCAATGAATCTAGGATTGCTTTGACATTTAATATTTCAGATTCTTCCTGTGTGATATGAAAATGACACCAGTGCTTTGAATACCTAATCAAAGTTCAATTAATATTCCCAGTCGGTTGGATAAGAGCTGGAATCATATTAGCGAGAAGAATTGGAAAACCGCAATGAGAAGAATTGGAAAATCGCAATGAGCATTTGGCATGTCTTTTTCTATGTCTGGATTATAGTACTGTATCGTTTGTGTCTACAAAGGGGACAACTTTCCAGTTAAATGACTCAAGTCCCTATTACTCCGGTCGCACTAGCCACCCACGATTCACTGCATCTCCCACATCGCTCATAAACATGACCTCAGTATTCTAAGATGGGGATACCAAACACAGAGCGGGAAATTAATTGTTGTTGCAATTGCAAAAACAGTAGGGGGAAAAAAAAATGACGGAAAAAAGAAAGGCAGGAAGAAAGAGACATGGAACTAATGAGGAGCTGCGATGGGAGGGAAAGTGGGACTCGGAGAAAGAGGGGGTGGGTAAATGTGCCCGTTTTGTCTTAGCGACAATATGCTGGTATTATCTGTTGCTGTGCTCTGCAATCATAGTGGCTCATCGCAACACAATCTAAGCCAAGCTGAAACATACAAAATATAATGGACTTGTCACGGGAAAATAAAGTCAGGCTAGTTGACATTTTATGTTTCCATCAAAAATAAATCCCGTAATGTAAATATGGTGTTATTCATCCTTTAGTGTTTCTCTGCCCGGGAATTCTGCGAGGGGTGTACCAAAGTGAACATCTTTTTGAGTCCGACCACCAATCTGGCGCCTGGTGCAAAGACCCACTACAGGCTTCAGACAAGATTTACTACATGCCCTGGACACCATATCGCACTGACACGTTGACCGAGTACTCATCCAAGGAAGACTTTATTGCAGGCCGACCGACCACGACATACAAACTGCCGCACCGTGTGGACGGCACCGGCTTTGTCGTTTATGACGGTGCGTTATTCTTCAACAAAGAGCGTACCCGCAACATTGTCAAGTTTGACCTCCGCACACGTATTAAAAGCGGCGAGGCCATCATCGCCAATGCCAACTATCACGACACCTCCCCGTACCGCTGGGGAGGCAAATCGGACATCGACTTGGCGGTGGATGAAAACGGACTCTGGGTGATTTATGCAACCGAGCAGAACAACGGGCGCGTTGTGGTGAGCCAGCTTAACCCTTACACCCTACGCATCGAAGGCTCCTGGGACACTAGCTACGACAAACGCTCCGCTTCCAATGCCTTCATGATCTGCGGCGTTCTGTACGTAGTCAAGACTGTCTACGAAGACGATGACAACGAAGGGACGGGGAACAAGATCGACTACATGTACAACACCGACAAGAGCAAGGAGACGAGCGTCAATATACCGTTCCCTAACTCCTATCAGTACATCGCTGCAGTGGATTACAACCCGAGAGACAACCTTCTCTACGTGTGGAATAACTATCACGTGGTCAAGTACTCGCTCGACTTTGGCAACAACGGTGAGTTCTGAATCTCGCCACTTTGGTAGTCATTCTATTTCCTTCAGATCTTTTCTCTTTTACTACCATACATGAGATCAAAGAAATAAGTCCCTGGGCAGAATGTTTTTTTTTTCTTTCTTAACATTAGCAGTACCTTGACATTTTTGTAATGACTCTTATAATTTACCGCCAATTGCTTTTTCTGTCGTGACATAAGGGATACTCATGGTCTCTAATCCAACACACCACTCTATTTCATTCAGCGTTTTCAGCTTTGATAAGAGAAATATGTCCTTGAGAAGGATGTCTTTTTTTTCATATTAGCTGTACCTTGGCATTTTTTAAATGATTAATAATTTCATGGCAATTGCTTTTTCTGTAGCGACATAAGGGATACTCAGTCACTAATCTTATGCCAATAATTAAATTCTGAAAAATACCATAAATAGGATAGAGGGGGGAAAAAAATCACCATCTGTGCCTACATAGTTCTCAATTATGACTTCCCACTCATGGTATCTGCGTTTTTAGTGATTAAAGAAACCCGAGATTACTTTTAAAGTTGGATGGCACTACTTTCTTTGATGCTAATCAAAAAGCAAGTTGAAAGAAAATATGCACATTTTATTGATCTTTGTGTATTTAACAAGCCTCAACAAAAAAACAGCTCGACTTGAAAATGTTTGTTGAACATGATCAAAAGATGAGAAATATTATATAGGACAATGACATACGAAAGTTGTTAGCTTTAAGCGAGTGTCAGTTGTAGTAAGGGCGCATGTTTGGCAAAGGCACAAGAAATTTGTATTTTCAATCAGCACTACTAAGAGTTTCTAAAAAATGATTTTCCACTTTTTTTTAACATTGAAATCTTTTTGAGATGATTGGCACACTAATGCAGTGTTTCTCAATTTTTTATTTGTAATGCCCCCCCCCCCCCCCAGAGGAAGGAGAAAATATTTGACCCCCGAATAAATATCAATTGTCTATAAAACGATTATAAGGACACCTCTGCAGAGGTGCCACCTACTGCAGTGAATGTGCAATTACACTTATCTCGTATGCGGCTGATGAAACAGACTGACAGTGAGAATTTGTGTTATAATTTTTCAAGTACTGGATGCAGATATGGTTAGCTCTTTGATATCAGCTACTGATGCACCAACTGCTTTTATATTCATATTAAGGTTCTAGATAATCTGCAATTTGGTTGCTGCATCAAATTTTGTTTCCTATTCACTCCTGTTTTTCAGTGTACAGCGCACAGCAGCTGTTCGTTTTTTTTGTTTTTTGTTTTTTTTTCTTCTTGCTACCAGATACAAATGACAATGAGCCACCTACGCACAATGAATTGTTTTGGGGCTTTGCTGTGGGATGAGGTTCAGTCTCTGTGGATTAAAAGTTTAGCTAACAAAACAAAACAGGCAAATTTAAATAAGTGCAGTTATCTGGAATTAAATACGCATTGATACCTTACTCATCTAATGGGATGGATAACTTCCACGGATGTACCAGGTGGTTTCTGTGAGAGTCTGGGGTCAAGTTGTATTAAGTTGAGAGATCACTTTAGACTACAGTAATGTGATGTTTGAGCCAACTCTGGACACATATGAGTGTAAGCTTGAGGCCATAAGTACTATTTTCCCAATGTAATCTTCTTTCAATGCTTTCAATGGAGTCTTCAAGACAGTCTGGCTGTGTGTCTTATTAAATGTTGGCCGAATTAACGCATGCTCTTACATCGAGTAAAGAGGCGCAGTACAGCGAATTACAGAGAGAAGCGGCATCGAATTTGGTTTGTACCGATCAGGGCTTTAAAAATGTGCGATCGCGTGCATCGCACTTGTGCAACGTAGTTATCCTATTCATGATTGCACATGCATGTTTCTCGTTGTACACTTGAGTGTGATCACTGTCATAATGGAGCTCCGAGTGTGTCAGGAGGGCCTAAAGAGGAGATCAATGAGGATTCAATGTGGAGAATGACCTCCAATGCACATCAACAAGCCAGACTGCTGACCAGCGAGAGATAAATACATACAATCAATGCAGCCTCGCTGCTTTACGCTGCGCCTCCCTTGACGCTATCGCTCAATGAAGACAAGGAATAAATTAGCTACCTCAACTGCATGATTTTCTCATTGTGGGGAATATCAGGTGACAAGTAAGCTTCTTCTACAGAGATCTCGCAAAATTGCTGCATTGGAGTTGTAAATCTCAAGGTGGAGCTGCTGTCAGCCAGCTGTCGGAGGTGACTCTCAAACAACATCAACATCAAATAACTACGGACCTTTTATGGACCACCAATGAAAGTGGAACTATGCTGCAACTGTGTGCATCTTCACCGTGACATCGGATCCCTCAGAAAATTACTTTTGTGACATGACGTGACAACATAGTTAAATTCTATTTTCTCCACTAAGATAACAGTCTGGATATATATATATATATATATATATATATATATATATATATATATATATATATTTATTTATTTGAGTGAATAAAAGGTATGAATTTATACACCTTAAATGGGGAAACTAACACCTTCACACGCTGAAATACATTTGGCAGCTCAGTAATGCCAAGGTGTCATTCACTTTGCAAATAAGATACAGGAAC
Organism: Syngnathus leptorhynchus; assembly: GCF_054491065.1. Classification (NCBI taxonomy): domain Eukaryota; kingdom Metazoa; phylum Chordata; class Actinopteri; order Syngnathiformes; family Syngnathidae; genus Syngnathus; species Syngnathus leptorhynchus. The sequence goes on along the minus strand of NC_141199.1, from coordinate 12,865,136 downwards.
GAGAAACTGAGCTGATGACATTTTCTTCCCTTTTGCCACCTGCACTTCCTGATATTTATTGGAATATGCTTTAGTATACTTCTTCAGGGCAGGGAGCCTTGCAGTACCCAGAATATTTGACACAGCTTCAGCCACTGTGTTTTTCGCTGGTACTACATGTTACGAACAAGACTCGGATTCAGATCGGGGGGCATAAACACAAGTAGACATTCCCTACCTCCGAGCCATCCAAAATGATACGTGATGAGCAAACTGTCTGCTTTCAAAGTTGAAGATAATCCTTCACTGAGAAGATTGCTTATTGATCTCCTAAGGGAAAATTCAAGATCAGTTCAGTTTGTGATTTGTTTCATGGAGAAATATTCTGCTAAGCCGTGTGTGTGTGTGTGCGCATGTTCTTGATTGGATTCTGATTTTAACAATTTAGTGATCTGTCCTCAATTTTCTCCATTTACATCCTTTAAGGCAGATTTAAAAAAAATTCATACTTTTTATTGTAGGGTGCATGAACTCATCACCAACAAGCGATGATCATTTTATGTATAAGCAAATGTGTCTGCTTGTTTGAAGAAAACTTTAAACTTAGTCATTGTTTTCATATTTTTGTCATATTTTGTTTCTGCTAGAGATTCTTTAAGGGTCTCATCAATATGCAACCAACTCCAATACGGCGGCACAGCTCAGAGAAAAAAACGGCAAAAAAAACCCAGTAAAGTTTCCTTTCAAAATCCAACTTTGAATATCACAGGCAAGAAGTCTTCTCAGGCTAAGCAAAAGGTGACACAAAAATACCCACATGTAATGCGCTGGATTGACGTCGGAAGTAGGCAACGGGAATTTGAATGTTTGAAAGACACCGTTTTTTTTTTTTTTTTCTCCTCTTGGGACTTGAGAAGAAAGTCAACCGGCTCGTTTTTGTCCTACGTCTGTTTGTGTTTAGTCTTTGTCTGCCGAGTCTCCCATTCTCTCACTCGTCATCATTCACACAAGCACGCACAATGGCAGGAATCTTAACATTTCCCCTTCCCTTATTCATATATCTTTCTTTTAGCCAACCCTGTTTTTCTCTCGCTTTACTTATCACCCGCTTAATCTGCCCTCTTTTTCAATTCCCGGATCACTTAAGGAACGTCCTCGCGTGTGTTATATATTATCGAGACCACGCACATGAAAGTCTAAAGTCAAAGTCACTTCACAACATCGGCCTTCTCTCCAACCCTTCACTTCCAAACATTCCCATGTAAACTCATTTCTGTTTATGGACTTGTTTCATCATGTCCTAGTACATGCATATTGTAGAGGCCGAGCCTACGCAAGCAGCGTGGCGCAGATGAAACTTTGAATAATTTAACACATCCAGTCTGCTTTGCCTTGCTCTTTGGAAAGTTATTTTTTTTCCCCAACAAAGTTGCAAACGTAATTCATGTTGTATCTCTATCCCTTTCCCAGCTTTGTTTTGCTGCATCTTGCTTTAGTGTGTTACGTTGATCTTTTCTATTTCAGATTTGGAGACCTAGTTACCTTTCTAATGACCTACACATTTTTCTATTCACATCATTTCTTATTCCACCCACAGTATCTAGTAACCTCCTCACATATAAATAGCTATTCTATTTCTTCCATCTATCTATTGATTTCCCTACTTGCTTGCTTCCCTATCTAAAGTATTTATTGGTCTACAAACTTTCACAGACAAGTATTAACTTACCGGAAGTTCCGGACTATAAAACACTACTATTTGCACTAGTTTGGAATTTATTTTATAGTCCAGTGCGCCTTATCTATGGATTTTTTCCCATTTTTTTTATTGTATTGTTTACCAAAACAAATACCCTGTTTTGGTAATAAGGCTAATAGGAATGAGGACATTTAATTTAAAACATCTGCGGAATATAGATCGATGCGGATAATAGTCAGGAAATTACGGTACTTATGCACTAGTTTAATTCTCTTCCAAGGTAGAACACACTTTTTTGGAAGAATCTTTGGAAAAGTATTGTTTTACCTTTTCATTATACTTTGGCGAAACTATAACTTGGTTGTCCATATTTCAATTACTGGTGATTTGAAAATACTTTTTTTTTTTCCCCTTAGCTATCATACTTAGCATGATTGCAATGCTGCGGTAGGGGATGACCTCTTGAAGCAACAAACAAAAACTCAATTAGTGTCATCCCCTTTCATATAAGTGTCGAAAGTGAACTCCTCAATCACAGACGGTCATTAAAATGTGGAATTATATCATTGTGTTTAATAGACGGCCATACTGGGCTGAACTCGACTTGGCCCTTCTCGCCACTCTGTCAGTTAGCGGAAATTTAAAAGTTCACCTCTCAACCCTAATGGCTGAGATCACAGTGTCCCATTTCCTTGGGAAGTCAAGCATGGAGTAGCTATTGTCTTAACCCTCTGCCATTTATTTACTCCCCCCCCCCCGTGTCCTCTCCTCACCCCTACCCCCGTCTCCTCTGCTTTCCTCTCCTGTTCTACCTCTGCCAGCTCTCCTCTCCTGATGTCGTTTCCTCCCCTCTTCCACCGCTCCTTCCTGATTGCAATCAGCCGGTAGGGATAAGCATGGCAGGAAATGTTGGAAACAAGCTTAAGTAGAGAGAATAACACCGGTTTATGGCTGGAGTGGAGAACCCTCTTTCACCACATTACTGATTACTCTGAGCCTCAGCACACACCAGTTTGTGTGAGTGTTGCTTTGTGCATGTGTGTGTGTGTTTGCTTGTGTGTCCTTGAGCTTCTATTGCTGACTTTTTCATCCAAAAGGGTTGTGTCTGTGTGGGGAATTTTAAAGTGATAAATCATATTATGAGAACATTTGTGAATCTTGTTAAATCTAAACATCACCAACTTGGAAAAGTGTGATATCACAATCTTACACGTTTATACCGCAACTCTCACTTCTCTCCTAAGGGGCTTTATTCCTCACTCACATCTTCCACTTGCATTCGTAGCTTCTTTCTCTGCTTTTCCATTCCCAGCCTCATCTTCTCCTCTGCTAAACAGATTACGACGCAGGCTCCTCACCAGAGACTTTTTTTTTTTTTTTTTTTTTTAAAGAGTCTGCAACACCTGTTCTTTGCCTGCGGTGTGTCCTTATCGATTGAAAGGCCCCCGCCAGGCCGTCTGTGCGTGTTTGGCTTCCACAACGCTTCTCCATCTATTGAGCGGGCCGGTGCCAAATTAGGCTGGCATATCCAGAACACCGGGGAAGAGGGGAGACCCACTGTTTTGCAAGAAATGAATACACGTGTACACGAATGGAGAGCTTATGAAAGACAAGTCAGTCGATGCAAAGTCATGTACCCCGAAATTTAGACCTCCAACTCATATTTTCTCCTTTATAATGCAGAAAACTGGGAAGTTTGAAATAACCCACAGTGCGCTCTAAAAGTCACAGCGAACAATTATTATCAATAATTAATGGATTAACCTAAGAGGTATGGTCAAGTATTCGTGACGACAAATTCAGACACACAAGAAAATGGACACAATGAAAACACAGCATTCATTGAAAAAGCTATGAAGAAAACAGTGCTCGGTATGGCTCGAGGAAAAAGGTGGCGATGAAAAGCCTTTTTGGAAGTCGATGCCTCAAATTGAAGGGCCCAGGTGTTAGCTTCTGCAGCATGTGCTTGAGTAAATTGGTGTATGGCAACAGTGCGATGGAAGTGCTTGTTAGCCAAGAAAGGAAGCTCAGCCACAAAGCTTTGGTTTGTGCTCTCACTTCTCACACATTACTTTTAGGTAGAGTCCAAATAGATAGTCACCAAAATAACAGGAAAACAAAATATACATTGCTTTGAACAAGCGGTAGGCCGCAAAGCACAACTGACCCCAGTGTGCCATGCTTATGCAACGAAAAAACTAGTCCAGGTTGGATGTGTTTGTAAAGAAAAATCCTATTTAATTAAATGTGCATACAAAATTAACAGTTGAACTTGTCAGGACCTGCCAGCCATTTGGATGGAGGTTTTATTAGCTGAGGTGGCGTTCTATCTTGAAACTATCGCTGCTTTGAAGTGCGCTATTCTGTCTTATCAGCAAGCTCGAGCCACTCGCCACAAGCTCTGCATGTGTGTGTGTGTGTATGCGAATGTGTGTGTGTGTGTGTGTGTGTGTGTGTGTCAGCCATAGGGAGAGTGTGTTATCGCAGTATGCAGCCCTGTCCAATGTTTGGGCTGCCTCGAATGCTTTGTGTCCTCGAGTTAGATTATCGTTTTGCCTTGGAAGCGTCCCTTCCCACCCTTCAAGTGTGTGTGTGTGTGTGTGTGTGTGTGTGTGTAAGAAAACAATCAGGCAGTTCTGTTTTAACGATACTGCATATTGTAAAACCCATAACACCACTTCCTTAACGCACCCCTTTTTTTTTTTTTCACCCACTTCTTGTTCTTCCAGCCTGTCTTTCCCTGACCATGTGGGAATCCTGCCAGGTTTGTCTTCGCTCTTGTTCTTTCTTCCACCCCCCTTCAGCCTCTTGGTGTTGACGATTTACAGGTCCTTTGTTTATTGAGTGAGAAGTCAACAAGCGTACTCCAGGCTACAGAGTGCATGTGAGGCGGGCATATATATGCAGTCTTATAGAGAAAACACTACACAAACGCGCACTACACAAACACACACACACACATACACAAACATGTCTGTCCACATTTTGGAGGATGGCATGTTTTCTTTCCAAGCCCCTTTGGGGAAGTGACAAGTCTAGCATTGTGAACTGACCTAACCCCCGCTTGTGTACAAATGCGTCTGTGCTACTGGGTTCAGCAATAACGAGCAAGTTGAAAACGAGACACACTTCAGTCCACTGCTGACATTAATGGCTCTTAGAACAACAGTCAAGGTCTTTCTGTGTGTAGTTTGCATGCTTGTTTTTGCCAACAACTACAAACAAGGGAGGTTGATTTTCTGTCACTTTCATTGACCAAGGCGCTGACACAGAATCTGGATTTGGTCCCACAGCGCCAAACAGTTGCTCCTAGGGGATTAGACTACGTGTTGAGAGCAAATTTTGCTGACAAATGAAGTACTGTACCAAAAACAAAAATAAGTCCTGACCTTGAATGTATGGTTAATGTTTGGAGATGATCATATTTTTCCTTGGTTTCTATGACTCTTTGCAAAAGGAAGTTTGGTATTGTCATACTGCAACAAATAGCCTCGGGCGATATATGAACATTGCTGCCGAGCTTTCAACTTTCCTTGAAAGAGTTTGTTGCAACATAATAGTGGATAAAAAACAATGTCATCAGAAATAATTAGCGGCCCATCTGAAAGTTTTGATCCAACCTATCACATCATTTTATACAGCTGTCAGAATGTGTTAAGTTGAATTCATTTCATTTTTGCCAGGCATGTGAAAAACAGTATTTTGTGACATATCTCTTGGAAATATGTGCTGGTGTGACAATAATGATTTTCAATATTAAAAATGCACCTTAAAATAACTACCAAAAAATAAATTGGTGAGAAAGTACAAGTAGAATCTCCAAAACAAATATTGTGTGGTCTGTATGGAGTACAAACTTACATTTACAAGAAAGTTGTGATCGAGCACTATTAATATACCTTATTTTCAATATTACCATGTGTTATTGGTTATTTTAAGGAATATCACTTCTGGAAGTCGATGCTAATTCCAATTAGCATATCAAAGCGTTTTTATTCTGACCTAACGATATCACTGGTAATGTTTATCAAACAAAGCATGTCTTGTATTTAAATATGTTTGTAATTATTTTTATAGGGTGTTTGTTTTTACACGAAACTCCAACTGTGGTGTCATTATACGGTGCAATCAGGGTACTTTCATAAAGTAGCTTAGGCACATTAATCATTTTTATTCGATTATAATGTTCACATGATCGTGACAAGAGAAAATCAAAAGCATGATTCAATTACAAATAATTGCCCAGCAATTGTAGTCATAGAGAAAACGTGCCGTGCTGTCTTCTGTGTAATGTGCATCACAGAACAAAGCACGCTAATAGCCTGGGCAACTTGATTGACAAATCAACGCGTCTACAACCCTCCATACTTTTTTTTTCATTATTTTTTATAATCAACCTTCATGCCGACATTATGTCACATACATCTCTGCAATTTCTTTCAAAACGGCTCGAGTGGCAATCATGATGAATTTATGGCTTTTACAAAAAATACGTTATCGCCTTTAAAAAAGAACGTTCAAAAGGAATAAATGCGATCAAAAAAAGTGTTTTTTTTGTCAAATAGAATTCAGAATAGGGAGAATAAAAAGTGTGAACAAGAAAGTTGCGAGTGAGCAATCAAGTCAGAAAATGTCAGGTGGAAAATGTCAAGAGAGCAGCAGAGGAAAAGAAAAGACAGAGATGATGTGGCCCCTTGCCTATGATGCTCGCAGGCTTTTATGTTGCCTCACCCCTAGCTGCCAGCCCTGTTTTCAGCCTTGTACTCAAATGACAGCAGACATCACCCTCAGACACACACACATACACACTCACACCATTACTGTTGTGGCAAGGCTCCTAATCGCGCATCCCACCCACACACACACACATTTTCTTTTTTTCATCATGAGCGCACACACACACAGATTGACAGCTCGTCCCTAGGCCAATGCTGACACACATGATTGATGGCAATGTTCCGTGGAGAATGCATAAGGCAGGGCCAGCAATAATTCAGGAACAGGGAGCAGCTCTGTTTAGGTTGAGAAACACTCCATTAAGTTATGGAGAGAACAGAACCAATGTACAGAACGTACAGCGGGATGTTTCACGGCTGTCAGTTAAGCGGGCCGGCCAGGGAAAAACACAGAGGGAAGGTGGTTTTCATTAAAGTCCACAGGAAGGGTCAACTTGTGGTCACAATGAATAATATAGACACCCCCTCATTGCAAATATCCACAAAGACCTTCTTCTCATTCTACCCACTCTTTTATTCACACCCAAAGGACTGTGCAAATATCATTAAATCAATGGTAACAAGCATCGCAGTAAAAAGAAGGTGACACCATGACCTCACACATATATATTTGAAAAAAGCTCATTTAGCTGACTGTCATTACAACAGTAAACATGACAAGCAATCTCATACAAAGGCACCAAGGGAACGGATCTGTATTTTCTGTCTAGTCGGTTTGGCATTAAACTAAAGTTCCTGGATTAAGTTGTGATTTTATTTAGCAGACTATTCCTGCCTCAATAGCAGAGGTCCACGAGTTGCATTTGAGTAAAGCTCTATGTAGCGACTAACCTCTGTTCCTGTTGTCACTGCATGGGCGTGGGAGATGATGACAACTTGTCACTCAGACCGGAAATTGTTCTTGCTGTTTTCTTTTCCGGGTGTAGTATGGGTTGCTTTCTACTCAAAAGATGACTTATATATCAAACAAGGACCATGTGCAAGTATCCAAATAACTGAGTGAGCGAGTGGTTAAAAACTGCATGACCTTCGACCCCCACCCTGATCACCTCCACCTGTGGCCATTATAAGGACTAGGGGGTACTCACACTGCCATCTTTGGCTAGCTGCTGCAAGTGCGAAAACATGATAAACTTATGGCTCCCCGAATATACTTTGCTGGTTGCGGCCAAGCGGTGCTTCGTGATATGATTAATCAACAATCAATTCCACACAATTATCAAAACACTTCAAAATCAATGATTTGAACGATCTGTGATGATGCCCATCCACCGTTAAAGATGGAAATAAAAATGACAGAGATGCCCTCACAAGTTCTCTCTAAAGGTTTCATTTGAAAGCATTTTTAATTAAAGATGTGAGCATGGGCTCTGCCTTGGCCTCTGTGCAGGCAATGTGTAAATATTTCCCTTTATCTAACACGCTATAATGCAATATTGATTTGCACCACACAGAGCTGCAGCAGCAAGTTCAGAGAAAGAATGAGACAAGCTGCTATCGTATGCGCACTTTCGGAGACGCCACGCATCAAACACTCATTCCATACTTTTCCCTCCTGCTATGCCTTCCATTCCTTCTTTATTTCTGAACTCAGTGTGAATAATTAACACTATTTTACAATTAAATATTGACGCATAAACATATTGACCATGATGCTTCCCATGATGTCACTGTAACATGAATTATGTATGACACAATGACGCAATATAGTGTCATATGGTATCGTATGGTCATGTACGTTCACAATACTATTTATAGTATAATTATGTAAATAATAATAAAGTCAAATATTTATAATATCAGTAACCTTTGTTTGCTCTCACAAAGGGTAAGAGCGACTACATACACAAGATAATGGGGAGCAGGTTTTAACAAAGACAAATCAAATTGGCAGGAAATACAGGCGAAAGGCAAGATGCTTGAAATGAGACAATTACAAAATAAAGGATGGGACATTGAACATAAATAGAATAATGCGATGAAACAGGCGAGCTGTATTTGCGGCTCTTGGTGCTTAACTTTTGCCTTTCTGTTGCCTGTCTTCCTACGCAGATTTCCGCCCCCCCATGATCCCTCCGAACAGAGGAGGCGGGGGTGCAGTCGGAGGGGGTTCCTCATCCTCAACCAGTCGTTCGACCACCACTCGCGCTCCCCCTTACTACACCACCCCGCGTCCTCTCCTCACCACCTCACCGGGACAGCGATACCGAACCACCACAACAGTCCGCCAGCCTGTCATGAATCCGGCCGGCGGTTCACCGTCAGACACCAATCAGATCCCGGACACCAACCGCAAAGCCGGGGACCGCTTCCCGCCCGTGCAGGTCCCCCCGGCGCCACCGCAACCCCCAGCTTTGCCACCCCAAGACTTTTGTAGCCCTCGAGTGATGGCTGATATTTCGTGGCCCCGCACCCAGCAAGGCCAACTCGCCAAGCAGCCGTGCCCGGTCGGGACACTCGGTAAGTGGATGATGTCACTGTGTGAAATGTTTATGTTCAAAGTCTCTTCTACTAATTAAGACTAATGAGGATTTTGGCGCCCTATTGGGAAAGGGTTCAAATGTTCCATGGAAATGATCACGAAGTAACAATGTAGCTCCACTTGAAGGTCAAGATTTTTTTGAACAGATGATGAACATTTTATCTTGTACGTTCATTCATCACAACACACGTGTACAGTAGTGTACCTCCACGGGATACATTGTTCATGTTAATTTGCGTACATGACAAAGACCTCCCGCATGTTCCCCCCGCGGGCACGGCAGGAAGTGTCGGAGTCTTTCGTTGAATGTCAGGGCTGTCTCACCTTATTAGTTCTGCTACTCTCGCAGGCGTGGCCACATACATGTGCATGGCCCACTTGGGCTACTGGGATCCTCAAGGCCCTGACCTCAGCAACTGCACATCTCCTTGGGTCAACCACATCATGCAGAAAGTAAGTGTGGATGTTTCTGCCTGCCCTTGTGAGTATGATAGTCTCCCAGAGCATCATTTCTCACGCATGGAGATACAACAACCACAGGGAGTGATTTATCCTGCATGTATCCATCTCCATTTGTCAAGCTACCAACTAGTGCTTGAAACACAAGAGATTGTATATAGCTGTTGGGAGTACAGATATCTCCGTGTTTTTTTTGTTTGTGTTGATGGTTTGCTTTCTAAGATGCCGATATCGTGAGGCAAAAAAATGCTAGAGGCTTAACGCAATGAGGAAGCCTTGTTTGGAAAGGGAAGCTATTACTTTGCCCAGTCCAAACACTGCTGCTCCCATCATTGACTTGGTCAGTAAACTATCAACATCAAACATTAGACAGTTGCAGCAATGATGCATCCAGTCAGGAAAGGACACATTTTGAGCTGACTTCCTCGCTCACCCCATTCACTGACCTGCGGCGAGACCCGCTGGGTGCATTTTGGCGACGCACTGATCCAGTGGTACATGGGGGGATTGTAAATATTGTTAGGTAATTGCTGTAAACACAATATCTATACGGGGTTTTATTGATCTATAAAAGCTGACATATATTAAAAATAATGATGGAGTGATTTGCAATGAATTGTCCATCCGGCTACTTATCGTTGTGATGTCAAAAATGTCAGTGAGATTTTATACTGCCTGAAGGCTTAAATAATAAACAACAAATATTTTCCTATCATACGACTTTTATACAGTCCAGGAAATCTACAAAATCATTGCTGTTTAAAAAGTTTTTTTTTTTACTTCAATAGTTCTAAAGTGTTTAAAAATATACAACAATTATTTTCTTATTTCATCAAAATATAATTAGTATCCCATCAATTATATGAATGAAGTTGAAGTTGGTGGTTTTCATTTTTTTCCATGGTATTGGTAAAAGTACTATATGCAGGCATAATATTGAAGTCAAAATGACACCACTATCCTTATGACAGTCATATACTAAAATCAGAGATTTCTATGTATTTACTGAATGTCCTATAATACATTTTCCCTAATCTAAACTAACTGTATTGCGTTGGACTGTAGAAGTTCTACTGCATGTAATTGTTTATCATGACATTGCCCCAAGTGCAAACCGAGTGGAGAACAAATTCTATGAATAATTCTTAAAGTTTTTCATTATACCTTTTCTCCTAACGCCCGCCCTCGCACATTTCCCCCTCTCCTGTATGCCCCTATCTTCCTCTTTGCTCTCAACTTTTTCTGCAACTTTTTCTCCTTGCTCCAACTCCCACTACGTCGTCCCCAACTCCATCCATCATTGCCTAACCCCCCCCGGTGTTGTTCTGTTTGCATCCAGCTCCGGTCGGGCGAGACGGCAGCCATCGTGGCCAGAGAGCTGGCAGAGCAGACCAAAGGGCTCCTGCGTCCTGGCGACGTGCCTTCCACGGTGCGGGCCATGGCCCAGCTGGTGGAACTGCTCGACGTGCAGCTCAGGAACCTCACCCCTGGGGGCAAGGACAGCGCCGCACGCAGCCTCACCAAGGTACTGCGTTGTACAGGTTGCCTTACAGCAGGGCTGTCAAACTCATTTTTGTCGCGAGCCGCAACGTAGTCACAGTTTCCTTCATAGGGTCGTCATGACCGTCAACAAACTGATGAATAACTAAGTTTGAAATCGGAGACTAGTAAAAACTGTTCAAATATGTTTAAAAGATCAATGGTAATTTGTAACTTTAGTATTGACAGATGAAGTTGATGTACAATTTATCTTCGGGGGCCACATAAAATGATGTGGCAGGCCGCATCTGGCCCCCAGGCCTTGGCTTTGACACCCATGCCTTACAGTCACACCCCATTGTAATTCTAGTAAAATAAAAACTGTCGTGAATCTAGAAATACGTGTTTTCCATGAATTTAACAAATTAATGCTCTGACAGAATGGTTTTATTTTAATACTGGTGGTTGTAGTTAGCAAAACTATGCTGCATTTTTTTTTTTATTCCACAGATACTTTAACAGGGGCAACAAAAGAGGAGTTCCAGGGAAACGTTTAAGTCCTTAATGTCAATATAGTTTTGGAACTTATTTTTTAGTAGCCTCACAAAAAAGCATAGCATACACACACACTCACACAAAAAAAATAGACTCTGTAAATAAATCAAAAGTGTATCCTCAGTATGCAGGAGATCTGATTTATCAGCAGTGAACAAGGAAGAATTTAGCTCTGTAGTTTGTTCATGTAGGCATTCATTAAAGAGAGCCAAGTCATTGGGGACTTACTGACTGGCTGCCTTGGCTGCCTAATTGACTGGCTGACTCATTTAATGGGAGACTGTTCCTTGATTGTCTTTGCTGAGGTCAACAGTGATAGGCCGACTTTTGGAGTGAGACTGACAGCTGCTGCCAACTCCTATACACTCACTATTTTTTTAACTTTACTTTCTGAGTCACTGGGCCTGCACCTAGTTACCCTTTCCCAATCTGCCTTGCTGTCTCACTACAACCTGTGCCCTTTCTCCTCGGTTATTTGAAATGAACTTGTCAAAGCTTGTGTACAAGTGGAATCCATTAATATGTGCTTCACCGTTGACCAAATGGCTGGTTAGAGTTTGGATTTCTAGATAAGTATTGCTCACTCTGAGAGGAAAAGCGCTACTCCTGATCTCATTAATGACCCAAATCCATAATTAAATCAGTGAGTTTTAAAATGATGGCCATTCAGATTTGAGTGGATGACAGTAAAAGCCAATATACAATATAATCGTGGATAGAGAAAATAAATGACGGAATTTGTGTAGCGTACCACCGTAGAAAAAATATTTTAGCTCGTCGCGGGTTCTTACAAGACAAACATGAATATTTTGTTGAGAATAGCTTTAAATACAACAACTGATGTTTCTTGAACAAAATCCGTCGAGCAACAGCAATTTATGATGTATCTTTATAAACTGCATCGCTGTGAAAGCTTCTTAAACTAAAATATAATTTAAGTTTTAATTGGACAATATATTTTTTACAAGCGTTGTCTCTAAAAATGAGGTCACAAACTGTGTCAGTAAGGAAACAAACAAAGAATAATACAAATGACGGTGTTTTGGGAGATGCATTGAAAACAAATGTGAGTGAGAAGAATTCTATTTCCAGTCCCCGACGTCTATTTGAGTTATGTTAATGATAAAGCTCTGCGTCTGTGTACATCTTTGCTCACCTCAGGGCACGTTGGTGTGTGAGATGGAGAGGTGTTACATCGCTAACAGTTGAATTGTTTGAATTTACAGCTTCAGAAGAGAGAGAGGTCCTGCAGGTTTTTCACACAGGTATTTCTGTTTCCTGGTATCCGTTGATTGCTTTGCCACACCCCGCTTTGTGTGTGTGTGTTTTTTTTTTTGTTTTTTTTTTACTTTCACGCTCAGCATGTAATTGATCAAGCAAGGCTTTGTGTGATATCACACATTTGTGATGCGCAATGTGGGTTTGCAGTTGTACTCTGCGGCGGATGTTTTAGAATATGAATCGAAATCCTTTGAGGAGGGTAATTGAACTCCCTCCTCGGCCATAAATGATCGGCATCAATCACCCGAATCCACAGGTGTTTGCTGACAGTATTTAATCTCCTCAAAGGGTTTGCTTCTTTTGTTTTCATTTCCATGTTTTTCTATCATTTCCAATCAGCAGTACAGATAAGAGACCATGATCAATATCAATAGTTGCTCATCTATTTTGCAGGACCGTGCGCTGGGTTGTAAACGGCCTGCCTGGAAGCAAAATGACCCACTATCCATCTCCATTCATTGAAATGTCTCTGCCGCCACTGCCGCATCAGAGAAAGTGAAGTGGAGTGATGGATAGTTTGTTGCACACTGGTTCTTGATCATGGTCTCGCTCCTTTAAAAATCATACTAACATGTGTCTGGTTGGCTGAGTGTTCATGGCTTCCGTGTCTTTGTCGCTCTGTGGATTGAAGTTAATGTCGCAACCTCGAATGCACAATGGAACGCCACTTAAGCATTATTTGTGTTAATAAACTTTTGCTATTTTCTAGAGAGGCTTTCAGGCATGTGCAGACCTTAACCAGAGATGGGGAAAAAATATATTTTACTTTTTCAGTTCAAATGCAAAGATCTAAATGTCCATTTGTGATGATATAAATGCGTATGGGTTGCTGGTGACTAGGTTCAGTGGCGTACTTTTCAGTTTATGAAATATCATTTTTTTCATACTGGTTATACAATGGCATGTTCAGTCTGCCAGCTGCTGTGGCTCTGTTTTTGGATGGATGGATGGATGGATGGATGGATGGATGGATGGATGGATGGATGGATGGATGGATTATGATTGTGATATCCCCCTAATTATGTGTGGCCGAGGCGTTCAACAAGGCTGGTTTTCCCTAACTGAAGCACCTGATGTTGTGACATTCGGCATGATGGGTTTGAGCAAAACGATATTATTGCAAAGCACCACACGGACCACCCCAGCGGGAAGCGGGGCGAAACGCGTGCTGCCAAGCTACACTGGCACTGTGCCACTGAAAAGGCCAATCGATAACCACCAAGAAGTACCATCTGTGTAATCCTCTTAACAAACAATGAAACCAGAATTGCACTGTAGAATTTGGACTCCCTTGGAAGAGGTAATAACACAAAGCCAAGGCACCACAGCACCTACGTAGCTCATCTGTGTGCAGGAGACAGCCTGCAGCATCTCATTTTTTTTGCTCTCACACACGCATTCATACACACCCTTGATGGGCTAGCTCTTTTTCTCCTGATGCAGGCTGTTTTTTTTTTTTTTTCCCAACCTCCCCTCCTTTGCAAAAACTCTCCACGTCAGCAGCAGTCAGCAATGTCACATCATACAACATGGCTCGGAACTGTATGCATGCTGACACGTACACCACACACACGTCGTCAAAGTATAAATATAAACCGCCTGATAATTTTAGACATCACAGCGATGTGCCATTTTTTATTTGATGCATTGCCTTCGATCTTATACATGCATCGGCACTTTCAGACAACTTCGGCCAGGTTCGAAACATGACATCACACACACTTTCTGCTTTGAGGGAGTGGGGGGGGTGTTGGTAGTGATCGATTATATAATTAGCCTCTGTAATGCAAAACAAAATTATAGCAGCAGTCCCCTACTCTGCCAGATAGAAATGTGCGTGATTAGGGATGTGGTGTGTTGCTGCCCTCTCCTCGTTAATTATCTGCAGCACTAATTGTCAAGTGAGGGGAGCGTGCAGGAGGTTTGGGTTCTTAATAGAGATGAAAAATAATTGAATTCTCTTTCCACTTTTTCTCTCTCTCTCTCTCTCTCTCTCTCTCTCTCTCTCTCTCTCTCTCTCTCTCTCTCTCTCTCTCTCTCTCTCTCTCTCTCTCTCTCTCTCTCTCTCTCTCTCTCTCTCTCTCTCTCACACACGCGCACTCACAGACGCACACACACACATGTACACGCGCATTCCGTTTGGGGGACTGGGGACTCGTTTCATGTATACTAAATTGGCAATTTATTCATGATGAAGTTGGTTATTTGAAGAGGCTTTGATGCTGCAGGCTGGTTGATGGAGGGAGGTAGCGTGTGCAAGGTGCACTGAGAGTGGGAATGAGTGATGGAGAGCATTGGTGGTAGAAATTAAACAGAAAGACAACCAGCATTTGACTACTTTTCTTTGAAAGCCCATAAAAAGAAATAGCCATCATTGGATCGATTGTTGATTATTTTTTCGAAGGAACACAAATACTTGATGCAAGTGTGTGAGAGTTAAGAAGCAGCAGCCAATACAAAAAGCATATGATGTCATGGATTTAAATTAGTTGAGGCTCACCTCTACTGGTTGCAGCCAAAACACGATTCATTAACAATCACTTCAATACGATTGTCAGAATTCCTAAGGATCAATGAATGCACTAATCAAAACGCAAATAAATGCGATCAGAAAACGTGCAGTGAGAAGATAGCAATGCTCAATGACAACGCCTAAGGTGCCCTCTATTTATGGATGGCGGGTCATGCTTTGAATGTAAAGCCCGATTTAGCTCTAAACTCGTTCTGTCAGGAAGGACAGAAGATAAGTCCAACAACAAATGACAGAAAAGACGGCTTCTACGATGAAAACATTCACCAAAACATGCACTTTCTTCAAGTGCAGTCAAGCGAGAAAGAAAAGATTGATTTTTTTTTCAACTTTTACATCCGAATGCTGTCAGTTTAAAAGTGGGCCTTGCCGTGCGCGAGCGTACACACTGACCCGTCAACGCACTGGTGCTCATGCGTGTGCGCGTTTAGCGGGAAGTAGAACAGGCCGACTCTCGTCTGTCTTGCCGCTCTTGTTTACGCTGGATTACCCCGACGCTTCAAAGGATTTCATTTCTGCCCCATTTACTGGTGTGTGTGTGTGTGTGTGTGTTATCTATTTCTGCAGAGTGAGTAGCCCCCAGAAAAAAAAGGCCATAATTTTAACCCTCGAGTCGTTAGTCTCACGTACACGTAGATGTCACCAAAAGCAACATTGCTTTAGGACACACACACACACACACACACGCACACACACGCACACACACGATTTTTATGATGTGTCGATGTCTGGACCTCAAGAAAATCTCATACCTTTTTTTTCCCCCTCAGATACCAGTCCCTCTCCTCTGCAGATGTAATCTCGGCAACCGAGAATTACATTTCAATGAAAAAGAATTATACGGCATAGAAAATGCAAGATAATCAAAAGTTCAATAAAAAGCTATGAGAAGTTTAATGAGAGTTAGATGGGAGGGTGGGTGGCAGTTGGTGGTTATCTGAAACACATCAAAGTACAGCATGAGGGAATGGAAAACAGAGCCTGCACTGAGAATAGTCCCAGCAAGTGGAGCAGAATGATGCACTGCAATGCTTCCCGCACACACTCACGCACACATCTCATACATTTGTAAACTTGCATATTAAACCCCCCCCAAAAAAAGGCACCCACACAGTGTTGTTCAGATCTTGTTATTTTTCTTTTCTATCTGATGTAATTCTCCAATGTAGAAAAGAAAAGCACAAAAATGCTTTAAGTTATTATTAAATGTATTCTGTGTATCATTTCTCAACTAGAAAATTCAATTGTACACAATCCCATTGTGTCCGAATCACCCAAGTGGATGAAAGGACTATTATTCTGACATTATCATATGACTTTACACATATTACGATACACACAATGCAAATGTGTTCTTTGTAAAATTGTATGTAGAAAAGAAAATTCTCTCTGGTGGATGAAAAATCTTACTACTAGTATAAATCCAAGAGTGTATTGAGAATTTTGTGAGAAATTATGCTGACTTCAAGTAAGGAGCTTACAATAATTTGGATCAATAAATAAATGTGCTAGATTTTAGAGCTGCAACTAATGAATTGTCAAAAGACGCCAGCTTCTTTTTAAATATGGAATATTTTCTTTTAATAGACTCATTTTAATAATAGTCAAGTTGCATTAATATAATAACTATATTTTGACTATTGTCACACAGTCCAAGATGCTATGTTTAAAAAAAAATGAAACATTGATTTAATAGGTTAAAAAAAAGTAACGCTGTTCACGTACTTTTCCACAGAACTCTTTAAAATGTATTCATCTGTCTTGTTTTGTATTTGATTTTGTCCTTGTGTTGTCATATATGTCACACATATATGTGATGTATTGAAAGAAATTATTTGGGCTGTGGAAAGGTTGAATCGAAGGCTTTGAAATAAGGTATGAGTCAGCATGGTCTGCTGCAGATTGATTTCTGACCTTGGGAATTCATTTTGAAGGTCAGTCAATAACCTGGAGTAGAGGAACAATTATCAACTCATGGTATATCTACCATGTTTAGGGTACATATTTATTCATTTATTTTTGTATTTATTTAGGGCAAGCACTAATATGACAAAATACATTTTCATTATTTTTTTAGATGATTCATTATGTGTAAATCAGCCTACCAGGGGCTATTTTGACAATTGATGTTGACCAAACAGGAAAAAAAAAATGTTTTTGGCTGTGCACATATTTGTGCGCTTCATATTATGTCCAACTTTTACTTGTTTGGCGAATCACTGGTTTAATTAGTTTGGTTTCAAAGCAGCCATGCTGCAACTCATGCAACATGCATCACAACTAATTAGCCACTAGCCGGAGCAGGGCATCGCTCTATAATTTTAGCAAGCCGGATTCATTTCATTTGTGATTATACAGAGGATTATTTGCCGTCATGAATAAACAGAAAGGAGTATGGATCGTATTCAGCGGTCATCTTGTTTTCGTTCTTGAGGCACATCAACGTGCAGGGGTTGTCATCATTTTTTTCTCCACCGAGCATAATTTTTTCTTTTAACAAAATGCAAGTACCTGCATAATGTTGGTGCAAATGAAAGAAAACATATGAATCCAAATTCAAAGTCTCGTCTCAACTAAGCACCGTTTATTTTTGTCTCCATTGCCGTCCTCTTCAGATCGCCAATGAACTGACATATTTCACTCAACCACAAAATTCCTCACCCGAGACCCTTCATGCCACCTGTTTTCCTCCGACTTCCTCCTCGAGAGGCCTCAAAAGAGCGAGACGCGAGTGAGGCATGGCAGGACGTTTGCGGAGAGGTTGCTTTACAAGTCGAGAGTGAGAAATGGAGGAAAAATTGAGAGGCAGATGGGAGGGTGCGATGTATGTCTATGATAGCACCTGTATTGGCTCTTCTACTTCTCCCAGAGGACGCCTGTCACCGCGGAAGCACTGGACTGTTTTATCGCTCTCCCATGACTCCCTTTTGTGTCTCTTCCCCCTCCACCGCTTCCCCACCATGCTTCATTTTTTTCAGTTTCTCTATCTCTCCCAGGGTCTTTTAAAAATGTGTGTGAAAATGAGGAGGTGAATTCTTAAGAGTATGAAGGAATGTGGGCAGGAGACAAAATACGTATTGTTTCAGAAAGAATATTTCTTCCACTCTCTTCCGTTTACTCGGCTCGTATTTATGAACTCCGAGCAGCTACGCGTGGCTGAATGTGACCCGGTAGACAATCGCATATATCATTTCTTCTCTAAACAGTCCAGTGTTGCACCAACTCAAAAATAGCTGTGTTTGTTTGGAAGTGTGCAAAAATTCTCCTGCATGATGCCACGATAAGATGAGGTTTGTTTTCAAAATGAAAAACGGGAAGGTTTTTGAATTGGTGCTTAGTTGAGTTTCCTAAATAGATCAACTTTGACAGTCTTGGTACGAACTTAAACCGAGTCTGGTTTGGTTCCATTGTGCAGAAAAAATATTTGATCTGATCAAATGGAAAAAATCTGGTGGTAGCCTAAAGGGCAAAATAGCCGGATGAAGGCAAACCAATTGCTTGAGATATAAAAATGTAGTCAGCTTTATTGTTGTTATTGTCTGCTGGAGTGTCCGTTCTCTTGAATCATAAGAGAAAAGCTTTGTCGTCATATGTTTTGGTCTTTTTTTTTTTTTTTTGGGGGGGGGGGGGGGGTACCTGAGGGGGAAACAGGTTTATAAACCTCGCAAATGATTGGCTGACCCCTTTTCAAATGTGCTTTTTAATGTTCTATTTCTTTTGCAACGTCTGCATGGGAATGCCGCATTTGCATCGCTTACATTTTTTCTCGACATAATTTATCAACATGATAAATGAGAGGCCGCTACTTTCCCCATTGTCTTGTGTTATTGACTGCTCTTGTCACGGAACACGAATGTTACATGGGCTCTTAATGGATTGGCATTAACTGGTCACGTTGGAATCATTTATTAAGTGTTTCCTTCAATGCTTGTGCCGCCCCTCAGGCCATGGTGGAGACGGTGAATAATTTGCTGCAACCGCGGGCTCAGACAGCATGGAGAGAGCTGTCCACCGGCGAGCAGCTACACTCGGCCACGCTGCTCCTCGACACGGTGGAGACCGGCGCTTTTATGTTGGCTGACAACCTCCTCAAGACAGACACTGTGCAAGAGACCACTGACAACATCCGTAAGTGCATTCCCCGCCCCCCATTTACAAAAGCTCCCAAATCCAGACTGCCAAAAATGTCATTTAACAGTGGACAAAAGCTTTCAGTATTAAATTTATGCTGCAGCATAAAAATGGATTAATTGGATTTCAATTTTTTTTGTCCTCCAAGATGTTTTAGATAACAATTTGTGAATGTTGATTGTTCAACTCAAAATGCTTCCAATTTTTTTAGCAATCCATTCATCAACCATCCACCAATAGATCTGTTTCAGTGTTGTTGTGGAGAGCTACATCAATCCATTCACCCTCCTCACAGCCACCATTTATTCACCACTTAATTGCCAATCCACCGATGCATCAATCTCCAGTACACCAACACAACAAATCACAAAACACAAACAAACTCACACCAACTCTTTCAACCGTCCATCCTTTATTGATTACTTCTAATACAGTGGGCAACTCTTATATTAATAACTGCTTTATTTTTAACTGGAATTTTACAAACCAAAGCAGTACAAAATGTATTATGGGATAGTTGCATTGGCCAGCTCTACCTGTTAGCATGATAAAAGAAATGGAATAGCTCAAGGATAAACTCTAAATACATTTCTCTCCAAAATGTGATTTAGCGGACAAGTAGCATCATGTGACAAGTAGTATTTGTATTCCACTGTATCATTGAGCTGCCCTGTATTTAATAAGAAAGACAACTGTGGCAAATGTGAGGTGTTTAACACTGTTAGTTTTAGTCGTTGGAACGTGTCAACATTATTACAGCGCAAATTGAATAGATTGAAAGTTGTTTAACAATATTTGTCGCTTTGATATCTATGCCCTGAGCGGCAGAATCAAACAAAATCTTTAATAACTATCTTTAATTGCTTTTCACAGTAATTATCACTTTTGCCTAAAATAATTCAGTGGCGGCACGTGCAAAAGGGGTAACGGCTTGTTGAATTTGCACGATGCACTCGCGCATGTGTTACACTGAGCAGTCAAAGACCTCGGCAGGATGAAGAGCTTCAATGAGAAGCTTTGACTCCACTGAGACCTCTGCTGAGTGAACACAACACAGAGAAAAAATATGACCTTGAGGCTTCCAAAGCCGGGAATAAATTTGTCAAAGACACCTGTTTTTTTTATTTTTTTTCTTCCTTACACGACACGCACACATGCACATATTTCTAGGCGAAGAAAAACAAAGCTAGTGATTATAGTGTGCTGCATACCACCATCTCTCTTGGGCCTTTCGCTCCTCCATCATTTCTCCTCATTGCGTCTCACTGATCTCATCATTCTGATCAGTCGGCTGCAGAGGAAAAACTCTGAAATATGGCCGAGTGAAAAGTCTCAAAGCGTTCAGGCTGAGAACCTGCCTTTAATTGTAGTCCTCGTCAAGAGACTATATAGGGTTTGGTCTCGGCTCTACCACTGCCTTCAGAATATGTCTTGTCAGCATTTCTTATATTGTTCTAATTTTAAGGTGGAATCCTATTTATTTTAAGGGGTACAGAAGTTGCTTGTGGTAGCTGAGGCCTCTTATGGGAATATGTTGGTTGTCAGTTCTGGGCCCAATTTTCAAGCGATTGTTTCAGAACATCTACGGCATTGTTGTGTTGTTTAGTGAAAACCACATTTTGCAAAATAAATTCCTGAATATCAGATTGGTGAATACATCATATTCAGTTCACTACTACATCAGAGCATTTTTCATCATCTAATAGGAAAACAGTAATTAAGGGCCTAAATATCGTAATTAGCTAAGAATACGTTGAACCTGCTTATTTTTCCATGTGAAGATGATTAGATAACAACCATTTCTTAATGTTCAATAATATCACTAGCATCTCTTTGAACAATTTTGGACATTTTTTCAACAATGTCTCTAAATAGTTATACTATTATTAAAATAGTAATTGATTAATTTTTACACTTCTACATAATTATCTTCTCCAGTACTGTTTTATTTTTTTCGGCATTACTAATCAAAATGTGTAAATATATACGCACACAGTGATTGGTGACCAGACTTCAGACCGAAGATTATTTTATGGGCCCAATTTTCTAAAAGTCTTTCTCAACCTTTCAAAACCAATTATCGTACACAGATGGAAGTATCTTTATTAGTTTGAATGAATATCCAATACAGGTAGTTGAGGCAGCCCATCGCATTGCAGTTTTCATTTAGTATTTTTAACCATCTAACTTTAAGTGACTTGCCTTTCCTTTCCTAATCAGCGATGGCTTCACAGGAACAAGACACGGTGATTTGTAGCTTGTATGTTCGCCTTCATTACATCTACCCCCACAACATGGAGTGTCATTCTTGTTTCTCCCTCCTTCAGCCCTCTCCTCCTCCTCCTCTCTACCCTGGTGCGGTTTGATCTTACGTTTCTCGCACAACACATCAACCGAGCCCCCCCTCCAGTGCAAAGACGCGCTCGGCTTGTATGTTATGCCATCAGAGGTGAAAAGGAGGAGCAGGAAGGGAAATGAAGCCAAAGATGACGAGCGATGAAGAGTGTACGAGAGTGTGCTCGAGGCTGCGGGTGCAATGTCACATGATGCTCACAGAGTTTTTCTTTCACCTCACTAGGCAGTGAAATCACAGCTATTCACCTAATGTGGCTCTAACGTTACACTTTACCCACTTAAGTTGAAATAGGTTTCATTGCCACAAACTGTCATTTTCTTTTCCTTCCACCCTACTAAGCATCTGCCAAAATGTAGGCTAGCTCATCTGCAAAGAACTAAAAAGAGGAAATAATCTTGTTGTGTGCTCATTTCTCTTTTTTTGTGCCATTAATCTTCCCTCCCAGCTAATCCAGTGGGCAGATCCGCTGCGATTATCTCTTCTTTTTATTCATAACTGGCCTGATCTCACTTCTCATCATGCTCCTCTACTTCCTCTCCCTTTCTATTCCGACTTTCTCCCCCTCTGAGTCTTTCATGGGCGCTTGCAACAGGAATCTGAATGACTCATCCCGAAGAAGCCCGAGAAGCATGCGACGTTATTGAATGTGTGACTATACGCTTCGGTAATTGGCAGAATAATTAATTATTAGCGGTGGCAAAAGAGTGATTTGAAGGAATAACACTGCGGCATCAGCATGCGCACGTGTGATAACAATGAAGAACAAGTGTGTTTCGTATGAAGTCGATTGTCATGACACGGAGGCTTTAATGAGCAGCTTGTTTTGATATCCTGCTGAGATGCGTATGGATGTACGTGTGTGTTTACGGCTGGGGCTTGATGTCAGACCCACAGAAAGACAACAAAAGATGTTGGACTCCCTGCTACAGTTGTCCTGAATTTGTTGACATGCTTCCTGAGGTGATGTTAGATAGATATTGGATGGTGGGCAAATATAGTATCTTCCAAAGCAGTTCAATAGTAGGATGCCTTGTGGTTTCAATTATTTTCTCTCTATACAGGACATAACTCTTTTGAGATTTGTAGTAAAAATTATTTTCATTTTTACACATAGATAAATACATTTAGGGATGTCAAACTCATTTTGTTGCGGGCCGCATTGTAGTCAAAGTTTCCTTCAGAGGGCCATTATGACTGTCAACGTTGTATATTATATACAGTATAGGCTACACAAAAAACCTGATGAATAAACTAAACTAAAAACAATATTTTAAAAAGATGAATGGTAATGGAAAAAAATGCTAGCAATTTCTCGATTTGATAAAAGTGAAAAATATTTGTAATTTTTGTATTGACACGTGAACTTGATGCATAGTTTGTCTTCATGGGCAGCATAAAATGATGTGGCGGGCCGTATCTTAGGTTTGACACCTCTGATTTAGATGATCTTTGACACGATTTTGAAAAATTAAAACATATCTTTTCTTTTACAAACTCCAAATGATAAATTTGGTCTGCATGACAACAAGGGAACCTTGCATTTATCTCGACACGTCTTACACGTATTTCACTGATCTCACCCATTCCTACCCGCCCTTTATCCCAATCCTCTGACAAAAGCCACTTCTTTTCAGCTCCGTTCAGAAGCTCACTTTGACCCCCGCCTCTCACCCCAACCCTCCCACGAGGCTTCCTCTTTTCATCTAATATGTCCTTGTGTGGTTTATTTGATGTGCGAGCTGTTTTCACAGTGAAAGCAGCGTCTAAATCATCAAATTGCTCCGAAACCCAAGATAGTAATACACCAAAGGTTTAATTAGTTGTTAATTAGAATCTTTATCTATTACATGACACAGCCCCAATCAAGGATGTGCTAACAAACTCTGACGGCCAAATTAGATTCCCACAATGTAAGGATTATCTACACGAAGACATAGTTGCCAATTCAGTCTGTAAAATTGTATTTACTTCACTTTAATGAGTGTCGGATATTTGTAGTTGCATAGTACGGGTGAGAATTGCTTGAGGAATGACGTGTGTGAAGCACCTCGTGAGAAAACACGGTAATAACAAACCTGAAATAACATGTTGGGCAATGACTTGACTTGAGGATGTATTGCATGTGTGTGTGTGTGTTCCAGAGCTGGAAGTAGCTAGGCTTAGCACGGATGGGAGCCTCACCGACTTGACATTCCCTCAATCCGAGCTACACGGAAACTCCATCCAGCTGTCAGCAAGCACTCTCAAACAGCATGGTAGAAACGGTAAGAAATACATTTTTTTTCAGTCTCTGCACGGAGTCATGGAACGCATCTTTGTGTTGTTTTTCAACAGGCGAGATTAGGATGGTCTTCGTCCTCTACAGGAACTTGGGCTCCTATCTCTCCACAGAGAACGCCAGCGTCCGACTGAGCAGCGAGGCCGTCTACCCCAACTATTCGGTCATTGTCAACTCCCCCGTCATCATGGCATCCATCAACAAGGAGAGCAACAAGGTTTACCTGTCGGAACCTGTCATCTTCACGGTCAAACATCTACAGGTGAGTACGGCTCACCGCACACCCGGCGACACGCCTGAATACCGCTGAACTGTCATGCAGGGTAGGGCTATGCAACTAGTCTTCATGAGTGGCGGTGGGTGTGCACACTTGCACAATCTGATTTGTTGATTTTTTTTTTTCTACGTCTTGAAAGGATGTTTTTTGTGGTTGAATAGGTTATCGGTCACATTAAGTCCAGTTTTTTTGGTGTGTAGACTTTTTCTTACATCTTTTAAAAAAGTCAATTATACAACTTTGACAATTCACTTCCTACCACTAAGTGCTTAAAGGTTCCTTGATTTAGAATTACATGACCCACTACCTTTGTCCATAAAAAAGTACCTGTACAAGGATGGAATTATTTTATAGCAAATCCCAACACAACACTCAACAAGTAAATTGTAATAACGAGGGGCCGGGGCCTAATTTGTGATTAAAAACTCTCTGAAACGCATTAGTACCTTAAATCGTCATTCCCTTTATGATGTGTCACTTTTATATACCCTAATAGGCCTTAAAAAATCATTGTAGTCCCTTAGAACCAATTGGGCTAAATAATAAATAGTGTGATCCACATATATCGGGTAGTCGAGAACTTTTTAAACAATTTGCTAAGTTTTATAATGTCTGACCTTATTATTTAGAGATACCCATTATGTGTACTATAGAGAGAGAGAGAGATTTATCTATTTATTTATTTAAATATATTTAAAATGTATATATAAAAACCATTGATCATTTCTTTCTGTACTACCAATCCAATTTGTTGGCAGTA
Organism: Syngnathus leptorhynchus; assembly: GCF_054491065.1. Classification (NCBI taxonomy): domain Eukaryota; kingdom Metazoa; phylum Chordata; class Actinopteri; order Syngnathiformes; family Syngnathidae; genus Syngnathus; species Syngnathus leptorhynchus. The sequence goes on along the minus strand of NC_141199.1, from coordinate 12,840,134 downwards.
AAAGTGTGCTCTGTGTTTTAGGTGCTCATTTGGAAAGTAACACCCAGTTTTCACACCACCAGCAGCTCCTTCAGTCACAATTTCACACACAACGAGCAAAGCCTTTCCAATGTCACCTTTTGACATGACATTTGTTGCCGCGTATTCTGTCCCTTCTGTTGGTTGTACGCATGTCTCTTTGACTGCCACTAATCATCCTGTTTGTTGTACCGAGCCCTCGAAATGTTTTCTGACAATCAATCCATTTTCTCCATCCCTCCCTCCTGCATTTTATTCCATCTTTAAATCTATTCCTCTCTGTTTCTCTTATTCCAGCATTCGGAAGAGAACTTCAATCCAAACTGTTCTTTCTGGAGCTACTCCAAGCGTACCATGACGGGATTTTGGTCCACGCAGGACTGTCGTTTGCTGGCCACCAATCGCACCCACACCAGCTGCTCCTGCACTCACCTCACCAGCTTCGCTGTGCTCATGGCCCACGTTGAGGTCAAGGTAGGCTGTGATTTAGGTCGGGCCCGGCCAGCGTGGTTCTGGAACGAATCATGACACAGCTTGATTTGCAGGCAAAGCTGCAGTTACACATCTTAAAAAGGAGGGAGGGGGTGGAGGACAGGAAGAGAATGGGACCACAACATCTGGCAAATGGATTCCGAATTCTCTCGACTCCACTACTTAGTTATCATACTTTGGAAAGTTTTACAAGTGATTTGACAAACTCTATTAAGAAATCCTGATCGTAACATCAGATGTTACTCTTTAAGTTATGAAAAACCAGGGAGTTCAGTAAATATGTTTTTTCTTATTTTACGCAATCAAGATACAATTCTGTCGAAAGTGACGTTATTTCAGCTTTCGGTGAGAACCGAACCTGACTCAATCCACCTCTCCATTGCCCCGCCATCATGTCGAATTATAAAAACCATCAATAGTAGACAAAAATGCAATATAACAGAACACAACTACGTGCCAAGTACATATTCTGGCGCAGTTGAAAATCAATACTCATCTAACAACACGACCAAAACAAATAACTTATAAAATACCCCGTACTCGAGAAAAAAAATGCAGAATTTAAATGTAATGTGGTTGTCTTGTCGAACTTTGCTTGCTCTGACCAACCAGTATGGAAAAATAACATCATAGGCAAGTGGTCTCTCCCTGTGAAGACGAATTTGATTGGTTCTTAAAACACTTTTAATGTCAATCCACAACAATAAAAGGGTCGTCATAAATCAATGCATAACCCTTTGCATTCATCTTTGCGTTCTTTTCTCATTGTCTTTTCTTCTATTAAAAGTCAGCTGTTGTGCATATGGGCGCACACCCGCTCAGTCAGAGGGCGAATGTTATTTCAAAGAGAGGTCACTGTCAGGGCTCGCTTTCTTGGCGGCCGTATGCGAATGCAGCGTGAGGCTTTGAGCAGCGTATCGATCACGCCGTTGCTGTGTTCAACGCAGATCAGCCTGCCAGCTTGCAGGACACTGATAGATAGAGCCGGAACACCTGTGCAACACTGTGTAACGCCCTGACTCGGAACGATCAATGACACACGGCCGGGTTGTCAATTCTCGTTACTTTCATATTCTGTAGAACTAAACCGATTTTTTTTGCTTCTGCATTGTTCACAGAAAGCAGACAGCATCCATGACCTCCTCCTGGACGTAATCACCTGGGTGGGCATCCTGCTGTCCCTGGTCTGCCTGCTCATCTGCATCTTTACCTTCTGCTTTTTCCGCGGACTGCAAAGCGACCGCAACACTATCCATAAGAATCTCTGCATCAGCCTCTTCATTGCTGAGTCGCTCTTCTTGGTCGGAATCAACAGAGCAGACCAGCCGGTAAGGACAGACATGCAATATGGTAGCACCGGGCAATCATATTTTACAGAGAAGACCATTGCTGGCGCTGCTGAAAGTACTGCTGTTGTATGCACTACATGGACAAAATACTTAACCTCTTAATTAGTTCATCAATCAGGGGTTGGCCCGGGTGATTTAGCGCTTAACCAATGGGTATTTGTAGCAGTTTATGGTAATCGGGCAGGTTTGGATACAGACATGATCACTGTCTATAAACGTGATGAGGTTATGTCATTTAAAAGACACTTGAATTTAAGATGTCTTTTTTTTTTACTCAAACCACTTTTATGTTAGATAATAAGGGTAAATTGACCTCACCATCTGCTCTATGTTTGTGTTGCATATCACAAAGACACACATGCAGGCATGAAAGGAGAAATGCTAAAACAAAAAGGCACGGGGTAACGGGGTCTGTGCCTTGACCATTTCGACAGCTAGTGTCCAATTGACATTTCGTCAAACGTCAAACCATCACCTTGTATTTCCACAAATATTTCAAATGAGTTACAATGAGTTGTAAGGTTGTAAGGTGTGTGGTACAAGAGGAATCAGATTTCACTCCATCCCTAACCAAGCCAGTCTTTTTTTTGTTGTTTCCCCCCAAAATCTGTCACTGAAATCAATCTCCTAATAAATCCTTTGTAGGCAAAATCAGCATTGTATAACATTTTTATTTTAACTGCGCAGACTGAAAAAACACAATATTAAGAGAAGTAACTAACTGAAGGACTTCTTTCCCATATAACACGGATGAATAATCCCTTTTCTATCAAAGTCATTTGAATTTTTGTCTTAGGACCATTGTATTTTGGGGAAAAAACAGTCCTCAGGCTCTTTGTCCCCGCCATATTGTGTACACTACATATTGCAGTTTGTGCACATGATTATGTATTGACTTTGCCTCTAATAATGTGCTACTTCAGTCCTGCTTCACTTTCCTCCATGAGTCATTCACCCTCCGGTTAGTATGAATATATTTTATGCTTTTTTTTTGTTTTTTGTTTTTAATCCCAAAATCCATTTGGTTCTGCCAAGAATCTCAATACATGAATTTCAGGTCAACCTACATTTTACAAGCTGCTCCATACAAACACATTTTTCCCATTGCTGTTTCATTGTGTAAATTACGTTCGGGATGTTATAGGAATACATTGATGTAATATGTAAATGATGCCTACGCAGCAGCTCTCCTGTCTTTTGAAATTCATATCAAAACTGAGAATGTGGCTTCATATCCAATAATACAAGATAATATTGAGCAGTTTTATTCTGGGTCAATGTGAAGTGGAATCTTTTCATGCTCGGATTCGTCACGCTCACTGATGCAGGGCTTACAGTTGATTAGCGACAACCAAGGTTGGCCAGAACCTTCGTGAGTCTCAATTGACCAGGCTGACATGATTCCAATAATTTCTGGTTGAAAACAATTATTCATTATGATTTAGACGCTGGCACTTAGATTGTAGGTTAATTTGGCACGTCAAACACAGTCAATTTAGTGGTTATTCTCAAACTCTGATTACATAACTTTTGTTTCTTACTGCTGAAAAGAGAAAAATATAACGTTTTGCATACCCATGAAATGAATCTACTTGAATTCCGCTAATATTTACCAATTTTGCATTAGGATCCATATATTACTCTGTGCAGATATAGGTAAAAAAGCAAAAGTAAATTACTTCTGTTCTTCATTTGCTATGATTCACGTAGCAGCTAACACTAAACCAAAAAATAACAATGCCAAAATGAAGTCAAATTTTCCCAACAAACATCAAAACCATCAAACGTATCAAGATAACAATGCTATCTTGTATAACATACTAAATGGTGCCTATTCACACATCAATCATAGAGTTTTGTGATCACTCCCATGCCGGCGCAGCTCTCCCTCTCACAGTCCACCGATCTGCTTCAGAATGACTAAAATCAGGTCTAACCAGCCCCCACGCAGATTACTGCCTTGCGCCGGGCAGGATTCACGCTGGTCCTGAAAATAGAGCCCTAAATGTATTAGAAGTCTTATAAGAGGACTCGTCTAATGCGTCTTCAAATTAGTGAGAAATAATTTTCTCGCCATCGATGACTAAGACTACTAGTATTATTCCGCAAATGCTTTATGTAGAGTGTGACTAATTCCGCCAAGCAAGGTCACTTTTTGCTCCAGCTCTGTCTATAGTTTAGAAACATTTATTGACAGACTTGTGTGACATCTGGCAGCAGCTTCTAATTGTTAATTGCAGAGAGGAGAATAATATGTTTAGACATTTTGAGTTGTGTGCATCTCCGTGCTTGTGTGAAAGGAGATCATGTGTCTTTTTAGGTTTGCTAGCTGCCGTTCGTGTGCAGACCACTCTCTTGTTAATTACCGGTGGCTATACGTGACCTCCATTAACATCTTCGGCGTCATTTAGCTTGTAGCTGGGTAAGCCAGTAAATCCATCAGGAAAACCAAATGACTCCGCATAAGCAGCACATCCTTTTTTTTTTTTAAACCTGCGCGTGTGCCTTTGTGTGTGTGTGTGTGTGTGTGTGTGTGTGTGTAAAGGCAAAAACGTGCCATCGTTAGAAATGTTAATGAGCGACTCCCTGGCTCCCTAAACTCATTGTCTGACAGACATGAGGTAATTGTCTCCCTCTGCAAGCGCTTTCATTATAAAAAGTCACACTTTGAGCGTTTTCATTCAACGAGTCTTTAGATCGCCATGAAAATGATGGGCCAAATCGCACAGATCATTCTTCCCTCTGCTTCTTTTCTTAAGCAGCACTCTTTTCTTCCTGCCCTATTGCCTCAATTGTTAATGCTGTTTTAGGCTCGGTGCTTCTTTTTTTTTATTTTCCAAGCGCTCGTCTTTTTTGCTGCTCTGTTTTTCCTTTTATACATATATAAATATATAACCTGCATATATCTGCCAGATAGTGTCTCTCGCAGGGCTTTTTTAATGTCTCATCATCTGCCTCTCCAATTCATTTTACCTCTTCATCATCTGTCAGAATGTGTTGGCGACTGCAATGTTTTGTAAATGCATTCATCATTTTCTGTGGCAAGGTAGTATCATTATTGGTAGGTTTATTTTTTATATATATACTTCAGATACAGGAGAATGTTGATGGAATATTTGCTGTAATATTTTGTAATAATTTCCAAAGGAGGATAATTTACTTAATTTTGCCGGTCGTCATTCGTCAGCGGCCTGGGCACGCGTCCATTATTATCAGTCCGTGGTTATTTCAAGCTCTATCAAACTAAGATGTGTAGAAAAAGGCTGATAATGTAATGCGATGTAGTATTTGAATGTGAATCATTTATTTCCATAATGAAATCCATACATAAATGTTTCCATTTTCATACTATTAGGTATGTATTAGCTAAATTTGTTCCTGCCTGTCTTTTCCTTTTTACTTCTGAACTCTCCAAACCATTTCACTCAACAATAATCATCTTGCCTCTCTTCCCTTTTTTGAGCGGTGCGCTTGCCTTGTCATCAAGTGTAAATCAGCGGCTGTAGCGCCAGCTTGTCACTTATATTTTTTTCACGGGTCTTCTTTGGGACTTGTTGATGTTGATCAACGGCTCGGCGAGAAGTGCTGTCTTGAAGCGATTCCGTTGTCTGTAATTGTCATTATGAAATGTGATGATTGTGATTTTCTATTTCACCTCCCTTCAACTCCCCTGTCGATTCCACGATTGGCAACCCAATTTCCAAACCTTCACAATTCTTCCCTTATTTGAACAAACAAAGACTTGAGAATTCTTTGTCACCAAATTTATCTTGCCTTCTTTCTAAAAGACTGTCCAACCATCATTTTGAATATCACATCAATGTTTTGACCGTATTTATTTTTGTATTTCTTTTTTTCCTCAACAGATTGCCTGTGCAGTTTTTGCGGCCCTGCTCCATTTCTTCTTCTTGGCAGCCTTCACATGGATGTTCCTGGAAGGGGTTCAGCTATACATCATGCTGGTGGAGGTGTTTGAGAGCGAACACTCCCGGACTAAGTACTTCTACCTGGCAGGGTACGGCGTGCCTGCTGTCATAGTGGCCGTCTCCGCCGCAGTGGACTACAGGAGCTACGGCACCGACCGAGTGTAAGCTATACGGAAAGATGATGGGGTGCGAAGGAAGGATGGGATGGAGGGAGTGTGCCTGCTGTCGTTTTGGCTGTGGTATTGGACTCTACAAGCGCTTGAGAAGTGTCACTATAGAGAAGCGGAGATGAGGAAGTAGCAGTGAAGGATGGCGAAATAGGGGCATAGAGAAGTGAGACTGCCTACAGGAGCACAACAATGTGGGAATATTGAAAGGGCGCGAATAGAAAGCTTGGCCTCTTTGTGTGCAGCAGATTTATTCCCCAGGAGGGCGCACGCTGTCGTCAACGTACATGACGACATACTCGCGTATGCTTGACTGAATTGCAGCCTGAATCTAAGAGAGGAGGCAGCCAACACGTCATTCGAATGAAACATATGCATGCACCACGTGCAAGAGTCAATCTCATGAAAGTTTCAACATGTGTGACCTCTGCCTGGGAAATGAGGTCACCGTTTTATTCATAGAAGCTCATGCGCTCACTGGCCACAACATTATATAAAGCTGCACATTAGAATAGCAACAAAAGAGCATATTTAGGGGCATTTCGAAAAAGATATCAAACAGCTTCCAGTGTGATTCCATTGATATGTGACTAAAATTGCAATCAGATAATAAACATTGTTAGACTGCATGATGAAATTGAGATATAATCATCAAGCGTTGAATAAAATAGTTACATATAAGGCTGTTTAATTCAGCACATCATATTTTAGGCATTCCACCAATACCATGTAACAATATGAGAGATTACAAAGATCGGATTGGATATAATAACCTAGTTTGGTATTTTTGAAAACCAATGCAAGTGGACGTAGCATGGCACATTTAAAAAAAAAAAAAAGTCTGTTGTGGGCAGTCTTGTCATTCCCTTTACATGCGGTGAGCATGAGACACACTGATCATCCTTGAGTTCTCAGACTATTGTGATGGACCTAATGCTGTGGTTTCATTTTATACAACAAACCTCGTTTTCAGAAGAACCCTTAAACTTGAACATACACCCTTTTGATTGGCGAGTAAAGACATGCATTAAAATGCACTGCATCTATTTGATGATAATGCACTGGGAAATATAAGCACTGTGCATGAATGTTGCATTTTTCAAACTTAACACGTTTATGTTAAACATTTAAAATCTCTTGCCCGGATGCCTTATAAATAAGTGCTTCCAATGCAGTGAACAATGACAGCACATTAACAAACTGTTAAATGATTCACATTTTCACTTGTAAAGTTCAGCTTTCCACGAAGTGTGCATCACTTTGTGGAAGTTGAGCAAGTGGATAAGGGTCGAGTCTGATGTTGAAGGTACACCGATGCCACTTAGCTCAATATTTCATCTCTGGATAATCAATAAAACATCAATCTGCATGCCAGACTCCAACTGAATGTTCACACTGCAGGTTGTTTTGTGGGCTGGCTGACAGAACTCTTTTTTTAGACTATTTATTTTGTTGCACAGTAAAAAAAAAAAAAAGGCCAAAATTACTACAATAGACTTCAGTGTTGTCAAAAACCAGCAAGTTTCAAAAACACGTCTTAGTTATAATAATAATATATTTGACGCCGTCAGTCCATTCACATGAGTATCAAACTAAATCAAAAACCATGATTCATCTTCCAAATCAAACTTAGCCTGACTGAGCCCAAAATAGTTCTTGTTTTCACAAGTTAAAATTCCTTGACAGTGTCAATAACAACAAACAGCCTTCATTGTCTTAATTACCAATTATTTCATAAAAATAAAACTAAGTGTTCAATTGAAGTGCTTACAAAAGTGCTTCATATAATTCACTAGACACGTCATTAGCTACAACTGAACCATGAAATGTCGTGTGCAATTACAACGCACTGTATTTGAGATAGGATTATGTTTATGGTGGTAGAGTGATGCGAAACTACAGCACTAGTAAACTGTTATAAAAAGTCTACACACCCCCTCTTCAAATACCAGGTTTTTGTACTGTAAAAAAATTTGAACAAGAGAAATAATTTCAAAACTTGTTCCGCTGTTAATGTGGTGTCTAATTTGTAAGTCAATTAGGAGGGTAATGCTCTTTTTGAGAGGGGGAGTCAAAATAACGACTGAAATAATATGATGTGCACAACATTTTGAGTGCTTTACCCCCTTCTTCTTTATTTGACACCTTTCATTATCTTTTTTTTTTTTTTTTTTGCAATGTGCAAGTATGCCAAAAGTTGTGGCCGGTTAGTGTAACAACTAGTGTCCGTACATACAAACTTGATCTATCTAATTGTAACGCTAAAGTAGCTTTTGTACAAGCAAAACATGAGTTATGTGCTCATTTATCAACTACCCCCTTGGAAATGGCAACGCTTCTTGCCGTTTTGAACAAAAATATGATACAACGCCCCCTACTGCGGCCTAAATCTCGCTCACGTCTCATAATGAAGGTGGAGAGCAATGACTTAACGCAGGAGGCCATGGTGGAAGACACAGTGACACAGTGCGGGGCCCCCATAATGGAGGAGGCACTCTAATGTGGTGGAAATTGAAAGATTAATAATTCAAAAGCAGCTGGCTGTGAATCAGTCAGCCATTTTGCTCCTGTGAAACTTTTTAAGCGTGGAGTTGTGACCCCCTCAGTGGAAGGTATACTTTCTCCTTCTTTGTGCTGCAACTGAGGAAAAGCAACTGAACAGCGAATGCTGCGTTCACATCAGAGTTTCTTCAAGGTCGAAAATATTAGCAAAAAAAAAATTCAAATCATGTTCAAAATACCCATGCGAGAAGAAAAGTACAGGCGAAGGTTTGGGCGGTCGTTTGGCGAATATTTGCGCCCTTGAAGGAACCCTGAGGAGAACGCAAGATTTGCTGCGTCTGAAAACACAATTGTTCGCTCCACAGTAGTTCATAGAGTTTGTTTTACTCATGCGTCAGTCTCCATATCGAGGTATACATTGTTCTTAAAAGTTACACTATAATTTTTTGCAACTACCGCCCCCCCCAAGCTATGGCTCACAAGCCACCGGGGGTTTGAGCACCCCAGTTTGAAAACCGCTGATCTGGCTCACCAGAACTGAATGACTTCTCAACCCCAGACTCCAGAAATAGAGTCGTCCAATCCTCTGCATTCAAATAACATATGGTTATATATTTCACCAACCCACCATGTGGCGGTGTCATATCCAGTATGCATGCCCTTGGGGTGGAGTTAAGGTGTATTTATCACAGTTGATCATCTCTTTCCATCTCACCTTCATTGTGTTGATGTATGTTTGAGCCATGTGCTTCCCCTCTTTCACTCCATCATTCCTATATTTGCCACAATTCTTTTTTGTCCTACACCTCTATCATGATGCATTTGAAAGTCATGTAAATAATTTCCCTCCACAGCGTGCGTGATGCATAAGATGTCATCTGCTGGTAAATCTTTGCCAGCCAGCATCCCTCTGAGACATGTTTTAATCCCTCTGCATCTTTCCTCTCTCTTTAGGTGCTGGCTGCGACTGGATACATACTTTATCTGGAGCTTTATAGGCCCTGCTACACTCATCATAATGGTGAGACACACACGCATGCGTGCTCACTCGCAGCACACTTTTGCTTGCCTGCCATATTATTTGCGCAAGCTACCAACATTTAGAGCCTCCGAGACAGTATGCGAGAATTCATTGTGCGCTCTGAAAAAGGAGATTTTAGACCACAGGTGCATGATGCTCAATGAAATAAAAAGGCCCAATCATTTTAGCTGGTATTTGAGAGACGTAACCAGAAAAGTTTGTTGAATGACACCTTCTAGGTTTGATCTGAGAATTTGAGTTACGGGAAATGTAGTGGTGCACACAGCAAACATTGACATTGCCAGAATGGCTCTATTCCTACTCAGTGATGATAGATATGGATTTCAAGCCTTTGCGCGAATTATGAGTGTGACTTAAAGTATGAACCAGAACCTGTGTTTTGTTTACATGGTAAACTGACAGTTGCTGACAAACAGTGTGAGAGAACGCCAGGTGTCGTAGCTTCAAAAAGAAAATATAAAATTCCCGCTCCCCACTAATGTAGTTGGAGGGTGATATAAAAAAAAAAAAGGTCCAAAAACAATTTTCGCTACTTTTTGAATTATGTCACTTCAGACGTTGAGGCAATAAAAAAATCTCAAAAGCTCTAAATTCAACTTTTTCTGGTTGTGCCAAGTTCCTAAATTGTGCCAAGCAATTTTAAATGCTACAACCAAAACATCCGTGAAACAAATAGCTCACTGCTACTTCCAGTGTCACACAGGAAGTCGTGCCCGTAATTATTTCCACATCAGAGCCCTCATGAATAAGGTGGACAGGCTTGCCTTTTTGACCACGGTCATCTGTGATGGGCTTCAGGTCCCCTGCGGCCCTCGAAAGGATAAGCTGTTGAAAATAGATGGATGGCAGTAATATGTCTCCGCTGGTTTCCGTAATTGTACACTTCACTGGAGATGCTTTATCAAGTTCATTTTTTTTTTTGAGGAGCATGCAATCAACAACAACCTTGTGTTCTAAAATATGCTATACACAAGCCTGCACCCGCAAACTGTTGAAAACTCCTTAATAAAGTGCCAGCAAAGTACAACACGTGGTATTTTTGACATTACATGACTGTCAGCCGACTCTTCTAAGAGGGGAAACAAAAAAAAAGCTCGTTTGGTACTTTGTTTTGTAGGCAGAGTTGGAAATAGAGTCTGGGCTTTTGTTAGACACAAAAAAAATACACACATAAATCGCAAGGGTAACAATGGTACATGTTCCCAATTAAATGAAACCAGGATGCACACCGCTGTGCTCCGTGCTTGTCTCAAAGTCAGCTTGCCTTCTATCGCTGATCTGACCAAGATTATGAGAGGGGGCAGTGTAGTGTGCAGACTTTACACCCACTGCTAGGCAGACCGCCTCGGAGATGTGGCACAAATACAACTCTATTAAAACACCAACGGCAACTGTGATAGTTGGATATTCCCCCCAACGGTGATCCTGAATGGATATAATGACTGCAGAATTTAGTCACCAAACTTGTTATTGTTGGCCAAGGTCTTTGCTTGAGAGTGAATAATGTTGGGAACAAAGAGTTAACTCGTTTCTCTCTGTGTGTTTCAGCTCAATGTAATCTTCCTTGGCATTGCTCTGTATAAGATGTTCCACCACACAGCCATCCTCAAACCGGATTCTGGATGCCTGGACAACATCAAGTAAGCGTACATTCGGTTCTGCTACCTGCTTATGGTGCATAAAGTTGAAGGACATCAATATTTTACTGTTATTTAGAATATAAGACATTTTCATCAAAAGTGTCCAATGGAAGAACCAGCACACCAGTTTGTTTTTTTAATCAAGCGAGAAAAGCTGTCCTTGCCCCATGTTGGAATCCACCAACCAGCAGCTTTAAAGCCCATCAACACATTATGCATCGTCTGTCTGACCCATAAAAATTGACTTACTGAAGCAAGTGGATTCATTTGGACAACATCTCGACTTGTTGCTGTTGCCCAGCAACGCCATGGAGGCAAAAGTAAAAAGAAAATCCATTGCTTTTACTGCAAGTGCAACACCTTGCAAATCAGAGTATGTTTTTTTGAACTACACCTATCAGCCACATATTAAAACATTTCCATCCTTATCGTTACCTGTAACCTGTATAATCCCCTTCCAGCTTCATCAAAACTTTAACTAGATATGAATGATCAATTGAGGGGGTATTCATTTATTTACCATATTTGGTAACCTAACTAGCAGTTTCATCATCATCCAGCTACTCATATAATACATTTTTTTAAATAAGTCTCATTAAAAAAAAATATATTAATATATAGTCAGCTTTTTGCTCTGAGCTGCATTTGACCTGTTTGCGCACGGGTGTTCAGCTAAGCTATCTGGATTCTGGCTCCACACCCGCCGTATAAACCCAAAGGGAGATATGTCTGAATGTGTGACTGTTCCCTCTCATCTAATACCCATTGTCTTTGTATAATTCAACATGTTTGCATGAAATGCATCTCATTTTGGTCTGACATCATCTCATGAGGCCTCTTATTGAGTGTCACATTATTATTGTCTGCATATGACCCTCTGAGAACGTTACTCGAAAATATGACTTCATTTCCAACCAGCGCTGTCTGCTTCTGATTCCTAATCACGACTGTTATTCTCTCCTTCCACCGACGCGCGAGACAAAAGGCTTCGTTCTAATTTGAACAATATGCCGCTGCTCAGTGACGGCGGGTGCCCTGTCGAAATGCGGCGAGCAATGTATAAAGTCAATCACGAGATGGTTTGGTCATTTGTTGTTCCATATAAACACCACTGCTGCTGTCTCCTTTGGCAAAATCGCTGGGAAGCCTTTTAGAAATTAAGGCGCAACCACATGATCTTTCCCTCAGTGCCTTTCAGGGGGATGTAATCAAAAAGCCTGAGGAAAGATTAAAATCAAAGCACACTTTAAAGAAAACGGCACTTTTGGATTCCCCCACCCACCCTCTGTGTTATTTTAATGGACTTCTCTCTTTCCCCTGAATATGCTGAAGGTTGAATAGATTGTAATCAAGTCGGCTTTATTAGTCATGTCTCATTTCCTCGTTAATCATAACTGTGCCCTTTTTGTCTCGTTCCTTTTTGTTTTCTTTGTTTCTTTAATTTCAAGAGATCATACGTTGTCTTTGGTAAGGCCATTTTCCAATCAAGATACCCCGGCAGACATTTTGATTGGTTTGCCTGTGATTTTTATGTGCCTCTAGAAGCAGCCTCATAGTCCTTAATAGACCCAGTCGTGTCGTCTCATCTCCCTGGAATATGAATTACTCGAATGTGTGTGACATTTGTGAGCTGTTTCTTTGACCCATATAACTCGGCCAATATGCTGTTGAAATGTTACAATGGTTAGATGCGAACGAGGGGAAGCAGCTGAGAGGCTGACTTAAGGGAGTACCAAGAGGAAAGAGTGGGGGGGGGGGGGCACAGAAGGAAGGAAAAAGAGGGATGAGTGTGCTCCTTTATTGGAGAGGGTCGGCAGACGGGCTTTATTGGCGCTTATGTCTCGGCTGAATGGTGCCACGGAGGGCAACATCAAATCAATCACCTCAGTCGCACTCACTTACTCTCCCTTTTTGCCTTCTCCTCCTTCCTTTCCTAATATCTCGCTAATATCCTTTCCTCTTTCCTCCTTCCTCATGTGTCTGTATGCCTTCCATGAGAGGTGATCACTGCCCAGTCAGCCAATCGCATTAGAGGCCATTATCTAAGCTTGTGGACCAGAAACGGTGACCTTTTGTAGAGGAAATGTCACTTTCTGATGTCCCTCAACCTACTGTCAACGGGCAGTATCTATTCTCACACAGGATGTATACAGGCCTTGAGTAACCTTCTATTATCTAGTTGGCCCACACTCGTTTTATGCAATGGAGGCACACTGGATTTTACAAAGCAGCAACCAGCAGAGTTTGCATTGAAGAAGAGAGCGGAATTTACAACAGTGCAAAGTGAAAAAGTAACATTTGGTGCTTTAAGAGCATGGAAACATTTTGAGCTGAAAAGTAAAAGGAAATTCCCTACCATAAAGGAAATGACTAGAGTGAATTTTCCCAGGCTGGCCTCCATATGGCTGCATAGAAGAAAAATATGAACAGGAGCAAGTCAAAAAGATTTGGAGCAGGCTATTAAAAAGAAAAATGTACTGCAAGTCAAATAAAATGAAGACCATATTAACAAGCTTATTTGGGAAGCAGCGTGTCGCTCGGCTATTGATCTGTATTGCTCGTTCTTTCTGTCACTCTGTTTTTTTTTTTGGGGGGGGGGGTGAATAATGTTTAATTGACAATACACAGAGTGCATCATGAAGGAAAGGGCCCCAAAAAAACTGTAACCATGATAATGGAAAGCCGTATGGAACATGGATTGATGTCAAATAATGATTGGAACTTCAGCTTGAAAACGTCTATAAGATTTGATCCCACAAAAGACTTCAGGATTTGGAAAAAAGTCATGCCGATAGTACTGCTATCAGCAAGGTCATGGCCTCTCTGTTCCTCCACATCTGTGGCAAATGATGCCTCCTGTCAGAGGTAGATATGGTTAAGGAACACATCCCTTGGTTTTCTCCATCCAACTTTGTCAGGGATTTCGGTGAATACCCCTTCCTCATCCTTTCCTCTGCCACTAGGCCGAAGAACATTTCTGATCGAGGGCAGGAGATAAGGTTAGGCTGAAATGTACTGTCCGTAATAGTTGTCCGTTTTCCACGGCTTCTCCTGACCTTTATGTAGCCACTTTAAGAGAATTGTCATTCTTTTCAAAGGCCGTAGTATGTTGAGTCCAACACAAGTGGAAAAAGCTTGCTTCTCCTTACAGATGTTTCTTTTCCTTTAGGTCTTGGGTGATCGGGGCCATAGCCTTGCTTTGTCTGTTGGGCCTCACTTGGGCTTTTGGTCTGATGTACATCAACGAAAGCACCGTCATCATGGCATACCTTTTCACCATCTTCAACTCGCTGCAGGGAATGTTTATCTTCATTTTCCACTGCATTCTCCAGAAGAAGGTGAGTAAGAGAGGAATGAGAACAGTGATCATGACACCCAAATAACAGCGCAGACTTAACATCCGATTGGGAATCGGTCTCTCAGTTGGTTTAATGATGTAAATTATATTTAATCGATTAATCCACTGCTAATTGACTATCAAATGTATCAATAATTATTTTTTAATAATTGATTAACCGTTTAGCGACCTTGCTAAACTTGTCTATATCTTCGGAATGTCGGCCTCTTAACGGGAAATGTTTTAGGATTTCTATAGTCCTCCATCATAGCAGACTCCAGGAGAACATTCTGTCATATTTCCACAGCCTCCCACACTTTGTCATTGCCTTGGAGAATAGAAGAAGACGATAAAACATACCCAATACTCAATACGCTCTAATGTGGGGTCAATCCCATCGAGGGTTTTGAGTTTTCCATGCGTTGATCTGTGTGTGTGTCTGCATGTGTGTCCGAGATCTACTTAAGGTATGTGTTAGGCCATCAGATCAGGTATCTAGAGAGATGTCCTTAAAACCGTACTGAGGTTTTCTTTGGCTGCGGCCCAACATGGTTTCTCCCGAGATGCTCGCTACGCAGCTGTTCAAACAGAGCATGCGGCAAAACACGGCCGCCAATCCAACGACTTGTTAAAAAGCAATTACACAGCTATTTGTTCTAACTTGATTAGGATCTAAATGCAGATGTTTTTGTGTGTACAAGTGCATCATATGACTCCTGGAGGAATATGGCCATCAGAAATGCACTAATAAAGTCGGGTCTGTGTTAATGGGGGAAGTTATAAAGTTAATCCGTTAACACCCATATGCTGATGGAGTCGATGTTTGTTCAAGAAACCTCAGCAAGAAAAGCAGTTCACGGGGTAATATATCAAATTAAGCCAATGTTATTGTTGTCCCGGCGAAGGAGCGGGATGTGACCACAGTCGGCTCCGGTCGGTATAGGTTTCTTGTCAGTACGGCACTAGGCACATTTGTCAACCAATGTTCTACTAAATGTTTTTATTTGATGTTCAGAATGCACAAAAATCACAGATGGTAGAAAGAGAGTCTCATCAATGTTTGTTTAAATGCTAAGCCACAATTGGCAGTTAATCTTCAAGCTTTCATACTACGTGTACATAATTTATGAGGAGACTAACTGCAGTGAAAGATCAGCTGGTTTGTTATTCTATCCGATAAACTACTGCGGTAAAAAAAAAGATCCAACCCCGTGTGTAGGTACGTAAAGAGTACGGCAAGTGTCTGCGTACTCACTGCTGTAGCGGCAAAAGCGTGGAGACTTCCATCTCCGCCTCCAAGACCACCACCTCTCGGACTCCTGGCCGCTATTCGACGGGCTCACAGGTGAGCTTACCTGCCTGCACACCTGGACGCTACAGCACAGCAGAATCTCAGGTGAGACAGCTGCACGCTATTGCGTTTCACTTTCAACTGTAGATCCAATTTGGCACATTGAACTCATTTTAGTTAAATACACACATGGAAGATTTGAGTTGAAAGTGGAGCTAGCCTCAGCCTTGACTCACAGCTGTGCCATTACAGTACATGCCGGCAAACTGTTTTGAAGTGTAAATGGAATAGACGGGTGGGTTTTTTTTTTACCCCCTCTACCTATTATCCCTTTGCTGCTTTTTGTTCTGCCTGTTTGGACACCCTTCCGATGCTAATTGCCCATTTTTCAGCGCATCACTTTCATATTTGTTTTTTTTGTGCAAATTTGTTTTAACTTGACTCACCACTGGTTTTCTTTTCTCTTCATGGTTTTACCTTTTCTATTCCAAACCACTTCCTCCTCTTGCCTTTTCCATCATTTTTTCATTCCCCCCGTGTGTGTGTGTGTAGAGTCGAATCAGGCGGATGTGGAATGACACCGTGAGGAAACAGGAGTCTTCTTTCATCACGGGAGACATAAACAGCTCCGCTACGCTTAACAGAGGTAACCGTGGGATACCACACATTTGCATCCCCATCACTGTCAATGTCTCCTTTTTGTCGGTCGCAGAAGGCTCAGCTATCATAAGCTGTCATTTAGTCAAGTGGTAGGAATACATGCATCCCAGAACGTAACGCTCTGCTCAACACCAGACCCGTTTTTATTCAACATCATACAGTATTTTTTGAAAAACCTCCCAGGACTGTATGCATTTCAAAAAAAATGCTTCATGTAATATTAGAAAGTTTTCATTTTGGTTTTATCTTGAACCAACTTTATTTTTCACCCCGCATAACCTAAAAGTCAATATTCTATAGATTCTTGAAGAACTATTCCAGACATTGAAGACTTCTTCAGATTTCAAAACAACTTTTTTCATACAAAATAATCGATCAGGTAGTGTAGCTATAATAAAAAACTCAAACTGTCACAATCATAAAACCATGCCTAACATTACCCATATTAGTGATTTTAACAATATGTCCACCTATCAATATTTAAAATAGTATTTTAATTAGTATTATTCCCTTGAACTATATGCTATCCAATGAGAGTCATTAACACTGCAAGCATAAAGTATTCCCTTTGGAATTAATAAGCAAAATGCTCACAACTGCATTCTCATCAGGACTTATTTATGCTCCTGAAATTATGCAAACCTCACAGTTAATACTTAATTGCTCTGTATGACTTTAATTGCATTACAATTTAGACATTCTACTACTTTATCATTCCTACATTTCGATAATTACATTTCAGCAAAGGGTTCAAATATCTCTTATCAAATACAAAGAACACCTCCATCGTGCTTCCAACCACTTGTACAATGCATTTGAGATTTCCTGTAGGTTATTGTGGTTCCTCTTTGTGGAGGCCGACCTTGTTGCAGCTCTTTTATTGGACCTTTACATTGTACAGATCGACCCAATGAAGTGTCCAGTGAGTGCATGTAACAGATACGTCTCGTATAGTTCACTGCATTCAGTGATATCTATTGCCGCCCCTCCGGCGAAGGTCAAAGCGGTGCTACAAAAGGAAGTGAGTGTCATCCAAATGGTGAAATATACTCGCACCTCCATTTGTTAGTCTCAAAGTTGAGGTGTGGCTCGCTTTTCCTCCGGGCCACTAATAAGCTGTTAGCATGACATATTGATGCTAAAGCAGACACGGAGTGTCAGCGCCTGAATTATCGCGCACTTAGTGAAGGAAGTGTTAGCATCCCCCCCGCTTCCAAACACATCTACTCTTCCGTGTCCTTGTCACACGCAATGTACACTAAATCCTGTACTGTAAGATTCAGAGAGTTTTTTAACCAACACAGTGTCAATTCTTGGATTTAGGAAATGACATGTTAAGATTACTTTTTGGCAGAGTATTTAAACATTTTGAATTAGGCCCTATTTCAGCTGTTCCATCCATAAAATACTGAATACAGATTATTCGAAGTAAAAATGAGATTATATAATCTAATATTTTTAGATATAAATCACTTTTTTTTAACCCATATTATGGAATAATCATAGGTGCTTTTGGTTTCAAGGTGCGCACACATTTTTCGTTGTTTTTATTATTCCACAGTTTAGGCTTTGAAAATCATGTAATTAATTTAACGTGGGTAGCAAAATGTTTCCCTAGCAACACAAAGCCCACTTCACGTGTGTCTCCTCCCCTGCCATGACCCGTGGCTGCAGGAATGACTTGACTCGCTTTTTCTCAGGCTTTCACCTCAATTTGTGTTTGCTTGTTTGATTCACTTCTCCTCTTCTCTCCCTCTTTCTTCATCTTTTTTGCGACTCTTGCTGCACTTGCTCCCACTGTGCCACATCTACATGCTCTCTCTTGCCTTCAATCTCCAAACGCTTCTACCCTCCTATTTTTTTTTTCTTCTCTTAACTCGGCTGTTGCTTTTCCTTCCCTCCTTCCTTTCTCTATCTGCCTGTACCAGGAACCATGGCTAATCATCTTATAACTAATGCTCTCCTTCGTCCCCATGGTACTAACAATCCTTATAACACTCTCCTGGGGGACTCTGCAGTCTATAACAACCCTGCCGTGGGCATGTACAACACCCAAGGTGTGCCTGGTGTTTCTATTCTCCATGTGTTGCATGCAGTACATTAGCAAAAGTAGATTCAATTCATTTTGGCATGATTGTTTTATTGTGATGTCGGCTTCAGTGGTGTGGTTAAGGCTCCTGAGTGAAATAAATCTGCGATAAAGATGGGAATGATAATTTATTGACTGATCATTGGCAATTGTGTCTCTCAAAATCTTATTTAATTGGATTGAAGATTTGGTTAGAAGAGATGCTGTTGATTTAGGCTCAACTATTTTGCAGTCGGAAAGAATAACATTTCTCTCTACTTTGGAAATCTTATCATATTTGTGAAAATGACAAATGATGGTGTCATCAAAGGTGCTTACACGCTGTGCTCTATTTGCACGGCATGCTCGGCAAGGTAGGGCACAAGGGGATGCAGGGACGATGGCGGCACAGCGCAAGCGAGCCGATATTCTGCACTGGTTACGAGGTGACCGATGGGGAAATTGCTTGGTGCCTTTTCCCAGTAGTTTAGTGGTAAAGCAGTTTGTATTTGTCATTGTAAGAAAAGAAAGCCAAGGATTTTCTTCTAATTAGAATCCATCTGATCTGGGGGAGTTTAGGCTCGTTTGTAAAGCTACAGGGTTATAATTGTTTGGGATTTTTCATGCTAATTACTTTTATTTTTTTTTTATTCAGTTGGTTTTAATTATTTTCTGAAGTGAGCTTGTTTGTTTTATTTGTTTTTATTTTATTTCATCAATGAACATGATTTTTGTTTTTCAATTTTAGTTGTATTACTTTTGTTGGTTTTCATTATCTAAAGTAACCTTGGTAAGCTACAACCCCGTTAAGAGCACCTCGCGGTGTCCTTCAGGCTGAGCCGAGGAGGTAAAGTCACATATTTCTAGCATTTTCAACAAACAAGGAAAGTAGCAGAGATTTTCCCTGCATCACTCTGCCTTTTTTTTTTTAACCAAGTCACAACATGACATCTGTCTTGTGTCCCAAAGCTCAGACACTGAGACACCGCATTAATTATTGATTCCTCTATTTTCTTCGCCATGTTGTTTTCACTCTAGAACCCCCCCCCCCCTCACCCAAATATCTCACTCTGGAATCACTCCACCATCATCTCATCATGTAGATGCATCGAGATGTCATAACAGAGCTCTGCGCTGTTAAGCAATTCCTTTCGAATCTGTGTTTGAATTGAATATTTTTCAATTCGGGCACGCGTGGCTGAATTCTTTCGCACATTGAATGGCTTGGTTGACGGCATGCTGTGCTATGCTAAGTGCAGTGTGAAAGGGTCTTACTTCGCTTTCTGAATTGCTTAATGTAAACACTGCATGACACATTCACAATACTTGGGAGCCACCGTGCCATTTTTGCAGCATCACAAACGCACTTTTGTTCTGTGCATGTGTTGTGGAGTGCTGTCACCGTATTTTGGGATGTTTATTCTGTGTGATAACGATTGTAAATAAAATGATAACATATGACAGCAATATGCTAACAATGTAGTAAAACAATTACTCTTCATCTGTTGTTCTGATGTCTGACCTCACATCTATGTTTCTTTTCTTTCTCTTCCCCCATGCGACCAATAGCATCTTACCGAGATACAAGTACGGGCTAAATTAATACTTCAATAACAAAGACTTCCTGTTCTCATGTCTCGCTTCTGAAGTAAATTTGTTTCTCTCCTGCCAAGAAGAAGTTTGGTTTGGCTGTCAGCCTTTGCAAAATATTCTTTCATTGGTTTATTTGATTTTATACTGAATCTCTGCATTTGTTCACTGAGAAAATGTATTTAGTGCATTTTTGGAATGCACTCAAATGTTGTAGATCTAATTTAAAGACATTTAGGTGGTTTGAATGGAAATGCAAAAGGTTTTTCTTTGAAATTGACTACTAATTCAATTACATTGAATGTTACAAAGATGCATTTTGCAGTTAAATCCACATTTGTCTTGATAATATTTAAAATATCAAATTACTACTAGTCTTACATAAAAAAAGGTACCGTAGCTTTTGTTAATCCTAAATTCTCTGAAAACTCTATGATATCAAACACTAATGGTTTTCAATAATTCATTTTCCTCCGAGACATCAATTTACTTCATTAAAAGATTCTAATCCATTTTTTTATATTTCACTTTCTATCATTTGTACCTTAGAGGGCATCCTGAACAACGCAAGAGACTCCAGTGTTATGGACACACTCCCCCTTAATGGTAACCACGGCAACAACTACAGCATGGCCAGCAGCGAATACTTGAGTGACTGTGTGCAAATTTTAGACCGGAGCGGCGGGTACGGCACCCATAGCAACCACAAAGAGACTACCCTGGAAAAAAAGATTTTGAAGGAGCTCACCTCCAATTACATCCCCTCCTATCTCAACAACCACGAGAGAGTCACCAGCGAGCGCAGTCACAACTTGATGAACAAACTGGTCAACAGCAGCATGTCCAACGGAGGTGACCACTTCTTTTGAATTCATCATGTTTTTCATCTAGGCAGGATATGAACAGCTTAACGAAGAACCTCGACTCCTAGAAAGCCAACTTTGTTCACCGCCTACATACTCAGTGGTGTTGTGGTGGCTTCATGCTAAGATACAGTATGTCATCACCCACCCAGCTAACTTATTTGTCATCTTGAGGGTGGCCGCATCGATTTTGTCTTGATGTCAGTCTGTGTCAAGTCATTCATTTAGACTCTAATAAGAATTCCATATAGAGGTCATACCGTGTATCAAAAAGGTTGTGCACAGAAAAAGACTTGAAACTTCAAGTAGTATTTTACGTGTTCAACTGATAATACGATGATTGCAAATGGAAATGTTTGAATAGAAAGCAGATACACATGTGGAGAAGAGTCAAAGGGTGTTTGAAGAATCGAATCCTAAGGACAGCTTTTTTTCCCCTTTAGGGAGTATGGCAGGAGGCAGCAGTAGCTCCACAAGCAGTGGGGTCAGTGGCTGCATGGGCAACGGTAAAGAGGACGGCGTTCCCATGGTGCTGGACAACCCCTCAGCCTTCCCCCACGAGGAGAACCTGGGTCTGGAGATAATCCGAGAGGAATCCAACGCTCCCCTCCTGCCGCCGCGCCCCCCTCCACCCGACAGCCACCCGCCGCCGCCTCCCCCGCACAGCTACTCAAGGCCACGACGCATCCCGCAGGAGACCAGCGAGAGCTTCTTCCCACTGCTGACCAACGAGCATACCGACGAGCACACGCACTCGCCCAACCACAGAGACTCGCTGTACACCAGCATGCCGGTTCTCACGGACCTCCCGGATGGCCAGATGAACGGTTTAACAGACGGCGAAGAAGAGAGCTCCGGCGAACTGCAGCCCTGTAAGAGCGCCACAGCTCCCGAGTTGGATGACGTCTACTACAAGAGCATGCCCAACCTGGGTTCCCGGAACCACCTTCACGAGCTGCAGAGCTACTACCACATGGGCCGCGGAGGTAGCGATGGATACATGGTGTCCGGCAGCAAGGAGGAGTCCGACTCTTCGCCTGAGGAACCCCCTGTAGACCCTGCCCACCTGGTCACCAGTCTATAGAGCCCACCAAGAGACTCCTATCCCTCCCTGAGCCCACTCTCGCAAACTTCCACTCGTGTGTTGTTGACTGACAGGCCGGACAGGTCCGCCCCCGGACTGAGTCTTGCGTTTAATGTGTATGGTTCAGGACAATATGGGGGCTGAATGTATTGTCACGCTGGGAGACACTTTGTGAATATCAAACAGGTGGAAAACCTCGTACCTGGAAAGGGAGAGGAGTCGAGAGGGAGGGAGGGATCTGTAATTCTATGTGTTTAATTGGAATCTTGGATGAGACATGAAAGTTCTCAAATGTGGACCTCCAACATATCGTATAGTATTCACTATTACCACAAGTGAGGTTGACCAACCTGCCCCAGATGTCGCGCTCCCTCAAAAGACGCATTCTTGAGTGATCGCAAAGGACAAAGCCACGATGTGAACAGACGAGGCCACGCCCTACTACCTGTCAATCATGTTGGGGACATACAGCACATCAAAAAATAGCAACCAAACTGTACCCATATGTTTTCTGATGTTCTCGATTCTCTTCCTGTTCATATCTGCTCAACGGGAGTCGTGTCCAAGCTGGTGTCATATGTTCCTTCCTGCGAGTTCTAGTGGCTGCTGTTTATTTCGCTAATAACAAAGAGAGCTTGTAAATCCAAGAGACTATAGGTTTAAATGGAAAAAAAAAAAAAATAAAGTAAAGGGGGGTGGGGGGGTTGAGAGTGGGTTGTTTCTTCTCCTTTCTTCTGTAAAAGTTCTCAGTTATCCAAGAATTATGATGAAATGATTCTAATCATTTCTATGTATTGTATAGAATACAGAGACAAATGTTGCATATGACCAATTCTTATTTGTCAGTTGTCTGTGGAACTGTTCTGAACTGTCTCCTTTGGTTCTGGTCTCGGATGGAGGACGGAGCGGATAAAGGAACAATTTTCACGGAGACAGTTTCGCACTCTGACTAATATGCATTTACCCTACGCACACTTATTTCTGGTCCTTTTATAGTGACGCCACGCTCACATTTTGCAAATTGTTACTATATATTTTACACTGTGTAGTTAAAAGGGAAAATAAGCGGGTGGGGTTACCATGGGAACACGTTTACTGGAAGTGGAGTCCGCTAACATTTTTTTTTTCATTTTAATAACGCATTTCCTTCCTTTTGGCACAAGGGGGGAGGGGAGGTGGGGTGGGGAGGGGTACCTGGGTGAGAAAAAAAAAACACCAGGTATTTTCAAGCAACTTACATATGATGCATATCGTTTTTATTGCCAAATACTAGAGCATTTGACATTACCAAGCTGTACTGGTAATTGGGCAGAAACAAATATTGGGAACAAATATTCTTCTCAAAAGTAAAAACCAGAACGGATTGTTATGATATTTTTACACCATCAATGTGTACTGAAAGAACTCTCTGCACACAGCGGCACTGTCTCATGTTAAAGCCAATGTTTACTTATTTAGGAGGGAAATTTCAAAAGTGTATTAAGAGTAGCTTGCACATATATCCCACAAGCCCTTTCCAAGTTCCCCGAGAGAGAAATTATTTATTTATCTGTTTATCGTTTGAGAGAAAGAAAAAACAAGCTTGGAGGGGAAAAAGAGCTGACTTTATGCAGGAGTACATAGACTGGCACTAGGTGTTTTTTTTTTTTTTTTTTTAAATTATTACGATCATGTTGATTATTACGATATTATTGCTGATTATTTATTCTTTTTGTATGGGTTCCAAGTTGAATGATCTCATAACTAATATTTGTTGTAACAGTGAAAGTTGTTTGCCAACAAATAAATTACTGACATAGCTTTGAGGCTTTTTCTTTCGTCTCTCATACTCGAGATGGAAATTTGGGATGAAATGCAAACACTGCCAGTGCACCTGAATACACTCAGCCGTACTCTGATATTCCTTTCACGACATTCAAGTATGAAGATGAAATATTTGACTACAGTAATCCCCCTTCCATGTCACAGTTTACATTCCAGACCATACCAGTAATGAGTGAAAGCTGAGCTATAGAAATACCGCAATTAAATACGTTGTCATCATATTTTTGGAGATACTGCCTATTTTTTTAAATGTCTTTAAACACACTGGAAATAATAAAACTGATTTACACACAATATATCCAGCGAGAAAGAACAATAGATTACAATATTTACAGTGTAATTTATATTGATTACAATAACCGAATATAATTCTGTTGGCGTAAAAAGCAGGATTGCATTTGCTGCTTGTCTGGGTTTTGGATGGGCATTTAACTAAATATCCTTGTTTAATTCATTTGAAAAATCAACAAATGATGATTCATTGTTTTTAGATTTATATTATGTTTAATGATGCTGTTGTAATATCAAAACTGGATGAATGGAGGAGAGAGCGAGAAAGAGAGAGGGAAGGAGAGAAAGAGAAATACTGCGAACCTCTATTAAATGAGACGCCGTGTACAAATTGTTGACTAGTTGTGCAGATTATCATTATTATTATGTATCCATCCTCACTGAATAGAATGTTATTCAAATGAAGCCATACTACGTCACACCTAAACCTGTAAACTTTTTTTTTTTTTTAACTCAATCCTATTGCATTGTGATTTATACTTTTACTGGTGCTTATTTATGACCAAGCAGGCAACAAAGCATCTGTCCAATGAAAGCTGTAGTCCAGTAAAACGGACAGAGGAATGATTTCTGCTGCTCTACTTTCTTCTCCAGGGAAATTGAGCTACGGCCCATCAGCGGCCACAGGCTTGTCTCCCACTTTTAACATATATACCGTATAAAAAAGAGCTAGGCCATGTATTGGTCACACCGACGGAATAATTTGGATGTTGGACGAGCTCATCTGAGACCACCTTGACTCCGAGGCATGACTTTTTGTTGCAGTTCCTGAGTAAGATATTGCAGCACTTTTCCCTGGAGACTCTAATGTTTTGAGCTTGCACTCTGAGTGGGCCTTAAGGGTAGCAAAGGTAACTTACCTTACTTTTTAAGGTTAGCCAAGGAAGTAGTCGCTGCATTGCTACGTCTCTGGGCAAGAGGGTAGAAGATTGCCGAAGTAGTATGAAGTGTTGATTTCTTGAGGGAGGGAAAAAATATATATCTCTCAATGGTTCAGCAGCAAATAAAAATAGTGCATTGAACATCTGACTCCTATCTATTGTACTATTTTTCAAAGCTTGCTGCTGTTGAACATACAAGAATAGGAACTTTGCTGTTGGTAGGTGCTTTCCGCTTGTCTGGTTTAATCCGAAATGCAGGCTCTTCATCTGTCCAAACCTACTAGTGCATTTTGCAGCATGATGTGTCATCAAAATCTGTCAATTCCAGCAGAATGCTGGCGGAATTTCGACTCTGTACATCATGCTATGCTTTGTCACATGTTAACTATACTCACTTAAGACATACAAATGAGACAATCATCGTGGAACACTTATGATGATGTCTACATAGTCCACACTCTTATTTTTGTACTATGGTCCTTCAGTGCTGGATGGAGAGATGGATGGATGAAATGAGCCAATGTAGCCTGAATTTAACTAGAAACAGTTTCAGATAAGCTTTATGGAAAAAAAGAATGGATATACTAAATGAATGATGGATGAGAAGGTTAGACATTCAAAGATTTTTTTAAATGTATTTTTGCTGTCTTTTAAAGTCATTGCAGCCCCCTTAACAGCCACCCACCCTCCCTCTATCTATCACCTCCTCTTCGGTCGGTCTTCCTGCCAGTCACAGGCTGACTAAATGAGCAGTGGTCTATGTGGGTCATATCTCTGCTGGAGCACTCTGATCGTTTAGTGCTGCCTGGCTGTGTTATCTTTGTGCTTGCTCTGTTTCCTTCCTTCAAAGCAAAGTATTCAGGATGTCTTACAAGGTGACATGTTCCTCAGACACACACCAGTCGCAGAGGCCCGTTCTATTAGGTTCATTGAGGATTCGGGCAACCAGTCCTGGGTGCACCCTCTCTCTCGTGAGCTCAAGAACACCCTAATGGAAGATAAATGATATAAATGCTGATAGTTATTTTTTATTTTACAAACAAACTTTTAAAATGTGCTAAAACAGCCAGTAATAATGGTGACAGCATGCAGTTGGAATAATAACAAAAAGTCTGCTTAGTCTTTTTCTTGTGTTTTCTCTGATAATATTTATGTTATGTCTGGAAGTCACTGATGAAGTAGTGCACTCGCTTGACTTCGGTGCAGGCAGCGTGGGTTCGGCTCACACTCAGTGACAATGTGAGTATAGGTCTGAAAGGTCATTTTCGACGGACAGACTGATGGAAGAAAAGATTGAATACTTGTGCTTGAGAGTGTACACTCCTCTCCCAGCCTCTTGATGTATAAGAGTGTTAGCGGAAAGAATGGCACAGTAACGAGCGCTCCCCATTGTGGGGCCAATATGACATTGTTCTCTGTTAATTAAGGCAACTATGACATTTAAAAGCTGAACTGGAATTTGATTCAGTGCAGAAGAGCAGCCCATCCATATATGCTATGGCATTTCAAGATTTCCATCCCATTTATCTCATCCTTTCTCCTAAGCACTAAAAAGCATGCAGAGAATATTTTTCTCCCCATTTATGAGTGGAACTGGAGTCTGTTACATTAAATGAATTCCAAATTATACAACTTTAGGGGGAAGGCGACTTAGGAGAATAAAGTCCTTTTCATACAATCTTACTGAATAATTTTGCCAAAGTGAGACATCAAAGTGTCAGGAGTGAATATTTGCACAGCTGCTGCAGCGTTTCATTCATTCATTGTAAATTTCGCAAGGGATGGATAGTGACAGGCAAAAAAATTAAATGCTCGTCCATTGGATGGCAGCCGGTTCAATAAACTTGCATTCTATAGCCACCTATTACCATTCAGGCAACAGCATGTTATTGTAGTACTTGAATAAAGTGGAATTACACATCCACTACAGTAGGTGGCAGTGACGCGCTAATTGTCAGAGTAAACACAGGGAATAAAAACAATTATTCAGCAGATTTATAATTCTTTTTTTTATTTTAATGTTTGGTGGGAGCAAAATATTTTCGCACAGTGTTGATTTTCCCAGATTTCACACAGTCAGTAAATGTGTGATTAAATTGAGACAATATTAGCACTTTTTGAATATTCATATTTTTTGGAACATTTTTCTTTTTTCCTGGTACTGTGTGGTGAAATAGTTTTCAATTTAAACTGGTTGCCTTGGCTTTGCATAGATTACATCATCAAATAGCGAAGCGATAACATCCAAAGAATACAGAGTACAGTAGTATGCATAACTACGGCCATTCTTTTGTTGATGAGATTGTCTAGCTGTGAGCAAAAGCTAATTAGCATTTATCGTGGCCACATCAAGTCTGCTCCAGGATGGCCGGTCTGAACTTTGACTTGTGGAATCACATCAACATGCACACGAGCTTCCCTGCCCTGACCTGAATGTGCCACCCTGCTCTGTGCGCATGCATAGCCAGTCCTAACGCCACCTCATCTGCTTGCATTGGCCAGTGTCTGTCTCAGTGTGCACACACTTACCGCTCATTGTCTCCTCACCTCAATTTTCCAACAGAGTGCGCATGGAAGAAAAACACTTAACAGGTATGTGAGGGGCCACCCTGAATAATTCACTCTAATTGGTGAAACATTGGGAGGGGGGGGGTGTCCAGGAGGGATGCGGGGGATACGGGGACATCAATCCCCTGGCTTTTTTTTTTTTTTTTTTTTTTTTTGAGGTCACGTACATCCCCATGCATGTTTAATTGGCTTTGGGATGGCAGTGTTTCTGCTGCCTCTGCTGTGAGTCACACTCACAACGCCTTTTCTCCAGCGTGCCTTTTTCACAGCGCCTCAGCAATGGAGAAGCTATTTCGGGAACACATTAGGAGCCTAGAAAACACTGACATTTAGACTATTGCTGGGATGGCTAAGGGGGAGGAAGGGGTGTGGGCTTGTCACTAGTGTGTATGATAGATACAGTGGCCTACTGCCAAAGTGCCTTTGTTGAGAGCAGGTACAGCCAGGTTGAAATTCCTTTATATGTATTAAGCAGAAATAAGAAAAGTTAAATAAAATCATATAAATGCTATATTTTCTACTCTGACC
This sequence comes from Syngnathus leptorhynchus, assembly GCF_054491065.1. Classification (NCBI taxonomy): domain Eukaryota; kingdom Metazoa; phylum Chordata; class Actinopteri; order Syngnathiformes; family Syngnathidae; genus Syngnathus; species Syngnathus leptorhynchus. Next base: position 12,812,013 of record NC_141199.1, on the reverse strand, counting down.
TATTCATGCACTGTGAGTGGAGACAAGCTGATTGTTTCATTCTCGAGGGAGAGCAAAAAAGTTGGCTCGAAAAGAGAACTGCAAATGCTTTAAAATAGTTTGGATGTGCAAGAAAAAAAATAGTGTCAAATAAAGAAAAACAAAGTGGGAGGATACAAAGATATGTTGCTGCCAAGAAAAAGTGAAACAATGAGTGTGAATCTTACCAGATAGTGCGAGGATGAGCATCCTGTTGCTTTATCTCTGCAACAGAGCAAAGTGGTTTCTCTCAGAGACCTCCGGTCTTCCTTGTTGGTAATGAGGAGCGGCTTCCTTGCACTGGACAGGTGCAGCATTGATGGTTAATGATGACAAGAGCTGCACCAATTGTGGAGATCATCTCAATTACAATTTATCGGAGATTATATTTCAAGAATTTAGGGGTAGGTATGTAAATGTTTATCTGCACAAATGTAAAACATGCTTTTCTTCAAAGTGTGTTTTTTGCATGTCTATATAAGGCCTTTTCAAATGTGTAGTTTGCTTGATCTTTCAGTGACATTCAGAAGTCTTGAGAAAAATCTATGATTTCCAGATATCCTTCATTGTCAATGAATCACATGCCACATTTTATGCACATGGAGTTTACATGCATTTCCTGTGTTTGAATTAACAGTACCTGACTCACAAACAAATCTGTTGTTATTCTTGATTCTTTCATGCTGCCATAAGTTAGCCCAAAGTGTGTCAGTAAAAGTCCAAATGGTCGAGATTATTAGAAGCAAACAATGAGCAAATAAAGAAGGAATCTATTTGTTTTCTTCTTCACCCACCTCCTAGCTCTCCCTGCAAGCTGTCGGCCTCACAGTCTGGGGGTGGTGCTTTACCTCAGTATATTTGGATTCTCTGGCTTTTGTTTGGATATGAATCACAGATACTTTTTTTCCATTCCCATCATGATATGTTGGCTCCTTGTTGCTATGGAGACATTACATGACAGTTTGGAGATGCACCTTGAGAAAGAAATGTTTGACTGGTTTGACTACTTTCTTTTGTCAGTGGCCGAGAACCTCTTGAGTTGTCAGCATCTGGAGAATAAAGTACAGATTGGAGGTTTACTAGGCCACATCTCCAAGGTTTGTTGTTGGTGTCACAGCAGGTGAGTGGGATTGCAGCGTTACAGAAAGAATATAGGGAAGGCCCTTTTTTCTGGCAATCGAAATGAATCATATCCATCTTGATTGTAGTTGGAATTAAATTATGAGGCGATTCGAGGTTACCACCTTTTGGTTGAGGGCCAAAGCTCTCAGGTTCTTCAATAAGCAAACTCATCCAGCCATGTCTTTAGGGACCATGTGCTGAAATCCAGGAAGAGGAAGTAAACGATTGATTAAAGATTCAGCAAAAACGGAAAAAAATGACATCAAGAGGGAATTTGTTGAATTGAATGTCACTATTCAACACAAACTGACAAAAAATATGAAAATATTTATTTTCGTATTTTTGTCCAACAGTATTAAAAATTTGGTGTGTATTTGAAAAAAAACGGGTATATAAGGTCATGAAACTCTGGGTCAATCATTTGTTATTTTATTTTGGCATTAAAAAAGTCTCAAGTCTTGATTTTTTTTCAACCAAACTACTAAAATATTTAAGCAAAATGATGGAATGGCAATGTACACAATTGATAAATATTTAATGTTCTGCGCAAGTTCATGTACATGGTTCGAGTACAAATGCCCAACACACTTCAGACCTTCCACCATGCAAAATAATTAAAAATATTGTGATCTACAAAATTAATAAAATACTTGGAAAAAAACAAAACAAGAAATGTTTCTTTTCTAATTCATCTCCATGCCCTGAATATTTTACAATCTTTTACATCTACTGTATATGAGGCTGCAAATATCACAACCCTAGTCAGCTTTGGGGAGCATAAAGGATTTATTTAGCTCACGTAAAGCAACGACTGCATGAATACTGAGCATCTTTGCAAAATGCTTGGCTAGGTAGTTGTGAGGCTTGAATATTGGGTGCAAACATTTACAAGCTCATATTTCCATCCCGCATGTACTTGCATTATTTGCATGGATCGTGGTTATTTGCATAGAGTCAGTGGGGTGAGCTGAGAGGGTTCAGTGGTGTATTGACAATAACCAACAGGTAGGTACTTGTGTGTGAGAAGCCGATGTGTAAATGTTGGCGTTTGCACATGAAATTGCAGCAGAATCATCAAACATTCAATTTGATTACATTTCTGAAGGCATGATTACCTGCTATAAAGGATGTGCCTGAATGAAAGATGTTAATTAATTTTATACAGCTCACAAAGCTAACACAGACACACACATTGTGAAAAAGAATGCGCAGCATGAGTGAGGTGAGCAGAAATGTGACATCTCCAATTCCGATTGGCCGCCTTGTTGGCAACTGATAAAATACACACCAACAATTGCACATTCCCTCCTTCAGTGAGCAGGACAACACATTTGTCAACTAACTCCAACACCTCATCTAAATTTAAAATGTAATTTAAGAACCATTCAAATGTATAAGTCGCACTGCACCCCACAATATTAACAATTTACCAACAATCTCAGCATGAGGTCACCCGGGTGCTCGTTGTGTATTTGCGACTTCTATTGTGTGCATCTGCTCCATACAAATGAATGCATGTTTTCGCTCTTATTTTTTATTTTTTGGGGTTTCCAAATGTGGCTTGTGGATTGCCCTGATGGTGGCAGAACCCCGAAGGAGGAAAATGATTAAAAAGTTGGCTGTTTGCTGAAGCATCCAAGGAATCTTCATTATGTATCTGCTGCCTCTTTTCAAATCATTGATGAAAAAAGTACGCTCTTATGACAGCAGAGAATGAGCCAGGAAGAGGGGTGCACAAATGAGTGCAGGAATGAAGGTCCTTGTGCTGCCATGTTCAAACAAAGGTTTCCACGACAACCGCATGTACTATTAGTGGTCTTATCAAAACTTAGAGCTCGGGAACCTCAATTACCCCTCATTTCCATGCACGTACACGTGCGTGTGCGTACGCACACATACTGTACGTGCTCTCGAGCCTTAAATCGAAGGGCATGTCAAGCTTTGATTGCGGTGAATGCTATACTTCATCCCATGAGCTGACTGAATGAGAGGAGCCACTTCATGCTTTTGGACAATTGGGCTGATTTAGAGGCAGACGTTATTAAAAAAGGATAAGGAGAGACGTTCCCGAAAATACAAGCCCACTGCATATTCATGGGTCACTTGGACTGACTAATAGTGAAAAATAATAGCTAGCTTTTTACTTTAATGCATGTATATATATATATATATATATATATATATATATATATATATATATATATATATATGCATGTATATATATATATATATATATATATATATATATATATATATATATATATATATATATATATATATATATATATATATATACACACACACACACACACACACACACACACACACACACACACACACAAAATTATACCTATAGGACGAAGCGTAAATAGACTGACTGACAGAACAGAAATTGTTTCCTTTGCCCATCGCAGTATTTCGGAGGAAGATTGTTAACTCCACCAGAAAATTTGTAATAAGGCCGCACCTTCTTTATGCTCCATTGAGTCCCTGTAGCCTCTTGAGGGACAAATTGAGAGGGCAAAACACAACAGGTCAAATTTAACTTATTCTAGATCATTCAGATTGTGCCTTTAAAATGAGCCCACAATTTTCTTTTTATTCCAAATCATAAAGAACTGTTCTTTCATTGTAAAGGTCAAGCCGGACTTAAGGGAAATCTATTTTGAAAAAATTAAGGAAGCAACTTAACCAGCGGCTGTAGGGACATCATTAGATTTGATTTCTTGATTTCCTGTCGTATAAATACTAGTAAAGCGTAGGCGCAAAGCACACATTTGCTCGTGCTAGCCATATCAGCCGGGCCAAATGTTGGGCCTGGCGGTGTCGGGCAATCTGGCGATTGCGCCGTAATCAGATCAACACAAAGTATCCCATCTCATCTGGACAGACATGTGTCGAGGCTCATCAGGTCGGGAACAGCAGACTGAGTGCCTCAAACTTCAATTCGGGCTCTTGGGCGGAATCATGCCACATATCCTTCCCAACAGGATTGGGCTCAATTGCAAAGGGGAAGAGACCAAATGTCTTGACTATCTTCCGGATTTTGGCTGCGGGGAAATAATTGCAGCCATCTTGAATAGGGCAGAGGGTGATAAAAATGAAGTATCAAAGCCTGTTTTGACAACTGGAAATGTTGAAAAGTTTCCAGTTAACAATCTTGTTTTGAATAGTAGCGCCTCTGTGCCAACAATGCAAGTGGATTCAACAGCACTCGCTGAATTGGATGAATTTGGATCAATACAACCATTGACTGAGATGATGTGCTCAAACATAACTCCCTGATCCAACATCAACAACTTCCAGCTTGACTGAAGTTTGTCACTGAACATTTGGACAATTTGCCTGGAGTTATTTTCTCTTGATCATCAGGAAAATATTGAGTTTTTTGCCTACAATGAGCATGGGATAGTCTTTACTATGATTGTACATTGCCAACAGTTATTGGAATAATGAGGATGTTTCGAAAATGAAATTCATCCTTGTATTTATAAGTCAGAATTGTAACAGTGATTTGTGTGGTTTTTTTTTTTTGTGTATTTGCTGTCTTTCCAAACCACTCTGATTTAAAATTGAGATAGAAAAGGCACAAGAAGGGATTGGACAGAATCAGAATCAGCTTTATTCACCAAGTTTGTGCATCGTGGATTGTCACCGATTTTGAGGGTGTCTCGGAACCGATTATCAGCGATGAACGAGGGATAGCTGTATACTAGATCATGTTTGGCAAAAACATTTGGTATAATTTCTGGAGGGCCATCTTGAGGGGGTTTTAGGGCTCCCTGTTGGTGCGGACTTATGGGTCCAACATCTGTTCACTGCCGGTGGGAGAATGATGCCCTTCTTTCTTCTCTCTCTTTCTTCTGCCCTCTCACACCACGATACATATTTCACATTTTTGAATTTCATAGTCTTTCCATCGCTCAGCTACTTCCTTAATTTATCATTTGAAATATTTCATTAGGAAACAAAACGTGGATTTTTTATTTCATTTTTTTAGACCACGGCTGCATGATAAAAGAAGCAAAATCCCAATTTTATGGTTGATCTGTTACTGTAACAGTAGCAGGGGCTGCAACAGATTCCACAAGACTGTGACGAATCGGAGAATCTTCTGCCCGGTATGATTTCATCTCACCGTGCAATGAGCTAAACTCACCGTGATTCACTCGGGAGAAATTAGAAACCACAGGACACAAGATGAACTTGATTCAGTTTTATTGGGAACAAGGGTGAAAGCTTTAGCGCTTTGAGGTTACCCTACCGTACGTGCATGCATACATGTAATGAAATCTCAGAGTTGCTAACCGGAGAGCTTAATATAGTTTCTGAAAGACTTTAACAAGAACGGCCCCTAAAGACATGATCCACATCATCCCAAGTTCCAGTGTTTGGAAATAATTCAGCAACAACACTTTATTGAAAGAAGAGCAAATAACAGCACTCAAGGCTAATCTTGATTGTTCAGTCTTTTCCTGGCTGCTTTTCAAGCTACTGTATGTAGTTGCCAGTTTTATCAGCAGCTGTCAATTTTTCACATATTTGTTCTCTAGTTGGAAGCAGAAACAATTTTATTTCATCCGTTAACTCATTTCTCTTAACAACTGTATCAAACCATGAAGCGCCTACTAACACACAGGTGATAGGAGACATTGAAAGGTGACATACAAATGATGGCATATTTATGGCTTATTGGTATGATTTCTCATTATCCTGTCACGGTTTTTATATGTGATCAGTTCACACACTCACATTCAAACAGGAAGTTTAATTAAAAAAAAAAGAAAAAGCATTCATTATCTCATCTGATCGGAGACAGTTATTGCCCGTATCATTTTATTAACAATGTCCTATCTATCTAAAGCCACCCGCAAGCAACTGCCTGCAATATATGTCCGCCCCAATGTCCCTTAGACTTGACTTAATTCAAAAATTTGATCCTTGTCCAAATCTGCCATCATTCTGCTGGTAATCCTATCAGCAGACATCATCAAATTCCTCAGAACTTCTTTTCCAGGAAAAAAATAAATAAAAATCAGGGTTATTTAAAATGTCTAGATATTTATAACCGTGTGGGACATCTACTGATGGAGACTTGAGATCAAGTAGAATGTGTCCAGAATTTGAGTGGAACATGAAGATGGATCAGATCCAAACACAAAGCACATAAGGTAAACGATAGCAAACACCACCCACGTGCAGAGACTGCTGAGAAAAAGAATATAAATTGGTTTCTTCACTTTTTAAAGTGGTAAAATGATAGACCCAAACATTGTAGATTAAAGTCAAACTGGAGATTTATTGAACCACAGCGTTAATGAGTGGAGCAGGGTTGATCTCTCTGGAGAGTCTGACTAACGTAAAGTTCACACACTGAGTGGGCTCTAAGGAGACTTTGACGCTAGGTGATACAAGAGCAGTAAAAAGACCAAGTCATGTACGGAGACACAACCCAGACACAATAACAGCTGGATAAAAGCAAGCAATTCTTCAGATTTTTGATTGATTTTTGATTTTGATTTTTGTTATTTTATTTGTTTTGCTTACTCTGGATTCTTACTGCCAGTCGCTACCTGTCCAAGAAGGGATGGAATGGGTCAGAGTACATATGCTAAAAAAAAGTTAGTATTGCTGTTTCAGTTCTTAATTCTGGCGCTTTGCTGTGTGTGACTCTTTTAAGGAAATGTGAGAAAAGTTAATTCACAGGCAAAACAAATTTCTGAATGTGGGATTTATCCCTAAATTGCAATGATCATGCAAAAAACGTTCACATGTTTACTATGTCGAATATTTGTCTTCTAATGAGAATAATAATAATAATAGCATATCATTTTATTTATTTATTTATTCATTTATGTCTTTATTTATTTATTTATTTATTTTCATTTATCTATTTATGATTAAAACCTTTTTAGTTTCAACACAACCAGCCCTCTTCAACGGAAACTATTTCGAATCAGTATGGTTTCTTTTTGACAATAAATAAAGCATGAAGGTTGAGAGACCTCAGAAGAGTGTTGCACCGACACAAACCTCACAGTCACTTACATTTTGCTCTTGAATTTATTTACTGTTACTTTCTTTCATAATATAACAAATAAAATCCCTGAATGCATAACAGCGATAACTGCAAATTGCTAGCTGGACAACCCTGACATGAACATGTCCTCATTGAAAAACAAAGAATACTTTGAGAGCTTTTGATAAAATGCTATGCCTCTTAAGACGAACATCTTACAGTGAATAAAGTGCAACATTATGGTCACGAGAGATGCAGACAAGAAAGAAAATCAGCCCAGGCTGTGCCTCATCAATGTCGTACTGCAGCCGGATTCCATTGTGCGTTCGCTTGGACACTTATTTTAGGCTCTGATGTTTGTGAAAAGTGCTTTTTGACGGGTACCCGCTGCTAAAAAGCACTGAACATAATAACACAGCTGACTCAATTTGATTCTACTGTGTCCTTTACATTGACTGAAATCTGTCAGAGATTTGTGTAGCTATTATTAAATACAGTGCAGTAGCAATTGTTAGTTTTTTTTAAATCACCTAAAAGCACCTTTTTGTGTGTCTGTGTGTTTGTGCGTGTTCATGTGACTGTTCGTGCATACATTTAACACATTTCACTCCAAAAACACAGAAAGCCCAACAGTTTAATTATACTCCCATTCTGTTGAATGCGCTAAGTAGCACTCGTGCACACACGCACACACACACACACATGCACCCATATATGCAATGGCAATAGTTGCCTCACAGATCTTCCATGCACTTTTTTTTTCTTCCTTTACGCACCTGCTCAGATTCCCACCTCCCACGCGTACACATAAACATGATTTAAATACACACTCACACACACAGCACACCAAACAAGCTTCGCTCCCATGAGAGCAGTATGCATGTTTTCTGTGTGGTATATTGAATAAAAGTGAGAGAAAAAATTGGAAAGAATCTTTGCACAAGTTCTTCCACTTACTTCTTTCCCACCTCGCTATCAGCATTTGTTTTTACTTGCTCTCTTGTCTTATCCTCTTTACTTCTAAGCATCCTATTTCCAGCTCCCTTACTTGCCTTTTCCACTTCACCGTCTCTTCCTTGCCCTCCATACATCCTGTTACAACCAGGAAAGAGTTTCTCATTGGAAAAATCCAAATTTAGCCCCTTCTTCTTCCTCCATTCCCATGCAGGACCAGAACCTTTCCTCAGCCTCCCGCTCGCAACCGCTGAGACGGCTTTAGAACTGCATGCTAGCCTCAATGTTTGCCTCCCCCGTCTGCCAAACGCTTAGATTTTCTCCATTTCCGCTGCCAAAACACTTTGTCCTACTTTCCCAGTGCACAACTCTTATAGAGATGATTTGAAAATGTATGAGTGTACAAACGAACAGACATTCCAATGTCTGCGTATGTGCCGATGGAGGCACGCTGAGTTGACATTTCGTTTATTGCCGGGAGATGACTCACAGGAAGTTGCTTTGTGTCTGGATTCTAAGGCAAACCTTTCGATGTACACAGTGTTAAGTGATGTGACAGTGGTTCTTCTCATTAGTGTTGCAAAAAAAAAAAAAAAACTGCGAGACAGGCATGCTAAAAACTAATCTCAAATACTTTCATTGACACACCCAGACATTTTCTGTGACCAGTTTCTTTTTTTCCCCCCCAAGCATTTCAACACATCACTACAGTAGTTCATGTTATCAACCATGGTATAAAACGGTTTATTTCAAAATGAGCCTCATCCATCAAGTAAACGTAATTTGTGATCGCTGTCACAATTCCCCTAAGGATCGTCGAATCAAGGGCTCATTCATGAAGACGATACCGCTGCTCATTCTTCGCTTTAAACTGATTCAGTGGGGGGGAGAGTACTCGGCGTTTAGCTGCCGTGGGGTCGTTATCAAGGTCACCGCTATAGCTTGGTTCATTAGTTCTCCCGACCGATGTAATGACAGCCTTGAGAGAATCGTTTCACTCACCTGAGGCAAAGAGGAAATGACAGCTGTTGGAGTTTTGGGAGTCTCGAGGGGCCCAAAAATCTCCTAGGGCTGGGATGAAAGAACATCGCTGCAGGTGGGGGAGATAAGTGGTGTCCTAGACCTCCTTTGTTGTTGCCTTTTTTGTCTCTTCTGTTTGCCCTTTCTCTCAAAAACTGTCTGCAATTTAGGACTTTTGGAACCAAAGTAAAGTCTAGAACTTATGTAGCCTATTGTTAGGCATACGCAGCATGACTGGATGGCCTAAAGATTTTCTAAATCTTCCATCCATCAAAACTGGGCCTGTTACAGAAGCGGGTGAGGATCAGGTTTTTGACATGTTGTGTAGCGGTAAACAGAAATAATGGATGCCTGGTGTCATGCAGTGCGACAGATTTGCTTCCCATCTCGACACTATCTGTCACATTCTTAGTGAGGCTGCAGCATACTAGATTTTTCAGTGTAGGAACTGACACAATAATTGTTAGGGACCAAAACATAGGGGTTGGAAATACAAATAAAAAGAAGGAAAAATAAACAAGACCCTCATTTAAATTCCTACTTGTGAAAGGATCTTAACAATAGTGTGTTGATCTGACCCAGTCAGACAGGTATTTGTGTATTATTGTAGATTGTTGTCTTGCAGTTTGCACTGCAATCATGTAAAACTTCACTTCGGTATATGAGATTAGATGCCACACTGCATTTTGTGACTAATAAAGCAAGGACAAAATTATTGCTGTTCTCCTATATTGATTGAAAGGAAACATTGAAGTCAGCCAAAGACACTGTTTATTGTTGAGTTTGAATTATTCATTGAAATGGCCACTGAACAAATTTAAACTGGATTAAAGTTTAAAAACTGTATTAAAATTGGCTCTCAACCATAATTGTCTAATTTACTTTTCTTAGTCCCAACAACAATTTGAAGATTTAGAAATACTCAATCAAAACCTGACAAACGAATGTCATCATCCGAATGACATTTCTAGCATGTTCTACCATATTTTCAAATACTAGCACTTGGTTGAAGTAATCTTAAAACTGAACGATGATTGCGGTATAATAAGAAACCTGAATTTCTACAAATATCACCACAAAGATTTTTATCTGGATATTTGTTCAAAATATATAGAAAAAAACGTAATTACTTTTTACTTTGGGTTGTGCAAAATTGTTAAGTGACTCTTATTCCAGATCACAGCCAGGAAACAAGCTTGCCCATATAAATGAAGAAAACTAGAATTCCACTTTTTCTGATCTGCCCTCGGGTGGAGAAGATAATTGCAGCGTGACAACTTAGCCATGTGACAACAAGCCTCGGTCTCCCCTACCTAATGTGGTTGGTAATTGTGTGATTATAAGTACCCACACAGACAAATAGGAAAGACGTATCGAAAACAACACTTCATTAACCCGCCCAAACCTGTGACTTCAACATATCAAAAAAAACTTCAAAATTCCAACTCCTCTTTTGATGAGTGATATTTTACAGAAATTAAATACAGTATTTGTTGAACTGGTCAAAATAACACAAAAACAACCACCTGCTTGTTCTGTTTGCAACCTTTGATGCGAATGATGCAATCAAAAAAGGCGCTGTGACCTTAGTCAGCCCTCGTGCAGAAGAAGAACAATATCAGCAGTCCCGAAACACACCTGAACCCTCAAAAATACACACACACAATCACACCCTCAGCGACTCACTGATAAATTACATATGCAATAGTGGAGAGAGAAAGCAAAAACTGCTTTGTGTTTATTCATCCCACAATACTGCAGTAGCATAAAGAAATGGCTTTCCAACATCCCCACACCTGACCTTCAGTGTTATTAAGGAGCCTACTTTATTCCTGACACTCTGGCTCTCCTTACCCAAAGAAAGCAATTCATCCATTTTCCAATAACTTATCCCTCTAGGCAATTACGTCTGTTCTTCTGCCACCTCTCTGCTTCTCAATAAAGTGTTCATAAATGGGGGGATCAAAGATCTGAATCAAGGAAGTGAGCCTGAAAAGATTGCGAGGAGTGTGAGGAAATGAAAGATCGTGCGTGTGTGTGGTGTGTGTGTGTGTGTGTGTGTGTGTGTGTGTGTGTGTGTGTGTGTGTGTGTGTGTGTGTGTGTGTGTGTGTGTGTGTGTGTGTGTGTGTGTGTGTGTGTGTGTGTGTACGCCTCTGAGAGAGCAAGAGAGTGAGAAATAGCTCTGTTAGAAGAAGTGTGAAGATAGCAAGAGTGACATTCACAAAAAAAAGAAAGGGTTAAAAGAAAAGCGAGTGGTTGCAAGAAGTTGTGAATTTGATGCATAGGCTCAGCTGGTTCTGGGATTTTCGTTGGAACGCCTGCAGTTGTGGGGGAAAAAAAAAAAAAATTGCTCCAGCTGCAGTCTAAGTGTTCTCCTATCATGTCCCTGATTCAGACAGTGGCTTTACGATATGCGATGAGATTCACAATGTTGTAATCAACCGGTTATTTATTCTGCTTTGGCATTGTAGTGTAGTGGATGTTTCTAATGTCTCAATTATCTATAAAGCAACAAAAATCTACTCAAGTGAAATAAACCAAGCACACCTGTTCAAATTCCTCATCCAATACCCAAGTGAGAGCTTTTTTTTTTTCCTCTGCGTTTTGGTTTCAGGATAATAATTAACTACTGTATCTGATCAGCATAAGATAAAAGAACTCGTTTTTGTGTGGGCATATGAGATGTTCACTCACAATTTGGTGTGTATGCGTGTTTCCATAGTGATAATGTTAATCAAAAAAAAATGTGTGACTGACCTCAAGTCGTTTGAAAGAACAAAGAGAGCACAACAGCTCCCAACTGGTATTTAAAGGAAGGATTTTGCGCTTCATTGATTAAAAAAAAAAAAAAAAAAGACACAAAATGATCTTTGAAGTAATGGAAATGGAAATGTTAGTGGGAGAATCATTGCAATCATGTTGAGCAGGGGTATCAAACTCATTTTTGACACGGGCCGCATCGTAGTCATAGTTTCCCTCGGAGGGCCATTATGATTGTAAACATCCTCTGAAAACTGTTCAAATCTTTTGAAAAGACAAATGGCAATATCTCTATTTTTTTTAAAGAAAAGACAATTTGTAATTTTAGAACTAATTACACAAAGTCGATGCAAATCTGTCTTCCCGGGCCATATAAAATAATATGGCGGTCCGCATCTGGCCCCCAGGCCTTGAGTTTGACATCAATGATTAGGAAGTATCCCAGAATGACATAACAACCATGTTTTGTTTGATCTAACTGATCCCAAGTGTATGACAATACGATGTTGGAGTTCATGTGCCTCAGTTCAGGGTTAACTTAGTCAGTGTTCACATGACCTGCCTTCTGCTTGGCCGCATGCTCATGCAAGATCTTGTGTGCCTTTTAAAGCCGCAACCGTTTTCTGTGCGACATGGGAGTTTGATATACTCTCTCTGTGGTTATTTGTATTGTGATGGATATTTATTGGAATGCAGTCTGACAGAAGAATGTTTAGGAGGGGGCAGGCAGGGAGTAAAGACAACGGTATAAAATGTAGATGACAATAGCAATGTTATCACGTTTGCCTTAAAAAAATAACAAAAAAACTTAGTTACTTTACTGATTACTTGAATTTAGTACAAAATTACCAGATTTTAAAAGTCAGACTTTTTTAATTACATTCAGCATTTGACATACCGTATTTTCCGCACTGTAAGGCGCACCGGATTATTAGGCGCACTTTCAATGAATGGCCCATTTTAAAACTTTGCCCATATATAAGATATATACATTTGGCCCGCGGGCCGGACTTTGGACACGCCTGCTGTCGGCTTTTGAGAAAATTGGAGGTGTTTAGGTGTGTCTTACAGTGCGGAAAATATGGTACATAAAAATTACAACCATGGAGTCATGCCATGAGCAGAGTGACTACCCACATCCCATCCCTTTACTTTGATTACCAGGTCCCCGACTGGCAGTCTTTGTGCCTGCGTCATGTTGGATAATCGTCTCACTTCTTTTTTGTTTTTTTTTAATTGATGTCTTATTGTGCACTGCCTGTATTGTGGCACCTGCGTTGTAGAAGCTTTGAACCCTCATCCAGCATGAGGTCTTTTGGTTATCCTGTCTCAATGCCACCTCCACATGACTCACAGTGGGAATTCAGTATCATGGCTCCAACCACAGTAGGAGGGTGGCTTTGAGATACAGTGCAAACGGTTAATACTTAGTGACAAATTAACGGCACGCTCAGGCCGCGAAGGCTCAGAGACAATGTATCAGGGAACTGTTCTAAGGCGCTTTCTAGTATTTATTTTTCTGGTTTACCCCAAAAAAAAGAAAAAAATGCTAAAGACCAGTGATAGCTCATGTAGCAGTTTATAGATGTTGTCACAGCACCCTTAAAAAAAAAAGAGATGTGCATTTTAAGTGTTTCTTCCTGATGAATATTTTTTCATTAATTAGCTCGTCCTGATTCATTCCCCATCTGAGTGTCTCGCTGTTCATTTTGTAGAAATCAACACTTCTTGTTTGTGGGTGTCTCCAGGGAGACTAATAATAGCCACAACTAATAAAAGTCTGTCCGTGCAGCCATCTTTTGCTTGATCTGTCTGTCCGTCCATCTCTTGATCTGTCCTCATTTCTATCAGTCCATCCATTCATCCATTCATACTCTTTGTGGATCATCCTGTATAATTGTCTGAATCTGTCAATCTTTGCTTGCCTCTATATTCTGGTCTTCTATCTGTCAGTCATATGTTTTATGTCTCAATCTGTCTCTCCCATCCAGTGAGTGATCCAAACATACAGTTATCATCAATACTTCTCTGATGTGTCCTTCAAGCATATTTCCCTCAAATCTTTCAACTTCTGCTGTCTCTCTCCATCTTTTCATCTACAGGTATAGCTTGGTCCATCTGTCCATCCTTCTATAGGTCTTTATTTATATATCTTTTCTGTCTTGATTTATAGCTATTGATCTGTCCATCCTTCCTTCCATGCACACTGTATATGTCTCTTAAAAAATACATTCCATTTTTCTGTTTACAATAATTATTCTTAAGGGTTTTTATTAGTTTTATATAAAATGTTGTAATTCTGTTTTTTTTTGTTACTTTAGTGAATAGGAATAAGGATCACCAATTAAAGTTGTTGGTAAGTGAAATTGCCGAGCGTGGCATCATTAAATCACCTCAAAACTTCAAAATAACTAAAGGACATCCTTCTTCCTGGATGGAATCGGATACACATGCATCAATACTCAAATACAATTTTCCTAAGTGCAGCAATTCATAAATTCTATCAAGCTCGGGCTTTTTCCAGAGAGTTTTGGGCATTTCAGGCGCTTGCAAACACAAACACACTAACGTGGCTTTCATGTTTCCTCCACTCTCTTCCTGTGATGCTCAAGTGTCATATGATTGCTGTCACTGAGCTGGATTGATATTTCAGGGCCTGTATATGAGCATTAGCAAAAGTGCTCATCTGCTTGGGATGCAGGTTCTCACACTCTCACATTTATAAGGGTGACGCAGCAGTGAAGGAGTTGTTGACGCGTTAGCTTCACATGTCTGTATGTTCTGAGTGAAAGTGGCCACTTGAAAGATCTCTGCTCTCCCTGGCCAACTTCAGATCATCCGTCCAAGGAGGTTTGACGGTGGAGGTGTGCCTGCACTTCTTTGTAAATATACTTAGTGGACTAGAGGAAAACAGCGTCGTCTTCCGCTATGTGAAGGACTATCAGTGTGGCGTACTTACTGGAAATGGAATAAGAGCAGCTGCTGCGATTTTTCTCCGAATCAAGCCAGCTGTGTTCACGCCCTCAACGGAGCAAAACACACAGAAGTTATCACCAGAAATATATTAAGAAACAGTATTCACTTTAAAGTCTTTAACTGATGTGATTTATTCTTTTCCGTTCTCAAGTTATTTTCGATTCAAGCTATAGTCTTGTTTACAAAAATATTGATTTAAAAATGGTGATGCTGCACCTTAAATATTTCATATTGAATCATAAAACGCAAACAGGCAGATAGAGACGGAATAACTTTATTATGTCCTTTGGGGACAGTCTTTAATTCACCATATTGTCCAAACCCAAACAAAAGGTTGCCTTATTATTGGAACAGATGAATGGGATAGAAAGTGAAATATTCTGCCAGAAAGAAGCTCATTATTCAAATGGTTTTCCATTTTGGTCTGGGAATCACTTATGAGAACAGAAGAGGATTATGAAAGAGGTTGAGAAAGTAACGGCTGCCAACTAATATCAGGGGAATCCCTGAATAAATGAAGCACACAAACACAAAGTGACCCTCCAAGTTCCCATGACATCTGCTACCACACAGCCCAGCTGGTCAAAGCTAAAATGATCCAACCTCAGCAGAAGAATAAAAGATTTTGAATTGACTAGGAACAATACAAGTACCTTTTGCAAACATATTTGAACAGATTGATAAAGCAAGGCCGACCTCTCTCTTATTATTGGTGATGCAACTTAAGTGTGTGGGAGATTTTTCTAACATTGGTGAGAACTGTCAGTATACTGAGCCTTTTGACTGCAAATAAAATAAAATAAAGAAGCAGATGTTGGAGTTAGAAAGTTAGAAATGGAAGGAAATACTTTTGTCAAGTGCTCGCTATATGCAAATGATTAATGTCGGTTTTCTTGGCCAATGGGGCTGGATGGATGGATGGATGGATGGATGGATGGATGGATGGATGGATGGATGGATGGATGGATGGATGGATGGATGGATGGATGGATGGATGGATGGATGGATGGATGGATGGATGGATGGATGGATGGATGGATGGATCTACATAACACAACATCACTTTGGCTTTGGCGTTTTAACGTGCCCGATTCGTCGGTGGCGTATTTAGTAAGCATGCTGCTTGTATTGGATAATGAAAATTGAAGCTGTTTTAGCGAAATGAATGAATAAAATGAGGGATTATGATTGTCATTGAAATAATCATTAAAACATTTGTAGTTCATTACAACTTGTAAATTCAAGATTTCTAGGTTAGCATTGCCAATGTTTTATTATCCTAATATATCCTAATTAGGGATGATAGTGATGACTGGAACGCGACACTTATAGCTAGAGTTGAAACAGCTCTATTGTGTTGCAAGTTATCCCCTTGAGTTTTTTTTTTCATTTTTTTAACAATGCAACCCGTTTTAGTTTGCTTTGCATATTTGCACTCCCAGTACAGTAATTTGGCAGTTGTGCAACAGTAGTGGGAGTTTTGTTGCTCTAATAATGACAATATTTGTGCCACGTTCCTATGATTTCAAACACCATTAGTGGAGGTTCTGGTCATGAGTAAGACAACCCGTTGTGTTATCGTTGTCATAGAAACCAATTCCGAAACCTCTCTTGCTCTTTTCTCCTTTATTTGCGCAAACCTCCCACCCTAGCGTCTGTGGTCTCCCCACCTCCTGCGGTGTTGGCTCTAAATATGCTACTTTTTATTGCTGCATTTCAAAAGTACAAAAATCTTTACTTTGTACATTGCCATTACCGAAAAGTGCTGTTTATCGTGTAGTATGTGAATGAATTTTTGAGAAAAACATATTTTGGCGGCATAATCAATATTTTATTATAGGCTACCTAGGTGTTTGGACAGCATAATCGTCAGTGTTTGTAACTCAAATAATAACTTGTCAAAAGAAAATCAGGCTCAGAGAGCAGTGAGGGAAATAGAGCGAGAGAGGAGATAACCGAGAAAGAATACATCAAGCATGGCTTGTTTGCTGTTGTGCATTGTTTTATGTTTTCTTCTGTCTCAGCTGGCAGAAAAAATAGATTTGTTGCTGAAAATCTCCCATGGAAAATAAAAAAACAAATAAATATTAGCATCATGAAGCAATGCTTGACACATGCTGTTTTCTGTTTCATTTGGCAATGATGGTCAACAATTCTCAAGCGAAAATTGAGGATTTGGATCTCATTTAGGTGAATAAGAAAGGCCCAACTGGTGACAGACTGTAGGCGGACAAACTGAGGCTGGATGCGGCGCCTTGATTTTTTTTCTTTTGTTTTTCACACATACAGTATTATTCACATGGGCAAGGAATAGATTTTAATCATAAAATATGGATTTCTGAATATTTTTTAAGCCTTGAATTTAACTATCAGTGTATGGAACATGTGTTTAAAAATGTTCAAGTTGATAATGAACTATTTATTACAAGAAATTGAAATCAAAAATAAATTATGATGATTTACATTGCAAGCAATATAAAGATTTGTTTGTGCTTTCAACTGTGGATCACACCTTTTTAATGATGTCATTAACAATCATCATTTTAACAGTAATAAAAGAAAATTGTGATATTATTTTTCATGTATAACAAAAAAAAAAATTATTATTACCAGCAACCTTATTGAAAACATAATTCTTCAGCATTGTGCATCATTTCTCTTGTTGCCTTTCAAAAGAAAATTTTACTTTCATGAACTGCACTCTGCACTCTCCCTATTAAAGATGCACTGATAGAATAGGGAATAGAATGCAGAAAAGAAACACTGGCCATAAGTGCACAGCCACACAGATGAATACACATCACTGTGTCTATGTGTTTGAAGTGTTTAATGTTGCAGATTAACGTCACGCACACATGCGCACACGCGCCCTGTATTGGCCCACAATATGGCCCCGCTCCTCAGGAGTTGGCCCATCTGTGACATTTCGAAAGGGCAAGAGAAACATCACATGCACACACACACATATGCATGCACACACTCACCCGCTTTTGACCTCTGCGCAATCAGGTGTCAGCATGACAACCCCCCCCCCACACCCCATACAAAACCTCAATACCAAGATTAACATCAGGAACCGGGATTAAATGGCACCCATAGGGTTTGGACACTCCAGAATAATTTTCACTGAGCAGTTCGATAGTGACAGCACCACATGGAGACACGTACAAATTTAACACTTACATGGCAACACTTTTATACATTGCATACAGCACATGCAAATGACAAAACGGCCTTGGTAACTGCTGATGAAGGCTACAAATGAAATTAGGAAAATAAGGAATTAAATGTGCTTTTTGCAGTAAATTTGATAAGATCTGACATAAATTTGATTTTCGAAACACCTCGCAGGCATGATACAACAATGGAGCCATTTTCGGTCTTACTTGAATCGTGCTCTAGCAATAGTCGCCAATTTGCAACAGCAATTAGCAATAGGAACCCTTGATCTAACAAAACAAATCCAAGCAATTCTATTGAGCAAAACTCCAGCTGCGAGATCATTAAAACATGTATTTCCGTTTTTAAGTGCTCCTATTTATCATGAAGGATTTTTGCTGTCTGTGGTTGAGTGCATTGCTTTTGCTAGAATAAATAAATAAATAAATATATAAATACTAATTTAGCCTCTGGAAGTTGTTGATATCCCACAAAATTTGCTCGCACATCTCTACTTTTATTCTGGCTATATGTTCAAGACGACCACATTTTTTCACTTCATATCTGTGCTTTCACTTGTATTCCCATTTTCTACCTTCAAGATACTCAAAATACTTCAATGCTGTGCCTACTGTAAGGACACTAACATGGCCACAGGGGTCAGGTTGGGCAACGATCCAAGCCGTCCCATAAACACCATAATCATTTTGTCATTTTTCAAATTCAAACCTCCTCGGATACTCTGTCTGCTACAAAGAATGTCGAGAATACTTGTGAAAAAGTGTCTCTGCAATGAAACACTCCCAGCACTGCACTTAGTGCCTATGCTGTCTTACATAACGATGCCTCACCAGCCACCTCACAGCTTGCCCTGGAATCCGCAAGAGGCGTCACTTCCCTACTTTTAAATTGTCCAATTTAGCCAGAGCTCGCCACCTTTGGATTATGATAGCACATCAGGCCTTTTACGCCTCCTCCATAAAACATGTCTCTTGTTGTGATCCGTTTTACTCTTATTGAGCGAATGAAACCGGGATGATACTCTGCTGCAGACAGGCAGTGCTTTTATCCAAGAAGGTTAGCAGAGGAGTTGCTGCTCTGAGACCTGGGCCAGTTGAGCAGGTTGGCCTATGTGGTTATTTTTTTTTTTAAAACGCCTCTGTCCGTCTGTCTGAGTGGCTGCTGCTCCTCAGCGACCTGTGACTCACTTGCTTTGCTGCAGCTGATTGTAATGCTGTGCTACTGCCACCCAATGGACATTGAAATTACAGTACACTCAACAATATGTATGAGAATAGAAATGGGTCACATTTTCCCAAGAACTAAAATAAAACCAATCAGACTCAAAACAAGAAGCATTTCATGTAACATACTTGTATAGAGATGAGTTTGGATGTTGCACCGAACTGGTTAGTCGTAAAGAGCAATGCAATGTTTGTTTAATGAGATCTGCAATTATCAATACCGCTTCTTTCTTTCTTTCTTTCTTTCTTTCTTTCTTTCTTTCTTTCTTTCTTTCTTTCTTTCTTTCTATCTATCTATCTATCTATCTATCTATCTATCTATCTATCTATCTATCTATCACCGGATTGTGTGGATTCTGCGTACACCCGAGTGTGTATTCTGTATTCATTTGGTCGAGGAATCTATAATGACTTCCTCGTTTCCGGTTGAGGGTAAACAAAATACAGTACTGCAAAATAGTCTGAAAATCCAGTCAATAGGGGTGTGCGGACCATTCCCTGTTGTAAAATTACATTGACCTCATGCCCTAAGTGAGGTCCATAATGAGCACTTTTCCAAGTTTGTTTTGGATAAACCTCCACGGCCTGCATAGATTCCAAGGGCCCATGCATTACCCATTGGATATATTTGGCATGAATTAAAACGCTGACTCTGAGCCAGCTCGAGCTCATCAGTCTCTGCAGCCCGGTTCCAAGGGAGACTATTACAGCTCACGGCTTGTGAGATATATTCATTAATAAGATATCGGCACCAGGCTCATTATTTGTATACAGCTTGCATAAAAAGGTCTACACACCCATGTTCAAATGACGTTTTATTGTGTTGAGAAGAAAATGAGACCAAAATCAATCATTTCAAATCTTTTTACATCAGTAATGTAACCTAAAAGCCTTTTTGAGAAGCGAATTAAACTAAGCAGCTGAGATAATGGCGGCTAGGGATTTTGCTGTGTTCGAAGGAAACAAATGGATGGATGGATGGATGGATGGATGGATGGATGGATGGACGGACGGACGGACGGACAGACGGACGGACGGAAGGACGGACGGACGGAAGGATGGACGGAAGGATGGACGGATGGATTATTATTGATTATTTGTGGGCAGTCATCCTTTTTTGTCCTTATGTACAAACCAGTTGATTTCCTTCCAAAATTCACTTGTGATATTGAACTGTCAATGAGGTGCTGACAGGTAACACGCGCACATAGTACATATCCACATACACACACATTATTGAAAGTTGTTACTTTCACGCTTCTTCTTCATGCAGAATTTCATTCGTTGACTGCCAAGGTGCCATAAGTGATAGAAAAGCGACAGCAATTCTACAAAATGGTATTTTCAATTTGCAACATTAAAAAGGTGATATTTTTTGTATCTCCAAATCCTCGGAGATGCCTCTGGTTGTCTTAAATTTTACGACCTCAATTCTTTTACTTTAGCGCGTCTATCTCACAGTTCTAAAGTTCACGGTGTTAATCAAGTGTTCAAAACTTTTTGTGTGATTTTTTTTTCTTGAATGATTTTTTTCCCTCCCCTATTTAATCCAGTTTCTACCAACATTTAAAAAACTACATTGTCCATTGAGTAGACGAGCATGTGTGTAAATGGTTGTTTGTCCTGATGTATCTTGTCATATGCTGAGGACCAGAACAAAATGTAGCGATAAGTCAAGTCAAGTCAAGTTTATTTGTATAGCCCTAAATCACAAGCAGTCTCAAAGGGCTTCACAAAGACAAACAATTGACAATTATTCTCAAAGCATCCCCTGATCTTGAGCTCCCAAAAGGGCAAGGAAAAACTCCAAAAAACCCTACCAGGGGAAAAATGAGAAACCTTGAGAAGGGACCAAAGATGGAAGGATCCCCCTTTCAGGATCACCAGGCTGCAATGGATGCAAAGAGGGCACATAAAATACATAATATGGAAATCATGGACAATAATAATGGATAATGGATAATGATAATGGACTTTAGCTTACCCCGAACACTAATGGTTGGAAGCTCCAGTTAGCACACAACACTAGGACAAGAGTAGCCTATAGAAAAGTGATGACTGGAACTCTCTCGGTGTTTGCTATTATTGCTACCTTTAGTTCACACAAGCTACCTTCCACCCTCATTCATTCACACGTCAATACATTATGTGTTTGAATGTTCACAGGCTGCTCAGAAATGGCCCTATGGCAAATTGTAGCCTTGAAACACAAAGTGAACACTCAACCACCACGGGTGAATAAAGAGTACACGCTGACACAAAAAAAATGAATGGAATTCACGCTCTGCTTTGGTTACCTCATCTCTGTAATTGGCAGCGCTTGTATCTTGACATGCTCAAGTTTAATGTGGTCCAAAAGTGACTGCAATAGAAATAATGAGGATCAGCTATCCAATGCAGAATAATTAATATTTGCCACTTCACAAGTCTTTGGATTCTCTGATGTCTAAATGATCTCCCTCATTTCTGCATGTCATCCATGCAGTGACTTAACAGCGTTTCATTTATTATGAATTCGGCCCGAAATAGGCTGTATAGACTTAATCATTCTTGTGCACTCACTTCTTAGCCTGACCTGTCCAATAACATCATTTTGGAATTCTGGAGATGCTAATTAGGTCTCTGATCTACAAGATTGTGTGAAAGTTGGAGCAACGTATGGAGGCTCGACTAGCTCTTCTCATCTATTGGAACTTGTTTTTCAAGGACTGAATATAAAATAGTGGACATCAGATGAAGTTTAGTTGCAAATTAATTGCTTACAATAATTACATCAATCATACCTGTGCCTCAGATTGCAAAACTTTTAAACATTCTTCTTGTGTGATGCCATTTTGTGAACTCTTAAAAAAATATAAAAACAAAAAACATCCATGGATATTTACATTCTGCAAAAGCACGATTCCAAATTCCTTTTTAAGCCCCTTTTCTCGCTCTTTACACTGCACTCTTTGGCTCATATTTCATTTTCTGCTGCTTAAGCATGCTCAGCTCTCTATTTGCTTTTAGTGACTTGGATAGTCGGTGGCCTCGTCTCACCTGTTCGCCCACCTCATTACCCAGCAGCACATTTGGCAGTCAGCAAACTTGCACCTCCATCTTGCTGCCCTGATGCACTCAGTCTGGAGAGTGGAAGTTATGGCTTGTTGGCTCTCGGTGTCAGTCCATGTTCGTAAGCTATTATGCAAGGTGGCGACATATTTATTGATCAACGTGTAGAAATGATTATAGTCAGTGTCATGGATAAAGATGCAATACGGGCACTTGCATATAAATCCTTCGGGAAGTTATAGCCTTTTTGTCACACCGGTGGTCTAAGTGCTGAAATATTGCAGTGCTGCAGTCACTTGCAAAAACATTAAGTATGACTGCAAAATCTACACAGGTTAGGTGATAGAAAAAAAGATGAATAGAAAAGATAGACTTTTGTTTTTCAGTGATGTGAAACATGGATGTTGTTATTCGATGGCATACATTGAGGTTCGTGGCTGGTGAAGCACCAATATTAAAGCCAAATTCAAACCATTTTTTGTTTGACCTTCACAGTACTTGAAGATCAAGCCTGTTTCCTATTTAAATGTGTCAAAGAATGTTCTAGTAATTTTTGTGTGCTATTATTTTGTTTTCTCTGCTTTTCTTTTGAATGGCGTTATCTGTCGTGCCTTTGGATGTTGTTTGTGTGAAGTTAAATGAGTAATGACTTGTGTATAAAATTTGCTATAAATAAAACTGCCGGGCCTTCTCTTGGCTGAAATGGAAAATAATTTTAATCTCTCAATATTTATTTTCTTGCTTTTTTTTCACTGTTAACTTGCACTTTATTATTGAAGTAAACTGTCAACTATGTGTAAAACTGAAAAGCGGACCCACGGAAATGTATTATTCGCTTTATATATCCACTTTAAATGTGATGTACCGTACGAAAATTCAATTTAAAATACATAGCTATAGTCAAATAATGTGTTTTCATGCACTGATCCATAGAAGCGAGTGGAAACCTCGCAAAATAAATCAAATCAATACATAAACACCGCACAAATTGATACCGCGATACACATGCGCAACCAGTAAGAGGCGCTAATGCGACAAAAGTTGTGAACCCGTTACATTTGAACCGCACCAGAAGAAGAAGTAGGGCAATCGAGACGGAACCCCTGTAAACGCACATAATTGATAACGTTTATGAAGTTATTGCGTAAAGTCGAACAACACGTTTCATTGGGGACGAAAGGCGCCGTAGCAAATTACTGTTTGAGTTCAATAGGACGACTTTTACGGTCGTCCTCCTGGACTAAACCCCGGAAAGCAACAGTAGTAGTGTCTGTCTGGTAAGCATACTATTCTGCTAACTGAACAATACTGATAAGCCATTATTCTTTGCTTACTTGATACCTTGATACTTGATTATTTGCTAATCGTTCATAAAACAGACGCTTTTCACTATGGTTTAAATGACACGACGATCGCTAACACGCATCTGCAGCTACATTCAAACAAGCTAATGTCAATAAACCTCAGCTTGCAAACGTACTGCTTGTTATATTTGAGCTCAAATATTGCAGTGGAATGCATTTATGTATTTAAACCTTGGGTTAACTTAATTTGTCGCTAATATTATTTCATTGTCTTTGTTTATTTTATGTTTACGATTATGTTTGCACGCACTCCTGTTCCAAAGTAACTACTCCAGTGTCACTGGGACAGGTTTTTTAAAATGATTACCTAACAGCATTTCATGGATAAATGTTTTGATGCTGAGCGTTTTATATGATCTTTTAAGTAGTATGGTTTTTATTGATTAATATGCTGTGCAGCAGTCGTCACTAGTTTCATACACGTTTATAAGATTAATAGTCCTTTTCAAATGATTGTCTCAGTAGTGCACTATTTTTTTTTTTAACAAACATGGTTACTCATGAGGGCTTACTAATGAGCTCGTGTGAAAATGTGTATGTATGAATAATATGAATGCATTTCACTTTGTTCTTTTCAGGTATTTGGACAGTTGTTCAGAATGGATCCTGCTCTACTGAGGGACAGGGAGCTGTTCAAGAAGAGAGCTTTGTCCACGCCGGTTGTAGAGAAGAGACCAGCTGCATCAGACTCTGGATCACACAAGAAGAAGAAGCCGAAAACAGAAAAGGAGGGCTCATCAGGGTCTAAACAGATTGCTGGTGAGTTATATTTCCAATCTTTCTGATAACTATTTGAATTAAGTGAGCACACGCCTGTCATCCAAGAGTCTGAGAGAAAGTACATTTGTTGCATTGACCATTTACACAATGCATTTGTCAAACAATGTTTTCTGTTTATATCTCTAAAACGAAAATTAATCCACAAAATGGTGAGTCCGCAGGTGCCAAACAATGAGTTGCTCTCCCTCGGGTACCTGTGAAAATAGGCATTTCAGAATTATGTGTGCGTAAGAAATTGAGACAACCTTTTCAGTGAATATTTTCATTTATCTTTTTATTGTCCCATTTATTTAATCTTGACTGGATCGTCAGCATCTTCTATACTTTTTTTGACTGTTCCTTAAGGTGTTAGCTTTGTTTTTCTGCTCAGTCCGCCAATTCCATGCCGCTTCTATACCACCTCTGTGAGTGGTTCTGGTTCTGGTTCATTGCAGACACTGGTCGTCACGTTGGTGCAATTGCTCGACTCCACCTCCTGTTGTTCCTGTAGTTGTTGTTGCTGCTCGTGCTCATCCTGGTGCTGGTTTTGGTGTTGCGTTCTTTCTTTGGCAAAGCAGCCACAGTCCAGGAACTCATAGAGCACGGCCAAAGTCGCCAGGGATAGCACGGTTAAAATGAATAGCAGTATGATAACAAAGCAGGCCACGTTCCAGCCATCGTGCGGGGAGACTTGGGAGAGAGGAACGGTTTCTGGATGATTGTTGGTGGTGTTTGCTGTTGTGATGTTGAACATGATTCCTGGTTGGAAATCAAATAAATTCAAAGTTATTACTGTACTCACAAAATTTCCTTGGATGGATGTGGATTAGAGATCAACCTAGTTGAGATTGAATCAACAGTGCCAGTATGTTCATGTAAACAAGTATGCTCTGCCACGAGTAGAAAGCTTTCGACATCACAAATCACAAGAGTGATGTCGGAGAAGCGCGCCACGTGGTGGTATTTCTGGGCCGAAGATCATACACTCACAATCTGTAAAAGGGGGTCAACCATTCTGCAGAAATAATACATTTATTCAGAAAACTACAAGCTGCAGAAACAGAGGAAGAGAATTTCCTATCCTCGGGGTTCGAATATTTTAGTCATTAGCAACAGGCCATTTGTTATTTTAGCCAATTCAAAAAGGATAAATTATGCTTAAAAAAAAAAAAAAGACAATCATGAAATTGCGTTGTCTGAGATTGCTATTTAGATCCCAAAACTATATTGGCTGGCAAAACAGTATCTGAAAGTAGGATGTATGTCTGAGATTGCTATTTAGATCCCAAAACTATATCAGCTGGCAAAATAGTATTATCTGGAAATACTATGTACTTTTGCCATGGAAACCTATAAAATACTACATTACCAAGACATTGCATCTACCAACCCTTAGTGAGCCCCACCCCAGTCCTCCTATAGGACCAGCTCTCTGGACACACACTCGGCGGCCTGTTGTTGATTTGTCAGCGAGGGTTTCAGTTTCCACACGAGGGCACGTTAATGCTAGCGAAGCGTAACCAAATGGATTCATGTTCATTTTATAGCATGTATGTTCCATCTTGGCCCAAATGTAAGTTTGCATCCATCTCTGCTAGTACATTATGTACTAAAATTTACCCTGGATATTTAAAGATGCATCAGGAAACCTCTGCCGTTGCATCGTCTGAGCACAGCCTGCATTCCTTGTGTTCATCTTAAAAAAAACAAGAAAAAGAGGAAACCCACCTGATAATGAGGTCCTGCGAGGACGCAAGTCAATAGATGCTCTTGCTTCCTTTTGCCGCCCCACCTATGTCTTCCCCTCCGCTCCCTCCCTCCCTTTGCGTTCACTCCTCCTCCGCGTTCGCATGCAGCATCGACCGCGGCTCCTCGCAGAGCCTCATGGCTGAGGACCAGCTCCTCTCACTCATTGGCCCTTTCCCCCCGGCTCCGTCTTCGATCCATTTGTTACTCGGCCTGTCACAATTCCAGCGAGCTGCCCACAGAGAAGCTCAGCAGTCGTCGTTGCTCCCGCCCACTCTGTTAATCATTCATGATTCGGTGCAGCTCTCTGCTCTGATTGGAATGTCTCTGCAGTCTCCATGGGCTGTGTTTTCTCATTGGACTCGCGACATATACTGGGACGGGGGTTAGGGTGATTTGTTTTGCATGCTGTACAGCTTTGCAAGTAACTTAACACACACAATACATTATTATATGAATCAGTGTCATGTATGATTCTCAGAAAGCAAATTGACTGCTGGTTGCTTCATGATCATCATCATCATCATGATGATGATGATGGTTGCTGTCAAATAGTTATTCCTCCTTTGCTTCAATTTTGTCATTTTTGTCTTAATTGTTGTCACTCCTGTTACTGCTTTTTAAATTCTGGTTGTTAATACTGTATAGTGTTTTGATTAATGTCATCTAATTTTCTTCTCTAATTTCTTTCCAGAGTCTAGTAATGGGGGCTTCAACATTAAGACCAGCTCCGGCTACAAGTTTGGTTGTCTTGCAAAGATAGTCAATTACATGAAGGTATGGTTTACATTTGGTTTACACACCAAACAGACTGAAGTTGCAATTAATGTATCATTGATTACACAAAAAAAAAAAACACATATCTGCAATATGGATCTAATTCAATAAATTCATCATTCAACTGCACCCTGATATGTTCTGGTTACACAGACAAGACATCAGAATGGCGATACACACTTCCTGACTTTAGAGGAAATTCTGGATGAGACCAAACTTCTTGACATCAGCCTAAAACAAAAGCAGTGGCTTATGACTGAGGTCTGTATACACCAATTCTCCAAAATGTTCTCATTTAGCACTGCGTTCTTTTCCAATTTCTGCAGATAAAAATGCTGTTCCTGCTGAACTTTGAATGGTGTGCATTCTCTCCTCACTGCAGGCATTGGTCAGTAATCCAAAAATTGAGGTACGGGATGGCACATATGGCTTCAAGCCCAAATACAATCTGAAGGACAAAAAAGCTTTATTGAGGTTGCTGGACAAACATGATCAGCTGGGCTTGGGAGGAGTACTGCTAGATGAAGTAGAGGAGGGGCTGCCAAACTCTGCTAAGGCCATCAAGGTAACTCCAATCAAACATTCCTCTTATTTTGATCAGTCTCTTTAACAGCAAATTGCATCATTAACATACGACTCTTCTCAAATAATTGTTTTCAGGCTTTGGGGGATCAAATCACATTTGTGACAAGACCCGATAAGAAGAAGATTTTGTTCTACAATGATAAACACTGTCAATTTCTGATGGATGAAGGTCAGTGTCCACTCATCTTTTTCTGTTTATTTAGGCAGTGACATTTTGCAAAACAAACAGAGGTGTTTTCAATGTAGTTTTCTCTCATTTGCCATCAATTATACTGTACATATGAACCTATAATGAAAATTTGAATCAATGTAAGATGTTTTATTAATTTGGCTAAAATATTGTTTTCTGTTTAATGGTAGAATTTCAGAAACTATGGAGGAGTGTTCCAGTGGATTCCATGGATGAAGAGAAGATTGAAGAGTATTTGAAAAAGCAAGGCATCACCTCCATGCAGGAATCGGGGCCAAAGAAAGTGGTCGGTATCCAACTGGTTTTGAATCAATTTGATTTACAAATAGCTAGAAGGTCAATCTTAAGTTTTGTACGCAATATCGTTGGACACATTATTTTTCGAGGAGCCACAATCGAATTAGCTTGAAGCTCAGAAAGATGAATTCCTTTGAGTCCATCTGCCTCGAAAGCTCCTCTCAACTCAAGCTTCGATTGCCTCTCATATTTCAGTGGAAATGAATGAATCGCAAACATCACTGCCAAACCCGCCCTCACTGTTTTGTTGTTTCCCGCAGTTACCAGTTCAAAAGAGGAAGAAGCAAGCTGGTCAGCGAAAAAGACACTTCAAGACCCACAACAACCATTTGGCAGGGGTACTGGAGGACTATGCAGATGGTGTGCCGGTTAAAAAGTGAAATTAAACACTTGGAAGATGGACGGCTTAAATACTGTATTATCCAATTTTGCTCCTTGTGAATAGTGACTACTTTGTGGTATCCATTTTAGAAATTGAGCCAAAAAGACATTTGAGGACAGGATATCAATTACCTAAGATTCTTTCAGAGAAAGCCATCATTGAAAGGAGCTAACGCCACTTTACAAACAAAACCAGGCTGAAATGTGTGTAAATAGAAATTTTTTTTTTTCCTTAATGACACTTAAACACAAAAAGTGTGTACAGTATACGGAAGAAGATATTTTCAGAAATGCTTCTTAAGTTCAATTTCTCTTCTGATAAGTCACCCACCCTTTTCATAAAAAGTGCAGAAGAAAGATTTGTGTTGCGCGTCACAGAGATGTCATACGGCATGCAACGTAATTGGATCTCATCACATGATATTTCAGGTCTTTTACTTTGCAGGGCCATTCCATCCTGCTTTTAATAAAAAATACTGTCAAACAAACTCCTTAGACATGTCTTTCTAATGTTTTCTAAATTTCTTGTAATTTTGCATTTTTATTTTTGTAGAATGAATATGCAAGATGTTACTACATTAGCAAACCTTCCATGCTAATGGTGAGTAGAACAAAAATACCTACAAAAGCAAAGAGCTGGAGTGCAAAATTGATCAAATTTAATTGATCAGATCATATTAGTTAGTTAGCACAGTAGCATAAAGGTATTGTGGTTAGTAGAAAATACCAGTAAGGAAAAAGTACTGATGAAAATAAAGTTGTTTTTTTATATTGACATATCATTTCAGCTTGAGCTACTTTGTATTTTGCTATTCACAATTCCAACTTGAATTATGATTGCTTAACTATGGCTGGCTTTTATGGTTTTCTTCAAGTGATGGTAATTGGGCAAAATCTTCATTAAGAAATCGAGCTGAAGTGTTTGAGGCTGTAACAATAGAGAAGAAATATTTATGCAGAAGGAGGATTTTTCTGTTGTTTTAACAATTTGCCAACACTTACCTGTGGTCTCTCAGTCTGAACCCGCCTCATACATCCAGAACCATAAAGGACCGTGTTCTCGGGTATGACCTCACAGGTGTTCACCTGGCAGAAGGCCCCGATGATGCAGCCACTAGTTAGGATGACGTTCCTACCTACATCAGCTAGACAACATAGCGGAGTAATTACTGCAAACTGGAATGAAAACAATACTGCAAATTGTAATCGGTGGAAGTAAAACTCACCTTTTGATTCTATTACATTGTTGTCTCCAATTTTAAGGGCTTGTGACACTGAGGAATCAGTTGAGGCAAATGTGGATTATTTGGACTGGTCAAAAACGACATAAATATATGAAGAAAAAAAAATCTGTGAGCTAATGATAGCATATAAAAGGATACAGCAGCCAACTTCAAATACATTGTTGATACCAATGGTCATCGTCTTTGGTTCCACTTCAACATCTGGTGTGATGTTTTCTGGGTAACTATAATTATAGAAGCACACATTAACATTTTAGTCCATGCAACATTGCAGCCAAACACTTCACAATAATTCATATTTTTTTACGTTTACTATCAAATTGGTGTATTCAGACATTCTATAAGTACTGGTAGAAAACAATGCATGGAATGAAAACATATAAAAAAAAACTTTTGGATAGATGACCTGGATTAAGTAGATAAAAAGTGATTGTAAACACAATTTTTGACATCAGTTGTCACTGACATCCTGTGTCACCTGTTAATAATGACAGCTTGTTCCTCGATCAAGTTGCCTTCTCCAATCACAATGGGTCCTGCTTCTGCAATAATTCGTGCTTTTGGGTGGACCACTGTCCTTGGGCCTGAGTGGAAGCAAAATATGCAGTTGCTACATTGTTGTCAACCGTGAACTTGTGCATGTAAGCTAGCCAAAGCGAAGCATCCTACCTATAGTGACATCCCCCTTAATTTCACTTTCAACACACACCACAGCTCCTGCTGCAATCTTGACACTGAAAAAAAAAAACACATTACAGATGCTGTCAATTTGGCTAACATCTTAGCACTGTTATTAAGCTACTACATATAGCTGCCCAACACAGCCTTCACTTCACGTCAACAATACAATGAATTTATCATTTGGTCAGTCCCGAGCACTAAATAAGCAAGTCGATCGTCTTTTAGAGATGCGTGTACATACTACCTTTTCTGAGCGTTTTGTTTATCCGCCATTGTAATGGATGGAATCAGAAGGGAGTCGTCTTGCTCGATAAAACAGCACTCGATAATCGACTTGACGACCTTACCGTTGAAGTTACGGGGCATGCGCAAATGCCTCTGGTTATGGAACAGATCTCGATCACGTCTCTTGTATTGTTGCTCATCTGTTATTTTCAAACGCATACTCCAGTCTTCATGTTTGTTTGAAATTACTGAAACGGATTACTACATTTCATATATAAACACAACGTGGTCACAAAAGCAATACAATGTCAATATTTTCTCTTTTATTTACCAACAGTGTTGTCTTAGTGAATAATATACCAAAAGGAACGTGCGTCAATATACAATAATAATGAAAGTTGGTGTTGCAATGTACTTTGACCCTTCTCGCTTCCACTAATACCAAAAAACAGGATCAAGTCGGAAGTGAAATCTGTCTGCTATGGTAAAAGGGAACATAAACAAAAACATTGATGCAACGACAGTCACCGCGGCTGAAAAGGCGCAAGAGAGTGAGATGGCAAAATCCAAGAAATATAGCACCATGTATTATTCAATTATTGTCTCGCTAGTCGCCATTTGTTTTTCACCGCTGAAAGCCGAACTGCCTTCTTGTAAGTATATTCTTCAAGGTAAACTCGCGTTGGGATTCTCCTAAGTTAGCTCTCAAGCTAACAGCTAAATCACTGCACCTTCCACGTGTCTTAAATATCCCCTTTCCCTTCTTGTGAGATCATTGTATTCAATTGAGTCCTATGTAGTTCCTAAATATAATGCGTTTGATTAAACCCTGTGTGATCAAGATCACATCATCATTTGAAACCAATTTTAAACTGGCACTAAAAATGAGTGTCCAGCCAACCTTGCATCCACCCAAATCATATAAATTGGCTTTCAGATTTTCAAAATTCCCTCTTGGAGGTATTTATCGGATTAAATGATCATGTGATTGTACAGCCAGCCCACTAGCTCACATGCTTCTTTCTTTAAGGCATTAACATTAACCGTGTCAAGGGTAAAGCGTTATGGATAATGGATGGATCTCTGTATGCTCATTTCCCCCCCACATCAAATTCCACAATCGTCTCATTGGTTGTATTAATATAATAATGCTGACAGGAAGTCATTTTTGTGAGGTAAGATGCAGTGCGTTTCTAGTTTAGATTCTAATCCGTTTTAGCCATGACGAGCCTTTCTCTCAGATTTTTTTTACAATTGATTCTGCACGTTTGAATGTGATTCAAATCAGATGTGATTGATTTAATATCCTCGTTGCTGCAAAACGTGTGTGGGTGCGGTCAGATGCAAAGGAAAAAGAAGGAACTTATTCATTGCATGCTTAATACACACAAACACAGATGCAAAGTGGATGTCATTTTCTGCTTGTTGTTCTGTCTACAGCTGGAATATTTCAATCAAAACACCACCCAAACCTAAAAATGGATGAAGCATTTTTGACAGTCATCAATGAGCTGGATACCGATGTGGAGGTGTCCTGGGTGTCACAGTGGTGTTATCAAGTAAATGCACATTCATAATTTTCTTAATATGTGCAGTTTTTAAAAAAAATCTTTCTTTTTGTGTGCGTTAGTGTCTTTATCAGCAGCTTGGGGTGATTCCTGCTGTCATAAATCCAGGTCAGCCAACCTCGGGAAAGTTCATCGTAAGCACACAGCATGGAATTACACTCCAAGTCAACAGCACCTCTTTCAACCTGGACGTCTGCTCGTAAGTTGAAGATACCACAACATTTCATTATAATGGGAACAGTAAATAAAATGGGGGAAAATGAGCAACATGTAAAAACAATGAATAATGCAAATACCATTGTTGAAACTAGACCTGATTAAGGGAAGCGGATCCAGATTTTATTGCAAAACAGGATATCTGGACTTTGTGAACCAGTTTCATTGTTATATACTTTATTATTCCTCTCCAAATCTGTTTACTTGTTTTTTTTTCATTGCTCCAGAGTAGATCCTTTGAGTTTAGCATTTGTTATGCGTTCTTGCTGGTTAAAGTCTTTTCATTTTTTTTAGAGTCTTTGATAAGCATTTTCCCTAAGAATAGTCGCCAATCAATTATTTCTGTTATCGCTGCATTATGTAACAATCAAATTCTCTTTCATCTGCAGAGTTCCATTCCATTTTGGGGAGCAGGGCAACTACTCTCTATGGGTCAAAAATATAAATAACACTGCGGTCAACTGCTCCATAGTGACTAACACAGTCCCAGTAAATAGTTACATACGTAAGTCCATCACACAAAATATAATGAAGTGTCATTTTACATGTTGATGCAATCTCAATCTCTGTTTTTCAATCCACGCAGCCATTTTGGTAGCATTCCTTGTCTTTGCTGGACTGGGATTATTGTATGCTTTGGGAAGAGCAATATTTGCGTAAGTCATGACATGATAAATGATGGCCTAATTTAAATAATTTTGACTCTGAGTTAGACTTTGTAACCAAATATTTATCTTGTTAACAGACTTGATTTAGTAAGGGGTATCCTCTTCAGAATTGGTGGCACCATGGAGACGGAGAGGTTGATCAACTCTGTGAGTGTTTATTCATGCACATGTGGCTATTACTTTCGTTGGCTGTTTGCATTGTAAAGTGTACTCAAATATAATGGATGCTCTGCTTATGTGTCTCTCCAGGAGCTGGGCTCCCCTGGAAGGATAGTGACGCCAATGACCGACAACATCCTTCCGCCCTCGCCCAATCCCGGCAAGAGGCTGCGATCTCTAGACACATTCAGAGGGTAAGCCTTCTTTTGTTTCATGGAATCCTCTCAACTACTATGTCAGGAGACCCATTTGGTTTTGTGTCCAGTCTTGGAAAGTGCTAGGAAAAGGAATATATTTCTTTTTCTTTTTTTTTTTTTTTTTTAAACCAGAGTTAGATTGTAACTGAATTATTGAGTCCTGCTGTCATGTTGCTTACTTGACAGGATCTCCTTGATTATTATGGTATTTGTGAACTATGGAGGAGGACGATATTGGTTCTTCAAACATGAGAGCTGGAATGGTGAGGATGTTTTTCTGCTGTCTTTCATCACAACAGATCCTTAACTATTTTTTTCTTATTTATAAAAGGGATTGTTTGCTCTTTGTATCATTCCAGGCCTAACTGTTGCAGATCTGGTCTTTCCTTGGTAAATGATCCAAGTTACAATTGTCATGTCCGATTTTTGCAGTTCTTATTTACGGTTGTCATGATCTCTAGAACTCACTTCTCTTTTCAGGTTTGTTTTTATTATGGGAACATCCATCGCACTTTCAATCAATTCCATGCTGCGCTCAGGCTTCAGCCGCACGTCACTGCTGAAGAAAGTAATGTGGAGGAGCTTACAGCTTTTCTTTATTGGCGTCCTGGTTATCAATCCCCACTACTGCCAGGGTTTTTGTGAGTATGAGCTTTTTGCTATTCACCTGTGTTTACTTCTGTTCTTGATGTAATTCTACTCCACATCGCAGTGTCGTGGGACAACCTGCGGATCCCGGGTGTGCTGCAGCGCCTGGCCTGGTCATACCTTGTTGTAGCCTGCCTGGATCTGTTGGTGGCAAGGGCTCATCTTGATGTCCTACCAACGGTTAGACAATTAGAGCTATAAAGATGTGTATTGTTAAGAGGTCTGTAGAGAAATACATGGCTTTGTTCCCCCCCCCCCCCCCCCCCCCCCAGGATGGATGGTGGTCCTCTTGCATTGATGTATTGCTCTACTGGCCAGCCTGGATCTTTGTACTCATCCTCGAAATCATTTGGCTCTGCCTGACTTTTCTGCTTCCTGTACCTGGCTGCCCAACGTGAGTCAAAAATAGATTTCACTTGGGTGGTTTGTTAGCAGTTCAACCCACAACCTGTACAACCTGACAAGTTGCTTTTATATTGGCAACTGCTTTTACATTGTTGTGAAATTGACTCTCCTGTATTCTCTCTTTTGCAACAGTGGCTATCTTGGTCCAGGTGGGATTGGAGACATGGGCATGTATGCAAATTGTACTGGCGGAGCAGCTGGCTTTGTTGACCGCTGGCTTCTTGGAGAAAACCACATTTACCAGACGCCCTCAGCGAGGGTTAGTGAAGGACAAATACAACAACTGACTATTCCATGGAAACATAAAATATTGTTATTGCAAACTTTGTTGTTTTCTACTGAAGGTCATTTATGCAACACACATACCGTATGATCCCGAGGGGGTTCTTGGCAGCATCAACTCCATTGTTATGGCTTTTTTGGGGTTACAGGTAAATCTTTCCGTCTCCAAATGTTTGTCTTAGACACTTATTGTCAGACCGCCGTTAAAGAATGAAACACCCGCATTGGTCACTGACAAAAGTGGAATGCATAATTACAGCTACAGACGCAAATAAAGAAAATACTGTACTAACCAAATAATTTCAGTGACCACTGGTGGGCTTTTCTTTCTTAGCGGAAGGGTACCAACTAAAGACTGCAAAAGGTTTTAACCATTGTCTATTCAACTTTCTCAGGCAGGAAAGATAATCTTACACTACAGAGATCTTCATTCAAGTATTATATCAAGATTTCTCATTTGGGGTTTCTTTTTGGTGAGCACACTTTATCAACAAGTACTTTATTATTATTCACCTGCACAGTAATATGAGAGCCAATGATTCGGTAAATATTGCACCACTGCAACGCATATTGCTAAATCTATACCACAGTGTCAGGGAGCCGTATTGATCTGTCGGGAAGGTTACATTTGTGTATTATATCATCCGAGAATGTACAGTTCAAGCTTATTTTATGCTTGGAAATTTTATATCACAGCTTTTTTTTTTTTTTTTTTTTTTTTTTAACATCTGTGATGGGATACCAATAGGACAATCTAATGTAATAAAATATTTTTTCTGTAAAACACAGGGCATCTTATCAGCTGTTCTCACCAAGTGTTCCACAAACCAGGGCTTCATTCCTGTCAATAAGAATTTATGGTAACTATGACGTTTTATGGTCTCTCAATATTTTTGCCAAAATACTTATAATAATGTATATACCTTTTTATTTCTAGGTCTCTGTCCTATGTGACAACACTCGCCTGCTTTGCCTTTGTACTGCTTGTTCTGATCTACTACACCGTCGATGTGAAAAAGTGGTGGTCTGGAGCTCCATTCTTTTACCCAGGTGAGCACTGCAAATTCCAACTTCGGATTCCATTTAGGTGGACTTCAGCAATCCATCAAATACAAACCTCTGAAAATACTCATCGAGGCGAATTTGCATTTTTTTTATTTGATTAAAACCAGGCATGAACTCCATCCTTGTGTATGTGGGCCATGAGGTGTTTGAAGACTACTTCCCCTTCCGCTGGCGCATGGTCAACACTCAGTCCCATGTTGAGCACCTCACCCAGAACCTGGTGGCAGTTTCTTGTTGGGTTCTCATCTCCTACGTGCTATACAGGAAAAAGATATTCTGGAAAATCTAAGAGGTTTGGTGGATTCTTCTAAAATGCTCAGAAAATGGATGTTAAGGGACTTTAAATCACATCTGGCCTGGATTTCAAGATCTTTATGACTGTTGTGCTTTCATAATCTTAATGTTTTTGCTATTTTGCTCACATACATACTGTATAACTGCACTGAATGACTTTTCACATTGCTTTCCTAGCAGCTGACTTGTGCTGGATATCTTGTGACTCAGGAAGAAGTGGGACCAAAATAGACATGTTGAGAATATGATGACGTTAGAGTTAATCCTTTTTTTTCTTCTTCTCAACACTAAGAATTAATTTTTAATTCCTCATTTTGCACAGCTCGCAAGTATGAAAGGAATCACATGTAGCTGTCCTTGCCCTTTGTAGGCCACTTGGACCTTGATATCCTTACCAAACATTCACTCTCACTTTTGATATTTTGCTTCCATCTAAAACTGAAAACATTTGATCATATGGTAATGAACCAAGTGCTATTTCAGATCTCTGCATGCGATAAATCCTACATATTGCCAAAAAGTCAATTTTGTATTACAAGATCACCTTTTTTGTTGATGTTTTGTGTTTTATAGAAGTATGCAAGAGTGTGCCTTTTTTGGCTCAGGTATCCTAAAACAGTTACAACAAAAGTAAAGGAACTTTTGTGCTGCCTGACTTTCTCAGTGGCTTTTCAGTTACACATAAAAAAAATTGTTGTCTTGAAGTGATTCATTTTATTTTGCCTTGATGATCTTTTGCTGGATGTATTTGCCAGTATGTTCAGTGTGGCACCTTTCAAAATATTCCTTGGTCATACAAAATTCCAATTGTCTGATTTTGTTTTGTTATCTATACTTTTCCTGTTAATACATCGCAATAGTTTTATATGAGTAGAATATGTTTAAATGTGGGTTTAAAAAAATGGTTGCATGTTTGCAATGTATGTGTGCTTATAACGTACATCTGTATTTATATAATAAAGAGAAAGTTGACAGAACTTGCAGTTCCTTACATCATTACTTTGGTATGTAACAAGCGTTAATATGTATTTTTTGCATGAATCTGTTTCTTTTGGATATGTTTGATTTATTAAGTATTTGCCAAGTGTCAATTTGCATGAAGGATGCAGGTCAGTTTTTGTGGAACATGTTTTCTTTTTAAATAACAAAATGTAATGTAAATAAAGAGTTTCAGATCCCATCATTGATTAACAAATGCACACTATTTTATTTTAAATTGCTAAGAAAATAACCCACTTGAATTGGGCTTCACATTTGAGTGCATGACAATATTCTCATCTGATGGCGATGTTATGGACATGTACAGCTGTGCATTTTTATGATACAATTTGTCAATCCCACTTTTTATGCATGAAAAGAAATAGTACTCTTGACTATTCTTACACTTCATTTGTATCCTTTGCAATCTGTACAGTAGTGCATAGTTTTCTTTGCACTAAGGCTGAGACTTACAAGCAGAAATAATAATTTATCTTGCATAGATGTTTCTGCTGTGGTGGCCAGTGAGCCGATGTGACATTTAACCGTCGTACAGCGTTACAACACGTCTCCATACTTGCTTCATTGCTCAACACAGCGTGGGAATGTAGACTGTAACGTCCTTGAGAAGAAAAAAACAGATGTGTGAGGTTTTTTTTTTTGTTGTTGTTGATCTCGCGATATCACGACTCACTCCAATGGGTGTCTATTGTGAGAATTTTCCTGTTCACGCGCGACTTTACAACTTTCCCACGCCTGTTGTTTGGGCGCCTCGTCGCGGCTCCTGCCTCCCCACACTTTCTCACCCTTTTGGTGCCCTCCCGCCTTCACCGAATTTGGACCAAACTCCTCCTTCTACTTCTAGTCTGGTTCTGTTGGCCCTGGTGGTATGGTGATAGTGGGCTCGGTGTGGGGTACCCTCGGGAGGGGTCTCGCGATTGTTCGGGGAGGGAGGGGGGCGTTTTGGGGAAAATGGCGCCCGTTGTTACCGGGTAAGTGGGGATAATATTGTGTAAATGTTTGCTTACTTATTATTGGTGCTGCACCTTTTGTTTGGCGTGCGTTTGAGGAGGTTTTGTGACCCAGAGACGTGTTCAAACAAAGTTCCGGTGGCAGTACATTTGCTTTTGGACCTGCCGCAAATGGATACACACTGTCAAACTATGTGAGCTAGTTTCTGTCAATCCGCTTGGAATGTTTGCTTGCTTCTTTTGCTACTGCGAGACATAACTTAGATCGTGCATGCATGACTAAATATTGAGATTCGCTTCGTGGAAAAACAACAGTTTACTTATTAACATTAACTTGAAGTAATTTATCCAACTTTTGCCATCCATCCCGACTCATTGCTTCGCCTGATAATACATTTGCAAATGTGCATGCTTTCATGAATGTATGTTTACGTGCATAATAATTACCCTGCCAACCTTCTCCCTGCGTTCTTTTATTTTTGCAGGAAGTTTGGTGATGTGTGTCAACCTCAACGTTTAACGAGGTAAACAACACGCGCACACGCCCGCACACACACGTAACTTCTGTTATTGTGTTAGGGTGTGATGTAGGACGGGGCTCCATAATAATGAGCTGTTTGAGCGTACATATGTTAATGTGGTCTTTTTTGCAGGGAGGCTATGAGACAGTACTTAAAGGAAAAGGACGATCAAACAGTCCTGATTCTGCATGCGAAAGTGGCACAAAAGTCGTACGGAAATGAGAAAAGGTGTGTGCATTTGTGGTCTTGGTTTCACAGGAAAATATGGTTGATTTGTGCATTGTTGGGCGTTTTTAGGTTTTTTTGCCCTCCACCGTGCGTCTATTTGCTGGGCAGCGGCTGGAAGAAGAAGCTTGAGAAGATGCAGAAGGAGGGCTGCACAGAGCAGGAGGCTCAGCCCTGCGCCTTCATCGGCATTGGTAACAGTGAAGTGGAGATGCAACAGCTCAACTTGGAGGGAAAGGTGAGAACACTGTCGTGGTACTGAAAGTGGTGGAAAATATGAATGCAATATAAAGTACTGGTTCATCATTATGTAGCTAATGGGTGTACTTTTAGAGAGAAGTAGAACCAAAACAAACTTCACGTTGTGTTTCGCTTCTACTTGCTCCTTCTGTTCCCTGGAACAGAACTTTTGCGCTGCTAAGACCTTGTACATCAGTGACTCAGACAAAAGGAAACACTTCATGCTGTCGGTGAAGATGCTATATGCCAATAGCGCAACTATTGGAGTCTTCCTCAGCAAGAGAATCAAAGTCATCTCCAAGCCTTCAAAGAAGAAGCAGTCATTGAAAAATGCAGACTGTGAGCATAGACACATAACGCCATACGTATGATATTTTTGGGATGAATTTGATAAAGGATCTATTTGCCTTTGTGTTTCACAGTGTGTATTGCGTCGGGAACAAAGGTAGCTTTATTTAACCGTCTGCGATCACAAACAGTCAGCACCAGGTATCTTCATGTGGAGGGTGGAAACTTTCACGCTAGTTCCTTGCAGTGGGGGGCTTTCTACATCCATCTCTGTGAGTCCTACTGTACACTTTGAATTGTCACTTTGTGTCTAGATCTCTTCCCTACCTCTTTTTTTTCCATGTCATGATGTCCCATATCATAATGATGCTTTTTCTCATTTTATTCAGTGGACGATGACGAATCTGAAGGAGAGGAGTTTGCCGTGAGAGACGGTTACATTCATTACGGCCAGACTGTCAAACTGGTGTGCTCTGTTACTGGCATGGCACTGCCCAGATTGGTATGCATGCATGTCACTTCACATAGACTCTATGAACAATGGAATTAGGTCACCTAGGCAACTTTCAGGAAGTCAAAATCATTGTGGAATGTGTCTGCCTGTTCATTTCTGGGCATTCATTCATAAGAACATTTCTGAGGTCACTCATAGACAGCCAGTCTCCTATGTCCAAATCAAGAAACAATCTACATTCTTCTGCATCAAATTCTTCTGTGCGTTGATAGATGCTAGCATTGTCCAAAATATCTTTGTAAAATGAGAATCTAAGCACCAATGGGTCCCCAATTTCTAATTGAATTAATTCATTAAACGGGTATCCCAAAAGTTCAACAGAGGTTACGAGGTATATTGTAATGACGTTTGGCCATATACTATTTAATGAGAGTTGCTGTTTCTCTAATGTTTGACTGATGTGCCTTGCGTCCTTACTACTTCACATGTGCTTTCCCTCTCACCCCATCATTTCTAAGGTCATACGCAAAGTGGATAAGCAAGCAGCATTGTGGGATGCAGACGACCCGGTGTCACAGCTGCACAAGTGCGCTTTCTACCTGAAAGACACAGAACGGATGTACCTCTGTCTTTCACAGGATAGAATCATTCAATATCAGGTAAGCAGCTCAAGAAATGCACTTAATGGACTAATTCTAATTATGGCACTTCAGATGCGAGAGTGCTGTACTAATGTTCTGTTCCTTTTGTCTAGCTAAATTAAGTGAGGAAAAATCTCTGTGTTGCTTAAATTGCTAACAATTTGGTAGATAGGCCTAACTAAATTTTATGTGTGAACTTAAACGTATTATATATATTTTTTTTTATGCTTTAGGCTGCACCATGCGTCAAGGAAGCAAACAAAGAGATCATTAACGATGGCGCCTGCTGGACCATCATCAGCACAGACAAGGCTGAGTATACATTCTATGAGGGCATGGGCCCCGTGACCACTCCAGTCACTCCTGTGCCTGTGGTGGAGAGCCTGCAGGTACGCACACACACAATGTGGACTATGTGCTTTTTGCTGCCTATAAAACCATTTTTTCCCCCATTTTTTTCTTGCTGTCATTCAGTTAAATGGTGGAGGAGATGTGGCCATGTTAGAGTTGACTGGGCACAACTTTACTCCCAAACTAAGAGTGTGGTTTGCAGATGTGGAGGCGGATACCATGTATAGGTATGTGAGTTGCGATTACCAAGTTACACTACTCCAAA
This sequence comes from Syngnathus leptorhynchus, assembly GCF_054491065.1. Lineage (NCBI taxonomy): Eukaryota > Metazoa > Chordata > Actinopteri > Syngnathiformes > Syngnathidae > Syngnathus > Syngnathus leptorhynchus. The sequence continues at coordinate 12,771,004 of NC_141199.1, read as the reverse complement.
AAAATAATAATGATATCCAACATTTATCTTAAAGTTCAGGATGGACCTGTGTGACATTTGTGTGTGTGTTACAAGATGCGGCGAGAGCATCCTGTGTGTGGTGCCAGACATTTCGGCTTTCCGAGAAGGCTGGCGCTGGGTGAGGCAGCCAGTGCAAGTCCCGGTAACGCTGGTCCGTAACGACGGAATCATCTACGCCACCTCTCTCACCTTCACCTACACATCGGAACCAGGGCCGCGACCTCACTGCAGTGTTGCCGAGGCCATATTGAGGACGCACACCACCTCTTCATCAGCGGTATCCCAGACCTCTTCATCTTCACCTTCCTCTTCACTGAGCACACTCACAAATGGCCAGGTGGTTTACGGTAGTCGTGACTCCGGCATGTCGTCGGGGTCATCAGCCGTTTCCATGTTGTCATCGTGATCCTCATGTCGAGCGTGTTCTTTTTGAAACACGCACAATGACTAAACCCTTTGTGTTTCTGAGGAGGACCTTTAAGAACACTTGATTGAAGAGCAAGTGTTTGGCTATTTGTGGAAAAATGACTGGTTACCGCCATCTAGTGGTGTGTTCGGGACTTACATACACCACTGAGGCGGTTGGAACTAAAGACGGGAATGCATGTGCCTTTCAGTTCATTTAAAAACTGCAAAAGCTAAAAGTGGTGATTTGTTGTGCGCAAGGAACTGTTGCTGCATCAGTTTTTGTATAGAGAAGTACAAAAGATTGGACTATTGTTTGTATTCCTATTATGTTTTACAAGCTTTTGCTAAGGTACAGTTTACATACCATTCACATAGAAATTTAGAATCTATAGTTAAATGTTATTTTAATTGCATTATTTAGCAACATGAGCGGGACAATATATTAGAAGCACCTCTCCTTATGATGCAGTCACTGCACATTATAAACAAGAATAAACATATTGTTACATTGAAAATTCTGTGGCAATTAATTCAACCGAGGGTGTTCCGATCAGAGTCATTCACAAATGAGCCCTTCTGATACAAATTCCAATCACGTGCCTAGTAATGGGTCAAATTAGATTTTGCACGAGTTCCTTTTCAAGGACTGAGTGAACCTTACTTAGCTTAGTCCTGCAGGGGCCCTGTTGGGCAAGGCTAGATGTCAAAGCTGTGCCCACTATTTTTAAACTGGAAGCCAGATTGCTAGAATGAAACCTTACACTTTGTTAGGCTACTGTTAGCGCAACAAGGAGTCTATTTGCGCCCTTTGTGCTATTAATGTTCCTGCATAATCATTTGAATTTGGACAGACTAGATTGTAAAGCATGTGTGCTGAATTTGATCATAAAAAGGTAGCACCGCCAACATCTAAGCAAAGTTATAGTTAGATAATCTGTAAAAATAGTGTCATCCTAGTCACTGACCCTGCAAAGCCATGATCTATGTTATTCATCTCATGACTTTTATGTCATCTAAATCAGTAGTATAATCCTAAAACAAAACGGAAGACAAAAAATCCAATGTGCAAATGGCAGTCATGACATGAACTGTTTACGACATTACATATTTGGGATGGGGGCTGGCGTGTGAGGAAACCTAATAATGTGATGAGAGCTTGTTTCTGGACTGAGACACTCACAGATAGAGAGAGAGAGGCGTCTTGAGGTCTTCACACTGCTGGGAAAGAGGACGGAAGTACTGGATTTGTGTGATCATACAGAGAAGATTCCAACTAGCGAAGACTGGGAAACAGGATTCAAAATTTAAAGTGCTTATCTTCTGGATGTTATATGGTTGTGTGATTACCACAAAGGACTTCAAGATGGAATCGTTTCTGGATGCGCCATCCTCGGATTTTTAAGATGGTCGATGGAATATAACTCCAATAATTTTCTGGAATTACAACCTGTTGCCTTTTGGTACTTTTTTTTTTTTTTTAATCCCACAGTCTGCAATTGATTTTTGTTTTCCCAGAGTTCATCAACTTTTGAAATGCTGCCCTTGTTCTTGTTTTCATTCCTCGGTTTTGCTGCTGCTGTTTTGGTCGCTGAGCAAAGTGCCGGCGACCTGCAGGGCGTCAGCCTCCCCAGTGGGGGAACAGGTTTCAATCCAGGGGGTAAATTGACAAAATGAATCACACACAGTAACGCGTGACTCCAAAAATGCAATTTTTTTAAAGTATCGCATTACTTTTTATTTATTTTATTTTTGTAATACCACAAAGCATTCCATAGTAAAACGTGGGTTGTGGAAAAGAGGATTTAGCAAATAATACCTTGAGCAACTTCAAATCATCCATGCAGCAATAAATTCAAGTTGGTCCACAATTATTTTCTGAAAGCACCTTTTTTTATTTGCTTAATTTAAATTCAACATACAGACAATAGTCATATTTACACAGAGAGGCAAGCATCTCTGGACCTTGTTCATATATTTGTTTAACAAGCAGACATTTTGACTTGTTGTCTCTAACTGCCCAGAGCACTACGATGAATCACAGAGACAAAAACGGGTCATGACTAACAGCAAAACAGTAAGCTGCAGGTCTTTTTCCCGTAGAGTATATTACGTTTTCTGTATTACGATCCCAATTCAGGAACACGCTGTACAATTCAACTCCAATCCAGAACAATTTGTTTTGATATGTTGAATGATTTACAGCACACTTTTTTTTTTTTATTGGAACTATATGCAATTAAAGCTTTTCCTTTTATAGCAAATCATAACACCCCTTGCCCTAACTTAGTGTATAAAAGTTCTCACACCAAAGTCTACAAGCTTATCCCTTACTTTATGATTATTATTATCATTATCGATGAATTGGTAGAATTTTTGGACTTGGATTCATTTTCACTTTGTAACCTTGTAGACCCCTGCATGGTGGTGTCTCCACCATGTGTAAGTGAGGCCGATCGTTACAGCCTGGAGGCCCTACGGAGCATCCATCAGATGATGGACGATGACAAGGATGGAGGGATTGAGGTGGAGGAGAGTGTGGAGGTAAAATCTTTTTATTCCTCATATATTTCCATGTTGTCATCAGTTGCAAAAGTCATACAGGATAAAGTCAGTGGAACGGCAACAGGTGCTCTGGCTGAAGAAAGCTGCAAATGCTACTTCAAGGATAGCAACGGTTTATCTTGGCTTTTGGCGCTGGGACAAATGTGGTTTGCTCTCATAGACTTGCACTAATAGGAGATTGCAGCACACAGATCAATTCTTATAAATGTAACATGAGTCATCAGCTCCCCAACAGCACAGTTTTTTTTTTTTTCTTTCATCATGCATTTTAACGCATTCACTTGACATTGCCATATGTGATTGACTTTCGACTTCCAGAATGCACTTCTAAGCCGTATTATGTAAGAGCTCGGGTTACGTCAAGGAGGGAGGGACATGGGCTCATCTTCAGTCATCAAATGAAGCCTTCGTTTTTATCCCGGGCTACATTTCTAGACGCACGTATGTCGAGAATCACAGAGATGAATCGTAATATTAAGACCGGACTTCATTTCACATAAATGGAGGAATACAGAAGCCGTGCATTGGTCCATGCTTAAAATGTTTCACAAGTGGAGACACATTCCTCCCATACCACAAATTCTCAACCTAAATATAAACAGATTAGGCTATCAAAAATATACTTTTACAGTAAGACTTGGACACATAGATGGCGAGCAGAACAGACACGTGTTATATATACAGTAACTATAGACACGTATTTATTTGGTTTTGTAACTCCAAAAGGATCATTTCGACAGCGTTGTTCATAAAACTTGCAAAAAATTGTACAAAAATTTTCTTTTAGGAAGTCTAATTAATAATAATAATAATAATAATAATAATAATAATAATAATAATTTGGATGATTGTCTTTTTTGACTAGATGTTTTCAAACAGTTGCTACTGACTGGATACTCCTTGTTTTTTTTCATTAATTCTCCTGCAGTTCATTATTGAAGACATGAAGCAGCAGCAGACTAACAAACATAGCCACCTGCACCGAGAAGACCAGCACATTACAGTGGAGGAGCTTTGGAAAGGGTGGAAGTCATCTGAAGGTGTTTTTCCAGACAATGAAAGCAAACTTGTGAAACTTTGCCATTTCTAACTTGTTGTCTCACTTCCTAGTTCATAATTGGACCCAAGACGACGTTATCCGCTGGCTCAGGGAGTTTGTCGAGTTGCCGCAATATGAGAGGAACTTTAAGGACTTCAAAGTCAATGGAAACACACTCCCAAGGTGATTATAGGCCCTGCCCAAGCAAATGTCTAAAAACACAGAGGAAAAAAAAAAAGCTTCTCTGTCTTTTCTGTAGGATTGCAGCCAACGAACCTTCATTCCTGAGTGGTCATCTCAGAGTCCAGGATCAGAGGGACAAACAGAAGCTCAACATTAAAGCTCTTGATGTAGTGCTGTTTGGGCCACCTACACGTAAGGACCATCAAAGAATGCTTGTCTTGTTTTAGTTTCTCTAAATTCGAAGGACAACGAATGACACTGATGATTGAATTTTAACTTTCTGAGACCTCCAGATATTTTGCAAGTCTTGGATAATTAATTCCCGTATCAATAAGCCTCCTAACTCTAGCTTGAAAATTTGTATTAGCATTCACGGTACATTAGGTGCAAGATACCGCTTCATTTCAGCTGATATTGATTATTTTGCGAAGAAGCAATCAACCACTTGGCCACAATACATCCAAAATAGATTATTTTCAATCATAACCATTCTCTTTTTCTTTTTGCTCACAGGTCCCCCACACAATTACATGAAAGATCTACTGCTCATTGTGTCAGTAGTGATGGGAGTTGGAGGCTGCTGGTTTGCTCAGGTGCAGAACAAAAGCAGCAAGATCCACATAACCAAGATGATGAAGGATTTGGAAAGTTTGCAGCGGGCTGAACAAAGCCTCCTAGACATGCAGGAACAGTAAGGAAAAAGTTATCCCTTCATCTCCGAGAACTGACTGACATCAAAAGTGACGGTGTGACTTTTGTCATATTCAGACTAGAGCGAGCCCAGGAAGAGAAACGTAATGTGGCTGAGGAGAAACAAAACTTGGAGGAGAAGATGCGCGATGAGATCATGGGGGCACAAGAGGAAGCCCTTCGCCTGCAAGAGCTGAGGCAGGGGGCCGTCACTGAGCTCAGCCGCCTCCGATATGCAGAAGAAGAACTCGTGCAGGTACCGGACGCAAATTAAGTCAATGTATAGCAAAGAACGGAAAGCTGACAACTATCGTCGCCTCAGGTCCGTGGAGCGCTAAGACAGGCAGAAAAGGACATGCATGCCACTTGGACTGCCTCAGATGTTCTCCAGCAGTGGCTCCAGTTGACCCATGAAGTTGAGGTCCAGTACTACAATGTCAAGAAACACAGTGCTGAATTACAGCTTGCCACTGCCAAAGAAGAGGTAATACATGGAGTATATTGAACTGTGTCAGAAAAGTTCCAGGATTGGTATATATTGCAAACCCAAACTCTGAAAGGTCCTCTCCGATGTGTCTCAGACAACAAACGAACACATTTACAAAGCGGTCCTGAGACTTTTCTGACACACAATTAATATTGACCAAACATTTCAACCTAAATATTCTTTGGTTCATTGAACATATAAACATATCTGCTTGCATATTTTAATTTAGGCAGAAAAAATTAAGAAGAAACGAAGCTCTGTGTTTGGGACTCTCCATGTTGCCCACAGTTCATCTTTGGACCAGGTTGACCAAAAAATTCTAGAGGCAAAGTGAGTCACAGAGTATAACTGTGGTTAGGTTTTACTTGAAAGTAAATTTATCTAAACGTCAATCCATCTATCTCCAAAAGGAACGCCTTGTCGGAGGTAACAGCATGCCTGCGGGAGCGTCTCCATCGCTGGCAACAGATTGAGCGCATCTGTGGCTTCCCCATCATTAGGAATCCCGGCCTTCCCAACCTCACTGCTCTGCTCTACTCAGACTCCCTCGCTGCCAGTTTTCCCCGAGTACCTCAGCCATCTTGGTTATGCCACAGCTCAGTTCATGGCTCAATCGAAGACCTGATGGAAGAGTCTATCCTAGGTCAGGTATTTTTCATATATGGGTTTTGGTTGGGTTATGCTAATTGGTTTGTCTTGCTACAGTTCCCGGTGCGCCACTTAAGAATTCTCCTCGGACCCGAACGTCTACTGTACTGCGGTCACGTCGCCACGGTGTCACCCAAGCACCAACCACTCTCATCTCATCAGATCCTGACCTTCTCATCCCGATTCGAGCTCCTTATGCTTGTTTCGATGAGGATGACGGAGTCTTTCGTAAAACCATTAAGAAACAGTAAGTCCGTTCATGTTCCGGTAAAATCTTTTTTTTTTTATGCTTTCATCCATATTGTCATTTTTTCTTGTCCTCGTTTCACTTTCCAATAGAGACTCCCAAGAGAGATTCTCAGATTCTGACCATTCCAGTTCTCCTCATAGCAAAATGTACCCTTGTCCCACTGCTGATCCCTCCCATAGAAAGCTCTACCATGACGAAACAGAACCTCTTCCAGAAAGGTGTGTGACAAAGCCTGTGAGTAAAGAACTGGAACCTGATGTTCAATCTCTGGTTCGGAAATTTTCTATGGAAGATCATGAAATTCTTGGAGATATTTCCTGCAGGAAGATGGCTACTGATAAACCTCTGGACAGTTCTTGGGAAAATCCACCGATGGTGATGTCAAAAGATGGGTCTTTAATCGAAGTACCATTCAGGAAGCGATCCAGAGATAGGAGTGAAGTCATTCGAAAGGTATCGTCCAATGTATTAGATTCGGAATTTTCATCCAACAAACTAAAGAGAGAATCGATAGAGGACGTTACCGACAATCCGTCAAGGGGTATACCTCAAGATCGAGGTGATTTACCGCTCGAAGTCAGAAAAATAGTTTGGGATGAAGTAGAGGCATCGAAATTTGGACAAAAGAAGTTATCGAGATCTATGATGGGGGCTTCGGTCGACAGTGCCTCGAGAAAGCTACTTGAAGGTTCCGAGTATCCATTTGACTTAGTCGGCAGAAGGATTACGAGAGTCTCAATGGGAATGTCCTTGGATGGAAGTTCTAGGCAGCTTGATTGCTCTGTGAGGGGCATGGCCAAAGACAAAGTGCTTGAAGTGCCTATAATACCCTCAAGAAAAATCTCTAAAGAGGGATATTTTGCTGACACGGCGTCCGTAAAGGTTCTACCCAGAGAGGAAACAGAAAATATGCAATATATATCTTCTATAGAGAAGCAAGATTTCGGTTCAGAACCATCAGTAAGTAGGAGTGTAGGTAAAGAGGAGTGTGACTCATCGCTTAGGCGGAAAACACCTCGAATACCAAGAGATGAGCAGTGTGCAGAAGAAAATAGCATTCGGGATAGAGTCGAATCACTTACAGAAACACATCGTCCTCGAATGGTGAGGGAAGAATCTGAAGATTCAGAATCAAATTCAGTACCAGGTGAAAGTGAACAGCCAGATCTTACAATGACCTCCGACGTGCCATGGAAGTCATCTGCGAATGTTCTTGCAGCTGGTCCATTGAGTCAGCTTGTTTACGATGGAATTCTGGAGAAGTCCTGCACCTCCATGGCAGCAACACCAACCAGTCTTTCTGCTTCGACTCCCAACCTTCCCCAGAGCTTCCCTAGGCTTCAGGCAGAGTCCGAACCACTGGTGGCTCCAGTGAGAGGCACTTCCCAATCCACTCCATCCTCGACTGAAGCTAAAGATGACAGAAACAGAGATAAAGAAAAAAGCAGAAAGTCACTGAAGCTGAAAAATCTTTTCAAAAAGAAAAATGAAGCAACGGCGGAGAAGATACAAAGCGGTCTACAGAAACTCTGACCATGGCTTGAGGATACTTTTGTCGTATCTGGTGTACATTGGCACTCATTTTTAGGGTCGAAACATCAAAGCGATATTATCCCATTGTCTCGAATAACCTTTTTTTTTTGCCCCTCAGGAAAATTTACGAATTTGACTTTAATGACTTTTACCGCCTGCTATACTTCACTTGGTCATTTCATAGATGGACCATAAAAAGTTGAGCTCAGATGAACTCCGTGGTGGGTGCTTGTGGTGCTTTGAGGTGCTTTGGGGGAACGAAAGCCCACACCAGTGGCGGGTGTGTCGCAAACCCAAGATTATTATTTTTTATTTCATGTCTGGCGTAGGTATCAGTGTTTGAGAACTTTAAACATAAGATATATCTCAGGCAGCTTTTTCAGTGCAACCTCATAAATAATGTCCACCTCGATAACCTACAACAAATAAACTGCTCCAGTCACTGCATGAGGAAATTGTAATTGTTAAAAAATTACGTCAATCAATTTTTTGATTTCAATTAGATTTTCTTTGTCTTACTTTTATGGGTAATACTTGCTTTTACTTTCTGAGGCCAATGTTTGATTATAAATATAGAATTGATTAAATTTATAATTTTATTATAAATGGAAAGCACACAAGATTGTATATGAAAAAGAAGTTCAAGTGATTTTGTTTGGGGTTTCAATATTTTTAAGTTTTAATGATTGTTTTGCTGTTGATAAAAATAGGCCACAATATGAAACTTTTATTAGATTTCATCTGAGATTGTCTTGATATTTTAATAATACCAGTCGTGAGGCGATCACACATTTTTACATTGGTATGGTTAGGAACAAACCATAGGCAGGGAAAATATTGGGGTTTTCCATGTTTTGTGATAAATTATTAAATGTGAGCTGGAGTAAGAGTAAGAATAAAAAATTGAGCAAGGTTGGTGTCCTTGACATTATCCCCCCCCCCCCTCCAAAAAAACCCCACACTGAAACGAATGTTTACCTTGCTGATAATGTATTTGTTGTTTACTTCGTGAGGATCTTTTGGGCAACATTTTCCTCACACAAATGAAAAAATACTACCAGGAGGGGAATTCAGGCCAGTCTCGTTTTATCTATGAACTTGATCTAAGATAGGGCAAGAATCCCATTATTTCTCTATCATTTGATTTTTTTTGTATTTATTTATTCCATTTTTTTTTTTTGGGGGGGGGGGGGCATTTTGACAAGAGTTATACCCTTTGTAGAACCTGTACCTGGCTGTGGATCAGTGATCAAGTTGCAGGGAATTCATATTTGATTTTTAAGTCAAACGTGATGACACAGAAGTCTTATAATGCACACTAACTAAAGGTGCCCTTATATTATTATTGACAAATTAAAACACAAATATTAGAAACATGTTATTCATATTCACTCATACGTTTACTTCATTATGTTTATTGCTTTATGATTTGTCTTGTACAGAATGGCAAATATTGTTTTTTATTTTCAAAGAAAAATTTGAATATTTGAGTCAAATTTTTGGGGGACACCCATTAAATATAATTAGCTGTCATCTCAGTGACCTTTCTTTATGTTTTGCTGAATTAAATAACTATGTATATGTTTGAGTGAAACTTGAAACATTATTTAATTGAAGGATCAATGTGACCTTCTCTGTTTACAAAAATACATTTATGAGACATCTCACTATGATATTTGATTGATTGTTTGGAAACAAAATTTAAGTTTTTATTTTGATTACATGACAATTTTCTTTGTTTTGTTTGATCCCTACAATTCTGACTGAACTGTAGAAAGCCAATATCATTAATTGCTGCTTCCCCACACTGTTGAAAATAAACGTAGCAATTGTGTTTGAAAACATCTTGAATGTTCTACATTTTGTACGTTTTTTTCTTAATCAGTTGAGCAACATGCATAGGTAATGCAGTGAAAACATAAAGCACCTTCAACAAAATGTGAATTTATTTCCAACACATACAATCACCACAATTTTGCTTTTTTTTTTTAGACATTAGGTTGTTAGGATGTTGAGAGTATAAAATATTTATGTCTACTAGCTTGATAGGTCATTCATCCTCTCTCCACAAGGGGGCAGAAGTGCTATACCTGTTAATGTTTAGGGTCTTTGGAGGATGGATTTATCCATCTATATTGGTCCACACTAATTGTACTTAAATCATCACCTTTACATTTCCAGATTTTACACTGAGAGGCAGTTAAAACAACACTGAAAGTAGTTGAAATGTTACCACTGCATCTAATGCATCATATTTAAAATATGACACGATTTTGAAAAGAAACATTCCTACTTTTTTTTCAAGTAAATTTCCCACCCCATTTTTTACAACGCTGTATGGTCCTTTTTCTGTGGTTATTAAATCATAACTCATTGTATTTCGCATAGCTGCATTTCCAGTGCGCAAAGAAGAATCAATCTAAATGATGTCAATGTACATGATTTCAATCAGTTAAGCCCACTTCAAATGAATGACAATCAACTTATGGTTAACATGTGAACAAGGTGCAGTGCAGCTAAACGAAATGTGACAGGCCTTCTACCAAGGTCCAGTGTGATCCAGTCATCCACAATGATGACTTTGATTCATTAGAACTGACCAGACAGTATAAAGTGGGACGCACAGATGCCACTGCTGGCCATACTCCAGAAAAAGACACACACACACACACACACACACACACACACACACACACAAGCTTTTTAATGATGTTCCCTGATAACAAAATAGATTACTGGGTCCTCACACTCAGTATGCTTCGGTCCATCTAAATCGCAAAAAGTTGGCAGAGACTTGACAGCTTAGTAACTAACCTTGAAGTCGACTTCAATTTATGATGAAGAATGATGATTTTTAATACATCTTCCAACCCACGCTCAATAATAAAAAAAAAAAAATAAAAGCCCCCGTAGTTCTTGCGGGTAATATGAAACTAAACTTGTTTTTCTGGCAAATTGTAAGCCTGCTTCTAGTTTGAATGTTTTGCTCCTCTTCAAGGACACTCCTGTCCAAACATGCCCTTCAAAATACAACATATTTAAACCCAAATAATGAGCTCTCCTTGAACACATTCCACTGTGTTTTTCAGCCTCAGCGGACCTGAATCAGAAAATAATTCATTCGAAAATGTTACCGCTGGAGTTTGTACCAGCAGAGCTCTTCAACACACTGGACACAATATTATATTTGCTATGATACATTACATTTATACTTATTCTACCTTGTGAGGAAGCACTTTAACTCAAAGTCAATTCCAAAGAGGGAGCTAAACGGAAATTATGTATGACTGAGTGGAACCTTGAGCACCATTGGATGCAAAGCTAAACTGTGCAGAAAATCCTAACGTCAGCAATGCAAGGCATGCTGCAAAATGAGCCCTTTGTGTGCAAAAGGATGAGTCCTCAAGTAATATGTGCATTTGTCCTTGCACTCTGGTTGCCATGGTATTCGACCATGTCATCAAGTATATTTGCAACTTTGCCCCCCCCCCCCGTGACTCCTTTGTATCCCTTGCAGTAACAAATATTTCCAGCCACGTCAAATGTCAACTGCTCAAAGCATCGTCATTGTTTCCTAAAACGCCACAAGTAATTGAACCGTATTTGTCACATAATTGCTATGCGTGACATGAAATCTTCACAAAGCAGGATTTATATTGAAGCTAAATATTGATTTCAACCATTTTTTTTCTCATATAGTGGCCAGTGATCGACAATATTATTAAATATGAAAGGTGTACTGGTTTATATGTACTTTATTAGTAAATAAGCATACGAGGATGGATCACTGAGTGATGACCAGGAGACTCCTGAGAACACAGCACTGTTAGCGTGGGTGAACGAAATGATAGCAGCTCGCTGAGGAATATCCTTGTAAATGGAGGAGAAACAGATGCACTGATGTCATTTGTGATTAATTGTCGGACGCTCAGTGCATATTTTCATATAAAGGAGCGTCACAGCAGCCGTCTGTAATTGATGAAGATAATAGGGAATCTGCATGAGTGCGAGAAGACGGCATATTCTGGCACTTGTTTAACCAAAAAATAAATAAAAGCTTTCATTTTAAAAGGAGAACCTTAATGTAGCCCAAATGTCATTAAGATGGGAGCTTCACATGAAAAGCCTTTAGCTTTGTGCGTGCATTTTTCTGTTAATTGTGTGTTTCATGTGCAGTCTGAGCAGCATCACCGTTGATGCAATCCTCTCTGGCTACATGCGTCACCTCGAGTTCATGTGCTCATTTTGTCTGTTTGTAGGAAATTTGAATTGTTGATATCTTCAATGACATGCTCAAGGTCAGTGCCTCTGCTTCTAATGGAACTTTAACTGCCTGCTTTGCAGCTACTGTTACATTCTGCTTGTCGCTAGATGGCGATGTGGAGCTACACTGAAGCCAAGTGTAGTGTAAGTGTGGATTCATTTTCAAGTGTTATTCTCTGCCCTTCAACTTTGTGTCATTTCCTCCTTGTCATTGTGTCCTGCAAAGATTGTGTTTAGGGATGCTCAACTCTGACACTAAAAAAAAATGCCACTTAGTTCAGCACAGAATTTGGATCAGCAAGGACTCCTGCTTGTTTAAATGACTCATGCATTATTCACAGAGTAATTTTGAAAATCGTTTAGAAACGTGAAAGTAACAATGTTAATGAAAGTGAAACAAAGGTGATCCAATTTAGATTTAATTAATCTCAATCAACTCTGGGCTTTTCTTCACAGCCATTTTCATTCATAATCTACTGAAGTGACATGGGCACATGTCAAGTGTCGGAAAAATTCCAGGATAATTACCAGCACGGCAATGCTCTTGTACGAAAACCTCCAAAACATGGATTTTACATTTTTTTTATTTGACCATGGCTCCTTTAACTGTTGCCAATAAACCTCTGTGTGACTTTTTAAATGTCTTTAAATTATAATACAATAACTTTAGCACCCAATTTAAACTTGAAATTATGTTTTACATTAAAGTGTGATAAAGTAATGGACACTCATAGAGGTACATTTGATCTTCCTCCAATTATCTCGTCGAGTTGCCTCAGACATTTGTACAATCGCTCAACATTCCAGGAAAGAATCGCTCGCTGTAATTGCATTGCATGGACGAATAATAATGGCTATAAGGCAGAAAATGATAAATGTGTTCATATGTGCAGTTGGATTCCAAGTGTGTGTGTATATCGCTTTTCCTTCTGCACACAAATTGATTGTCGTACATAGTTCACATATCCATATTATGTTTGTGTTTTCGTTGTCGATAATTGAGAAGCGCACTGGTCTGTAGGTATAGACATATATGACATCGACAATCTGCTCACTTTGGAGCTATTATTTGCTTCACGGCAGTATTTTGCAGTTAAGGTCTACTCAAATGAAGCATTAGAAGCATCTTCAACACCCACCCCAGAAGAGTTTTTCATGTCCTTGTATGAGCCAAACAAACTCATTAAGATGTAGAGATTGTTGACATACCTCAGATTCCTCCCAAGCGGTTACGTGTTATTGAATAGTATTCGCGAAATTTTGTTGGAAACTTTTTGCAACTGTAAAATGTCACAATGCCAATGGACACCTAGTGATGGGCAAATGAAGCTTCAAATTTGCTTCATGAACCAGTTATATTTTTGAATCCTCTAGATGGCACTGTGGTTTTAAAAAGGTGTTCAAGAAATGGCAAGTCAGTTTGCTTTCAGCCACTGATGGGAAAATACAGCTTAAAATTTGCTTCGTGACTCAGCTGTTGTATTTTTTGATTCCTCAAGATGGCACTGTCTGTTCGAAATAGGCTTTTTCTTCTTTTTTTTTTAAATGTACTATTCTTTTCAGAGTGGACCAAATACTCCTTGTTTTGTTTCTTATTTTCAGCGTATTATTTAAGGAAGAAAATGTAATACCTGGCCCAAGAGCCATACCAAAACTTTCCTTAATAGCTAAAGGCAAACACTCATCTAATATCAGGTCTTAATGGAAAAATTAAGTACTGCAGTGCATGGATGGGAGGTTTTCTTTTCAAGTAAATCTAGAGAGGTTGCTCATCGACGTATTTCCACTCAATTAGTAAAAAAAATGGGCAAAGGGGTGATGGGCCTTAAGCGGTCTATTTTTAATTGTCTAGAGTTGCTACTAAACCTCAAGGATCAACAAAAATCTCATTTAAATATTTGACATCTTTCTACAACCACATCATCACCTATTAATTACAATTTTAACAGCCGACTTTAGCCACAAGCCGGTTTGCTACATTGAATTAATTAGCCCTCAAGGACGAACACTCTTTCGACATGACAAACGGAAACGCGCTTTATATAGGAAGTGCTTTTGCATGCTGCAATGGGCATACTATCGTAATATGGAGCAATAGGGGAGGGGGGGGGGGATGAAATACGCTCAGTGGCCAAAATATTTGCTCCAGCTGCACAGTCTAATGAGATTCAACACAAGACCCTAACAAAATCCCCAAGTATCTTATGGCCTAATGAAACCAAGTTTTTTTTTTGTTTTTTTTTAAATTGGCCATGATAGTATGTTTGGTGCGCTGTCACCAAACAGAATCCATGAATTTCTTTTTTCAGCTAGACCTCAGACATGGTGCAGGGAATTATGAACAGTTCAAAATAGCAGTCAGTGTAAACACAAAATCTTCTTGGCTACTGCATGGAAGCAAAAATGCAATTAAAAGCATATTAGAGCAACTTAACTCTATTGGGGTTAAAGTCCAGGGTCTATTCACCCAAACTCAGCTGTAGAAGATGGATGAGTTACAGCACATTGCCGTAAGAGTTTGACCTTGTAAAATGTCTGCCGTTCTCCAGTTCGTATATTCAATCTCATTAGATTGCATAGGTGTACTTGCAGTGTACAATAGACACCAGAATGCCAAAAGATGAAGTAAAAACAGAACAAAAGCTGTTCCTCCTGCCATGACTTCCCATCAAGGTCAATTTGTGAGGCTTTATCGTAATTGCCTCAAGTGCACGATACTGCACAGCAGGACTTGGAGTGTGTGTGCACGATATTTTCTTATCAGGAAGACAGAGCGGGCTCTGCCGAACTTGTGTTTGTCACTGCGGAGCAGCAGACACATTAATGAGGATGTCTCCCACTTAACAACCTTCACACAGACATGCATGAAGACATTGCAGTGGAACCTCGAAAGTCAAATTCATTTTTTCTGTCTGTGTGTTGCATTCTTGAGCATGAGTCAACAAGATTTGAAAATTGTTCAAAATTTAGGGCATTTAACTAAACTCATACACAAACGGTTTTGCCCAACCCGAGGTCAATCGGTCCCAAACCGGACTTGACCAAAATAACACACCGACTCCGAACGACCTGCCCGCATGTTTCAGGGCATCAACCTCAATAGTTTTCTACCCATTAACCTTATTGATCTTTTTTAATCATTTGAGTGTTCATACTCATTAGTATCAGGATGACTGAGCTGCAAGCCCACCCGACAGAGATTAGCAGTCAGCAGGTTGAGTCGCGATGTTGAGTGCAGCCTCACAAGTCAAACACCTCCCATTAGCGCCGCGTAGGTGACTCGTTCTCAATTACTGACCGATACGAGATAATCACACGAGGTGACATTCTAGGGAGAGGCAAAATGAAGAACACACACACACACACACACACACAAACGTTGCAAAGATGCGTGCACAGTTACACACACACAGTGGAGAAGAAGTGGAGCAGGTTAAATGAAGCGAGAGAGACAGGAAGGGATGAGTTAAATGAGCGAGAGAAGAGTAGCCCCCCCCCACCCCCCTCCACCAACTGTGATTGTATCCATTGAAAGAAAAAGTCCGAGGGCAGATGGTCAGCGACGACACAACACACAAATATACCGGTGCACACTCAAGGATTCTTGCTAAAATGCAGGTGGAAGGTGGAGTGAAAAGTGCATTTGGTAAAACATGCCCATTTAAAAGGAGGAAAGAGAAAAACAGAAACATACTTCAACTAGCACACTGGAATAGATATTTCCACCAAGGCCAAACAAGGATATACACATCCTGCATTTGAATGCTGTATTTTTTTTTTAAATCCCCATTTAGTGATAAAGTATGGACATTCTTTTATTTGGGTTGTCTATTAGCAGAATTGAGGTCGCTTTTAAAACTCTTTCAGTAATCTGTGTTCTGAACTTCGATTTGTACGACAGCGTTGAGATAGACTTAATGCTGCCCTAGCAGATATTTATACGGATGGACCTCAACTTTCCGAGCTGACATCATGTTACTCTTATTTCGTCTGAAAAGTCGCCAAACAGGATGAAATCAGGGCACAATTAGGCAACAATGTATTTGATATTCATGTTCATCCATATGTCGTTTGCATTTGAGTGATGCGACTGAAATGGACCATCACAAAAAAATTACAGTTGGCGACTCTCTAAACTAAACTAAGCAATATGTGATGGGCCAAAGTAAAAAAAAAAAAGTGAGCAAGAATTGAAAAACTGGACTCTTGGTAATGATGATATCCTTACTCATCTAATTATGGAAAAATAAATGAAAGATGGAGAAAATGATGCTATCAAGATAGACAGAGGAGGAGGAAAATAAAGGAAACTAAGAGTTCCTTTTCATCTACACTTGTGCTGTTTCCTCATGTGACTGTTTGGAGCCGCTGGCGAAAGGGTTTGTGTTCAATCACACTTTCCTCTGAGACAGAAATTAAAGCGGAGGCGCATTGCACACACGTACGCAAACGCGCGCTCACACACTGCCTTCAGCACACCGACTCATATGCATCTACACACACACACAAGCTTTCTCCTCGCCATCCCCCCCCTTCCCCCTACGCTCCCTGCTGGCCGGCCGATGCCAAGGGGCAGGTCCGACATGAATGCCGTTTCATAGCTGTTTCTCCGCGATGATAATTCAATTAGTGAGGAAGATGGCCAGTGCACTGCAGCACACGGCACTCACAACTTGTGCCAGACCCCCAGGCCAGGTTACGCTCAGAAAGAGAGAAGGGTAGCAGGGAGAGGAGGAGGGAGGGGGGGATTCTATTACCTGATGTTACCTGCATGTCATAACAAGAAGAGACAAGGTCCAACCTGTGGGGCTAACCTATCTTTGCCGGCTCACTTGCAATACACTGCAGGGCAGTCATGGTGCTTGGATCAGCGCACACACACATATCACACTTCACGTCACTGAAACAAATATGCCTCATTTACAAAGGGCAAGAACTCATTTTGCTAAGTTGAAATGGATGCCACTACCATTCCACCACTGGTCAACAATAGAGATGGCTTTACGCTAAATCCCAAATGATTTGTAAAACCAACTGGATATTTTGCAGGTCCTTGAACACAACTTTCCCATGCACACCTTTTTATAAAGAAAAAAAATGTCTTTGGTCATCTCAAATAATTTGATATTTGTATTCAATATGACAATATTAACAATACAAACATCCCCCTTATAACCTAACTCGAGTTGAAACAATCCAGTAGGCTACATGCTATTTCCTGAAATATTGAGTTTCTTACTGTACTGCCAAAAATCTATGAAGAATTGTAATAAGAAGCAGCTCGCACACAATCATTAATAAGAGAGCACACGAGGAGGTAACATATGGTCATCACACACGCACATGCACACACACACGCACACATGCACACACACGCTAAAGCATAGCATATACACTAATGCAATGCCCCACGTCTTGCCCTCCTTCTACTCCACTGCTCTCCTAATATCATTCTTGACATGGCACCAAGGTTTTTTGCCATGCTGAGAGGAGCACTGAGCATCGTGTCCTCTTAACTGGGGCAGGCGGACAGACAGTGTGGATAGATGTGTGTGTGTGTGTGTGTGTGTGTGTGTAGTAGAGTGTCTTTAAAAGGGCACATTATTGTTGGAGGGGAGATGGTGCCTTGTAACACCCCTCGACAAAAAAAAAAAAAAAAAAAACACTCAGGAAGCATTTGTTCCGGGAGGAGATGAGTAAGGAGATGAGTTGTTTTTCTTATATAGACACTGAAGCACGCATACACAGAAGAACCGACTACAAGCTCGCTACACCTCCTTACACACTTAGACGCACCTCTCCTGAGGCAGTGAGAGGGAAGATGAGTTGATGGAGGATTGCAGGTAGAGGATGATATTAAAGGTCTCCTATTTTTAGTGGAGAATGGAGGCTGAAGCCTTAGAATGCAAAAAAAAAACGACACAACAGGCATGAAAAATAGATGAGTGGCAAGCTTCCATTTCCGTGATCATATAGGAATTGAGGTTGAGAAAGACAACAGCGTGGTAATGATTCAAGATGGAGGGTATTTCTCCACTTAAGTGGTTTTATTGTGAACATGCCCCCCTCGCCACGCGTGAACACACCTAAGGGCACTTTTGCCATCGAGTGCGCGCGCATACACGTTCAGTTCACAAGTTCAACAAGGGCCCGTTAACATGCGAATGGATCACATATGGCGCTCTTTACAAGGTCAGGCAGGCGAGTGGAAACCTGTAGCCTTTATTTTGCCGGGATTTTCCCACTGAGATGGGATGAAAGCCGAGGTGAGAACGTAGCAGGACGCAAAATCCCTACCAAGCCCGTGAGTGATGTGTCTGAGGCAAACACAGGAAGCGGCCCATGGCAACACAGCTGGAGGAGTCAATCCCAACACAAAAAAACAACAACACAAAACTGAATTTTGCACTCAGATTTGCTAAAAAGCTTCTTTCTCTACATTAGTTAGTTTTGGACTTTACATAACAGCTTTTTCAATATAAAACTTTGACGTTTTTAACACTATTCTGAGATGTTGATCAATGTCTGTTTTACTGGATTTCAAAATATCAAAAAATTATATATATATATATATATCTCAATTAATTCAATTAATTCAGGTCAAGGTGCTCGTGCCGGTCACATGACATGTTTCCCCAGTCGAGCCTGCAAAGTTAACAAAAATGAATAAGAATTTATTTTGAAAAATATAAAAAAATTGGAGATTCTCTCCCAAAGACATCCGTCGGTGCACCTGTGTCTCTTGACACAGGTGTATTCAGGTCAAGACGCTCGTCCAGGTCCCGTCCCGAATCGAGCAAAAATGAGTAAGAAAAAGAGATGTTTGGAAAGAGAAAAAAGCCCAATGTGCAGACAAAAGAAGAGGTTACAATTTCCAAATACAAGAAATCTGGATTAAAATCAAGGTCGAATATCCCGAGATCGCCACAAAAGCGCTGAAAATCCTGCTCCCCTTGGCAACGGGATTTTCTGCGGTCACAGCGACCAAAACAAAGTTACGGTGCATATACTGAATGGTGAGTTTTATTTTTATTTAATTTGTTTTTATGCCAGTCGTATCTTTTTATTTAATCGTATGTATATATTTATTGTAAATTTATTATTGACATTTAATTGGTCTGGGGCGCAAAAAAACTTTGCGGACCGCTGATTTAGGTTACAATATTTAATTCCCATGTCAACATGTGCCATTGACAGAGCAGCGTAATCTTAATCGCGAAAACAATAAAGTGCTCTTTAAATTTAAAGGTGAAAGATAAATATAAATGGTATAGGTATTTGCCTCAGAGATTATTAGTTTTTGTCACATCAGTGTAAAAATTTGCACCTGTCAATAGTCAATAAATAAAAAATGAGTAAAACCTGCACCAATGCAGACGGCGGGCATTTTATTGCCCTAGTCCTTGTTTGTAACAAACGGGGTTATATGAAGTTACTGTTAGATTATTCAAATTAGCGGCATGTTCATGAAACAAATATATTGTAGATTTATTTTAGAATATTTAGGAAGCAGAGCTAACTTTGGCATCTTTGGTAGGTAACTCAGTGGAGATGTAGCGTGCGTGCGTGCGTGCGTGCGCGCGCGCGCGCGTGTGTGTGCATGTGTGTGTCATTTTCACTGTGCTGGGACTTTGATGTGATCTGATCACTTGTGATTTGTGCTTTGGGGGGCCTCTGTGGCTTGTGGAAGAAAAAACACTATAGTGTCATCATGTTTCAAATCTCTTTCTTCTGCTCTGCTAATTGGTGAGAGCCACGGGCTGTACTACAAGACAGATGCAGCGCCGTCCTGCCCACTGGGACAAAAGTGTGTGTGCATGCGTGTGTGAGATTGCAGGTGGGCGATGGATTTGGCATTCGATGCCGGCCGTTTGTGGGGATGTGTTTGCCGCGAGATTGACGAGGACTTTTCCTGGTATGAATATTTTGTCAGATGTGTAAGGCCCGTCGTGTATATCGGAGGTTAATACCTGACATATCCTTTTGCTGCCAACCGTTTGTGATTTTCTTTTTTGTCTGTGTGCATACAACACGGGGTAGTACACGTTAGTACGAGCGAGTCTGTTGTTGTGGGGATTATATTCATCTCAAGATGTTCCGTGCCGACCTCATCCAGTCTACAGCTCTTGACAGCATGCTCGAGGTGGAGGAGGTCAACTTCTCCACTTCCTTGGAACGACAATTCATTTTTTAAACCCCCCCATTTGGAACATCCTGCAGCGGCTACCAGAAGCATTATTGTGCCCCTTCAGCTTTTCCAGCTCTGGTTCGCCAGGCCTGGGGTCACTGTCGGGTTTTACTCATACTCCTCAAGTGATTTTGGCTATTATTAAGAAAACTATGGAAAATGTACAGATATGACCTCTTGAATTACACCCCTATGAGCATTTGCCCCCCCCCCCAAATGTACCTGGAGTTATACCAGGTATTTAAAACTGAAGAAACAAGGGTGGGATTCAAAGTCAATCAACTAACTGAAGATGTTGATCAAGTGCATTTGAGCAAAGAGGTGAAGGAGCCTCTATAAGGTGTCAAACCTAAGGCCCGGGGTCCAGATACGGCCCACCCCATCATTTGATGTGGTCCCTGAAGACAAAGTTCATGTGTCAATACTAAAATTACAAATTGTCTTCACTTTATTACAATAGAGAAATTGTTTGATTTTTTTTATTACCATTCATCTTTCGAAACTATTGTTTTTCGTTTTTTACTAGTCTCTGATTCCAAAAGTAGTTTATTCATCAGTTTGTTGTGTATATAATATACGACATTGATAGTCATAATGGCCCACTGAAAGAAACTATGACTACGATGCAGCCCGCAACAAAAAACAGTTAACGTCTCTTCTCTAAAAAAAATAATACAGGGAGCCCGGGAAAGAAAAATGCAGAAAAGTGATGAGGTAGCGAATGTAAGGGATGGTAAATGTGAGTAGGCAGAATGTAAAATGGAAGGTAAATGGAGGATTAAGCAAATGGGATGACGTGAAATGAGGCTAAAATTCCACACGATGCAAGATGAGAGTTGCTTGTTGGGCAAGGGCAAAAAAACTCGAAAGTGCTCAAAGGGAAGAGATGTGTCAAAGAAGATAAGAAAATGCAGACAAAGCTGATAACCCTCCGCTGTGTCTTGTGAGTAGAGGGTGAGTGGCTCTTGTGAGAAAGTGAAGGGGCTGGGTCAGGTAGGTGCAACATAAGCTAAACAGAGGTGAAGATGGGTTAGCCACTTAAAGATTCAAACATTCGCTTTGTAGGCTGGCTGATAGAATGGCGAGAATACCGCAAAGTTAAAGGTGACAAGCCACATAAGAGATTCTCAGCAAAAGTGTTTTGTGCGCATGCTAAAACTGTTCATTCTGTGAAAAGTGCAGGACTGCTCATAGATCCTCCTGCCCGGCAATATTGTAATGCTGATTAAGAAACCTGCCATACCGTTCCAAGCGACTGACAGAAGCCCTCGAACTGGAAAATCTCTGGCATTATTATTTTCACAGGGATCCAAATTTCTGGCAGCGCCCGTGCTGATTAACATGTGCCAGTATATCAAAGCAATCCCCAGAAATACAAATATGCCCCTCTGGAACTGCAACTGAGCGCACATTCTAAAACGCTTTGAGACAACGACATGACATGATGTGATGTCTGCCTGTGATTTTACCTTTGTGAATGTCCGATTCACCCTCAGGGTGCTGTGATCAACGTAGGACTAAAAAGCAGGATGGTTTGACAGCAATTCCGAAGGTTTCAAGCATTCTGTTGTCATATTTATGAAATGAAATACGATGAGATTCAGTCCTCTTATCAGCGGAAGACAGAATCTGGCTGTCTGTACCTCGATCAAAGACACCAAAATCGCGTTGCACCACCTGCGCACCAACTTAAACCTGGTTTCAACTAGTCTAATTTATTTTATGTCACCAAATTGTCACATAAAATAGTAAATCTCCAAAATTCTGGAAGGTAAGTTGAGAATGTGTTCACTACACCCGTTGACATCACAGGCGACCTTTAAAAGCTGAAGAGTGTGACTCTAATATAACCGCCTCCCTCGTCCGTGCATTACCCCTCCTTTTTATGAAAGAAGCAATTATTCCTCATCTTATCTACAACCCCCCCCCCATTCTCATTTGCTCCTTTCCTCTTTTCCTCCATCGCTAAATTTCTCCTCTGCCGCGAACCTCAATTGGCAAACGCAAAAAGTACAGTATGTCTGATTTTCTTAAAAGCTGGTGGTGATTTGGCGCCGGGTCATTAAGGTTAATGCCATTTAGAGTTCCCGGTTTTATTGGACTGCATTATAAAGCGTTTGATCTATACGTACACTTCTAAGCATCCCCTCTTCTTTATTCCACAGCAAAGATCTGTGACAGGCGTAGAAATGAGACGGAAGACGCTGAGAGACTTTTCAATCTCTTCTGAAAAAGAAATTGGAGCGGAGAGGCGGGGTGCTCTGAGAATGGGGCCAAATCTCATACATTTTCTGGAGTTTTCATAAGTTTATTTCATGGCAGAATGGCGCTTTTTAATATTTCATCTCCCCAATTGAGGGATCGTGGTTGAGGACTGTATTAGAATTTTCACACAGGCTTTGTGCTGGCAAAATCCCACCATTCAATTGAATTCATTTTTTTTTGGGCAGGTTTTGAAATGTTATGTTTTGGTCCTGACAAACTTTAAGATTTCACTTAATTTTTCTCACAGAAACTTGGGACTTGAGGGCCAGAACTTGATGATTTATTGCCATCTCTGTTTTGAAGTGTCAAAAGAAAAGCCTGAAGGAAATTGATTTTTGCTATTATCACAGTCCATTGTGTAAATACATATAGGATTAAAAAAAAAAAAGAAACCACAACCTTTGCACATTGACTTTGCGGTGAGCAAGAAATCCGTTCAACAAAGAAAAAAAAACCTCTTGGAAGTTTGGTCAAGAGGAGGCAAACAAGAAAAGAAGTTTCAAATGTGTTAACCTGTCTGGTGGTAATTAAGGTGTGATGTGTACCTCTATTTAAAACTCGGTTCGAGAAATCACAATAACATCTCCTCCACACTCTGGTTTACTCTGCTATCACCTCAGGATTTGTTTCGTTCATTTCACGACGTGCTTAAAGGGTGCAATTGACTTTTTTTTAAAAAGGTGTGGGTAGATGTTTTGCTGGCAGTCTTGCTAAACAACACTTTTGATTAACGACTACATTGGACTATGATGTCAAGGTACTAACAAGAACAATGACAATTATGGATGAGTGTTAGGGGGTTAAAGTTAATTAGTGGAGGGTTAGGCGGTTCGGCATTATAGTTCGAGTTAGAGAGTGTGTTTTGTCTGCATGTTATTGCAAGTGTATTTTCGTTCTTGTTCCTGCACAGGCCCTGTGCGTTCAAAATTAGCACAATTGGATGAAAACTAATTTCATTTCTAAAAACCCCCACTTAATAAAGATTTCATTGTCTCATCCTCTGTGAGTATAATTTATGTGAATATCGGCTCTTTTTGCTTATAAGTATGTATGAAAATTAAGCTCCTTAGTGGATAATCATTACTGTTTGAATAATAATGACTTGTAATACATTATGGGTTAGCTCACGTACTTCTGCGGGCTGTGCAGAGGGATTTCAACAATCATTTCTATCTTTATTTCATCCTGGTTGCTTTGGGGGACTGATTTGCTTTTTATGGGTGTTCAGGCAGACACATCAATGTTATAACCAAATTCCAAATACCATAGTTGCTTTAATGCAAATTACTCTTCACAATAGTCGAGGTAGCGCTGTAGCGTTGTTTACATGTTGGTGGTGCCATTTGTACAATTTTTTTTAATTATTATTATTATTTGGCAAGCGCAGTTTCATAAATCATTCAAGGGCTAGACCTTATAAATGTTTAAGTGTTTTTTTTCTAGGGTGGTGCTAACCATATTGATTCAATGCCGAAGTAACCTTTTCACTTGTTAGGGCTTGTTGCTTCCTATAAGGCCTGCAACATGCTTTTGAAGAAACAAAGCAAAAAGACTTAATTGTCAGTGAGAGTATTTTTGCCATGATCTCCTTTTATTTCCTCTTTTTTTTAATTTTAGGTAAATTTGAATAGCAATCTTTAAAGTCAACACCATATTTGTCAAATACTGCCCGGTGTGTTGTCATATTAGGTTTATATTTCTCAGTGAGGCATTTTTATATTTAGCTATAATAAAATGGCTTAGATGACAAAATCCACATTAATCTTGACATAGGGCACCTTTAATCATTCAATGCATCCGTAGCTGTCGGCGGGGTCAGGGGAGGCAAAATCATGAAGAGAAAAAACTAAACAATGCACTTTCAATGTATTGCTCTGGTCTGTGCTTTATATTGATTTTCTTCCATCCACCCAGTTAGTGTTTATCCCGTTCAGGGTGAAAGGGAGCTGGAGTCTACTAGTCGACTCTCCTCCGGACTGCTTGTCAGCCAAATGGATGAGCCATTATTTACTCTCATAATCACATTGTTAATAAATAGACACTAAGTCGAAACATTGATAATTTGTCTGGGTCAAACACTGAGTTTTATGAAACATACCGGGAGGACTGAAATGCCCTTTAATATTTTGTAGAAATGAACATGTATGAGACTGCAATCAAATGAATGCATTGCGCTGGGAGACCTTTGATGATGACAGCGGGGCTAAGTTGCCACAGGCCACAATTTTCACTGTGAAAATGGAGTGTCACAGAGATGTGGATAGATGCCCACTTTGACTGATGTGCGGCAAAATTATGAAGGACAGATCATCTTCTAATGGTGACTACTTGCTAAAGCGACCAAAACATTGCTGGATTGTGTCCCAGTCGCTAAGGAGCTATTAGTATGCACTGCAGACTCCTTCTGCACCAGGCTGAAACGCTGTACAATCAATAAACTGGCAAAGCTTTGATTCAACCCTTATTTCTCTCAAGTTTGATTTTATGCACGTGAATGCTGTACATGTATTTATTTTCCGTTTTGTTTGGGTGTTTTGTTCTCACATCGATATCAATTTCATTGCAATTATACATTGATTTTGATATTAAGGATGAAAGGTTTCTCCACACTTGCTTCACAATTATATTTACAACAACTGAGATTTCTATTGTAATTTTGTCCCACATTGACAGCCAAAGATATTTCCACAATGCTTGTTTTTTTTCATGTTCCTTTCTGGAATAGCTTTGTTTGATTGCTGTGTTCTTGGCAAAGATGCACTTACATTTGAATCGCAAGCTAATGTTCTATCCCCCTTGTGTCTGTGCTGTATGTGTGTGTTTATGCTTTGGTGGGTGTGCAAAGGGAGCAAGCACTGAATTTCAGAGAAAGTCAAAGAATAGCAGCGCGGGACTTCTGAGAAAGTCAAAGAATAACAATATGAATGAGCCAAGTCACACAGAAAATCAAATATATGATTTCAGAATATTATGCAGAGCTGACGTCTTTACATAATCAATGCTTGTCGGAATAAATTGGACTCAGCAAATCATCAATTTTCTTGGACAGGACGGCGGTGCATAATTTTATGTTGCTTGACAAGAGAATGATCATTAGTTCAATACATGCACGCAAACTTGATGGCAAAAAAAGACGAAGCACATGAAGGATCTGCAGAAAGTGTAAAATAGTTTCAAATTAATTTAACAGTCTGGGTTATTTCAGAACTGTGAGGTTTCTAGGCAACCTGGACAGTGTATGTCTTATTCACTGATGAAAAGTGTGAACTCTCATTTTATTCATCACATTCAGCTCTTTGCAACCCCAAAAAAAAAAAAAATCAATGTTTTTTGATTAAAAATACTTTGTAGTCAATGGCACCAGCACAATGATTATTGTGTTTATTATATTTACTTTATGCCTTTCTACATGTGGCAAAATAAGGACATGTTACATATTAAAAACACACTGTTAGAATAAAATAAAAAAATACTTTCATATACAATTGTGTAATTTATGGGGTGTTTTTTTCTCATGCATATTCTTTCGAACAATTTCCCCGGACAACTTATTAAATGTGTTCCAAGTAGATCAACAAAACAAATTGCCAGTTGCAGCTCAACCAAAGTCAAAGCGCAAATCCGCAAATGAAAATGTGCAGGTTGCACAGTAGATGAGAAATAACGCTAATTAGGAGTGTGATTCTTAATTGATCTGGCGGCAAGAGCAAAAATAACACAACTATGCTATACAGGCTATGGAGCGATGATAAAGTGGGATTGAAATCAAGTGGGATTTAAAACAGCATATATAGAGAATCTGGGGGTGGAGATGAACATGCAGAGAAAACATCAGGAGCAGGCAGATGCTTAAATTGGACGCCTCGGATGACATTTGCTAGCAAACTCGTGTTGAAGCTCAGTAGGAAAGGTGCTAATAAGTGAGGTGGGCTGACTTTGGATCAGCTGATGTATTGTGCCTGTCTACCGAGCTTGACCTTGTTGTCCTCAACCCATTCTGGGCTCCATTATTGCATCTATTTTCCAAGTTCTAATCAGTAGCAGGGCAGCATGTCACCAAAAGGGGTTTTGTGGTCCAAGTAGAAATGAAGAAATTTAACTCAATTTAGCAATTGTATACCACATCATCCATTTTTGGTCACAAGCTTCATGCTGAGCTGTGGTGGGAATACTGAAAAATGAAGACAATCTTGTATGGACTGGAATTAGCTGGTTTGCCCAATTATGTATTAGGCTATTCTGTTTATAGCCTAAACACTGCATCACCATCCAGCCCCTAATCTGAAACCCTAATGCTAGTTTAAAAGCCTACTTTGAAACTGAAACCCTATTTTGAAACCCAACTTTCAAACCCTGACCCTAGTTTGAAAACGAAATAAAGTGCTGTGAGAAAATTTCAAGTTCAATAATATTGACTATTGTATGATTCTTTGAGTTTACATGCTTTTGCTAATTCAAAACATTGTTAAAATTGAAGAAATCCACTGCATGTATATTATAGGCCTACGCATATATTTATTAATTAGCATTATTTTGAGATTTGTTAATTATTGTTGACTTTGTTCAAACTGAGCCAATTAAATTGAGCATCATAAAATCGTAGGAGAAATGAGGAACAAAAAAATAATTCTGTGCGTGATTGAACAACTGACACATCGAGTCATTAACTTATTTTGTCTACCATTGAAAAACATCTTTTAAAAAAATGATGTGAAGACCTTGACATGTCACCAACCTGCCGTTTACAGCAAATGTGTATTTCATATGGAAACGATTCAGAAATGTGTGTTTCTTCAAAACAAACACGTTTCAAAAGCTATGAATTGACTGTGAGTGTTTGCAAGTAATGATAAAACATTTGAAAACAAATGTTTCTCTCTTTAGATCCATCAATCATATTCCCAGAAGGCATCGCTCCCCGTGGGGTGTTCGGGGCTCCACTGTTGTCTGTAATGTGTGTTCAAGTGTACATAGCATCTGCTCTTGGATGAAATATTGAACGCTTGGATGAAAACTTCCCCCGACAAAGCCCAAACTCATCCATTTTCTTTTTATTATATTGACATTCTTTTCTATAATATTTCCCATCCACTATGTACTGTATCCAGATCTCTAGCCGGTTAATAAAATTGCACTGCACTTTATTACGAGCCAGAGTGCGCTGACAAGTCTTTGGCACAGCACTATTCCTCACTTTGTTCTGCGCAATCAAAATGCTTTAAAGCTCAAGTGCAAGACCTTTCCCTCTCAAGTGAATGTAATCGTGATCTATCATTTCTAGAGATATCTCACAATGTGAAGACAATTCAGCACTGACTGGCTATTATTTAGTATTGAAACATACATAAAATGAAACATTCATGTTCTAGAACAGGGGTGTCAAACTCATTTTTGTCGTGGGCCGCATTGTAGTCATAGTCTCCCTCGGAGGGCCATTATGACTGTCGTCTTTTATACACATACGGTGAAGGCTACGCGACAAACTGATGAATAACTAGTTTTGAGACGAGTAAAATCTTTTCAAATTGTTTAAAAAGATGCATGGTAAAAAAAATTGCGAGCAATATTTCTACTTTAATAAGTGAAGGCAATTTGTTTGTCTTTGCGGGCCACATAAAATGATGTAACGGGCCGTATCTGGTCCCCGGGCCTTGAGTTTGACACCTATGTTCTAGAATATCTAATCCATCTCAATGAGCAGTGTTTTTGTATGAAACTATTACAATTTGGGATAATAGGCTTTCGAGGAAATTTTGGGCAATTCATAATACAGACTAAAATACATAAAATACAGAAAGTATCTTTGTCCTATAGAGCAGAGCTGTGCATTCCTAGCTTATTTTGTTTCTTATTATGATTTTGTACAGGTACGATAATGTAAGCACAGTTTAAGTAAATGGAAATTGAAATTTCCCCAGAAAATATATATATGAATGCTAAGAAGACCATTGTCAAGCAGAACTTGTTTTCTTGCATAATTTCACCTTATTTTGCCTTGCAGAAAAAAAGTCCAATAATGTAACAAATAAGTGTCGGAAAAAGTAATCATCCACCTGGCCGGAGCTGCACGACTGACTTGTTCCTTGTTTGATTGAGTTCTGCACTGCAGATTGGAATCTTAATGACAGCATACAGCAGGAACAATTTATATTACCTTGACCAACACTGTCAAAAATATTTTCATATTTTTCACTTTGATTCTGTAATGACTGCAATGATTTAGTGTTTTAATGATCAGAGCAGGTTTGCTGATGATCTCAATTAATCAAAAGAGGGACATACATTTCCTAAATGAGTTTATAATTTTTGCTGTACAGAGATTTTGTTGAAATACAGTATACCGATTAAATAGTTACACCATAAATTTAGGTTATTGCTCAAAGTGAAGATCGATGCAAACAATGCGAAGACTGTAGTTGTACTGCAATAAACTCCAAACACAATGTTGACATTCTTAGTGTTGTGCATTGCACCAACAGATAGAAATAGCACCTGCACCTTTTTTTATATGGCTACATAATAATTCAAGGTTACTTTTAAAAAGATGAGATCTGTCTCCATTGTTCTGTGATAATAGTATTGCCTCAAAGGGCCAAAAGCTTAATTTTCTTTTTTTTTTGTATTATATTTCAAAAATATTTCCACCAAAGTAAAGACTTGTTTATACTGCCACGGGGACTACAGAGGTCACCTTGAATATTCACATCACAATAAATCACTTTGTAGAACTTGCTCTATGGTAATATATAATTATAAAGTTGTTATTTGAAGTGTTGCTTAAGCCAGAAAAAAGCTGCAGAGAGAATTTCCTAACTTATAAACAGGCATTCATTGGCCACCACTTTCTCATGTATACCTGGCCGAAATTGAAGCTCACTAAGGTCAACATAGAGTCAAACCACCAAGTCCAAATTGTCTGCATGCTCTTTCATGGAGCTAAAAGAGGAAATCCCTGAGGCACTCCAAATGTAATAACTGTAAAAGAGCATAAAAGTGATGGAAAAGACCTGCTCACACTTGGTAGCTGCATTATTTCAGAAATGTTTATGTACAAAGGCCACCAATTGGCTGATTTTTGAGCAGACGGCCGTGTTCTTTCATATACGTTCGACATTTTGTCAACATAATAGCCTTCAGTTACAAAATGATATTGCAAATCCATTTGGAGAATTCACACAGCAAAAAGAAGTCATATTTGGTGATTTTTAAAAAAACAGCTTTCAGCCTTATTTTGCTGAAATGAAAAGAAAGGCTCTTTCTGCACACTCTGACAATGGTCGTCCATTTAAGCGGGTAGCAGACAGCAATCACCTCGAGATGGAGTCTACAGATATGGATTGATAAGATAAAAAGACAATGTGAGGGAGATAAGTCTTAAACAGACAGCAAAAATGATCACAATGACAATTCTTATTTGCTACCTGGCTGAGTCAGCCGCTGCCGCCGCATTGGCAACCTTTTGTGTTGAGAGAGCAAAAGTATTTAATGAGGGTCAAGGTCCCTTTGCAATATCGCTCTCAAATTGGTAAAATATTGATGCCACATCTCTTTGTTGAACAACAATGACATTTTATATATTGCATCAAGGAATGTATTTGTTTTGTACCCATTGCATTAAATCAGCAAGTACTCTATGAAATTAAGAAGTTAGTGCCAATGCAAGCCCAAAGTCCTACTTTGATCATCTAGTATTATTTAAATAAACGAATCTGCTCCATGACATCAGACCATCCTTTACTTTTTATGCGAACACTATGCCACACTTACTTGGTCCACCTTTTGATGACTGTATAATTCTTTATTTAAAATCCATTAATAACATGATATGAGTGACACAAATTTGAAAACACAACATTATTCTAAGGGATTAATTTCTGCTGCAGACAGTTTGCCCCCTCTGCGGATGTCAGGTGATCGACAGTCAGCACAGTAGAAGGGTGAAATGCTATGAATAAATTCTGCTGCCAATTAGACAACAATGACACAGCAGCTCTATGAAATCTAATTAACTTCACTGTTTACTGAGATGGATTACCAAACGAAAGCAATTTTCGGGTCTATGATAGTATGAATTTAATTACTTTTGCCTTCTTTCAAAACAAAACAAGCACCGATGTCTTGACTGCATGGATCGTTTTTACAGGCTTGAGAAAGTGTGTGCGTGTGTGTGTGTGTGCGGGGGGGGGGAAATAAGCTAGCCATGGATGAGATAAAGCTGGCCATTAAATAGAAAGTGTGGATCGATGGCTTTGATGTTATAAGGTAAAGACAACTGCATTCTATTGAATTGAATCAACAATCTGAATTGATTGTTTGTTAATTGTGTCCTGAAGCAATTAATTGATTGTTAATTTTCCCTAAATTTAATCACAAACATTTAATTAAATGCCCATCTCTTCTTTTAGTATTAGGTCTTTACTAAAAAAAAAAAAAAAAGCAAAGAACTAAGTCCTTATGGTGTGAATATCTTAATTTTCCTCTTCAAGAGGAAGTCAACAACCTAATGTTAAGTTTTTAATGTTGACCTGATTAGCGCTTAATATTTTGTATATTTCTTTTTTTCTACTTTCGGCGCTTTTCCAAGCTATCAGCTATTTCCAGATGCAATAATGAAACTAACCATTTGTTGCTCCAATTAATATGCTCTGCTCTGCTTTAACACCAGAAAGTCAAGAACAAAGTGCTTTTAGATTTATCCTTGCCAATGTTTCTGCTTCCAATTATTTTTCTTTTAGGTGCAATGACAGGGAGTTGGTATACTTTTTAGATCAAAAAGAAGAGTATTAAATGTAAGCCCAAGTTTATATTTACAATATATTGTAAATATAAGAGTGTGAGCTACAGATCTTCTTCAATAGATTGAACAATGTGATGCATTGCCAGACTAAACATTCTGGTACCAAAACAACACATTCAATATCACAGCAGGACAATTACTCATTTGGGCTGCAATTAATCAACGTGGAACCTTTTTAATCCTTCTTTGGTGGCTCAGGTATTAATGATGCAAAAGGAAAATCCAGCAGGGTTGCAATGGCTAAATTAAACGAAACGTTTTTGTGCTTTGCGGGTCTGATGAGACAAATCATATTTCATGCTATCCTTTTGTGGGAAGGAATTTTATTTCAGGCATGTTGACACTGCTTCTTCTCTCTGCCCTTGCACGCTTCTGTGGCCTTGGTGTCTGTCGCACATGACTGCTTTATTTTAGGTTTTAATCTTTTTCTAATCTGCTTAGTGTAGGATTTCTGGTGAGGGAAATGATGGAAATATTAGGGTGGCAAACAGATTGCACAGTGGCCTTGACGCTTTGAAAAATTCACTTAACAAAGGTGCACATCAAAACAAGTTTCAGAAGATCTCGAGGGGGGGGGGGGGGGGCTATAATACATTTCCATATCTCTAATAAAATATGTTGACTGACCGTCTATTGTACGGTTTGCAAAAATTTTGAAAAATCTAAAGTCGAACGGGACAAATTAACCAAATTAATTAAAACCCATTATTTCAAATGAGACTGTTTTGTGGCAAAGCTCTACACTGTTTTTTTTTTTTTTTCAAATGTTTGTTTCTCGGCATGCCCTTCTCAGCTGTTAGTTTGAAGAGCAAGTTGAGGTAAAGGTTCTGTCCTAGCTCATAAATATGTAGGTCGAGGCTGCTCTTGTCAGACAATATGACTTTTGTGATATTTTACCACCGATACAGTTCTTTCATTAGCATTTTGGACCCACCATTGTGACTCACCATTGTGGTATCAAAACTAAAACATTAGCCCCAGCACTAAGAGGCATAACCTGAACTTAGCCATCTCACTTATGAAAAGATGTTTCCTTTTCTTATGGTGTTGGTGGGGATAGATTGATTCAACATAAATTAGACAATTTCATTAACTGATTTTATTGGAGCACACTTCCAATTATCTGAAATTTCTAACAAAATTAATTAATAAATATACCAAATTATGGTAGAGCTATAAATCTTAATGATCTGAAGTGAAGCATTTCTAGTGGGACACAATTTATTGAGCAGAGCTCCTTGATTTCATTACAGGGTCTTTAATCCAAAATTATTAAGAGTGGTTATTAAACTTTTGCACCTCCCTCAGTCAAGTAGGTTTTTTTTTGCTCATGTTCGGCAAGTAGAATGAAGCAGCAAGATTGACCTTATCCGTGTATAAATCTAAGCAGGCAAGGTTGCCTAATTAGCTCAGGTTTTGGAGAAACCATAGTTGTCAACTTTTACACTTTTTCTATTTAAGTTTATTCCTACCGTATTTTATTTTTTGTGGAAGATGTGCCTTCTGTAATGCCTGGTAATAGTCTTGCTTAGCTAAATAGCTCTTATGAAATTCAAATGAGAATCAATATGATAATCTGTAGTCAGAAAATTGTGATGTCACAATACAGAAAAATTAAGAAATTAAGTATGCATTTGTTCACATGTATTTGATTGTGTAAACCTGAACATTGAAGGTGCTATTTCCATAAATAATTCACCACCACCCTTTTAAAAAACGCACACAGTCACGGTCCTATTTTCTAACTTTAAAAGTTGTGCTGTACTTTGATATTCTTTGTTGGCACTACCAGACACAATTTTCAATGTGCTCAATTTTTTTTTTTGCAATGTTCCATCATCTGAAACAGATTGTCCTTGCCCCTTATCAGTGTTCACACCACCAAGCAGTTGTTATTCCTCACTTGTAGTACTTTCATTTTTGACACCTTCCTCGAATCACGCTCGCTCATCTGTATTATCCGTGCAGGCGCATTTGGCTCATAATACTTTTTTTTTTTTACTGTGCCCAAGTTCCATTACAGATTTTCCACACTCATCTCACTAATTGTCATCAGTCCCTTAACAAACACCTAATTAATTAAAAAAAAAAAATCCTTCACTCCCTTCATGCTAGTGCTTCATATTTTTTTTTCTCCCAACTTTATTAGTTTTGCATTGTAAAATACAAATTGTAGACATTAACACAGACATAACATTGCACACTAAACAAAGTAAAAAAGGAACAAAGAAATAAATAAAAATACAAAAATATACGTCATAATTTTTGCTTCTCTTTTCAATGCATATATCCTCATTTCCTCTATGGCTGCTTTACTGCAGAAGTATCTTCTGGTTTGGAGAAGGTCGTGTTTTTACGACTGTGGCTGTAATACCTTGTACAGACTAATTATGAAGTGCTGGTTGCCTTAGCACAGTCAGCGAGAGTTCCAGGAAGGGGTTATGAACAAATTGGCTCTGGAGGGAGATGGAGGACAGGAAGCAGCCTTTGATAAATGAACCAATAAAAGAACAGAAATGGGGACTTATATGTAGGATGTGATGGACTGACATGAGTAACTCGTAATCAGGTTTTATGCAAAACCATGTGTCATATTCAGGAGAAGCACCTTTGGTCTACTTTTCTAAGCAAACCAAGTCATCAGACTAACAGGAGTGATTGACTTTGAAAGTGATTGACTTTGAAAGTGATTGACGGATGTTGGCACACATTTTTGGGCCATGACATTTGTTGTAATTTCCAGTTTTTAAATGAAACCTTGCAGCCAGTGGATCAAACCATTTTCATGCTTTTTCTTGAATCCGTTAGTAAGGCTTTCCTTGTAATTTCTCACTTGTCTAAGTTTGTTAACTGTTCTGTTTTGAAGTTTAAAAAAAAATCATGCTTGCAGGGAACATTTGCAGGGACTGTGAATGATGTGTGTAATTGGTGAAATTCGGAGCATTTTAAGAGGTATCGCCCTAAACACCTCAAACGTTGTCATCTGACGACGGCGTTGGAAAATGGAATATTTCATGCTCGGTTTTGAAGTGCTCTGAAGTCAGAACTATCCTACACTGAACTAAAAAACAATGAAGACCATATTTGCTTTATTCATGAAGAGACCGTTTGATTGACGCCAGTCCTTACAATCAATCCCCGTCAATCATTTTTATGGCCGTGACTTTTTATTTTTATGGAATTATTTACTGCAAAAAGGTCATCTTGGCTTCCGAAGCTATTTATGCAATATCCAGTGCAACAAATATGTGCAAGTAGATTTTGTTCCGTTATTTCCTGCAACTTTGTGGACGGTACTATCATTAGACTGCCTCATCTCGGTGACGGTTAGATGCCTAGAATTTCCCGTGAGTAAGAACTCTGACTCTTGTGTGGCATTTGATTACACTTTTCCTAGTCAATGGTCTGAAATTTTCTACTTCCCCGGTTTTTATTATTTTATTTCAATGCATCATTATTCCTCCATCCGACATCTTTTGCAATAAACCCCACTTCCTGCTCTGAGCAGCGACTTATTTGTGGCAAGCCACCAGGGCTTATGGCTACGCAAATTCAGCAGATCTTTACACACTCTCCGCATTGCACCTGATCAAGTGGGGGTGGGGGGGGGGCAAAATCCCCACACATGCACGTTTCCAATCTGCTAATCCTCCCTCTGCTCCCCGCTTTCATCATTGCCTTTACCCTTGCTCTACCCAGCAGGATGAGGTGCCATTCAGAGCACAATCAAGCAAAGGATGTGAATACAAAGCAGAGCTGAATCACATGCACGCTAACACGAACAAACAATCACAAAAAGCTTTAGCCATGATGAGCCAGTCGAGTGCTGCGCTTGTGACATTCATACGCTCCTGCACACAAAGTGATGCTTGCTGACTTTAACCTCTGCGATGAATGATGAAGGATACAAAGGCCTTGCTACTGCAAACTTTTTTTTATTTGCAATTTTCAAGCAGCTTCCTTCATTAGTGTGTAAACTTGTCCATTACTTGCATGAGCGCACTAATGCTCTTTATGAATGTGTGTATGAAGATTTGGCGGGTAATTTACTCGACTTCCGTCATGTTACTGTTGTTGTCTAAAGCTAAAATATTCAGTTTTACATTCTCCAGATTAAACATGGCTCACCTGAAATTAAATACAGTTGACGGAAAAGCAACCAATAAGGCCACCGCGATCTTGTAGTCTACTGTTATGAGGCGGCACTCTGATACTGTCAACATTAAACTGTGCAGAAAATATGTCATGAAAAATGAATAGCTCAACTGGTGAAAAACCGCAGCATATTAGATAAGTGGATTGCAAATGATATAGTCTGAGTGTACAAGGGGGAAACATGACGCCAAGACAAGTCAACACTCGTCAACCTGTCTAATCATTTTTTCACTGAATAAAAATGTATAGCGGATTCACAGAAGTCAACTCAAACCACCCAACCGGTCTCTAAATCTTGATTATATTTTATTCAAAAGAAAAACTGAAAATTGAATGAAGCCTTTCTAGATGTTAAATCTTTAAGTAAAATCTCAACCTTAACAACAACAAATTGAGAGGAGGCTCTACACTAGATTGTTCTTATCCTTGATTTATTTTGCCAAATTCACATTTCTTAATGTTTATATAGCACTTAAAACAACAAAAATTGCTATGTACATGATTTTTTTTAGTCAATGGTCTATCAATTGCAATTTTCGATGTTGCTAGTTTTCTTACCCCAAAACACTAAAGAGTGAGATCGGTGAACTTGTAGTGACTTTTGAGGTAAAGTATGAATGCCTTAGTGCTGGGCATTATAGGCTCAGTTGATTTGAAGCTCCATACGTCTTGGATTTTTCAACAGCTTGCATTTAACTGGAATTGCTGCTAGTTCCGTAAACTAGCCTGACAGCAACAATAAAGCTGACTTGAATTTTAGAGGACATTAAGTGCTTTTCTTTTTGTACTTTGTTTTTATAACATTTGAATTGGCCTCAAACCTCAGAAGTCATGCTACAATAAATATAGAAAGTAAAAAAACAAATAATCAGCTGCCTTTCTTTAACAAGCCTGTCACGACCTTGCATCTGCTTTTAAGAATCTCCCACAGGACTACGAAGGTGGCTGCGACATCCCCCTCGTATATGAATTGGGATTCATGAACATAATTAAGCCTAGCTGTGCATTGAAAAGTGCCATAAACGTACACAGCTGTTGACACAATATTTCACGGCTCATCAAAAATTAATATCAATTTGATCAAATGGACTGCGCCTCTCGCAAGTAAAAAGAATCACTCCGACCACAACATTAAGGCACACCTACAAAATCTGATGAGATCTTCAGATAACAAACTTACTATTTAAATGTTTAACAAAATGTCATCTTAATAGGAATTAAAATAGTCACCGTGCAACGTAATACACCTTTTATAGTGGGCATGACATCAAAATACTTCATCATTGCACATAGTTGGTTTTCCTTTTTTTTCCCCCATTGCAACATTGTATGTAAATCCTTTCAAAGCTCCCTTTGGGAAATAAACTTTGATCCATTTTAACATAGCTGCAGGTGTCTTTGCAAGTCTAAAAATTCTTTTGTTTTATTTTTTTTCTCGTGCAGCTACGCTTTAAATCGTCTGATGTGCTTCACGCCTTATAAAAATAAGAACACCATAGTCTTGTAGGAAATCAGAGGTGAAGGAAGTTGAGATGATTACCACGTAATATTATTGTTGCTCAAATCCCCCAAGTCCAAACTGCAATTTATTATTTTTTCATACTTAAAAAAAAAATACTTAAAATACATACATACATATATACATATTAAAATAATAATAATAATAAATAATAATACATACTTAAAAAAAACATAGTCTTGTAGGAAATCAAAGGTGAAGGAAGTTGAGATGATTACCACGTAAGATTGTTGCTCAAATCCCCTAAATCCAAGCCGCAATTGATTATTTTTTCATACTTAACACCCTCGCTCTCACTCTTACTTTTAGAAGTTACAAGAAAAGCTCCAGTTCCCTGGACTTTTATCTGACCTATATTGCATTTTGTTGGGAGGACTTGTTAAGTGTGTGACTGACGTCCCTCCTCCTAAGGGGACAGCTCATGTACATACACACTCTTATACACTCACTCATGCGCTCACTGAAGCTGCTCAGGGCCATTGTTGGCTTTGACTGATGTGTCGGCCGCGTTGCGTTGACACCTTTCCGCCACACCATCTTTTTCGGACGCACTTCACTGTTTGTCAACCATTTGAAGCGCAAAGCCGTTTTTGAACACGTCTGTGCCGCATATGCTTTCAGCAAGTTTGGCCGGCGTCATTACTACACTTTCCTTGTTTCACTTTTGAATGGCTGTTGGCGAATCTAATCCATCCAAGCTGTGTTTCTGTCCCTTTGTGTTTTGTGAGCGGGTGCACGTGCTCTGTACACAATGTGTCTCTGTGGTGTCACTCTGCGACGGTTGTTTGCTGTTGTTCTCAGACTAAATCAAGGGAAAGGTAATGTTAGTGTAGCCTGATGCATGGACATTGTTAAAATGCAAATACACTGTAGTGCCGGGATAGCAACTGGGAATAGA
The DNA here is from genome assembly GCF_054491065.1 of Syngnathus leptorhynchus. Taxonomy (NCBI): domain Eukaryota; kingdom Metazoa; phylum Chordata; class Actinopteri; order Syngnathiformes; family Syngnathidae; genus Syngnathus; species Syngnathus leptorhynchus. Next base: position 12,733,098 of record NC_141199.1, on the reverse strand, counting down.
GGACTGGCAGGCCTTGGAAGAGCGGGGTGAGATAGAGGTGACAATGAGGAATGTGTGATGGAATTTACAGCTCTTAACATTGCAAAACAGCTTCTTTTTACACTGTAAACTACTATTATAACATTAATATCTGACTATATAAAGGCTAAATATTTTCAAGTCGCTCAGCGCATGTGTAGGTGTATCTAAAAATGTGGCCCGGGTAGGTCATTCTTGTTGTTTGCTGTTGTTCTCAGACTAGATCAAGAGGAAGGTAAATGTTACTGTGGCCCCATGCACATGTTTTAAATGCAAATGATGATGGGGACAGGGAATAGAGGACAGGCAGAGCAGAGAAGGGCAGGGACAGGTGGAGGCGACAAAGAGGGAATAAAAATGTTGCTGTGGAGGAGGTAAGTTGAACATACAGAATGGGAGATGATGCACTGATGGGGGGGGGGCGGAGTTTGGTCAGAGATGATGAGACAAGAGGTCATAAAAGTAGAGAAAAGTGGGTATTTTAGAGAGAAGGGACAGGTGGAAAATGGATGCTGAAAGAGAGTAATGGAAAAGCCCACTGTGAGGAACTAAAGTGGAGGACTGAGCTGTGACTGAAGCATCATCGATTACTTTGCGGTGTCACCGGGTGTGAACATTCGTGAGTGCTTTTGAGTGTGTGATATTGCGCTTTGTCGTGCGCGTAAGCTGGTGTGGGCACTTGGTATTTAACCAATGAGATATGGAACAGAAGTTAATGAGGCTTGTATGTGTTTGTACTTCTAATATACGTGTACGGCATAAGTACCGAAAATAATAGTGACATTGTTATGGTGATGGCGTGCTTGAGTTTAATAAAGACAACAACTTTTCTGTTGTTTCTATGATGAGTTTGTATCACCTGCTTTAGTCCTCCATAATTAATAGTTACTCTACTAGTTAATTAGTAGAGCAGCCAAAACACTTCTCGTGTTTAGTACGTACTAGAATCGGTGCTGAGGAGAATCAAAAGAACAAAAATACAGTTGAATTTTCTGCTCTCACCAGTTAATAAAAAAAATAAAAGTTTTCTGTGCTACATATGTTTCTACTTGACATTGAGCATTCATCCAATGTTTACAAAAGCAAATATCTCTCAGCACTGGGAATCAGTGGAGCCATCGTTGCAATTTTTTGGATGCCAAATGCAGAGACTTTTTGGAGACGCTCCATAAACAGCAGATGGAAAGCGAACTTTTTCATCAAATATGTTCTTTCTATTTTTTATTTTTTTTTTTTTAAACATAACCATGAGATGAGGGAAGGAATGTGGTGAGCTGGTTTCCTCAACTCTGTGACTGATGACTCTATGACTCCCAAAAAGTAGATTGTATATGTAATATCCGTATAAATGTACATTATCTCCTGAACATCTTCCTACACAGACCGACAAAGGTGCTGCTTGCGTGTGTTTGTGCCACAATAGCATTAGCGCACAGCTTTAACAAATGGCAGCGTGTTACTCTTCCTACACACTCAAATTGCCCACCCACACATTCAGTGATGTTATTGTCATCCATCCCCCTAAGTGAAGCAATGACTCCTAACAGGGCTTTCTTTTGTCAGCTTTTCTTGAGGAATTTAAAAAAAAAAATCTTTCTTAGCTGTTGGTCGACCCACGCGGAGCTGACACATTTTGCTTGGTGGCCACTCATTTTGAAGTGACTGTAAAAGTATACAATCTTTTGTACATTTGAAGACTTAATGTGTGAGTAATGAAAGAGATTTCTCGTTGCTTACATTGCATGAGTTCATGTAAGAGCTATTGAGGCACTCATTGCCCAGCCCACACACTGCGTGTTATAGTGCACTTGTCAGTGTGGCCAATATGCGAAAGATTCATGCATATGGTGTATTTATGTATGGAAATACACCAGGCAACTCCATCCATCCATTTGACTTCAGTGAGAGATCTTGTGTTCTTAGTGACTCCATTTGTGAGTTACTTTTTTCGAGGAAGCCATCATTCGGTTGATGTTTGTTCTTTGATTTGTGAACGAACATTTGAGAGTGTTGCATTGTGACAGTGAGTTCAACTCTTTGAAATAAACAGCAGTTTGAAAGAAAGTAAACAAATCTTTAAAAATGAGGCTTCGAGTTTATTTCCGTTCCCTACTGTGAAAGGAAATATAAAAGCAAGAGAATCACATGATTTGTATTTAAATGCTGCCTATTGCTCAAAAATGATTTCATAAATCTGCTGTGCAAGATTTTATCACATCCTTAGAGATGTAAAAACGTGCTAAAATTAGAATCTTTGAAACCGTCCCTTAAGTAAAAGCACCAAATCAACACTATAAAAACCTTTAAAATTATATTAAAATAAAAATACTGAGTCAAGCTAAATCGACTCGTGATTTTTTTATAGCCCTGTGTGAAATGAAATGGTGCATTAGCCTTATTAAGCAGCCATTAAAATAAATGTTTCTGAAAAGTAGTCCCATTTACAATATGTTAAAAGTCTTACCACATTTTTACATTTACTTTATGGAACTCTTACAAAGTCAAATACCAGATGATCAATATCAATCAAGATATTGATCTGACCTCAGGATAATTGTTCTAAATGAAGTCAAATGCATCCTATGTAAGAATATTGAGTCTAAATATGAACTTTTTTATGAGCTTTAAACGAGAAATACGATAATTATTGCAGTTCTACGCCACTCTGCCTTAATCTCGATTCTCACCATCCTAGCACTCTATTTCCCAGGTTGCTGCAAATTTCCTTCACAGAATCTATCTGAACTTTGATAGAAGAGAAGTATTTAATTCTCTGTGATGGTTTACGGTCTGCGCTTTCATAACAGGCCATTTCCAGTGAGAGCACTGCAGTCGGGAGTGGAGGGTCTATTTTAAGTGAAGGCAGATAGCTATATGGCACTGTGGCTATATTTAATAAAGCCCTCCGAACACTGTGCCAATCTCCATTCCTGGGGCTATTTTCTGGTTGGACTGGCTATGAATGCTTCCGTTTAATGCAATGAGGTGGGTAGAAGATGACATTTTGTTGCTGTGTCTCTTTGATATCCTGTCCATAAATATATGAAACAATTAGAGGAGCAGGAAGGTCACTTTAGGTCCTACCAGGTTGGACTAAACCATTTGGTGTGATAAAACTCTGAGAAACCTCAACAACCTTAATCACCGTTTGTGTGAATGAGAATAGAGCGATCACAAATTATCACAGACATTCTTGAAAATCTAACAACATGACTTCACATCTTACTAGCTGCTAATGATCAACACAATTTTACCCATTTTAATGTTGTTGTTTTTTTTACCCTGATCTCACTGTTTGTGGATTAAACAAATTTACAAATTGATAGAAAAAACTAAATATACATATATATATAGTATATAGTGAATGCATGGCTTTCACAAGACTGCTACAGTTTTGAAAGTTTTTGGTGTTGTAGTGCTCCCCCACAAGATCCACTATTATCCATTTCTATCTATAAACAGATAAAAAACCAGCATTCCACCCCAAGACTTCATATAGCCACTGCATCATATTCAGTTCGATACTTCAGTGTCAGCCCTATGACTCACTTCTAAATGTTTCTGCAGAGCCAACATCATCTCTATACATGGTTCGCCTGTGGACCAAAGCAGCATGGGTGTGACTCTGACTGTGCCGCATCACTTGGCCTACCTACAGTATAACTGCGCAAAACTCCACCACATGAAATATCCATAAGTCAGATTGGGCTGTGCAGATGCCACTGTACCCGATGTGAGTTCCTTAACGGGGGGTTGTGATTTGTAGATGGTGAAGAGAGCAAGTTCAGGGGAAGGTACATCTGTCATCTTGTACCCCTGCAGAGTGGAGAGAGGCATTGGCATTTTTGGAGGTGGGGGTGGTAGACCGTGTGTGTGTGTGTGTGTTGTGCTAATCAGCTATCAGAGCGGCAGCTCAGGAACCACAGTGAGCCAGACAAAGTTGGACAGAAGGAAAGGTGGCAAGTACAAGGGGTGTATCTGTCAACCTATCGGTTTCCTGCATGTGTGGGTGTTTGTATACAGCACCAGAGTCTGCGTTATACCGCAAATGAAGGAAAGTGGTGGAAAGGGCAATTGAAGATTACAAGGAGACGAAGAGGCGGTTGGAGAATTGATAGTCGCCTCTTCTTCAAAGTGCGGAGGGTGGCAGGATGGGAGGTCAGAGGGGAGCACAGCAGGTAGAATGTACATCTGTCACCTTCTGCTCCTCCAGGCTAGCAATACTCCAGTGAAGGGGAGATGGAGAGGCTGTATGGAGGGTTTCGGAGCCGGGAGGGTGGGGTTGCATCAAACATTAGAGCATCACTTAAAAGGATATTATTACACCTATTTCCAAGCGGTATCTCTATTGTTTGTATTGGTAAAAGCTCCAAGCAAATCGTAGATCTTTCAACAAATGAGAAGTTGTGAAAGGATATCGTAGTTTATGTTAATTTTGTCTGTTTCGATGTTCTTTTCTCATTTGCATGTTTTTCAAATGTAGTAAGAAAACCCAGGTAAGCATAGCGGTGTCAAAATGAATTGTGAAAGGTTTATCAGCGCTGGTCATATTTCAATAGAATTTTATGGGCTCATTTTTTCTGTATTGAGTAATATTCCAATTTATTCTAGATGATGTACAGCATGAGGGGACTGAGGTAGATAGATAAGGTCATAATGGTCCATCATTGTCAGACTGCTAATTGATATGATTTACTAATCTTGTTCAATTAATCAGTAAAAACCAAGCTGATTTTGTATAACATAGAGCCAAGTTGTTTTGGGAGATGACTGAAAATCCCCAAATTGGTGCTAGCCTAATTTCTCCCTACACAGCGAATTCATATTAGCTAAATAGAGTTGCAATCAATTTTATTTTAAGTTATTTTCTTGATTTTGGATCTTGAGAGTTTGGGTTAGGGTTAGGGTCAGGTGAATCTATTCAAATAAAACACGTGAACAAATAGAACAAGACGACAGGTAAAGGGGGGAAGGGAGGTGTTCCAAGCCCCACCAAGGATGACATTGTCCTAGAAACTTATGACTAACATCCTAGTGTGTCATGAAGCAGAAGAAGTCACGGGCTTAGCCGCTGTCTGTCGTGCGGGGTCCTCGTCTCGCTTTGGTCCACTGGGACTGCGAGCCAAATAGAATGACCCAGAAAGGCAGGACAACACAGCTGTCCGGACGTCAGAAAAGGCAATGACTCCGCTCACATCAGTCTCTACACAGCTTGTCTCTGTCTGCCTGGGTCATTTACTCAGCCGCCATGCTAAAGCGAACAGACAGGCATTAAATTAGAGGCCTTTTCTATGAGCTAGCGTTATTTATACACATTACATGTGTTTTTTTTTTATGCATCTATAGATACACGGAGGGATGCATGGATGATTGGCGCCAACGATGAAAAGAATGATAGTAATAGTAGAATATTCAGATGAGTAAACATATGAAAATAATTCATTCACAGTTGAGACCACTTTAAAGAGAAAACAATAAAAACACCAGAAGGTAACACCCTACTAACTAAAACTATTTACGTTTGCATTATATGACTGCTTTGCTCTGCTGCTACTGTGTACGGTCATCTTAAAACACAGTGTTCTTTGCTTTTGCTGTCTTTGCATTGAGGGACTATAAAGCATTCTATCATAAAGATATGTGTTTTAAGACAAACAGAATAGTAAATAGTTGATTTGTCTGGAATAAAAAGTCCATATTTTGTATGGTGCCTCTGGTAAGTGCAGTAAAAACGGACAGAATAGAAATAAAATGTAAAAGAAAGATCGCGCAAGTTAAGTATTGATTCTTACAACGCCAACTTTGGTTTGTTTGCAACATTCACACAATAAACTTGTTTTACCTGCGATGGTTTTGGAATCAAATGAAAATTCCATATTAGCAAATGATACAAGCATTGTTTCATCTTTCTCAGTAAGTTTGAATTCAATATGTTCAGCTTCAATATCAGACGGGCATGGTTTAGTGGGCACAGACATTTGCGCATTGGAAATAAAACTAATTTGGTGGATATTTCTGAAAATAAACGCCTGTGTTGCTTGCAGCGTAAAGTGTTTTTCACCCTTCTCAAAGTCATCGCCACAGCCCGTCTGTTCAGCTCAGTCAAGTGCGAGAGAAATGAATGTTTGTGCGACGAGTGAGCAACAGTTTGTGTGTCTAGCATCAGGTGCGAGTCAAGTGGTTTCGAGATGCTCTCCAGGCACAGTAAACACATTCTGAGAAGTAAAAATGAAAATGAGGTGACTGGGTAAGTCACCCCAAAGGTTGACCAATGAAGTCCAGCTTCAGTGAACCGGCATCGGTTTAGTCACGCCCATTCGTGTTGGATTATAACATATAATGGCGCTTCCAAAGTAAAAAAAACAACGTTATGTGACACACTAGATGCTTGACGAAATATTTTTAAGGTCAGACAGTACACAAGCAATTTGGAATTCAGAGTTGCACACCCTCATTGGAGTATAACATTGAGACAGCATATGTCAGCAAGCACTGAGCTCTATTGGTGTTGTCGATGCAATGTAGTGTAAGATTGGCTTATGCTTGATGCATGTACATTCCATGCTGAAATGAGACATGCACCATCAAGTTGAGACAACTTTGACAGCCTTTTATTCTCTGCGTGGCTTTATCCCACTGGGAGTTAATATTCTCTTCTATAGGTGGCAGTGAAGAACATCTATCATCATATGAACAACACTAAACATATAAAAAGAATTGTTTTTAATTTATTTGTTTATTTATTTAATTAATTTATTTATTCATTCATTCATTCGCTCGTTTATTCATGTTTTTCATTTAGTTTTCTTTGACTTTGTTGGTTCCGGTAAACAAGTGATAAATAATGACATAGATTGCAGTCTTCTTACATTATTCATTCCCTTTAACTTTTTTTTTCTTTTCTTTGCTTGCATCTTTCTTTTTATTATTTCCAAATTCAATCTGAGTTTAAGAGGAGAAAAAACAAATGATGCAAGAAAAAGCAATGTATTGGTTTTAGCCTCAGCGGAATACAGAGGAACAAGTCAATATGTCAATTGGTTAACTGATGACAGCAATTCGAGTATCTGTTACTAGTTTTTTCCTGAAATAAGATGATCTATTTCGAAAATGTGGTATTTTAAACAGGTAAACTCTCTTTTACAGATACTTTATAATTTTCTGCCTCATACTAACAAGTGTATTGATTTATTTACAGGATATGCAACTAAGCACTTATGTCAACACCACAATTGTGTTTTAGCACGACTGCTTTGTTGTACAGTTTCACTCCTCAGAACTGCTGAAGTGTCTGGTATCTACTGACACGTGTCTGGGGAAGAACTTTAAATCAATATTGTGGTTAATTGGTTGTGAGCGTGTGTGCGCGGGAGATTGTCTATGAATGTGTATTATATGAAACTTCTTTCATATAATACACATTCATAGACAATCTCCCGCACTTGTGCTCTAAGTGTTTGCTCAGTTGTGTGTGTGTGTGTGTGTGTGTGTGTGTGTGTGTGTGTGTGTGTGTGTGTGTGTGTGTGTGTGCGTGCGTGTGCTTATACGCCACATCTTTCTTTGCAAAAACCAATAATTTGTGTCTACGCGTGTCAGTGTGTGTGTCATGGCCACTTGATAAAAGGCCCAACAGCCTAATTGAAGATCTCATTGACTCAGTTGTGGGTCACGATCGGTGTGCAAATACATTCATTCCATTCTAATTGCTGGCATCACTCATGGCTCTCCTTGGCTTGCAGGGATGAACATCGTGCGGTGAACACAATCTAAAAGAACTACAAATTGAATACTTTTACTTGCTATTTTATAATTAACGTCACACAATATTCATGAATGTGCATGTATCAAATGCTCAATATCAAACTTGAATGCTTGGCTACCAGACCATAACAATGGAATTTTAGGTGACTGCATGGATGAACCTAATAAAGTGGCAGCTTATGAAGATGGGTGTGACCCAACTTTGTTTGATAGAGCATTGTGTGTCTGTGTGTACATGTGCGCGTGTTATATATTCGTTAGGCTTGCTTGGCTTCACTGCGTTATGGGTCGAGCATACAAAATTGCAAATGAAGCATGTGCACATCCAAATGTGTTGATCGGTCATACAATATGAGTGTGTGCCCAGAGGTGAGGATTTAAATGTGTTTGATATACACACAATACACACGCATATACGCACACATGTTGTGATGAAGACTCGAAGTGCATATTTGTGTCATTGGGCTGCATGCCATTTTGAGCAGCTCGTCTATTGTGGAAAAAATTGGCTTGACAGTAAATTGGTCTGGAGGGTCACACAAGCAAATTGTGCCCTTTAGTTAAGTGACCAGGTGGGACTTAAAACAAATAAGTAACCATGCCCACATAGACAGTTACGGTGCCGTCTAAGTACCATCTCAAAAATAAAAAATGAAGTACCACCATCTGGCCAATATCAAAACACAGTAGTTCAATATTTTTCATGATAACCATTCCATCCATCCATCCGTCCGTCCGTCCGTCCGTCCGTCCGTCCGTCCGTCCATCCATCTCATTAGTGTTAGCAAAATTTCCCTGCCATTGCACTCCAACAAGATTCCCTGCTGTCCAGATAATTGTGACATATTTTTTTTTACAAGGAACATAATTACTTTTTCCCATTAGCAGCAAAATGAGAATAGAGTCTTAATTCCAAAATACTGAATAAAACTGCAGCTTTATCATTGTTTGACAAATAATTAGTTTTCAAACACGGTCTTACCAGAAAACTTAATGTTGCGAAGGAAGTGAAAAACATGCACATTAATTTTTCACTGTTTGGAAGTTGGGAAAATGCATGTGGTGACGCCGCTGCTACAGTAGACACAATGCTTTCCTGTGCTTTATCACTGTTCCCTGCTGTCTGAAGTTACACATTGCTTCGGCATCCAGTGTTTGCCTTGCCGAGGGTGTAACATAAATTAAAGACAAGGTAATGTGGTGCCTGTCCAAAATTGGTTTCTCGTTGAAATGAGCCAACTAAACTTGAAGAATGCAAGAAAAAGTTGACTTTCATTTAATATCTTGTATAATACTTTCTCAATGCTGCAATTAGATATAGAATTGAACTAAATATAACTAAAAATGAGGATTCTATGTACTTTAATTTGGAGTAGCTACTTTTTTACCTGCCAGTTCACTTTTGATTCCTAAATGTTTGTTTACTCAATGGTCTCACATTTAACCTCAAATTGAGTTGATATTAACTCAGAGTTTTTATTCCTGTGACTCAAATTTTCACTGTATTTTAATATTTTTATGACAGGTGAGAAGGTCACTTAAAATACCTTTTAGTGAGATTTCATGATGGCAACAGTAACCTTAACCCTGGAAGCAATAATTCAATCATTTATTATTCCTTATGGATAATGAAAATTGACCAAATGGGACATTACAGCTAACGTTACTTTTGAGCGCAATTGAATACACACCATGACATTAGCTTCTTATGTGATACTGCATTGTCCATATTAACGCCAAAGTACTACTTTTAGGGGGCCAACAAAGTAAAACTGTACTTAGTTTGAAAACTCAAGTTTGGATAGGTAGCTTTTTGCTTGTGTCCTTGTCTGCAGTAGCACAAAATACGTTTGTGTGTGTTTTGTGTAAAGTATCTACAACACATGAATCACCCGACGCTCTTATCCTGTCACAGGAGAGGAGGAAGCGAGCGAAGGAAGTGTAGCAAGAAAAGAGAGGATAGCCAGGGTGCACACAGAGGCTAATCTGTAAAAGCGTTTCAAAAGGTAATGAGAAAACTGGCAAAAGATAAAGAGTCATGCACAAAGCATTTACGGGCTTTGTGCAGGTTAAGAGGGAAACAATAGACGGCTTAGGACATCTCAGATGTTGGAAGATAACTACAGTGACCACAGTAAAAAAAAAAAGAAGAAAAATCAGTTTCACGCTTCTTGAATGTATTTATTATGTGATGCAACTATTTCACGGAGGTTTGCTTTGTCCCTGTTTGAGAGCTGCAAAATAAACTCTGAAGTGTTGTCATGAAAATAAGCAGTAATGTGAAGAGCTGTTGCAGCCGATAATGCAAAAAATGGAAAGAAATGTGAAGAGGATCTGGATTGAAAATTTACAAAACAATTTACAGTGTAAAAAGCTTTTTTATTTTTTATTTGACTTGTTTAGAACCTTGACAGATGAAAGGATAAATTAGTTACCACAAATCAATGCGGCTCATTCCTTCGGTACTGCTGCTTTGTGACCAACGTGAATTACTGCTGCCTCCAGTCTGGGGGTAGTTCCAGGAAAATGAGAAAAGAAGGTGAAGTCTGCTCTAATTCTTAATCCTCTGGGAATTTTCACAAACGTAGATCACAGAGATGTTAAGACACGTGACCTTTTAACTATTAAAACATGCTTTGAAGACAAATCTTCTCTCCCAACAATAAAAAAAAACCCACTATTATAACATTTTGATTAAATTTGAGTACTTAGTGAAATCTCACCAATGTCAACCATTGAAAAAAATGAACTACTGATTGGTTCAAAATGAAGCAAATAGAATGAGACAGAGGGAGGTGAGGAAAAAAAAGAAGACAAGCATTTGAAGACAGAGTTGTGGGCAGGCTGTGCTCGTGATGGATGACACTCTAGGGTAGCGTTAGATTTGATGCGGTGCGATTCTGTGTATTTATTTTGAAGGCGGGGTTGGTATACTTCTCCAAAGGGTGAAAAGGAGAGATGGAGGCAGGTAACGTGAGGACATTAGATTGCAATGGCAAACCGTATCTGTCAGTCAGATGAGATGCTCCTCAGTCAACACGCATTCTATTTACATGTATGTCCAAATATAGTGAAGCTTACAAGGGCAATCATCGGAAGTGTGCTACAATTTGCAGTTAAAACAAAATTCGGATGAGATGGCAGCAAATCTATTGAGACTCAATAAGCATTTAAAGCAGTGGTTGTCAGACATTTGCCACCAAGAAACCCCCCCCAACCCGCCCAAAAAAGAGGAAAATGATATATATATATATATATATATATATATATATATATATATATATATATATATATATATATACACAATTATTTTATTTATTTATTCATTTTAATTTTATTCCCCCACACGCACAGCCATCGGCTCTACTGCGTTTGTGTTCTTGTTTGTGTGTGCGGCCATGTGTGGGCAGTGAAGTGTATGAGTGTGAAAACTGGATTTAAGGGGGAGGGGAAAAAAAAAAAAAGCAAAATCCTGAGCCAACTCCTGTGCTGAACTTTTCACAGTTGCACAATAGTGGCGACATAACACAAACATACACCAACTTCCCTGTGGCCAAAAGGCACACGCATTACACCCTTCAAGAAATTAAAGCACTTGAGCAATATCTCCGTATCCAATCACAAGTCTTAAGATTACGGCCGTGACCAATGAGGATAAAACGCTTTAACTGTGTGTATCTGTCAGATATTCAAACGCCCATGTTTGGCTAACAGGGCATGGAAATCCTAAATCTCCATAACCAATTGCAAAGCATTCAGGTAAATTAAATTCAAATCATTTGCCCATGCGTTAAGTGGCTCCCAGATAATAAAATGTTTACATTCATTTGTTTACAAACTGGGAAAAATGGGGGAAATCCATAACTATGAGAAAGCATTAAAGGTACTTAGTGCACGACAACTGGCATTAATTACTGAGGTCATTAGTGTAGTTGATAATCTTCACAGCAAGGTTGAATATTTTACTGGAAATAAATTAGCAGATGATTCGATCATATGATGTTGCTTTTAAGAATTAGTTTTACCACCTGGCGTTTTGAACCAGATTCTATTTTAAGGCTATTTACGAAGGTTGTCAACGTATACTGTAGACACAAAGAAATGAGGCGCACATTCACGGCAGACTAACAAAGGCATGCGGACAAAAGCAAAGGCACATGGAAGGCGCCGTGCACAATAAAATGGAGCTGTGATCACCAAAGGAGTAACCGTAAAAGCTCACAGAAGAATCGCCCGAGGCTACGCTTAACATATATGACTGGGATGTAGAATGTATGCAAAACAACAGAAGGCCCAGCAAATATAGGCATTTTTTTTTCTTTCTTATCTTTGCATGTAGAGTGGTGATCTTCCCTTTATATGAATGGTTGTTTGTCTCAGTCTGGGAGTATTTACAAGTGATGCAGGGCGATTAATAATGCAACACTTAAAGAGGTGAAGTAGCCTTCACTTTGGTGGTGGAGTGCAGACAAAAGCAGATTGGAAAACAACATTTTTAAATTGATATATGCCATCAAAAACAGACGCTGAATACGTGGGTAAATTGGAGGTCTATTTTAGGAAATTATACTGTGCTCTCAAGACAATTAACAAATCTCATCCTGTCTTATTCAGGAAAACGAGCACTCACTCGTCATTTTTTAATTACCCATTTACAAGTGCAATTTATTCAAAAATTATATTGGAGTGTTAAAAATACAGGAGTAGAGGCAAAATGCCCGTCCCCATAAAAACATCATAAGAATATTATTGTGCTTTGACACATCGTGGAACTGTTCCACTACATATTTAGTTTTTCACTGGGCTTGACTCCATTGACGAATGGTGATAAAACGATCCAACATGTTAAAGATGAAACTATGGTTGAGAAAATGCAATTTAGTCATATTAAGCGCTGATAGGCAGCTCCTCTCGCACAGTTTATTTTGAAATGTTGGGAATGGTATTAGCGCACATTATTTGTATGCCCCACCCCAAGATTGTTCCTTCTTATACATGTGGACAACTGTTTTTTATTTTTTAATATTATGGCATATTTTATAATCCATCTGATACATCTGATCAAATAATGGCAAGTCCAACCCTTCATTGAAAAATGCTGTCACTTTAAGCACATTGTCCTTAATTACTGTATTCTAGTTATGTAATATTGTGATGAATTTGTCAGCATGCCGTCGCGCAAGTGCTTGTACATATTGATTAAAGAATACAATCGAGAGTCACCGGTGGTATGGTTGTTTACTCGCTTGACTGCTGTGCTGGCCACGTGTGTTCGGTTATGAATGCGAGTGTGAGTGATTGTCTGTGTGCGTTGTGATTAACTAGCAACTACTTCAGGGTGCAGTTTGCTTTTCACCCAATTTTAGGTTGGATATGCTAAAGCTGAGACAATGTATGACGGAATATTTAATATCAGTGAAAGAATTCCATTGTCAAGAATCTTTCACCTCATTCTCTGGGTAGGTGACAACAATTATGTTTAAAAGTAGACAGAAGGACATGCTGCTATATTATTGGGAGGTGCGTTTGGGGTTGAGGTGAGAAGAGAGCAGAGAGCCACACATCCAGACAGAATGAATAAGATTAAAGAGGTCGCCAGGGGGCAAGATCATTTTATTGCCTGTTTATAGGAATGCGGGCCTACAGCAAAGCAATGATGGGATGAGGGGTGGGGGGTGTTCATGGCTGATGGTGGTGGCCATGGTAGGGCAGAGAAAGCATCTGGGGCGTACTAAGAGTGAAGTGGTGGAGGTATGACTGCATCACTGACTATTCAGTCTCATCCAATGGCCTGAGCAGTGTGGCATGCATCCAAACAGGAAGTAAGAAGAGTTGCGTATGTGTGTGTGTCAAAGAGAAGAGGATGATACAGTGGGAGAAGGTGTGATTAGCCAAGTGCGAAAGGGACGTGATGAGGATGAATGCCTGAGTGTATGCGCGTGTGACAATGACTAGTGGTGCAGAGTGAGAAAATTAAGGAGGCATGCATTTCTTTACAGACAATAGCCAAGGTTAGCTGCAAGGTTAGGCCTTGAAGGGTGACACTCCAGAATGGGAAAGGTGCATGGAAGCAGCAGAATGGAGGTTGTGGATATATAGGAAGAGACAGCTGGATGTACAGTTGGGAAAACACTGAGCATGCTGATTGCGGAGGAGGATAATAAAGGGATAGCGAAAAAGGTGGGGTCATTGGATGGGCAAGGGGGAAGGACCAGGAGGGGGTGAAATGAAAAGACGGAGTGGAGCATTTAGATCTCGGTGCAAAAGAGACAAAAGAACTGCAGCTGTAGAGAAATGTTTTTATATGTTTGGGAAGATCTGCTCATGTTAAAATCTACAGTGGAATAATTGAATGGCAAGAAAATAAAATGCACAGTTTAAAAATGAAGACCAAGGCAATCCGTGCTGAAGAGTTCCGGTCGGTGGAAATTAAATTATGCATTTACAGCAGAGTGAAACAAAGGCCTGTTTGTACAACAATGGTTGGGCTTGGCATGGAATCTCTGGCATGGACTAACAATTGGTGAGAGAGGCTGGAGTGATCCGAATAGGAAAATGAAATATTGCCGAAAACACAGATTAAACCAAGAAAGGAGGATGAGAAAAGTACAGGGAAGATGAAGAAGACACAAGTGTAACTAAGTGAGAGAAGTCATGATGGAGACAAAGGGAGATAGAGGGCAGGGGGGAGGGCCGAAAAGGGGAATGAGTAGCAAGAGATGGGAGATTTGGATTAATGAAACAAATGCAGCTGAGGGCTCTGGAGAGAAACAGAAGAGCTGCAAAGGCAAAAAAAAGGAGATTTGGGGATGTATGGGGGTAGAGTCGGAGGCAGAGATAAATAGTTTTTTAGATGTGCTCTTGTGCTGCCAACCTCAAGAGTAATGCCTTTTTTCCTTTAATTCATCCATCCACCCATCCCCCCTCCGTTTTGAAACAGACCCCATACCGCATAAACACACTCTCACATTGAATATCTGCCGTGATTCATGTAAGCTGTCTTCATTCCAGTGAGCATTTGCCAGCTCACTAATAGGAGATTTTTTTTTAATACCACGCCACTGTGGATTTCAAAGCCACTTACTTCCTTTTGCATGTCTCCTGACGCATTCGGAAGGACCCCGCGACAATCTATGGCGATGAAGAACCCGTAATGCACGAGCGGGTCAGTGCATGTGAAATAGAAATTTACTTTTGGACATGCACGAAACCGGTGTGCAAGCATGTCGCTGTCTGGTCACGCAAAGCCCATGTTAAATGCAGTATTCCCATTTGGAAGATTTTTTTTCGTGGGTTACTTTGATCTTGGTGCTTATGATTAATTACTGCGTGTGTCAGTGCCACTGAGGGCCATCAGCTCAATATCCACCATGAACTGCATCAGCGTGTTCAAAGCACAAGTTCCTATCTGTTCTGAGTGCCCACATTGTTGCTAGATTAACATTTTAATGGGCAAGGAAACATTTTTAGTAACATTGAGGGTGTTCAGAATGGTTCTGTATGATAAGATTGCTTCTAGGCAATTATCCACTTATTTAAATTAATAATAATGATAAATAAATTATGAAATATGACACAGTGGACTTTTGAACTTCCCCTGCTATCTGCTTCAGGACCATTAGGAATTGCTGACATGCAGTTGTTAGTAAACTGTTATCAATAAAGCTTCGAATCAATAAAAGCAACATAGAGAGACACTTCTCGGAGTAGAACTACTTTCTTCGCTTCCTTTTTTTTTTGGGTCTTATCGTTGTCATTACCATTTTTTTCTTTGTCTTATCATCCTTGATAACCTTGCGAGAGGGTATGCACACACAGATACACACACACGCACACACTGAGAAAAAGTGGAAGGCGATTAGCTGATGGAAGCTATGGCTTTTTGTCTTTCATTTCATCTTGCCCTTTATTGTTCAAGTTGTTCAGGACACTTGTTTGACTTTTTGAAAATGTCGTGATCTAACCACTGGAATTTGGAGTGGCCAATGGTCGATAATAAAATCCTAATCCAGAAATGTATGTTTAAAAAAAAAACTCACTCAAAACTTCACGTTTGACTATAAAGTTAACAAGGATTAACACGTATAACTAATAAACTTTCCCATAAATAGATGCCATAAAAATATCCCCATCCAAACACTAAACTCGAAAAATCCGAAGCCTGGCTTAATTTACATATAAAAATGAGTTTGCAAGCAAAGCATCCATTAAAAAAAAGGACATTCTTGTTACCATAAAATTTATCACGGACAGACTAATTTAAATGACAGTCACATTTTTTTTATCAAATTATGTTAATAATAATGTAAAACATTCATAACGGATCTTCTGACTCAGTCTTTAGGGCTCACCTGCAGGAGCGTCGCGATCCTGCAGCTCAAATGGAGCGCTGCCCGTCATTAATATTTAGCTGCGGAATGCTAATGATCTCCCTGAATCATATCATTGCATGGCAACCTCCAATTAACCTCTCCACAACTCCATCCTTTCCCATCCTCCAGCTCGCCCCCCTCCCCTCACGTAGTTCAGTTGACTTTGGATCTCTCTTGCTCTTCGCTGCGTCGATCCTCAGTCTCTCTCTGGGACTCGCGCCGCCTTTGCCTCCCTAACCCCTTTTTCATCTGCAACTCTCTTTGGCACATTTTGCTTCTCAAAGAAAGTGTGCACAGACAGTTTTGCCTCCCTTCTGTATGTGCGTGACCTAAGCCTGGGTTTTGTGCTACCCAGAAGTAAAAAAGACACGCCGAGCCTTTTGGAGTTCACATTCTCTCCTTGGAGATCCAAAACCAAGTTCTCTGTTTGTCCTTGGTACATTTTTAATAAAGCCAATCGGCGATTGGTTGGATGAACCACCAGTTTGTCATTTATTTATTTTTTACCGTGCGAGGCAGAGCTCCCACGGCATTCAAAAAAAGTGGCTCAATTGAGTTTGTAAAGACTTAATTTAACTTTGACTTGAATGTCCTGCTGGCCATACATTGTGTAGACTATCAGATAAGAACATTTTAAAAGCCTCAGTATTATTGCCAGTGAAAGGCAATGGTTGAATTTAACATTTAATTTCTCCTTTTTAGCGCTTTATATTACAACATTAATAATTTCTTGTGACTTGGCTGTGTTTTTGAATGCATAGACCTTTAGCGACACTAAAGTACTTTATTCATTGATATAACCACAATATTCTTATGAAGCAAAAATCATTTTGTTCTCGGTGACTCATTTCCCATAATTATTCAAATGCGCCAGCAAGTCAAAGCAGCCACCCAAAGACTGGTGGATGAATAAACAAACTAAATAATATAGAAAAATAAATAGGTTCAATTATTTTTATTTGTTCTGAGTCATAGTCCACAGTCTGGAGAAAGAATTGTCACTCTTATTTGAAACAAGTGTTTTCCAGATGGAGGAAAACAAACACTCATGATCTTTATTTTGGTCAAAGGTTGGCATCTTTAATAACAAAAATGCATCACAATAAAACCAAATGTTTCACTTGAAACATCAACTGACAACTATTCAATTTTATACGGCTTTTATACGGCTCACAGCAGGGTCAGCTCAGGTATTTTTCTTTCCCGGTTCTAAAACGAGATAACATGCCCAATGTTTGTTACCACTAGCAAGCCTTCTCTGCTGAAATGCATTGTTTGTGTCCGTGTGTGGACATCCTGAATATCTGTAGAAAGCCAAACAACATAAAGCAATGTCCATGCTCGGTGAATTCCGTCTAATCCGCCAGTTTGCCGTGAAGGCGGTGTGAAAGTGGCTTTCGTCTACACGAGTTTGTTGTCCGAAGAACAACGTGACGTCAGCGATGAGAAATTGAGCCACTCACGCCTCTGCAATTGAGGCAGCAAATACCAACACTGGCATAGAAAAACAAATGAATGATATTAAAAAAGAGAGCACACCATTACTAAAAACAATCTTAAATTGCACATCTAAGTTTAATTGACCATTATTATCTTTGTCAAAGCTAAATTCTGACTCTCCGAGACACAGCGCATTGAGCCTCTTAATGCATTTATTCCACTTCTGCTAATGCATGACACTACTTAGTCTTAGCTGCATCTCTTCTGTTCATTTTTTTTTCCTGCTTCCCTCTCTTTTGTAGCAGTGATTGTGATGAATAGAGTCATCCTAAGTGTTTCCTCTCTTTTTGCATCCCGGGAGGATTTTAATCCCCCTCGATTTTTGCCCTAGCTTTCTCTCCTCGTCCCACCCAATCCCCGTGACTCGGTGTAGAATCAACACTCCACCCTTTTAATGCAGATGCACCCGCTACTTCCATCCACACTTGGTCCACCCCCTTTTCTCTTCCACTAATCAAATAACGAGCATTCTCCCACACTTGCTTCCACCACCATAACCACCTCCTCCTCTGACACCCTGCAGTAAGCAGGTGATTTGCAGGGTGGAGGCTGAATGGGTATTAATAGCAGTATAGTCTGCACGTTGTATACTTTACATGATCTGAGAGCCGCCTGTGAGAATAGTTTGAATGTGAGCGCACAGCCACACTCGTACAAACAAATCCCCTTGACGTTCGACGGCACTGCAGTCATTCACCAAGGTTGCGACCTCCAGTCACTATGCCTCATAACAAGCGGGAACATTCAGGCAGAATATTAATCAACCACTGAAATATGGTGATTCGTGCCATCAAAAAAAAAATAGCATTATGACCGCTGATGCATGATGACTTTGTAATGTCTCACTCCGTGACTTTTGAGGCAGTTGGAACCTTGAAGTTACGGGTAACGGACAATTTGTCTGAACTTCAAGGTGGCTTGTAATACGGAGTATAATGTCCCCAAATTCTAATCTTGTTGTTTGACAATAGCCCTACAATATTATTTTAGATACATATACGTATATAAAATATTTTATATATATATATATATATATATATATATAATTTTACACATATATAATATTACATTATCCATAAACAGCAAAATAAATAAATAAATGAAAGACTTTCATGGAGCATTCAGCGGAGTCGCTTTCAGGCAGCTTTAGAAGAATTTTGTCACCGTGCGCCGAGCAGGGTTTAGCTAAATGGAGCAGAGCAATTTGGTATTAAATGTATCTGCATTACACCACTTGGCGGTACATGCCTTTGATTTGCCAGTCAAGATGCTGACGGCCGGCTTTGTGTGGCGTCAGCGGCAAAGGCTGTTGGCGTTCAAAAGCAAGGCAGTGGCGCCGTTTAACAGGCTCAGTGTGTCGCGACTCCCACTTTACACGCAATGCCACATCACAACTTGGCAGTGCACGTTGCTTTGAATATATTTGTAAATGTCCAACCTTCATTATATGGATATGAGTAATACACACCTGCAGCAAATCATGCACAGAGTCGCAAACGTTGCAGATCCTCCTGCGGATGTGGGAAGAAACACGTTACAGCTTTTGGCAGAAGCAATGTTTAACACTGCCTCATCTGCTCTATGCTTTGCCAGCACTGCCATGGGACACATCTAGGTGCAAGGAGAGAGAGAAAAAGAGAGAGAGGGTGAGAGAGAGAAGAGGATAAATAGAGATATTGGAGTGTACTGCCATTAAGAGAAGGAGGGCTGCAAATAGAGCAAAGCAGCAGATCAAGTTCAAGGAGTAAAAACAAAAGTACAAGAGGGAATAGAAAAAGTTGGGTATAAACAAACCCAGAAAATAATTGGGTGACATGTCAATATGAAAGGTGGAGGCTAAACTTTAATAAGCAGGTGTTGATCACAATACTGCACCCGTCCTGACACCTCAACAAATCAAATAAATGCTGTTATCACCAGCAGCAAGTGCGACAGAAACGATCACAATAGAACTGGAGATGAAACAGATGTTAAGAAGGCATTTATCAGGAGAGCGCATCTTGGCGCAGTCAAAGACAGACACATTCAAGAACTCCTTTGACTTACAATTGTTTCCTTTTTTTCCACCAAGTGAGCAGATGTCAATGCATGGCCAGCATCTCTCCATCTTTTGGGTCATATGCTGCTACAAGTGTACATTCTGCGAAACAAATTAAACATTTCCAAATAGTGATTTTGTAATTGTCTGTTGGATTTGTATCCATTAAGGTTAAACCAATACCTGAGTGTAAATGTAGAGTACTGTAGTCCTGACAACTTTCTCCACCATGACTAACCTGATCAGTGCCAGCAGTATGTGGAATTGTGGGATTTCTATTGCGCTCAGTTAAACACGGACCTCTGCCATGAACAAACACTCCAAATTTGGATCATCACCAAGTTGTGCCACTTAAAAAAATACCAACCAATTTAAGATTCATGTATTATTCACAGAGAAATTAGGGATTAGGCATGTAGAAAAATGCAACCTTAACAAAAATGGAAATGGGGAAAAAGAAACCTGGGTGTGCACAAAAATTGAATGAATTCTTGGATCGCACAATGCCCCACCACTTCACAAATGTTTATGGGAATGAAATAATTTTGTCGAAAGCAGAGTATAAAAATATTTAACCACATGAGATCTACTTATCATTGAGTCAGCAAATTTGCTAAATAAAACTAATGTCACAAGAAAGCCAGTTCAAAATTCTTGACTAAGGACCTTTTGGAGTCCGCTGGGTTTCATGCTTAATAAAAACAAACATTTTCTGCAAGTTCTCTTGACGAGGACGCTGACTCAAGATACTGATTTCGAGTAAGCAATCTTTGTTGACCTCTGTTAAAAAAAAAAAAATAGAATCTCGATACACGGATCAGTCCGATTCACCGTCGTGAATTACAAATTGTCACCAAGCAATCAGCAAGATTTTCCCTCCCATTTAGTATCAGCCTGGCACAGTTGTAACCGCAGATGTTTTGAGGTGGTATTCTGTGTTCAAATGGCTAACGCAGTGCGCGTCACACTAGCCCTCAAGCGTTTTGGGTCTCAAATCCTTTAATTAAGAGGCCACCCGAATGCATTGTTGCAGAAAGGCGGACGGCGCTTCTATTTTTCATTTCCAGTGGCTGTGTATCCTCACACATCCATTCATCTGCTCCTGGAGGTCAGACTCTTGAGGCTGACATTTCCAAACTGTCACACAGAATGCTGTCAACGTGTGGGTTGTTGTGTGACGAGTCAGTAAGTGGTGCGCGACAGTGTTCGATGTGTTTTGCTCGTGCGTGTGTGTTAGGTCGCGGCAATTAATCGAAATGTAATCGTCATTTTTCTTCTCTCCATCTTTAAAAGGATATAATTGAAGAAAACGATTAATGTAACGATGTGTTTTCGATTGTTGTTGTGTATTCTTATTGTGCTTTGTCATTTCAAGTCATTTTTAATATTGAGAACTTTTTCAGGATTTACGGTCTTGTCATTTCTTCAAAACTCAAGGGTACAAATATCTATCAATCGTTTTATTAATCATGACTACAATCTTGATAAAAAAAAATCCATAATCGTTCAATCCTTGTGTGTGTATTCAATGGATGTTGTGTCCCCCCCCCACTGCCTTGAACACATAAACACAATATTTTTAAATACTTTTCCTGCATATTTAAAGCCACTTTGCTGCAGATTACTTGCCAACACAGATGCACACATAAAGATACTTTGCCCTCAGTACACACACACACAGACGACACACACGCACACACCACAGCATGCACACATACACACACAGACACTTATCGAATTAAATAAAGTCAGCATTTTGCAGCCAGTTGGATGCAGGGAAATAAAACACCATGTCATTTAGTGCTGATGGGATGGAGCCTCTATAAATAGTCATTTCCTGCTTGGCTTTAATTAAGTGGCACTACTGTCAGCTGTCACGGAGCACAATTATCAAGCAGACCCATTTAGCCAACTAACCCTTTCTGTGTCTGTCGGCTCATCCCACCATCGGTCTGCGCCTCATCTCTGTGGGCTGTCTGCTTTCATGTCCATTTTTCCATCCCTATTATCCCCTTTCCTCTGTTTTACTGTCGGACTTCTTACCGTGATCAAACCAGACGATGTGTGTTTACCTTGTTTTATTCTTCCTCATATTCTCATGTCTAGCAAGCCTTTAGTCTTTTTTTTTTGTTTGCCATACCCCCGTGCTCCTTCTTTTCTTTTCTCTTCTCTCGTCTAATCTGCTGCATGTTTTGCTCGCTGACAGCTTGTTTCATCTCTCTGCCTCAGTACTGTCTGCCCTGTACCCTGACTCTTGGAGGTGATTTTTCTCCATGGTTCTCATTCAACCCCAGTTTGCACAACTCCCAGCATGCATTTAGGCACGTCTAAATTTGAGCGTCATACTTTGTGTCAGTGAGTTCTCTTTGCTTTCTCTGTCTCTCGTGTGTGTGTGTGTGTGTGTGTGTGTGTGTGTGTGTGTGTGTGTGTGTGTGTGTGTGTGTGTGTGTGTGTGTGTGTGTGTGTGTGTGTGTGTGTGTGTGTGTGTGTGTGTGTGTGTGTGTGTGTGTGTGTGTGTGTGTGTGTGTGTGTGTGTGTGTGTGTGTGTGTGTGTGTGTGTGTGTGTGTGTGTGTGTGTGCACGTGACAATGTTGCCGCAGTGTTTACTTAAAAGGTCTGGTGCAGTTCTGATCGAAGCTACTCTCTCTGTCTTCATCTGAAAGCTCTGATGCATGTTATTCCCCTGGTACAGAAAGTTAGAGAGCAAGAGGAAGGAAAAGGGGGAGGGTGGAGCTGAGAATGAACAGTTAAAGTGGAAAGGGGAGGAGGGAGGGGATTGAGGAAGTAAGGCCAGGAGAATGGAGATGGTGCATGTAGGAAAAAGAGAAGGGCATTGCAAGGACAGTGCAGAGGAATGAGCGAGAGAGAAGCTGGAGGAAGGAAATGCACTCAGGGACACACAAAACACACACACACACACGTACAGCATACACCTTTGTATACACACCATCGCTACAGCCACACATAACTGGCCTCATGGCAGACTTTATGACAACAGACAATAAGTCTTTGCAATTTGAGTCAATCCCAGGACTCCTATTTGTGCTTATTTCCTCTGACACACTAACATAAATACAGCGTCGTACTATGAGAATTAAGTATATCATTTGACGAATACTAAACCACGACTATATTATAGACCTAAGTGGTCTATTTATCAGCCTCGAGTGTCTCTTTCCTGAGTGAGCCTGACAGCCACTACAAAAAATGATAAATGGTGCCACAATATGCAGCAAAACATGGTATGTTGTGCTGTATTTTACTTTTTTTCTTGTCTTATAGTTTGTAAATAATAATAAAAAAAATATCTTTATTATAAGGGACAAATGTAGGAGAGGGGGTGGGGTCCAAGCATATTTATGGGGGGGGACTCTTTTACCTAATCGATCACTCAATATAATGGAAAATAAACTTACAGTAAAAGTTGTTACTGAACAATATACACTTGAACATTCTTTATACAATAGACTTTTCCAAATTTGATACAATATCTTACTGAATTTTCTTGTCAACAGCATTAAGCATGCAGAAGGAAGAATGTTACATTCATTGAATCCCATAAAAACACACTCATGGGAGGCAAAGGTGAACATGACTCATGGTTTGTCATAACTGGGATGTCAGTGAATTTATCAGCCAGTGGACCACACGTTCTCTAAAAGTGGAAAGACATCACACATTAACTCTCTCCATATCACATTTTGTATGTGTGTGTTTTCTCAGTCAAGTCTACTATCTACACACATTTTACCTGACTCTCACTTCCCTCCACTTATACATATTACACACACACACACACACACACACACACACACACACACACACACACACACACACACACACACACACACACACACACACACACACAAAGATGAGAAAGTCCAATTATCAGCTGGCATTCCTCTCCCGGGGTAATTTAATGCATTGGGTGAGAGCTTCTCATTTATGTTTGGTAATTACACTCTCTCTGCTTTACACTCCCTTTAATAAGCTTTAACTTCACTGCATAAACCCTTAGATTACACACGCACTGGCACACACGCACACACACTGGCACACGTGCACACACACACACACACACACACACTTGCAGATGGATATTTAAACACATTGCTGGTATTTTATGATCCATAGAGACCTGTATGTGCAAAGGCACAAAAAATTTCAACTCTACCTGTTGATGTCATAAATTTAATTTGTTTGTTTGTTTGTTTGTTTGTTTGTTTGTTTGTTTGTTTGTTTGTTTGTTTGTGAGGCCGCATTCTTCATTATCCTTGGGTTAATCACTCCTCCACCTGAACTTCCTTGGGAGATTATGTTTTGTATTCTGGAAATGCTTATAATTGCAATTCATTATGTGAGTTTGTGACTGCCTTTGAATTTATGTATGTGTTAGTGTAATACGTTTGTATATGAAAATGCTTTAATTTAAACAGATGCAGAAGTTATGAGTTCACACTTTTGTGTGTGTGTTTGTGCGTCAGTGTGAGCTTGCATATTTCTTCAATTCGAAAAGTCGTGACTTTCCATCAGCAGCAGACAGAGAGGAGGTGCGAGTGTGTGTGTGTGTGTGTGTGTGTGTGTGTGTGTGTGTGTGTGTGTGTGTGTCGCGACTGTCAATGGAACATCGAAGAGACCAAATTATAGCTGTGTCCCTCATCTGCCTCGGTTCTCGTTTGAGAAATCCGTTGCATAATCATCCAAGTCGTTCCCATTTGTGATGAAAATACAAACATGAAATTGCTCTGTGTTGACTTTAAACAATGACGGAGCACAAAAACACAGATAATGATTCGGGCACGGCGTTCACAGGCTCTTTAACTCCCGCAAGCTGCTCGTCAAATAATTTCCACAGATCAAATGAAATTCATGAACTCCACTTTGCTTTTTACTACAATCAAAACAGCACTTCACTTCAACTAAGCATTGTTGTCTTTATTGAAGCGGAGTATGGCTTTGACTTGTGCTAGCACTTTGTACTGGATTGATCTCATTTCTGGCCTAATCATATTCCATCGAGCAGAGCACCTACATGCCATCTTATGTCTATCAGAAGTTATTCCATGCCATGTTCATCCCTTAAACATCTACTTTGTATTTTCTTAAATGTTTTGATGTAGCTCCATGTGAGTTATTCCAGACATCTTTGATTTTAACCATGGAATTCTCTTTAATTTCCTTCTGCTTGATGTTCATTGGATTTTCTCCACAAAGTGAATGATAAATTATTAAAACAATGACCAGCAATATAAAGACTTATCTCATTGCATAGTCCCTTTAAACATTACAACTTTTTTTTCCCCAAAACTGTTGCTTTTAATTCTAAATTCTTGTGATACCTAATATTGTGTTCCATTCATGCAATCCATCTAACAAATATTCGCTGTCCCGGTCCAAATATAAAATCTGTAAATTCATCCATCCTTTGCCATAACAGCTTGCCATGTCCTTCTGTTCACGATAACTGGAGGCTTTTAATTGTTCGTGCTTTAGAAAGTGTCGCCACACACACACAAACATTAGTCTCTGGCATTGAGTGCTGCAGGTGCAAGGGGGAATCTCTTCAACTGCATTTGAATAATGTAGTAATTTGCTCCGGTCCAATTTTCCTAGTCTCCGTGCGTCTCTCCATCTTTCCTTAGCCTCAGTACGCCTTTTCATCCGTCACCAGTATATTCATCATGACATTATTAATTATATTTCCTGTAGTATTAAATATTGTATGATTTCTAACTTGCCTATGTCTCCCTTTGTGAAAACACAGAATTCAACCTTGACTTTCATACCCCTTTGATAGGCGAAAATTGAAAGGTTGCTTGTGAACAGTGGTGCCAAATTGTAATCATGATTGAAATGTTAGCGTAATTGGTATTGGCTTAGCCGAATACATGCAGTGAAGTCCTTAATGAAAGCATACACACTTACAATCACGTGAAGGTCCTCGGTACACGAAAAATGTTCTTGAAGGACGACAATGGTCAATTCCGTCTAATAGCATGCCTACCATTTTATCTTCCCACCGGAATGCTGGCATTCAATTACTGGTTTATATCCCGCTCGGCCTTCTGCTGCATATTGACATCGGTAGTGACAAACGAGTGGAGCCACCTTTTACTGTATATTTAAACTTACAAGACAACTTTGGGGAGCGTAACGCAGCGTTTGCATTATGCAGCACCATTGAACTGCTGTCAAATGCAATTATGCGGTAGTATAAGTCATATATGGTTAAAATCAAAATGTTTGGAGGGAAATGGGACTCTAAAGACGCACAAAATGGCAGCCATTGAAATATATGGAACTTGAGGCCTGAATAATATTTGTATGGTGTGCCAGCAAAATTAATATTTAAAGCCGCTCAGAAACTTCATACTGCATGTAGAAAACTTTGGACTTCACCAAAAGATGGTTGAGAAGAGTGCTGTTCATCTGAAAATGTGCTCAAGTCGCAAGTGGAACTAAATCCCTCCAACTATGACCCATTGTGGTTCATTTTCTCTGGCCGACTTTTTTTTTGGTGACTGTCGGTCATTCTCTCTCTCTTCGGAATGGTAGCTTGGTAAATATCCAGCAAACACCTGTGGCGCTGTAGTAAAAATAATTGAGCTTGGTTGCCTGTTTTTGGAGGCGGTTCGGTGGAGCACAGGGTAGGACGTCCGCCTCACAGTTAGGAGGGTGCGGGTTCAATTCCACCTCCGGCCCTCCCTGTGTTGAGTTTGCATGTTCTCCCCGTGTCCGCGTGGGTTTTCTCCGGGCACTCCGGTTTTCTCCCACATCCCCAAAAACATGCTTAGTAGGCTGATTGAAGACTCTAAATTGCCCCTAGGTGTGAGTGCGAGTGCGGATGGTTCTTCGTCTCTGTGTGCCCTGCGATTGGCTGGCAACCGGTTCAAGGTGTCCCCTTGCCTACTGCCCGATGACGGCTGGGATAGGCTCCAGCACGCCCGCGACCCCTGTGGGGACAAAGCGGTTCAGAAAACGGATGGATGGATGCCTGTTTTTGGTTAACTCATCCTTCAAAAGACACTTTTCAAGTCTGTTTTCATACTAAAGATGTTTAAAGGACTGCATGCAAATTTACAAAGAAATATATATATTCTCCAAAAATCATGCACGCTTCTTAAGAACACAACACAACACATTAGCGTCAGCTCCACACCAGCTCTGACTTCAGCTCTGCCTCTGACTCCACCTCCGACTCCAGCTCCTCACCAGCTCTGCCTCCAGCTCCGCCTCTGACTCTAGCACACCAGCTCTGCCTTCAGCTCCGCCTCCAACTCCAGCTCTGCCTCTGACTTTAGCTCCGCCTCCAACTTCACACCAGCTCTGCCTCTGACTTCAGCTCCGCTTCCGATTTCAGCTCCACACCAGCTCTGCCTCTGACTTCAGCTCCACCTCTAGCACTGCCTCCAGCTCCACACCAGCTGTGCCTCTAACTTCAGCTTCACACCAACTGTGCCTCTGACTCCAGCACCAGCTCCACACCAGCTCCGTCTCCAGTTTCACACCAGCTCTGCCTCTGACATCAGCTCCGTCTCTGACTCCAACTCCACACCAACTCCAGCTCCTTTTTTGGTCCCACCGGGATTTGAACTCGGGTCGCTGGGGTGAGAGTCCAGCGCACTATCCACTATACCATGAAGACTTCACTAGTGTTGCAGGGAAGGAATGTACACTATATGGTTTAATGGAGCAGCCTCTGACTCCGACGCCAGTTCCCCACCAGCTCTGCCTATGACTTCAGCTCCGCCTCCGATTCCAGCTCCACACCAGTTTTGCCTCTGACCTCAGCTCCACCTGCAACACCAGCTCTTCCTCTGACTCCGCCTCCAACTCCACACTAACTCTGCCTCAGACTCCATCTCCACCGCCGATTTCAGCTTCACACCAGTTCTGCTTCCAATTCTAGCTCCGCCCCTGACTTCAGCTCCATTTCCAGCTCTGCCTCTGACTTCAGCTCCACACCAGCTCCACCTCCGCCTCCGAAACCAGCTCTGCCTCTAACTTCAGCTCCAGCTCCTCCTCCGCTTCTTACTTCAGCTCCACACCAGCTCTGCCTTCAGCTCCTCCTCCAACTTCAACTCCGCAACAGCTTTTCCTCTGACTCCGCTTCCAAATCCATCTCCAGTTCTGCCTTCAGCTCCGCCTTAGACTCTAGCTTCACACCAGCTCTGCCTCTGACTTCAGCTACGCTTCCGACTACAGCTCCATACCAGCTCTGCCTCTGACTTCAGCTTCACACCAGCTCTGCCTCCAATTCCGGCTCCGTCGCTGACTTCAGCTCCATCTCCAGCTCTGCCCGACTTCAGCTCGGTCTCCGATTTCAGCTTCACACCAGCTCTGCCTCTGACTTCAGCTCCAGCTCCTCCTCCGATTCCAGCTCCGCCCCTGACTTCAGCTCCGCCTCCGATTCCAGCTCCACACCAGCTCTGCCTCTGACTTCAGCTCCGCCTTCAACTCCAGCTCCACACCAGCTCCTTTTTTGGTCCCAATGGGATTTGAACTCGGGTCGCTGGGGTGAGAGTCCAGCGCACTATCCACTATACCATGAAGACTTCACTAGTGTTGCAGGGAAGGAATGTACACTATATGGTTTAATGGAGCAGCCTCTGACTCCAGTTCCACACCAGCTCCGCCTCCGATTCCAGCTCCACACCAGCTCTGCCTCTGACTACAGCTCCACCTCCAACTCTGCCTCTAGCTCCGCCTTAGATTCCAGCTCCACACCAGCGCTGTCTCTGACTTCAGCTCCACTTCTAACTCCAGCTCTTCCTCTGACCCCGACTCCACACCAACTGTGCCTCTGACACCAGCTCTGCCTTCAGCTCCGCCTTAGACTCCAGCTCTGCCTCTGACTCCAGCTTCAGCTCCGCCTCTGACTTCAGCTCCATCTCCAGCTCCACACCAGCTCTGCCTCTGACTCCAGCTCAACCTCCGACATCAGCTCCAGCTCCTCCTCCGACTCTAGCTTCAGCTCCACACCAGCTCTGCCTCTGACTTCAGCTCCGCCTCCAACTCCAGCTCCACACCAGCTCCTTTTTTGGTCCCACCGGGATTTGAACTCGGGTCGCTGGGGTGAGAGTCCAGCACACTATCCACTATACCATGAAGACTTCACTAGTGTTGCAGGGAAGGAATGTACACTATATGGTTTAATGGAGCAGCCTCTGACTCCGACGCCAGTTCCCCACCAGCTCTGCCTCTGACTTCAGCTCCGCCTCCGATTCCAGCTCCACACCAGTTTTGCCTCTGACTGCAACTCCAGCTCTGCCTCTGACTTCAGTTCAACACCAGCTCTTCCTCTGACTCCGCCTCCAACTCCACACTAATTCTGCCTCTGACTTCAGCTCCGCCTTAGACTCCAGCTCTGCCTCTGACTCCATCTCCGCCGCCGATTTCAGCTTCACACCAGCTCTGCCTCCAATTCTAGTTCCGCCTCTGACTTCAGCTCCATCTCCAGCTCTGCCTTCAGCTCCACTTCCGACTCCGATATCAGCTCTGCCTCTAACTTCAGCTCCAGCTCCTCCCCACACCAGTTCTGCCTTCAGCTCCTCCTCCAACTCTGACTCCAGTTCTGCCTTAGACTCTAGCTTCACACTAGCTCTGCCTCTGACTTCAGCTCCATCTCCAGCTTTGCCTCTGACTTCAGCTTCACACCAGCTCTGTCACCAATTCCAGTTCCGTCGCTGACTTCAGCTCCATCTCCAGCTCTGCCCGACTTCAGCTCGGTCTCCGATTTCAGCTTCACACCAGCTCTGCCTCTGACTTCAGCTCCGCCTCCGATTCCAGCTCCACACCAGCTCTGCCTCTGACTTCAGCTCCGCCTTCAACTCCAGCTCCACACCAGCTCCTTTTTTGGTCCCAACGGGATTTGAACTCGGGTCGCTGGGGTGAGAGTCCAGCGCACTATCCACTATACCATGAAGACTTCACTAGTGTTGCAGGGAAGGAAAGTACACTATATGGTTTAATGGAGCAGCCTCTGACTCCGACGCTAACTTCATCTCCGCCTCTGACTTCAACTCCACACCAATTCTGCCTCTGATTACAGCTCTGCCTCTTACTCCAGCTCCGCCTCCGACACCAGCTCCTCACCAGTTCTGCCTCTGACTCCAGCTCCACACCTGCTCTGCCTTCAGCTCCCCCTCCTGGAGCTGGTCAGAAGCAGAGCTGGAGATGGAGCTGAAGTCAGGGGCGGAGCTAGAATTGGAGGCAGAGCTGGTGTGAAGCTGAAATCGGCGGCGGAGGTGGAGTCAGAGGCAGAGCTGGAGTCTAAGGCTGAGCTGAAGTTAGTGTGGAGTTGGAGGCGGAGTCAGAGGAAGAGCTGGTGTTGAGCTGAAGTCAGAGGCAGAGCTGGAGTTAGAGGTGGAGCTGAAGTCAGAGGCAGAACTGATGTGGAGCTGGAATCGGAGGTGGAGCTGAAGTCAGAGGCAGAGCTGGTGGGGAACTGGCGTCGGAGTCAGAGGCTGTTCCATTAAACCATATAGTGTACATTCCTTCCCTGCAACACTAGTGAAGTCTTCATGGTATAGTGGATAGTGCGCTGGACTCTCACCCCAGCGACCCGAGTTCAAATCCCGGTGGGAACAAAAAAGGAGCTGGTGTGGAGCTGGAGTTGGCGGTGGAGCTGAAATCGGAAGCCGAGCTGAAGTCAGGGGCGGAGCTGGAGTCGGAGGAGGAGCTGAAGTCAGAGGCAGAGCTGGTGTGGAGGTGGAGCTGGAGATGGAACTGAAGTCAGAGGCGGAGCTGAAATTGGAGGCAGAGCTGGAGTCTAAGGCGGAGCTGAAGGCAGAGCTGGAGTCAGAGGCACAGTTGGTGTGGAGTTGGAGGCGGGGTCAGAGGAAGAGCTGGAGTCAGAGGCAGAGTTGGAGCTGAAGTCAGAAGTGGAGATGGAACTGAAGTCAGAGGCGGAGCTGAAATTGGAGGCAGAGATGGAGTCAGAGGCAGAGCTGGTGTGAAGCTGGAGTCTAAGGCGGAGCTGAAGGCAGAGGCACAGTTGGTGTGGAGTTGGAGGTGGGGTCAGAGGAAGAGCTGGAGGTGGAGCTGAAGTCAGAGATAGCGCTGGTGTGGAGCTGGAGTCTAAGGCGGAGCTGAAATCAGAGGCGGAGCTAAAGGCAGAGCTGGAGTCAGAGGCACAGTTGGTGTGGAGTTGGAGGCGGGGTCAGAGGAAGAGCTGGAGTCTAAGGCGGAGCTGGAGTCAGAGGCTGAAGGTGGAGCTGAAGCTGGAGATGGAACTGAAGTCAGAGGCGGAGCTGAAATTGGAGGCAGAGATGGAGTCAGAGGCACAACTGGTGTGAAGCTGGAGTTGGAGCTGGAGGCAGAGTTGGAGGTGGAGCTGAAGTCAGAGACAGCGCTGGTGTGGAGCTGGAGTCTAAGGCGGAGCTGAAATCAGAGGCAGAGTTGGAGGTGGAGCTGAAGTCAGAGGCAGAGCTGGTGTGGAGCTGAAGTCAGGGACGGAGCTGAAGTTAGTGGTGAAGCTGGAGGCAGACCTGGAGATGGAGCTGAAGTCAGGCGGAGCTGGAATTGGAGGCAGAGCTGGTGTGAAGCTGAAGTCAGAGGCAGAGCTGGTGTGGAGCTGAAGTTGAAGTCAGAGGCAGAGCTGGTATGAAGCTGGAGTCTAAGGCGGAGCTGAAGGCAGAACCGGAGTCAGAGGCAGAGTTGGTGTGGAGTTGGAGGCGGAGTCAGAAGAAGAGCTGGTGTGGAGTTGAAGTTGGAGGGGGAGCTGAAGGCAGAGCAGGTGAGAGATTTGAACTCGGGTCGCTGGGGTGAGAGTCCAGTGCACTATCCACTATTCCATGAAGACTTCACTAGTGATGCAGGGAAGGAATGTACACTATATGGTTTAATGGAGCAGCCTCTGACTCCGACGCCAGTTCCCCACCAGCTCTGCCTATGACTTCAGCTCCGCCTCCGATTCCAGCTCCACACCAGTTTTGCCTCTGACCTCAGCACCACCTGCAACACCAGCTCTTCCTCTGACTCCGCCTCCAACTCCACACTAACTCTGCCTTAGACTCCATCTCCACCGCCGATTTCAGCTTCACACCAGTTCTGCCTCCAATTCTAGCTCCGCCCCTGACTTCAGCTCCATTTCCAGCTCTGCCTCTGACTTCAGCTCCACACCAGCTCCACCTCCGCCTCCGATACCAGCTCTGCCTCTAACTTCAGCTCCAGCTCCTCCTCCGCTTCTTACTTCAGCTCCACACCAGCTCTGCCTTCAGCTCCTCCTCCAACTTCAACTCCGCACCAGCTTTTCCTCTGACTCCGCTTCCAAATCCATCTCCAGTTCTGCCTTCAGCTCCGCCTTAGACTCTAGCTTCACACCAGCTCTGCCTCTGACTTCAGCTACGCTTCCGACTACAGCTCCATACCAGCTCTGCCTCTGACTTCAGCTTCACACCAGCTCTGCCACCAATTCCAGCTCCGTCGCTGATTTCAGCTCCATCTCCAGCTCTGCCCGACTTCAGCTCGGTCTCCGATTTCGGCTTCACACCAGCTCTGCCTCTGACTTCAGCTCCAGCTCCTCCTCCGATTCCAGCTCCGCCCCTGACTTCAGCTCCGCCTCCGATTCCAGCTCCACACCAGCTCTGCCTCTGACTTCAGCTCCGCCTTCAACTCCAGCTCCAAACCAGCTCCTTTTTTGGTCCCAACGGGATTTGAACTCGGGTCGCTGGGGTGAGAGTCCAGCGCACTATCCACTATACCATGAAGACTTCACTAGTGTTGCAGGGAAGGAATGTACACTATATGGTTTAATGGAGCAGCCTCTGACTCCAGTTCCACACCAGCTCCGCCTCCGATTGCAGCTCCACACCAGCTCTGCCTCTGACTACAGCTCCACCTCCAACTCTGCCTCTGACTTCAGCTCCGCCTTAGATTCCAGCTCCACACCAGCGCTGTCTCTGACTTCAGCTCCACCTCTAACTCCAGCTCTTCCTCTGACCCCGACTCCACACCAACTGTGCCTCTGACACCAGCTCTGCCTTCAGCTCCACCTTAGACTTCAGCTCCATCTCCAGCTCTGCCTCTGACTCCAGCTCCACTTCCGACTCCAGCTCCTCCTCCGACTCCAGCTCCGCCTCTGACTTCAGCTCCACACCAGCTCTGCCTCTGACTTCAGCTCCGCCTCCAACTCCAGCTCCACACCAGCTCCTTTTTTGGTCCCACCGGGATTTGAACTCGGGTCGCTGGGGTGAGAGTCCAGCGCACTATCCACTATACCATGAAGACTTCACTAGTGTTGCAGGGAAGGAATGTACACTATATGGTTTAATGGAGCAGCCTCTGACTCCGACGCCAGTTCCCCACCAGCTCTGCCTCTGACTTCAGCTCCGCCTCCGATTCCAGCTCCACACCAGTTTTGCCTCTGACTGCAACTCCAGCTCTGCCTCTGACTTCAGCTCAACACCAGCTCTTCCTCTGACTCCGCCTCCAACTCCACACTAATTCTGCCTCTGACTTCAGCTCCGCCTTAGACTCCAGCTCTGCCTCTGACTCCATCTCCGCCGCCGATTTCAGCTTCACACCAGCTCTGCCTCCAATTCTAGTTCCGCCTCTGACTTCAGCTCCATCTCCAGCTCTGCCTTCAGCTCCACTTCCGACTCCGATATCAGCTCTGCCTCTAACTTCAGCTCCAGCTCCTCCCCACACCAGTTCTGCCTTCAGCTCCTCCTCCAACTCTGACTCCAGTTCTGCCTTAGACTCTAGCTTCACACTAGCTCTGCCTCTGACTTCAGCTCCATCTCCAGCTTTGCCTCTGACTTCAGCTTCACACCAGCTCTGTCACCAATTCCAGTTCCGTCGCTGACTTCAGCTCCATCTCCAGCTCTGCCCGACTTCAGCTCGGTCTCCGATTTCAGCTTCACACCAGCTCTGCCTCTGACTTCAGCTCCGCCTCCGATTCCAGCTCCACACCAGCTCTGCCTCTGACTTCAGCTCCGCCTTCAACTCCAGCTCCACACCAGCTCCTTTTTTGGTCCCAACGGGATTTGAACTCGGGTCGCTGGGGTGAGAGTCCAGCGCACTATCCACTATACCATGAAGACTTCACTAGTGTTGCAGGGAAGGAAAGTACACTATATGGTTTAATGGAGCAGCCTCTGACTCCGACGCTAACTTCATCTCCGCCTCTGACTTCAACTCCACACCAATTCTGCCTCTGATTACAGCTCTGCCTCTTACTCCAGCTCCGCCTCCGACACCAGCTCCTCACCAGTTCTGCCTCTGACTCCAGCTCCACACCTGCTCTGCCTTCAGCTCCCCCTCCTGGAGCTGGTCAGAAGCAGAGCTGGAGATGGAGCTGAAGTCAGGGGCGGAGCTAGAATTGGAGGCAGAGCTGGTGTGAAGCTGAAATCGGCGGCGGAGGTGGAGTCAGAGGCAGAGCTGGAGTCTAAGGCTGAGCTGAAGTTAGTGTGGAGTTGGAGGCGGAGTCAGAGGAAGAGCTGGTGTTGAGCTGAAGTCAGAGGCAGAGCTGGAGTTAGAGGTGGAGCTGAAGTCAGAGGCAGAACTGATGTGGAGCTGGAATCGGAGGTGGAGCTGAAGTCAGAGGCAGAGCTGGTGGGGAACTGGCGTCGGAGTCAGAGGCTGTTCCATTAAACCATATAGTGTACATTCCTTCCCTGCAACACTAGTGAAGTCTTCATGGTATAGTGGATAGTGCGCTGGACTCTCACCCCAGCGACCCGAGTTCAAATCCCGGTGGGAACAAAAAAGGAGCTGGTGTGGAGCTGGAGTTGGCGGTGGAGCTGAAATCGGAAGCCGAGCTGAAGTCAGGGGCGGAGCTGGAGTCGGAGGAGGAGCTGAAGTCAGAGGCAGAGCTGGTGTGGAGGTGGAGCTGGAGATGGAACTGAAGTCAGAGGCGGAGCTGAAATTGGAGGCAGAGCTGGAGTCTAAGGCGGAGCTGAAGGCAGAGCTGGAGTCAGAGGCACAGTTGGTGTGGAGTTGGAGGCGGGGTCAGAGGAAGAGCTGGAGTCTAAGGCGGAGCTGGAGTCAGAGGCAGAGTTGGAGCTGAAGTCAGAAGTGGAGCTGAAGGTGGAGATGGAACTGAAGTCAGAGGCGGAGCTGAAATTGGAGGCAGAGATGGAGTCAGAGGCAGAGCTGGTGTGAAGCTGGAGTCTAAGGCGGAGCTGAAGGCAGAGGCACAGTTGGTGTGGAGTTGGAGGTGGGGTCAGAGGAAGAGCTGGAGGTGGAGCTGAAGTCAGAGATAGTGCTGGTGTGGAGCTGGAGTCTAAGGCGGAGCTGAAATCAGAGGCGGAGCTAAAGGCAGAGCTGGAGTCAGAGGCACAGTTGGTGTGGAGTTGGAGGCGGGTTCAGAGGAAGAGCTGGAGTCTAAGGCGGAGCTGGAGTCAGAGGCTGAAGGTGGAGCTGAAGCTGGAGATGGAACTGAAGTCAGAGGCGGAGCTGAAATTGGAGGCAGAGATGGAGTCAGAGGCAGAACTGGTGTGAAGCTGGAGTTGGAGCTGGAGGCAGAGTTGGAGGTGGAGCTGAAGTCAGAGACAGCGCTGGTGTGGAGCTGGAGTCTAAGGCGGAGCTGAAATCAGAGGCAGAGTTGGAGGTGGAGCTGAAGTCAGAGGCAGAGCTGGTGTGGAGCTGAAGTTAGTGGTGGAGCTGGAGTCAGAGGTAAAGCTGGTGTGAAGCTGGAGGCAGACCTGGAGATGGAGCTGAAGTCAGGCGGAGCTGGAATTGGAGGCAGAGCTGGTGTGAAGCTGAAGTCAAAGGCAGAGCTGGTGTGGAGCTGAAGTTGAAGTCAGAGGCAGAGCTGGTATGAAGCTGGAGTCTAAGGCGGAGCTGAAGGCAGAACCGGAGTCAGAGGCAGAGTTGGTGTGGAGTTGGAGGCGGAGTCAGAAGAAGAGCTGGTGTGGAGTTGAAGTTGGAGGGGGAGCTGAAGGCAGAGCAGGTGAGGAGCTGGTGTCGGAGACGGAGCTGGAGTCAGAGGTAGAATTGGTGTGGAGCTGAAGTCAGGGTCGGAGTCCATTAAACCATATAGTGTACATTCCTTCCCTGCAACACTAGTGAAGTCTTCATGGTATAGTGGATAGTGCGCTGGACTCTCACCCCAGCGACCCGAGTTCAAATCCCGGTGGGACCAAAAAAGGAGCTGGTGTGGAGCTGGAGTTGAAGGCGGAGCTGAAGTCAGAGGCAGAGCTGGTGTGAAGCTGGAGTCTAAGGCGGAGCTGAAGGCAGAGCTGGAGTCAGAGGCAGAGTTGGTGTGGAGTTGGAGGCGGGGTCAGAGGAAGAGTTGGAGGTGGAGCTGAAGTCAGAGTCAGCGCTGGTGTGGAGCTGGAGTCTAAGGCAGAGTTGGAGGTGGAGCTGAAGTCAGAGGCAGAGCTGGTGTGGAGCTGGAATCGGTGGCGGAGCTGAAGTCAGAGGCAGAGCTGGTGTGGAACTGGAGTCGGAGTCAGAGGCTGCTCCATTAAACCATATAGTGTACATTCCTTCCCTGCAACACTAGTGAAGTCTTCATGGTATAGTGGATAGTGCGCTGGACTCTCACCCCAGCGACCCGAGTTCAAATCCCGGTGGGACCAAAAAAGGAGCTGGTGTGGAGCTGGAGTTGAAGGCGGAGCTGAAGTCAGAGGCAGAGCTGGTGTGGAGCTGAAGTCAGGGGTGGAGCTGGAGCTGAAGTTAGAGGCACAGTTGGTGTGGAGTTGGAGGCGGGGTCAGAGGAAGAGCTGGAGTTGGAGCTGGAGGCAGAGTTGGAGGTGGAGCTGAAGTCAGGGGTGGAGCTGGAGTCGGAGGAGGAGCTGGAGCTGAACTTAGAGGCAGAGCTGATGTCGAAGTTGGAGGTGGAGCTGGAGTCAGAGGCAGAGCTGGTGTGGAGCTGAAGCTGGAGACGGAGCTGAAGTCAGAGGAGGAGCTGAAATTGGAGGCACAGCTGGTGTGAAGCTGAAGTCGTAGGCGGAGCTGGTGTGGAGCTGAAGTCAGAGGCAGAGCTGGTGTGAAGCTGGAGTCTAAGGCGGAGCTGAAGGCAGAGCTGGAGTCAGAGGCAGAGTTGGTGTGGAGTTGGAGGCAAATTTACAAAGAAATATATATATTCTCCAAAAATCATGCACGCTTCTTAAGAACACAACACAACACATTAGCGTCAGCTCCACACCAGCTCTGACTTCAGCTCCGCCTCTGACTCCGACTCCAGCTCCTCACCAGCTCTGCCTCCAGCTCCGCCTCTGACTCTAGCACACCAGCTCTGCCTTCAGCTCCGCCTCCAACTCCAGCTCTGCCTCTGACTTTAGCTCCGCCTCCAACTCCACACCAGCTCTGCCTCTGACTTCAGCTCCGCTTCCGATTTCAGCTCCACACCAGCTCTGCCTCTGACTTCAGCTCCACCTCTAGCACTGCCTCCAGCTCCACACCAGCTGTGCCTCTAACTTCAGCTCCACACCAACTGTGCCTCTGACTCCAGCACCAGCTCCACACCAGCTCCGTCTCCAGTTTCACACCAGCTCTGCCTCTGACATCAGCTCCGTCTCTGACTCCAACTCCACACCAACTCCAGCTCCTTTTTTGGTCCCACCGGGATTTGAACTCGGGTCGCTGGGGTGAGAGTCCAGTGCACTATCCACTATTCCATGAAGACTTCACTAGTGTTGCAGGGAAGGAATGTACACTATATGGTTTAATGGAGCAGCCTCTGACTCCGACGCCAGTTCCCCACCAGCTCTGCCTATGACTTCAGCTCCGCCTCCGATTCCAGCTCCACACCAGTTTTGCCTCTGACCTCAGCACCACCTGCAACACCAGCTCTTCCTCTGACTCCGCCTCCAACTCCACACTAACTCTGCCTTAGACTCCATCTCCACCGCCGATTTCAGCTTCACACCAGTTCTGCCTCCAATTCTAGCTCCGCCCCTGACTTCAGCTCCATTTCCAGCTCTGCCTCTGACTTCAGCTCCACACCAGCTCCACCTCCGCCTCCGATACCAGCTCTGCCTCTAACTTCAGCTCCAGCTCCTCCTCCGCTTCTTACTTCAGCTCCACACCAGCTCTGCCTTCAGCTCCTCCTCCAACTTCAACTCCGCACCAGCTTTTCCTCTGACTCCGCTTCCAAATCCATCTCCAGTTCTGCCTTCAGCTCCGCCTTAGACTCTAGCTTCACACCAGCTCTGCCTCTGACTTCAGCTACGCTTCCGACTACAGCTCCATACCAGCTCTGCCTCTGACTTCAGCTTCACACCAGCTCTGCCACCAATTCCAGCTCCGTCGCTGATTTCAGCTCCATCTCCAGCTCTGCCCGACTTCAGCTCGGTCTCCGATTTCGGCTTCACACCAGCTCTGCCTCTGACTTCAGCTCCAGCTCCTCCTCCGATTCCAGCTCCGCCCCTGACTTCAGCTCCGCCTCCGATTCCAGCTCCACACCAGCTCTGCCTCTGACTTCGGCTCCGCCTTCAACTCCAGCTCCAAACCAGCTCCTTTTTTGGTCCCAACGGGATTTGAACTCGGGTCGCTGGGGTGAGAGTCCAGCGCACTATCCACTATACCATGAAGACTTCACTAGTGTTGCAGGGAAGGAATGTACACTATATGGTTTAATGGAGCAGCCTCTGACTCCAGTTCCACACCAGCTCCGCCTCCGATTGCAGCTCCACACCAGCTCTGCCTCTGACTACAGCTCCACCTCCAACTCTGCCTCTGACTTCAGCTCCGCCTTAGATTCCAGCTCCACACCAGCGCTGTCTCTGACTTCAGCTCCACCTCTAACTCCAGCTCTTCCTCTGACCCCGACTCCACACCAACTGTGCCTCTGACACCAGCTCTGCCTTCAGCTCCACCTTAGACTCCAGCTCTGACTCCAGCTTCAGCTCCGCCTCTGACTTCAGCTCCATCTCCAGCTCTGCCTCTGACTCCAGCTCCACTTCCGACACCAGCTCCAGCTCCTCCTCCGACTTCAGCTCCACACCAGCTCTGCCTCTGACTTCAGCTCCGCCTCCAACTCCAGCTCCACACCAGCTCCTTTTTTGGTCCCACCGGGATTTGAACTCGGGTCGCTGGGGTGAGAGTCCAGCGCACTATCCACTATACCATGAAGACTTCACTAGTGTTGCAGGGAAGGAATGTACACTATATGGTTTAATGGAGCAGCCTCTGACTCCGACGCCAGTTCCCCACCAGCTCTGCCTCTGACTTCAGCTCCGCCTCCGATTCCAGCTCCACACCAGTTTTGCCTCTGACTGCAACTCCAGCTCTGCCTCTGACTTCAGCTCAACACCAGCTCTTCCTCTGACTCCGCCTCCAACTCCACACTAATTCTGCCTCTGACTTCAGCTCCGCCTTAGACTCCAGCTCTGCCTCTGACTCCATCTCCGCCGCCGATTTCAGCTTCACACCAGCTCTGCCTCCAATTCTAGTTCCGCCACTGACTTCAGCTCCATCTCCAGCTCTGCCTTCAGCTCCACTTCCGACTCCGATATCAGCTCTGCCTCTAACTTCAGCTCCAGCTCCTCCCCACACCAGTTCTGCCTTCAGCTCCTCCTCCAACTCTGACTCCAGTTCTGCCTTAGACTCTAGCTTCACACTAGCTCTGCCTCTGACTTCAGCTCCATCTCCAGCTTTGCCTCTGACTTCAGCTTCACACCAGCTCTGTCACCAATTCCAGCTCCGTCGCTGACTTCAGCTCCATCTCCAGCTCTGCCCGACTTCAGCTCGGACTCCGATTTCAGCTTCACACCAGCTCTGTCTCTGACTTCAGCTCCAGCTCCTCCTCCAATTCCAGCTCCGCCCCTGACTTCAGCTCCGCCTCCGATTCCAGCTCCACACCAGCTCTGCCTCTGAATTCAGCTCCGCCTTCAACTCCAGCTCCACACCAGCTCCTTTTTTGGTCCCAACGGGATTTGAACTCGGGTCGCTGGGGTGAGAGTCCAGCGCACTATCCACTATACCATGAAGACTTCACTAGTGTTGCAGGGAAGGAAAGTACACTATATGGTTTAATGGAGCAGCCTCTGACTCCGACGCTAACTTCATCTCCGCCTCTGACTTCAACTCCACACCAATTCTGCCTCTGATTACAGCTCTGCCTCTTACTCCAGCTCCGCCTCCGACACCAGCTCCTCACCAGTTCTGCCTCTGACTCCAGCTCCACACCTGCTCTGCCTTCAGCTCCCCCTCCTGGAGCTGGTCAGAAGCAGAGCTGGAGATGGAGCTGAAGTCAGGGGCGGAGCTAGAATTGGAGGCAGAGCTGGTGTGAAGCTGAAATCGGCGGCGGAGCTGGAGTCAGAGGCAGAGCTGGAGTCTAAGGCTGAGCTGAAGTTAGTGTGGAGTTGGAGGCGGAGTCAGAGGAAGAGCTGGTGTTGAGCTGAAGTCAGAGGCAGAGCTGGAGTTAGAGGTGGAGCTGAAGTCAGAGGCAGAACTGATGTGGAGCTGGAATCGGAGGTGGAGCTGAAGTCAGAGGCAGAGCTGGTGGGGAACTGGCGTCGGAGTCAGAGGCTGTTCCATTAAACCATATAGTGTACATTCCTTCCCTGCAACACTAGTGATGTCTTCATGGTATAGTGGATAGTGCGCTGGACTCTCACCCCAGCGACCCGAGTTCAAATCCCGGTGGGAACAAAAAAGGAGCTGGTGTGGAGCTGGAGTTGGCGGTGGAGCTGAAATCGGAAGCCGAGCTGAAGTCAGGGGCGGAGCTGGAGTCGGAGGAGGAGCTGAAGTCAGAGGCAGAGCTGGTGTGGAGGTGGAGCTGGAGATGGAACTGAAGTCAGAGGCGGAGCTGAAATTGGAGGCAGAGCTGGAGTCTAAGGCGGAGCTGAAGGCAGAGCTGGAGTCAGAGGCACAGTTGGTGTGGAGTTGGAGGCGGGGTCAGAGGAAGAGCTGGAGTCTAAGGCAGAGTTGGAGCTGAAGTCAGAAGTGGAGCTGAAGGTGGAGATGGAACTGAAGTCAGAGGCGGAGCTGAAATTGGAGGCAGAGATGGAGTCAGAGGCAGAGCTGGTTTGAAGCTGGAGTCTAAGGCGGAGCTGAAGGCAGAGGCACAGTTGGTGTGGAGTTGGAGGTGGGGTCAGAGGAAGAGCTGGAGGTGGAGGTGAAGTCAGAGATAGCGCTGGTGTGGAGCTGGAGTCTAAGGCGGAGCTGAAATCAGAGGCGGAGCTAAAGGCAGAGCTGGAGTCAGAGGCACAGTTGGTGTGGAGTTGGAGGCGGGGTCAGAGGAAGAGCTGGAGTCTAAGGCGGAGCTGGAGTCAGAGGCTGAAGGTGGAGCTGAAGCTGGAGATGGAACTGAAGTCAGAGGCGGAGCTGAAATTGGAGGCAGAGATGGAGTCAGAGGCAGAGCTGGTGTGAAGCTGGAGTTGGAGCTGGAGGCAGAGACAGCGCTGGTGTGGAGCTGGAGTCTAAGGCGGAGCTGAAATCAGAGGCAGAGGTGGAGCTGAAGTCAGAGGCAGAGCTGGTGTGGAGCTGAAGTCAGGGACGGAGCTGAAGTTAGTGGTGGAGCTGGTGTGAAGCTGGAGGCAGACCTGGAGATGGAGCTGAAGTCAGGCGGAGCTGGAGTTGGAGGCAGAGCTGGTGTGAAGCTGAAGTCAGAGGCAGAGCTGGTGTGGAGCTGAAGTTGAAGTCAGAGGCAGAGCTGGTATGAAGCTGGAGTCTAAGGCGGAGCTGAAGGCAGAACCGGAGTCAGAGGCAGAGTTGGTGTGGAGTTGGAGGCGGAGTCAGAAGAAGAGCTGGTGTGGAGTTGAAGTTGGAGGGGGAGCTGAAGGCAGAGCAGGTGAGGAGCTGGTGTCGGAGACGGAGCTGGAGTCAGAGGTAGAATTGGTGTGGAGCTGAAGTCAGGGTCGGAGTCCATTAAACCATATAGTGTACATTCCTTCCCTGCAACACTAGTGAAGTCTTCATGGTATAGTGGATAGTGCGCTGGACTCTCACCCCAGCGACCCGAGTTCAAATCCCGGTGGGACCAATAAAGGAGCTGGTGTGGAGCTGGAGTTGAAGGCGGAGCTGAAGTCAGAGGCAGAGCTGGTGTGAAGCTGGAGTCTAAGGCGGAGCTGAAGGCAGAGCTGGAGTCAGAGGCAGAGTTGGTGTGGAGTTGGAGGCGGGGTCAGAGGAAGAGCTGGTGTGGAGCTGGAGTTGGAGGTGGGGTCAGAGGAAGAGTTGGAGGTGGAGCTGAAGTCAGAGTCAGCGCTGGTGTGGAGCTGGAGTCTAAGGCAGAGTTGGAGGTGGAGCTGAAGTCAGAGGCAGAGCTGGTGCGGAGCTGGAATCGGTGGCGGAGCTGAAGTCAGAGGCAGAGCTGGTGTGGAGCTGGAGTCGGAGCCAGAGGCTGCTCCATTAAACCATATAGTGTACATTCCTTCCCTGCAACACTAGTGAAGTCTTCATGGTATAGTGGATAGTGCGCTGGACTCTCACCCCAGCGACCCGAGTTCAAATCCCGGTGGGACCAAAAAAGGAGCTGGTGTGGAGTTGGAGGCGGAGCTGTAGTCAGAGGCAGAGCTGGTGTGGAGCTGAAATCGGAGGCCGAGTTGAAGTCAGGGACGGAGCTGGAGCTGAAGTCAGAGGCAGAGCTGATATGGAGCTGAAGGCAGAGCTGGTGTCGGAGGCAGAGCTCTCTAATACTGTGCTGCTTTGATATTTTGTTCCAGAAGATGAATACATGCTTGATCTTTTCTGTTCATAAATAAGTATACAGAAGAAGTTGAGGTGACAATTATGACATTGAATAAAAATCTCCACCTCCTACACATAAATTTAATGAATCTGAATTAAAAGAACAAATGAAACCATTTGGCTTGTTGTGTTCTCAAGACACAATGTGTTTTGACCTTTTTAGCTTTGATTTGCAGTAATTCTCAAAGTTCACTCTGAATATATTGCACTGCAGGGCACACAGGACTGTTTTGTATTTTCTGCAAGAAGCAATTAAATCCACACAGAGATGTGTTTATACATATGTTGGCGTATATCTCTTACCAATGTTTATTTGCGTGACT
Source organism: Syngnathus leptorhynchus (assembly GCF_054491065.1). Classification (NCBI taxonomy): domain Eukaryota; kingdom Metazoa; phylum Chordata; class Actinopteri; order Syngnathiformes; family Syngnathidae; genus Syngnathus; species Syngnathus leptorhynchus. The sequence continues at coordinate 12,690,505 of NC_141199.1, read as the reverse complement.
GAGCAGGCATATGCATTGAAATTTTGAGGGCATTTGCCCAAGCCCCAAAAAAGGTCAACCATCACCATAAATATTCAATTAAAACACACAATATATATAAAACATATGTATTTAGTTCTCTTAACATAATCACCACTAAATAGTGCAACTATCAGCAAAACATATGAATAATTGTTGGTAATCAAACAATGTTTTGAGTAAAATAGTGCTTCATTTTGCATCAAAACGAACTTAGAGGGGGAATTCAAAATAAAAAAAGGGCCAGCAGCCCTTACACTATACAGATGCACATGTCCGTGAGGGAGTAAGGTGAGTGAGGGGGTGATGATAAGCCAGTGAGTGAGTGAGTGAGTTATGTGCCGATGTGAATGATTTAGTAACTGTGGCTGAGTCGATCGCTGTATGTGGGTGACTGACTGATTGAGTTTGAGCAATTGTTGGGAGAGACTTTGTGAATAGGTGGCAGTCTGAGTTAGTGTGTTTCAGTGGGTGCAGGTCATTCAGTCATCCATCAATTGATGATTCAGATTCTGTTTGTGACAAGGGCAGCTGGAATGAGTGTGCTACCTTGTGGGTGGTTTACTAAATTACTATTTACAAGTGAGGTTGGAGGTGGGTGAATGAATGAGTTAGGTCATTAGGATGTTTTACAGTGAGAGTGTGATCATGTATGAATAAATTAATTGGTACTTTTTGGACACATTTTCTTGATAACAGAAACACATGACGTTCGTAACAACGCTAAAGGCGGTTTGTTCTGTAAATGTGTTATCATGCGCACCAATTGGATTATCAATCAACACAAATCCCCTTCTCGTTCGGAATAAAATCTTGATCCGAATGAGCTTGATCTGGTCAGAAAATGTTTCAGACGCCATTGAGTGGCTAAATAAAGTCGGATTTACAGAGGTTGAGAGAGTGCGAATCGGCAGGTGAGTGATTGTGGTTATGGATGGAGTGAATTAATTATTGATCATGGAAGGGACTCAGTCTGACTGATACATATCTATCGAGTCTGTGAGTGAGTTCATAAAAACTGGATGACTCTAGACGTGGATAGTTGGCACACGTGGGATTATTTGGAAATGTGACAGATAAAGGTAAAAAGAAGATTTGGGGTGTACAAAATCTCCAAGAATTTCCCTACAAAATGATTTTATTATGGACAGAAAGTCTACAATTCAAACAAAGTGTTATCACACAGAAAGTAGTCGATTACACCAGCCGACGGATGCTTTGAAATGATCTTCCTTGTCAAGCTCTGATACCGACAGTAGCTCAATATGAAGTATTACCTCTTTGGGATGGTAATACTGTGAGTGTGATAACAAATGGGCTCTTTAAGAGAAAAGAGAAATTGAATCAGAGTGAGAAAAGTAGGAGAGAAAATATGAAAACTGCTCACTTCTCTGTGCTTTTCCCGAGTCCATAGCGCTGTGTTTGAACTGAATATAATTCAAACAACCCCTGAAGGCTTTTATATTATTACTGCTAGAACTAATGCAGTAATGTTCATTTCCCTGCAGGTAATGGTGGAGCATTTGCAAAGGATGGTTATGATCTCATAGCATTTTATGTATGCTAAAACGGAGTGACTTGCTTCTTCTTGAGTGTAGCAACAATTTCATAGTGGATGCACAGAACCTTGGAAAGAAAGATAGTGATGGGGAGAGAAAGAAAGGAAAGATCAGGGGTCAATCCTTTAGAAAGTAGACCTGTGGGCGTTCCACGGTAGTTAAGTGGCAAAGTCCTCGGGCTGTCGGTGCACGCATGGCAGACTCTGTCACAAATAGTTTCCATGCAAAGGAAACAGGCTGCTCGAGGTTTCCAAGGATTTTTTTTGAATTACAGTAACAAAACTGTAGCACTGGGAGCAAGTCAGGTTACATGCGAAGGACGGCCAGGCTTTTGTTTGCTTGTCAGTCAACAGCAATTGCCTTCCATTTTCCGTGGTGCACAAGTGCACATTTTCTCACACAAAGGGCTTGGTTTAAACGTATCACAAACAGCGGGTGCTAACAGGCTGAGAGACCTGTTGGTGGGCGAATGTTATGTTTCCCCATTGCCTCTTATTTTTGCCAGGAGATCCTCCTCGCTATATAGTAGTAAAAATGAATATTATCATGCGGAAAATGTAGAACTATTCATTGAAGGTATCTTTTTAATGAATCTTTTGAATGAACTGAGCTGTAGAATCAAATTGTCAAAGAAAATGAATTCCCTCAAAACGTATTCTGTGTAGATTAATGCAAACATGCGTATTACCTTTGAATTTATTGCAATAACTTTTTTTAGGAGTTGCAAAATGCTACAGCTAAAAGGGTAGGCCATTAAAATGTGTTGCCTCAGAGAAATTCAAGTTTTGGTGTATTATATGAACATGATGTTCCTTGTTAGCCATGTGACAGTCCTGTTGAAGCCGCGTGGCACAAGGCGTTCTATTCCTTGGATTTTAAATTTAAGTCCGAAGCTGCAACGTGACTCTATACAAATATATGAAGGTAGCTGGTGTCTTTAAACATAATCTAAAATCTGCTGTTTAGTAAACTTTTCTTTTAAAATGATCACAAAATATTCCATCTTTCATAACAATACAGACATTTTAATTTTGCATTGTTTTGTTTTTTTCATTTCACTCTTGGGTCTTTGCAAAAGTCCGAAATAGTGTACTATCCCCAAGCCACGGGATGCCCACACTGTCAAGTTCCAAATTTTTTCAACCTTTTGGGTTTAAAGTTAACAGGTATGTATGTGTGTGGAAGTGTGGGACTAATGTATATTTTCGTGCCCATCATCACTTATTAGATTGAAAATGAGTTGAGGTTTATCGACGTTTCAATGTGGGCGGGCACGTGCACACACACACACACACACACACACACACACACACACACACACACAATAATTCAGTCAAGTTCAGCAGGAAAGGTGTCACAGGAAATTTAATTCACCAGAGGCAGAAACGCCTGAGCTCAATTTTAACTCAATTCCAAATCCATGAGGGAATATGTAAATATATGCGGCGCGCTAGAGTATTTCAATAGCTCACTGTTCCATGTAGTTGCAGAGAACACCCACATCTCACCATCAAATTGCTTTTAACATAGCAACCCAATAACTGTACCCTTCTAACAACTTGGACACCGAAGCTGTAAACACACACACACATAAGCACACACATATTTCCAACATTATGGCAGCCTGTTCCATCCCATTTGACTGACATACTGTTAGACTGTGAACTTCACACCACCATCCAAATGGCAGCCACGTGCTGTCTGGATGTTGTTGGTTGTTTTTACATGATAACATAAATGATGACAAACATAAAAAAGATTGCATCTCAGTTATTGAATCGTGGCCACTGTGAGTAAATCAAAAGACATCATTCTTGCGCATTACCGGGTTTTAAATGATTTGGATATGATGGCAACGAAGTCGAAAATGATGTTTGCGTCATGTTTCCCTAATGACAGGAAAAGCTGTTCTGGATCTCATCTCCATTAATGGAGGAGGCGAATGAAACGTGACAGCGTTCACAATGCCGGGATGAAAAATGTCCACCAAGGTGCGCACTCAAACTGACATGACACGAAGATAAACGTTCTCTAATTTTCACGTGTCCCTGTGTTGGGACACTTTCATTTTTATTCTAAGCTGCTAATTGCCACTTAATCAGACACTGTTAATTGGTAATTAAGCATTAAGATAATGCTTGCTGTTAAATATGTGATTGAAATAATGAATTGCACGGATCAAATCATGTTTATGTGCTCACATAGAATTAGAACCTGCTCTCCTTCATCAAGCCTCACTGAATGAGAGCTAAGCGCCTTTGCTCGTCTGTCTGTAATGGAGATGAAATGAGGGAAGACAAAAAATACAAAGGGGGTATATTAATGTTTAACACAAAGATGAAATGGAAAACGATTCGGAGTGGGATAGGGCAATGCCTACGGGCAAAGACGAGAGACAAGGCGCGAGTTGGAGTTTGGGGACGAAGACGGAGGAAATAATTTAGAGGGATTTAAAACCCTGGAACACTTAATTAGGTAGCGGTACTAAACTAACTTGGGACTCGGCAGCCTTGCAAGCGCCTCGCGAAATGAATGAATACATAATCTCATGATTCCTATTGCGCAGACGGCTTGACATTCTCAGCAAAGACAAGAGGTCTTGTTTGAGAATTGAAAGTAGCATTGATTGAAGAGAAAAAACTGGGGTGATGCAAGGAACATGTTTTATTGTTTTGTTAGATGTGCGTGTATCTACTGCATACAAAGCGGTGCACCAATAGAACATAATGTGCAATTTATAAAACGGTATTTTGCCAAACACGGAGATAAAGTCTACATAAAACATTCATTCCGAATGATGGCCGGGGGAGGGATCTTGAAACAACCCGTACTTTTTCGAAAAGTCAGAACAGTTATTTGTTGTTAGGTTTGCCGTAAAATTTGGTGTTGATTTATCAACGGCATGCCCAGTAACGTTTCATTGCTCTTTGCAGTGAAAAGGAGTAACACAAAAGAAGGCTCTCTTCTGCATGCACAAATATGATAGTCACTCTGAATAACTTATTTTTGCCAGTGATGAATGCGTCAGAGACAACGGGCTTCACTGCTTTGTTAGCATGTCAAAAAGCCTTGCCATTATTTTTGTGTCTACAGTATTTTACATTGAACATTTGAATATTCTGATGTTAACTGTGGTGTGGGTCATTGTCTTGCTGACAGGTGGCTTTTATTATACTTGAACATATTTTAACAACAGTGTAGCCGTTGTTATTATGAAACACACCCACATCCCGAGATATTTGAATGTGTCTACAAAAACACATGCTAATTAGACAGCTACAGACACAAAGACTTGCCACCCCTGCACACCCCATAAGAGACAGGGAGGCTGGTTGGCACCCACTGATGGTGTGCTGAAGCCTTGAAAGTGACAGTTGCCCAGGGCTGTAACACATTGTGGGTCCTTCATATAAGCAGATTGCTTTTGCTTGCTTCTAGTACATCTCCATCGCGTTGTTTAGAAGTTGGTTTCATCACAAATAACAGTACTAATGATAGCCAGAATTTGGTTGTTATTTACAAAACAGTTCAAATGCATTTTAAATACAACATTTAATAACGATAAGAGGTGACAACAAAATAGACCGGGTGTGCCTGGCATTCAAATGTATGGGACGCGACATAGAAATGAAATTATTATTAAAATAAATGTCTCATTCTAATTCATCCATACAAAAATATGTCAGTCAATAAATGTTGGTTGATTTTGCCGCCTCCAGAAATCTTTCATAGGCATGGCCAGATCGGGACACATCAAATCTTGAGATGGCACACCAAAACTAAAAGCCGATTTTCAATAGTTCATGACAGCCGTCAAGAGGGGGGCGGGCACCTAGAGCCGAAATGTAAGCGTCAGACTATTAACATTACAGTTTTGAGGTTGTGTAACAAAGAAATAAATCATAATGTGTATCTTCATTGTAAAACAGCAGATGTGGCCAGTCAATTATCAAGGGTGACCTTGGCCACCCATGGCCACCCACTTGTAGCGCCCCTGTATTTATTTAAAAAGACCACTTATCATACCATGAGTGTCATGGTCTTAACAGTGCCATCATACTGTCACCAATGACTGTTTAACTTTCAATAAACTCATTGTAAAAACCGGGCACGAACATTCCCATTTGATCCTTTCTATCTTTTTGGCTGCTGATTCAAACACAACTTAAGACAGAAGCTTTGTGTGCACATCTTCTGACACTCCAAACGTTGGTCTGACACTCAAACGCTGCTGACTGACAGCGTCGACACGCTTTTCTGACAGATCAAACCCGATTTACGATGCAGGCATGCCGTCTGCTTGTGCACGTGTGTCATTCTGGGAGCCAGAGACGAGCCAGGGGAATTAGGGGTCACCACTGAAAAGTATCGGCACATACATATGTCGTCTAACTTCTGGGTAGTTATGACCCAGTACCACCTGGCCTCAAACACATGGCGGCATCACATTCTGACTTGCTTCTTCTTTTTTTTTTCAGTTCAGTTGAAGGACTTCATTATTTATAGGATTCATCTACACAGGAAGTGGGTGCAGGCTTAAACAAAGGCAAATCAACAAAGAAATGTGGTAGTCAAATCAAATGAGTAGAGATATCCATCAATTTTGAACAAATTTCATTGCAATCAACCAATTTATGTATTTTTATATATTTCTTCTAAAACACACAAACATCAGGTTTTATGCATTATTCGCTGAGGAACTGGCACATTTGTAAAATGCCCCTGTAAATCTCACATGAAATATACAATATGGATCTTGGCTCATTCCCCACCCCTCCACAAAATTCTTATGTTCTGTTCTCATCATCAATTATACGAACGCGTCTAAATTCCAATTCTTATTAGAAAGGCAGTCTTTTGATGTTCTTCTCCGACTCATATGGTGAAATTAAGCGAATCGTAAATCTTAAATTAATTCATAGTAATAAAGATGCCTAAATTCAAAGATTATGGTATTCTTGAAACATTAAACTATTCCACCCCTCGGCAAGCAAACCATAAATAAATTACCCAAAAATAAAGGTTTGTGAATAGTAACATACGGCCTACATCACTCTGGCGTTACACCCAGATAGTGGTTAGGAGCAAATATAACATTACGAGTAGTCATCAATTAACAAACGTTCATAAAAAATATTTTGAAATTTAAAAAATGAACAAAGTTGACTGATGTTTATAAATATCATAATATGCCAAATTGAATATAGTTGGAAAAAATTAAATGTCCGAGTATAAAAAATGGTCACCATTCTAACCTTCGAAGCTACATCTAAGAGACCATTCAAGGCACGGATACTGATGATTGTCAGATATATAGAATGTGACATTGTACATCTGGGAAAATGTTCAATCTGGAATCAAAGCCTAGAAAGTGAGTGAGCAATGTAAAGCAGCAAAGTGACAGGGGGCCAATGATTATTTCACATCAGCCTTCTGTACAAACTGCATGGAGATGAAGTGATGTCGTTAAATGTTATGTTGATGTTGTGCAGAGTAATAGTCATGTTCAAGGAAGTCTGCTCATTCATAACGCACATCCCGCCGACAAACTTCTGTTACCAAAGGGCAGATTGCTACATAAAATGACATGCTGCGTCAGCATTTTGACAATGATTACCAGTTTGGCATAAACGAGCAAAGGTGGTGGTAAAATGGGAGACTTCGAGCAACGTGGTGAAATAAATTTAACTGAGCACCCGGTAGACCATCACAAAGGATCATATAAGAATTTGGAGATGCGCCAAATTATACCCATCTCATACATATTTCTAAATTCTGACATTAAAATTCATTCACTGAAAAATGTTGTATTGCGGGCTGCACCAAAACTGTTTTCCTTCTTGCCTTGAACTTTAAAAAAAACATTTTCCATGTCTGTTTTTCCAATTATTGTTATTATTATTATTATTATTATTATTGTGTTTTCATGTAGGCACTTTGGTTTGATGACTAGATGTCACCATTTTTTATTTATTTTACAGTCTTAAAAAAATATTTCTAGCCTATTTTCTGCAAACTTCTAAACAAAGCACGGCTTGTAGCTAAAATACATTTCCATTTCAAAGGTGTACTATCCTCCCACATCCCTCATTAATATATGAATGCGGCAGAACGCGTCAAGTCAAATGAAACGCAGATTAAAAATAAACAGAATTAGCATGTCAGGAGTGTGTAATGCTTCTGCCAATCTTATCCGTGACGTGTAAGGTTCCACACAAACTACGCAAACTTAAATTCTTCCTCACATCGTCGTATCCGTACCAAAATAGGTAAAGTAAAGCGAGGAATTCTTTCAATTATGCATTCGCATTGTGGAGTTGCTGGATTTCTCCAGGTGTTAGATGAAAGCAGGGCGAGTGCATCTGTGTGAGTACGTGGCCTCAGGCCGTCAATGAAAGGTGCTGCTGAGGGAATTCCCCCATAGCCAGAGTTTCTCAGTCAAAAGGAAATCTTGCATCTCTGCTGCTTCTTGCATGCCACAGATGCGCAAACGCGCCCCTTTTGAGTCTCAAGGCTGAGGCTCCAACACACTGAGCCATACATTTAAATCTTATGTGTAAGCGTCCCTTTTCATCATTGCAAACACACATTAGAAGTGTTTATGCAGGCCTGACTCACCGTGTTAAAGGTCAATGCAAAACGGATGTATTATCAAAGAATAGATATACTTTTGAATATTTGTTTCATATGTTGAAAATAAAAAAAAAATTCAATTAATCTCCTATTGGTTAAGAATTGGAAACTATTATTGCAAAGTGGTCAAACTCAAGGCCCAGGGGCCAGATATGGCCCGCCACATCATTTTATGTGGCCCACGAAACCAATTTGTGCATTGATGTGTCAATACGGAAAAATAAATTGCCTTCAATTTTTGAATATAGAGATATCACTAGCAATTTTTGTCACCATTGATCTTTTAAAAACAGTTGAACAGTTTTTACTAGCCTCTGATTTCAAAACTAATTTATTGACAGTTGACAGTCATAATGGTCTCTCTGTAGGAAACTGACTACAATGAGGCCGGCGATAAAAATGAGTTTGACACCCCTAATATTGTGATCGTCCTGAAAAATGTTTTAATCATTGCATGCGTGTTCCGAGTGTTGTTGATATTTTGCACTAAGGAACTTACTCAGTGAGCATGTATTTTTCATCAAACATATTAAACAGGAAGGCTTTCATAGATGTTTTAGCATGGCTGTGCTTTTCAAAGTGCTTTTGGCAATGTCTAGAGTTCACATTGTGCGTCTGCGTGTGCATGTTCATGTTGATCAGGCCGCAGGGGGTCACCCTTGTATGCAGCCCTGTTAACCGATTCTGACATATGTGGCATCGCATGTGCACAGCTAACTGTGTTGTTTTGTGTGTCAACGCATGCTCACCGTACCGAAGCCAGTGTGTTTAAATTACATTTTCAGTACTTTGCTCCATTTCTTCAGATCCATTTTTCACCGCTGTTCTCCATTTTAGGGTTTTATTAGATAGGACGATTCTTGCCGCCGGCAATTGTCATCGCAGCACTCTACATTCAAAGGCGTGTGTGTTTTGAAAAGCAGTGTGTGTGTGTGTGTGTGTGTGTGTGCGCTAAGTGCACGTGTATGCTTATACTTTCTATCTCGGCTTCCTAAAATGTATAGTCTGCTTAAGGTGGATTTCGTGTTTTCTAAGATCGCATAATTCCGTGCAAGTTTTAAATTCCTTCGGCATTGCCCTTGACTCCATCTACCACAATGCATTATGCTTCTTATAATTTCATGGATTCTGCTATCTTATTGGACCCCGTATTTGTATTTCTGTCATCACACACACACACACACACACACACACACACACACACACACACACACACACACACACACACAAACACACAGCCTGGGGGCTCCATCTATTAGCGCGCCATCCATCACATATAACTTCAATACGTGAGGAATAGAAAAATGCTTACACAGCCAGATGAGAAATTTCTGAGACTATGATAGAAACCTGCATAGAGACTTGAACTCACACACACACACACGCGCACACACACGCACATGCACGCACGCACGTGCACATGCACAGTGAGCAAGGTCAAATGCGCTAAACCAATTACGGATATCAAGATGCTATTTTTCTGACGTATGTGTGTGCATGCATCTTTCCTATGTGTGACATAATTATATGGGTGGATACCGTATGTGTTGTTTTCTAAAGCTGCCCAAGGGCGTATGGCATAATGCACGTATTCAAATATCAAAGTCGTCTATTCTGCTTTTCTTTTGACCGCTTTCAAAGTAGTTTTCATTTTCAAGGTTTATCCTCCGCCAACAGGGTTGCTCGGGCTTTGCAGGGTAAACCTTTCTTCTGTGTAGCTTTTGAATGACGAACGGCATCACCGTGGTGCATCACATTTTTATTCACTAAAGAATTTTCTCTATAGCATATATATAGATCGATTGAAAATGATGTGACTACTATGAAAATACTAAACTATATGTATTTATTTATTTATTTATTTATTTATTTATTTATTTTCTGGTGAGGAAGCCCATCTTTTTAGATCCAACCATTTTTTAAAACCTGCATTACTAGCAAACTAGTTCATCATTATTCAGAGAAACAAGGTAAAAGGTAGTAAGGTACTTTTTTTTTTTTCACCGTCAACATTTAAATGCTCATCTGATGGACTTCTGTGCAGTCTTTTAAAAGTTATTGCCATTTCACACCAAGAAATTGATCAATCTTGTTTCATTCCTAACTTTTAACGTGGCCACAAAGGAGCAAAATCGTTGGAACCTGGAGGGTGCTTGCAAACATACAAGCATTGTTTTTGTCCAATAAATGTTACCTGAGCCTGAGGGGGGAAATTTGAGTTGAGGGATGTGCAATAAAGATGAGTATGGACAGAAGAGCGTGAAACATACCCAAACAAATCTATTATGAGACATATTGATCCATACTGAGTGATAGGCACCTTGCTGCAGAACTGTGAATGTTAGCTCTCTAGTTTGAGGGAGAAGGGGGGAAAGAATTTCCCATGAGATGTAATGGAGCAAAGTATGCTCGATGTTTTTGCCATTCGGATTGCTTGTGATGATTAAAATTCTCATCGTGTTATGCGATTGTGTGCCGTATAATGCAATATGGACAGAGAGCTCCACATACTGCAAGCTGTCGACTTTGTTTCTTATTTTCTCCTTGCTGTTGTTCCCGCATAATTGTATGCCTGTTTTATGGGATTCTGTGCCTTGCACATTTATTGTGCCTACTCATCGGAATGACTTCACAATTCCAATTTAGTTCGTTGTGTCCTGGGTCGTCCCTGGGTCCACCTCCCCCAGTGGGACTTGCCCGGAACACCTCGCTAGGGAGGCGTCCAGGTAGGAACCTGACAAGATGCCCGAGCCACCTCATCTGGCTCCTCTCAATACGGAGAGCTCATCCCGGATGACCAAGATTCTTCAAGCTCATTTTTGCCACTTGTATCCAAGATTTTATTCTTTCAGTCAGAACTCACAGCTATTGAGGGTAGGAATGTAGCTCGAACGGTAAATCAAGAGCCTCGCCTTCCGGCTCAGCTCCTTCTTCACTACGACAGACCCATACAAAGTCCACATCCCTGCAGACGCCTTGCCGAGCCGCCTCTTGATCTCTCATTCCATCCCCAAGATACTTGGTGGAGTCCAAGCCTCATTGGACACCAGTGGCAGGTCGTGCCTTTCAGATGTAAGCCTTCACATCTATCTGCCTTAGTGTTTTTATACCCTTTTCTTCCTCTGAGTCTAGCCACAAGTGGCGTTCTGGCTGACAGTGACGTGAAAACAGCCACACTTACCTGACCAAGGAACAAAGGACAATACCTCCACTTCACAGCCTGGTTCACTTAGAAGTCACTGCTGCTAGTGCAATTTTAAACTTTCACAAAGAATGCACATATTGACACTTTGACAGCTGTAATAGCCAAATTGCACCAAAGGTTTGCTGCCAAAAGAAACGTCTCCAGTAAAAGAAGAAATTGATGGTGAAAATCAACACTGATACAAAGTGTAAAGGAATAGGGAACAGTAGAAAAAAAAAATCTTCTTTCTTGTGGTATTTTGCATTTATATTGCAAAATAAATGTGTTCTTATCGCTCCTTTCATATTATTAGCTTTGTCTCAGTCTTTATTTTATTATTTTAGTTTTTTTTTTTCTGTAGATGCCATTTTGATTAATTTATTACAATTACCGCGTTTTAGCTGGCCAACTTTAATGGACATTAAAGTGAGTGACAAAAGTCTTTACTGTATCATTTATAGAACTTAAAGATTCTTATCTGAGTATATGAATATCCTTGGCAGTTATCATCTTGCCTTCGTAGTGTATAAAATTAAAAATAGAACAGAAGGTATGCAAATCATTGTGTTTTTGTTTTTATTTACACTTTCTTGACTCCATTTGATTTGTTGATATCTCACACTTTTCCTGTTGATGTAAAGTGTAGCCAAGGTCATACACAACATATGCGATGAAGCTTAATTTGTTGCCAGTACTATGCTGAGATGTACATACAAACCATCTGTTTTTATTTTCTGAACATAATACAAAAATGGATAAAAACAACAAAGATGTCCTTGTCATTCTTGAAGAAATCGATGGAAGTGAAACCGAACCGGTGTGTAGTTAGTCTCCCCTTTGCAGCTACAAGAGTTTCTGACCAAAATAGGGGGTGAGGGAGTGATTACTCGGGTGACATTTTTGGTGAATAAGTATAGGTACACAAAAGCAATTGTCTCACAACTGTCTGATTTCTTATAAATTGCACTAGCTAAGGTCTATCGATGTTTGAGACATTCTAAATTTCTTACCTCATTACAAACAATATAATGTCCAATATTCTCACTAATTCATCTTGGGTTGCATCTCCAACCCTTTCCCAGCTACAAACCATATCATTAGTGGCCAACATTTTCACTTCGGATTGTTTCATCTTAGGTTGTATCTCCAACCCTTTCCCAGCTCTCGAGTCTCATCAATGCTCAAAGAAGAAAACTGCATCCATTGTTTGTCTCCATTTTCTATATATCAAGAAAGAAGACCATTTCGACAAGTCTGGAGCGATTTATGAAGTATTCCATGCTGCTACTTTATAGCCTGTGCGCCGCACAAACGACTTAAATGGCGAGCTGAAATGAAGTACTCTACCTGGAGGAAAATAAGCAAAGTATTCTAGCTTATTTCATGCCTCGGGAGCGAGCAGCTCGGCTCATTCGATGGCTTCGCCAAACACTATTGGCTTGTAAAATTCATACCGACCGACTCTTATTGCCGGTGAATCATATCTGATACTATCGAGAATTGCTTTGCACATTTCAGATTTGACCTCGGTATTAATACAGTATCTGCCTTGAACCAAACTTGAATGTGGTCGTGTGTCATCTATAAGGATTTATGTAGAGAGTATGGGAAGAAATAGTTTTTTTTTTTTTAAGCTTCAAAATCTTTGCTGTTCTTTAGTATGCAGCAGATGTATGCATCTCACATTATTCCCGATTGATTTTGCACTTGTTCGCCAAACGGGATACCTTTAATAGAATCACTTTTCCTCCCTCACTTTCTCATTTACCTTTTTAAAGGACGTATTTATCTGAATTAAGCACGTAGCACTCAAGTCCACCATTCCAGACAAAGATGTCATACTTGATGTGCATGTGAGAGGTGTGTGTGGTGAAGGGAGTGGACAAAGAGGTCACGTGGATGATATGTTGTCATAGTCTCTCCTCTCTCTCCCTCCTTCACCGTGCCCCCAGTGTCTTAGAATTGCTGAGTCGGGATTCTGTAATGAGAGACCGGTGACGTGGAGGAGGAGTAAAAGAGAAAACTAAGCAGAGTGGCTTGCGGGGGTCGCGAGGGGTTGGGGTGGAGGTTCAGGGATGGAGAGTCATCAGATCACCTTATAGGGAGAGAACATTCTTGGTCAAGGTCTTCCCTAATGAACAAATTATCATGCAAGGACTCACTCTCCACCCCCTATAGGCTTGCATCCTGTATCTTTTCTCCCCCTCTACCCTCTCTCTCTCTCTCTTTCTCTCTTTCTCTCGCTCTCTCACGCGCACGCTCTCTCGCCCTCTCACTCACTCGCTCTCCGCATTGTCACTCATTCACTTTGACCCTCCTTTCTCACCTTTATCTTCCGCTCTGTACCTGCTCTGCTCGGCAGGCTTGACCTTGGCTCCTACCTCTCTGAAATCCCTTCCCTATTTCATGTTTATTTTCTGCCGCATTTCTGTTTTCTTTATCTGTGTTGCTTTCCACCCTTGCCACTGTTTACACCCCCCCACCTCCCCTGTCCTCACGCCCTCCTCCTTTCCTGGTTCTTCCAGGCCTTAGGCAGTAGTCTGCTACTTTAAAACCTCTCTATCAGCACATCCCTGCAATAGTCAGGGCTGACAGTTACTTTCACTGCGGAATTGGCTGATTTACCACACAGTCACACACATGCACACACGTACATCTTAAAGTGTAGAATTGTTCACACCTATGTTCCTGAATGATTTTTTTTACATGATAAGGTGCTAGTGTGTAAATGATGGACTTGAGAATGCCAAGCCATGTGGTCAAATATACAAACTCAAGAGATAAATTATTTAAAGTCGAGTAGAAATCAAATTGCCTCATCGAAAGTCCAGGGATGTCGAACTGATTTTTGTTGCGGGCCGATGGTCGTTATGGTTTCCCTCAAGGGGCCATTAATGACGTAAATAGAAATGGATGGGCCCTCGTATTTAAAACACCTGCGTTTTATAGTCCGGTGCGGCTTATATATGAACAAAACAAGATATTCCACTATTTTTAGCTGGTGCGGCTTATATTCAGGTTCGGCTTATAGCCCGGTAATAATTGATACATTTGAATTTACATGAAAACAATGGTCTATTTGCCTAATGATTTTGGTTGTTGAATAGGTTTTAAGACATAAGTTCATATTTTGTGATTTGGACTATATTGGTGTGAGTTTGACATGTTTTCTTGTTCGATACAGACAGTGATAGTCTCACAAGTGAGCCCTAAGGCATTGTGTCTCCATCCAATATCATATACTGAAGTATTTCAAAGTACTTTTCATATCCTCGGCAGGAATTCAAATCATGCACTTTAGTGGCATCCTTCTTTATCATAGGGACAGAAGCAAGAGGTAGTTTTTCTGTCTGAATGATTTTGATCATTTCGCTATTGCGATGCCATATAAGAAGGCAAGTACAAACAGAGTAGCATGTATACAGGAAATCCGGAGGTGCAACAAAAGAGAAAAGGACTCGCTCTGGTGATGAAGCACAGCAATGACAGACCTCGGTGCATGATAAAACATAACACCCGAGGGAAGGAAGGATGACTGTGGAAAAAGAAAAATATCTGCAAATATTTTTCTAGAGATCCCTCAGTTAATCTAACAATGTTCAACTGGTTCTGTTAACATGTTCATCGTAACTTTTTTGACTTTTTTTTTTGTTTACTTGTGCTTTTTTTGTCAAGATGCTTTATTTGTCACTGTGTATCTGCCCTTGGATTCAACACAAAGAAAGTTTGACTTGCTGTTGTCCTTGTTTTTTTCATTGGTATTATGCTTGGTAGAAAACATTTTTGTGTATTCAGTTCCAATTTCAAATGGAAGGGTAACCTCTGGATGTTGATTTGACCTTTCCAGCTCTTTCTGTGAGTGACCCTCATGTCTACTGCAGTCCTTAATGCAGACTCCACCTGAAGAGCTTTCCACAGAATTTAAAGTAAAATAAGTCACCCTACCACATTGATCTTCTTAACTAAAATGAAAGGGCCTTTAAAATATCTGCAGCTCGTACTGATATTCACAATGCATATGACCTTTGGTGGTAGAATGATCACACACATAACATAATTCCTGCTATAAGTTATAAGATCCAAAGCAACAAAATCTGCACAAGGGAGTCTCAACACGACAAACTACAAACCGCCTCAGAGACTGAACAAAAGGAAGTTCTTCCACCGCCAAGCAGCTTGACTCTAATACTTTAAATTCCCTTTCGCTGGCATACAAACGTACGACAGCACCCGGATGGATTCAGCCACCTCAATCCTTTCATAAACACAAAATCCTCAAGATGACCTTTGGTAGTAGGATCCCGAAAATATGTTCCAAAATGTTGCAAAGCTCCATAACAAGGGGCACATCCTTCTAATCAAGTTAGGTGGCTTTGCAAAAATAAAAATGAGATGAGCGGTGTGAGCAGTCCCATAAATCAGTTTTGTGGAAAATGGGCAGGAGCACTCACTCCTTTGAAGAAATTGTAGCCAAAAGCAAAATGCTTTCGTAAGCACTGCCGTACAAAGATGCTGTCAAAACAGCAATTTTCTCAAAACTTTTGACCATAGCTTCATTCAAAGAACCATACGTAAGGTCTTTCTTTTCTCTTATCCTTAGTGGCTTCAAGCAAAAGAGACAAAATTGTTCTTCTTGGTTTGGGTTTTGTGTTTTCTCATTTTTGGAGATATGTCACTTCAACCAATCTTAGTAATCGGTGATGTATTACTATTTTCACCTATGACCTAAAAAAGCTGCCAAGACATTCCTGAAAAAGTTCTGACATTTTAGTATGGCACAAATGGAAATCCTGGCGGTACTGTTCTGTCTTCCCTAGATCAATTTGTGAAATTTGTATCAGGAACAATCTTCTATGGCATGTTAATATACTTTCCTCTGTGAAAACCCATCCACAGTTATTTCAGTATGGAAAACTAATAACATCCCAATCCCAAATGACCTCGGGGATGTGATTCTCTTATAAGACACGGACAAAAAGCAGACAGCAGACAATGAAGAATTGGTGACGCAAAAGCATGCATTTTGAACGTCATCTCCTAGCAATCACAATTCTCCTGTACACTCTCAATATTCTTCCTTCAAAGCAGATTATTGCTTCAAACAACGATTCTCACATGGTTCTCGTTTACCCATTTTTCACTTCATCAGACTTTGGAAGACAAGCTGCCCGCAGAGCGCCGTCAAAGGCCGCTCGAAAATAATTACACTCGCTCTCTGAGGCCTATTCAGCCTGCAAGCAAACAAAGGTCAGCTGGTACCATCATCTCGCATCCTGAAAACATTTTGTTCTCTACCTTTGTCGCCATGGGTGGCGTGACACTGAGAACAGTTGGAGGACCTTTGGCCCAGAGGTGTACCATCTAGCTTCTCATCTCCCCACCAATTCTGTAACCATCTGTAAAGAGAGCACAACTCTGAGCTAAATGAGGATCGGGGTGTACAATCATTTATTTGAGACTAGCTGTCCGCAACCCACTCACAACAGATCAGTAAACCACTTTTGAAAGAAGTTTGAAAATTTGCATTTCCGTCTCCATCTGTTACACTGGGTGTAAATCATAAAGTACAATTATGACAAAATGAACATGCAAAGGATTTTCCAACATATTCAGAAACTCTCATTTGAAATGGATATGCTTGTTGAAAAAAGTGAAACCCCTGACTGTGAAATGGAGGTGGGATAAATAATTAACTGATGTGTTCGTGTATTTGTTGCTGATATGAGACAGATTGGGGTCTGATTTAAATCCCACCATGAAGAGTATTTTCCAGATAAAGGATGTTCATTACTAGCAAACTACAATGTAAACATAGAAAGTGCTAACCGTCGCAATCCAGTGCCAGCCTCGAGGTTTGTCGTTTGCCTTTGTTTGAACAGCACTCTCTTGTTCTTGCCTCTGTTTAGCCGCGTATGTCTCGGCAGCAGGCGCAATTCAACATGTGTCGCTTGCTATGTTATCTTAAGAGCCTTTTCTCCCCAGGGCAAGTGAGATGTGGGGGTGATACCAGGGCCAGGAAATCAAAAATGAATACATCAAAGTAAGCATGGTGCATATGTGGCATATAATGTCTGTCAATATGTGCGTGCGTGCGTGTGGCTGTTTGTTTACCTCCTTGTGTGTGTCCATTGAGGTGTGTGTCTGTATTTTATCATGGCCCAAATGACTCAGGGTAATTGCTCCTTATATGGTGGCCTGTCAGTTCACATCACTGTGACTGAGCAAAGGGGCAAGAGGGGCAATTTATTCCACCTTCCTATAACCCTTTCTTCTCCCCTTATAACTGTGATTATGAATGATTTATGCTCTCTGAGCATGCATGTGTGTCCGCATGCCACAATGAGGTGTTAATGTGCTCAGGTAGTTATTCACCATTCTGTGGAAGAATTTATGCTGTGGCTGAATTTGCACTGCGCCTCCACGTTTGGTTATTTTTTTGTGTTCTTTTGAACTTTATAATGAGGATTCAATGTGTGAATGTATGTTTACAACAAACAATTTGTTGAATTTTGAATTGCGTGTAATCCACTTTGCAGGTTGGTGAGGAATAGAAATGTATTTTAAATTCATTCTATATATCATCTATTATTATGTCGCCTACCTTTGTGGTTGCTGCCCCACTTATTATTTTTCCCGTCTGCCTTTTCCTTGTTTCTGCCCACCTCTTACTGTCATTGCTTAACTCTGCAATCATGAAAGATTCTCAGTTGGCAAATACGGTTTGATCGTGGAACATGTGGTTTGCCGGTGTCTGGGGGCGTTGCTGTGAAGCCGCTGGGATTTGGTTGAGCATTAAAAGACAGAAGGATTATTGTGTGTTTGAAAAGACAGAAAAATAAGAATTAACTGACACATAACCAGCCCTAGTGAGAGAGGACATTACACGTAAAAGGAAAGCGAGAGAAAATGTTTGTGTGGAGCGTCATGCTCATGTGTCTATACAATATGTGCTATTGTGTGTTCTCCATTTTATGGAACCTTTCATCCATGGCCCAGTGGTAGTTGTAATTGGTCTCTGATGGAAAAGACCCACTGGGTTTCGCCAAACGTTGAACGGCGCCTTTAAATATTTCAGTCCGGCCAAACGTGAGGTCTCTCGCCTCAGGCTCACTTAGCCGGCTGACCTCTCTTCTGACAGAGAGCAAGAAAGAACACCTTAGAGGCACAACGTGACATCTTGAGCTGTTTTCATACACTCAAAAACCTTTGAGATGAGGAGGGGGGGTTATGAGTCACAATTCGAGCTAATGATGTTTGGTACAATGCAAGACTTGAGTCTTTGAGTTAGAGTTTTAAACCACTTTCCTGACGACCACAGATGATAATTGATTAAAAAAAAAAAAAAAAAGTCATTTTTAACCTTTGTTCATTAATTGTTGTATTGGACAATGAGAAGCAAATTGAGTGCAGCTAAGAAATGTATTATTTCAACAGTACCCTAAATATCAGAACATAATCTGTGAGGGAATATGATTTCTCTTTTGTTAATAAAGCCCTCCTTTCAACTCAAGCCAATCAAAATCTTAAATGTGACACCGCCAACAATAAACCTGCCAACTTGCGAATGTCATTATTATAGGTCGCAGGTGATTTCTTTCAGCTTAACATTTGCTAGCCAACGGCTCTGCAAAGTAATAAAGAGAAAAGGTTTCTCTATTGAAGTTGACCTCTTTTAGAATGAACATTTTTAGGGTTTCTAATTTATGAATGTATTCACCCACTTGATTAAATTATCAATCAAGGTTTTGGTTCTCTGCCTCTATATTCTCATTAATTGTTCGTCTCATTAAGACATTTTGGACCATTTAATGCTTCAAATATAGTGTGAACATTCTGGGAAACAAGGCGCATTCCTATTTCCAATGTACCAAGAGACGTTGAAATCTCTTTGATGTGGAAGAACATGAGAAATGTGTGAATTTAACCCTCTCAACCGTCTCCCAGCCCTGTATTTGGTCTGGCGTCCTGATACTTTTGTCTCGGAACTTGTTTAATGCTCTCAAAGATGATGGAGTGCAACTTTTGATCCGTCTAATAAGGTTTTAATGCCCTGAGCAGATGTTTTTTTTTTTTTTGTTCCTTACGTGCAGCCATCATAAAGTTAAAGGTGAGTCCAGCCCACCACGCAAGCTGCTTCTACAGCTCTGTTGTCGAGCACTCAATCATTTCGCCAGCTCTGGGACACGCTGTCATTAAAGTGTTGTCTAAATTCCGGGTTAGCCTGCTTCCCCCCAAAGTCTTCTCTGAACCGCATCCTCATTAAAGCGCGTCTGCCTGTTTTGCTAAACGAAAAGGGCATCTTATTTTGCACATCAGTGCCACAG
The DNA here is from genome assembly GCF_054491065.1 of Syngnathus leptorhynchus. NCBI lineage: Eukaryota > Metazoa > Chordata > Actinopteri > Syngnathiformes > Syngnathidae > Syngnathus > Syngnathus leptorhynchus. The sequence goes on along the minus strand of NC_141199.1, from coordinate 12,670,787 downwards.
CCCTCAGCATAACACCCGATATTTGTCTTGCCTTTATTCCATACCGGCAACCCCTTTTCCTACATTGCTCCGTATCTCTCGTTTTTTCTTTCTTCTGCCTCTCTCTCGCTCTGGCTGTCACTCTTTTTCTTTTCCATCTACCCACTCACTCCAACTTTTGTCCCATCCTCCTTATTCTCCCTCCCTCTCCAGCCTATTCATGTGCCTCGCACAGATCCCAGGTAGGGGGAAACAGATAATTCCCAGATTCTCTGTAGAGGTGCAGCAAGTAAAAATAGAGAAGGTTACCTTTCATGTTCAATTTTTAAAGGAAAGTCAGAGATTTCCTCAAGATGATTAAAAGGGAACACTGCTGACAAGGTCATACAGAGACGTGTTCACGCAGAGAGGTTGGTCCAAAAAAAACCTTTGGGATATGATGCTGCTTGTGAGATATAAAACAGCAAAGCAAAAAAAAAAAAAATGGAGAGAGGGATTGAAAGGAGGGGGGTAAAGTGAGAACATGATTGTCTGTCTGAAAACGACCAAGACATTGTTTGTACTGCTCCTAATCCCAGGAAGGTGCCAGACTGAACTCGGGCTTTTCAATATTTCTCTTAGCAGCTGTCATGTTTGTTGAGATAACACAAATTATTGCCATATGCGTTGCCTCATTTCTGCATCCTGCATTATTGGTATGAAGCCTTGTGAAGGTTTAATGTTTTAGCTTTAAGCCGTCTGCTATCACTAGAGACCAATTATCTACCAGGGTTAAGGAAAAACCCCAGAACCAGAAATGAGAGATTGTGTGGGGCTTTGACACGGCTCCAGCAAATTTCCTCCGGCATGCTGTTTGTGTATCCTGCTGCATGTATATGCATGTGTCTGCATTATTAATCATTCGAAAAACGCATTAGCTGACACATTTATTGTAAACATAGACACTTTTACCATGTTTACGCCCCCCCCCCCAAACATATTTCAACCAAAATGTGCTAATGTGAGAAGTTGGAGGTCATGCACTGCAATTTAACTGTGACACCCCATAATGTTAACATATTCTGGATGTCCCAAGCACTGGCTAGGCTAACACTCTAACTAAAGCAAAAACTGACAGGGTTGCATTGGGACAAAATAGAGTTGGCGTTTGGAATCTTGCATTCACAGTGCGTCCGTCTCCAGAGGCATGGATGAATGGCCTGATTCTCTCTCTCTCCACCTCACTTTTTCTCCATGACTTGCCAGCCCTCTCTCAATCTCTTTCTCAAGATTTGTGGCTTGTGTCTATATATACATCACCTGAATTTCCCCCTGGGATCAATAAACTATCTATCTATCTATCTATCTATCTATCTATCTATCTATCTATCTATCTATCTATCTATCTATCTATCTATCTATCTATCTATCTATCTATCTATCTATCTATCTATCTATCTATCTACTCATCCATCCACCCAATCCATCCATCCATCCATCCATCCAAGTGTACTTGAAATTATAAATTGTCTTGGCATTCACATGGAACGCTCACCTATGTAAACATCACATCCAGGACTGGCCATCAGACACAATTGTTGGCTGAGGTCGGTGCTGTTACTGTGATGATGACAACTTGATCACAAATTTTGAAACTTTTGACTACAGCACTCGCAAATGTCCCACTTCTGTGTGCCAGGCGTCATTTATTGTCGAGGTGGACAGAATTCGGTGTGAAAGGTCTCTGCTGTTTGTCTGCTGAGTCATCTTTTTAATCACAACTCTCAAGTGGAGAACTGACATCTCTGGGACATTGAAGCAGGGTGAGAACAATCTTATCATGAGTCATCTTGACAGATTTTGATTATACACTAGCTCTAATTAACGTTGCCAATTCATGGATGTGCATAAAATTTATAGCTGTACATATCTATACTGAAGGCCAGCAAATACAATTAAGCATAACTGACTTCTTTGTGCTGCATCTTTCTGTTTAATTTTATTCGGATCGTAGTCACTGTTTAATTTATTCAAAGTATCCGTGCAGTACTCGATGGCAGTTTGAGATTTGGGGCTCACGTAGCTGCCTATCATTACAAATTGAGATGTAACATAAAAAGTCAAGAATATTGTGTATACAGTATATGTTAAGACAACTCAAACCGCTTTAAAATTGCTCATATGACGTATGCCTCACAATATGAAATTGTAGATGAACATTTTTTTGAAAAAAAATCAAATTCATTCATTTTATTCTGACTCAGTTTTATCAAATATAAAGTGGTTTTCACTCATTAGTACTCCTTCTGCTACATGGCATAACACAGTCTATGTACAGTATTTCTTTATATGGTATCATAAATAACCTTCATAAATGCTTCAGTTGTAAAGTATCGGAAAAGCTTGAAAAATGATATTAAAAGAGTTTGGGTTTGACCTTGTGTATTGAACAGCAGCATCTGATGTACAATTTATGTAGACACTCTAAGTACATGCTACAACATCCTTCCCCACCTCCTGATTTACAGTGTACTGTTTGAAGCACTGGAATTTATTTTGATTTTTTTACTTCACTTGTCCTTGAGTAGTTTTGAAAAGGGTTTTGTTTAAAAGTAAAACAGCCACAACAGAATCATTTCTGAAAATCCGCACATACAATTTTAGATCCTGAAATCATTGTTGTTGTTTTTCTTTTCTTTGTGATCATTAATGATACATCTTTCCAGTATGTGAAATCAAAGCCCTGCTAACATTCTATGACAGAATCAGACGATGTATGCCAAAGCTTGAAAGAAAATCTTCCGAAATGACGAACTGTTATCCCCATTTGTCCAATTATTGCCTCTTACGTACTTCTTTATCTCTTTGCAGGTTTCTAGGCCAGCTTTGTGTGAGAAAAATTTCGAGCATTGTCTGACACCCCTCCCCTTAGACACAGTGAAAGAACATTTATATTTTTTTTCCCCAACCATAGCTTTAGCTGAACACCTGAGTCACTTTCTTATGTCTCCCAGCACTGCATTTCCCTTTTCCCTTCACCCCTCTAAACTCACTTTGTGTGCATCTCGCTTTTTCTTCCTCACCTCTTTCACCTAATGACTCCCTGGAGTCCAAACTCACTCCCACAACTGTCTACATGTTTATTTTAAATCTCGTACAGGCTCTCCTTTCTTATCTCCTTAACATTCAAATGGATAAAAACAACACCCTGAGGGGGTTAGGCGGCGGAGTGTACATGTGAGAATAACTTCAATGAGGCTTCAAAAGGCAGGTGTGCATACATGCAGGGATAAGGACATAAACGTGCATACTATGCATTATGCTGTAGTGCTGGATGGATGGCCCTATGCTCAAGCCGCTATTTAAACTCTCCAGGGAAGATGGAGGTTAGCAGTCAGGACACATACAAAGACCAGTCCAACATGTTCACACGTCATCTATAATTAGAACGAAGGTCAATGCAAAAACTTTGCAGCGTCAGCAGTTTTGATGCGAACGTATTGTGTATGTAGATAATGATGCATGTTGCAGTTGGAAAATTGTTTTGCCCACCAGAAGAAAAATATATTTGGTTTGATTTGTGTGTATGATGTTAGAAAGCAGCTTTTAGTAAGCGAGCCTGGTGTTTGTTTTTATTCTATTTTATTTTTCTGGTTTCGTGCTAATAAACATAAACATCTGGGTTTTATTTTTTTTATTTTTTTTGACGGATGCATTTGTGTATACAGAATGAAATGTTGTCATTCTCACTCGAAGTCAATTGGTTAGCAAAGAAGTCTTACAGATGTTAATGTTTAAATTGTGTCAATGCGGCCATGTCTCTTTTCCCAAAGCAAGATGAGACGCTCAAACACTGTGTCAGCATTTTAACCTGCAACTCTGTCTGGCTGCACCACAAGCGCTAAGTGGGAATGTGATCTATAATTTATGTTCACTTCTTATGAGCATCTGTCAGGAAGTTTGGTATGGGTGTGTGTACGTACGTACGTGCGTGTGTGTGTGTTTAAAATGTGTTTATAATAGGGACTTTGATGGCAAGTCAATAAATGACAGATCTTGGTGTCAACTAGTTGCTAATATGTTTGACGAAGAGGCAGAGCTAATTGGCACTGAATGTGAATGTGCAGCTTTGTAAATACTGCAGGACGAGAATTGTGTCCATGTTCTACCTTAATTTGGTCTAACACAACCTGGCGTAGATTTAGACCACGCTTCACACTAAGTTTTGCACTAAGCATGAAAATAGAGCCTGATGTGTTACATTGTGTCCTTTGGACGTATTTTCAATGTCCTACTTGTGAACTCAGTTGCCAGCAGCGGTTTCAGGGTGCTCATGGCAACATTGTTACTAAGGCTTCGCTAGAAAACAGAGGAAGTGCATCCAAAATGAAAAGTGCTTTTTTTCCTTCTGTACTCTGAGAACATTAAATCGATCTGAGAGTCATCTTAAAGTGTCAATTTAGTCTTTAGATGTTTGCTTTTCATACATATTACTTGAATAAACATGGTATCTATCTTGCGTTCATGAAACATTATTTTGTTTTATGATATTATTATGGATAAATATATTTTCCAGACACCATCAAAGTAACCTGAAATGGATTTTGTTGACGTTCGAGTGCTCAGCGGTATTCCAGAATTACAAGAATTATAGCAAATGATTTCTCATACATATTAATTACACACACACACACAAAATTCTTCACCACAGCACGATCAAATGAATTTAGTGGGGCAATACCATGCTTGCCCCTTTGCATGTAGGCTCCTGGTTGCAACCTATGATGATGATGATGATGATAAATGATGATGATGTTCCCTTGAGGTCTGTGCATAGGTCTGCATGCATATGCATATGAATACATGCTGTATGTGAAAAAGACAGCCAGAGTAAGAAATACAGACACATATTCCCTAGATGCAAATATAGCCGACTATAAAAGGTATAACCGCACAACATAACATGTCCGGAAGGCTCCAATAGAACACAACTTGAAGACGAGTAACCTTGCCTGGAAAACAAGCGTGCACGCTTGTGTTCGTTCATATATGCAAAATAGTTGAATTATTCATTTTATCATGTATTTATAATATCAATTAATTATTAAAAGCAGTAATGCAGGGATGCAGTTGCAATTAGAAGCAAAACATTTTTGTTGTGTTTTTATAGCTCTCCCTCGCTTGTTATCAGGTTTTTTTTTTCTTACATTGCGTTCCGCATTGTTAAACAGCACGCAATTTTTATGATAATATTCTGCATTGTGTATTGTTGTTCAACCAGTTCCCAGAAAACATCCACACAAATTCTGAAACTACACAATAAGTTTTCAATCACCGGCAGGGAGTTGGGATGTTGTATAAGCGCAGAAACGCTCTCTCTTTCTCTTGCTCACACCCAACACACACACACACTCACAAAGGTACAGAGTTATTCATCTGTCTGGAGGAGGTCAAGTTTTGAGTTATGCCAGGATCTCCTGGGCAAGCCACATCAACCTTAAGCGTGGGTGGTCCAGATGATTGTGTGTGCATGTGTGTGCTTGTGTGTGCATGTGTCAAGAGGACAGGGGCAGAAATGTAATGAGTGTATGGGGCTCTCGCAGGGCAGTTAAGGTGGAAAGGGGAAAGCACAAGGTCTGAGAAGAGATACAGCGGTTCAGCTCAGCCTGTGTGATCGCTTGGAGAAAATGTCTAATGAAATGGAGAGCTTCAGCATTTCATATTAGAGAGGCAGAGAGCCATACCGAGGTCAATAACAAGTCAGTAAGAATACCTACATAGCACCAGGTTAGTGCAAAGGGTTTGCAGCAGATAAGTTGTGAACTCATGATGTATTTCATGTGCAGATTTAAAAGAACATTGGTGTGCATGTACAGAAATCCATCGGCGTAAATATGTGTGTGTGTGTGTGTGTGTGTGTGTGTGTGTGTGTGTGTGTGTGTGTGTGTGTGTGTGTGTGTGTGTGTGTGTGTGTGTGTGTGTGTGTGTGTGTGTGTGTGTGTGTGTGTGTGTGTGTGTGTGTGTGTCTGTGTGTGTGTCCTGGCAACAGCAGAGGGGCAGATGCTGCCGGCACTGCAGGCCTACTGCTTTACAGCCTTCTGCGGAAATGTTTCAGTGCCAACCTGAGCTCTCATCCACAACCAATCATCACAGTGTAACTGAGCTAATGTACACACACAGGTCGTGTACACACTGAAACTAATAAATTATTATATTCTGTTTGATCATAGTCAGATTACTGAAAACAGACTTTTGACAGCATGCACTTCGAAAACTATAAACCGGTTGCAGCATTTTTTTTGGGGGGGGGACTTCTCTCCTGTGTCTGATATCATGGTATGTAATCTCTTTGTAATAGTAATACATTCTAATGTATTATCATTATTGTTATTATTATTTTTAATTTTTGATTGTTAGTTCAGTTTGCACTACTAAAGTCTGAGATGGTTCCGATTCGTTCTGTTTTATGAAACAAATGATCCCATTTGAAATCAAAGAAAGAAAAAAAAAAATAGTTTTGCAAACACCAAAAACTTTTCTTATGTATACAGGCAATGTTTTAAATAATCCACCCCACCAAGTCTTGAAACGCTCTTCATTTGAATAAATAATCACAAGTTCTTTTTAAAACTAGTGAAATGTGAGCTCTTGAGGTCTCGCAAGTGAACATTCTAATTTGTCGACAGATGCACAATGCAAATTTTAGAGCAAAAGTTAACAGTATTACAAAACGTCATACATGATGGCTCTTTGAAAGCCCAAGTTTTATGCGACAGTCAATGACAAAGTCTTTTTTTGTATTTTTCTCCACTCTAATGAAGTGTACCATTTTCCTCTATAAGTAATCAGCATGAGGAATAGTACGGGGGAATCCCTAATGAGAAACAAGCCTGATAAATGGAATGTATATGTTGAGTGACTTTTCATTGAGATGCAATAGACGGTGTTGCTGCAATTAGGAGGGGAAGGTTGAAACACACTCACGCCCTCACACCAGCCAGGGGGGCTGCCTAAAGCGACATTCAGGCATATTTTATGAATAGCAATTCAAACCATTTAAACATCAGAGCTACTGCCGCATTTAACATGTGAAACTTCCCTCAACAAACTGCCCATACCTACGATATATTTTACTGACTGCCTTTTTCTACTGTCCTCTTCTTTTTTTTACGAGTCCTATCAGCTGTCATTTTCCGGAGAGGTCGAACTCGATCCGAGCATGTCTGTTGGCCATATCACATCGTCCTGTCCAATATGAGGCTGTCACTTGCCTGCTGCTGCAGCAGCCTCGATCACTTTACAGGACTCCATCAAGAATTGAGGAGGGTGCGCTGTCACCAAAGAACACCCACCATGTCAGTATTAAGACGTCTACATTACCCGTCAGTCAATTACATTCGTTTTCCCACAGTGACAAAATTGGAAATATTTCTCCTGTACTCAACAATTCGCAATCTCACTTTCATGCATTATCGTACATTTTAGGGCTACTAATAGCAGATAGAATAGTTACATTGGAGCAAAGTGATTATTGAAAAGAACTGCCCTTCTGTAAGGCAGTCAATATTTTATTCGTACTTTGCTATGCGACCAGTCTGGGGACATTTTGTTTTGCTGTTTGCTAAACAGTTCAATTAAGAGCTATATAAATAAACTTGATTTAACTTGGCTTGATAAAGTGCAAGCAGAGCTATAAAGGTTGATCCATCTGTTTGCATGTTGTTTTGGGGTTTTTTTTTTTGTTTTTTTTTACAAGAGCTGCTTTTCAATCGGTATGCTTATGCAGCCACAATTCAGGTAGGTTAGGTCAGGTCAGGTTACTAGTTTGCTTATTTGTGAGCAGGAGTACGCAAATCGTATCCAACCAATGTCTGTGAAATGCTGTTCAGTGACAAAAAGATTCACCTTAATGAGAAAACGCGGGCATATGAAAAAAGGAATTGTCTCAGAAGGTGTGCAATTTAAGACTGATGCAAATTAAGACTGTTGGACCTTGGCGAATGTCTGCACGTCACTGTTCAAGACGTAAGGCTTCTTTATCTCGTCTTTTTCCGACAACAAATTACAATTATCAATAGTGTTGCTCAAATGTGGCAAGTCACTGATGAACTGATTCGTGGATTGATTCGTCTGACTGAACATGTAGCGTGAGTTCATCTGCCTCACAAGTGATAAAATTAGTGGTTGTCTTTAACCTGTGATTGACTGACCAGTCAAAAGGCAACAAACTAAAATTCATTTTCCAGAAGAGAAACATTTAAAATACCAGTTTTTGACAAAAGCCAGTCAGAATGAACGATAACAAAGAGGCATGGATGATAGCAGAAAGGGGAGAGTGGATGGAAAATATGAGGGAAGATGAGAGGCACCTAACAGCGGATGCTGATGACAAACTTGCAAGAAGAGGAGGATGTGCGTGAAACAGAAGGCGAGGTGGAAGGCTGAGAGAGGTAGACGGATCACAACTGAGCTAAGAAGAGCCAACAGCTGTGAGAGCGCAATTTGATCCTGTGGGGCCAACACCCCCCCCCCCCTTCGTGTGTGTGTGTGTGTGTGTGTGTGTGTGTGTGTGTGTGTGTGTGTGTGTGTGTGTGTGTGTGTGTGTGTATGCAAAAATGCACAGGGGCACAAACACATGCTCACCCGATCGAAAAAGAGCCACATTACACATGAAATATTAATGGGGCAAAGCAATCAGCAAAAATGGAGATGGAGGAGACAGAGAGTAGGGCCGCGGGTGAAGACAGGTGGCAACGTTAGAAAGAGCAGGATGAAACCAATGTGTCTCCTTACGGTCCTGGGGTGACATGTAGACTATCGGCAAATTGATAGGCATTTTCAATAATCACCAGCATAATCAACTTGCACACTTCACAACATCAAGTAAGATGGCATAATTGAAAATACTCATACAAACATGTTACAGCAAGACGTGATAATGTAAAAAAAATCAGTAAACATACATTTTATTTGCTGTGTCTCTTAATTTGCTTAAAATTGTCTTTTAAACTTAGCAATGTGCAAATATATGACATCAACAAAGATTTCCTGCATGCCCAAAGTTGAACGGATTGTGGCTGCTCATAATGCCGTGAGCATCTGACAGTTCCTGGCCAAGAAGAACTTTGCCATATCAACCTTGCTACTTACGTTCATGTAATTTTTTTTCTGCTGGTTTAAAAGTTCATTGAGGGGCTCAGTGAGAGCTGTTTTGAAAATATGCATGACATCAAAATGTCTGTGACGTCCGAGCGATGGAGGATCCAGGACGGATGGTGGTGATTTTTTTCTGACACATATTTTTATAGCAGCAACATTTCTTCATTATCCTTCAATTTTATGAAAGTGGGAAGTGACTTTGCAACAATGTGAAACGTTTGGTCCCACGATTACAAGTTGACAACCTCTGCCCTGAAGCACAGTGACAAATAATTTTTTAAGTTGATAAAAATCAGGCATACGTCAAACATCAATAGAAATAATAACTCTGTGTGTGTGTGTGTGTGTGTGTGTGTGTGTGTGTGTGTGTGTGTGTGTGTGTGTGTGTGTTTGTGTGTGTGTGTGTATTAGAGAGTGCATCAGTGTGTTAATTCATGATGATGAAGCACTAAGAGTCAGGTGTGTTTGTTCACTTACGCTCCTTACTGCCCCTTAAAAGCTTTGAGTAATAACGCCATCAATCAGCAACCCCGGCACCAACATGTGTGAGTGTGACAGAAAGGTCAAAAGCACGGGCAGGTTGTGGAGAGAACCGGCCGTATCGCTCCACCACAGGAGTTTAATCAGAGGGAAAAAATATGGCGGCCTGTTCACGCGCTCGCGTACACACAAACGGTGAGGACATGAGCGTGTGTGGAGAACATGCATTAGTGCGCAGCGGTGGCTCGCCTCTAATGAAGAGAGGAAACATTGTGGAACAGAGTGTCTAGGCAGGTGTGATGAGAAAAGAAGCAAATAATGAGATCAGAGCTCCCAAGATTACAACACTTTCATTGCACTTCTTAATCTGCTCAACCGAATTTTCTTTATCGTAGAGGATCATCTTCCCACCTTTAATTTCCTGAACTGTATGGCTGAGGCTTTGTGTCATTGTGGTGTGGTCAATATATAACTTCCAATGTAGTGTTGTTCTCTTTTGGTGAAATTTTGAGGAATCAAAATAGCCAGCGAAGTGAGTGGCAAGCAGCTAGCACCTAAGAAAGTGCCAATTGATTGACAAGAGCTGTCAATTTTTTTTTTTTAAAGCAATTCATTCGGCCAAAACGACTCCACACACAGTTGCAATTTTTATTGATCAATTTTTAACATAACAGCTGCTGTTTTGACCAATAAATTGCTTTTGACGTCATATTGTCTCATACTGCAAAATCTGACTAATATGTAGTTTAGCTTTATTTTGGATTATCTAAAAATGAAACACAAAAACAAAAAGTAAATTCATGTTATCTGACTACTTGATTAATTCAATCGAATTTTCTGTAGGACGTACAAATACCAAAATATTTGATAATCGCAAAAGACCCTCAACCCTCAAAACCCTGAACCCTCAAAAAGTACCATGCAAAACATGGACTGATCATATTTTTATTGAATTCCTCGCACAAAATCAATAAAATGTAATCCCATTCTATCTTCAGCTGTGGTTTCTTCTGGAGTGAATTTGTAATTGGGCTTGGCTGTCTCTTTGCAGAATGATTGAATGTTTTTCTTTCATTTAGTATTCAACACATCACTAAGTGTTGAATGTTGCACATCGATACTGGCAGGAAAAACGTGCTCTAAGCAAATAAAGGGGATGTGTCAAGTCAAAATCAACTCTGGCCCTGCCTTTAATTTGCCAACAAGCTGTAACTTTCTGACAACCTTTTGTTGGAGAGCGCAATCCTTCCAGAAGACTGAATTTGGGCTTGTCTGTGCCAGTTTGCTTGTTATTCCAAGATGGAGGAGAAAGGGAGGAAGAAAGAGCTGCTCCATGATCTTCATCCAAAATGACTCAGCTGCTTTTTGCGGCTGTCAGCATTTTCAAAGCGTTGTGTCAAGGGGCTGGCTAGGAAAGATGGTCAACACGGGAATGGGGAGCTGTGACTGCCACATGGAGTGTGACAAACACACGCAACCTCCCTCTCATTATATGATGAATTATTTTGGTTGTTTTTGGTGATACGCCTGTCTTTGCATTTTGCCCCCAATAATAAATGATTATTTATCATTACTTAGTTGAGTGATATATAGCCTATATATATATATATATATATATATATATTTATTTATTTATTTATTTATTTATTAAAAAAATATATATGTATATAGAAATATAATATATATATATGTTTTTAATTATTATTTATTTATTTATTGTTTGTTTTTTTGGTGTGTTTTCTTCTTTCTGCCTCTAAGTTCCTTGCCTTAGGCAAAAATGTCATTAATTTTGCAATAGACTGTTCCTCACTTTCTGTGTGCAGATGGCTTTACACATTTCTCTGCTCTTTGTATCAGTGTTTCTATGACTACACAATACATTTAGTTTTTCCACTATCACATCACCTGGCAGGTTTTTTTAATCTCACAGTAGATCCTCCTAGTTGAGCACCATCTTTCCTGTTATCGAGTAAACTTCTGTCAAGTGTGATGTATGAAGTGCTGCCTTCACAAGTGAAAATGCCTTCGTTTTCTTTGCCGGTGTTTTCTTATTTTCTCACACTGTGCTATAAGCCGCTTTCCTCCTTCGACCACCAAGCTCTGCCCTAGTCGTCATGGTAATGAAAGCAGTACTTAGCATTGGTTCTGTAGTGGAGTGTGAGGCATGAGTGCTCGCACATTTTCATTAAATAACAACAATTGCTGTCATTGGTATCGTTCAATGACACAAAAGCTACACATAGAAAGTTAAGGACAACTTCAACAAACCTGATGAATATTACTTTAGCTGTTCGCTGAGCTAAAGTCAGACGAGGTTTGGTTGACTCGCAAGTCATCTTACATGATCATGGTTTGAACACCAATGAGGGGAACTGCAGATCTATGATACCTAACATCTCACAGGGTGAAATAAAATCTCCAACACCTCGTACCAATTAGAACTGAGCACAAGTATAAGGTCAGAAAGTAGGGAAATATTATTTCACAGCTCTGGAATTGGATCCCACTGTACCTAATGAAGCTTCTTGTGAAATCCAGTAATTGTAATTCAATACTTCTGACTCAGAAAATTCACTTTGGCACAGACTTCCTTTAAAAAAAAAAAAAGAAAATCTGCAGGATCATTTGAAAAATAAATGAGAATGGTGCAAATTATTTTCTCAGTAATCAGCCAGACTAAAGTGGGCAATTGTTAAGGTAATGACATAAAATGCTTCGGTTGAGTTTGTGTCATCAATAAAGTAATGTCTTCCACTCTAGGGATTTGCTTTCAAGCAGGAAACATTTAACCACCTCTTTGGATCAGAGCGGCTAAGGCAGTTAATGACTTTGCTACCTGTTTGTTAAAGCCTTACCCAACAACACGTCTATTTGCGGCACGATGTAAACCCTCAGCCGACAAAGTGCCATTTGTCATTACAGAGATGCAATGAAGCAGACATTTCACAGGCTTCTTTATCGTTTGTGTACATGCTTTTCAAAGCGGGATTAGTGTTTGACCACTTACATCACATCAGTAGGATACCTTAAGAGCCTAAAGGTGCGAGTAAAGAGGAGGATAAGAACGTGAGCAGATGTGCCAGAGTAAGCTAGAGGCAGTACATCTCCCACCTGACATGAGGATTGCGTTTGGGGATAAGCAAAGGATTTGGGATCGTTCCACTCTGTATTATGCTTCAACAATGCTCCTTGGCTTTGTTTGTGGACCAGTCTGGACATTTTTTGGGAAATAATGTATTATATGAAAATGCAATCTCTGACGTGTACTGTACAATTGTACCCATGTGGCATGCAAACATTTCCTTCTGGGAAATGTCACTGCACAGCCATTCCCTTCCAGATGACAATGTCTTTTCCTCTTTTTTCCTATACGTATCTTATATTTAATACAGAGCTAATTTGATTATGAAATGATATTGTATGCATAAAATAATCATTGGAAACATGTCTAAAACTTTTAGCAGCATGATATAATGGAGCCCTTTACATCTGACTGAAAGGTCAAAACAGATTTGAACCGATTTGAAACAGTTTTTCCACTGAGTTATAGTAAATAATATTAGTTCTGGCTACATAACATTACAGTAACATTCAAACATTTCTAGCTGTTATTCAAGTGCAAGATGAAATCCGATTAAAATACACTGACAAACATCCAGCAAAGGTGCTTGCATCTCACTTTCAACATTTTAGTGTAATAATAACAGAGCACCTAAGTTTGACGAGGAAATGAAGGTGCATATGTTGTGATTTTGGAGCTTTACTGCCCTTCTAGTTAAAATCGTCTGGTCTGAAAAATACAACCATAAATAAAGTGTCCTGGTGTATTGCTATAGTGATTCTGGGAAAATACAAAATGCCCAATATAAAAGGACAGCAAATTAGGCCACAGTTACAGGACGAAAGCCTTAAAATTTCTGTTTTGAGGTCAGACGAATTGGTCACAAGCGTGCAGGACATCAAGCAAATCCAATCTGTGATACTTCACTTGAATATCAGCTGCTGTTGCTAAATGCTATTAAGCACGCCACACTCTTCATTTTCTCTACACTTATCCTTGCTGACCATGTGTTGGAGCCCAAATCCTCTTTTGTGGCAGCACAAACACTATATTAGGTCTTTAACATTGACGGGAAGTCAACACGGGTTAAGTCACCACACACACACACACACACACAAATGCACTTTACGTTCAACGTACAAATTGGAACAGCGTTTCATTTGCTGATGAAAGAGGATCCAAGCTCAGCTATAGCTTAATAGTTTGGGCATAACAACCACTAGTTTAATTTCTCTGGGTCCAATTTGTCTCCACTGAAATAAAAGTGACCTTAGGTGACCCCTATGAACTTGAAAATGTGCTCATACTGTACTGTTATTGCTCTGTTATTCACCTTCGTGTTATTAAAACAAACACACGCAGAGGATGGCAAAATAAAAAAAATAAAAAGGTGTGTGGGTGAAGCAACAGGGGGCGTAAGTGAGCCTTTCAAATTTCACCCCAGTACACATCGTGTGTGTGTGTGTGTGTGTGTGTGTGTGTGTGTGTGTGTGTGTGTGTGTGTGTGTGTGTGTGTGTGTGTGTGTGTGTGTGTGTGTGTGTGTGTGTGTGTGTGTGTGTGTGTGTGTGTGTGTGTGTGTGTGTGTGTGTGTGTGTGTGAGACCTCCCTGCAGTTTGTCAGGTTGCGTTTACCCTCTCTGCCAGCCACAAACAGTTCACTTCTCATTGTCACACAAAACTCCATCCAAGTAAACAACATTGTTTCACTCATGCCAGATGCTCCGATGGCTTTCTGCAGGGGATTTCACCTGAAAGAGCCTGGCTCACCTAATGGGGGAAATTAGAAATGCAGAGGGGGTTTAACAGAGCGGCAGCCTGGAAGCTCCGGCTCATGCAGGGTTCAATATAACAGCAGCAGCAGTGGTACTGCATTGCGTTCCTCACTGAGCAGCTTGCTCCAACAAAAGACAACTCACTGCCCCATCTGAGAAGATACCATATAGAACTGTTTTTATCCCACACATCCACAACTTGGTAGCCAACACCAAATGACTGTTTTCCACCATTTGGGATTCATGTTACATTTTTTGTTGCAAAATGTATCTTTTCTTTCAGTACACCAATGTGAAGCAATGAGACTTTTTGAGGAAGTCCAAATAGTCAATTTTACCATCAAACTTTCAGATGTCCTGTGTATGGACTTAAATTCACATTCGACAGCGTTCAGCATAAGAACGTTTTTGAATGGCTTAGCCAAAGCACAGACCTAAAGCTGGCTGAAAATCAATAGTGCAAACTGAAGGTAACCGTGCAACACCAGATGAGGAATGTGACGGTCTAACACATTTGAAGTGCTTTTGCGAGGAGGAGTGGGCAATTATTGCCATGTTAATGGACTCCTACTCGAGACTCAATGCTGTCATTAAAGTAAAAAGCGTTTCGACAAAATATTAGTTTAGCGTTTCAGCAGGTTGTTCCAAATTGAAATATCTCCATGAATGAAGGGAAAGAGGGAAGTTAGGTGTTGTAACCAGACTCCAGATTCTGAGTGAGGCTGCATGAAGAGAAACTCAATTTAGCCGATGAGGGTGACTGCACGTTAGTCACAACTTAATTGGCTGTTGCTGTACACGTCGCTTGTTTAAAAAATAGTGTTTTCGTTTTTCTTTTACTGTGTATGCCTGTGAATACAGTAGAAAAAATAAGCCATTGTTTAAGATGGTCATTAAGAATGTTAAAGTTTCTTAAAAAATACTTGTAGACTTAGGTAAGGTTCCAACAATTTCCCCATGACGCATTTTTTTTTATTTTGATTTTGATTTGACCTGCTCAGGTTGTAGGTTATTTTTTATGATTTTATAGTCAATCTCTCTCTCTCTATATATATATAAAAACCTGGTGTGTTCCACTGTATGACTTACGGCAGCATTGTGTTGCAATGCATTGTCTAGGCTGGCTACCATTTGCCACTGCAGGCTTAAGCCCAGTATAAATTACTGCAGCATGCCACTGTTATGATTTCCCACTAGGATGTGTGCCAACGAACGCCTCTTTGACACAAAGAATGAATGAAGCCTTTCCCCACTGTTGTGTGCCCCCCCCCCAACCACCAAAATAGCTGCACCAGCACAAATGTGACACGGGTCTGCAATGGGCTGACAAAGCTGCATCACTCTTCTTTTATTTCATGAATATGAGAATAAAGATGTGAAGCCAGCATGCATGGACGGGGCGAGTGGGATGTCAGCAGTCGGGACAGCAAGCCATTTAATCTCACTGTATGACAGCATGCGGTGCAGGGATAGAGGGATGGAGATAGATAGATGAATGGTAGCGGGGGTTGAAGGTCCCCACAAACACACACAACGACCCAACAAACACCGCCTCTGATGCATCTCCTGTTCCAGACCAGTGGTTGAGTTAGAGCAGAGAATGTTGCAGGTCGGGGGGGGAGCTAGAGAGAGAGAGAGAGAGAGAGAGAGAGAGAGAGAGAGAAGAGAGAGAGAGAGACTGCTGCAGCATCTCCACAGCAGCAGTCCTGAGCAGTGCAGGTGAGAGGGGGGGGGCAAACGAGGAGGAGGAGGAGGAATAGGAGGTGCAAGTTGTGAACGAGAGAGAGAGAGAGAGAGAGAGAGAGAGAGAGAGAGAGAGAGAGAGAGAGAGAGAGAGAGAGAGAATGCGGGACTCTTGGAAAAAGACGCATCTTCACTCGGTCCATTACCGACATCCCGAGCAGGGTGCTGGCGAGGATTAACGCGTAATTGATGCCCGTGCTGGGATCTCCCGCTTCTGCTCGTCAAGAAAGGCACTAGACTAACTGCCTCGCTTGGTTACTTTTTAACCGTGAGTATTTAATAAAGTGGCTGCGGGAAGCACTGGTGTCCCCTTCCAAGTTGCGCGTCGGATTCCGATGGCTTGGCACGTTGCTCCGCCACTGCGGGGAAAGAAAGCAGAGGCACCCGCCGGCTCTTGAAGGTAAGACTACAAATGACTGCAATGAATCTGCAAAGAATTATATACTTTTTTTTCCCCCTTGAGTAATGTTAGATTTGAGTTGTTTTTGGTCTTTCTCTTGTACTGTCCGTGAGTATGAAGCGCAGCTCGCCTCCTCTTTTGTGTAGACTGGAGGTGCTGCATTGCAGTTTCGGTAAAGTGAGACACGCGAGAAAAAAGCTGCTGTCCCATATGTGACTGGAATAATGAAAAGTGACGACTAGAACACAGCTGTAACGTTTGAGTAATGCGTCACTTAATCAAATGTTTCCTTTTCTTTCTTTTTTTTTTCTTCTTATTTCTGCAGCACGTTGGATTTGTATATAAATATATCACGCGGGTTGAAGAGCCCAGCAAGAACAGGACTGAGTTGCAAAAGGAGTTGAAGAAACAGGAGAATAAAGGAAGTAATAAGACATCAGCCATCAGTTGCAAAGAGTGTCAGTCAGAAGGGAGAAAGAATAAATCAAACACCCACGCTGTGGGCTACAACACTTCACTAAAGACAGATAAAGAAAGAAGAGGCAGGCCAGGTGGTGATTCAAGAGAGAAAACACTGAGGAGAGAGGCAAGCAGAGCAGGACGGAGCCATGCATCAACTTGGTGCAGTGCACTCCTCGGTGCAGGTTTTCAGCCTCGTGGTCTTACTGCTGCTGCAGCTGCTGACTCAGCTGCCAGGTGCACGCTCAGCCCTCCGATACCGGGTAGCGGAGGAGGGCCCCCCTGATGTTAAGATAGGCAACGTGGCCGCAGACCTGGGCCTCACAGCCGGTACGGGCAGTGGGGACGTCACATTTGCCTTGGAAAGCGGCTCCGAGTTCTTCAAGATCGACAACGTGACCGGTGAGCTGACGACAGGGCCGAGACGTATCGACAGGGAGAAGATGCCCCAATGCCAGATGATTTTTGACGAAAATGAGTGCTTCTTGGACTTTGAGGTGTCTGTGATTGGCCCCCTACAAAGCTGGGTGGACTTGTTCGAAGGCCGTGTCGTCATCACAGACATCAATGACAACACTCCTTCCTTCCCGTCACCGGTGCTCCAGCTCTCAGTGGAGGAAAATCGCCCAATCGGCACGCTTTACTTGCTACCCACTGCTACAGATAGGGATTTTGGGCGAAACGGTATCGACCGCTACGAGCTGATCCAAGAAGGTGCAACTGGGTCAAGTTCGGCAAGACGGGCGACGGGTGGAAATCCCATCGGTAGAGTAGATGGACTTGGGGATAGGAGGGGTAGGAGTGGAGATAACGTGGGAGGAGCCAGGAGCACTGTGTTTGAACTCCAAGTGGCAGATATACCAGATGGTGAAAAACAACCTCAACTCATTGTCAAAGGCACGTTGGACCGCGAGCTAAAGGACTCCTATGAATTGATCCTACGGGTTCGAGATGGAGGGAACCCTCCACGATCATCTCAAGCTCTGCTGCGGGTCTCCATCACAGATGTAAACGACAACAGCCCAGTGTTTGAAAGGCCCACATATGAGGCGGAAATGGCAGAAAATGCACCTCCGGGAACCCCAGTACTCCAGGTCAGGGCTTCAGACCGTGACATTGGTGTGAACGGACAGGTGGAGTACGTCTTTGGAGCGGCCACAGAATCGGTCAGGCGCCTGCTGCGACTGGACGAGGCAACTGGATGGCTGAGTGTTCTTCACAGGATCGACAGGGAAGAGGTGGCCCAGCTAAGGTTCACGGTCACGGCACGGGACAGGGGTCAGCCGCCACGCTCTGATAGAACCACGGTCATTTTGGCAGTCCGTGATGAAAACGACAACGTCCCGGTTGTCGAGATTCGAAAGATCGGACGAATCCCAGTACGAGATGGAGCAGCATTGGTACCCGAGAACGTTCTGGTAGACACTCCAGTCGCTCTGGTTCAAGTTTCGGACCGAGACCAAGGGGAAAATGGAGCCGTGACCTGTACCGTTGTCGGAGATGTCCCATTCACTTTGAAGCCAGCAGGTGAAACAGCGCTCCCACCCTTACCTGCAGATGAAGCCTTTGACAGGTGAGTCTGAAAATATTAAACGTTTATGAACAAGAAGCTTAATTCGTTCCTGTTGATTAAGTAAAATTCTTCTTTTAGGATGATACAAATACTCAGTAATGGAAGGCGTAATTAAGCGTTCTGAGGAATGGGGTTAAAAATGATACACCACGTTCTCTGAGAAAGAACAAAATCTAGTGCAAAACGTTGCTCCAAAATGTATCTGAACAAATTCTACGTTTCACAGAGAATCCAAAGAAAAGTGCCTGAAGTATGTTTTCATTCTATATTCTTTTTGATTTCAACTAAGATCAGAGGCCACTCATTCCCTAAAACCAGAGTGGGTAGAATGTCACGCTATTTGCAATATTGGATCATAATTATTCAATAAAGTCAAAGGTTTTCTCACTCATTTAGTAGTATTATTGCAACAGGCATACTCCAAATGTCGGTGCTTTCAAGTCAGTCGTAAAATTCTTTTCTGAAGACATTGACAAGAGAGCGAGAAAAACACTAATCAAAGTAAGCAACGAAAAATACAGCTACTACAATACTTTACAGTTTTACAGTTATTATACTGAGCGTTATTATTGTATTTGACAAGAAACTCAAGAGATAATGAGTCAGCGCTCAATAATTATGCTCCTCTGCTGTTATTATTACTTGAGGCTGACTTATTGATTACGTCACAGAACAATGAATATAAACAGTTATCATACTGTGTTATGGAATGTGAATTATTTTAACAATGTGCATTCTTGAAAAGCACCTGGATACAACATCAATGTATATTTGACGTTTTGTTCACAGGAACAAGAAAAAATTCTTCCTGCATACTTCGGCCTTGCTGGACTACGAGGTCACCAAAGAGTACAGCGTCACTATTGTGGCAGTAGATTCCGGAAGCCCGAGTCTTTCCAGCAACAGTTCCCTGATGGTGCGAGTTGTTGATTACAATGACCATCCCCCAATCTTTGCCCAAAGTGTAGTGGAAGTCCACTTTGCAGAAAACAACTCTCCCAACGAGAGGGTCGTCACTGTGGTGGCCGCAGATGCAGACAGTGGCAAGAATGCAGAGATCGCGTATTCACTGGATCCCGTTTCAAACGGGCCGTTTCATATAGATCCGGATAATGGAGATATTCGGGCTACCGGCGTCCTGGACCGAGAGCAGCGCGAGAGGTATGAACTCAAAGTGATTGCGAAGGACAAGGGCACCCCTCCTTTACAAGGTTCAGCAACTGTTGTTATTCAGGTGACTGACCGCAATGACAATGCGCCAAAGTTTGTCCAGGAAGTTTTTACATTCTATGTCAAAGAAAACCTGCTTGCCAACAGTCCGGTCGGCATGGTCACCGTGACAGATGCCGATGAAGGTGAGAATGCCGAACTCACTCTTTTCGTTGAAATGGACCGACAGGAGGAGAAGAAGTCTGGAGAGAAAAGTATGGCAGACAATGGAGAGAAGGAGCAAGGGGAGGTGTTCTCCATTGAGAACAACACGGGCACCATCTTCTCCACGTTGTCATTTGACCGTGAAAAGCTTTCTACCTACACCTTCCGTGTACGTGCCGTTGACGGAGGAGAGCCTCGTAAAACCGCCACAGCCACCGTGTCACTCTTTGTGACCGATGAGAACGACAACGCCCCCTCCATCACATCTCCGGCCAACGATTCCTACACGCTGCTGCCACCTGCAAGTAGTGCCCGCACAATCGTCAGGACTGTGACAGCCATAGACTCAGACACCGGCCCAAATGCGGATCTTCACTATGCATTAGTTGGAGGGAATCCCTTCAGATTGTTTGAGATCGGTCACTCTAATGGGGTGATCACACTGGCCGAGCCACTGGAACGGCGCCACAAAGGTCTGCATCGCCTGGTGGTCAGGGTCAATGACAGCGGAGCCCCCTCGCTGTGCGCCACCGCCCTGGTCCACGTCTTCATCAACGAGAGCTTGGTCAACGCCTCTCTGGTGGATGCCCAGGTAATATTTTCATGCAATAGCGCTCCTACACCTCCGCAGAAAGCTTGTTCAAGCACGCAGAACGTCAATGAAAAGAATCTTAATTGGAAGAGGCAATGAGCTGTCCTGTTTTGGTTCGTGCAAATCGTTCTACCGAGATGGTAATGATAGCCAGACATGATTCTGTTCTCTGATCCATTCCAATAATGGCGACACTGATATCGCATTACAATAGAGGAGGGTACTAATTAAAACCGATTGTAGCTGTTTAAACTAAAGTGCTAAGGCGATTATTTTCTTGATAGGATTAAATAAATGGATTCTCCACTCTAGGTTTGGAATTTTCGGACCATTTTTAGGACTTTAATTGCGTCTATATTTGTCCCAGATAAAAAATCAGGTTTCTTTTTGAGGACTATTGACAATGCTGATTTCTTTGTAGTTTGAATCGTGCATGAGTGTGTTTTTTTTTGTCCAATATGACTTCTAATAATGACTGAGGAGTTAAAATAACAGTTGTTACCAAAGTGGTTCTTCTTTTACGGTACATTGAACGCAGAGTCGAGGGAAATAGGTGTGTGCGAGTGTTGTTTGAGTGAGAAAGGGATAGCGAGGACGACGGAGCAAAAGCATGAACGGGTGATATTGTGTTGGAGGCAGACAGAGAGGGACTGACTGGCCCAGTTTTGGCCTCCCAGAGTCTGTTGAAGTATGTTCATTTGAATGGAAGTTGCACTTAAGCCGGGTCGCTTCGCTATAGTAGGCCTGAATATTGATGAGGTTTTGGCGTTTCTGTTGCTGCGCATGCTGTGCATTAGTATTCAGACATAAAACAAAGTACCTGAGAACACGCTTCAACTCTAAATAAGTCATTTTCCAAGGGGAAGGAGTAGAATATGAAGAAATAAAACATCTGCACTCATCATTAAGTGTGGTCTTGTGGAACTAAAAAGTTTACTATAAGGGGAACTAGCTTGTAGAGCAAATTGACATGACAAAACAGCATTACTGTTACAACCACAAAACAACCACAGCAGTCCAAATTAAGATTGTGTAGTGCTGGCACAAACCCTGTTTTTCTCCCCAGTCCTCATTATATTAACAAAATCCCCATTCCATTATGCTTGAAAAATGGCTCAGTTAATCTACAAATGCTGAAAGGTAATAACCACAAAAAATTCCCTCTCTGGTGTGCATCAAGTAAATTGAATTGACTAGTAATTAAATCGACTCTGGGGCCACGTGGTAATGTCATATGTTCCAAAAAGCGTTTTGTTTTCTCCCACAAGGTGGTCTAGTTTGGAGTGTTTTTCTACAAAGGTCGCCAAATGACGCATCTGAAGAGTGAACAGCTTGATTTTTGGTTTTAGGATATTTCAACAGCATTGGTGAACGTCTATGAAGACATAGTAATTGGATACAAGCCAGGGTTTCACTCAAGAGTAGAACGACAAAGGGCAAAATGAACAACAAGAGAGCTTTGGGGGCTATTACAGCAAAACATTTGGTAAGTGTTGTAACAATAGTGCTTGACAGGAGAAATAAAAGACAATGGGCCTAAGTGACCAGGGCCATTGAATCTAATAATAGGCTATAATGTGTTCAAACTTTGTCTTCGATGACAATATATTCATAGTTTAGTGTGATTGCAGAGAGGGAGAAATTGAGTAGGAGTCTGTGAAGAGGCAATACCTCCATCGAATAATGAAGTCAAACTGAGTGGTGGATAGATGCCAGATGTAATTAGGCAGGGGGAAAAAGCCTGCTCGTGCCACAACATCATGACAGGAAATTGGTCTTTTTTTTTTTTTTTTTTATCCATCAGCGCTGGTGTTCGCTAATTAGCAACAATACAACGATGCTGTCTGAGCTAGTTATTTTAGACATTGTTGTCATGGTACAACTTAAGCATGCTTTTATACGGACATCACATTTGCACTCTTTTGTAAATCTGAACAAAGATTCCGAGATCATAATAATGCAGAAATAAGCAAGAACATTTCCATGTAACTCTGTGTTGAAGCATGAGTATGAAGAAAAAGACACAGTTCACATTTCAGCAGATCGGTTAGTTTGCTGATTTCATATGAATATTTTACTGCATACAAAATGAACGTGACCCTATGGGAGAGCTGAAACAAATTCTTCAAACAAGCTCAACTTTGAAAGCTCACTGCTCTGACATGGACTACATGTGGCCAAAGACTTAATTAGGGCTTTAAAACAAAATTCAACATTTTGGTCTTTCAGTGATGTAATGTGTTGAACAATGTTCATTGACCTCAAAGTAACAATGTCAACATTTTAGGAGGTCTTAAATACAATGTAAATAAATTTTAGAAAAAGGTTGAGCTGCCCAACTGCATAAAATAATATTCGTTATGATAGTAGTATATGTAGTAAATGATAAATTCATCTCTTGAGAGCATGTCTCATTCCTTGTAGTCTAACGAGAAGAAATGAACTGCTATTCAAAAGTCTTCCCAGAATGAGCTCGTTTACAGTAACATTACCGAAGCGAAAACACATTAGCCTACGTTCAGTTTATGGTCACCCAAAATATGAAGGAGTTCATGAACTTTCATTAACTGAACTTGTATACTGGTTGTAATGATTGGCAGGTGAGACTGTGCATGAGCACTACAGATGGGAAATATACCAAGCAGAGTCTAGTATATCACTTAGAGGCTTAATTTGATTCATCCAGTATGGACTCACCAGAGACAGTATATTGTGGCAATAAACTGGATTAGCTGGGCATGCAAACCCAAGAAAGGGGCTAATACTTCTTGGGTGAATGCTACAACTATAAATGGTCACTAAAATGGTGCCTGCGGGCACCTAGTAGACCCAAAGAACCACGAGTAAAACGCGAGCCTGTTCAAGAATAGCTCGAGTGACGTGCCAAAATATTCTGAGCTAAATGTTTGCATAAAATACTTGATCAAGTGAACCCATCAATGGAAATGTAGTTGTTAAGTACTTTGTGTTTTTAAGTTCAATCAATAAATATTAAATTATTGATTCTTGTAAAATTAAAATTATATAAATGAATTGTATAAAATTATAGTTTTCATAATGATAAAGCTTTAGTTCCCAAATATTTCATTTTCTTCTTTTATTTCAAGGCCTATGATTACTTTTGTTTCCATGTGTGAATGCATTGTAACAAATCTGCATGATTGCCTTGGTGCAGGGCTTCTTTATCCTTCATCATTAAAAGAAGTGGTACTTGACACTACCCTTGGCTGAGCTTTTACACTTTACGCATTCCCCACCTGGATAATTAAGTGATGAATTAATTATAATAGCTGACGCCTCCAAACTGCAGCTCTCTTGCAAATACGCCCAGCTACAACTGAGATCTAAATTTGGAATCAATAGCATGGTCACAGGAGAACATGTTATGGTCACAGCATCTGGTTCTGTAGTGGGAATAAGATCATTCTCATGAGAGCACAGTATGGAAATGCAAGTGTCAAGCTCAGCTGGAACAAAGTTTGTTGCGGAATGGAAGATTCCTTTGGGAGTTTGACAGGGAATCTAAGAGACACACACACTATATATATATATATATATATATATATATATATATATATATATATATATATATATATATATATTTAATATATTTCTACATAGTCGAAACACACTTCCAGTGATGCATTATATCGTCAGAACCACACCAGCAGAAGAACGGCAGTCTTGTCAAACACGATAAATCACAATTTTCTACCGGATATTTTTGCTCATTTTAAACCTGTCTGAGCAACGTGATCCTTCTTCTTTTTTTAAATCTAATAATGTTATCGCCGTAACAAGGCAGAGTTGAGTGATTTCTGTGACAAAATGCAGACAATCCGTAACAGTTGGCAGCTCTGACCAAGCAAGTTACACAGAGTAGCACTCACCGAAGCATTACTGGGGAAGAGTCTTTTACACGGTTATTGCAAACCCCGGACCACGTACTCACCTTCACCCTAGCTATATTTGCAATTCATTCCCGAATAGTCTTAGAATTAATCCGCCAGAATGTTGCAGGGATTACTTGAGGATATCATTTCCAGCCTTGACAGGAGAGAAGAAATTGTCACATGAGCTTTGAGACAACATGTCAGGGCTGCATAATGAGGTGTCTAACGAACAGACAGCTTACATGTGGAGTCATGTAACTGCGGACATATATATCAGCATGTGTCTCAGTTTCTGTAATGTCTATATAAAATGATTTTCTCAGTATTGCTTTAAAGATATTGATCAGGTGTCGTCAAATTAGAAAAGCAGAACTGCCAAAGCTCAGTGTCACCAACCGAGCAGAAGTCCATAAGGGTATATGTGTGCATCGGTATCAGTGTTGGCCATAACTGGAAGATTGCAGTCTTGGAATCGTGTAAAGCATATTGATTCAAATAGCTTCACGTCAGCAGGAGAGATGTATGGCAGGCTAACGCATCACTATCCTTCCAAATCTCCATGGAAAAAAAGGATAACAAATCTTGCATAAATCCACTCCCACACTTGTCTTCACAATACCAGCTTTGTATGCTGAAGAGACAACGCTTGTAATGGGGATACAGTCATTTTCTGCCTTTGACTTTTTTGTGTTTGTCCTTTTTTGTGCACACGTATTGACTGCTGTTTCTTCTTTGACTGTGTGACCTTGAAGTCAGCACATTCCTTCATTTCTTTTTTAACATCTGCTTTAAACCACTTAATCTGAGCTATTTCCTCGTTCGACCTAGATGATGCATACAATCGGATTACGGACGCAATTTAAAATGCTACAACCTTGACGCAAGACAAATGATATATTTAGTGACACTCCACGTGTCTTGGAATAACGGAGAGGATCCCCATAAAACACAGTGATAGGTTTAATTAAGATGAAGATGCTGTTTGATGTTTTTCCTGTGTCTCACACCTACTGTGTCATTGTCGATTAAGGCTTTTTTATTTTTTAAACCCGACTGTGATTTGTCTCTTGGCAGCACAGTGGTTATCACCGGTGGCTCACCGCGAGAATGTTTTGTGTGGGATCTTCTTTTGGCTAAGACCTTAATTTGACTTCAGATCTTTCCCTGTATCACAAATGAAATGCACAATAGCCATTTTGGTAATTGTTGGTTGTTGTCCCAGGTTTGAGTTTGTTTGCTTGCTTAGTGTAAAATCTTAGCTTAGTCCAATTTGCTTCTTAACCCTTGTAACTCTTGTGTCTCTGTCTTGTTTTCTTTCCAGGTAAGCCGAAGCTTGCAGGCTCCACTGTCACTGGACATTGCAGGAGACCCAGACAGCGAGCGTGCATTAGGTAAACAGCGGCTCAGTGTCGCCATCGGTGTCCTGGCGGGAGCCGCCGCTGTCATCCTGGTCATCCTCCTTGTAGTCACGGCAAGGCAATGTGGCGCTCAAGGCAAGAATGGCTACGAAGCCGGTAAGAAGGAGCCCGAAGAAGATTTCTTCACTCCGTCAGGGGCCCAACCGCAGGTCGGCCGCGGCGGCGGATCCGACCGAGGCCGTAAACCTCGACGGGACAAGCGCAATGGAAGCGGTGGTGGCACCGCAGTTGGAGCTGGCAAGTCAGACAGGTCACTCTACAGCGGTATCGTCACCGTAAACGGGCTTCGCCGCCACGCTAATGATGATGATGAGGAGGATATTAGCAGTGCGAGTGACCGTCTGGCAGCACGCTACTGCGCCGTGGACGGTGACCCCGGCAGTCCGAGAATGGGCGGTGGCAGGCGGCACCAGTCGAGCCCGGATTTGGCCAGGCACTACAAGTCCAGCTCGCCTCTCCCTGCAGTCAATCTCCAACCTCACTCCCCTCCTGCTGAAGGAAAGAAGCATCAGGCAGTCCAGGAACTGCCGCCCTCCAACACCTTTGTGGGCAGCGGGGGCTGCGTGGGGAGCACCGGCTCCAGCAGCAGTAGCAGTGGAGGCAGCGGGAATGGCGACGCCATGTCCCTGGGATCAGACCAGTGCTCAGAGTACGGTTGCCAGACTGGGAACAAGTACAACAAACAGGTAGAACACTTTGAGAAGTTACTCTGAGTCCTATTTAATTTGCTTCGACTCTGCTCCCCCTTTTGTGTTAAAATTCCAAAACCATACTGAATATTGACACTAAGCCACTTCGTTCTTTCTGGCTGTCGTGCTCTTTGTCCGCGTCATACCAACGGATTGCCGTCGTCTCCTCCCTGGCTTCATGTCTTCTTATTTACACATCAGCTGACACACTCTACCGCACACCCCGCAGCTCACATCTAAACACCGTTTTATCTCCGCAAAATAGCTGCCAGTGTGTGCGCAGCCATGCACACATACATACACACATCAGCATCCAACGCCTGTGAGACATGTGTTGGTACCCTGCTGTTTAAATGTGTTTGCGCTCAGCGTCATATGTTAGCAACATCTAACAAAAGGGACAATGAAGTCCAACCCCCACTGAACCACAGTATATATGAATGGACGTGTTTTTGCTTGTATACACGGGTAACCCCCTGAGGTGTTCAGAGGATGGGTGGCCACAGAGGGAGTGGGCAGATAGCTAGCTAATCGGTCATGTTATATTTCATTCCATCTTGTCGATCGCTTCTGTTTCTTGACTTTAGAATAAATGTGTACTCCTTGAGCGATGTATTTCCAAAGCAGTGCCAGTATGTTGCAGTGAAAAGCGGAAGTTCGGCTGATAAATAAATACTGCAGTCCACCTTGGCTTTTACCCACGCGCATCAGCCTCATCTATCATCTTAGATGCACTGACACAGCATGGTCTCGCAAGTCCGAGGGGAGTGCAGCTTTGAGTGATGCTTGAGTGACAGCTCAACCCTCTTAAAGGGCCAGCGTCTTGTTTGTGTGACTGACGGCTCGAGATTTATCCTCCCTGTGGTGAAAAAGTGCTGATGTGGTCATTAAAAGAGAACCAGAGGAGCTTCTTAGGCTAATCAATTCATACACAGGACCCGCTGATCCTGCTGAAGACACACACACATATACAAATACACAAACACGCACACGTAAAGGAGTGCACGCAAAATAATGCACACACACACTTATGAGGTTAATCCATTACGGAGTCAATCCTCTTAATCTGCCTTTCCCAGGGTAAGAAAATGCTTACTGGGAGAGTTTTGGTCTTCATGCTTACGTGCACTCAAAACATGCCAGCACACATTGAAGGACGCGCAGACACACAAACTGACAGCGTAATGAATTATTGATTGTACGCAGTAATTAACTCCTCCGCAGCAGCCTTGGGTGTACCATCCACTATCCCAAGTCCATCCCCAAAACATTTCACACGCAGTCGTTACTTGTCGCGAAGACTGCGGTTGCTTGTAGGTGTCTGAATTTATTAACACAAACCGTTTCCACACCGAGGTTTGTGTTGTTTGGGGTGTGACTTTGTGCTCGGGTGATAGCTTAATTCAAATGCATTTTATATGTGAATGCAAGTGAGAGATAGACTCGGGGACTAAAAGGTGGCGGGGATGTGCTAAATGTGGCATGCTGGGCCGCTGACAGAATTGGGAGTAGCAGTACAGAGGGAGGGGAAGGGAATTATACAAAGCAGGGAGATGAAGTAATGAGATGGGAGGATGAAGTTTAAATTCCCGAGCTACTTTACTACGCCAGAAAAAATGAAAAATCATAATCAGAGCCACTAGGGAGCTTCAAATAAAGAGTAAAAATGGCTGATTGGACAAAACAATTGGGCATCGTGGATGATGGGTTGGATTGCATCAGGAAAAAACTGCATGGCAAATCTGTTCAATCACTGGCTTTTGCTTTTTAAATACATCCAAAACCACAGCGTCCAACGGCTCTGTGTTTTTGTGTTGTCCATCTGTCCCTGCCATGCTTAACAACACCTGGAGCAAATTTGCTTGCATCTGGCACAGACGTCTATTTAAGGATGAACTGACGGCATTTGGAGGATGAAGGTCAAGGGCACGGGATCCGACATTCTGTTTTGTACAGTACTTCCAAGATGCCTTTGTTAAGAGACAAATAGAATAAAATGACGACTAAAGCTTAACCAAACACCTAGATCAGACTTTTTTTTTTTTTTTTAACATTGCTACCACATAAAGTAAAGGAAAAGGCACACTTGGTTTCACAGCACAAAATATTAGAACTGTATCCCAAAAAAATCCCTTCAAGAAAACTAATGTTTGCATTGTCGTTCCATATCACCACAATTACAATTCTAATGTTATATTTAAATAAAACAAAACATTTATCAAAACTGAGATTTATTATCCTACCACTCATTGATGGAATTACATTGTGAAGGTGAGCAAGTTGTCAAGAAGGGCTTTTTGTCAAGAAGTTGCCACTTGATACTGGCACATGGTTTAAATCATTCAACGCCACTCAACAAAAGAATGAAAAAATGGGTAATGTCCTTCCAGTGGATATTTTTCCATGCTTGTACTAACATTTTTTGGTGGGTACCAAAAATATCCATTAAAAGTAGAAGGTTGCACGATGGCTTCCGAGCAAATGGAGAGAGGGAAAGAGAGAGGGATGGAGGGGGTGAGGGTAAGGGAGGGTGGGTGCTTTGGGTGGCAGCCAAAGAGCGAGAGTGGACTGCTGAGATGTGGGTCATCAGGATACCCGGTGGCATCAGGACACATTAATGATCACAGCGGTCACATGGCACTGAAGTCAATATGGGCAAAGTGGCCTCGTTTTGCCCTCAAACCACTGGCACCACACACACACACATACAAAGCTACACGCACACACAGGGTCCAGCAATTCTTCCTGACTAATGTCCGCAATCATTTCTCTGCTGTTTCCATTTATTCATTCGCAGTTCTCGTCATTTTTTTCACTCATCTTTATATAAGGTGTAATGTCACCTTGAGGAATGCTTTTCACTCTAACACAGCACTTTTCCTCCCTTTTTTTTACCTGAGTTCGACTTTGACCTTTGGCGCTTGTTTTGTTCCCCCGCTGTGTCCGCCATATGCGTCGGCAGGCTACCTTTGTGCCGTCTCTCGGCCTGCTCTGACCTCCAATAGATGGACTCAGCGTTTTCAACGCTTCTTTTACCGTAGTGAGCTTTTTCTTTTTTTTTTGCTCCAAGTGTGTCCACCGAGCGAGAGGTCCACAAAGGTACTATCGAACCGGGGAGACACACACACACACACACACACACACACACACACACACACACACACACACACACACACACACACACACACACACACACACATCTAAGGAGTAATCAATGGTGCCTTAACAAGGCCAAGACCGCAGGTGGGTTGACATTGCAGTTTTCAATTCCTTAGAGGGCAAAACAGGAGAAGGTTATCGCTAGCGTCTCAGCACATCAGAACCCTCTTTGATTGGACGGGCCAAGGACAAACTACCAAAATGAGTCTGTCACGAATCATCCGGACAGTCTTGTTCATCTAATTGGACTGTATGGACGGATGTGGGTGAGGCGATTAGGATTATAAAATTGAAAAGCAGCTTTTCATTTCTGCGAAATCCCCTCAGGATTAAATATGATGAGCGTCTGTCACGGACTGACACCGGGGCCGGCACGTCACTTGAGCGCATCCGCATTAAGGTCGACGGGGTGAAGGCGCTGTCAGCCGTGTAAGCGGGAAGCGCACAAGGCGTTCCTGTCGCTCTCTTCTTTCTGGCTGTTACACAGCCACCTCAACCGACCCGTAACCCCCTGTCAGCATGATACCAAAACACCGACACATTCATTAAAGTCACGGTGAGTTCTGGGCACGCACTCGGCCGTACACTTGAGGGGGAGTTGAGAGTGAGCGAGAGGTGAAGTAGGACAAGATAAGCAAAGAGGAGATCACCCAATGAGCCAAGGATCTAGTGACCTGGAGACAAAGGGTGAGAGGCTAGGAGGGTGCTTGTGGGGTTGGTGCAGTCAGCGGACATCAGGGTGGGAACATGAGCCACAAGTGTGGGAGAGGATTGGGAGACAAGGTTGAAGAAAGGTTCAAATGGATCCAGATGCTTGTTTTTGTTCATCGCCTTGTGAATATTGATTTACACTTGACTCATATGAGAACTCAAGGGAATATTTGGGGTTGAAAGATGCCTCCGCAGCTCTGTTGTTCTAACAAAAGATTTACGCCAGCGCTTTTACATCCCACATTCACTAGCGAGGTCAGTTCAAGAAAATTGCATGGACTAATTTGATTTATTCTTTTAAAAATAAAAAAAATCAGCAGTAAACTAATAATGGGAAGAACTAGACTGGGGGTGTGGTGGCCTCTGTCTTGATCCTACTCTGCATTTTTAAACTTGTGCCTACTTTTTTGATAGTTGCTTACAAAGTTTGTTAGATTTAGTTGTTGACACACAAGATGGACACAAGTATTGGGACAGTTGGTCATCATACCAAGAAAATAAGAATGGAGGAATAGAGTTGGAAAACAAAAAGTATATATAATATATATATATATATATATCCTTGTGTACTTTTCTCACCATTGGTTCTACCTGTTCTCATTAGCCCCGCCCCTTGTGTCTTCAATCAGCTCCCTCAGCCACTCGTCTCTTGTCCAGGTGTTCCAAGTTGTTTTGTCAGTTTGTTTGTATATAGTTCCTCCCTTTCTGTTCAGTCTTCCTTTGTCCTCTGTCCTATGAGTTATGCTGTGTGATTTTTCCTGTCTTTTTTCTGCCCCCAGTCATGTCCAAATCTGTTTTGCTCCTTTGTTACTTTTCATACTTTGTTGCATGTAGTTTTGATCTCCTGTTTCTTTAGTTTTTCCATGATCCCTTCTTTGTCTGATTTTGTCCTTTATTTTTATTTTTTTGAACCCCTTCCCCACATCCTTGTTTCCCTAAACTTGGTTCATCCATTCTCCACTTCGTAACAACCACATTTTCAGACCGTACAATGATAACAGTGATAACATTGCGCAATATCAAAATTTTTGTTTAACTCAACTTTATTGTACCAGAGATTCAAAGACAAATCTTTAAATATCTGGTGTGAATTATTTTAAGATTAACCAGCAGGAAAATGTAAATGTTCAACGAGCATTCTCCAAGTAGAATGAGGTCTCTGCTGGTTTTGACCTCTCTTCATCCAGTTCAGTAATTATTTCCTAGTACGTCATCGTCCACTACAATCTGTACTTGTATGAGAGCAGAAGTCGGTTGCCACGGCTCTCCACATCCACTTAAGAAAGGAATGAAGAGCTGCTGCTGTGCTGCTTCTCACACACATCATCATCATGTAAATCCACATGTCCTCCACGGGATATGAGGATTAGACCTCAAAAGGTTTTATTGAGGTATTTAGGTAAGGGTTAAGGCTACTTTGTAGGCTTCACAGAATGAAAGTCAGTGGTAAGTCCTCACTCTAAATGACATTCGGTCACCACAGGGGAGTTGTTTCTGAAAGACAACCCTCCTAAAAAAACAAAAAAAAAGGGAATTGGAAAGCTTGCAGGAGTCTTCTCCCCCCCCCCCCCCCCCCCCCACACTCATGGATCAAGGTCACCCTGGTCTGGAATGTGATTGCAAGTTGCATGTCTGTCTAGTCTGTTGAGCATAGCAGATAAAACACACTGATAATGTCACATTGGTAGCAACTCTTCTCCTTGGCCTTTGTTTCAAGTTCTCTGAGAAAATGGCAAGAATGCAGGAATGTCATTCTCACTCACAGACAAGCTGAGGCATGGGATATGCACCGCAGACTCCGTCAGATGTATGATTGCAACACACAGACACAAAGAGACCACCCCACTAAAACACGCTCTTATGAGAACATAATGATGCATAATTACACACATCCATTTCTTATGCACATACTCCCTATTCACCACAAAGCTCTGATAAGAATGTGATGACACACAAGTCAGGATAAAAAGTTGTCCTGCTCTTACATCAGTTTCTCCTTCCATTCCCTCTGGATGGAGGCACACACACACACACACACACACACATAGTAAGCGTGCAGTGGCGTACACAAAAAGATCTACATAGCAAGCCCCACACTGAGATGCTGCCTTTTATTTGCTGTCTACAAGGCTCTCAGCTTTAGTGTGTAGGTCTGCATTCAGCTTGTGTGCCTTACAGCATTAAATTAATGGCTGTCTGGGGGTTGAACAACATTGCCCAATATCGCTAAACAAAAAACAACCTTGCTCATAGCCGACCGGGAATCAAAATAGTTTAGCTGGCTCGAGACTGGCATTTTCCTCCTACACAAACGACTCTTTAGTGCATGAAGCGTCGGTTTGAATTCATCTGAAAGAAATAGATTTTGAATTGATCTGAAACAGTTGGAAGCGAGCTAAATAACGGGGTGTCAGATGGTGTCAACTTAAAGTAAATGAGACTCATATGAGGTTGTGTACGTTTGCTGACCCTGCCAGAATGCCGATTTCAAGTGGGAGTTTAAAAGCCGTCGGGGGATGATTTTCATTATTGCCTTTCTACTATCAACTTGGTTTGGCTGGAACAAATCGTGAGATTGTTTCTCACTCGTCTTTAGGCTAATTTACTGACAGCGAGTTTAAAGAAAAACACACATTTCCCAAAGGAATGAACAGTTGGGAAAAGAACTGGCAGAAAATAACAAACGTGACAGGACAGATTTCCTGTCATAGCTATCGCAAGCCAGTCATGATGATTTATCACAAACGTACAGTTGCGGCCCAATGATTTGGCAATGACCAAATTGACTGTTCAGGAGCTTAGCTACATTTTTTAAATCATATTTTAAAGGATCCATCTTCTTCAGAACAAGTATTGACCATTAGAATTCTAGTCCTGTACGTATATGCAATTTGTAACTTGCATTAAGGAACAAGGAAGGAAAAATAGTGCACTCAGTTGGACAGTACATACAAAAAGGTTATTTTAGTAGTTATGCAAAGACGTAAAAATAGCTTCAGGGTTGAATCGTGCGGTGCATTTGCACTCCAGGACCATTAGCACATAAAGAGACTATTTTTGAAAAAGATGAAGAAAACAAGTCTATTTTTCAAGCCGTCTATTATGAATGACTGGCTCTTCCATAAACTGTACACCTGCACTCTCTTCTTCTGAACCAAGTGCTCTGTAAATCAGCCAGTAAAAGGGAGCGCTTTCCAATACCCCCCCTGCACTCCCACACAACCACCCTACACACACACATACACACCCCATCCACCGTCTGTCTTCCTTTTGATTGATCTCTTAGTTCCCCCCGAGTGTGTTCATTTCTTTTCATTGCTCTCCATCTGGATATCTGGAGCCATCTTTTAAAAACCTGTTTTTTTTTAATGACATTGAAGATTTTTTTTTAATACAGCTTAATGGTGTCTTTAAATATAATAAATGGCTCCTATCAATCCACCCACGCCCTCCTTCTGTTTTTAGGCTGTTGTTTAAGTCGGCCACACTGCTGTCATTTCTCTGATTAGATTAGGGAACAAAAGAACAGGGCTTAAGTGGGAATAGGAGTAAGATGCTTTATCTTTCTATTAATTCTTGCTACCGGCAAATCAGAGCACATTTCTCATCGGGCATCGGCTTATTAGATCTCGTGTGAGCGTGAAAGACTGCCTATGGTAGAGCTCCAGTCCAAAGTCAATGTTATATCCCCGGGCTAAATGTAGCCATCTGTTTTAGACTTGTTAGTGGAAGATAGATAAATCGCAAGATCAAAAACGAGAAAGAAACGCGGTGTGAATGTGTGGGGCAGACAGAAAATAAGTGGGAAAGACTCACGGGATTGTGGGTCGGTGGCTCTGACTGAGAGACGAGAGTGAAAGTGCTAGGGAGATGAAATAAGATGATTCGGACAAAACATGATGCTTGTGTGGTTGGGGCAGTAAGAACGAGAAGCCTCAGAACTATCCCGTGATGGAAAGAAAAAGATAGCGGTAAGTGGGTCTAAGGTTCTATTGAGGAAGGGAGACGGGGGTGGCTTAAGTCAGGCCATGCTCAATGAAGAGAGAATGAAAAGCTTTCTACCTGCGGTGTGGAGGTTACATAAATGTGAGTGGGCAGGCCTCGGCCTGAAGCGATGTTCCAGATAGTGTTATTGACCCGTGTCTTCCTTAATCTACGCAAGCAGGTATTTATGAGTGCAAGCGGCCATGCTTTTTCCTCATTCTGCTATCGGCACAAACAGTAACGAAAATTGCTTAAGAGCTGAACTGCGAGAAATAGGTCCAGTCAAGCCATTGGAGGCAAAGCTCAAAACACATTAAGATAGTCTGACCTATTTGACACACACACATACAGCACAATTTGCTGAAAACCATAGTTACACACACAGTGGACACTTTAAGATTTTTTTCCTTGAGCAGTTCTATGACTATATAACAGTTGAACCATTTGGATTTATGTTTCCAATGGAAAATTATGAAAAAGGCAATCGTCTTCATTGACTCTTTATTAAGAGTACAGACAACCTTTGTGGTAACATTTAATATTCTTACTTTTCAGACAACTGTAAAATTAAGTTTACTAATGTTAATATAAAAGGTAAAAATCGTCAAAGTGAACTGTCAAACGATATTTTTTTTTTTTCTCTATTTGTACGATTGTCAATTCGTTAACTAACTTTCAGGTTCATGGCTGGAAATTCTACGCATTGCATACCAATTTCCTTCCCGTCAACACGTTTGTCTCTTGCCTAAACCCAGTAATCTTTGAGAATTTTAACAACAGCTTGGCCCCAGTTCAGCAGACCAATTTCAAAACATTACAGCAAAGTCGGCACTTAATGGGTCAACGCCGCACCGGCGCAAATCACTTATGCATTATTTAAAAGTCTCTGTTCTGTTGTTTTGCAAATACACACAGCGATTATGTAGATAGCCACTCACAACCCTGAAGGTAAAAAAAGAGGCAAATGAAACCGACCCAAACAAAAAACACAGCTCTCTTATTGAATATCAGATGTGAAATTATAACACAAACACCTTTTAATCAAAGTCATGCAAATATACCAGCCAAATTAGGGGCTCTTGAGAGGTTTCTATGTGGATGAAACAACAACCTTTAATCGTGCGGATGAAAGAATGCTTGACAAACTGAAATGCTATACCTGGATGTATGGGCACAAGCACACACGGTAAGATTAGAAGCAAGGATAGAGTGTGTCGACACCGATATTGCCTCGCTCACCCACGCACAAACTCTCTCACCGGACAGTCGTGTTTTTTTAAAGCGTGAATAAAGAAGCGGCTGTGATGCCGTGTTAACATGAAAGCTTTCATGGCTGTTAAAAGAGCCGGCTTTGATTAGAATGTGATTTGTGCAAGCGTTCGTAATGCCGTGGCCGCTGCTGACGACGACGCTTTTAAATCCAGCAAAGCCGTTGCAAGGTTGCCTTCTGTCAAAAAATGTTGAATCAAATATTTCACCTCTGCATTTTTTTTTTTCCCCCTTGAATCTTGTAGCAAATACGGTCGCACTTTCAGGAAATTTAAAGCACAGAGCGACATCACTTTCAAGAGTGATCAAACGTCTTATTTGAAAACATTGATGACACACTTGCTCATTGAATATCAAAAGGGGTTTCTGTTATTTCCATGTTCACCTTAATACTCGCTGTGAGCTGTATGAAGCAATGTCATTTATACGCCATCACTGGGGAATGAATGGAAATGAAACATTGTTAATAGAGAGAAAACTAAATTAAAGTAGGACCTTGATTATAATTGCAAGACCACGTTTGTAACCTTGAACTGCCTCAGAATATTTTGCTCCCAAAATTCGAGTTGGAAAAAAGTACCATAATTTCCAGACTATAAACTGCACCATTTAAAATTTGTGGAAAATGAAATGTCCTAGTTTCTAGTACCCTTATTACCCAAAAAATATATGTTTACAATATCATAAAAATCATGAAAATCCATAGCTAGGCCACACTGGACTAGAAGCCGCGGGCTTCAAAGCTTATGCGAAAAGTAGCAGTTTATAGTTTGGAAATTACAGTATTTATTTTTTTTACGCAACGGGGACTTGTAATAGACAATGCCCTCTGTCTGGCGGCATCTGGCAAATTCCCCAAATTCTCCCAAATGGTAAAGTAGACTTGCCCTGGCAGGAAAATTAAGTTGTTACGCTGAGCACGCGAAATAGGGCCTTATGTATTTTCTCAGTATCTTGGATGCTTCAGAATTGACATCATCCAGGGAGAAACATTTCACTTCATTCCAGAAACAATGACATGTTGGCTGCTATATGAGCAGCCTTGGGCCTTTCTGCAATCACTCCTCTGCACTCAATAGCACTTTGTGTTTTGTACCCGCCAACATAATGACTGCTTACACAATTATTTTAGACAGCTTGAATACGAATGCAGTGCAATGTTTTGTTTGGACAGTTCACTATGGGAAGACTACAGCTTATTTGCTTTATATGAGCCATGTGTGAGGCCCTCAGGCAAGTGTGAATCTTGCTTGGAGGAACCTGCACTAGCCTATGGGGAAAGTATGTTGAGATAGTTTAGCAATACGTATGTGAAAGCATGATTTAAACAATTTTGGTTCAAATTGACCCAACTTCCTGTCTGCCCACTTTTGTAGTAGAAAACAAATTGAATTGTTGTTCCAAAACAACCCAAAGTTTTCTCAAACTGACCCAACTTTCTGAATCAGTCCAATTTTTAACCCAGCGGTTTTAAGAGCGTTATAATACTTATGAATGGCGTTACCGCGCTCTCAAGTAAAGTAGATATCTGAAATGAAAAGTCTTCAGTGGCAACAGTGAGGTGTGACTGATCGGAGGTAGGGATACGCTTCCAATCAAATTGTTGCTCTAAATGCAGCCAACATTCAGCAGCCTGGTGATTTTCTTTCACAGGCTCACATCCTGCGCAGAAAATCAATTTCCAATTTCCAATATCCCGGCGTGAGTCACTTCCACAATTTGAAAGCTCCTCAAGTGAGATTATGAATAGGATGCAGCACAAAAGGCTCACAACGAATGATTGGGAGGACTAATAAAAGTAAACAATGAACGCTTTCTCCATTTTTCATCTGTCTTGTCGTGCTGAAGGATTATATTTTTGCCAGACCGACGGGATCTCATCTCACCTAAGCAAAATCAATGCCTTGGTCACTGGTGTTACATTCTAACACATGCATTAACCCAAATATATTTGTCTCCAGCTGGTAGCAATATTTGTTGAACTCGGGTCATCATTATGGTCCATATTTTTGATTAGCGGTATTTGTTGCACAATAAACTCCTGCTGTTGTGGGTGTCATACTGTGTTAGTGAGGCAGACGCAGCAGGCAACCAACTCAGTGCTGTTCCACACACTGTATAAATTACAAATAACCAGTAAATAATTTGACATATTGTTGCCTGCAGTTGCTGCATCAGACTAAATGTTTTCTCAGTTCTGCAGTAGCCGCATTATAAGTAGCAAGGTTAGTACGTTCAAATAAACTTCGGAGCGTAAACAGAAGCTACCTTTCCCCAGGCAGTTCTAAAACTATCTTCCATTTGACATGACATCCATATCTGCTTTGGACGGTGTATAAAAAGATTCCCCAGAATTATCTGATAATGCAGAATGGAGAGCAAACAACTGGAGACAACGGAGGAGGCAGAATGTGCATAGCTCAAGAATCGCCATCGGCAATCGTACCTTAACAAAGTCATGCTACTTATCGAGTCCTCGCCGAACACTTAAACCGATTAGAAAGCTTCTTTCAACATTAATGAGACCGTTTTGATGAAAAATAAAAGTGTCACATTTTTTATGTGAATGGATGTGAATATGTGTAAAAGTGTCCAGTTTGGTGCTGATCCAAATGAGGCCTTGGTGCAGGTCTTCGCTCTTTCATTTAATCTTGTGTTTATTAGCATAATTATCCTAAAACCTTACGATTGATTTTCTTAAAACCTTTAGTAAGGTTGAGGAATATGTCAAGGAAGAACATATTACCTTTTGGTCTCCATCCAACCGCCGATAACATTCTGATATCAATATTTTATTTATTTTTATTCATCTTACTGAAATGATTATCGTAACATGCAGAAAATAGTAAAAATTTGGCAAAGTGCTGCACTCGAACTTTGCCATTTTAATTGAAGTAAAATAATTGCATGCCCTTATAGGGTTAAGAATGAAACAATCACTGATCCATTTCAGTCACTTCCTGACAACAAGCAGGAACAGAATGCACATTCCACTATCACGCCAAGTCACTCCACACACAAGACTCCCACACACTGACTTGAGCAAATCCCTTCGTTCTTTCATCTTTGGCGAAATTACAACCGTCAATCATTATTCCTTATCATTTCGAGATAATACAATATTCATTCATACTGCTGAGCAAAACAGACATTGTGAATTATTACACAAGTAAGAGTGAGAAAAAAAAATGTGGTCATTCGTTTTTGGTTTTCACCTGCAGATTCGCTACGCAACAAACATTACTTTCAGCCCGGCATAACTATCTCACTCATTAATCAGTCCAACTCCTCGGCTTCGGATACGACAACAGACGTAATTTCTTAATGCCCGGCTGTAATTTTCAAAGTCAATTGCAAAACTGGAGCCAAAGCAACAAAGTGTGATGTAAGGTTATTGATGGGAATGGGCTGAATCCTCCCAAGCCTTCTCATTAACTGGCCTCTTTTCCTTCTCCTTCCTCCGTTCGATGGCCCGGCTGTGCGCTATCTGTCTCTGGTGTATCGAATGGCACACGCACGCTAAGCGCCGTACACGTCAACCCACATCAATGCGCGCACACGCGCACGCAAGAAGTCTGTTTGCATACCAAAAGCATATTTCATAGCTCAAAGAAATTGAAAGCCCTATTAATTATGCAGACGACACGCACACACATATGGAAAGAAAGAGTGAGGGTGCACTTGTGTTCTATTCTTCCTCTGCGTCAAAGGAGTCCAAGTGTGAGAATGATTGAGTCGCTCTGCGTCAGGGGGAAGAGCAAATAGTAAATTGTGCAGTGAGAGAGAAAGAGTGCACTGTCCTTAACCATGCGCACTCATGTTTATGTGTGTGTGTGTGTGTGTGTGTGTGTGTGTGTGTGTGTGTGTGTGTGTGTGTGTGTGTGTGTGTGTGTGTGTGTGTGTGTGTGTGTGTGTGTGTGTGTGTGTGTGTGCGTGTGTTTTGTCTCGCCGGTATAACGCCCTCTCTGTGTCTCCCAAGCCACTCAGTGTCACTCACACACACTGAGACTATTGTCAAGACGTTGGCCGATGCGCCCCCAAGGGCATTTGTGTGCCACTCTGTCCGTCACAAAAGGACAAGAGGGGGCTTCACTTAAGTCAGTGGTGTTCAAACTCCAATCCTTGGGCCGCTTGTGGCCCATTTTCAACCCACCGGAGTTTGAAATTAAATGCATATTGCTTTATGGTGCTGTACTAAAGCCCAAAACCATGGTTGGTGATGAGCAGTGTTGTGTCTCAATATCTCAAAAATTTCGACCGTACACTTTGCCAAAACATTTGGGAGATTCATAGCTACCATACAATATTTAGCTATTTGTAGGTTTAACCGATATGGCATTGACAAATCTGCTGGACCAAAGGTTGATTGTATGACATTTAAGATGTTTGAATATGGAGGTTCCATATGTTTGCTTTTTTGCAAATTAGTGTTTGGTCTTTGCAGTGCCAAGGCCGACGCTACTTTTTCTCCTATCTGACAGCACATTAGGCCAAGCTCTGTTTAACCTTGTAGCTTGAGTGACGCTGATTCTAAACCAGCGGGATGGATTTCAGTTTGTTGTAACGCGCCGTCACGTCACCCTTCTCTCGGTTCACCCCGTCGAGCATGGGAACGCGACGACTTGATGTCAGAGAGAGAGAGGCCGGCAAAAGATGTAAAGCAAAGACGTGGCCAGATATGATAAACGACCCAGGGTGCAATGTGAAAAAGACAAGTGTGGCTTGTTGAAGATAAAAATGACAGTATATGGAAAATAAGAGCTGGTAAAATGCAAGCAAATAGGAAGCGTATATATAGGTGGAGGAGAAAGGTTCCAGTCAGATATCTGATCTCTATTGACTGTCTATTGTTCACAGCAGCACTCCTAATTACTCTCAACAGGGTGCACGTGTGTGTTGTCGTGCATGTGTGCGTATGATTGTGTGCTTGTGTGTATATGAGTGACTACATCCTCATCCTCACTTTTACTCTCCCATTCACTGGCTCCCCACAGTGATGCCATTGTCCACCCTCCTCTGGTCAAGCTTTAATGGACATTAGCAGTGCTCCTAACGTGTACACAATTAGGGTCTAATGGTGCACACAACTCGAGGGCAGTCATACATATGTATGGGCGCCACTCGCATGCACACAAGGTCCCTTGTGCGCCACCATCCTGTTGCCGTCTTTTTCCCCACAATGCTCGTTGTCATGGATATTTATAAGAAAATGACTGTTATGGGGATGAGCCGTGGAAAGCCATGAGCATCACGAGTGAGCTGTACACAAAAAAATACTGCAACAAAAAGAGCTAATCTGAGTCATGGGCATTTGTCCGGTAAGCCTGGCCTCACATCAGACTCTATGCGCTTTTGTTGCTGTTTTGTTTTCAAGCCCCTATACATGGCCCTGGCTGCACAAAAGGATAAACATTTCAAAAGCCAGCGAACAGAGTCAGTGATTTTTGCAGTTTTTTTTGTGTGTGCGCATGCGTGGATGTGAGCGTTAGAGTGTGCGTGTGTTTGTGGTGGTGGCGAGGGGGGGGTCGGGGGTCTGCATGCACAAGCCCAGATGGAGGCTGGGATTCGGCAAGTTAGGCCAATGCCAAAATGGACAGCTTGTTGGTAACAAAGCTGTAGTGGATAGCAATGTGGTAGGCCAGAAGTGATCACCCCCTCCCCCTCACACACACACACACACACACACACACACACACTTGTACAGTAACTAGCTCGGACCATTATCGTGAGTTAAACGGGCACTAGCTGCGGTTAAGCTTTAATTGCCCCCAGGAAGAAAAAGTGATCGACGCTCTTTGAGTTTCTGCACTGTACTGCAATGGTGTTTATCAGGGAATGGGTAGTACGGCTGGTGCCCGAATGAGGGGCCCGCACTGCTGCAGTAGAGAGAGAGCGAAACAGAGAGAGGCAGAGACTGCATCAGGGCGATCAGATGACCTCGCCGCTGCAGTTAATGTTCTCTGGCACTCAGACACAAGGCTAAGGCTCTCCCTCATACCGCAGGGCCGCTGTACTACAAGCCACCAGTGTGTGTGTGTGTGTGTGTGTGTGTGTGTGTGTGTGTGTGTGTGTGTGTGTGTGTGTGTGTGTGTGTGTGTGTGTGTGTGTGTGTGTGTGTGTGTGTGTGTGTCTTAACAAGGGCCCATGTGCCACAGAGTAGGTATAGTAAGTAGCTAACACATTTCTTTCTCTCTTTATTGAGTCTTTCTGTATTTGTACCGCACCCCCCCTCCCCTTTCTCTGCACTTCATGCCCCTCTCTTCCAAGCCTCTCTGCTTCTCCTTAGCTCTCTCCCTCTTCTTCCTCTCTCTGCAGTGCAGCATGGTGATTATCATTCCTCTCACAGAGTCAGGCCTGATAGTCAGATACTGCTGAGCACCCTTCTACATCACCTGCTCCTAGCGGGAGCAATGGAGGGAGGCAGACACAGAGAGAAGAGAAGAGTGAAGGAGGAGGTCTGCAGAGAGAGAGAGAGAGAGAGAGAGAGAGAGAGAGAGAGAGAGTGCATGTTTGTGTGTGGAGGCGCAGAGAGAAGTGTGGATAGGTAGACGTTAGGCGAAAGAGTGCCATAGTATGAAAAAGTGACGATCGCACGAGCTGCAGAGGTGGTCCCACTGCAACAAACTACAAATAAACGTGTGTGTGTGTGCACGGCTGCAAATAATGTGCATGTCTTTCCACTATTCGCACGGTGGTCGAGTGTGTGTTGTGGCAACAACGCGCCTTGGCTCATCAACATGTGGGAGCGGACAGTTGCTGTTTGTTTAGCATCGTCCTTCCTCCCACCAGCTGTTTCAACTTGCTCCAAGTCATCTTCTGCATTCTGCAAATATGACACGAGTCGAACCAAAAAGATACATTATGGCCACCCCACCAAGCAACACAGTCGCGAAAATGGTTTCTTTCCTTGTTTCTAGCTCCACTGGGGAATTTAATTATTGTTTGTAAGCATGATTGCATGAAAACGTCCTGCAGGGGAGGGGCATGGGGCCAAGAGGAGTTTGAACAACATTGTTCCACTTGTCAAACATCGCAACAGCATTTGTCTTCATTCATTTTTAAAAACAAAAATGGTCATATTGCATCATCGAGGTTTTATGGCCTTTTTTTTTTTTTTTTTAAGAAGGTAGCCCCCCATTAGGAATTTTGTTTCATGACCTAAGATACATGAGTGTTCATTACAAAAATTTAAAAACAATATAAAACATAAACATGAAAACTGAAGCTACAAACTCAAAAGTATAGGCACATAACCTCATACATCATCCTTGATTAAATAATTAAAACGCAAGCAGATGATCTATAAAAAATGTAAATGTGGAAAAAAAATGAACAAAAAAAAATCTTCTGCAAATGTGGCACTTGTGAAGTAGTGTGGTATAGTTGATGCCGGGCTAAGTCTCAATGTGCATGTGTACAAAGTGTACAATTTAGTGTTAACGCTTTGTGCCGTTTTCCCTCATTGATCGGGCGTTTTTCTTTCTTCCTCTCCTGACCCATTTCTCTACCTGTCCGCTTGACCTCACGCTTACATGCAGTAAACAACACATCTGTTCTTTGCAGCCAAACCTCAAGGGAAAACGCAGTCCATGTCACTCACATGCACGTCTATATTTAAATTAGCAGTGTAAATATATCACCTTCAAATGAATTGTTAACACATCTGTCTCGTTGGTGTGACTTATTGCGAAACGCTTCCTGTCAGCGTAGTTCACTCCGTCTCCTTTTTAAGGTGTTTGCTGCATAACTTAAACAAAAGCTGCTAGTGACTTCAAAAGATTCATGTATGCATCTTAAAACTCACAACAAAGCCCAAGTGCACTCAGTCACTCAGAGGTCAAAGGTGAGTTTGCTCTATTCGCAGGTCCCTTTGGCAAAGTGATAAAACAGAAGAGTAAAGTGAAGATAACAAAGCAGAGTGTTAAGATTTATGAACTAGTTTTTGTTGAGATAAAACAAAGCATCAAAGATATTCATCTTTAGTATATCTCACCACTTAATTTCACACTTAAGGCACATGTGAGGGAGAAAAAGATCAAATAAGAAGTAGTGCATCTAATGAAATATTCATGGTGAAATGTTAAGGAGTGCCAGAAGTATGTTAACTAGTTGAATATTTGAGAACACCCAATTTCTCTAGTTTTCATTAGAATTCTAGCAGTTTAAATCCATTAATCAAAGCAGCGGCAATGAATACAGTTGAGTGTAATTTATTTTTAAGACACTGCAGCGAATACAAATCAGGGGTGGTAAGAGTGGATTCGTTGTCTAGCTAACGGAAGTAAATCCAGTTTGGAACCGGAGAGACATTGGGCCCTATTTTTCGTACATAGGCACAAACCTGAGCTCATCTTTGGGAATTTGGCAGATGGGCTATGCCTTGCTGGGCGTTCCAGCGGCGGTTTCTATTACACCGTGCACCTGTAGAAGAGTGGATGTCATTGTATTTCATTCATAAATATATCAGCTATCTTTCATTATTTAATTTAGTAAGACAGAAATTTCACAAAATGGTAATTCAGATCTTTTTTTTCTAAAAGTGAATTTCTATTTGTTGGCAGCCCCCGCCTTTATAGTAAAAAAACATTTCAGTAGAGAGTATTTATTCAATTAACCCAATTTTCATTTTTTGCTAATATGGCTGTAACAAGCCACACAATGAATGGGTCTTCTCTCCCTTTAGGGACTGCTAAGCCCCTTCAAAGTATTTGTTAAATCTGGCCTTTAATTGAGTCTTACAAGATCCCATGTGGATGGCTCTGATCCACTTTTTGCCATGGAAATAATCACATTGAACAAGCAAAGACATGTCCACAAATTGAACTCAATTCTTAAGGACAGCGAGCAGTGTAATTGGGATGCAAAGTTTCACCCCTCAATCTCTGTTAGGAAAATATCAACTACGTGACAGGCGAGATTGCAAAGAGGATGTCAGGTGTCTGCTTGATTGACGGCCGGCCCCTGGCTGCTTCTGCGCGA
The DNA here is from genome assembly GCF_054491065.1 of Syngnathus leptorhynchus. Taxonomy (NCBI): domain Eukaryota; kingdom Metazoa; phylum Chordata; class Actinopteri; order Syngnathiformes; family Syngnathidae; genus Syngnathus; species Syngnathus leptorhynchus. Next base: position 12,626,114 of record NC_141199.1, on the reverse strand, counting down.
AACTACAAAAGCACCGGCAGAAAAATAACTCCGTAACAAATGCACTCGTGAGTTGATAAAAGAGGTATCCCTTGTGATAGCGGCCAAAGGCAAGGTAAGATTTGTGTGAGAAAAATGTTGTCATCTATTCTTAAGATATTGAATGTCTAGATTCCTAAAAGTTATCCTTTCAGTCTTTTGGGCAGGTCAAAGCCCCCCCACCCTATGACTCTGGTCTACTTATATTTTATACATTGTGATCACGTTATGACTTTGTTACATGCGCCAATGTTGCACCAAGAATGTAGTATAGGAGAATCAAATATATCCAGCGTAAGAATGAGAAGATAGGACGGATTGATGGATGAGTGTAACATAGCCCCCCACCCCCCCACCCCCAAGCATTTCAGAATTGAAGACTGAGGTCTGATTGATCTCGATGGACAACTCCCTGTCAAATTTATGCAGAATGTGCAAAGATCCCAGGCAAGCAGCGTCTCATCCAGACAAGCGTGTTTGTTGTTTTGCTGTGTCTCAAGCTCGTCCTGTTGATTCATTATGCAAACCAGCATGAAACAGGACACAAACTCCGCATCCAACTGCAGTGCACGATTCACACCGCACGCAGATGTTGTATATATTCAAACACGTGTTGAATATGCAGACACATGTAACAAGAAAAGAGGGAGACTGTTAATTAACTCAAGCTCGTTAATTCTCTTTGAACCGACTGGTGAGGAGGTTTACACACTAATTACCTTGATGACTGAGGCAACCTGTGCATGCACATAGACATGCAAATCCTCACATTAAAAAGGTAGCTGGAGCATCCTCACAACCTGACATAACACATCTTGCGGGCGTTGAAAGACTCATGCACGCCTTTAAAGTGCGCTTACACAAAGGTGTGAACGTCTGGCTGGTAAGCATATGCAGAAACACACACACACATACAAGTAGCGTAAATGGCATTAAAAATGAAAGCTATTTTAAGGTTGTTGTTTTTTTATTATTCCTATCCGCCAGTTGCGTTCAGGGTCACCATGCTTCTGTTTGACACAGAAAGGCTAAAAACTAATTCCTATTGCATATGTTTGCATAGTGCAGCTGCATTATATGTGCATATTATACTCACTGGCCAACACACAGCACTGCACAGCACAGTAGAGTGGAGCTCCCATGTCACTATTGAACACTAATGGCCTGTGTAAGATGAACGGCAAGGGGTTTTTAATGTCCTCTGTCAAACTCAATTAATATTCCATCAGGCATGAATTCGTGGCAAGGCTGCACCTTTCTCACCATTCATCAGTGTGTGTGTGCATGTGTGTGGTCTTATGCGTAATGGAGACACTAGTTACGCTGAAGAGCAGCTACAATAGCACCCTGGGGCCTAGCAATTCTAATTTGGATCAGCCAAAAGTTGCACAGGTTCATAGGGGCTCGATGCTCGAAGCTGCACTCGAGCGTAAAAAATGACATATCTGGATTTTTTTTTTTTCTTCTTCCACACCATTCATGGTGGGCGTTCAGGTGTACAAAGGGCGTGACTGCTTGCCCCCATATCCAGCATATGCTAGTTTTGTTTTGTGCTAGTTAGTCTTGATGGTTTCACCAGCTGCTTAGTATGAACAACAGCAGCATGCTGATCTTGCTGGTGTCCTACACAGCCATGATCGATCAAGTCGGACGTTGGTTTTTAAGTGGCCATTTCATAGATCTGTAATCATATCTGTCAAATTCATTTCATCTGCCTGTGAGATGGACTGCTTGCATTTCTTTGCTAAGCGCCCAATTTAAAATGTGCCAGGCCGCACCGCCTTGCCCAGGTCCAAAACTCGGTTCAGCCCGCACCTCGGCAGAGTTATACCACACCTCATGTTAGAACATTACATCGAGTCATCAGACTTACCTCAACAAGATTCATGACCCAACCACAAAAATTGTTTGTTTAGCCATGTGTTGGCAGAAGACTCTGTGGTTCGCAGTGACAGTGACTTACAATAGCTGAATCGTGCAATATGAAATAGAAAATAAAACCTCAAGACAAAATGAAAAAGCATCAGGCGTAACGAGACAATTTCCATTTTGAGAGCAGCAATGTGAGATTGAGTAAGGTCAGTAAACAAATGTCATCTACAGAGAAGTAGGAATGAAAATAGTACGATATTTGACACTAGCTTGAAAGGCGTATAGTACTTTAATGAACTAATGTTATATCTTGAGAAAATGAATCTTAAGCAATATTTTTATGTTTAACCTGGGTTTAGGCTCAAGGCAAAAACCAAAAAGAGATGTTTAATTTAGAGGATATGTTCCCTAAACTCTTACACTACCCAAAAAAAAAAAAGCTACTTCATTTAATCCACCAAAAACTTTGAAGGACGTGTGCTACAATTCTGACAAAGCACAATGGAAACATCACCTTTATAGTAAAAACATTTTAATGAGCAAAGTCAAAGAAATACTTTTGAAAACATCACTTCAACATCAAATTATTGATTTCGAGATTAAAGTGTAATGTAAAAAAAAAAAAATGTAGCCGCTCGGACTTGATTAAAAGCAAAACCGCGAAGGTCATAAGACATTCAGCTTGGACACTAATTGAATTTAACGAGTCAATTTTTTTGCTGAAGATCCATGTAGATTTTTTCTTTTCAAGGATGAGAGCGAGCAAGGCAGGGAGAGTGAAGGAGTTATGGGTCAATAAACCCTGCCGTAGGGAAGAGGAGAGGGACTCATAACGAGGTCAAGGACAAATTATTGATCGGCACATCATAAAGCTGACTAGTGTGGAGAAGAAGTAGAAGAAGGAAGGCTCGGTCGGAAGAAGGCGGTCCAAAGCAAAGAGGGAGAGTTACTGTTGCGAGAAGCAGACTTGACTGGATTCAGAAGGATGGCTGGGGGAGGAGTTTCTTAGGGGCACCAGAGTGGAGGGGGAAATAAAATTAGCAGGGTGAAAGAATGAAAAAGGGCACCTCAGACCAGCGAGGGAACCAGAGGGAAATTGAATTACGTTGAATTATGGCTGAACTGATGAAATCTGTAGCGGAACAGACAGACACACGCGCACATAGGAACGCACACACACTTCAGGCATCTAGAGATCATTAATTAAAAAAAAGAAAATAAAAAACACCTTTTTCAAGTTGTAAATCTAAACTCTGGAGTAAAACTACTTTTACCTTTACGTCCTTGTCTGTATTCTTTTTAATGATAGCAAACTGTTGAATTCTAGTCCCATTCATCATTCTTAATGCTGAGCGTGATGAATTACAAACAAAATTTATCAAATTTATTACTGACTGTTTCAAAGGTAATTTGTTCCAGGAGCTTGTAGGATCTCTGATTTATTCCAATTTTCCAAAGGAAATAATCATACATAATCATTACAGTGGAGGAAGTGTTCTGCATAACATCTCAACATTCGTGAAAGTGTAAAAATAAGTTAACCAGTATGAAGGCATCGAAACAATCTTAATTCCCAAGTGGCAGTTCCAGAACAGAAAATGTCGGTGAGGCACTCAACCGGCCAAGAAAAAAGTAATGAATGAATGAATCTGCAATCTTTTTTCTACATTATCATGTTCTTTCATTCCACCTGCAACCATAGCCAACTTGTTTTTTTAATCAAATGCGTTTGTTGTAAGGCGGAGGTAGAGGAGGTAATACGACAGAGGAAATTAACCTGTGCTCAGTTGCCATAGTTACACACTCTCGAGTCTAAACTTGGATGTTTTTCAGAGAAGACATCGAATATCTGACTTGTGCACATAGTAAAAGGGCATCGGGGTCTTGAGTTTATCCAAGAGAGGAAAACAGTTTGACAGCAGCTACGGATCAATTAATAGTGATGTCAATAGCACCAACGTCAGAAAAACCAACTTGTTGACTCAAATAAGGCTAAATAGTATCAATTTTAGCTTTGCAGTAACAAATTTGTTTCTTCCTTCTGTTGCAAACAAATAAGCAAAGTTAGCATAGATTTTTTCAAAATATAAGAGAGCTAACTATGATTAATATTTGATTAAGAGTTAATTCCAAACACATTTTTCTTCGTGTTTCCCAGATGAAGCCACGACGATATGAAAACAGCTTTCATCTCAAACCGAGCTTGGGACCGTCTTCTTAATTAATTTTGCTGTCTTTTATGCTGTGGTATCTATGAGGTGAAATGTTCAAAAATTCTCTGTCTGGAAGAAAAGAAAAAGGGCTTTTCATCTCAGCCGTCCGTCACGTTTTTCTCCAGATTATCCCAAGGCGACATTGTAACGAGTTGCGGTTTTTCCCGCCCTAATCCGAATTTTTTTTTTTTTTTTTTTTTTTACCCTTTCCCTTTTCTTCCTCCCCCGTACACGGCGCGTTTCAAAGCTGATGGAAATACAAAGGGTTGTAATGTTGAGGTGTTCAGGTAAATGAGTTTGGGATGAGCTATGAGCTGTGTGTTCTAGAAATTGGCTTCTGGGTGCCGAGTGATCCCTCAGGGCCACGAGGAGTCATTTAACACTCTGTGATGTACGCTTCCTCGACTCCATTCGCTACACGGAGGTGATTTGTGTGCTGGAAATCACAGCATGTGTGATGGCGGCTTTGAGGGAATGATGTGGACTGATTCATCGTCACCCCCCCATCCCCTTGTCACCGGTGGTCCTGTACAGCCCACTGTTGGACACATTCTGATTGCATTCCAATGTGGTGACAAACCAACCAAAATATTTTTTTATGATATTAAAACCTATTTAAATAAAACTGCTCGTCATACGGTGTTTCAAGTTCAGTCTAAGTGCAAAAGAAGGCCTTTGGCACGTTTATGTAAATGATTCATACTTAACTAAGAAACGGTTGATATGGTAAAACGTGCTTAAAGCTACTCACACACGTGTTGAAGTTCAATTTCAGGTGAAATTTCAGAGGTCGAAGACATAACGATGAAACACACCAGTGGAAAAAAAAACCCAAAACAATATACCATAACGGGGCCTGTTCTAAAATGAGCTCAACAGTGATGGGACATTGTGATTTTCTAGGAACCTTGTCGAAGTGATCATTTGTATTCTTTTTAAATGTCATATTGTGAGTTTCAGAGTTCTGTTGGTGCTGCGGCAATGTCAAATTCCAAATAATGAATAAACGCTTTAGGGCAGGCCAAAAGATTTGTCAACATCAGCTATTGGCAGACAGTTTTAATCTAAACAGGATTACTCAAAAAGTTGGAAAAGCCATCGTGATTGGTCGATGACATTATCCTTCATCGTATCAGTCGTGCACATAAACACCACCAGATGATCTCAATATGTCTTTGCAGACCACTGCCTATACCTAATCCCCCAGATTGAGAATTTCAGATTAGGAGTCTCCCTGATGATTAATCCCATATTGTTTGTGTTTTGTGTTTGCGCTTGGCCCACAGGGGACCCTTCGCCGGGTGACCTTCTCAGTGGTAAACCAGGCCCAGGACGCCAGTTGCTATGACAGTGGCCTGGAGGACTCAGAGACCCCCAGTAGCAAGAGTTCATCCGGGCCACGTTTAGGAGCCCTGCCGCTGCCCGAGGAGGGTTATGAGCGCACCACACCCGAGGGTAGTGTGGGGGAGGAGGAGCATGTGGAGAATGGTTAGTGGGCACACACATTTACACACATGCAAAGTTTGTCTAATAGGATGAAAGCAGGTCATCCTAGCATTTTTTGGACCAAGCAAGATGCCCAACTGTGTCAATAGTTGTGCTATTAAAAGTATATCATCTCACACAAATCTTGCTTTTGAACTGAAGAAGCAGAATTATTCTTCCTCGAGGTTTTGCACACGTCATGAAAGACTTTTAAGTTTTCATTTGAACACCTTTTATTTACCCTTGACTGACTTTAAACACATCTCCCCCGTTCATATTGTAACATGCACTACATATGCTCCTGTGTTCCTTTTTTTTTCCCACAAAATTCAAGTTTTGATATCTGGCAGGAGGTAAAATTTTGTTTTGACAGTAACTTTGAGATCTTTTTCAAATTAAGTCCCCACCAAGGTCACAGAAAGACAAAACTTTTTATTTTCATCTTTCCCCTGCACAGCATATGGACATGACAGAGCTGGAAGAACTTTGGTAATGCATGAAGGACACCGTGACCTGAGATTCTTTTGGGACTCTGCATGCGGTTTAATGTTGCTTTCACAAAGACAGGAGAATTCTGGCAGGGAGGGTGCAATAACGTTTCGCCAAAGTCAGATGAAAAGGGGGATTTAGCAAGGAGACACTATGTCTGTTTAGGTTTTACCGAGAAGCCAGAGAGGAGGAGAACACTCATAAAAAGATTTTATTTAAAAAAAAAACGTTTTCTTCTCATCCAAAGTAGCAGCTCACGATATTAAATTTAGAGAACTTTGCAAAAAAGAAACTTCAGCGTGAAGAGAATTCTTATTTGTTGAGTTTTACATGAAAATAACACTAGAAAGTGGCAACAGGGTGTTTGATTAAGAAAACATCATGGATAAGATAGAGCCTATTATTATTATGAATTAAGTATTATTATCATTATCATTATTGTTGTTGAGAAAAGAAAGCTCAATAGAAATAATGAAAATGTCTTCATAATTGTCTAATTTTGCAGCTATTTTACAACTTTAAATAGACATGGCTTTAACACAATAAGGACAAAGAAAGTTAGCTCATTCATCATTGTTTTTAATTCCGATTTACAGTAATTGAACATAAAGCCAGTATAGGTCCAAACATGCTTTACATAGAAAATGCTAACCGGGTGTGATGGGGCGTCGCTAACCTCTTGACATCACAGGATATTAATGGGTTGATACGCAACCTAATATATTCCTTGCATGGCATTACATTTTAATTTGTCATGATGTCATCCTGACTTTTTTAATCACACTCTTCTGTCTCAGTAATGGTTTGGGTCTCCAGCCGACCTTTCACCTCTCAAGCTCTGATCTTGAGCTAAGCAGTTTCACTTTGTTCTTTTTTCTGTTTTCCTCCGCTTTATGTATTCCTAAGTGTATATGTGAATACAGATGTACCTTGACTTTCAAGTTTCATTGGTTTCATGATCAAGCTGATAACACAATTTAATTGTAGATGATATCAATTTGACCCTTGATTTGGTCCAGCCACACCTACAAACTAGCAAACAGCACCGAACAGTGAAATAGAAACATTCAAACAAAATAAAAGATTAAAAAACAGCTTTCCTTATATGTATTTGCACTGAAAGTCACACACATATATTTTAGTGTAGATAGTCCAATAATCAATAAAAAGCAGGAATTAAATTTTAGCTGGCAACAAAAATAAAATAAAAAAATAAAAAAACTCATGACCTGAGAAACACTTGTGAGTCAAGATACCATTACCGTTTTTTGGGTTTTTGTTTTTTTAAATAGCTTTTTCTTATGCTTTTAGATGCTAGGCAGCTGCCAGATGTGGCTCTAACCGGAAAGTGTACGCGGGAATGTGATGAGTTCGGCCACTCTGACACGTGCTGGATGCCCGTCCGCCAGTCTCCTCGCCAGCGCCAACGCCACGGCAGCGACCCCCCGCGGCTCTCCACCTTTGCCCCCGGTGACGACAACAACAATCTGCGCAGAAATGACCACGAGAGCGACAGCGAGAGCGCGGGCAGTGCCGGGAGTTCAGAACCGGGTGTGGTCATGCCGGGAGAAGGTCAAAGGTTACCACTAGTCAACGGCGATCCTCTAGGCACCCTGGGAAGAGCCAACAAGAACATGGGCGACCACAATCGGAACCTTCTCAACCGAAAGATGACCTCGGCGTCCTACGACACCTTCAGCAGCGCTGGCTTCGGGAGGCGCCATCCAGATGAAGAAGGAGGAGAAGGAGGCCAGAACCCAGCAGAGGTCATACCGCTGACCCGGACTGGAGGGGACTACAAGACCACGTCCTGCCTCACGTTGTCACGCCGTGAAGTCTACCTGTGACCTCCTCCCACGGCAGCAATCACTCCATGCGGCCCGATACCAAGAACTTGTTCGGATGTGAAAATGTTGATTGGTTTCCCGAAAGTTGTACATGCGTTTGAAACTTCAGGATTCTAATATTTATAGGCACTTAAACTTCAGCGAGTGATGGATCAAATGTTTTGAGAGCTCCTGCCTGGAGTATTTCCCTATCAAAAAGAAAGAAAACAAGAAAAAAAAAATCAGGTGTGGAAGCTGCCTCCAGGCGATGATTCTATTACGTCCATGTGGGGGAGGACGACTAGATCTTTTCTTTTTTTACCTGAACCTGATGCATGCCTGACCTTCTGCCACTGAGGCAACTGTGGGAAGAATAGAGAGCGAGAAAGACAGAGACTGAGTAAATCACAGTGCCATAAAGGCTTCAGTACAAAATAAAACTTTTAAGACTCTATCGTCAAACATTCAGTCACGTCCAGTCAGAATAAATAAGTAGGGAAAAAAAAAAACTTAACTGGGGCATTTTATTTCTATTTCCGCATTTATTAGCGCCACACTGGAATGCAAAATAAAAGGTCAATGTGAAGAAAATAAGTTAGTAAGAGTAAGATAAAAGCGTAATATCACAAGATATGTGTGATGTTTCACTCATAAAGTGCGCATGTTACAATAAAACGTCTCCGGAGAGAAAGTCAGAAGTTGCAAAAATTGATTTGAAAGTTAAGAGAGAGAGAAGTACAATAATAATTCAGCAGCACGAGAACGAAGTCATAATATCGCGAAAATAAGTTGTAAAGTTCATAGATTAAACTCGTCATCTTACATCGAAAAAGTGAATTTGTTATTTTACTATAAATAGTGAATTCCCACGAGAACAGTAAAGGCAACAGTCCAAGTTCAATATCTGCTGTCTCTCGTACTAATTCCAGAAAAAGCCCAAAAATAACAATACCTAGCTCAACTACATAAATATTTTCAGTGAGGTTAGCTAGGAATACTTTTCCACACAATCACATCGAACTGTACATTGTCATAAAATAACTTTTTTATAACGTTATCACTTTATGCTAATAGAAATGAGCATTTCCCTATAACAGTACAACCTGTGTTACGTAATATTTTGACTTTATCCTTCTCAAGTTTGTTTTTCAGTGTGGCCCTAATACTGCATTGATTTATACCAGTTAGACACAAAATAGATAAAGATACAAATACCTTAGAGTAGCTCACAGCTTGGAAACATACTTTGTACCTTAAAATGGATTATAACTGTACTTTAACTTCTGACACTGTGTACAGTTACATCCGAAATATTATTAATGATCCTTAATGCAGGTTCGCCTTCATTTGTATTAACAAACTGCAACAATGTGATTTTTTTTAAATAATGTAACCACTCAGAACACAAAGCATCAATAATATCACGGCGTGTTGCCTTCGCATCCAGCCTGTATGTATATAAAGTATGTGTGCAAAGCAGAATTCTATGCTCACCTTCACGACCCGCGACCCACGTGAGCTTGCGGCCACGTGAAGATAATACAACCCATGCAAAAGCATTTACACAAACTGGAATTTATATGCAGTGACATTGTAACATAAAGACAAATGGGCATTCGGTTTTCATGCAGAAGCAAGCACACGATCATTCGGAGGCTGTGCAGTCATTATGCGCTGTTTAAGTGCAACACTTTGCCTGATCCCCCTCCAGCCAATATTTAAACATGCAATGTATTCAAATCACATCTTGCTCCATTAAAAGGAATTCCATCTACTGTATGTAACATTAGACAACGCGCAGATAAGACATATTCAGCATAATTTAAGTAGGACTCATAGGAAAAGGACTGAAAATAAAAGCTGACTCTGCATGAAAGATAATGCTAACTACTTCTTTGCTTTTTTTTTTTTATTAAAAAAAAAAAAGAAAAAAAGGAGAAAGATAGAAAACCACGAGCCTTTTTTGGGATAACATGCCTATTTGGATACAGCTGTATTATACGTGTGTGCTTACAGGGAAATGGAGATAATGTTGGCAGAAAGAGAGGTGACATCATAAAATGGAGGGTGCACAAAACAACCTGGATTTCAGAACTCTTTTTTATTATTATTATGATTACCAAATGGTGCCAACCCGAACCAAGCGTGCATGAACTCCCTCATCCTTCCCGCGGAGGATCGGCTGTGGATCGAGGCCAGCGCATCTTAATTCCCATCATCAGAGTGTGGATAGGGATAATAGGGTTAGCACGTCCCTCTGCTCTTAATGAGTTCCTTTTCTGGCTCTTCTCCTCCCTTGATCTACACATATCTTATTATGAACGTCTCAACGTGTGAATGTAAGCGGAAATTGACAGGAAGCGTTTCTGTTCTGAAAACGCTGACGTTTCAAAGGTTGCTGCCACGGTTTTGCTATGATTCCGATGGGAGTCTTGATAAGGAACTTTAAGTTGGGGAAATAAGATCAGAAATGGAAAAGGGCACGTTTTAGGTGCATAATGACACTTTGTATACATGTATATAACCTCGCCTCAAGAAATATGTGACGGACACCCCTGAGCTTGACTATCCATCCTGGAGCTGTCTTTATCTCCAAATCTACTGAGCTTTGCCCCTGATGGACTGAGGATCAATCCACCGACATGGACGTTCGGATGGGATTGTCGGAAATGCTCCTGTCTAATCAGGATTTGAACAGATTTTTTTTTTCGCCCCTACCCTGCTCTTCAAACTGCTGTTTTAAGGCAGTTTCATTATTGCACCTTTCAAGGGAACTTACTGTAAATGAATCCATGTGGGTGTGTATGTTTTTTTTTGTTTTTTTTTTATAATATACTGCACGTTTAAACATGTTTCACTACTGCAAAAACAAGAGGGGAGGACATTTTATCAGATGCGACAGTGGACATTTGTCATCCCTCTTGCGCTGTTTCACTTATAGCCATGTACAGATGAAGCAACACTGTAGAACACACAACTGGAGACCATAAAGGACAATGGCATGCTTAAACTCTTCGAATCTGCACTTACAGTGAACAAAAAAAAATAATAATAATGGGAGGGGGGATTTTTTTTAATTCTTATTATAATTTTTCTCTTCTTGGTTTTCTTTTCTTACGCGGCTCACTGTTTTTTGCTGTTCCCTTCCTCTTATCAGCATAAGAACTAATTGCATTTGCTATGACAAGGATGCAAAGGACCTGTCGGCACACGGTTTGGTATGAAGACGAATCCTGTAAAAGTTTGAATTTGACATTAAAAACGTCGAACACTCATTTGTCTGCTCTTTGATGACTCTGGTTTGCACACTTAAATGAGATTAACAAGTTTTTGAGCTCCCACATTTGATTTGTTCTTTTTCTAGAACATTTTAGCTGAGCTGACTTCTGGTGCATTGAATCTTTTTACTGTATTGTTCTCACATGTAAGAAGCACTCTATCAGGAATAATACAAAACAGTTTAATGTAAATGAATTTCTTAGAAATATGGATTTAAAAATGTTTTGTCAGCAGTTGGCTTTAAATTTTAAAATTCTTCATTAATTCATTAAATTTAAGGCACCCCTCACACACACACACACACACACACACACACACACAAAACGTCTGCAGGCCATACAGATGCACATTAACATTTAAACACTTTAATTAATGGCTATGAATACTAGATTTACAGAAATGGCATGTCTGCTTCTCATAATTCCCGGGGATGATAAGGTTGTCCTTAATGTTGTGTTTAATGGTCACAGTGAAACACAATATTCTGATAAGAAAACTTTTATTCATCTCCAGAGGGGAAATTCAAGTGAGATGTATCACATAATAACAAAACTATGCAGAATTAAGATGATTATCTTGAAAAAGCAGATATTTGATACAGTTACTATTTCCTCACAGAGTGGAGTTGTGCGTCAGTTACTGGTCTCGCTACAGCCACTAATTAACAAACGTAATTCATTTCATTTATGGCCAAATGGAATTCATTTTAATGTCTTTATTTATTTATTTATTTTGCATGGGTTTACTGCAGCTATTTCGACATGGTGAAGGTTATTATGGGTACAATGTCATTCACTGAAAATAGATGATTGTGCCATTGTCATTCCAAGGTCGAAAATGTGACTAATCTAAGAACAAGAACAAATCGCTCAACCCACGACAGGGACGAGGACACTATAATATTTTTTTACATTGTTTATGCATTTGTTTTTCTTTTACATGGGATCAACAAATGCATCGTTGAAGTGAATATTCAACTGGAAAAAAAATAACTGGAGCATATTTTGGGCGAAAGATTTGCATACTTGCAGGCTTTAATTGCTCTAATCGAAGACAAGCGTGAAGGACTTCTAATGTCATCAGGTCCTGCAAGCATTATGCTTTGGTTGAATATGCAACACTGACATCGTGTGGTCATTAAAAGATTTGCTACTATTTACTATTTTATATATACCATTTTAACAGACAGGCAATGCCGCAGTTTTTTATATAGATAATTGGTTTCAATTATGTATAAGGACACAAGAAAAAAAAAAGGCTCAAGTTTCAAAGCTTTGTGCTTAAAATGCCTCTTAGTGTGTGTTTTATGACCAAGACTGCCCTTACACATTCCTCTGTTGTTAAAATCGAAAAGTAATGCGGAATTCATGCAGTGCTCATTGGTCATTTATGAACAGAGGCTCTTGTTCCTCTACATTTTATGGAATGTGGTGGTAGAAAGATTAAAAGAGTTGCATAAAGTAGTTATAATTCAGAAGGAAAGTGAGAAATGTGTTTTGTTGACTATCCATTGGTAAAACCTTTAATAAGAAGTCATTATATTTCTGTAAATAACCCCTTTTAGAGCACCACTCACATTATTTATTGATGACCTTATTTATTACTTGATATCTCAATTGCAACATGCAATTTTCCTCTACTTAAAATGCCACAATTGTTCTGCTTCTTTTCATTAGCAAAATTCTTAAGCAACCTGATCACTGGTGCACACATTGAAATGGATTCAAAATCACGTTAACATAACCACTTTAACTTTATGACCTATTCAATTCAAATAATGTACATTAAATGAAGGAATTATTGTTAATGGCCTGGTGGTTAGGTCAACTGCCTTAGTCCACCTGCACTTATGAGAAGCAAGGGCAGATCAGAACTCATTGAGGGATGGGCGGACGGACAGATGGATGTGTGGATGGACAGATAGATGGATAGTATAGAGTTAATATAATAATGACAGGCCACAGTTCAGGTCTATTAACGTCGGACATGACAGCCCTAAGGACTAATTTTCCTTCTCAACCTCGTAAAACTCTGCCTCATAAAATGTATTATAAGCAGCCTTTATTAAAATATGTAACTCATGACCTATCACAAATATAATTCAATATTGTTGCTCCTGAACACACATAAACAATATCCACAGTGGGCTTTGCAGATAAATCAAAAGATAAGTGGACAAGTGGAGTGTAACAGTAAAATAAGCCCTCTCAGAAGCCTCAATGAAATTCTTGAGATAGACTCTGCGGGATGTGCTTATTTATTTATTTATTTATTTATTTATTTATTTATTTATTTATTATAGATAGTAGAACATTCAACAAAAGGAAAGTGTCATCGAATTAATTTTATGCGCCAATTAAAAAATAATGTATTACATGATTAATACCTTTCCTTACCTTGCTCCTTTTTTTGCATAGCCTACATAAATCATAGTTAACATCAAACATAAGCTGTCAACACCAAAGTTCAGGATCATTGCTGTCAAGACAGGGTTTTGTGTTTGTCTGTTGAAGAAAGCCTTGCAGCAGAGCCATAAACAGCCGCTTTTGCTGATGTGCTGTTGATGTGCTATTTGATCCTCTGTAGGCTTTTTCATTTTCTGTCCCTTCATCTTTTTTTTCACGGTCACATTGGCCTGAGCGCATCAAACAACTGCCCTGCCTGATAGGAAAAAAATGACATGTTATCATATCCAACCTTAGTGAATCCTTTAGTAAAGTATACACATGGGAGTCTAAAGCTGCAGTGTAAAATGATGGATGACAATTGAAGTATTTAATACTCTATGGTAGCAGATTTTAGGGGGGTAGTGTTAGGTTAGTGTTGGGTTTGTTGCTTGGGTCATGAGATTGGGATTAGGTAATGGTTTCGAGATATTTGTTTGTGGTTTGGGTCTGGATTAAGGCAAACATATAGGTTAGAAACTGGCTAAGAGCTTGATAGTGATGTGTAAAGGCATTGCGCAAAACTATCTTTTTTTAATACAATAATTATGTTTTTCTGCACATATGAAAACAAAGACAATAACGTGGTTTCAATCTAACCAATTAATTTTAAGATTTTATGGACATCCCAGGTAAATATTCCTATTGTTGTCAGGGTTAGATAGCAGGGAGAGAAATACAACTTTTTTTTTTCCCCAAGCTTGATACATTTTTAGGTTATGCACGGCAGAGGCCGGAGGGACTCTCAGCACAATGAGCACAGCTGGCTCAGTAAATTGCCCAAATGCCATTTCCCCTCCTAAACAGCTGCCCGATGCTCTCAAGGAATGACAAATATCCACATTGTTATGGCACATTTTCACATAGTTACGCCACTATCACATACAGTTTTCAGTTTATGTAATTTTATGACCTGCTGCTGTATACGTGTAATTTGCATTTTGTTTGCCTCACAAACTTGACATTACATCACTTTAGTTCATTCCCACAACAGATGGCCGTGCAACATGCACGTCTGTGTGAAGGTGACGCTGTGTGGCGAGTTTCTTCTCTTGAGGAAGCTCGACAATGAGGGTGTTTTTTCACTTAAAGAGAGACAGTTAAATGTATTTAGTTCATTCTTAATGGATTTTATAGTATTTGAGTGCCCTTAGATTGCGACGATGTCGGAACCAGTGACTTAATGTTGACGTTTGACTAAATAAACAATGTTCGAGGCGAATTTCAATGACATCATACCCTTAAGTGTGACATTTTTATACTTTCTTTTTTATTACCCATGTAAAAATCCCAACCAATGACTCCAACAAGCCAATAATCAAGTGGTAGTAAATGAACATGAGCATTTTGGTTTGACATCAGCTACAACCCTATTCTCACCTCTGGTATATAAAATAAACATGAGCAATCTTCAGACTTCAAAAGAACTGAATGTCTGCCAGATAAAAGCTTACAATTAAGCAGAGTAAATTAGCTGTTTTGTGTCGAGGCGTGTCGTGCGGTATAGTTAAAAGCCCTCTGGGATCACAGATGGCTTGAAATACAGATGCTTTGATTACACTGTGTTGTAACACACTGCTGTGGATCATTACAAGATGATAACCGCCAGTAATAGATTAAAGCATATATATTACTTGCATCGTGATGCATAGTGTCAATGCTATCTCATTTATAATCATTATCAATTAAAGTCATCAGAGTTTTGATAGTCCAATCTCTGTTCAGAAATTCTGGCAGTACTTGAGTTAAGTGCAGTCAGGCGCACTGGTGGTCAGCCCTTAAATGCGTGGTAAAGTTAGTTCAGTAAAGTTTTAATATAGAGCACACCTGCTGTGGCTGGTGAGTGCTGTGCAAACTTGTCAACTTGAAATAGGTTCGGATTCTCCATTTTTAGGAACAGTCTTTATTTTTTCATCGATGAATGACTCAGTCAACAGCAAAAAGAAAAATAAACAGTGACATAAACATGTTAAACATGGTACCATCCACAACAACAACAACAATAATAAATACGTAACTTTAAGTAAAAACAGCCTAAAGAAATGTTTCGTTAAAAATGTAAAGATAAACAGTTTTGAAAAAAAGTCTAGCATGACTGAAAACTATAAGACATATCAATTCTTGACTGCTTGACTCTATAATGCTATATTGATCATTTCATTTATTGCAGTGGCTTACCGCCTTTTGCATTTTGCAGGAAGTGCATGATTGTGACGATGCCTTGCTCAGATAAAATATGATCTTTTTTTATGAACATTAAATAGTGCTCAAAGCTTACAAACAGCATCAGAATACAATTGCGCACAACCACAGAGTCACATTTAAAGGGATGCCCATGCAATAGAATCTAAAGTTACACTGAATCAATTGCTCATGTGCAGATAATGCGGATGCGGAGACCGGCAGCGAGACAGAGGCCAACAGCAACAGCACCATCATGTGGAGCTTAACACTTAGTGCAAGTTGTGCTATGAAAAAGGAGATGATAATACTGTGATTGTAAACCATCATTTAGTGAGTTACTTTATGAATGTTGATATCGGAATGACTTTACTGATTGTAAATCACAATATTATGTGCATCTACATACAGAGTGTACTCACAAGGCAGATCATTATGGTGTGATTTGTGCGTGCCACATTGCTGGAACAAAGTAAAAATAACGCAGGGTCTCACGTTCAGTCATGCACGGTGGCAAAACCCCGTAAAACTCTAACTGTGCAGTGTGCAGGGTGTTCAACCAAGGCTGGTAATGTTGGAACGACCACCAGGGGGTGCTACAATTCGATGGCCGGACCTGCGAGGGATGTTGTCGTCAATCTGAGCCCCTGTAAATTCGAATCAAGAGACAAATGAGTTTAAGTTGGGACAAAAATGTTGTATTCTCATAATAATATGTAAAAAGTTGGGGCTCAGTTAAATCTTTTTATAAATGATTAGCATTGGCTTTGATTTGCTTCAAGTGCAAAGAGACTTCTGTTGTAATTTTTGATAAATATCAAAAATAAATAGAATTGAAGTAATAAATCACATTCTAACCAGACTAATAATGCTATTTAAATTAGATATAAATTAAGAGTATACTGTCGTATTTGAAGTTTACAGGGCAAAAATATATAATGGAAATATTAATAGTTGTATGCATAATGTGAATAAATGAATATTTTAAATTACATTTAAAAATATTGTATTGCACTTTCAATGGTCCCCAATGTTTTACTACCTAATACAGAGTTACATAATATTTGACAAAACCTTCATCTCAGAATCCAGTATAGTCTATTGTGTCTCTAACCTGATAGGCTGAAGTTGGACTGGTGAAGGTTGCGCACTGGTGGAGGCTGGTGCGAGGTCGGGGAAGTTTTGGCTGAAGGTGAAGGTGTGATATATTTTGGGGGGGCAATGACATCATGCACGGGCCCATCATACATGCCACGTGCGACCCCTTTTTCCTTCATCTGTTTAGAGACATGGGAGGGAAAAGTTGTGGCTACTATTGCATAAGGAATGTATTTCAAGCTTTCCTTCCTGTACTATACCTGGTCCCTGAACTTCAAACGTTGATAAGCAAAATCAGGGAAGGGCTTGCGAGGGATGAATCGTCCAGTACCCTGCTGAACTTGAAGCTTTCCTTCCTCATAGACCACCCGACCCTGACTCAACACCAGCACTGGAGCCCCACGACACTCCAGACCTTCAAAGATGTTGAATTCTGCAGACTGTGAGAAGAGAATTTAAATGTTACATACTAAAACATGAGAAAAATGTCGTATATAAAATATACTAGGGTAATAATACTGTCTGGTATATCACATCATAGAATAATCATAATGAGATGCAAATCACCCTCTACTACTGGCTATGAGCAACAATAATAATTAAAATTGTAAATGATTTTCACATGATGCCAACACAAGAAGTATTTGGGCTGAGATTAATAATAGCTCATATCACAGCAAACACACGTACAATATATTAGCCCAGAAAAATAAAAGAAAGAGCAAGGCGTGTTTATTTCTGCACGCATTGTATGAAAGAGAATAATGCATGAAGTAAAACTGCAGCATTTGTGATGGGGGATGAAGGGAGAGAAAACCTTGGGGCAAAGAGCAAGATAATATAAAATAGGGGGATGGGTAGGACGATGCCTGTGCAAAATGGGTGAAGGGGTGCAGGGGGTTGGGGGGGGGGGGGGATTAGACCCTAAAGCTGACAGCAGTCTGGATTAGAGTCGGGCTGCAGACGAAATATATCAAACACTGCCTGATGTTGTGAGTCATGAATTGCATTTAAATTCATGTAAAGGTCATTTAAATGCATGCAACATCCCATGAGTCTCGTTTTTTTTACACGTCCATGGGTTGAAAATGTGATTTGGATTTAGGATGCCTTCTTTGATGTTTTAATGCAACCCTGAAGGAATTCAAATTGAAATAATTAATTGTCAAGGGGGATTGACACATCTGTGTAGTCTGCCCTGCGTGTCGAACATTTGTAATTTCTGGCACATTAGCACATGCAGGATGGTCTCTTTGATTTATCTTTCAATCCAGTCCTCTCTTCTTTGTTCTCACCGACTGGTGCAGTTTAGACGTGATGGTTTTGGTGCTGTCAGGATCCCAGATGACGACGTCCGCATCAGAGCCCACCGCTATCCGACCTTTACGGGGGTACAGATTGAAGACTTTGGCAGCGTTGGTAGATGTGACAGCCACAAATTTGTTCTCATCCATCTTCCCCATGGCCTGTGTGGAGGACAACGTAAATACAGAAGACTCAAATATTAAACATAATCTGCTTGAAGCTATTAATTCCTTTACAAAAGCTCAATTTTAGAGGTTCACACACATATATGGTTTGCTCTTACCACAGCTTTGTCCCAGACAAAACTCATTCTCTCCTCCACTCCATTGGTGCCCTCTGGGATTAAGGTGAAGTCGTCTTTGCCGATTGCTTTCTGGGAAATGCTGAATGCGCAGTGAGCGCTGCCCACCACCTGCAGGTCACCACTGCGTCATAGCATGATATATTGTTAATAACGCACGCAGGAGAGAATATTGTATAGCTAATGCCGTATTTTATAAATCATAAACAACGCAGATTTTATAAGACTTGAACTATAGCGCATTAGTCATTCAATCATTTTTAATAATTGTGGTGTCATCAAATTTCAATATCAGGATGAGGATAAAACATTTAAGTACTCTGACCTTTGTGAAAAATAATGAAAAAATACATTCTGTCACTTAAAAGAGGTGCTCTGGGACTAGCATGAAGAGGCAAAATGCAGGACCAAAGAGGAGAGAGGAGGGAGGGAGGCACTTGGTAGCCAAGGCAACAGAGGATGAAGGATTCACATTCCTGTGCTATTTATAGAGTTAAGGGCACTTAAAGATGTACTTTAAGAAGTTCTGTACATTCTATTCAGAGATTGTTTGACATTTGTAGACTATATTTACATATATTCATTTTTGTGTCCATATTCCAGGCTTATTTCTTTTGCACCTCAATTTGTAAAACAATGACCCTAACTGTCTTTGAATAAATCAAGTTTGACATTGCATATTATGTGAGCAGCTGCTGTGACTGGAATACCAAACAAATAATGAGCATTCAAAGCATGCATGCGTATCCTTTGGTGTCACTGATCTGATTTAAAATCCACATTATGCAGCGATTAGAACTATAAAGAACTCTGCATTCTTTTAAAAGTTTTTACACGTTTTAGTATCGTCTTCTATTGTCATATTCCATCCTTGAAAAAAAAAACCACAAATACAAAAAAAAAAACAAAAAAAAACAGGTGTTGATCACATTCAAGTCCTACCAGGCCAGAAGTGTCTGGAGGTGGTCTGGGGTCGTGGGGTCAGGACTCAAAGGTGGGGATGTCACATAAGCAGCAGCTTTGGCCCAATTCTTGCTCCAATAATGCGAACCATCAGTGGCCAGACTGGCTGTGATTGGCTCTCCAAAAACGACAGACCCTGAAGATTCAACCAAAAAGGAATTTACATCTATTTACATAACGCAGCATTTAGAATGCAGACAGGTGTTTCCGTTGGTGCTGTGTATAATGAACTTGTACTGAGGGTGCAGGAATGAGAGAGCGACCTTTCCTTCGGGCCTGGGTGATGGTGTCTGCTGCACTCTTACTCATCACCTTGGTGATGTAGACAGGACAATTCACGCGGTTACCAAGGGTGATTGCACGAAACACCGCCTCAGCCTCCACCTACGCTGGGAAGAAGCGAGGGCAGATCAGAACTAGTTGATGGACGGACGGATGGATTGCATCACCTCTTCAGGACGACTCAAAGGATGACCTTCCGGTCCCGTAATTCCCATCCCAAGGATCTTGCTTTGTTCCTAAATCATGGATGGAAAAAAAAAAAACGGTGTAAAGTTGGTGACAGTACTTAAGAGGTTCATGTATGATGTTGAAAACAAATTATGGATCAATCCAGGGTTTTTCTTCTGCATTCCCATGCAATTCTGTACTTGACTTAAAAATAAAGCACATGTGAGTTATTGTCGTAATATTTAGACAAAATCCAGGACCACTGACAACACTTTTAGTCAATAGAGGCCTGTTTTATCATTTTATCTTTCAACAGAAACACTCAGTGAGAACATGCAAAGTCTTTATTTGTGAGCCTCGAGTTTGCTGGTGGAGTTACTACATGGAGTCAACATGTAGCATGATAGCACAGTTAAGAACTTGAAAAGCTGCCACAATAGCCAAGAAGCAAAGATAAGTTAGGCTCCGCTTACCTGAGCAATCAAATCTCCATTTTCAGCATGAACTAACACCACAGCTCCGATTTGTTTTAAGTAGGAGAAGGCGTCGTATAGCTGGAGAAGAAAACAAATACCATGTTAATGACGTAATAGCACATAACGTAAATGAATATTGATTGTAAAGATTCAAAAAATGTTCACGATAATAAGACCTACACACCTCAGAATCTGTCATCTGGTACACATCCTTGTAGGCCATGTATACCTGGAAGGAATTAATACCTGGCAGAAGTGGGGGAAAAAATAAGTTGAAAAGATTACAAACAAAATGTGTGGCTTCTATGCCAACGATATAATGCGGGCAATGTCCTCTGTGCTTTCCCTTCAAGAGGATTCAGAACAAGGCCAAATTGTCGCAAATCTTTCTCTGGTGTTCTCGCCAAAATCGGGATTAACATGACAACAATGTGGAGATGGGGTGTACCTTTTTCCTGCACCAGCATCTCCAGCTCATCTTTAACGGTTTCATTCCACTGCGGGATGTCAACATGGAGGGAGTAGTCACAACACGCATTTTTGTCTGCAGCTTCCTGCCAGACTTCAAACGCCTCCAGCAAGTTTTCCCCAACCTCAGGAGCCACATGGTCAACTGGAATAGGGGAGGCTCAGAGGTCAAAAGCATGTGTGATATTTTGCAGTATTGTCATATGTCATGCAGACTCACTGATCATTGTCGTGCCTCCAGCGAGCGCCGCTTTGGTTCCTTGTAGGAAGTCATCAACGGGGCGTACACCGAGATAGGGCTTCATCAGACAGGTGTTGACGTCAATCCCACCGGGGATCACCATGCGGCCATTGGCCTCGATGACTTTGATCCCATCGGGGACCATCAGATTCTCTCCTACCTGCCTACAGATGTAATAAGTGTTGCAATCAAAGTGAGGAAAGTTGTTGTGGAGCTGGTGGCAAGTTTTGCTGGATTTAATTGAGGCACAGGCAGATTCTGATCTTTGCAGACGTGTCATTGAATTTCATAAGAGAATCATATATCAGCATCAATGTAAAAGCAATAACAGGATGTGACAATCATACCTAATGAGGCCATCTTCAATGTGCACATCTGCGTAAAATGACTGGTCATCATTAACGACTCGCCCTCCTTTAATCAGCAGGCTGTTGCCCTAATAGGGTACAAGGAAACCAGGAGTTGAAAAGATGTCATCCATTGAACAGGTAGCAATGAATGCCAGTCATACATATATGTAAAATGAATGCAATCCATCTCACATTATTTTTTTGTACAGTATTATCAGGTTGCTGGACAAATACCGGTTGTAAGAATTGGCAGATAGTTGGGGAGAGAGAGACACAGAGAGACAGAGAAAGGGGTGTTATGTCTCCATGGTAACTGATGATGGCAGAAAATCGTTTTATTTATTTTTTTATTTAATAGTCTTTGTCATGAAATGTCAGGCATATGGTTTGCAGCCAATGGTATTTATACTAATCCATCTGAATGATAACAGGATTTTATGTTTTACAGTCAAAGCCTGACGCTGCACAAATCCTAGTTGCACGGTTCCACCATCACGACATTGACGACACTCAAATGAATCTTTCTGACAGAACAGCTTGAATAATGTCACTTAAGCGTCCTCGTCTGCACACATTCAATGTCGAAACAATAGAAAAATGACAGTTACAGTTCAAACTAAATTGAAGAGGCCTGGTAAAACAGGATAGCATTTGCACCCTCACTAAGAATTTAATCTCCTTTTCCAGCATTGGCAGCAGGGATTTCCAACCATGTACGTCTGCAACCTCTTACCGTCACATGGGGGAGGTTGTTCTGTTGACAACTGGTCCCAGACATGATGGTTTGTTCCCCTGAGGTGAAATCTATTCACAACCAGGTCGCAGTGCACCCCTTTGTTCACCCCCCTCTGAAAAACGCGTGAACGCGCTCAGAAAAAAAGACACGCAACTAGCTCTGTGTGCGTGCGCGTCCACGGGGAAAATGTGCACGTGCAAAGGAAAGATGGTGCGCACACGAGCGCCCTCACACTTTACCTCAGTGATTACAACAGTGGGCTACTGTACAAAACGCAGACAGGTTATTTATTACACCGTGGTCAATCTCGTGGCGCACGATGAAGCGCGCATAACGACCATTGCAGTTTTGCATGGTTGCTGTCCACTTCAGCACCACAATGTCCCCACGCGACTGCGCACTTTCATTTTTTGGGGGATGTTTCTGATAACTTGACATAAATGTGTGTAAATAATCTGTCTGTCTGTCTGTCTGTCTGTCTGTCTGTCTGTCTGTCTGTCTGAGAAGTTACCTTTCCGTGTGTGGTTTCCAACCCTGGGGAGAACGCCGTCTGAACACCTGGACAGCCATGTTCTCCCTCGGTGGAGGTGGTATGAGAACCTTTTTGGGCTTCACAGGTTTTCCCACCACCGCTGGAGTCGCAGATATCCAGGAGTCTCTCCTGACTCCCGCTCCTCGGGGTGCGGCCCCCTTTCCTTCCAACTGCATAATTGTCAAAATCGATGGTTTTGCTTTCAAACGCCCCTTCCACGGATTCGAACATGCCGAAGCTCTTGCGCTGGTTCGGTCCGGTGGAGATTGGTCCGGCAAAGTAAACCGGTAGCTCATCTTCCCGATTCCACTGCCTCCTGCAGTCCGACATTGTGGCTTCAGATACACTACAGGGTGAGAGAGGATGGCGATAACACGCGATGTAAACCGGGACAGGCGGCTCCGCCTCCTCTTGTGGTACTGGTTGGATGATTGTCTCCGGGCGATGTAGAAGAAGATGCAATCCCCAAAATAACGGATAATATTGCCGTTTTTATGTTTCTTTGATTGTACAAATCTCTGCAGCAAGTATCCAAAGAGGATGGTTCTTTGTTTCCCTCTCCCTCCAAAGGCTAAAGTGGGGGTGATGAAAGGATTACCCAACACATGTCATTTTTTGACCCACATCTGGAAGGACAGAATTAAAAATGCTTCATGTGCCCTCACTTATTTAGGCGTTCCATAATTTGGCTGGAAAAAAAAGAGGCACATATTTGTGGGTCAGACAAAAACGTATTTTGATGTCAGGTCCTATTTATTAATGAATTATTTTATCAATTAATTTATGTATTTATAGTCCGATCATTGACATAGGTGCTGGTGGGATCAGTTCTGCTGATGTGTCGTGGTTCTGTTTCGTTCAATCTTGCAGTGAAGCTGCGAGGCTGCAAACATGGAACATCTAATACCCGATTTTGATAGTTACATAAATAAATAAAAAATCGATATTGACAGTTCTCGTTTTAATACAGATTTTTAAGGTGATAGGAAGATAACAAATCAGACGAATCTGACGTTTGATTGCGGTTCCTACTAGCCAATCAGCAAATAATCTACTTTAAGAGGGTGGGTCGTAAAGTTTCTGTTTGTGGACAGGAGTGTTTAACCCGCACGCGTGAGCGATTCCCCGTCAGAGTTCTGCTTTGGTCCTGCAAGAACACCTCTTTATTTGGAAGATATATCAGGTGAATTTACATCCGATAATAATTGATGGTTGTTCGAGCTTGTGCTGTCTTGAGGGATCATTCCTTTCAATAAGTTGGCATGCAATACTGACTTCGCTGGATCGAGTTGGTTGTAGTTCTCCACACGCGAGAATGGTTGTAAAGTTTTTGCATGCAAAGTCATTGTATACAAATCATGCGCTCTCCCTTTCATTATATTATCAACCCCTGTTACTTTTGCGGCTCTCTTATTTCTGCTGCAACGGCCATCATAAAGTACGCGGGACTCTGCAAGCTGTATTAAATAAAACGTCTTTACAAAGACGATGACTTATACTTACTATTGACGCCGTCATAGAGGTAATCATTTTATAATGTGTAATATAAAATATTTACTTCTAACATTTGAAGTTACCCAATTTGACCAATTGAAAGATATGGCAGTTTAAACGGTAAAATAAACAGTATTTATTTTTGTAAAGACAGAATGGCTCTAGCATTAATTGCATTAAGTTAATGAATCATGTAATTCAGTCAGATCATGTGATTTTTCTGTTGGATTTTAGATACTGCTCCTCATTTACAGTTTGACTCCTCCCATTTCTCACTGAAGGACAGACCAAAAGAGGACTTTGTAAATTTGCTGGCCACCTATGACACCTAGGAGTTATGCCTTGCATTGCGTGGACGTCCTCCCCCCACTTACCCCAATATTTCTTCTCCCATTTCCAATAAATTATCTGCCACTGTCTCTTGGCCCGTCAACTCTCACCCTCACAAGCTTCTCATCTATGTACTGATGGAGTCCACGCTCTCTTCAGATGAGTTCTCCTCTCCTGACATGGCTCCAAAAAAGAAAATATTGGAAGTTTCCTCTGAACCTTCATCTGAATCTTCAGCCCTTCCCAACCCTTCTTCCGCTGGCCCAGACTGTCGCGACACCACACCCTCCACTGATTCTTCCCAACCTACCACAAGGAGAAGAACCTTTGCCTCTGTAGCCCAACGAGTGATCATCCAGGAAAGACTCAGAAAAGCAGAAGAGGAAGATGACACAGATGAAGAAGAAGGTAAGAAGAAGAATACATTATCAGGTTACAGACTAAATAACTTTGGTTTCGTACAATCACCCAGCTTCCGGGCCTTCATTTATGTTTACTATGGACCAGCATTGATATCAAATATAATATAGCTTTAATGAATACATAACCAAGATCCCACTGGTTTCCCCTCCAGATGAAGAACCAGAGGAAGACCTATCTAAAGACCAGATGGAAGAGAAAGCCAAAGCGGGTGATGCCAGAGCTCAGACTCGGGTGAGTTTAGGCACACACTTACAGAACCACTCTTGGCTTTGTTTTCAACTGCTCCGGTTCATGCTGTCGGCTGCTGCGAGAGTGTCTATTTTTATCCACTTGCAACATGATGCCATGTGCCCAGAATGAACCATAAGATATTGCTTTGCCGTCAAATGTGGTGTCACCATGTGTTGAAGCTCATAAATTTTGTGCTATTTTAGTGTATTAAATGACTTCAATCAAATAGAGCAAATGTACTTACTTGTACAAATCTTAGTACAAATAATGAATGTAAAACCGTTGGGGATTAATGGAGAAATGAATATGGGTCTAGAATTTTCAAGAGCCACTAGGCTCAGGTCCCGGGTGGATGGTACTTATGCAAAGGAGTGTATCATGCATTTGGACATACCAAGACATACTTAAATAACAGAGGGTGTGTGCATGTGAACAGCCATTGGATACAGTTTGAACATATTTCTATGATTTAAAATAAGAGTCTATCTTCTCCATACCTCATCAAACACATTTAATTATGTGAGAAAGCCGTTATATATTGTCAGTTAATAGTTGTCTGAAACCCACAAATGGTCCCCCCCCCGTTCTCCCCCATACAGAAATATCTGTGACTGAAATTTAAGGAAATGATGGTTTTTAAATTAATCTGTTGGGTTCATTAGTCTCAATCTGGGATTATTAGATTAGTTTCTACTTTACCTTTCTGTGATTTATGAATAGTAAAGAAGAAATGTTCTTGTATTGCATCATACTTGTTTTTTGTGCACTTGTACCAAAATAACCTAATTCATGTTAAAATCTTTTTTTTTTTTGCATGAATCTGAGCTATAGCTCATGCAACGGTCATAATGTAGTCAATGTTCTTTGTATTTAGGTTAAGCGAAAATACACACAGTGAATTAATCTTCTTTACATCTCTTCTGTCCATCAGCTGGGTCAACACTACTTGATACTTGCCGAAGAAGAGGATCAAGATCTAAACAATCGTCTGGCTGTTAATTGGTTGGTAAAAGCGGCAAAACAGGGAAGAAAGAGTGCAGCAAGAGCCTTGCAGCGATGCTGGATCCGTAAAATAGGTTATTGTGCCAATGCATATGTGGACCAGTGTGTCGGTGGGGGTGGGGCAGTGGGGGATTTGCATTGCTGATTTTTGGAGTCTCTGGCATCCTCACCCAGGAATCACCGCAGAGAACGAGGAAGATGTTCGAAAACTGTCGGCAGAGACTAAGTTTGAGAGGGCGGTGCGTAAAGCGGCCATGATGATGTACTGGAAGCTTAATCCAGAGAAGAAATCCAAAGTGGCCATGGCTGAGATGCTGGAGAATGTCAGCCAGGTCAACAAAGGACTGGGTAGGAGCCACACTCACACATTCGGTGTATGTATGTGTGGATAATAATTGATAACAATTAAAATTAAAAAATAAAATTCATAAAAATATTTTTTAGACTGAATTCGAGTATACCGATACTGAATACCAATACTTGATATTTTAATCAAATATTGCTCAGGTGGAACACAAATCACACATTTTTCTTGACTATCTGTAACATTTTAGTAACGTGGCGTATCGTTTTATTTGGCCCTAAACATTAGGGGACACCGCAAAAAGGATATCTGGCCCCACCTCAGACGAGACTCAGAAAATTCTAGAAAACATGGTCAGCAATGAGAGTGAGTAGCCGTACAGCCAAATGGTAACAAAACTTTCACTTAGAGATTACAGTACGCTTTGTTTCCTCAGCCAATCAGATGGTTGACTTGGACGACTTTGTCGAGATGACTAAAAATTACGCTGATGGTATTGTTTCGTCGTCACCTGAGGCAGAAAATCCTGATGCCACCGAGGTAAAAAAAAACAACAAAAAAAACACATGAGCACAGAAACAGCAAGTAAAGTGCTCTTATCTGTGTTTTGTTGTCCAAGGCTGAGCTGCCCTCCTCAGAAGACAAGCAGCAGCACAGAGGCTCTTGGGGTTTTGGCAGGAGGGGAATGTTGCTGGATACAAAGCAGACTGTCGCCATTAAAAAAGCAATGGCTATGAAATCACACTTAATGGTATCTTCTTCAAAATAACCATTAATGTTCATGTTGGGATTCCTTCTTCAAGTGGTGTGTCTGGTACCGTCAGATGCTTCACTATCCGGTTGATACGATGATGGAGGTGAAGGAGCACCTAGTGGACTGGGCGTCGCGGGCCGGCGTCCAATGGCTGAGCACCATCATCCCCACGCAACATGTCAACACGCTTATCTTCTTCTTCATCATCAGTAACCTCACCGTTGACTTGTTTGCCTTTGTCATCCCGCTATTGGTCTTCTATCTCTCCTTCATCTCCATGATTATTTGCACACTGCGTGTTGTTCAGAGTAGTAAGGTGAGTTCTTTTCTTTTAAGATATGTTGGAATAGTATCGTTTGTGATTGACTTGAGGATTTTTGTCATTTGTTAACCAGATTTTGAATTAATTCAGAATCCAAGGGTACGAAATATAGTAAGGTTTTACTTGCTGTAAATTGATTGTGATCATCACAAACAAAATAGCAAATTATTGGAAAAATGTCTGCGCTTTATAAAAATCTGTTATTAAAAAATTATCATTGGGAAAATAGTTTTTCATTTTATGCTTCATGCTTTTACAGACTTGGGAGAACTTTCGAGCTCTGACATCTCTCTTAACCCGCTTTGAACCTGGCCTGGATGTCGAGCAGGCAGAGACCGACTTTGGCTGGAATAACCTCGAGCCGTACCTCTACTTCATATTCTCTGTCTTCTTCGTCATATTCTCCTTCCCCGTTGCTGACAAGGGCTGGATCCCTTGCTCAGAACTCTCGACGGTGGCCATCTTCTTTACCGCCGTCAGCTACCATAGCCTCAGTCCCATGGCTACCACATATGCACGACGAGCAATGGTCATAGAGGTGAGAGTGCTTAAACATCATTGATATTATTTCGTTGAATGTTTTGAGCAAAATAAAACCGAAATATTTCACAGAAACAAAAAGCCAAATAATGCATTAATTCACAAAACTGACCACTGTGAATAATTTCAGGTTGCATCATCACTTTGTGGCCTGACTCAGCTTCTGCCTGAAAACATGCTTGGCATCTTGGGACGCACATTTGCAACTCTGCCTCTAGGGGAGTCTGTGGTACTGCAGCTCAGTATTCCCTGCTTGCTGTATGTTTACCTTTTTTACCTATTCTTCAGGTGAGCATTTGCCACAAGAGATCTTCATGGACACTCACAGTTGAGATGCCATTTTGCAATTTATTAATTTGTCTTCTCCCTTCTCTCTGTGATCAGCATGGCAAGAAAACGAGGCTTCCGGGGGACATACTGCATCTTGGTACCCTACCTGGTGTGTTTCATGTGGTGTGAATTCTCAGTGGTGCTTCTCCAGAATTCCACGGCTGTGGGTATAATCCGCACCTGTGTGGCCTATTTCCTCTTCCTGTTTGCTCTGCCTGTTCTGGCAGTGGGCCTTGCCATTATGCTCTTAATCCAGCTCTTCAAGTGGTTCCTGGAGCTGGAGCTCACCAAGATGATCGTTACTTTAGTCGTATGCGCCATCCCAGTCATCCTCCGACTTTGGACGCGGTTCAGCACGTCTATTCTGGGTGTTTTCCGCTCGGCGACGCGCCGTGGCCCTGTTAAGCTCATTTTACTTTGTATCTCCATGGTGATCCTCTTCTTCTCCATCTATGTGTATCACGCCGAAGGTCAGAAAGTCTACAACTCCACCTTGACGTGGGATCAGTACAGTCAGGTGTGCGGACCTCCTGCCTGGCAATCCAAAGGTATGGCCAAGACGCAGATCTTCTGTAGCCACCTGCAGGGACACAGGGTGACCTGGACGGGCCGCTTTAGGCATGTCACTGTGGCCGAGACGGAGAACGGGGCGCAGTCTGTCATTAACATGTTGCCGGTGTTTCTCGGGGACTGGTTGCGATGCCTCTACGGGGAGACGTACCCAAAATGTGAGCCAAAGAACGTGACCATTTCTAGCTCTACGCCAGGTGAGGTCTCGTTGCCCATGCTCCTACGAATGCAAGAAGAGGAGGAGATGTGTCAGATCAAGGCTCTGGCCAAACATACCTGTCACGTGAAGCGCTTTGACAGCTACCGCTTCCAAGTGACCGTAGGGATGATTAGGAACAACAGCACAGAGGCGGATGACCAAGGCAGGGATATCGTGCTTATGGCCAGCCATGAATTCCGGCAGGTCCTGCTCAACCTGGAACCCGGTAATATGGTGGAGTTCTGCACCAAGCTGGAGGGCCGTCTCGGAGCTAAGGCCCCGGCTTTGGAATTGAAGGCTATCAACTGTCTGGACTGTGTTTCCCCACTTTTGCCTGGAGGCAGGCAGGTAAAAATCGAGAGAGACTGGAGACGTACCACAATGCGAGCCTTGAATTTCGCATTTGATTTCTTCTTTTCTCCCTTTCTGTCAGCGAAGATCACTGGCTGAGAACAGACCTAAAACAATGGCAAAACTACAGAGCTGTCTAGTTCAATCTTATTTTAACTTCAGAGCGCCACCTTGAATTTATTTTTATGATGAGGTTCACTCATGTCGTCCTAATGACATGACTGTGATAAGAGTAACGTTTACCTTAGAATGTGAATACAGCAATTCGTTTTTTACTCATAATTTTGGTGGTGCCAAACAAGGAAGCTGCAGTATTTACACTCTGGGATTTGTAAAGAGTAGAAATTTAACACGCCAACAACATTGAAGTCACTAATGCAAACCATAGCACCACTAAAAAACTGGATCACATGTATTTACCATTTGTAATTGGTAAATGAAAATAAACATAATTGGGTGTTATCTTAGATTTTGTAAACTAAGCAAACTACCCATCGCATCTGTAGATAACTGATCTTTAAAACCTCAGGGACTATTATCTGATATCCAAATGATCACATTGCCACCTGCTTTATGAACATGGGAAACCATGTAAAAAGATGTAGTATTTTAACTTTGAGTGTATCAAATATTTTGGCACATAAAGTAAAAGATTTATCGAGTTTTGCTGTTCACATTATACATGCATCATGTCTTATCTGATGACGTATGGTACCCGGTATGTCGCTTAATCGGAAAATTTAATTAACCAGAGGAGGAATGGTTTCATACACATTTTAGAGTAAGCATACCAGCTAAAATGTGTAAGTTTTTTATTTTTTTAATTCCTTATTATTTAAAGGAGGAAGTATCCTTTTTTTAGGTGTATGTGGCAATCTAATATATTGTGAGGTATACTCTACATGGGTGCATGATGAATGTGTAGCGATCACTGGTACTTCATCTGTACACTGTGTCCTCTTTTATCCAAGCAATGCTATTTATGGGCCTATGCGATAAATATAAAATGCTTGGCCGTCAAAAGAAACCATATTTGTATGTTATTTTTTTGAAAACACAGGCCATTGTTAGAATTGTATTCATTTTACTTACTAGCCGAAAAGGAAAAATGTGGTTTACATTTCCGTACCACCGCTGAATCATTTATTGCTTCGTTCCTCACCAGGCTATTACTTAGGTCCGTGAAGTCTTGTTTGTTATTATTTCTTTTATTTGGAACTAGATGTGTCCTTGTTTTCCTCAACACTAGCAAGGCTTAAGCTAGATTCAATATAGTACAGACATGGAAAGAGTACCACTAAATGAAGTCAGATTCATTTTATTAATGCACATTCCATCATTCACATTTTTTTTCTTCAATCTTTAAACATTTTTAATATACAATTGAGTAATACTGAGTAGTGGCAACATGCTGCTGCTGCTGCTGCTGCACCCCTGAACAAAAATCCTCTCTTGGGTTGTATTTAATGACATAATCACAACTGACAGGTTGTAACTCACCATTGGAGGACAAAGTCCTGAAACTTATATAATGTTTTCTATTACATAAACTATTTTCTTGTGGCTGATGGATAATATTCTGCCAAACCAGATAGTTCAAATATTCGAGATACCTAGCGGACACCAATAAGAATACTGTAGTTTAAAAGTGTGTGGACGATTGTGAGGAAAATGTCATTCCGTTCCAACGACTTCTTTTTGGGATGCATGGTTTCATACAATGAACACCTTTTGCAGCAACCATTCAACACACTCCATTCCAAACCTGCACTGAGACCGTCCCACATCCAAAACCAGTTCTAATAGTCACACTGGGACCAAGGTCACTTAAAAACAAAGCACTTCACTGTAAACAATCAACGTGTGACCAAGTCACACCGTTCGATCCAATACACGTCACCTTATTACGACACCTTACTGTACATTGTGGCTTTCGGTGATGCACCCCAGCGTTGCGTGTGGCACTGAGAGGTAAAAAGTGTGATGACCAGAACAACCATAATTTCAAAGATACATTTACATGACATTTCAATGTCAAAGAATCTACAGCGAGATATATAAACAGTGAGCTTTAACTTTGAGCTATGATATTCATAATGACCTCTGACCTTCATGCAAAACCTCAAACCTTAATAATCAGTTGAATCAAGGGGCTTATTTATGCACGGTGTGCTTAGATTCCTCCGTCTTAATGATTGTAAACTTTACATTCACATTTAAATGTATATGTTACAAATTACAACTTGAGCCCATTTTTTATTTGATCGGGCTTAATGTTGGCGTGTTTGATCTTTGTCCTTGTAACTTCTTTTCTTTTCCACGACGAGAATAGCAGCAATCTAAAAGTCAAGACAAGCCCAACATGGCAATTATGTACAATAAATTCAATTGTTGATTTGTGCGTAATACCTTTCTCTGTCTAACCAGCAACACATAAACATAGACCAAAGCTATTGCATCAAATCTTTTGGATTAGTGAGTTGCGTCAATAAATGTGGTTCATGTTCACTTGTAGTGTATTTAACAATCTATTTTATACGTTTAGCACTCTAGAAACAAAAGTGGCGTAAAAAATAACACTGGCTACTTACAGCATACAGTAAAAAGTGTATACATTTGTTACCTGCAGAAGAGCTCATGATTTTAAAGCAGAAATACTGCCGCACTGTTTTGAATTGCTATTATTGCAAAGTGGACAAGATAACGGGTCACTTTTTGCATGCAATCTCCAAGAGCGCTGCTCAAAAAGGAG
This sequence comes from Syngnathus leptorhynchus, assembly GCF_054491065.1. Lineage (NCBI taxonomy): Eukaryota > Metazoa > Chordata > Actinopteri > Syngnathiformes > Syngnathidae > Syngnathus > Syngnathus leptorhynchus. The sequence goes on along the minus strand of NC_141199.1, from coordinate 12,593,785 downwards.
AGAAATTCTGCTGCAACTGTGACCAAAGAAAAAAAAAAAAAAAAGGATAATAAATAAATTTCGGTTATTGTGGTCATCATACAAGATCACCACTGATTGTGGTAAGTGAAGACCACGACTTAGCTATCATTTTGTAGTATCAAACAATCGTTCTGTGGTGCTAACCAACACACTTGTTAAAGACTTCTAGAGCACATCAGTGAGGAGTCAACATTTCATGGTCATTGCAGATGGAGAGATGTCCCTGCACCTCTATTAAAAAAAGTTTATGGGAGGTGTAGGAGACACACAGTTCATAGAGGATCAAATAAACGTCACCGTTCATTGGTTATTCCTCAAGTCTCACTGTGCACGTGTGACAACTTCTGCACACTGACATGTTTGTCCATTGTTCATTTAGTCCCCCATTTGTGTCACTGTGTTTCCGGGTTGACACGATCCTGGAAAATGTACAGGTTGTTAGTGGCTGCTATAGCGATGATATTCTCTGATGGATGCCAAGCCATGTGAAGGATCTTCTTGCTGAAATCCAAGCTATCGACGCCGACGTCTCCTCGGCGACGTTTTCCTCCGGTGTAAACCCGGCGGGTACGTAACACAGCCCGGGGCTTGCTGCTCTCTCGCCAGGCCTCGAGGGTCACTCCCCGACCTGTCTCTCTGTCAAACATCTGGAAGAAGCTATTGTATGCGCCGGTCATGATTACACTGTCAATAGGAAAGGAAAAATGAATAAAATATTTGTATGAGGTTGATTTCACAAGACCACGGTACATCTTGCAAGATACTAGAAAACTGTATCTACTGAATCCTGAGACTTCAGTTCAGTGAGTATCTAAAATAGTTCTCAAGATGCTCTGTAAGAGAGTTCTCAAAAAATTACTTCCATACCTTGCACATTTGATAACACTCACCTGTCTGAACTGTTCCAAACACACTCAAATTTATCAAAGATGCAGTCGTTCTCGTAGAGTGAGCACAGCTTACTCCTTAGATATTCATGGACCTGGATACAGGGAAAAACCATAAGCCTACATTTCTGGAGAAGGATCTCCTACCGCCAGTTAGTCAATAATGCCTCTTTCAGTCCAACTTTCTTTTTTCTCCACTATTTACTGTGACTCATACATTCTCACCTGATATGTCTCCACAGGGCCTTTGTCCATGTTCAAGTCCCACACCTTGGCAGTGAGGTAGTCTCTAGTCAGAAGATAGCGCCCACTGTGGCTGAACTTGACATCTGACACAGAGGAGATGATTTCGGAAAAGAAGGAGCGGCTCCCTGGATCTTCAGGTTCTTCAAATACTGGACAAACAGTTTGACATTTATGGCAGGTACAATTAAATAATCTTTGGCACTTATTTTCATCTGTTTGAAAAAACATTTTTATAAGAATGTTAGTGGCTTACGTTTTGTGTGTTTGTCACAAAGTGCAGAGGATCTCATGTCGCAGAGGCGTAGGGTGCCCTTGCTACTGCTGTAGACAAACAGGTGACAGTGTTGCGGGTGGAACTCTGCTGCCGTGATTACCTCTGTGAGATCTTCCATGTTGGTTGGCTTTATGTCCACAATGTCTAGCAAAATGCACTGTCAGGGTTCATACACGACACTGGTGGGACAACATTCCTTCCCGACAGATTGTTGGTCTAGTTTCGTTGACAAGGCTCATGCTACCATTTGCACGGAAGGCGGAATTCTGCACTTTTGCAAACTACTATGATCCAATTGGTCAGCATATTTGTCTAACACACACATCGCTCATTTTAATAGCCTAGCTCACACCTCGGTGCTTCATCAGAACCCTAAACAACCTCAGCATGCATGCACACGCTGCTCCTCTCTCTGTTCTATTTGTGGTGTCCCCGAGTGGTTCGGAAGAGCGTGTACTTGCCCTGTGAATTATTTAAACACTTCTTCCACACAAGAAGTATCAGATTTTCTGGGTCAGATTCTCTTTTAATGAGAAATTACCAACAGCATCCCATGAAAGACTGCTGCATGTATATTTAGTATTGATCAAAACATGTTTGTTATTCTAAATATAGATGTTGAATTCATATTACAAAAACTTTATCATGTTTATTCGGAATTTAAAGTGTTAAATGTCAGCTGAGTTTTCTCCCGGATGATAACTGCTCAGTTTATATACTGGCACACAAAGCAACAACAAGAAAAACGCAAACTTGGCACTTTGGTGGCTGCGTCATGCAGAAGCATTAGCTATTTAAACTTGTGCATGTTGATTCATGCATGTGTTCCAGCAACTAGACTGGAATATGTGCTTCTTTTATGAAATGTGAGTAGTCTCTATAGGACGTATTTCTTCTAAAATCATTTGTATACTATAGGAATAAACCATCTAAATTACAATTATAACCGCTTTAGTTGGAGAAAAATAAATGGATAAATAAATTTGTTCAAGTCAGTGAAGAAAAAATGTGGAATTCTCACTTTAAAGTCAGAATTCTGAGAAAAAAAAGTCAGAATCCTGTCACCCCCCCCCCCCTTTTTCTCTTCTTTACTGGCCCTAATCCTCTTCCGTACAAGTCTCCCAGGGAACTAAAAAGGATTAAGGAAGGATACTGAAGCTGCGGTCAGTGATGCCCAGATGCCACATATTGATACGGAGGTCGTCAGCTGACAGGTAGGTCTCCCCGTCACTGTTGACTGAAATGGAGTTGACATGGTAAGTGTGACCGTTGGAGAACACTCGTCTGGGGCGGACCTCGACCATCAAATCTGTGGGTTTCAGTACCGGCACCTAAAAAACAAAATGAATTACAGTATAGTGCATCTAATGTGTGTGTGTGTGAGTGTGTGTGTGTGTGTGTGTGTGCGTGTGTGTGTGTGCGTGCTGGCATGTGTGTGTGTGTGTGTGTGTGTGTGTGTGTGTGTGTGTGTGTGTGTGTGTGTGTGTGTGTGTGTGTGTGTGTGTGCACCTGCAGGGAGGTGATGGTGGAAATGTCCTTGAGGCGGCCCTCCTCATCTTTCAGGTTATAGCCCTCTGGTCTCTTGTCTCTTTCACTCACCTTCCACAGTTTAATGGTCTTATCTGTGGCATGCAAAATCACATTTTTACAATACCATATGGAGTTGAGTATAGTTCAGGAGAAAAATGTAATCATAACCATAGAAAACAGAAACCCAGTCCCACTGGGATGTCGTGAAGAGTGAATTTAATGAAAAAATAATAACTAATAACAATTCAATTATCTTATTTTACTGCACTCTGACAAAAGCAATGAATAGAGGATACATCGCAGCATGTCATAGCAATGGCTAACATGATAAGATAAATCAGATGGAGGGCATAGTATGTGTTTTGGCATGATTACCATAAGTCATTTTCTGCCCAACCTCGCTTAGTGGCAACTAATATTATTGTATTTAATACTGAGCAGTGATTAGATTCCAAAATAGTTTCTATTAAACTGTGTCGTTTCTCATAATGCAGACAGTTATGTTTTTGGAGTAATATTATTTGTGTGTCAGACTGACTTACTGGTTCTCTGTCCAAGGGACACTTAGTCTGCCATTCAAACAGCCTCAGGGTCATGACAGTTATAGGGCTTTTGTCAATGAACTATGGGAAAGGATGTGCTCCATCACTATCAGTTCTGCCTAGCAACAAGTGGCTAGGGATGGGAAAACAAGTTTGTTTCATGAACCAGTTGTATATATGACTCCTCGAGGTGCCACTTGATTTAAAGGAAGAGGTTTCAGAAATAGCAAATCAGTGTGCTTTCAGGCCTATGGTGAAAAGAGAATGCCTTTGATGGGGCTCCATAAGAACAACTGGTTCATGAAGCATCTTGAAGCTTCATTTTCCCACCACTACAAGTGGCTTAACAGTTTGTGACCAGGAAAAGCAATCGGAACAATTTTCTACATTGCTAGACGTTAAATGAGCTCCATTTAAATTCGGATGTGAGATGTTTTAACGAATGATGAGTGATCTGTGTTGCCTTCATACTTTGGATGGGATCCTCACCATTGGTGGAAAGGAGAAAATGAGCAGCATTCTGTTGTGACAGCCATTTAATCTTGTTGATTTTTTCTTCAATCTCCAGACTCTTCAGGTAGTCAAAATCTGGCTCGTGGCTCTGGAAGGTGCTGTATACATTGTACTCCCCTGAGTCCCCGATCTCCAACACCTCCTCGGACTCCCCTTTAGACTGTCAAATAGGAGGAAAAATCAAAACCTCATTTGTCTTCGCCAAGGTTTGTCGATGCTGACCAGTATAGTATTATCTGCTGACCTCTGTTTCTCTCTGGAAGATGACCACTCGGCCTCCTTTGTCCCCCGTGGCCAGTAGGTCCCCTGTCTGGTTGAACTCCACCGTGGAGATGACATCAGCTTGGAAAACAATAAAATAGGAGTGGTTGACCGTAAATAAAACTTACGGGATCTCTTATCCATTTAAAGATGTAATGCAGCTTTTGGGCCGTACAAAACGGAGACAGATAACATGCCATCTGTTCTACCTTCAGTGACATAGTCTCGTAGGAAGGTGTGGTTGATCTTGGGGCTCTCAGCGTCCTCGCCCATCTGAAGCTGAAGGAGGGTGACCCGCCAGCGTGCCCGTCCTGAGGGGAAGGGTCCGATCCGTTCTTTCGCTTCCCGCCCAGGCTCCGCCCATGCTGCTAGGGCCTAGCGGAGGGGCCTGGAACAAGGCATCCTGGGTAACCAGCAGGCCAGGGGGAAATGGGAAAAGGTGCTAGTGAGCAGATGGAGATGGATAATAAGCTTGAGGGGAGAAGCTTCAGGATGCCGGAATGTGGAAAGCAGATGAAAATGGATGGCGGGGGAGAAGTTGCAGAGTAGAGGAGGGGCTAAATGAATGTAATTGCTGGTGATGAGGAGAAGAACAAATAGGCATGTCATAAGGCAGACTGACAAAGCTTGGAACAGCTCGCCAAAGTTATGACCTTTAGTGTAACACGCCCATTAGTGAAGACACACGTGTCCATGCAAAAGCTCTAACAATATACAGTAGCAGAAAATCCCCACATGAATATTTACTAGTTGCTCTGCCAGTAGATACAAGGGTGTGGTAGCCTTGCCTGCGTACTTTCCGGATCGCTGCCCAGTGCCACTCACACACTCGCACACACACACACTGTCAAATAGATAGTCCTTGATGGAGAGCAAAGGAGAACGTGATGTCTTGCCTGTGCTGCAGGAGAACGGGAAGCAAAGGAGGTAGACAGGCCTCAGCACACCTACCAGATCGACTGCTTCCTTGCTGCTATATTCCTGATGGGAAGTGAAGGTCTTCCGCAAGGTGGGTGAGAGAAGATAACAGGGGGAGAAAGGGTACCGGTAAGAAAGGGGGGTGGAGAAAAATGAGCAGAAGTGGGGGATAAGAATGAGGATGTGGATGCACTGTGCAATGATGGTGCTGAAGTGATCCCGTGCAGCATCCACTGTGTCATGGCAGCCGCCTGACAGGCAGCCAATCACAGAGCCGATGTCCTTGGAGAGCCCTCCCACTGCAGCTGATGAGGTGGAAGAGGCCAGTAGGGGGCGCAGTTAAACCTTCAATGATGCGTGTTTAATGGGTAAAATCCAGCATCTTTTTTTTTTCAAGAAAATTGAATTAAAATTCATTGGTTGCATGATAGCTTAAGTAAATTGATCGTTAATGCACAGTCTAATTAAGAAAAAACACGTGGTCTCCGTTCACTCAATGACTCACTGATTCTTTATTCTTCTCATATCTGGAAGGTTCCATTGTTTCATATCGACAAGTAAGCAATTTCCTGCCAACTGCAGTCAGATCAGTTTTCATTCCTCTCTAGCTCCCCTTGACCCTATAGTAAACTAATATAACAATATAATAATGATTTAGTGTATATATCAGAATGTGTTCAACTGTTTAGTGAGCATGTAATATATGCACAATCAAAGGTGTTAAGAGAGTTATTGTTATAATTAAATGTTGCAGTATATTAGTTAATTGGATAATTAAAAAAAGTTAATGTTAAAGTTACTGTTAATGAATGCTTGTAACTCTGACAATCCACAATATTATAGCTACAATCAAACTCTTTTAACAAGGATGTTAAGAAGATATCTACATTTTCTTCTTTTCATTCATATATATTGCAGTTGTGATATCCGATTTGTTATATATAAAAATATAATATATGGTTTGAAATAATTCATTTTCAAGTGAATTAATGCAGTCGGGCTAGAACAGGGATGGACAACTTGTATGGTTCAAATTTATGATATGTTTTTATTGTATGCATAGTACATGCATTGAAAAATGTACTGTCACAAATGAAATGGACGTATTTTGTACATATTTGAAACAGAATAAACACAATTTTACTGTACCGTGGTTACACTGGGTTTTCAGACATCCAGTTCCCAACTTTGTCCGCTAGAGAGCAGTAGTTCGTTTACTGATGGTAAAGTGGCTGCATGTTATGTTTGATCGAAGAAGAACCCAATCGAGCGACAGTGGAGAAAAAAATGACAGGGCGCGCAAAAAGAAAGCCCAAATCCATTCAGGTAAATTCTCGCAACCCTAACCTTCCTCCATTGTGCATGCGCGTACTAATTCCCATAAGTGATACTTTAGCTGTGCAATTGTCTCTCTCTTGGGGTTTTGAATAGGTTGCAAAGTGCTTCGGGTTAGGGTTGTTGGGCATGCTGTGTGGACAGCGCTGCACCAACATGGCAGCAGGCTTAACAAGCGGACGCTTGTGCAAAAACAACTGTAAATAATGGCGTCACCTTTTAACAGGATCAATTGTCTATACCGTGTACGGTGCAGTTAAGCAAGAATGAATAATATGAGTTACCAAATACTGTGAACTCCACTCGTGTGCTAGCAAACTTTGATGTATTATACAATTCAATAATAAGTGGTGAGTCACTAGGGCCTGCAGAACTGTTTGTGCGTGCTTAAAGACTTTTATTCACAACCTAAACTATTAAATAGTATTGTTTCATTCATTTGTAAAGACGGCGCAATGACGTCATATCCGTTTAGCCTCTTGTTTTGGAAATATTTCTAGGTGAAGTCGAAGCATCCATCCATTTTCAATTCTCAAAGTTTGCAAAATGTAAAGCTTGCAAAATATGTTACAAATGGTAGTAACTTGCTTTATGCAATAAAACAAGAGTATAACCACAAAGGAAACTCCAGCAGACCACTTGAAAGCAAAAACTACAGAAGACAGAAAAACTGAAGAGCATCAAACCATGTTCCATGTGTATGTCTTTCTTCTTAGCATACATTACGTTACAAACTGTTACGTAACTGTTTTTGTCAGGAGACAGGAGAATGCAAGGGAGATGTGAAAAAACAACGTCCTGATGATGTCAAGGCCCCGCCCCCATCCCAGGTATCTCCACAGCAACGTGAAGAGATGCTGCAGCTCTACAAACTGCACATGCCTGAGGACCTGTATCATTTCTGGGACTTATGCAAGGAGCTTTGCCCAGACAACCCCTGTGGTAAGGTCGTCACTGTTTTGATCACTATATTTTTAGTCCAGTTTTACAATAAAATGAATGAAAAAGTAATAATTTACTGAGTGACTATTGTGGTACTATCACCAAATCATGATAGAGGAAGCAACAAAACAGTGATGTGGTTTTAGAGAATATGCAAACTCCATACAGGAAGGCCAAAGCCAGAATCAAACCCTGCACCACTGAACTATGAGGTGGGCGTGATAATCAGTGTGACACCATGCCCCTTGGATCACTTGTTATTGTTATCAATATTTTTAGGTGCCCTGAAAGACACACTTGGTTTGCAGCTAGTCGGTCCTTTTGACATTCTGGCTGGAGCTCACCAAAACTGCAAGAATGCTTCTCCAAACTTCTACCTTCACTGGAGGTATTTCTACGACCCACCAGAGTTCCAGACCATTCTTCAGGGTAGTGAAGAAAGCCAGCATCACATCGGTTACTACAGGTACCAATTGTACACATGATAATACTCCAACATCAATGTATGCCTTGAACATCTAGAGGTTCTTTAACTTGGTCAGCTCGTAGTTAAAGTAACTGGGGGATAATTGGCTTTCTGGCAAGAGTGAAATGGATGCGACTGAAATCATTGTAAGACGCATGGTACGAACTTGTGTGTTTTTTCCTCAAACTTTCATTAGGGATAATCCAGACTCCCTTCCCTCTTTTGTTGGGGAGAATGAAGCCAAGAAGGGCTGCACTATAACACAGATGGGAGAGAATGTGTTTGCTGCTGTACAGTAAGTACTGAGAGAGAGATCTCATTCTCCTCTTTTTCCAGTGTTTTAGAATTCTCATGACTGTCTGAAGTGGAATCCCATATAAGACCTTTCATTTTTTTCCCCACGTCCTTGTACTTATTTTATTTTTATTTTATTTTGCAAAATAAGGCAACAAACAGCAAACATGTGCAATGATAATATTGATCTACTATTTGTTTTACTGATTGACAGCCTGTTCCTGTTAAAAAAGAAGAAGGACAAAAGCAGGCAGAAAACCATGGAAGACAATTTGAAAAGATTGGAAGAAAAGCTGAGTGAACGAGCAGAAACCCTCAACTTGTCTTTAGAGCAGAAGACCAAAGGCATGAAGCTGCGGGACAAGAAGGTAGGTCCCTCAAAGTTTGAGTCGCCCTGTTACCTCAGTCATACTGTACCTCTGCTTACTGCTTACTTTTATGATTCTCCCTAGGTTGTCACCAGAACGTTCCACAGTGCTGGTATTGTTGTACCTGTTGACAAGAATGATGTGGGCTACAGAGAACTTCCAGAAACTGATGGTATACTTAGAACGGCATCTCCATATTCTCCTATTCTAAATCAATTTCACCCATTGAAGTCAGACAGTTCTGGCCCGTTTAAAACACTACTTTTATCACAGTTATTCTATTTTTTTTATTCCTTTATTCTGCATCTAGCTGCTCTCAAGAAGATCTGCAAGGCCATTGCCGAAGCCCAAAATGACGAAGAGCGCGTCAAAGCTTTTAGCCCTCTTCAGCAGATGATCACATATGTTCAGTTCGCCAATGATGAATGTGACTATGGCATGGGCTATGAGCTAGGAGTGGACCTTTTCTGTTTTGGATCCCATGTGAGTAGTGTGCATTAAAATGTGCATGCTATTCGAGCAGCAACAAGCAATTAATTTAATCATATTCTGTTGATTATCTTGTCAATTAATCCATGACATGTATTTTTGATTAAAAAAAAAGGTCAATTCAAACAAGTTCTCAAAAGAAACCTCTACATTCTATTGATCTGCTCCCTCGCCATCATTGTTACTTTGTTCAAGTGATTTTTGTTCAATATTTATCACGACGTGTGATACATTTGTGTCAAACGTATCTCAATAATTGTCTCTTGTTTTTCCTATAGTACTTCCACAAGGTTGTCAAGCAACTTTTACACATGGCCTATAATTTACTAAACAGAGATCTGTTTGGAGAGATTCTGGAGGCCCACCTCACCAGCCGTAACCGTGACAACCTGGACCAGCTCTCAGCTTCTTAAATGTGTCATAAGTACACTGTAACATTTCCCCTCCATGTGTTAACTTTTGTCAACATTGGTTGTATTGGTGCTGCTGTTATTAATAGTTTCTGTTCCGTTTTTTTCCAATGTAAAATAAAGTATTTTTTATATTTTTAAAACCTGTCCTGTGTATATTCTTGATAATTTGTAGTTGATGTATGCATAATGAGTGACCTTCTCTTTTTTAATTGACAAGTAATTTTATATTGAGGGCATGTAACGTAGTGTAATGATTGTAATCCCGTGTGGAAGAGGCAGGGGGCAGTGTTTCACAGTTAATTAGATAATTGAATGACTAGCCAAAACTAGTACTGTATGAAACAAGTTACATTGTTTACTAGTCACTCCAACGCATCATGCAGATCCAAATAGATGAATGCAATTGCAAACTATAACATAAAAGAATGATTTACTATTTTATGGTGTATTGTGTGACAATGAAGAGCGGATAAAAAAAAAAACACAGATTTGCTCAACTCAACACCCAAGACTTACTGAATGATTGTTTTTTTTATTATTATTTTTTCTCCCTGTCAGCCTACATTAAATGTTGCGCAGTGAAGAGGCTCTTTTTTTTCTTTTTAATGTGAGAGGGACATTAAACAAGCAATTAACTTTACCTTCCATTGACACTGCAGTGGAATATATGATGGGTGGAGGCATCCTTAGCAAAACAAGAATGCAATGGGTCCTGCATTGCATTTATGTTCCATCGGCGAAACTAAAGTACACAAGCTCCTCTTTCGAAAGTAACCTGTAACGCCGTCATACCAATCGAAAAGAAATGACATTCTTTCTCATATAATTGTGCAGTGTACTTTGGAAGCAAATAGAAAATTGAATATACATTTTAAGAGAGGTGCCTGATAGATATTTTGACTTGTTATAATTGCTGTGGTGGATATTTCAGTGTCACGGGATGACCCTGAATGCATCATCGATTCTGCAGCGTTTCGGTAAGTGCGTCGGATGCACGCTCGCGTGCACGCGCTCAAGCAGCATCCCGTGAATACAGGAAGCGCTCGTTACCCTTTTCAAACAACACTCGCGTTTGTCCTCCCATCACAGACGCCACGGGATGATCACCCCTCAACTGTGTGGATTCTGAGACCCATGCACTAACATCCATCTTGGACCTGCAAAAGCACCCCTTGTTATTCCTCGACTTTGACCACGTCGCTTCCAGCTGCAGCCAGACAAAATGTCAAGCAGCCCCGAAGACGCTCTCTCCAGGGGCGGTGGCTCCGACCTCAAACTCGCCTCTTCAAACAACACCTCACCGGAGGGCGGACAGCCACCGCCGCTCCATCAGGGCCGAATACGTCAGGTGAGTGTCATTCGGTTCGTGGGACCGCTCAGCTTCACTGATGCTTGCTTGGGATGGGAGCGGTGATAGGCGTTGCCGCGTCTCCTCACATTTGCGCAGCTTACCGATATTGCCACTCAGATGTCCTCAGTGTATTTATTTTCCATATGTGGAGAAGCTACGTGACAGTGGGAAAAAAAAATATATTGATGTGTATGTGATTGTGCATCAGGGGGAGTGTTAGAGGGAACAGAACGAATTGTCAACAACACAAGGCCTGTATTGATGCTACTTGTCCCCATTAACTCAAAATGAGACATTGGGATCCTGCATTTCTGTCTTAACAAAAACCCCCATTCTATAAAATGTCAACATATAATTAGCCTGGAGAATCTGGCCTTGTCATGTGTTATGGTGATGGCAGTTGACTATTTTGAATGTGGATGTTTACTCCCTCTTATGTTTCACCCTGACACTAATGTGATTCCAGTAATGGACTGTAGTGCTAAGCATACTTTATTCCTCCATCATTGCTGGGTGGGGCCACCGAGCATACTTGGATGCAATCTAGAGACTTCAATATGAAAAAACCTTGAAATATTAATTGCTATGATTTCATTCGGGCTTCCTGGTGTAGCATGCGCCATAAAATTAAAATTTTTATTGCCTTCTGAGCTAATAATTCCCGTCGCAACATTTGTACTGTCTGCTCGCATCGTTACCCACCGCGGTGTTTGTGTCGTTTTTAAGACTTTGGTTCTTACCTTGATGTTTTGCAGTGACACGATAGCAGAAAATATGCACAGATTTGTTGGATATGATGGTAAATTTTTGTGCCTTTTGCCCGGACACTGACTGTGAGTGTTGGCAGCCCGTATTTTGTTTTCTTTCTATTTTCACTTTAGTTATTGTTACAAGAGGGCAAGCTTTGTATGAGGAAAGTTGCATTTTGTGTTTGTCCCATTCTGATTATCTTAGCGTAGTGACAATTCCCCAATAGTATTGTTGTGCACACGGCTAGTGCAGATTACCACTGAGGTGTTGTAGGTGTGAATGGATTTTTATCTCTATATGTGCCTTTATGTGTTTGACTGGGCGAGCAATTCAGGTTGTAATCTTTGTTTTTTATTGCCTGCAGTCAGATAGGCTGCTCCTTCCCAGCAACCTTGAATAGGATAAGCAATAGAAAATGGATGTGGACATTTGTAGATTTTTTTTTTTTTTTTTTTAACTGAGCTCACATCTGCTATTATCCAGCATTAAGATGCTTTTGCCTCTTCCAGTTGTCATAAAAGTCTGATTAGCACCTTAATGAATCATCAACTTTTCCCTTAAGTCTTGGACTTAGCATTAATTCAAATGATTTGAGGCTAAAAATATGCATATTTGGTTTGGCTCCAACACACCAATGAGCCTATTAAGGATAATAAGTATGAAAAATAAGTGTGAAGTCACAAAGATAAGTTTTGAAAACAACAAGGCAATAAATATTTAGCAGGTCAAAATTGTACGGCTTTCATCAACTAAAAGATAAATTTTCATGACTTTGTAAATAGTACTCAATAAAGAAGTGAAAAATGTGGCAAAACAATTGCTCATTACCTTGCTGGTGATATAGACACCCACGAGATGAAAAACCAACATACCCTGATGTTGGTTTTGGTTTCAATATGAAGCTGACCGTTTCCCTTTTGGTTAGTCTACGTAATTCTGAGCTAATATTAAACCAGGAGTTTGCAGGATTTTCCATCAACTCCCATGAGCGTTCGCATAGCCACTGTTGATATAATAGAGTTCATGACCCCAAAATTGCTGTTTGGAGTTTATTTATTTTTGTTGTGAATGCGGTGATGTTGCAAGGTGACAAGAGTTTTGTGAGGATGCAGGTCTCAGGTGGCGGAGAAGATGAGAGTAAGAATGACAAAGCCTGTGAAAGGGCAAAGCTGGTTTAATACAATGTAGGATGTCATCACTCATTGTAACAATGGCGGTCAGCAGTGTAAAGGAGAATGGTGACGTGGAAACAGTGTGTTGGTGCACATGTCCTCAAGATAGATAGCTTCATCTCGGCCAAATGCGTGTGCATCTACGTATATGTTAACTATTCGGAACAATAATTTCTATTTGCATTCATTTCTATTAATGGTATAGAGACCTTATTTAACTCAAGATTGTCCCAATCCAAATTTCAGCTCCTCATGTAGAATACATTTAATTTGAATTATTATTTAAATTATTATTATTTTTTATTCATTATTATTATTTTTATTATTTTTATTATCATAAAAAGCATGTATATTTAATTGCAGTGTTAATGTTCAAAGTCAAATGTTACAAAATGTCTTACAATAAAATATGTTTTTATCAATAAAACTTCAATGCCTGCTATGCCTTGTTGGATGGATGGATGGATGGATGGATGGATGGATGGATGGATGGATGGATGGATGGATGGATGACAGCAATCTTGCAGCATTTGATACAGTGTGCTTGCCAGCTTCTGTTGGAATATTTAAAGATGTTTTCGACGAGACATCATGACCTATTTCTTTTTGGCACAACAAAAAGTTTATCTTAGAGTACAATTTTTTTTAAAATAGCTCCTCCTTCACCTTACTTCCTGCACTTCTGTTTATACACTATCTTCACTTCCTATCGACGCCTTAAATGGTGACTTATATAATTTTTCTTATTTACTGTAATTTCTCGTTGTCTTCAGCTTGCTTCCCAATTGATCCATCAATTCTCCTATACTTCCTATACTCTTCAGCTCAGATTTTACTGCAGCCTTTTAATTTTTATTTTTTTTAACCACCACTCTACTCTCATCCTTCCTTTCTCCAGAGCAGTTAGTATATGGTAGGACTTTACTTTCACTTTCAGTAACTATTGCGGCATGCTTGACCACAGCACCACAACAAATCCGCACATGAATATTTGCCAAGTTGTGGCTTCTATTTAATGTACACATGTTAACATAGTTTTATTTACAGGAGCAATGAAATAGCGTTAAGTAACCACTGAAGAACATCGACGGATATCGCAGCATGGATTGGTATGGAACACAGGCAAAGAAAGTGCAGATTTCATATTCCATAGAGGCCAGGTGTTTTTTGACCTGCAGCAGTGGGACACATTTAGAAGTTAATTATTCATGATGGCCTTTGCATTGTTTCTCCTGTAGGAGATGAGCAGAAAGATAGCGAGGTGTGGCTCGTGATCTCAGAAGCTTCCGAAATGCTCCTCTGCTGCTCACATGTTTAAAACTTCCCATCAGAACTTCAGAGCAACCTCATGTTCAGCCAGTCCCCCCCCCCCCCCCCAATTTTCTTATATCCTGCCTTCATGAACCCTGTGTGGCTGTGTTGTTTGCTGCGTCAGTGAGTATTAGGTCACACACATGCTTGACTGTTCCTGATACATTCAACTAGAGGTGAAATCATTTTATGCCTCAGTAAATATAGCAAGCTGACGCCAGATGAGATCAGCATTCAGATGGGGAATAGTCACTCGCTTTTAAATAATTTTGCACGCAAACAGTAAGTTCGAATGGTAAATATACAATTTAATTGCTTCATTTTTCTTCTCATAATTTGTCTTCTTCATTGGTGATTGGCGTAAAATCAAATTAGGTTGACCGATCTTCTTGCTTTTTTTTTTTCTATCTGTACAAGATCACAATGTCATCAGTAACCATAGCAATTGTCCAGTATGTTCTCATTAATGACTCTGTCGACACAATCTATAGTAATTGTTCATTTCCTCCTGGGCTATAGCCTATAGGGCCTATTCACACATTAATGGGGATGGCATACATCATGCATACCCAAGGGACTCGTGATGTATTTCAAAGAGAAAGAGACAAAGTTGCATATTAATTTAACGACTATATCGGCCCAAAGAAACCTTGTGGGTATTTGTTACGCTTGTTTTGCATTGTACTGATCGTAGCATGTCATATTTCACAACAAATATAACCCAGGAAGGGAAGAATGGCTTTATTGATGTCAGAATCTGTGTATGTTGCATATTTGATGGTATAGATTATTTTAGACTGCTCTATGCTATGGAAAAAAAAAAAAAAAAGCACTGTGAGGTCTGTGTCTTGCTGTAGCAAAAGCAATCAGTTAATGCGATGCTCTGCCGGAAAGGCTGTTGGGATGCCTTGTTTACTCAACAACACTGAAGGACGTGGTACTGATAATGTCATCCATCAGATGTCTGGGAAAGTGTGTCTGCGTTTGTCTAAGCATGACTTGGTTGCTACAGGGTGTGGTCTTTTAGTCAAACCTATTTTCTCCAGGGGCCTCCATCCTGCTTTCCCCCTTCAGTCTGGTCTCCATGTTGTTTCGTAGGCGTGGTCTCATGGGAGTTCATGTCCCACGTGGTATTAGATTTGATTCAGTGAGTTGGTTTCCTGGGAGAGACTGCTTGCACGATGGATGCTTTACGGTCTTGACCTTATAAAGCGACAAGAGTTCTGAAAAATGACATTTAGCAAAGTATATCAGCATCCATTACTGTCTGTAAATGGGAGTGTGGCAGACAGAATTTAGAGGCTTGTATTTTTGTTACTACAAATATTGCTATCACAAAAGGGCTTGGCTGTCGATTTCTAACCGTCATCGATTGCTGAGTCTCCACTGGTGTGACATCATCGCTGTTTAGGCCCTCCCTCCTCTTGCAAATTGCACACAAACATTGCCACACCCTGTATGCCAACGCACAAACGCACACATAGTATACACAAATCATGAATGACTATAATAAATACAAATTAATTTGATTAAAATTGTTTATCAGTCAGTCAGTCAGAGTGATCTGCAATGTTACAATTTTAAATAAATTAATTCAACATCTACCATATGTAATGTTCCCCAAATACAACTTCTTTTTGTAGCGTATATTTCCCACCTCTGGAACGTGAGGTGAGTTTGCACAAATCTGCTTTTGTGCAAGCCTGAAATACACAAACACTAAGACAGTTATATCTTATTCTGGAATCATGTGATGCAGGGTTTAGTTGAAGCTCACAATCAATACCCTGAGGGGAGAAAACAAACTGTGTGTCTGCGTATAAATTCATTGTGGGCGCTTCCATATTTCCAGAATAGATGTAATGTAGATGTGTAATGCAGTATGTTATCTTTCTTATCTGAGGTTATGTTTCCATTAGGATGTGTGCATATAATGTTTTTGCATGCTGTGATGGGTACAAAAGAAATATATACAAATAAATAAATGCTGATAAGGTTGAAAACGAAACTTACTGTTAAATGGGACATCTGATTCTGTCATTGTGGTTGAACCTTGGCTGGAGGTAGGACCAAGCGGTGACTGTTGAGAGTTGTTGTCATACGACGGCCTTCTCCAAGTCACATTGAGCATAACCCTCCCTCCATTAAATCATGGTTTGCATTGTAATGTTGTCACATAGCCATGAATCAGAGCTGCACCTTCATTAGCTGGAGGACACATCATAAACAACAAAAATAATAATATCAGAAATATTCATAATAAATGCAGCAGAGGTTTCTGGGCTATTTTAGGCTGCAGGTCTTAATTGTCAACACAGCAATCTGCTTGTTTTCGCCTCACTGTACAAGCTGCAGGTTTGTTTGAGTTCAGGTCAGAATGTTCTAAAAATAAACCCGCAAGATGCTTAAAGGCAGTTGGAGTTAGATTGTTGCTTGGTGATGGAGCACGCTTTGCATGCGCCAATGTTATTGTGATGTGTCTGTCTTTTGAGAGATTTGCAGTCGTGCAATACTGCTGAAGAGCCAAATAGTGGGAAGCGGAAATAGCCAACATTAAGTGGCAGCACTGGTGTTATGAAACATTGAATTGATAGGTGCATTTTCATTTTTTATTCTCCCATCCATACATGATAATAACACACCGTCTGAGTTTTACATCTCAGGTCTGTTGGTTTCATATCATTAGAACCCTAACAATGTTCAACAATGATTGAACCTGTTCTTTATGTGTCACCCAACCCCCACCTCCTCCTGAAACACGCATACAGCAATCTACTGTTAGTGCACTACTATTTTAGGATCAGCTTACATGCTAATCGATCCCTTAATTGATTTTTCTCCGTGAAATGTGGCTCAGAGACAGACGGATATTACAGTAACTGCTGCTGCATTTGATTAAACTTTAAATAGGTTGAATAATATAATAATTGGAAACTATGCTCCACACCAATATGATACATGAAAAGACAATCTTGAGCTGAACTGAAAGATGGAATTTGGTATGGATTCATATAAAACCATTAGTAGTAGTTTTAAATATGGTTGGTTTACAATTTTGTACCTCTACTGCTTAGCTTTTTCAAGATAGTATGCTCATTGCACTCATACGAAATAATACCTGTGTGCATAAATTTAATGTCACCAGCAGGAGGTGCTAAAGCTGCAGCTGTCGTCCATATAACAGTTGAAACTCTTGCCAAATGCAAATGCAGCATACATCATAGCAGATAATACTCGTAAATGATGGAGTGATTCAGCATCTTTGTGTCAGTCAACATTTATGACATGTTGTATTGTTGACTGAACCTTGCGATAATAATTTGGACAATTTGACGAAGACTTAACACATATGTACACTTCTTCACTTGGGCGCACATTATGCACTCAACCTGTCAAAGCGTGTTCCATCAGTGGTATGGAGGGTGCGATGCAGATGGATCCATTTAACCACCATGCAGGGGGAAAGGGGGGCGAGCCCGGCATTGCAGATATCAGCAAGCCACCATTGCTTGTCTACTCTTCGTCCCCCACCCCCTCCAGCCTGAGTGGTATGCACCAGCATCTCTGATGGCTCATAAAGACACTGTGTACCCAAGTTCATCCTCTCCTCTCTTCCAATTCGTCTTTGATGCATTACAGCATCAAAGGGGTGAAATGATCGATTGCACCCAGATGACAAGCAACATGGCAAAGCATAAAAAAAAATACCTGTGCAATCTATGATGGAAGAATTGCTATTGCTTCTGCTTTTGTTGCAATGAGCGGCCATTTAGAGTGATTCATTTCAATTTGGAAGCTGCAGATTCAGCACACTCAATCGCCTGCAATTCACCGCAAAGATGACGGCCAAAGGACTCACATGAATCCAAAAAGAGCTTGTCAGCTACTTTTCATCTGGGGGTAGCTTCTTTGATACTACCACTAGAAGGCGTCATGATTAGGATTTTTTTTTTTTTTCAATTATCCTGCTCAAGTTTTGGGAAATCTATCCACCTGTGATCTCTCAATCACAGTGTTGATGCAAATAAACAAACATCCCTTAAAGGCCTTTCACAATGTGGGAAATTCAGTCTTTATTTAACCTAAAAATATTTGTTTTGGGATTCTGGAAGCAAGCCTCAGGAGCCAGAAAACACTCGAGACATGTTTCTGCTCTCACATGATTTAAATTCTGTAATACAGACCCATCACCAGACCTCACATTTAAGTGATGCACATGAAATGCACGGAGGCCCTCAATTATTACAGTGCTTATTTTGCTTTATTTTTGCTGATCCCATAGCTATTGCAAGTCTATTTGTGAAGCAGTGCCACACGCAGTCAATAATCTTGAACAGTGCCCTTGAGAAGATGGCAAGTTTTGCATAGACAATATTTCCAGTACATTAGCATAGACCCTGCATTGGGAGCAGAATCATACAGCATTGATGCCACAGAAATAGAAACATCTGTGATCTGTAAAGATCCCATATGTTTCTTGAAGACGGAACAGCCGTTTTATATTCAAGCCGAGAACTCATAGGCGTATGACTGAACCACTACTTTTGATTGTATTCAGACATTCTAACCATTTTACAAACATAACATATTGCTGACATATCACACAAAAACGGCAAAGCCCTCAAGGCATAGTCTGCAGAAAAAAAGAAAAACAAATCTTCATTTTAGATATCAAAAAGCTTTCATGCTGCCCATGTTTTCTTTTCCGTATGAAACAGTCTCAAATGAATCTGAGTCGCCGACACCTGCCCTATAATGATACCAATATTGACTTGATAAAAAGGCCATGCTCACTCGCCGTTCTGTGAGTGTGCCATTTCTACCGCAGCATACTCGTTCGTCTCTAGTTATTTACAAATATACCTACAAATTTAACAGTCATGTCATGCCGTTAAACGATATCACACAAAAAAAACAAACCTAAATTTACATTGAAAATTGTAAAGGGCTCCTGTGATAATCTTTT
Organism: Syngnathus leptorhynchus; assembly: GCF_054491065.1. Lineage (NCBI taxonomy): Eukaryota > Metazoa > Chordata > Actinopteri > Syngnathiformes > Syngnathidae > Syngnathus > Syngnathus leptorhynchus. The sequence continues at coordinate 12,574,736 of NC_141199.1, read as the reverse complement.
GCAGAAGTGTGTAAGAACTAATCCCGAATTATTTCACTGATGGCCCCTTCTAATAAATTATTCGCATTTAACTTCTCACGCCAAGGTTTTTTTTATTTTATTAATGTGTTTTTATCACAACAGTGGAGAGATTAGCTTAGGCTGTCGCTGTAGTTTGACTGTTGGCTTGCAGCTGCGTTAAACCCCTTACACACTGAACATTGTAACTCGCATACAAACACATGCACACACACACAAATGCATTAAAGAACACACGTTTTAAAGCCACATCTGTTCACATGGAGGAGGGTTTTTATGTACTGTACATCTGGACTGGGTCATATGATGTGTGTGTGCGTGTGAGGATAAATAATAGCTGAATGGATGAGTCTTACTTTCATTATTCACCACCCCTTTTCTGTCATTATGTCCTTCCCTCATGCTTGCACACATAAATGCTTCATTTGGGCTCTGCATAAGTACGGTAGATGTGTGTGCGTGAGAATCCAGCAGCGTGAACCAGTGGGAGCGTCTTCATTTTTCTACGAGAACTGTGGAGATATTAGTATAAAAAGGATGAAAGGAGTTGAAGGGGATTTTTTTGGTCGGATATTCCAGTGAAGGTCATTTTGGAGACACTTAACTTCCAGATTCTCTCCGATCCAACTTGGATTAATTTATCTTAGAAAACTTTGTCTTTTCACTTGACCTTTAAGGTCAAAATTGTTAGCAGACATTGATGAGAGACATTTTTCACACATATTCGTTGATTTGTAGCGACAGTCAGTTAGGAAATTGCAGTCATGGCCCATGCTGCTGCCCATTTGAAGAAGGCGCGAGAGCTTGAGCTTCATCCAGAGTACAAGGCGCTGCAGAAAGCCAGGGAGAGGCGACGGCGCCAGCGGGAGAGAGCTGAGCGGAAGCGGAAGGTAAAACAAATCTGCTCTTAGTTCATTTTAGTTGAGATAATCATGCAAAAAATATCTGGAAAGGGATGACCACCATTTAATTTCATTGGATACACATAGCTGCTGTTCGTTTCCGTTTGTTTTTCTGCTGTTGTTTGTTTTTGCCCACCCAAAAAAAAATCACAATATGGGCTGAAATGAAGCTTGCATTTTAATGATGAAGCAATTCATTTAACATGCTTCAGTATTAGCATAGACTCGACCGTATAATCCAGTAGCCTTCATTAGATGACTGACAAATCCCGATTACAAATCCAAATTACAACTGCTTCTCAATCAAATCAATGTTTGGAATTCTTTGCTGTCAGTGTAGAGTCTAGACACACACACACACACACACACACACACACACACACACACACACACACACACACACACACACACACGTTTGTATAGATTTCTATATGCCATGGATACTACTCTCAACCAGACTAAGAAGACTTATTTTACCGTTGCTTACTGTTAGTAATTTCCAATGATTTCCATTCAGGCACAAACGTTTCAAGTCAAGCCAGGAATTTTTCCGCACCCTGGCCATAAATGGAAATTAAATATCTCAGAAGCCTGTCATATGTTCAAATAATAATGAATCTTGCTTAAATCCCCATGTTTCAAAAGCACCAAATGATTCCATTAGTTTCTTAACACAGGCAGACACATATGTGTAGTTCATTAAAATGCTTCATTTTGAGCTGCTGTAGGTTTCCATGGCATTTCCTTAAGATTTCCAAATGACTGAAACCTGACCTGAGTCATTTGTCCAGGCGTGACCTCCTGCACGCCAACATGACTTTTGACGTTCCTGAAGAGGAGTAGCACTGAAGCCCGTGCACGCTCCAGTCCAAGTCAAGCCCAGCTGTCATGTACGCCACTCTGGGCACACACAATGGCGGAAGAGACGGTCTGGAAGAGTAAAAATAACCAAGGCAGGAGACTTGACAGTTGTTATCATGCTGACAGGGAGAGCGCATTGGTAGAGGAAGAGGAGGCTGGACTGTAGGCCTTGGCGAGATCTCAGAATCAGCCAGGGAAATGAGAGGCTAAGGGGTCTTTTGGCTGAGACAGGACAGAGTGATGGTATTACCGAACACTGCGGCGGAGATCCAGTATGCAGCAGCAGTCGGTTGAAATTATGGACACATTTAATGGCCTGTAGGGTTTTATCGACCATTTGTCAGCCTAATGTCCAGAAATTGACTTGAATAGGAAGACTTGGACCTTAGGATTCAGTTTTCAAGCTGAGCAGTGACTGTTGGACTTAGCTTGCTAATCATGGGAAACGCAGCAACGTGCGTGTCTTGTAGATCAGATAAAATGCTCAAAACTACTTGGAGTGAAAAAGATTTGAGTCAACAAAGCGACCTGCATCTGGCGTCTGGATCTAATGACTCACTGGTAAGAGACCAGGCAGTTTTGTTTGTGCGGGAGTTTTGTTTCTTTCTTTTTCATAATGTATCTTCTACATGGAGGTGGGCTTTGTCTGTGTCCTGGAACATCTCAGCATAAGTAGGCCCCGCCTTCTGAACAGGGGGCGTGGCTTTATCCCAGATGTGATTTTGTCTAATGTTTGTTTATAATATTTTGCATAAACTAATCTGTGCAATCTGTACTGAAATGACAATGTCTGCAAATTGATAGGACATTCATCTCGTACAACTAAAGAACCCAAATTACGACAACTTAAAGCAATACCCGTACGAGTTGAACGTAAATAATATTTAACATGTCGTATGTATTAATGATAGTAATATTTGTAAGAGGAAATATGTAATAATGATGAGAAGAAATGTGATAGCATATGAAATGTGATAAATACTGAAACAAAATTGTTCACAGAAGTAATCGTCTTAATAAAACTGAAATTGGAATTGATGTAAACCTAATGTTAGACATGAACAGGTTCAAACATATACATACTATACATTGACTTTCCAAAGATAGAGAATCATTTCGTGTCAAAACCACAACCAGTCTGGACATTTGTATCTTATGTTTCAGTGAGATAGTTGGAAGGACTCAGGTTGTCCTGCAGAGTATTTCTGGATGATCCACAATCCAGGTCAGAGGATCCAGGTCCATCTGAACCACTTCACTCATCTCTTTCCCAGCCTAGACAATAACTAGGTCAGCATTTTTAAGGAAGGAGTAAATATATTTCCATCAAAACAAAAAATACAATAACTTAAAAATTGCAGTCTCGCAGTCAAACAGTTTTTCAGTTTGGTGGTTTAATTTAGACAATCTTACCCAGACAAACAGCCTGAGTGTCACAGCGAAATAACTATCTCAATAATACATATTTTTAAATATGTGAAACCTACTCTGATAATACATAAATACAACAGCCCAAAACCTATGGAAGAGTGAAAGTCAACACTCTCTAATAAGCACTTCAATGTGTTTCTCTCCCTCCAGTCGGACAGCAACACTAGTTTCCTGCGGGCTGCCAGAGCTGGAAACATCGATAAAGTCCTTGAGTTCTTGAAAAATGGAGTTGACATTAGCACCTCCAACCAGGTAAGAAACTGAAACATTCTCAAAATAGTTTGTCTGACATCAAAAATTCGGGTTTTGGCACAGAGATCATGCACATGAAAACATCTGCTTTTGCTCTTGGTTTAAGAAAAGGCTGATTGTGATTTCAGACCTATTCTGAACAGAATGCGAGCTCAAAACACAACTGTTTCATGAAGCATTTTGAAGCTTTATATCCCCAAAATCTCACTTTCTATACAGCCTGTGCTGTGTCATAGTGGCTTCCTGCTCAACCTGCTCAGCATTCACATCTAATCCAGCTACCACATTAACAAATCCTTCCCAATGCCTCTGCAACCCACTACTCTCACTCTTCCCAGCAATGTCAGCAATATTCCCCAACAGCTGGTCTTTCCTTCCCCTTTGCACCCATCCTCACCCACATTCCACATAAGAGTAAGGAAAGGGGAGGGTGCAAAATATCTTCCATCGAAAAGTCAGACACCAACATGATTTACAGTTGTCATAAAGTGGATTAAAGCATTGGCGGGAGAGGTGTGTATCTCATGTGTCAAAGCAAATAGCTGTTTCATTACACTGTTATCTCTTGATAGCAACTATTCATACTCTCGGCTCTAATTGGTTAGCTGAGAGCAAGTAGCTGGGACCCACCTCCAATTCTACTGTTTGTTGTCCCTAGCACCATGGCTGTTGTTTGTTCGCAGCATGCCCATTCATACACACTTAGACACACACACACCTACACTTAGACACACACACACACACACACACACATACACACACTGGGTCCACCGTGCTCTCTGCAACAGGAGACCCTTGCCCTTCATAATATCTGTCATGTGTCAGATGATCAAATTTAACCCCTTGTCAGGTGACCAAAAAGTGCGTGACATTATTATTTATACTCGCGCGTGTGTGTGTCTGTGTGTGCAAAGGCATAAGGCAATTAAAGAGCATATCAAACACGTTAATCTCCATAATGCTTGCTTGATAACGTTATGTTATTATTATTACGGCATTCAACACAATTGGGATAACGCTTTCTAAAACCAGGTTACTCCTTTACATTCTTTTTTTATGTTTTGTTATATTTCCATCGTAAATGACTAAGTCAGTCTGCCTTAGAGAGACATCACCCCACGTGGTATTGTAAGCCGGACCCCCGCTTACAGGCAGGTGACCTTTTGAGGCCTACTGATAAAGCGTTGGCTTCCCCGCGATTTGCAGCGATATTATTGTTTCCAAGGAAATGAGCAGATCCAAATTATGTCTGTGGAAAAGCACTCAATGCAATTACAGAGCCATTATCCGCAGCGGTCAGCTGAGTCAGGGCATCAGCAGTGATGATCTTATATAACCAAAACCTGTAATGGACTTCATGAAGCTTATTGTTCAGAGCTTATCACTGGACATACAATATCTTCATTCTCCTGTACAAACATGTCGCGTTCGTACGTATCTGCTATCTGTTATGTTAGTTCAGTGAGATCCAGGAAAAGTGGCATCATTAGATTCTTAGAGATGGTATAACGTCATACCCTTCATTTATAAGTCAATCCAAAGATCTTGGAAAGCATCAGGCAGATCAAGTGTGGCGCCAAAAGCCAAAGCTTGCCAAGTCGTTTGGAGTCAGAGATACTCCTCCTGATTGTCAAAGCAACAGTCCTCACAGATTTCGTGAATGAAATTTTTCTTGATTCATTTTTGACCATTCATTTCTGTCATAACAAGGACATTTGTTGTACGGGAATGTCATCTGTTTCATACTCACATTTCAACAATTAAAAGGCCATACTTCCTCGTTAATCCGCCCAAATGTTAAACCCCTGTTATTCTTAAACCTGCGTGTTGACATTGTGTCCTCTACTGCACTTATTAAGTCCATGGGAAGCTTTGGACTATAGGACATTAGTTAGCATGTGATAAGGTCACACATTCCATTTAATCTCACTTAAGTGAACTGGAGTTCACTTAAATGTTGTCTATTTACACACTGCATGTCCATTAGCTAAATGAAGCTTTTAGTTACGGCTCAGAGTAAAAAGAGATTTAAAATGTGTGTGTGTTTGCACACACACACACACACACACACACACACACACACACACACACACACACACACACACACACACACACACACACACACACACACACACTCTCTTGTCTCGCCGTCTTTGCGGGGACCCAAATTTGACATTCTGCCATTAGAGCACAAACATTTGTATTTGTGTGGATATTTTGACTGCTCCACACAAGATCTCCATGAACACAAGATTCTCTAGGTTTGGTGATTTACTGAATTTGTGCAGTCACGACGATATTTATGACAGCCAACATTTGTACGACTCGGCCTTCTTTAATAAGCACAAGATGCAATGTGAAGTTAGTACGTTATTAAATGTACTGTCAGTGAAATATCCCCAAAACACGTGTATTGATGTGCGGGATTTGCTTGTGTCCTTTTGATGAGAAGCTAAAACCTGAGGCTGCTTGCACATTCAAATGTGCAGCGAGGATCATCTTGACGCACATTTGGAAGCAGCTTCATTTTTGCCTTTTTGGCACTGCAGTGACAAAAATATCGCTGACTCACTAGGCTGCGTGATTTATAATTCATTGATGGGCCGACGGCATTAGAGCACTGGCAATGTGACCACGCGAACGCTGTTCTGCGAATGATGTGCTCAGCGTAACCACACCGACCTGATTGTCGCCGTGGGGATTATGATTATTGCACACATGATTTTGGTATTGCACGTTATGCAATACACTCACTAAGCATATCATTAGGCATACCTGCACATGCTGCCTCTGCAAAGATAATAATAGTAATAATTAATAATACCAGGTGTACCTTATATGGATCATCAAATTAATATGTTTCTATTTTTTTAACAACCTAATTGAAAGTATTAACTGTGATCTGATTATCTGGCGACCAGTCCTTGGTGTCTCAGATGAGTCATGGGTGAAACGTGGTCATAAATCGAATCCGTGGCTGGCGACATCATGGAGATCTTGCAGTTTATCTGAATAAACACAATTTGCACGGGTCAATGTCATGCACAGAGCCCAGCGAGTCTATTTTTTGCTTCCAATATCAAACACTGTGTGTGCTTTGACCCCCCCCTTGATTCTAATGGAAATGAAGTGAGCCGCTACAATTGGCTAGTCAGCTCTGTTTCTTCCCACAATGGCGCAAACGCCCATTTGCGCTTATTTCTACATGTGCATAGGCCAGGAAAATACAGAACGATAGAAAACTCCACCAAGCAGTTAGGCTGGGCTTTACGATAAACTTTGACGTTGACAGGACACATATAGACAAACAACCATTCACAATCATATTCTCATCTATGGGTAATTTAATGTCCCTCAGGGGCTACCAGCAACCGCTTTCATTTGTGACTTTTTATCTTTTGAATGGTTTTGCAGATTGCATAATGGCAACCTTCATATGAACCCTTTTAAAAGTCGCTCAAGTTGCTCACTGATCCGCACTGCAATTGGCATAGTGTGCTCCCTGAGGACTGCCCTCTTTTCTTCTTGAAATGATGACATTTAAGTTGCCTCTAAATATGAGTACCCCTGTTTATGTACTTGGGTGTCCTACTTACCCTCTATGACTGCGCAGAAAGAGGGCAGTAACATGACACCCGCTGTGGCATTTAGGAACTTACCCCTGTGCATGTGTGCGGGTCCACTTTTTTTTTTTTTGCCTTCGTCTATGTGTGTGTGTGTGTGTGTGTGTGTGTGTGTGTGTGTGTGTGTGTGTGTGTGTGCATGCCTGACAAGTGAAGAAAGGGGGCGCCGGTAGTGGATGTGTTAGCAACATTGCAGCTCCTTATTGACATCAGTGCCAGGCTAATCTTCAGAGCCAGCAGGCACGGGTAAGAGGACGAGTACGCGCCTACGACTTTGGACCCAAACCTGTGGACCACTGTTGAGAGTTGCTGCTCCATTATTCCAGAATCCAACTGGAAGTATAGTTTAAGGAGTCATAAGAAGACATTTTGGGTAGAGACAAGACTGCACTGAATTATTTTTGTAGTTTGAAAAAAAAAAACAGTGGACAATGGAAGAAGAGGAAGATGAGGTGAATATGCTATTCTGTTTTACATTCTACATTGACTTGACTGTCTCACAAAAGTTTATTGAGAATTGTGCTGTGAGTCAAAAAGGAATTTTTAATATCAATTTGAATCCAGGATTATATTTGTTTTGCATGACCTCTGCCAACTATAAATCCAAGGTTTAGGGAGACAGCCTTGGTGGAACTAACCTCGTGTTGTTTAGGAATTGAGAACAAAATATTACAGTAATGGACTGCACTTATATTGCGTTTTATCTACACCGTATTGTGTCTCACATTCACCCATTCACACGCACATTCATAATAAGTTTCCATCATGGATGATCTTGATTGACTGTAACTCCATTTCAAGTTTACTCATCCCCATACATGAAATGTAAAGGATTCATAGAATGTATATATAAATGCCACAGATATTCTAAATCAATATATAATCTATCACGTGGTCTCTGTGTTTGTTATTCTTGTAGAATGGTCTGAATGCTTTGCATTTGGCGGCAAAAGAGGGGCACCAGGATCTAGTGGACGAACTGTTGGAGAGAGGAGCACCTGTTGACTCATCCACTAAGGTGTAGTTTCATATATATATACTCCAACATACAGTGGAACATCAAGTCACAAACTTTAGTGGTTCTCCAAGCCTGTTTGTAACCTGAAAAGTTCTCAAATTGAGGTAATTTTTACTTTGATTCAGATGAAGGGAAGGAGGACTGTCACACTGGACTTGTGACAGGAGTGAATGTCAGATAAGCTGTTTGTTATGTGACTCTTTCCATGCCGCCGTGCTCCGTTCTTGGCAGCCAGCAGAGAACCTGTCACTCAAGACACCAGTGTGGCCTTTAATATTAGCTTTTCAGGAACCTTTAGGTCCCCAAAATAAAAGCATCAATCATCAGAACCTCTTTTGGTCAACAAGATGTATCACTTGAGTTGTATGTGTTTTAGGTCACATACTGTTGATGCTAAAATAAAATACTTACATACTGGCTAAGTTATCAACTGGCTTTAACTAAAATAAGCAAGAGCTCTATAAGTTTAACCCTTCGTTAACTCCACAGAAAGGAAACACCGCCCTTCATATTGCTTCACTGGCTGGGCAAAAAGAGGTGGTCTGCCTGCTGGTGAAGAGAGGAGCTGATGTGAATTCGCAGTCTCAGGTGAGAAGTCTTGGCTTGATCTCAAGGTTCTTGGGTTGATTGCAACACAAGCAGCAACATTTGTGTCAATCTGCACACAGAATGGCTTCACTCCGCTCTACATGGCCGCACAGGAGAATCACTTGGAAGTTGTTAGATATTTGCTGGAAAATGACGGAAACCAGAGTATTGCAACAGAGGTAACTTGATCGAAATGAATCAATGTGTTGAATTCTGCAAAAGGTGCCGGGCTGGGGGTATGTATGAATACATATTGATGAAGTATAATAATACAGGTATTGATTATAGACATATCAATGTTTTTAAATTATAATATATTGTGTAGAATGAAATTATACTTTGATTAGAAAAATAATGTGTATTATATTCGCTGATTGTTTACAAGAATAGTTTTTTTTTTTTTATTATTACATTCACATTCAATATGATGAGCCCATCTCCTTCTTCTCTGTGCTCCTAAAAGGACGGCTTCACCCCACTTGCCATCGCACTCCAGCAGGGTCACAACGCAGTGGTGTCCCTGCTGCTGGAGCACGACACTAAAGGCAAAGTGCGTCTGCCCGCTTTGCACATCGCGGCCCGCAAGGACGACACCAAGTCAGCCGCACTGCTGCTCCAGAACGACCACAACGCTGATGTCCAGTCCAAGGTGAGAGGATGCCACAACGCTAAATTTATGGCGGAACCTGGAGAGTGTCGGTCAGGGTTCAACAACCTTTTTGAAACTGGGAGCTACCTAACATTGGGTACTGGATATTGCGAATGGCTGTCTGTTTGTTCCACACTTCTGAAATAACAAATTTGCTCAAATTTTCTGCATTTATTTCTTATTATCAATTTTATATGATTAATTCCAATCATAATTAATATATTATTAATATAATTATAATAATTACAATTATTAATATTAATAATTAATTACTATTATGAATTAATGATAGTCCGTCCATTCTCCGAACCGCTTTATCATCACGAGGGTCGCGGGCGTGCTGGAGCCTATCCCAACAGTCTTGGGGCGATTGTCGGGGTTCCTATTGATTTCATTTCCTTAATCGGCCTTTTCAAAAGTGCATTACCAACAGTGTCCATGTCTTTTCCTCTGTGTGCCCTTGTTGACTTGCCTTGTTTGACATGTTGTGGTGAAAGCCCTTTCCTTACCAGCCCAATATCCTATCCTTCCATTTCTCTATGCCCACTAACCAGATGATGGTCAATAGAACTACCGAGGTACACCTTACCGACTCATTGCCGCTGTCTAGAATTCATTTTTTGTCTTCTTTGACCATCTCTGTTGTTTTTAGCTTTCCCCTTGTCAGGACTTTGTAGTCATGCATGTTAAAATTACAGTATGAAATAATATGACAGCATGTAATATAGATTACCCAGCATGGCTTACACTCGTATCTATACCTATACAAGCAAAGTTTATTTCCTTATTTAAAATAATGCTCAGTTATTAGCAGTAGTCACTACAAAAAAAAAAAATCTCGCATTCTTCTTATTTAGTTGCGTCTCTTTTTCTCTCCATCATCTGCAGCATGCGTACACCTAAGCCCGATGATATCTGATGTGTTTTACGATTTTTAAGTTAACTCTGTTTCTTAATCAAATTGCACCATGTCTATCAGAACGGGAAGGTAAGGAGTGAACATATCTACGACTGACTGTACTGTAGATTTGTTTTTAGTTTAGCGCTTATACCGATCGGTGTCCATTTGTCTGTCGGCAGATTCACGAGTAGATGCTTTGTGCAGTTTGTGTCTTTTTGTCCTACACGCTTTTGACTTTTTCGCTAGTATAGCAGTAAAGAAAAAACATGGCATGTATTATTGTGCGCATGCTCATTTTATGTGCTTCTTCTTAAGTCAATTTATGTGAGTGGGTGTGTTTTTAAGCATGCTGCCTCATGGTAATGCAACTATAGTTGAATGAGCTTTTTGTTTTTCCGCAGCTTTTCTTTTTCTTTCTTTTGCAAGTGTTCTCCTTTTTTTCACCTGCTGTTTCCACCATTACTCCCTCTCCTTTCCTTCTTGTCCTCTCCTCTGCTCTCCTGCTCCCGTGTCTCAAACAGAGCGGTTTCACCCCTCTGCACATCGCCGCTCACTATGGCAACGTGAATGTCTCCACCCTGTTGCTGAACAGAGGAGCCGCTGTTGACTTCACAGCCAGGGTAGCCGCCCTATTCCACTACTTTCACTAATCACATCAAAACGGTTGTGTGCGCTATTACTCAGCAGCTACCGCCATTATATGTACTTCAAATTAAAATTGAAGCACTGGCAATGAAATGTACAATTTAATGTTTTCATCTAGAGGGGCAATGAAATGTACAATTTAATGTTTTCATCTAGAGGGCAGTAATATTAAAAGACATTCATAATTATTTTATCTAGACTAAAAAAATTTGGTTGAATTGATTTTAAAGTCATTATTTTGACCATGACTCAGAATCACTGAGTTGCTGTAATCTTGTAATAATGTTTTTTATTTCCCCCCTATTGTGTTCTCATCTGTTCTGTCAGAATGGAATAACGCCTCTGCATGTGGCGTCAAAGAGAGGCAACACCAACATGGTGGTCCTGCTGTTGGACCGAGGAGCTCAGATCGACGCTAAAACCAGGGTGAGTCTGCACACTGCAGCCATTGGACTGTTTTTCCACTGCACCTTGAGCCAAGGCAGTCATTTTACATTTTACAGAACCCCCCCCCCCAAAAAAAATAAATAAACATAATCGAAATGATATATGTCCTGAAAACAAAATGATGATCGCGTATCAATTTACTCACAGAGGTCCTTACTCAGCAGAAAATCTCGGCTTTTGTAGGTGAAATCTGTGATTTGAATGGCAACAAGTACATACACAAATTAATGAGCTCTTTGCATGTAATAACTCCCGTTGCAGAAATATGCCTCGGTCTTTTCTTGTTTTGAAAAATAGCTAACTTAAACTTGATCATCCTAGGATGGGCTTACTCCGCTACACTGTGCAGCCAGGAGTGGACATGACTCAGCAGTGGAATTATTGCTGGAGAAAGGCGCACCAATTTTAGCCAGAACAAAGGTAATGTGATTGTTTATCCCTTCAACAAACTCACGTCATGCAGCTTTACCTATTGGAGTTCAATGCTACATGACAAAGAGAACATAAAAATAAACAAACACTTTTTTAGATTTTAGATCAAAGCCCTCTAAAAAGGCATCTCTATTATTAGATTGTGTATTGGTCAATGAGGAAATAACAGATGACACTATGATTCTTCATCCTCTACAGAATGGATTGTCCCCACTGCACATGTCAGCCCAGGGCGACCACGTGGAGTGTGTGAAGCTGCTGCTGCAGGACAAAGCCCCAGTTGATGATGTCACACTGGACTACCTCACAGCGTTGCACGTCGCAGCTCACTGTGGCCACTACAGGGTCACCAAGCTGCTGCTAGATAAGAAGGCCAATCCCAATGCCAGAGCACTAGTATGCATACAAATTGGGCATAACATGAGCTTGTGTCGCATGAATTTGAAAAAACACATCTTTCTCTCATTACTAGAATGGATTCACTCCCCTACACATCGCTTGTAAAAAGAATCGGGTGAAAGTGATGGAATTGTTGGTGAAATACGGAGCATCCATCCAGGCTATTACTGAGGTGAGGCACTAAGAATGTTTCACTTTTACATTTTTATAGTCTAACAGTTGATGCTAAATAACTATAATAATATTGTCTTTTTTATTTTTTTATTTCTTCAGTCTGGCTTGACTCCCATCCATGTTGCCGCCTTCATGGGCCACCTCAACATTGTTCTACTTCTACTGCAGAATGGAGCTTCGCCCGATGTCCGTAACATTGTAAGTTTGAAACTCTCGCACAGGGTTTAAATTCATGTATTTAACTGTTTGTACAGCAGATGAATAATTATGCCATTGTAAAGTATTGGGACGCATATTTTAATCAGTGAAATATCCGTCTAATCAAATCTGGGGTTTCACTGATCCACTTTCTGGTTCTTGAACCTTCATTTTCCCAAGTATAATGACATTCTGTCTTTGGTGAAAAGCGTGGCGAGACAGCGCTACACATGGCGGCCCGAGCAGGCCAGATGGAGGTGGTACGTTGTTTGTTGAGGAACGGCGCGCTGGTGGATGCCATGGCCAGGGTTAGTCGGCATTGGCCATATTTCTGCTCCTTAAAAGCATATCCGTATTCGGTACACCTGCACAATGTAATAAGAATAGGATTAATCTTGTTGTGGACCTCCTCATTAGATTGTGGGGGTGTAACTCATGTTGTGATAAATGTACAGCTCACATTTTGTCATTCAATCACAGGAGGACCAGACTCCCCTCCACATTGCATCCCGATTAGGAAAAACTGACATTGTCCAGCTGCTCCTACAGCACATGGCTCACCCGGATGCTGCCACCATCAATGGTTACACTCCACTCCACATTTCAGCCAGGGAGGTGCAAGTGGAGACAGCTGCTGTGCTTCTGGAGGCTGGAGCTTCACACTCCATGGCTACCAAGGTGAGCAATAATTGTTATAATATACAGTTCAACATGAATTAAATTAATTTAATTTAAACTCTGGTTTTCCACTACCAAAGAAAGGATTTACTCCATTACATGTAGCCGCTAAGTACGGAAGCCTTGACGTAGCAAAACTACTGCTTCAACGCAAAGCTCTCCCTGATGATGCAGGCAAGGTGAGATGTTTAGAGTTTTTTTTTTTATTTTATGTTCATTTTTACCTCTATGCTGAATGTTGTTTTAAAGACAAAAACTAAAATTATGTATTAATAATGCATTTCACTTCTAGCCTTTAAATGTTTATGTAAATATGGTTTTGGATTCTCATTAGATTGTGCAGAACTTGCTGATGCATTTTGTCAGCTTATGTCTAAGAAGCTCTCGACGTAAAGGATTTTTTCATACAACTCAATTGTGTAACAAAATGCTTGATCACACAGAACGGACTAACGCCGCTCCATGTAGCGGCTCATTATGACAACCAAGAGGTGGCACTCCTGCTGCTGGACAAAGGGGCCTCACCTCATGCTACTGCAAAGGTGAGGACATTGTCATACAAAAGTGTCACAGGGTTGGATGGCTCAATCTTTAGCACAAGGTTGCAGGGAGGTGTTCTGCCTTACTCTTAATGAAGATTTCACACTGTTCACATTGCTTTCTACAGAATGGCTACACCCCTCTTCACATTGCAGCCAAAAAGAACCAGACTAAGATTGCACTAGCCCTGCTCCAGTATGGTGCCGAGACCAATGTTCTGACCAAGCAGGGAGTCACTCCTCTTCACCTGGCTGCACAGGAGGGACACGCTGAGATGGCCAGCTTGCTCCTGGGCAAAGGAGCTCACATCAACACAGCAACCAAGGTCCAAGAAATATTTTTATATTGATTCTCAGAGAATCAGAACCTTTTTTACAATTACACCGAAATTGACCATAAGCTAGAAAACAATGCAGTAACCAGCGATGTACTCAAATCTTGAGTGCAGTCCTTAAAACGTGTCACATGACTTTGTTCTGATGTCATCCCTATGACGCAGGTGTAATGAACCAACTGTTGTTTTTTTTATGGTAACCCGCAGTGTCATTTTGTATTACAGAGTGGACTGACTCCTCTGCATCTCACAGCACAAGAGGATAGGGTCAGTGCTGCAGAAGTGTTAGCCAAACATGATGCCAATCTGGACCAGCAAACAAAGGTAAACACAAACTAACTACATCAATCACTCAGCCAGCATGTGTTTATACTGAAATTATAGTTCTTAATCCTTGGTGTGTTTTGACAAAAGCAAAAATGTTATTAGGATGCATCGGGAGTGTTAGAAAAAAAAAAGGGAAAAAAGCATGTCTGAAATTTGTATCAAGCATTTAAGGGAATTTCTGCTATCTACTGGCCCGAAAGAAGTACTGCAATATTTCTATTATACTACTGTACATTACTTATTGCAGAAGCGTATTCTGCCAAGTAGCTCATCACCTTTATGCTCACATCTAACACCAGTCACAAAGAGGATTAGTTTTTCTTACTATTATTTATTTTACATCATCTGGATTTTTTTTTACTGACCCTGAATCTCCTCGTCCTTTAAAACAAAAATCTGCATGTGCATGTGAACTGACCAATAATTTGTGGAAAATAATATATCATATATTAAATATATCCAAATGATATTAACATGTGTCCAAAAGTTATTATTGTAAAATCTGCTAACTTCCTTTTGTCTTCACGTCAGCTTGGCTATACACCTCTAATAGTAGCCTGTCACTATGGAAATGCCAAGATGGTCAACTTCCTATTACAGCAAGGTGCCAGTGTCAATGCCAAAACCAAGGTAAGAGCCAAATAGTTAAATGAGAGCACAAATATTTTTCTTGTCATAGTAAACAAAATAAAACTTACAAGCATTTGTGCTCTATCCGTCTTGTAGAATGGATACACACCTCTCCACCAGGCAGCACAACAAGGGAACACACACATTATCAATGTTTTGCTGCAGAATGGGGCCAAACCAAGTGCTACTACAGTGGTGAGAAGGATAGAAAAAAGAGAATCCTTGTGTGGGGGGAAAAAAAACTCAATGATATTTCCTCCTCTTAGAATGGAAACACTGCTCTATCCATTGCCAGGCGTCTGGGTTACATCTCAGTGGTAGACACACTGAAAGTGGTCACTGAAGAAGTCATCACTACCACAACAGTAACAGTTTTCATTTTTAACATTTCAATTTTCTATAATGGGCTTTAACAATTCTTCAATCCTTTTTATGTCAGACGGTCACAGAGAAACACAAACTCAACGTCCCAGAGACCATGACGGAAATCCTTGATGTCTCCGATGAAGAAGGTGAGGATTTTTTATTCTTTTGATTTTTTTTTTTTTTTTTGTAAGCTCATTTGTAGGCCCATTTGTATTCTGAATGATTTGGTGTCATGTATCATAGCTCTGAGCTCTTGTAATTATGTAATACAATCTTAGGATTTCAAACATATGAATAACGTTTGAAACACTGTTGTCCAGGTGAGGACACTATGACTGGCGACGGAGGCGAATACCTGAGAGCGGAGGACCTTCGAGAGCTTGGCGATGACTCTTTGCCAGGACATTATTTGGACAGCTTCAGCTACATGAGCCACAACCTGGACAGGTCCTTAGTGCCAACCACACATTCAGTAATGAAACAGAATATAGTTGAAAAAAATGCAACTGAAATTCAAAAACATAAAACAACTTGCTGCAACTGCTAAACTGTGAAAAAATATTTTGAGGTGCCACATTTATAATTGTATTATCTTTTAATACTACTAAACTAATCTACAATAGAGTATGATTGAAATAATACTAATAATACTCATTACTAAACCCATTATTATTATTATTATTATTATTATTATTATTGTGTGTCACGTTCGCTTCAGGCCTCAGCACCAGAGCTTCCATCAGAGGGATGGCGTTCTCATTGAGGACATGATTACCAGCCATCAAGTGAGGACAAATCATATTTGAAAAGAAAATAATACACTGACATGTTTTGTAAATTGTAGTTGAAGACGAGTATTGTTTTGTTTGTCTTCAGGTGTCAGCACTATCAAGAGAGCAAGATAAGGACTCGTTCCGCTTGAGCTGGGGGGCTGAGCACCTCGATAATGTGGTGTTGTCCTCCAGTCTGCTGCACTCTGGGTATAACGCTGTACAAACACATCCACACTCACACACACACGCACACACACACACACACGGACACAAACTATTAGTGGTTCCTTGGAGAAGTGGCATTGCAGCTGTTATATAAATAAAGCTGCTTATGAACCATTTATCTTACTGTATGTTTAGAGTGAGTCACTTTTTTTTTTTTTTTTTACTTTGTCTTTTATTTTTCTCACTTTAATTCACTTTTCAATGTTTTTTACTTTTTCATTGTCTTGTGGCTTCTGTGTGCACACACTTTTGTGATCTGTGATTTCGTGTGTTATATTCTGCTTTTAGCCGTTCGTCTCCTTGCCTAGACCATGACAACAGCAGGTGATTCTCTTTGCCTTCTTTAGCTGCCTTGTCTCCTCCTCTTCTAGTTTATGTACTTTTATTTTCGGCATATAATAAAAGTAAAAACATTCCTCCATTACGATTTTACGTCATGCATGGATTGCTTATGCACGATTTTGTTAACTACAGATGTCTTAAATCTGACCCCTAGATTGGTCTTTTACAGTTCATTGTTATAATTCAATGAGATGCAGTACAAGAGCTGAATCCTAAATTCTGATAATTAAGCTCACTATTGCTTGACACTTTCAGAGATTCATTTATGATTGATTGATTTATGTTTGATCAGCTTCATAAACTGGGCGGTGTTTCTAATATTGTATTAATAGCTATAATAATCATTACCATTTTTTAATAGTTCATTTTGTTTATTAAGGTCAATTTGATGATAAATTGACCTAGAATGTAAGTTATCATGTTTAAGTATTGCAAGCATCTTGAAATGATCATTTGGAGACAATGTGCTGAACACTTTTGTTGTAAGTGTGACCGTTTGCATCAGGACGTTTTTAAATTGTTCATTTTTTTTGAAGATGTATAATTCTCCGAGACAGCCTTATTTGCCTGCCTTGCGTGCAAGTAACATTTTGAGTGGAATGAAACTTAAGAATTGCCTTGAGCCAACTGTGACCATAGTGTCCTTGTGTTGATATCAGTACTCAATGATGATGGAACTTGAACCTTTTTATCATCTTTGCATTGTCTGCATGTAGTTGCAAAGTCAACAAAATGATTAGCTTTTGTGCTAATTCTGTGATGCACCTGTCTTTTAGCTTTCTGGTCAGTTTCATGGTAGACGCAAGAGGCGGGGCTATGCGAGGCTGCCGTCATAATGGCCTAAGAATCATCGTGCCACCAAGGAAGTGTTCCGCACCTACGAGGGTGACATGCAGGCTAGTGAAGCGACACCGTCTGGCTTCCATGCCCCCTATGGTTGAAGGTGAGGGGCTGGCTGGTCGCATCATTGAAGTGGGACCCACCGGAGCTCAATTCCTGGGGTAAGTGTGTTGGAGTCGGAGTTGCTATGAATGGTTGCTAGGGTGTGTGTGTGTGTGTGTGTGTGTGTGTGTGTGTGTGTGTGTGTGTGTGTGTGTGTGTGTGTGTGTGTGTGTGTGTGTGTGTGTGTGTGTGTGTGTGTGTGTGTGTGTGTGTGTGTGTGTGAGTGGTTTTACACAGGTGTGTTCTTTTCATACTGTCTTCTTCACTCCTTCCTGTGCTGCACATGGATCAGTAAGCTTCACCTTCCCACAGCTCCGCCCCCTCTGAATGAGGGCGAGAGCCTGGTCAGTCGCATCCTGCAACTGGGTCCTCCAGGAACCAAGTTCCTCGGGTAGGAGGGGCCTATCCTGCTCTGCCCAAGATCCAGTATTCATCCAAGATCCTGTATTTTTTTTAATGTTCTGTCTTTTATGATATGGTTAAAGGTATAATTTGTCTGGACAAGCTATGGATTATTAATGCCCTCCAAAGCAGTCAAGGGGGCAGCACAGTGTCCACGTTATTCAGCCTAGTTGAAAGCTTGGGCTGGTATAGAATCAGAATGACCTCACTCTTCTGATTTGTAGTCCAAAATATAAATTCAAATGTATCTTTTTAAAAATAACAAAAGATTCAGCAACTTTATTTGTTTCTCAATTGTCAATTGAAAATGAAAAGAACAAATGATATGCGGAATTGGCTTTTTCTTCTGGGTACAGTCCCTTCAGAAACAAAGTGACACTGCAAGACCACCTACTGGTGCTTTTTCAGACTAAAATTATGCCTTTCTAAATGTTTTGAGTACCACTTTAAACCGTGCTTGGTTTTTTTCTGTGCTTAAGTTATTCCCATGATTTGATGCTGTACAGTCACTGATCTTGTTTTGTTGTTTTGCAACGTGTTAATACAGAACCCGATAGTTTGCTCCTTCTTTTTACAAAAAAAGTGTTATCCTGCATGACTTATATCCAATATTATTTGAAATTCTTTTATTTTGCTTTTGAAGGTGGTCCATAATTTCACACCTATATTGAGCCAGTCTTGACATCTTGTGACTTTATCGATTAAATCATTCTAATTTGCTTATTTTGTTTCCTCCATTAGTCCGGTGATTGTGGAAATCCCACATTTTGCCGCTCTGAGGGGCACTGAGAGGGAGTTAGTCATCTTAAGGAGTGAAACGGGAGAAAACTGGAGGGAGCATCACTGTGACTTCACTGAAGAGGAGCTCAACCAAATACTTAATGGAATGGATGAAAGTAAGGATTCAAAGTAGTTGAATCATTGATGGTATGCCAATCGTTTGAGAAAATAGTTTTTGTATATATGATGACTTTTATAAGTTTGAGCAGAGTAAGAGTTCTGTGATTTTAAAGCCACCACGATAAAAAAAAAAAAAAAAAAGTGTTTGTCATATTTTATATCAGTTGCATACATTTTGGAATGTAGTTGCCAAAGTAAGTACGTCATCATCGTTATTTATGTTAAGTATTTCTGGACTTCGCAGAACTGGATTCCCCTGAGGAGCTTGAGAAGAAAAGAATCTGCCGCATCATCACACGAGATTTCCCACAGTATTTTGCTGTGGTGTCGAGAATAAAGCAGGACAGTCATCTTATTGGTCCAGAGGGCGGCGTCCTCAGTAGCACACTTGTTCCTCAGGTACAGGCTGTCTTCCCCGAGGGGGCACTCACTAAGAAGATCAGAGTTGGGCTCCAGGTGTGTACCGTACATAAGCTCTTTGAAATGGAAAGTGGTTTGAAAACGTGACACATTTTTATGGTTTTTGGAAAATGTCTTAGGCTCAACCCATTGAAGTTGATGTAGTGAGAAAGATCCTTGGCAACAAGGCCACATTCAGTCCAATAGTCACACTGGAACCAAGAAGAAGGAAGTTCCACAAACCAATCACCATGACGATCCCTATTCCCAAGAGTGCAAACAATGAAGGAGTCGGACCTGTGTACAGCGGGGAAACACCAACCTTACGTTTGCTTTGCAGTATTACGGGTAAGTCGTGAGATGTTTTATTTATTGATTTTTTTACTCATGTATTAACAAAAATTGTGTTGCAGGCGGGACAACGCCGGCTCAATGGGAAGACATCACTGGCTCTACCCCTCTTACCTTTGTGAATCAATGTGTTTCCTTCACGACCAACGTGTCAGCGAGGTAACGCTCAAATGTCCACCTCCACGTTCACTTATCGTGATGAACATCCAACTGACTGTCGTTCACATTTTTTAGATTCTGGCTGATAGACTGTCGACAAGTTCAAGATTCTGTTAGTTTTGGCTCTCAGTTATACAGAGAGATCATTTGTGTCCCATACATGGCCAAGTTTGTCATCTTTGCCAAGACGTTGGACCCCATTGAAGCACGACTTCGCTGTTTCTGCATGACCGATGACAAAATGGACAAGACGCTAGAGCAGCAAGAAAACTTCACAGAAGTCGCACGAAGCCGAGATGTTGAGGTGCAGTGTCTAATTGAGTGGAAGTAGTTAATTACTGGAGTGAGGCCATCTCACAAGGATGGCTGGTCATGTGACGACCTTGTCAATCTGGTCCTATTTCCAAGATCGTCATTGTACATTTTTCGTTTATGTGATAATGATACACATATGTTCCCCGTTCAAATGTACGCTTCTGGTTGGCCGCCATAACATGGGAATCCTACTGCCCCCATTGTAAGCGGTCGGTAAACAGAGGAAATTGTGCATTACTACCCTCTAGTGGTGGTTTTGCTTATTACCACTCCTCAAGTGCTCAGTTCAAAGAAAAAGTGCATCACAACATAATTGACCTTGGCACTAAATGTTTTTATTATCTGTCATTTATTATGGGCGACGTTCATCATTCATGGCATTTATCGTGGTCGTTCATGGCCCATGTCACCTTGAAAAAGAGGTTTGCTCTTAAATCTTTGCATAATTGCATATGAGTACATGTCATTTACAACATAAGAGGGGCTAAATATTACAACTAATGGAGCACCAAATGGTGAGCTAGGTGTATACTATGAAGAGAGTAGCAGACCTTTGGGTTTTATTTGTGTGTTTGACTAATGATCATTCTTATGTTAACTCAGGTCCTGGAAGGAAAACCAATATTTGCTGACTGTTTTGGAAACTTGGTGCCGCTAACGAAGAGTGGGCAGCATCATGTCTTCAGCTTCTTTGCCTTCAAAGAGAACCGATTAGCCCTTTTTATTAAAGTATGTTAGCACACAGGGGTTTCCCCCCCCCCCCCCTTTAGGATTTTTCCACCAATTTACTCATTGAGTGTTTTTGGATCAATTGACAGATTAGGGACACAGCACAGGAGCCATGTGGTCGGCTTTCCTTCACAAAAGAACCTCGCACATACCGCAGTCTGAACCATAATGCAATCTGCAACCTTAACATAACTCTCCCAACATATTCTAAGGTCAGTCTAAAATTGAATGAAAATTATGTGTTGTGAAATTTGTCATCATTGAATATTTGTTTTGTTTCCTACCTTCTCATAGGAGTCTGATTCAGAGCAAGACATGGATGACGAGGTAAACAAAATCTTCTTGATGCACTATCGCAGGAGTATGTAAAATATTGCTGATAATCATGCTTCATCTACTTTCTCTTGCAGAGTGAGAAGAGTGACAAGAAATGTAAGTGAAACTTTTACAGTTTTAAGAAATTTGCTAAGTATTTTAGGAGATCAGCTTCACTGGCATTACCATTTTAGTGTCATTTTATAATCTGCAACAATTACATTTTATTCAATTATAAATCTATTGTCACTATCTAATGAAAAGCACATGCAGTGGTGCCTTGAAATATGAGTGCCTTCTCTCACAAGTTTTCCGATTAATTATTTACATTCCAATTAATTGTTCCAATGTTTGTATAAAATGTGATTTTATAAGGTACTACTTTTCCTTAAAAATCAGTTTTAGGGAGTAGAAAGCAGGAACTGATAAATTGCATTTCTACATATTTCAATAAAGAAATACAACTTGTAATGCAAGTGTATTGCTTCACGAGTGTGATCACGGAACAAATTCAACTCTCAAGACACCACTGTACTGATAACCAACGCAAGGTTATTTTCAGAATAAAAAGATTTGGACGGATGTGCTTTTCATTTGCAATTCCATTTTATATAACACATTTTATAATCATAATGTTGACAATATTAACAGATGATAACTGATCATAAAGGTTGTGACACGCGGTGTTAGCCACCGAAAACATGTATATGCCAAAATATGCACTGTTTGACACGTTAGTACTAAAATTTGAATGTGGTATGACTTTGCTCTACTAACACGTCGTTACTGGTAGCTATGCTCTGGCTGTGCATTTGCCTTTCTCTAATTCCTCCTGAGTGGCTCTTTCTTTGCTTCCCTTTCCCTCTTTTAATTTTCAAAGTCTTTGAATTGTATTTATTTAAATCTACCTAAACTAGCTGAGCTTAACTTTACCTTGAGAATAACAGAATTATTTATCATATTGGAGAAATATAAGTGGTATTTTAGGAAGCAGAAACAAATTTGTTTGGTCCGTAAAGAAATACTAGTAAAAAATATAAATTATTATATTAATATATTAATTATTAAATTAAATAAAAATGTTATACATTATAATACAATTATTTTTTTAATATAAATTTACCCTCAGTTATCACAATCATCTTATATAATTGTTTTATTTACTGGTTATTCAGTTACATTTCATCTATTTGCTACATTTTAAATTCTATTCATTGTCACATTTGATCAGAGCTGTTAAGTGAAATGCTGTGCAGCACAATTAATTTCACTCACCTGACACAGCAGCCTTCATCTTTTAAATACTTTATTTGAGAATACGTTATCTGTAATTAAGATGGTGTGTATTGATTTCATCAAATAGTACTGGAAACACAGAAAAAGATTATTGCAAATACCAGATTTTGGGGGGGGCTGGAGGGGTTTGCATCATTAATCAATTGGTTAAAAACTAATCAAATAGGATTTAGGACTTGATTTACTGCCAGACATGACTCTCCATGTCAGTGACAATCTTGAGAGATTTTTGTTTGTTGGTTCTTCATCCCTGTCCTTTTGTTCGATACGATGTTTGGTTATTTTCGTTGTTTTTGTTCTGTTTGCCAATTTCATTTCTGTTTCATTTCATTTATTCTCATGTTAATTAGGACACTGCTATTATTTTCTATTGTTATTAAAGACATTCAAACTCCTTATCAAGTACTTCTCTTGGCTTTGCTTATGCTATCCGCTGTTCTACTCGCCTAAAACTCTTCTGGATCACTTTTTTCCTGTTTTTTGGTCTTTTTTTCCCATCTTTTGGTCTTTGAAGACTTCCTTTTCTCTGTCCTTTTCGTCCTTCCATGATCTCTGAACTCAGTCTGGATTTTAACAGCATTGTCTTGATCAAAATTTTCTGATGTCTCTCTTCCCCACTTCATTTGTCCCTTGTCATTTACCCTTTTTGGTTGATGAACCTTTTTTAACTGAAGATGATGAATCTGAATCAATGGAGACTTTCTCACTGAAAACGAGTCAACCTCTGGACCCTGCAACCCTTGCAAGCCCGGATCTTCTCTCCGACATGTCAGACATAAAAATTCCTGCTTCGAATTCTGAGCAATTAGATCACATAAAAACTTTGGAAGGAGATGGTTCTGCGTGGAATGAAGAAAAGGAAACTCTTGCCATCTATGAACTCCAAGACAGGCGTGGAAAACTTGGAGGGATTCAGGGTAACCGGATTACTAATGCTCAAGAGGAATTGCGAGAGGATAGTGCAAGAAAAACAAAGAGGTTGTCGGGTTTTGAGTCACATGAAGAAAGGAATGTTGAGACAACGAGCACTTTAAGCAGACTTAGCACAGAAGATGGAGACTTGGCATGTATGGAGTCATACCTTGGCATAGACAAAAAAATGGAACACCAATCCCCATTGATGTATGATTCTCAAAAGGCGGTTGTGCAAGAATCTATTGAACAGTTTAATGTGAAATCTGATGGTAAACAAAGGCCCCCTGACATCAAAAAACCTATTAGAAGGAAGCTACGAGACAGAGATCGTTCTGGAAATAGTAGCTCTGAAGGAGAGCTGGAAAGAGTGAGCTCTGAGGAGTCTTTGGATGGTGACGCTGTTCTGAATGAGAGTGGCCTTGTTTTCACACCAGCAATAGAGCCGCCAGCTTCTCCTCGTGTGGTTGAAACACCCATAGGATCAATAAAAGACCGGGTTAAAGCCTTACAAAGCAAAGTTGAAGAGGATGAAGGTCAAAAACACTCTCGAGTACAAATATCAAGATCATCTCTAACAAAATCAAAAATGGAGAGTGAAATGCCACAGCTCCCCAGCGTTCCCAAATCCCCCAGATCTCAAACAGAAAGATTAGAAGAGACTATGTCTGTTAAGGAGCTGATGAAAGCATTCCAGACTGGCCAGGACCCTTCAAAAAATAAATCAGGGCTTTTTGAGCACAAAGCATTGGCATCTTGTGATTCCACACAAAAAAGTGAACTAGCGGATTTTGAAACGGAAAAGGGGACTGACCAAAGTCCCCAATCACCACCAAAACCTAAAACTCAGCTGCTCAGAGTTCCTCATCATGACAATGACTTTCAGAGAAGTGACAAATCTGACACTGGAAATCTGAAAACAGGCATACTTAAAGATACCTCTAAAGAATCACTACTGATTTCGGATGCAAATGTTGGAAAGATGGTCACATTTTGTGATGAAAGAGAAATTCACATAGGCAGAAAGTCAACGGAGCCTTTTGAAAAGCAAAGTATGTCTGTTAAGGAGCTAACGGAAGCATTCCAGTTTGGAAATGACCCTTCAAAAAGTCAAGATAGACTTTTTGAGTACAATTCCATTGTTCCTCCAAGTATTACGGTACGGGAAGGAGTCGCTCCCAAAGATGCCCCTAGCACACATCAAGCAAAATCTCACATTCAAACGGCAAATTACAAGTCCCTTGATGCACCAGATGTTTCTCTGAAAAACAAGGTAGACACTGCTGATACAATTCATCCTGACAAGGGGATGACTAGTCCTCAGAAAGAACTATTAACGGGTACGAGCTGGGGAATGATGCAAGTTGAAGAGCAAACTATCAGCACCCGTTCGACTTTATCTGAAGATTTGCAGATAAGCCCTGACCGCAGGCCTTCTGAGGACTTCAGTGCTGACATAAAGGCTGAGCTTGAAGAAAGTCCAGAGTACCAGTTATTCAAGCAAACATCTACAGCCTTAGATGTGAGCTTTCAACTGGAGAGATCAGATGAGGAAAATTTGGATGATAGATTACCAATCTGCAGTTCATTCACAGAAACTATCTCTCATTTTGATAATCAAAGGATTGATGAAGGATTTGCATTCACCCATCAGATGAACAATTATAATGAAGTTAAAGAAATCACAGTTGAAGAACCACGACTGGAAGAAGTCCACATTAGTAGGAAAACAGATAAACAGGCATGCACTTCAGCAAAAGATACGTCAGGCTTGGTGTCATTAATGAAAACTGACATGCATCAGTGTCTAGAAACTCCACCTGTAAGAGATCAACCCCTACAAGAGAGTATCAATGAGGATGAATTTGAACAAATCATTCTGGTGAAGGGAACAGAAAAATATCTACATCCACTTGCTTCTGATGTGGCTGGATTTGGAACGGAACAAAAACATTTCAAAGAAACTTTCATACCAGGAGACAGAAATAGGACACCTCGTTCCAGTTTGGGAGATGAATATGAAGGGCATGCAGTCGCTCTTGAGGTAATCAATAATAATGAAGACACCACAACAGATGAACCACTACTTGAAGAAGTCCATATTGACAGGAAAAAAGATAACCCGGCATTTGCATCAGTGAAAGATATGTCAGGGTTGGTGTCCATAATGAAAACTGACATGGATCAATGTCTCGAATCTGGTACTGTAACAGATCAACCCCAACAAGAGGATATCGTCGAAGAAAATTTTAAGCAAACTATCCGAACAAAGGAAAAAGAAACGGACATTCACACATTCACCTCTGAAGACGAATATTTTGAAGAAACCGATGTAAGAGAAGACAGAAATAAGACACCTCGTTCCAGTTTGGGAGATGACTATGATGAATTTTCAGCGGCCTCTCAGATTAACAATTACAATGGTGAAATCATAATGGATGAACCATCACTTGAAGAAGTGCATGTTGGCAAGAAAATCAATAACCAGGGACCCACAGCAATGAGAGATATGTCAGGTTTGGCATCCTTAATGAAAAATGACTTGGATCAAAGTCTCGAAATAACGTTTGAACCAGATCAACCACCACAAGATAATATAATTGATGAACATTTTCAACAAGTTATACTAACAAAGGAAATAGAGAAAGACATTCACCCATTTGCTTCTGATGAGGCTGTGTTTGGCTCAGAACATGAACATTTCGAAGAAACAGAAAAAAGAGAAGATAGAAATAAGACACCTCATTCCAGTTTAGGAGATGACTATGAGGAACTTACAGTGGTCTCTCATGTGAACAGTTTTAATGACAAAATCCTAATAGATGAACCAAGACTTGAAGAAATTCATATTGGCAAGAAAACCAAGGACCAGGCACCCACAGCAATGAAAGATATGTCAGGTTTGGAATCCTTAATGAAAAATGACTTGGATCAAAGTCTAGAAACAACGTTTGAACAATATCAACCACCACAAGAGAATATAATTGAGGAACATTTTGAACAAATTATACAAATAAAGGACATAGAGAAAGACATTCACCCATTTGCTTCTGATGAGGCTGTGTTCGGCACAGAATATGAACATTTCGAAGAAACAGAAAAAAGAGAAGATAGAAATAAGACACCTCGTTCCAGTTTAGGGGATGACTATGAGGAACTTACAGTGGTCTCTCATGTGAACACTTTTAATGAAGAAACCCAAATAGATGAACCACGACTTGAAGAAGTTCATATTGGCAAGAAAACCAAGGACCAGGCACCTGCAGCAATGAAAGATATGTCAAGTTTGGCATCCTTAATGAAAAATGACTTGGATCAAAGTCTAGAAACAGGGTTTGTACCGGATCACCCACCACAAGAAAACATAATCGAGGAAAATTTTGAACAGATTATACTCCAAAAGGGAATAGAGAAATACATTCGCCCATTTGATTCTGATGAGGCTACGTCTCAGACAGAACATGAACCTTTCGAAGAAACTGATCTAAGAGAAGAAAGAAATAAAACACCTTGTTCCAGTTTGGCAGATGATGATGATGATGAAGAACTTATTGTGGCACCTCAAATGAACGATGATGATGAAGAAATCATATTTGAGGAGCCAAGACTTGAAGAAATTCATATTGGCAAGAAAACCAAGGACCAGGCACACACAGCAATGAAAGATATGTCAGGTTTGGCATCCTTAATGAAAGATGACTTGGATCAAAGTCTAGAAACAGGGTTTGTACCAGATCACCCACCACAAGAGAACATAATCATGGAAAATTTTGAGGAAATTATACTACAAAAGGGAAGAGAGAAATACATTCGCACATTTGATTCTGATGAGGCTATGTCTCACACAGAACATGAACATTTCAAAGAAACCGATTTAAGAAAAGAAATAAATAAAACACCTTGTTCCAGTTTGGGAGATGATGATGATGATGATGATGAAGAACTTATTGTGGCACCTCAAATGAACAATGATAATGAAGAAATCACATTTGAGGAGCCACGACTTGAAGAAGTTCATATTGGCAAGAAAACCAAGGACCAGGCATCCACAGCAATGAAAGATATGTCAGGTTTGGCATCCTTAATGAAAAATGACTTGGATCAGAGTCTAGAATCAAGGTTTAAACCAGATCACCCACCACAAGAGAATATAATTGAGGAACATTTTGAACAAATTATACTGACAAAGGAGAAAGACACTCACCCATTTGCTTCTGATGAGGCTGTGTTTGGCATAGAATTTAAACAATTCGAAGAAACTGATGTAAGAGAAGAAATAAATAAAACACCTCATTCCAGTTTGGGAGATGATGAACTTATTGTGGCCCCTCAAATGAACAATGAAAATGAAGGAATAAAATTTCAGGAGTCACTATTTGAAGAAATTCATATTGGCAAAAAAAACAAGGACCAGGCACCCACAGCAATGAAAGATATATCAGGTTTGGCGTCCCTAATGAAAAATGACTTGGATCAAAGTCTAAAATCAGGGTTTGTACCAGATCACCCACCACAAGCGAATATAATTGAAGAACCATTTGAACAGCTTATCTTAAAGGGAAAAGAGAAAGACATTCACCTATTTGTCTCTGATAAAGGAACGATTAGCGCAGAAGAGAAACATTTTGCCATACCAGAAGACAGAAATAGGACACCACGTTCCAGTTTGGGAGACGATGAAGAATTAGCAGTGGCCCATGAAGAAATCCTAACAGGTGAATCATTATTTCAAGAAGTCCACATTGAGAAGGAAACATATAACCAGCCATCTTCAACAGTGAAAGATATGTCAGGGATGGTGTCCATGATGAAAAAGGACATGGATCAAGGTCTCAAATCTGGTCCTGTAACAGATCAACCCCAACAAGAGGAGATCATTGAGGAACATTTTAAACAAACTATCCTAATAAAGGAAAAAGAGAAAGACATACACACACTCGCTTCTAATGAGACTGGATTTGACACAGAACCGAAATATTTCGAAGAAACTGAATTCAGAGAAGAAAGAAATAAGACTCCTCGTTCCAGTTTGAGAGATGATGATGAAGAACTCACAGTGGCCCCTCAGATGAGCAATGATAATAAAGAAATCACAATTTATGAACCATTACTTAAAGAAGTACATATTGCGAGAAAACCCAAAAAACTGACACCCACAGCAAAGAAAGATATGTCAGGTTTGGTGTCAATACTGAAAAACAACTTGGATCACAGTCTGGAAACAAGATCGCTACCAGTGGCCCCTGACATGAACAATGAGGATGAAGAAATCACAATTGATGAACAACTATTTGAGGAAGTCTACATCGGTAAGAAAATTGATAACCAGGCTCCCACACCAGTGAAAGATATGTCAGGATTGGCCTGCCTAATGACAGCTGACTTGAATCAGTGTCTTGAAAGGAAATTTGATGAACAACCACAACGACAGGTTACTGAGGAAATGTTTGAACAAGTTATCTTCGCAAAGGAAAAAAAGACGGACATTGATTCATTTGTTTCTGATGAAGTGACATCGTCTTATGAGGAGAAACTTGAAAATACCAACAAGCAAAAGTACGGTGAAAGTCCTGTGGAATTCACAAATCCATTTGAAACTTTGAGTGAAAGGCCACAAAGGCCAGTTGATTTTAATAACCTTGACACTGTCGGTTTTGATGAACCTGTTCAAGAGCATTATCAACAAGACTCTCTGGAGGCAAGTCCAGTCATGGAAGATATGTCCTCCAAGAAATCCCCTGATTCCATCGAGCCAAGTCCTTCTAGGGAATCTCCTTGTCAGGACTCTCTGGAGGGAAGCCCCACTCAATCATACAACACTGGAGACAGGACGTTGCCAGCCAAGGCAGCTGTTTACGAGGATTATGCATCACAACTTAAAGCATGTTTTGCTTTTGACACAAATATAAGTAAAGATGACAATGAATCCGAATGTGTCGCGCAAATGGAAGGTGACAAAACTCCCTCTGTCCATGAAGATGAAAAAGAGGATTATTCGACAATCAATCAATTTACCCCAGAAGAGGAATTGTTTAAAATGGCTGCAAAGATCAAAACCTTTGATGAAATAGAACAAGAAGCTAAAACGAAAAGAGATACATCCCCATATACACCCTCATGCACAAGTGATCATGAGGATGTTGAGCTTGACAAACAAATGGACCCAGCTATGCCATGTTCTTTCCAAGATACACCAGAAAAATCTTTTGAAAAAAGAGTTGCAGAAACAGATATTGATTCAAGTCATAGTATGCACGAAGAGAGGGAAGAATTTGAGTCGCAAATAATCACAGAGTTTCAAGGAAGTGAAAAGTGTCTACAAATCTATGAGGAAAACCCATCTGATGGTGATGCTGTTGGTACACATTTTTCTAGCTGCGTAGAAGACCCACAACCACATAACAACGATATTCTACGGCAAGGAATCGGTGAACCTTTGATAATAGTGTGTGCTAAAGAAACCCAATATTTTACATCAGGTTTTGATGATTCTGTAGCCTACAACGAACGGGCTGATGAACTGAGGAATTATGATTATGCAGAGGACAGAGGACTTCATCAATCACCTGCTCAATCACCAAGTGATGACCAAACCCCTGAACAATTTCAATTTGAAGAAGGAAAGCTATTTGAAATGACGAGAGGGGGAGCAATTGATCTGACAAGAGATTTTGATGAAGTTGAAGGACATGCATTTTTTCAAGTAGAGGGACATCAAGTGAATGAAGATTCAGAGGAGACTGAGGATGAGCAAAGCACCATGTCAAAATTTGACGATAGTGATTCAGTTGGCGAGGAAATTCCACAGAAGCCAACAAAGCACATTGTTCCTATTCCCAAACCTAGAACTCTTCTCACACCCTCATGTGAGAAGTCAAAGAGTGAGAAGCACATTTCTGAAGCTGATCTTGGTAGCTCAACAGAAGTTCAGCTCGGTTCCCCAACAGAATTGGAGAAGCTAACCGTTATTGAAGGTGATGACAAAAGACCTAGTGGCCTTAGCGTAAACTATCCTGACCCCACAATTGCTGTCAATGAGTCAAGCACACACGTGGGTACATTAGAATACCAAACGCAGAGTTGTGGTCTCTTATACTCCTCTGCAGATGAGGATGAGGAAGATCAGTGCTCAGTCATTGAAATGTCTTTTTCAGGTTCACAGGCCATTGTCAATCAAGGCGGCATAACAAAGGAGGATAGTCAAATAAAACTGGACAGAGCTCAAAAGTACTCTGAGCATGATTTGGTTAGCAAAACAGAAGACCCGGCCATGATTCGCAGAACAAGATCTGAGACAGATGGTGCTCCAAGCAAAGCCTCGGGTAAAAACAACAGGAGTTGTTCTGACAGTGCTCAACCCACGTATGAATCTAGCCTTTCCTCAGCTAGACCTCTTCCCTCAACAAAAGTGAAAGAAATTCATATCTCTAAGACTGAAGAATCCTCTATTTCATTGGATACTGATGACATCAGCAGCTCAAGTCACAAGAGTCCCGATTCTGTCATCTTTACGTACGACATTCCAACACCGAGCAGTTTACATTTGGATCCTTTGACGGCTGTGCAACCGTCTTCTGGTACAGCAGATGTGTTTGAATCTAGGCCTACCTGGGATGACACGGTGGAAAATCAGATGCGGAGAATCACCGATGAACAAACTCCAGAATGCATGGCAGGTATGGCCAGGTCTAAACGAGCTTTTGCTTTCCTAGTTCTTCTCCATGGCAACAAGAACTCTTTTCTTCTTTGTAAGAGCATTCTGACATCACGTGTGTGCATGTTGTGACATTTTTGCATGTTCGTGAGTTTCTTGTCCATCTCATCTGTGTCTCTGTCCTATCTCAAGATTGAATGGTCATGTTGGTTTAGTTAACAATCTTATGTTGATGCACACTATTGGTATCCCTGATACTAATTTAGCTTCCTAATATTACTAAGTTTCATCTGCTGATCTTATTTTGGAAACTCTTTAGAGTGATGAATCCAACCTTTATCTTTTCATCAATGTCAACATTACATTTCCACATTTGATTTCAGGTGTGTTATAATACGTAAAGCCATAGTCTTGGGAAAATGACACTAGTAGATGTATTTAGCAAATTCAGTAAAATATGTGTACAGTGACATTGAAAAATATTTTTATTTTACTGTGGTGGTATTTTAGTGGATTGGCAGGATGATGCTGACAGAAAAGAGGAGACATTATCTATCATTGCAGATCTCCTTGGCTTCAGCTGGACTGGTAAACTGTCCTTTTCTTAATGATTGTAGCACAATCTGTCTTCCTCATGCTGATATTTATGTATAACACTGAAATATATGTTATATTTTTGTCAGCAAAAATTCACTCAATATGTGTATATATTTTCAATATTTGTATTTTGTCGTCCCCAGAGCTGGCAAGAGAACTGGAATTCAATGAGGATGATATCCAATTAGTTAGAACACAGAATCCCAATTCACTTCAAGAACAAAGCCATGCCTTACTTCAACATTGGGTCGAACGGGAAGGCAAACATGCCACAGGTACATATTACTTCAGATTTGTTTGAAAAGACAGACTAGAAAGGAGGTGAAGGAAGATTTGGCTTTTTCTCTATTCATTTAAATTTGACAAGCTTGTTAAAACTTTAAAACCTTTGATTTTCATTTCACGGGGACTTTGTCTTTTATAATTTTCCATTTGCATACTGTATATATACTACAACACGTATACTGAACACGCTGATAATCATTGTGAAATAATTCCACAGAAGATTGCCTGATTAAGAGACTGACCAAGATCAATCGAATGGATATTGTTCATCTAATTGAAACCCAGATGAACAAGTCAATTCAAGAACAAACCTCAAGAACATATGCAGAGATTGAGAAGACATTGGACCATAGTGAAGGTAGCTTTAGGAGATCTTTTTTTCTGTCAAAGGCTTTTGAATTTAGTACCGTATTTTTCAGACTATAAGGTGCATCGGACTATAAGGCGCACCTTCAATGAATGGCCCATTTTACAACTTTGTCCTTATATAAGGCTCACCATTAATGCATCATGCCATATTTTTAATCCAAATCAAATCATTCTCCATTTTATGATTTGTATTTCAACTTCAGACACAAAAAATTACTTTATAATCACAAAATAATGATCCATAGTCTTTTTGATTCATGATTCATAGTTTTCAGCGGGCCACTTATGATTGATTTCATGACACAATGCTTCGGGCCAGTTTAAATTTAGGAATTTGGTCCACATATAAGGCACACCAGACTATAAGGCGCACGATCGGCTTTTGAGAAAATGTTAGACTTTTAGGTGCGCCTTATAGTCCGGAAAATACGGTATACTAAATAAGTGCATTTGTTATTATGTATGTGTGTAACTATAATAATTGCTTTTCCAGTGTCAGTGGCTTTGTCTTCAGTGCAAGAAGATGTGGACAGCCCCAGAATTGTGAGAAGGGTTGAATCAGATCGCAAACCTCCCCCAGCTGTTTCTGAAGAGGACCTATCTGTAGCTTCTCTACTTGACATTCCTTCATGGGCAGAGCCTGCTGGACAGACCCACTCAGAGAGCATGCATGGTGACCTTTTGGAGGAGCTTGAGATCTCACAGTAAATTGCCAATTTTATTTATCTGATTTCCAAATATGAGGTGTATATCTGAGTAGATAAATTTAGCTAATTATTAAATCATTTATTATTTTGAGAATAAGAAAATTATTATTATTATTGTTGTTTAACGTTGAATGAAAGTGCTGAAAAGGAGCTACCAATTACCTCATTTTGGAACGGATCTTCAAAAAATAAAGACTCACTGAATAAACTGCACTGGCATTTTATGTAAGTTAATTATGTTATACTGTACGTAAAAATGTTTATGTGCTAATGTGTGTTTGACAGTTATACAGTTAATGGATTTTACATATATTTTGAAAGCTTAATATGTGACTATGTCTACTTTCTGTTTTGCAGTGAACTCAACCCTAACCTGTGGACTTCAGATGATGTAATTTCACATGAACATGCACGCTATGTCAACTTAGAAGAGCAAGTAAGTACGCTCCCCATCAAAACAGAAGCTGCAATGGAGAGCAAAGCAACACGAGCATATGTCGGGTACAAAGTGAAAGACCAGCAAATTTCCTGCAATACTTGTGTCTCCAAGCCTTTTCATGGTAGTGATCAATGCCAAGTCAAGGAGAAACACAACCGAAACATCTCTGGGACTTTGAATGCTAACAAGAATCAGTGGTCACCTGAAACTTTAAAGTTGCCATCATCTGGATCTATCACTGACATTAGTCTGATCTTATCTGAGTCAGATCAAGCTGAGACTGACTTTGAAGAAATTCACGAAAATTATATTTCGCAGATTAGCACTCTAAAACTCCCCACAGAAAGATTAAAAGGAACCTCTGGTCCTACCGGGTTTGCTTCAACAAAGATTCACGAAACAACTCTTAAGATAACTGAAGATAACACAGATATAGATAGAGACAATCAAGTCTACCAGAAGTGTCTTGATGAATTTGAAGTCCCGCTCTTCAAAGAATTCCATGGTCATCCCAAGACCCCATGGGGCCATAACGTGGGCATGGGCTATGATCCATTTACATCAAGCAATGGAAACTCAAAAACCCAAGTTAATAATGTTGAGTTTCAGGATAACATGTACTTCATTGATGATGATGACGATGATGTCTTGACAGTGGCATCCACTGTTGCTCCAGCCAAGTACCAACTATTGGATGATAGTAAGAACACTCATATGGCATGTGACTCAACAGAGAGTTCTGATATTTGTAGTTCAATCAGTCCAAACAATGAGAAGTGTAGGGCAAAGACTGTCTCTTCCAGCCTTTATTTGCCTATCTATACACGACAGACATCTGACTATGATGAAACATCTTCCACATCTCTAGATTATGACACTAGCGTTCATGAAAAGTGTTTCTCACCAGCAGAATTTTGGACATTAAGTGAGACTTTCCCTAGACTGTCATCACCTGAATCTGTCATGTCAATCAGTGATTACAGGGCGATGTCTCCTGACTCCCCTCTCAGCAAAAGGAAGGGTTTTACGACAGACCTTCCTGTAATGGATGTTAGTTGGACTCTCTATTCAAGCTCTAACAAATGTACTTCACCTGAACTGAAAATTGTTGAAAATATTACAGACCCCAATCTTGCAAATGTGTGTGATAGTAGGCCACAATTTGGTGGAACAGATACACCTGCAGAGAACTTTGTCTCTCGAGTTGCAGAACACAGTTCATCTCTACCTGACAGTGTCCTTATCCAGCAAGACTTTCAGAGTTTGTCTTCAAACATTCTCCCTTTCGAATGTTTGCATAAAGTAACTTCCTTCAATGGACATGCTTTGCATGGTTTCGGCACAAATAATCATGAATGTAAGTTGTCAGATATGGATTGGCGTCCCTCTTCACCACAATCTCAGACTTCTCAGCACAGCTTCTCATTCCTTGAGCTCTTGCACTCTGAATTAACCCGTTCCCAACTTATGAGTCAATATTGTGATTATTTTTTACAGTATTCAGGGGATACTCAACCCTTACCTCAAATGACACAAGACCAAACAGTACCAACCAATGTTAGAACTTTCGAAACAAAATTGTCCTTCGGTCATATTTATCCACAAGATGACAATTACAAAACGTCAAATGCCTTTTTCTCACAAGATGTAGCACATTCAAGACAAAAATCTGATCTCCAGTATTACGCGAATGCGCCCGCATCACATAAGACTGAATGTTATGATGAGAATGACCTCAAAGCAGAAAAGCCTGAATCACTGCAAAGAATCAAAGAAGTAATGATTGATAAATTAGGGAGAGAAAGTGTTAATGGAAAACAAATGTCGATTCAATCTCATCCTCAAGACCTTGAGGAAAACAAAAATACGAAGGAATCCTTTCTTGATTATTGGTTTTCCAAGTTGGCACCTCAACCTTATGTTTTACAACCATCAACATATGATCCCGAGCCTTGTATATCAGATTTAAGAAAAAACATAGAAGAAAATAATCAAAATAAAGATTCGGTAGAATCTAGTTGGATGAAACAGTCAACAGAAGTAAATGTTAATTCAGAAAACAATTTAGACAGACCATCAATGGAGATGGCTACCAGTTTATCACAAATACAATCCAAAAACCCAATTATCTTTAACTTGGTGGAAAGACCAAAGTACACTTTAGAGTTTCAAAAAGATAAAACAATGACAATATGCAAAGAAACACCTTCCGATGTTGAGGATTTGGTCCAAAGCAAGTGGCAAGAATATCCGGTATCATCCTCGACAGAGGTAGGATTATCAATTATCAATAGTTTTCTATGTTCTGAATTGATTGAACAAGAAAAAGACAAACATTGCAACTTTTTCTTAAACTACAATGGAGATGATCTACAACCAAGAGATGAACACTCAGACCTTTCTCTCAAACATAGTTTTGAAAACAGCGAACCAAAAACACACTACTCCTGTTCTCCAGAAAAAGAAGCTTTCAGAAAAGAAACTACAAATTCTTTCATCTTGGGCCAGCCTCAGTCATATGCACGACCTTTTACATATGCAGACGTTGTCCGTGGCTTCACACAAGAAAAAACAGCAGAAGCCATGAATAATGTCACAGCATTTGAGTCCAGGCCTATATTTCTGATGACTGATTCCTTTGATGAGTTTTCTGATTCCTCCACAACTGAGTTGGACATCTTGGAGAGACGGTATTCTCCAGAATCTGTAGCATCTCTCTGTGAACTCACAGCCCTTTCTCCTGACTCACCTGTTCCACAATTTGACTTAGCTCAAATTGAGAATCATGACATTCACCAAAGGTCATACACACCCCAGTCAAGTGTTTCAGATTGGGAGGGTCGTGATTTCTGTCTCACCAATCTATTTGATGAGACCAGACCACTTTCTCCACAATCTATTTCATCAGACATGGAACTAGATTTCTTATTTAGTAACAGAGCGCTGTCTCCAGATTCTGTTTCTTCAGATTTGGACACTGCACTTCTTAGGGACTGGCTGCTGGACTTTAGAGCATCCTCCCCAGAATCTGTGGCATCAGTTAAGAAATGTTCATATCGTCCCAACCTACAACATTGCAGCTATTACTTAAGTTATTCCGAAGATAGGCCAGTTTCTCCTCTGTCATCATTGTCTGATGTCGACTATTCAGAACTATGTATCAAGGATCTCTTTGATGAGAGTAGGCCAGAATCACCAGATTCGGTATCGTCAGAAAATTTCAGAAAAGAAACCAAAGTTTCTTTAATTTTAGGCCAGCCTCAGTCACATGCACGACCTTTTACATATGCAGATGTTGTCCGTGGCTTCACACAAGAAAAAACAGCAGAAGCCATGAATAATGTCACAGCATTTGAGTCCAGGCCTATATTTCTGATGACTGATTCCTTTGATGAGTTTTCTGATTCCTCCACAACTGAGTTGGACATCTTGGAGAGACGGTATTCTCCAGAATCTGTAGCATCTCTCTGTGAACTCACAGCCCTTTCTCCTGACTCACCTGTTCCACAATTTGAGATAGCCCAAATTGAGAATCATGGCATTGAACAAAGGTCATACACACCCCAGTCAAGTGTTTCAGATTGGGAGGGTCGTGATTTCTGTCTCACCAATCTTTTTGATGAGAACAGACCACTTTCTCCACAATCAGTTTCATCAGACATAGAACTAGATCTCCTATTTAGTAACAGAGCGCTGTCTCCAGATTCTGTTTCTTCAGATCTGGACACTGCACTTCTTAGAGACTGGCTGCTGGACTTTAGAGCATCCTCCCCAGAATCTGTGGCATCAGTTAAGAAATGTTCATATCGTCCCAACCTACAACATTGCAGCTATTACTTAAGGTATTTCGAGGATATGCCAGTTTCCCCGCTGTCATCATTGTCTGATGTCGAGTATTCAGAACTATGTATTAAGGATCTCTTTGATGACAGCAGGCCAGAATCACCAGATTCGGTATCGACAGAAAAATTCAGAATAGAAACTAAAGTTTCTTTAACGTTAGGCCAGCCTCAGTCATGTGCACGACCATTTACATATGCAGATGTCGTCCGTGGCTTCACACAAGAAAAAACAGAAGATGCCATGTATAATGTCACGGCGTTTGAGTCCAGGCCTATATTACTAATGACTGATTCCTTTGATGAGTTTTCTGACTCCTCCACGACTGAATTGGCCATTGGGGAAAGACCATATTCTCCAGAGTCTGTGACATCTCTCTGTGAACTCACGGCTCTTTCTCCTGACTCACCTGTTCCACAATTTGACTTAGCTCAAATTCAGAATCATGGCATTCACCAAAGGTCATACACACCCCAGTCAAGTGTTTCAGATTGGGAGGGTCGTGATTTCTGTCTCACCAATCTTTTTGATGAGAACAGACCACTTTCTCCACAATCTGTTTCATCAGACATAGAACTAGATCTCCCATTTAGTAACAGAGCGCTGTCTCCAGATTCTGTTTCTTCAGATCTGGACACTGCGCTTCTTAGAGACTGGCTGCTGGACTTTAGAGCATCCTCCCCAGAATCTGTGGCATCAGTTAAGAAATGTTCATATCGTCCCAACCTACAACATTGCAGCTATTACTTAAGGTATTTCGAGGATAGGCCAGTTTCCCCGCTGTCATCATTGTCTGATGTCGAGTATTCAGAACTATGTATCAAGGATCTCTTTGATGACAGCAGGCCAGAATCACCAGATTCGGTATCGTCAGAAGATTTCAGAAAAGAAACTAAAGTTTCTTTAATTTTAGGCCAGCCTCAGACATGTGCACGACCTTTTACATATGCAGATGTCGTCCGTGGCCTTACACAAGCAAAACCAGCAGATGCCACGGTGTTTGAGTCCAGGCCTATATTACTAATGACTGATTCCTTTGATGAGTTGTCTGACTCCTCCATTGCTGAGTTGGCCATCGGGGAGAGACCATATTCTCCAGAGTCTGTAGCATCTCTCTGTGAATTCATGGCTCTATCTCCTGACTCACCTGTTCCACAATTTGACATAGCCCAAATCGAGAATCAAGGTCAATGCATTGACCAAAGGTCATACACACCCCAGTCAAGTGTTTCAGATTGGGAGGGTTGTGATTTCTGTCTCAACAATCTATTTGATGAGATCAGACCATTTTCTCCACAATCTGTTTCATCAGACATGAAACTAGATCTCCAATTTAGTAACAGAGCGCTATCTCCAGATTCTGTTTCTTCAGATCTGGACACTGCACTTCTTAGAGACTGGCTGCTGGACTTTAGAGCATCCTCCCCAGAATCTGTGGCATCAGTTAAGAAATGTTCATACCATTCCAACCTACAACATTGCAGCTATTACTTAAGTTATTTCGAGGATATGCCAGTTTCCCCGCTGTCATCATTGTCTGATGTCGAGTATTCAGAACTACGTATCAAGGATCTCTTTGATGACAGCAGGCCAGAATCACCAGATTCGGTATCGTCAGAACATTTCAGAACAGAAACTAACGTTTCTTTAACGTTAGGCCAGCCTCAGACATGTGCACGACCGTTTACATATGCAGATGTCGTCCGTGGCTTCACGCAAGAAAAAACAGCAGATGCCATGTATACTGTCACGGCGTTTGATTCCAGGCCTATATTACTAATGACTGATTCATTTGATGAGTTTTCTGACTCCTCAACTACTGAATTGGCCATTGGGGAAAGACCATATTCTCCAGAGTCTGTGGCATCTCTCTGTGAACTCACGGCTCTTTCTCCTGACTCACCTGTTCCACAATTTGACTTAGCCCAAATTGAGAATCATGGCATTCACCAAAGATCATACACACCCCAGTCAAGTGTTTCAGATTGGGAGGGTCGTGATTTCTGTCTCACCAATCTTTTTGATGAGAATAGACCACTTTCTCCAAAATCTGTTTCATCAGACATGGAACTAGATCTCCTATTTAGTAACAGAGCGCTGTCTCCAGATTCTGTTTCATCTGATCTGGACACTGCACTTCTTAGGGACTGGCTGCTGGACTTTAGAGCATCCTCCTCAGAATCTGTGGCATCAGTTAAGAAATGTTTATATAGTCCCGACCTACAACATTGTAACTATTTCTTAAGGTATTCCGAGGATAGGCTAAATTCCCCGCTGTCATATTTGTCCGATGTTGAGTATTCAGAACTATGTATCAAAGATCTCTTTGATGACAGCAGGCCAGAATCACCAGATTCAGTATCATCAGAAAATTTCAAAAAAGAAACAAACGTTTCTTTAATGTTAGGCCAGCCTCAGTCATGTGCACGACCGTTTACATATGCAGATGTCGTCCGTGGCTTCACACAAGAAAACACAGAAGATGCCATGTATAATGTCACGGCGTTTGAGTCCAGGCCTATATTACTAATGACTGATTCCTTTGATGAGTTTTCTGACTCCTCCACTACTGAATTGGCCATTGGGGAAAGACCATATTCTCCAGAGTCTGTGGCATCTCTCTGTGAACTCACGGCTCTTTCTCCTGACTCACCTGTTCCACAATTTGACATAGCCCAAATTGAGAATCATGGCATTCACCAAAGGTCATACACACCCCAGTCAAGTGTTTCAGATTGGGAGGGTCGTGATTTCTGTCTCACCAATCTTTTTGATGAGAACAGACCACTTTCTCCAAAATCTGTTTCATCAGACATAGAACTAGATCTCCTATTTAGTAACAGAGCGCTGTCTCCAGATTCTGTTTCATCTGATCTGGACACTGCACTTCTTAGGGACTGGCTTCTGGACTTCAGAGCATCCTCCCCAGAATCTGTGGCATCAGTTAAGAAATGTTCATATAGTCCCGACCTACAACATTGTAACTATTACTTAAGGTATTCTGAGGATAGACCAAATTCCCCGCTGTCATATTTGTCCGATTTTGAGTATTCAGAACTATGTATCAAAGATCTCTATGATGACAGCAGGCCAGAATCACCAGATTCAGTATCGTCAGAAGATTTCAGAAAAGAAACTAAAGTTTCTTTAATTTTAGGCCATCCTCAGTCATGTGCACGACCTTTTACATATGCAGATGTAGTCCGTGGCCTTACACGAGCAAAACCAGCAGATGCCACAGCGTTTGAGTCCAGGCCTATATTACTAATAACTGATTCCTTTGATGAGTTGTCTGACTCCTCCATTGCTGAGTTGGCCATCGGCGAGAGACCATATTCTCCAGAGTCTGTAGCATCTCTCTGTGAATTCACTGCTCTCTCTCCTGACTCACCTGTTCCACAATTTGACATAGCCCAAATCGAGAATCAAGGTCAATGCATTGACCAAAGGTCATACACACCCCAGTCAAATGTTTCAGATTGGGAGGGTCGTGATTTCTGTCTCAACAATCTATTTGATGAGATCAGACCACTTTCTCCTCAATCTGTTTCATCAGACATGAAACTAGATCTCCAATTTAGTAACAGAGCGCTATCTCCAGATTCTGTTTCTTCAGATCTGGACACTGCGCTTCTTAGAGACTGGCTGCTGGACTTTAGAGCATCCTCCCCAGAATCTGTGGCATCAGTTAAGAAATGTTCATATCGTCCCAACCTACAACATTGCAGCTATTACTTAAGTTATTTCGAGGATGGGCCAGTTTCCCCGCTGTCATCATTGTCTGATGTCGAGTATTCAGAACTATGTATCAAGGATCTCTTTGATGACAGCAGGCCAGAATCACAAGATTCTGTATCGTCAGAAAATTACAGAACAGATACTAAAGTTTCTTTAACTTTAGGCCAGCCTCAGACATGTGCACGACCGTTTACATATGCAGATGTCGTCCGTGGCTTCACACAAGAAAAAACAGCAGATGCCATGTATAATGTCACGGCGTTTGAGTCCAGGCCTATAATAATAATGACTGATTCATTTGATGAGTTTTTTGACTCCTTCACAACTGAGTTGGCCATCAAAGAGAGACCATATTCTCCGGAGTCTGTAGCATCTCTTTGTGAACTCACGGCTCTTTCTCCTGACTCACCTGTTCCACAATTTGACATAGCCCAAATTGAGAATCATGGCATTCACCAAAGGTCATACACACCCCAGTCAAGTGTTTCAGATTGGGAGGGTCGTGATTTCTGTCTCACCAATCTTTTTGATGAGAACAGACCACTTTCTCCACAGTCTGTTTCATCAGACATCAAACTAGATCTTTTATTTGATAATAGAGCGCTGTCTCCAGATTCTGTTTCTTCAGATCTGGACACTGCACTTCTTAGGGACTGGCTGCTGGACTTTAGAGCATCCTCCCCAGAATCTGTGGCATCAGTTAGGAAATGTTCATATAGTCCCGGCCCACAACATTGTAACTATTACTTA
This sequence comes from Syngnathus leptorhynchus, assembly GCF_054491065.1. Classification (NCBI taxonomy): domain Eukaryota; kingdom Metazoa; phylum Chordata; class Actinopteri; order Syngnathiformes; family Syngnathidae; genus Syngnathus; species Syngnathus leptorhynchus. The sequence goes on along the minus strand of NC_141199.1, from coordinate 12,532,884 downwards.
AGGTATTCCGAGGATAAGCCAAATTCTCCGCTGTCATATTTCTCTGATGTTGAGTATTCAGAACTATGTATCAAAGATTTCTTTGATGACAGAAGGCCAGAATCACCAGATTCGGTATCGTCAGATTTCAGAAAAGAAACTAAAGTTTCTTTAATTTTAGGCCAGCCTCAAACATGTGCTCGACCTTTTACATATGCAGATGTCGTCCGTGGCCTTACACAAGCAAAACCAGCAGATGCCACGGTGTTTGAGTCCAGGCCTATATTACTAATGACTAATTCCTTTGATGAGTTGTCTGACTCCTCCATTGCTGAGTTGACCATCGGGGAAAGACCATATTCTCCAGAGTCTGTAGCATCTCTCTGTGAATTCACGGCTCTTTCTCCTGACTCACCTGTTCCACAATTTGACATAGCCCAAATCGAGAATCAAGGTCAATGCATTGACCAAAGGTCATCCTCACCCCAGTCAAGTGTTTCAGATTGGGAGGGTCGTGACAGAGGGTTGTCTCCAGATTCAGTTTATTCAGCGCTGGACACGTCGCTACAGCGAGTTCTGTTGGACTTTAAAGCATCCTCCCCAGATTCTGCGGCATCAGTTGAGGAATTTTCATTTTGTTCTAATATGATATTTGATCAAAACAATAGACAACATTGTAATTATTACTTAAGGTATTCTGAAGATCGATCAGCTCCTCTTCCATCAACATTGTCATATGCTGAGTCATCAGAACTTTGTCTTAAGTATTTTTCTGATGACAATAGTGTTATAAATGTAGGTCAATGTCAGTTCCATCGAAATACTTTTACGCCTACAAATGTGTCATCTATGTCCCCAGTATTTAAAGACTTCCATCCTTATAAAAAATTAATTTCACCTTTGTTAGATCCCCTCTATAAGGGAAACTGTTCCTCTTTTAAAATGTTTATAAATTTAGATGAAGAACAAAAGTCTAATTATGATCCTCAACCAGTCGCTTCCTTCTTGGTTGTAGAAGGGCCAAGTATCTCATCCCTGTGTAGTTTTACCACTATGAACACTAATCATCCAATCCAGGCATCCACCTGCTCCGTTGACAATTTCTCGACTCAAAGCTGTCCTTCAGACTGTCAGATCGTATCTACTTCTTACCAGTTCTTACCAGTTTCATCAGAATCATCTGTATTGGATCAAAGGTTTGTTGGTCAATGTCATGATGAAATCAAACCAGATTCATCTAAATCTGTCCTTGGCGTTGAAACACAAAACACAACACTCCAGGAAAATATGGCTATCCAGTCATTTATTGACCCCTGTTTGTCAAAATTAAGACCATCTGCCCCTGAATTTCTGGATTCAGAAGAATGTTTAAAACAACAGTCTGAAAACTATCTCATTGATCAAAGTGTAGACACAGACCTAAGACCTTTATACAAACAATCTCACAGATTAAAGGCACACATATATGATCCAGTCTATAGGGGAAAACATGTCTGTGACACATTAATGTCAGGTGTAACTGCATTTGATAAAGGCTTTGAAAAGACTTCTGCGCAAAGCAACGATGAATGTTTAACAGCCAATGAGGAGAATCAATTTCTAAAAGAATCTAGTAATTTTGAACTCATAAACAGCATCAAGCCTCAACTGAATGAGGCCACAGTTGACAATAATCGCCAGCCGGAGTTGAGTCACATGCCATCTGTGAAAGAAAAAATGGACATTTCTGACAATTTCAAAGTCAAAGAGGCCTTTAGCAAACAAACTCAAACAAGGAATGAAACAATGGAAGAAAGACCACTTTTGAGTGTGCATAAAGAGACAACAACTATATCTCCATTTATGATGATATACAACCAAGATGTGCCTTTTAAAGACATGACAAGACAGTCAGAAAAAATGGACAAAAGTTCATCTCTGCCGGTAAGACAGCAGAAGGTCTTGTTCTGCAGAGAATGCAGTGTTGCTTCACATAATTCCTAATTTTGGCCGTAGACTGTATATTGTTGGAATGAAACTTTTACATCAAGCTTTTACTAATTGCACATAGTGTCCCCACTGTCATGGCGCGTTTGCATTAAAGCAGGAGGAATGGTTTCTTTAGGGATAGGGGACAGCTGTACCGCAACAACTGTTGTAATTGTTATGAAGTAATGTGTTCAGCATTTTGATGGTGAATGTGATGTTCTCTACACTGATGTTATAACAGCATCAGCAATTTACAGGGGCTCCTTGGTTTACAATGGTCCGACACACAATATATATGTCGTATGTAAGTCTTGTGTTTCTTCAGGTTACTGATTGACTATAGTACTTTCTGACTTATGTACAAATTGAGGTTACATCACTGGTGTAGGAATAGAAACCAAAGCTCCTCCAATAGGTGCATGTCCAGCTTCATTTAACACATATTACAGATTTTGACACAAGTTCACTTGCGCCCAGCCCTGTAAAATGTCATTGTATTTTCAATGGCATGTTCTAATTCAGCTTACTATTAATAGTCAATGGGAATCTCTCTATCTCCAGTCAATTGATGTAATGTGTTTGATTTGGATATAGTTTGTAGTTATACAATACTACTGGAATGATCTACAGTAGATGTTAGGGGGCTCTAAGTGAATTTTTGCATCCGAGACACCTGGCCTTGTAGAAAAGCATGTTTAATTTGACTTTTTCATTTTTCATCAATCACAAATCATTTTCATTTTTTCCATTCCATCATTTCCTGCAGGTGTCAACATCATCTTCCAAGACAAATCTTTCCCAGCCTAAAGATGAAAAACATCCTGATTTTGAGTGCTTTGCAACAAACATACAGTCAATGCATTGTAACGAAAGCACACACTGTGGAAATATAGAATTACCTACTGCAGATATTTTTTATCAAAGTAAAACACAATCTGAGGTCTCACTGACTACTGATACTGGCTCACCAAAAACTGCCGACAAAGAAGGTCTGATATTCCTTGAGAAATGTGAAGGGTTCAGCTCAATGGCTAAAGACTCAGCTCAACATAGTGTTGAGGAGGAAATTATCACGTCATCAAGCCCCACACCAACTCTACCAGGTTTTGAATCAACACAACTGGACTATTTGCCGTCAGATCTCGAAAAAATAAAAATGACACAAGATGAAGGGCTCATCTCCAAAATTCTTTGCCCACGTTCCTCACAACCCAACGACAAAACCTCCAAGGGCAATCAGATTCTTGAATACGAAGAGCTGTGTCCTAGTGTAAGTGCCAGTATGCAGCGAGATGATACAGACAAGAGTTTCACCTCAGACGTAAGGAAAGCTATTTCCTCTAAAGGTTCTGAAGATGTACCAAGTAATCTGTGCAAAGAATATTTTAAAAGTGATGTTCAAGATCAAGGACACAAGTTGTTGTCCTCTGAAGCAGATGAACCATCAACTAAGAGTCTTCAAGATTTATCCAAAGAAACTTCAGAAATGTCGAGCCAAGAAACAGCTACTTTTGCAAGTTTTGAGAAACTGATACCATGCTCCACCTCAGCAAAGTTTGAGATGTCCTCACATGAGATTAGTTCACTGGCTTGTGTACATAATCTGGAAACAGATACCTCTGGAAGACAGTTTATTTTTGAAGATCAATTCCAAACTGATGATTATTCAGATGAGGTAGACTTAAGAGCTCATTGGGAGCACCTGGAAGAATCCCTCGCTTTAGTAGACAACGATGTACCTGATTCTCAACCCAGCTCCATTGAAACAAAAACAATGACTTCATTCACTTCTGATGAGGCGTACACTGTCCTCCCTGACTATACAGTAACTTCAACGACCTCTACCCACGTGACCCCTGAATATGAAGATGTTGTCTACATCGATAAACATGGGCCACCTTCTGAATATTCAGATCCAGAGCACTACTTTGACTGCATACAAGCTGTGTCAGATTTCTCAGAGACTGAGCCTGATGAACCAGAGTTACCATCTCGCTCTATTAAAAGTCAGCTTTGGGATGACCGCAGTCGCCCAGAAGAAAAAGAAACTGTGTATAGACGCATGTTGCTCTCCTCTGGAAGTGAAGATTACGAAGATGCTTCTGTTCTTCAAGAAGTTGTACCCACTGAGAGTGAAGATGTATTATTCCAATCAGATGCATCTCTTGAGGAATTCACCCTGTGTGACCTGCCCAGCTCTAAACTAAGAGCATATGATGATAATAATTCTCTGACGAGGGTAAGGCCAGATTTAGTGGACTGTCCTGGCCTTGCAAGCTTTTTTTAAAGGCTGATCATAACTAAACGTTAGATTTACTGCATAAAGAAAGACTGCTTACCCTCTGGTCATGTTAATGAATTTTTTATAACCCACAGTTTTATTTGGGATTTCTTATTTAACCAGTCCTAACTTTGCATGTATCATTTTCAAAATTTACAGCTTTCATAATCACCCATCAGTTCATGGAGCAAACACAAGAGTGTTTTTTTTTATCATTATTTGATTATTTTTGTATTTCTTCTTTTGAAAGACTAACAACCTTCTATGTTGTACTGTCCAGAGTATGAAATTTAACACATCTCTGGAAAGTACACCATGTTACTTTTTTTCTTACTTGCTTTGCTTGCAATTTTTTTTTATTCAATTGGATGTGTTCTTACATTTAATCGTAATGGATTTTGTTCTACTTGGTCAGGAGATCAACGCAGAGATTGGCTCAATGTCTGAAAGTTCTGATGATGAATTTTTGAGTACCAGAATTGTGCGAAGGAGAGTTGTCATTCAGGTATCCACCCCAACAAGTTTGATGGTGGATGGATGGAGCATGAAGGGTGTGATTTTAACCAAACTAGGTTTTCAGTTTAAAATACCGGTCTAACAGTTTTAGACTAATCAAAGTGGATAAAATATGGAGTATAAAGTGTGCTATTATGGTTAGTGGCACTTGTTTCTTCATTTGCACACATATTTTTCCCTGAGTATGCATTTTGGATTTGGATTTGCTGTCTTTGATGTGCTTTTAAATCTCATATTCCTCAAGTTTCATTCTAGAAATCTGTCTTTCTTCCATTACAGGCTGATGAAATGCCTGACATTCCTACTCAGACTGTGACGGAGGAAAAGTACCAAGATGAAAATGGGCACATCGTTGTCAGAACGGTACAGTAGGATTATCTGTGACGTGAAAATTCTTCAGAGTAGTACAGATCTAGTATCACACAAGTACAATAAAACCTTTTTCCAAGAAACTTTTTGGGGGTTTAGTGTGTGGGCATTGAAGAACCTAATAAATATTGACAAGAATGATATTAAAGTGCCAATGCATGCATTTCAAACTTTGTTTTTGTATTGTGCAATTGAACTGAGGGGAATTTGTGTCAAATCATTTAAAAACGTCCCAAAAACTTGCAAACATTGCCCTCTGATTTCAAAGTGAATTTTGCACCTTTCCCAGGTTACTCGAAAGATCATTCGCAAGTGCGTTTCCTCGGATGGTGTGGAACGGGAGGAGGTCTCAATAGAGGGATCCCCCCAGAGGTCCATTAGTGTCACAGAGGGAGACGGATACTCAAAAGTGGTGAAGCGCACTATTCTTAAGAGCGAGGGAGACCATACAGAGGTATGTGTGTAAGAGATATGGCATACAATTCTTACTACTCGTTAACATATATATATCAAGATGTCTGAATGTGTTATATTGTCCCTTACTGTACCACCTAACCAGTTTCGTGTTTCCCTGCTTGACATTTCATCTAAGTTAAGCGGTGAGCATAGTTTCTCCTTCCCCTGTTACCTCTTCTTGTCTAATGTGACCCTTGCAGCTACTCCTCATGCTCTTCTCGTGGTAATGATTTTGTGAGTTGGACTTTTGTTGCGATGCCCTATGTTTTGTTTTCTAGGTTACTTTTGCTGAGAGTGAGGGTTTCTCAGCTTCACAAGCAACTGCTGAGGTGCGTAAAGTCAGTCTAGCAGAAAGAACGACCGTGGTAGAGGGTAAAAGAACAGTGACACACAAAGGGGACTTGTCTTTGGCTTCTGACCTCCCCTCAGCCGAAGAGGACTTCAACCAGGTTTGTCGTCCCCCCCCCCCCCCCCCCAACACACACACACACACACACTTGTCACATTTGTTTTAAACAAACTGCAATTGAACAAATCTTCAATTGAATCGCGATGATATGTTGCTTCCTTCAATGCCACCAGGCGCTTGGTTATATTGGGGATTTTACCAGAGCAGAGCTTCCTCATGTGGTTGAAAGTGAAACTGTCAAAGATGACGGAACTGTGATTCGGAGGTTTGTGGAAGCTGGAGCGCATGCGTTTGGTTTTCTTGGTGTGTTCTCGCTTTCAGACTAGAGATTGCAGTCTTGTAGCTTTATTACTAACACATTTGTCTTGGTCTGAAGTGGGATGGAAAAAGCTATTTTATTCTCATAGGGCTAAAGCGTGATTTAAAGAAGCAGGCAAATACTTTTTAACTCTGCTTGAAATTTTCATATTAACTCTAATAATATAAAAAGTGGATTTTGTAAATGTTTCAACTGTGACACGCGAACCAAAGTTTGCGTCTCTTTGACCGGCAGTTATATCTTTGTCGCGCCATTATTATTGCATCACTTAGTGGCCTATCAGATTTCTGTGTTAAACTTCTCACATGGTATCTTTGCATGGTATCTAAGGCTTTCTACATTATGCAGTGATGCAGCAACCAGGCTTATAGTTCTTAGTTGTGTTCTTTGTTGATAACAGCATTCACGTATAAAAATCTTTTTTTTTTTTTTTTTCTGAGCACTTAAATGTTTCCCTGCACAGGGCCCACATGCATAAAGGTCAGACCCTCAGACGGACAGTGGTGCAGGGAGGTGGTCAGCCCAAACAGGTCCTTCTCGAACAAGTGGACGGCCCTACAAAAGGTTCCAGACCGCACGAACTCCAGCAGCATCTGCACCAGCTGTTTCACCACTACTATGAAGAACATCGGGAGGACCACGACGACGATAGTGAGGAAGAAGAGAAACAGTAGAATGTGTAACACGCTCCCTTGCTACACGAATTATCCTATGCATTTGCCACATGCAATCCCAGCGTGCACCTCAAAGCTACCACGGTCTTCCCATTTAAATTCTGATTATTTGTTTTTATTTTCAGTTTCCCTCCCTTGATGGTGTTACATATTCATTGATTTCTTTGTTCTAATGATGTTTGTTATTTTGCCTTTTTGTGACCAAAGAATATATTACCTGATCAATTTTAGGTTTTGTGTCAACATAGTCTACGTTTTTTCGTCTTTATTATGTGGTAGAGCAACAAAGACATCAGAAATGCTTCTCAGTTCTAGCCCACACTGGTCTATCCATCTAAAAAAAAATACTCTCCTGAGTGGGTGCTTGAACTAAAAAAACACAAAACAATTCTTCACGCTACACTGCCTCTCACCGCCAGACTTAGCGAGATCTTGGCTAAGAAAAATCTGATTAAACATGAGTGTGTTTATTTAACGACTACTACCGCTGCTGCTTCTGCTGTTGTATTTTTGTGTCGGCTATGTGTAATGTGTCTCTCGGGCATTCTGATCGTATCTAACCTAATCTAGATAATACTGACATCTGTAGCCTAGGAATGATTAATCAATCATGTGAAGTAGGACAGGCATGACTAATCAAAATCTGTCATTATGGTCCTGGCTTTGTAGTTTTGTCCATTTATCCCACGTCACTCTTTAGAATCCTTTTGTATTTTTCTTTTCAAACAGACTTTTGTTGGCACTGTGTCCTAAATTATTGATCACGGCTCTTCTGGTATGTATGGTGAGTGTGTGAGGAAGTTTTACTGAACTGTTGATTTACTATGTTGTTGGTCCATGCATGCCTTTGGTGTTTGATTAATTTGATTTTTTTTTTTTTTCCAAGCACATTTTACGTCTTATTTTAAAGGGTTAATTTGTGTCCTAGATAACTCAGAAAAGGGGGTACAAAGGTGATTGAAATAGCCTTTTGTCTCATCAGTGGCTCCGGTAGATTCCCACTGACAGTGTAAAACTTTGAGTCCTTTTGTTTTTTGTTTTTTTTTGCCAGTGACAAGCTATTTAATGAACAATAATGGCACATGTTGCTGTTGTAAAGTGATGTTGTTTCTGATGCATTTATTTATTTATGATTAACATGCTCGATTGTGTTGAATGTGTGATTCAGTGAAAGTTCTGTATTGGGTGATTACAAAAGGGGTTCACTAATTTATGTACGCAAAGTGTAGAAAGAGATTTATTTTACACAATCTTTATTTGCACTCCTGAATGTCAGGATGGATTGCCTTCCATGCTTTTAGTGCGCAAGCTGTGTTACAATCAAGTATAACATTTTGTCTAATTCTTTGTCAGGACAAATGGAGTGTACTTGGAAGATTGTGACACAAGCGTAATGAGAACGTTTGAGAGCTTCAATAAATCAATATTCCCGCTCAGAGTATCAGTCCTGTATGGAAATGTTTTAATTTTTCACTACCACTTCACTGTTTATTTTTTGCGAGAGGAAGAGAAAAAACTCGTGGAAGATCACTGTGACAGGTATACCATACTTTTAATTCAAGAAATCAGCACCCCCCTTTTTCTGTGATGCAGACAATTATATCCTCATACATATGTATAAACATCTATAAGGGCATGTATTGCTGTTCAAAACTCAAAAAAGATACAAATAAAATGGCTGCAGTGCGTTTGGCTGATAGAGAATAAAAGACTACAAAGTAAATGATTTTTGGTGCTTGTCTGTTTTCTATAGATTGCTGGGCTAATACAAAAAAACACAAATCCAATATAATTCCTTTCAACGTTTCTCCATGTCACTTTGAAAACATTCCATAATGTCAGTTATTTGCAGAATATCATCTGTGTGAAAAATGACTGGTTTCAAAGTGGAGTTTTACAGTAGGGTTAGAATTTTAAAGTAAAAAGAAATTTGGCTGAAATATGCCTGGACTACTTCAAATTGTATTGTAATGCATTGTTACCAGAACGTAGAATGCACCACCCCTTAGAGGGCTAGCATTTCTACCAAGTGTGATAAAAGCACGACGAACAAGATGAATTAATGTGCAATTATATTGAAGTTTGTGTGATGTTGAAGAGTTGAATGAATGGGGACATTTTTTATTTAAAATATTAAATTGTGCAAACACTGTATTTGGGATGATAAAAAAAAAAAACTAAAAACCCATACAGGATCACACTGTTAAGCTCATTTATTTACTTCTTATACATCATAAGCCATCCATTGCCGTGCCGGCAACAGTTCCAAACCAGTTAAGGAGCTGTGCATTGAATTGACATCGTACGCTTCATCAAAAGGAAGGTTTTCTGTATTTTGCCATTAAAAAAAGAAAAAAAGAGAGAGAGACAAATCAATGAGATGATAAGGGCACGGGTGTTATCCTACTAGTAATGCTCAAGGAAAACATCGCTCACATGTCATCTGGCTACACCTTGAAAATTTTTCATGCAAGTTTAGCAAAATTGACAATTCATGTTCTGTCTTCTTTGTCATCATCTCCGTGCAATTGGCAATGTAACACACTGGAAAAAAATGACAACAGAAAACCCTTTACGTACGGTCATACAATACACAAGTACAAACATTATGAAAAAATGAGCTAACTTCCTACACATGTTTATACAAAATGCAAGAGGTGCTTTTTTTTGTCCTTTTTTTGTTTTTTACTCTCCACCCTTTCTATTCGATACGCAGCTTTGAACTTTGTTGTGTTTTTGTTTTTACAGTAGTTCCATGATACTGGAGGACAGTAGAATCGTTTGGGACAGGACTGGTGCACAACATTAACAAACGAGTCAGTGAGTCACAACTCAAACAGAAGATATTATAGTTTCATATGATCTTACTCAGTATTTCCCCCCCCCCCATGCACTACACAATAGTCTTGGATGTTCATATATTACATATATGCTACATTCTCGTATTTCTTATATCACTGATATAAAGGCAAACATATTCCAATGCAAAGTGTAAGCTCTGCTTGCTTTACATTTAAATTAGTATTACATGTTGAAGTCAGACAATTGGAACAGTATGACTTATAGCTCATAGCAAACACAAATATAATTTGTCAATTGGATTTGACATAAACTATGAATTCCTCTGATAGCAAGAATATCACTTTCAACATTTGTTTTTGTTTTCTTCAACGATCACAATGTGTATATATACATCACCAGAACTAAAGCAAGCTCAATTTGAACATTCGGATCTTTCCAATTGTTTTTCTTTTGTTTTACACGCACAGAAATACACATAAAAATACACAATTCATTTCCAGAAGAGGTTACAGCAGTTGATTTCAAATTGATATATTTCAAATGCATACCAAAACATTTTAAAAAAACAAAACAAAACAAAAAGGTTGCTCATATGCTCATTTCATAATGTCCTAATACTGTGTGCAGCCACTCGCAGGTGGTTTAATACGAATGAAGTCCATTGATTAAATGCCATAACTGTAAAACGTAGTATTAATACTTGTGTCCTGTGCCATGTCTTTAGAGGGTCAAAGGTTGCAGAGCAGTCATCACTGGTTGGCTTAACTGCCCATTTGCTGATGGGATGGGATGTTCTTCTCTCTGTTTTTAACCACATCATTAACTGGAAATCACATAGAGCGAGAGCATCAAGTGGTGCAAATACAAACATGCAGATACAGGAAGCACTATGACCTTTTGTGTTTTACTGGAAATGTGGACCTAAGCAAAGGCTATTGTGGAATTTCCCTATTGTAAAGTCCCTGAGGCCCAATTCATTGACCACAATTTTCTGGAAAAAAAAAAAAGCCACCTCACGTGTGCTGATGACCATAGAACTGGAAAAGGACGTGCATGTTTGTGCTCTTCAAACTTATCACCATTGTCATTAAAGAGATGGGTGAGTAATGTATGTCTCCAAAATATTTTTAAAAAGACAAATTTCATGTTGTCATTTCATTTGTCATTCAAGTTACTGTTTGCACTGATTAAACATTTATTTATCAAGGTGAGGCAATTGAGAATATATTTTCATTTGTAATGAAGACCTGGCAGCACACAGAAGACTAAATAGAGCAAAATAAAATTACAATTGAAATGAATAAATCATGAATTATTTTTAAATATTTTTTTTTCTTATTATGATTTGAATGGATTAAAGGATTAAAATTACAATATAGGGTGTCTTGATGCTAATGTGCCACTGGGAGGCAGCAAAATTAACGTTTTCCCTTGCTGTTTTGTTTTTGAGTGTTTCTTACTGAGAGGGGATGCTGGGTGAGCCAGAACGATGGAAGTGGATGTTCTGCCACTTGCCATCACGGCGGTGCCACACACGGGTTTCCTCAGACTGCATGGTGCGTGGCATGCCGCTGCCGTCCATGTACTGGGTCAGGCGAATGTAGGCGATGCACGCCGCGTTCTCCCCGATCAGATGAACGTGTGGGTTTAAGAGAATGGTGTGCACTGGCTTGTTCCCTTTAGACAGGGCTGAAAATCGAACAGTGAGAACAAATGTCAAGTGGCGACACATTACGGAAACTGCTAAACAAAAGCAAATTGATTGATCAATAGTTCAATCAGCAAGCCTCATCTCAAATGCAGTTGTGATTATTGAGAAAACACCGGTTGCCAGCTTGATGTGGGAAAATGAAGAACTCTATTCAGTATTATGTTGACGTTGGCTTGTCAAGCCATTGAGGTTTCTGGGACATTACCAGTTTATCGGAATTATTTTTACCTCGGCTGCAGACATTTCACCATTTATAGCAACAGTCATTATTCTTCAGGGATTTTGTTCCCAAGATCTTAGCATACCTGCAGGAGCTGTGATCTGATTAGAAGGAATAGTGACAGAGCCAACAATATTCTTTGGGTTTGCAAGATGGGTCAGCTAGTTGGCGCTCCTGATTAAAACTTGCTTACAACATATTTCACTGTTCTGACTTTAATGGTCGGTTTAATTTACATGTTGAGCAAAATGCAGTTTGTCTTCTCGAGACAGCGGCTCGTACCGCTAAAAGGTCATCATCATTTATATCTGCGAGCTCACCATTCTCAAAGTAAAAGCGATGGAAGTCGTGTCCTTCCACCAGATTGCCCAGTGCCTCGGGCTCAAAGGAAGTCAGACCGGGATCACAAATCTTCCTGTTATGGAGAATACAGAAGAATGAGCAAAGGACACTCAACAAATCATGATTGTGCAAGGTCTGAAAAGAAAGAAAAGACTTACGCATAAGCCTCAAAGTCTCCATTGTTGATAGATTCAATCAACTGCTCGGTGACTTTGATAATTTCCTGTTTACGAGCTGCAACAGAAGATCACAAGAAAACAACGACTGCACCAAACTGTTGTGAAATGACTTGAGAGCAGGCAAATACACTCCCAAGTGCATCCGATATCAAATCTGCCTCAGATGATGGTCTATTCGAACATTTATTAGAAATGGAAGGCACTTAAAACATAAAAAAAAAAATACTTTTGTTGTTCTCATATAAATATGAAAGCAGAAAGCCTCCCATGGCTAATAATGACACAGGGGTCTGGAATTGACAATTCCTTTCACCCAACAAAATGAACAAAACTAACTATTTGACTAAGGAACATGTTGAATTACCTTTAGTGTTATTGGTGCAGGCTGGGGAATATTAAAAAGATGACTTATTTCATGCAATAAAAAAAGCATTTATTATAAGGTGGAAAATACTGTATAGATGGTATACATTGACTAGCACAGAATATATAATGTCAGGGAAAGAGGAGTGTAGGGTGTGCCAAAAAGCATATGCATTTTTTCTTCAACCACAACACACAAGAATGAAGCTGGGAAGCAATGCAAGTCATCCAAATCAATTTGGAGAAGAAGAAAAAAAAATCAATGTGGAAGATTGATGAATTGACAAAGATCATAAATCATGAAAGTCGAATCAGATTTTTTCAAAAGGAGGAACATGGTGGCATTTTGAGGCACTTTACATTGCGTGAGCAGTTTTCTTCCAGTAGAAGGCCGGGTGACACAAGAGGAACCGGGTGGCGCATCCTCCCTCCCCATCACATCACAACAGAGGGACTTACTTTGAAATGAGGAGGTGGGAGTCTGCCTTGACTCTGACATCTGTGTGGAACGGCTCTTAGAGCTCAAGATACCGCTCACTAAGCTGCCCAGACGAAGGGCTGAAAGAAGTTGCATGGGGGTTGGGTGGAGAGTGTGCGTGTGTGTGTTTGTGTGAAGAAAACGTAGATAAGGATTATGTGGGAAGAAAAATTATATTCTTGACAAAACAATAAGGACAGACAAAATGTTGCCAAAATATGCAAAACGGAAGTTATTGCATCTGCAAGAAAAGAAAAGAAAGCGAGGAGTGGCATGACAGTTGGAGGAAGGGAAACTCTGCATTTTGCTGCCAAGAGGAAACAAGGTGCAGTTTGCTTTCATTGTTGATTGGTCAAAAGAAAGAATGGAAAGAACATAGTGGAAACATCTGCGTCACCCGCACGGGTGCGGACTGGCTGTGTAGGTGTGAACCACTGACAACTTGTCCTACCTTTAACGTCTTCGTCTTCAATTGTGGTGTTGGCACTCTCGATGGACTCCTTAGCAATAAAAATAGCATTCATTAATAATAACAGTGGACATTCATAAATTGGATTAAAAATGTACACAAAATCTTTGTGTCTGCGTCGATCTATCATGCTAATCTGCAAATCATGACTTTTTGTTGTTGTCTTGTTTTCTGAAAACAGCCCAAAACAAGACAAATGATCTTTTTGAAATCAAGTCTAAAATGTTACCTTGTTTCCATCCACAGGATTGTGGATCACAGTCGTCTGTGGTTCCTAAAAAGAGCATGTGAGACAATGTGTGACTTAATCATCATCACTCTCATCATCAACATACTACAGAATCTTTGTAGCTATTAAAAAAAATAAAAAGATGAAAGAATAGATGAGTTTGGATTTGATGTTGTGCATTGTGTTCTAATAATTACTGTATTTTTATAGTAGTAGTCGTCGTGAGGTTCAAAGATATCTATCTATCTATCTATCTATCTATCTATCTATCCATCTATCTATCTATCCATCTATCCATCTATCCATCTATCCATCTATCCATCTATCCATCTATCCATCTATCCATCTATCCATCTATCCATCTATCTATCTATCTATCTATCTATCTATCTATCTATCTATCTATCTATCTATCCATCCATCCATCCATCTAATCAAAAATGTCTTGGCTTTTGTAGAATCCCTCCCACTGGCCAACTCTGACCTTCTAATCACTAACCCAGATTATACTAGATTACAACATCAGTGCGTGCGTGCGTGCGTGCACGTGTGCGTTTATATTTGAACACAGAAGAGAACATAGAGCAAGAAAGTGATGTCCCAATGTTCATGCGTCATCAACCAAATCACCAACAGGAGCAGAGCACAGAGTCTTAACGTCATGCAGAATGGCGGTCGTGTGACCCAATATGCTTGACCAATCACAGACATAGAACTAAATCATTAGGGAATGCACATCGAGCCAAGGAGGCGACATCCTCACACGCTAACTGGGGACACGCTTAAAGAGCAGCAATCACAGAACATGCCTTCTTGTCATGAATCGCATGCAGACACTGATGACGATTAGTGCTGACATACTGTATATGACCTTGAATTATTACATGCATGTGAATGGAAGGGGAACGACAGTAGAGGCATTCTCTCAGAGTAAAAGTGGTTTTGAGGTAGAGGCTGCCCCTTACTATAGATTTCAAAAATACACCAATCAAATTTGAAGGAGTAAGGAGTAGATTCAATTTCTTAGTGTCCGACATGCATGCTTTTCTCATTCAAATGTTGCACAGCCATAAAAGATATTTCATTCAGGGATAGCCCAAACATGACCGACACATTTTTGCCCCATCTAATGACCCTGGATAATAAAAAGGCTGCAACATGAGCTACAATTGGAAATTCAAATGAGCTCCAATACAAGAACTGTATCAAAATTCATTGGGGTGCATTTACAGAGATGATAATCCTTCATCTGTTCATTTAACAACATTTCATGATAGATGTGTCGCATCATAATAAGACGGTAGGTTGTAGGAAAATCATAGCGGCGCAACAATTAATCGATTAATCGACAACTAATCGATAATAAGAAATAATTATTTTAAAATCAGTTAATAGTTCAGAGACCTACAGTTGTGCAAATTGTCAGAACTTCACTGCCTTGACATGAAATATTCTCAGATTTCTTTCGTCCCTATGAAAGTAGACTGATTATTGATTTTTGTTCAATTAGAATAAAACCATTTACAAACAACTGATTAAGTTTGGCAAACAATGATCGATTTCTTTGTTACCGATCGAACCAGTAAAATAATCATGTTTTTGCATTTTCGGAGCTGTCAAACAGAAAAAAAATCCTATTTTTGGATGAAGTGTTACAAATTAAAACATACATTTAAAAATCGGATTTATCCATTAATAGACTAAATTAAATAATTCAATAATCATCTAGATTCTCATATGTAGTCACTTTATTCTCATAACATTGGTACTTTAACATTTCCATAATATTATAGAAACACTCACTTTGTTCATAATTTTACTGTTTTGTTTTTTTTTTAGATATAAATGTGTTTGACAATTACCTAATGGCAGCAACACCTCCTTGTTTAAAACATCACAGTTCGAAACCACACTCCATCTATTGTTAGATAACGAGCACTTCATTCAATCTTTGATTATCCATTTTAGATGTAGCCCATGTATTGAGTCTCATTAAAAGATGCAAGTACACCTAATGACAGGACATATAATGTATACTGTGTGTTAAGTGAAATGGTCACAAGGAAGTTTGAGATCCAACATAAAAAAATGACGCGAGACAAAGGTGAACTCATCCACACTCAGGAATGAGAAAAGTTGACTGTTTATGAAATGCACACATTAGTGGATGAAAGTGCGAGTGCGGGTGAGTGTGAATACCAGTGCAGGGGCGGGGCCAGTGTCTTTAGGACTGGTCGCTGTGTTTGCTTTGTTGTTTACCTGCAAGGGGGGCAGTGTAAAGGGAATATGACACTCATACACACGCACACAAACACGCCTGTGCACATTCACACATACAACCTGAGCACATGATTGGGCTAACTAATGAATCTTAAAATTTGTCATGAAAATATCCAACATTGTCATCGTGGTTATAGAGTTTTGTGTATCTGCATACAAAAAAAAAAACAATCCTAGGTGGCTTCTACGATGAAATATCATAGCTATAAATTACAACCCATCTTGGGCAAGAAAAAAAAAATGATACTTGATGTTCTATTAAAAAAACTAAAAGTAAAGAAATGATTTCAATCTGCATCAAAAATATTTCTATGGACACAAAGCCATCTCTGATTATAATTCGCAGTTGACTTTTTTTTTTACACATTTATGATGGTTGAACATGTGTAGGGTTATCTAAAAAAATCCATGTACTGTAACAAAAATCTTAAAATGGCAACATTTTGACTCTCAAAAGGATGTATCAATTTCCCATTCATTTGTGAGGGAAAAAGTTTTTAGAAATCAGAACAAAGCCCAGATCAACCTGTGTCTCCTATTGGGAAAGAATGACGAAGAATAATCTGTACTGTACTTTAAATATGTCGACTTGTGAGTGATTACATGATACGCATCCTCTGGTGGAAGACCTTTTTTCTCCGTGCTTCTTTTACTTTTGTCTGAGGATTAGTTTAATTTTGCTGTAATGGGATGAGGTCACATGGATGATGGATTACCTCCCATCGTAATGGACATTGCGGCATGATAATATTGTCATCTAGAGTGCGACCAGGAGAAGAAAAGAAAGGGATGATCCTACAAGAAATGTACCTCAGCCAATGTTGTCTGCGTCACCACTGTGAGATCAAGCAAATAAATAACGGTCGCCCGCCGCCTGGCGTGACTTTCCCTGAATGATGATGTCGCTAAGTGCACAATGCATAATAATTATCTTTGATGCTCCTCAGACACCAAACGTTCCATCAGAATTATGCATCAAACAAAGCTTCCACTTCACTTTATGTATTACCCACTCACCTTAACGCCGTCTGTCTTTTTATTCAGCAAACTCTTGGCTGCTGTGGGTGAAAAACACAGAAAACAAACTTCAGCGCAAAAGTAACAATACGACAATGTGGAGCGTCAGGATTTACTAACATGCAGCAAGCATATCAGTATATTGCGGTGTGATACAAAATCAACTGCAAAATCTCAAATCCAAGCAGCATTTGCTTCTGATGCGGTTATTTTCTTTCCAGGTATTAACTCACATGGTTGTATAGTTGATTGGGTGTATTTAGCAAGTGATGAGTTCCAAGGCTCCCGCAGGAGTGATAAGTTGGTGATTTGCACTCACATTAGCATGCTCTTATTCTCGACAGTGACATTTGTCAGAGCTGGAAGAGCGTCTTAAAAGTGCATGCTATATTCGGCTAAAGATTTTCCTTTAATCACATACAGTATAGCCTTTTTGCAAAGCGTGCAGTGCCTTAACCAGTCAATCATTTTGTCTCCATGCATACTCTAAGGGATTGTCTGTTAGGATTGAGGTGGGGGGGTGGGGGGGGGGGGGGGAGTAGTAC
This sequence comes from Syngnathus leptorhynchus, assembly GCF_054491065.1. NCBI lineage: Eukaryota > Metazoa > Chordata > Actinopteri > Syngnathiformes > Syngnathidae > Syngnathus > Syngnathus leptorhynchus. The sequence goes on along the minus strand of NC_141199.1, from coordinate 12,515,278 downwards.
CGGTAACGTAACAAATTGATCAGGCCCATTCCTGCTTCCCAAAAATTCTTACCTCAAATGGAAATCACAATCCAAACAAAAGCAAAGAAATTTGAAAAAAAAAAAAAAGGAAGAAAATGATGAATTAAAAGTGACACAAATGCTTTGACACTTTAAAGTAGACTAAAGAGAGAAATTATGCAAGCAAAAGACAGAAAGACAGAAAAAACTGTGAAATGTCATGAAAAAACAGGAACAGGTTACAGCACAGATGGAGTAGAGCTTAAGTCGAGATGATAAAGAAAACTAACTATTTATGTATGGCATCTTGATCAAGATCATCTTAGTACATAAACAAAAAAACAGATCGAGGGCCTTCCAAATGAGGTTTTGAACTTATTAGTTCAAAGGCTTTGATCGAATTTCGATCAGACAGATAGAACATCAACAAAGTAAATCTGAATTTGCTGACACTTGGACTATGGTGAAATTAGTACGAGTGGGCTGAATTTAGCATAATAGCACGAAATCTATCAACACATGGTACAATTACAATAAACTATTTAACATACAATATGGCCTGTAAAATAATCTGATGATCTCAGTGGTTGGAAATCACTGATATAGACTATTGAAGGAGGCAATGACCAAGGTGCTTTACTATATATTATTTGACTTTCTATCTAGGCCTTGAACAGCACACTGAAGGAGACATACCTGAGAAGTTTCTTGTGACCAGCAAAGTGGTCAGAATGGCCCCCTGCAGTGACAAGAAGGGAAAGAAAGGGCAGGCGATGATAACGGTAGGAAGGGAGAAGAGGATAGGATGGCTGATTAGAAGGTTACAGCAAGAAAAAGGAGTGTTGCACTGTGAGGGTTGCAGAAAGTGAGTCATTATACTTTTATGATATGTGAGAGGCATCTTGAGGGTCAAAGACATAGAGATAGCAGTCAAAGATGGCTACAGCATGGCAGAAATAGAAAGAACCCGTCTCGCCAGATGTTTCACCTTGAGTTTCCTCCTGGCGTTGAATTTTTTCAGGCACTCCACAGTCTCCTGCCTGTGCATCATGGAAGCTACAGTGGATCGTTGCTACAGGAGGAGGAAAATTGGAGAATGATGAGGGCAAAGCAAACCGTCGAAGCTACGCCTATGCGAATGTGACACATACGCAGATCCAGGGATGTTTGAGGGCCTCTGAGGCAGTGATGCGTTTACTGGGGTTGATGGTTAGCATCTTGTTGATCAGATCTTTGGCCTCAGGAGTTACGGTGTCCCACTCGGGAGATGGGAACTGTCAGACGATATCAAAGACACAAACATGGACTACACTGGTAAAGATAATTCAATCAAACATGTTCAGAAATGTATCTCAATAACATTTATCAATGCCACAATGTACAGAGAAAGATGACATGTTTTCAACCACAATGTGGCAACAATATACATTTCCTACCAAGTAGTCTAGCTGGATGTGTATCTGCTTAAGAGTGTATAATTGCACTTACATCATAGGCCCCAGCCTTGATTTGTTGATAAAGGCGGTGCTGGTCTTCATCCCAGAATGGAGGGTAGCCCACCAGCAGAATGTACAAAATCACTCCTGGGGTGGTGTGAGAATTGAGGTTTAATACACAAAGAGCACATAAATGACTGCCCGACGACATTAGACAGATGCAATAAAGCTCTGGAGGTCTGTGTTTGCGTATTATGTTCATATTGTAGACTTAAAAATGACTGAGGCTTGCTTCAATTTATACAAACAGCAATTTATTTACCGCAGGCCCACATATCCACTGGTTTCCCATATGGATCTTTCCTCAAAACCTCAGGAGACAAGTACCCTGGGGTACCAGCAAAGCCTGGAGAAGTGAAATAAAGTAATGGCAGAGATATGAAGAATGATCTACTGAAACTGTGACAAAGCAACAAATGAGTCAGTTTGGAGAACTGATTTGCGAATACTCACCAAACCATGCCTGCTGGTCCCCCTGCACCTCGATAGCCAGCCCAAAGTCAGCTAACTTGACAGCCGCCCCCTTCAGCTTACTGGCCAATAGAAGGTTCTCAGGCTGCAGGGGGGCGGAGTCAAACAGGTTAGAGGTGAGAGGTCACACACCCTAGCAAGTGGCCCCAAGACACAGATCTAAAACCAGATCAGTCCAACCAAATCCTAAACGTAAGTATTAGGGGTAAAATAACTCAAATGGTCTTAAACCGGTGCCTTGGGTGACTCCCTTGCTGCCACTTATTCTGTTCAGGGTTGTGATGAACTGAAGCCTGAAGGCGAAAGGGGGACTACACCCTGTACTGAACACAGACAAATCACAGGGCTATTGTGAATGGTACACTGACCAGGAACTAAGCATATCCCAGCTTCAAATTTGGTCATTCCTTTTCCCGTGAAGCGCAATGCCAGGTTCGCACCAATTTATCTGCATTTCCACTCTCAAAACCTTTGAACCATACCAAAATCTGTACGTTCTGTAATGTTCGTGATGGGAATGGTCACTTGAGTAATAGGAGCGACACAAAACTCAACTGTGTTATGAGAATTATTTGTCGGGTGACACTGTGACACAGTTATAACACGATTTATATTGCCATCCCACAGTTGGTGAGCGGGATCAGTGTTTACCACATTAAGCTGAACTGAACTTTACCTCTTCACAGAACAGATACAGATGCAGAAAAGGTCTTTTTCAACCTTAGGCCATTTTAAACAGCATTGTGTCATGAATTATACATTTTCTAACATTTACAGACACCCTAAGAAACTGACAGGACAGACTTGGGACTCAAAAGGACAAATGGACATGCCTACTATATAATATGCCAAATTAAAAAGCATCTGAAATCTTCAAGTGCAAATAGGCGGATGATAACGGCCGTTCGGCATCATTCTGTTTCCTGTCGCACATGTTCAGAACTTGCTAGAATATATTCACGAGTGCTTTCTGGCTGCCTCTTTCCTTCACATACAACCACCCCGCAGGAGGTTTTAAGCATGCAGACGAGCGTTGGAATATTCATGACCAAGGAAAATCATTCAAATCACAGCATGGCTTTTACATAATTATGCAAATGGGGTCCTGATTTGTGATTGCGCCTGTTCCTGTCACTCCAGCGCTGCTATTTAGACAAAGAAATGCGATAAATTGTAATTCAATTATATTATTATTTATCTTGACAAGAATATGTCTTGAGCCAAGAGTGACCAATCAAGAAACAAATAGCAAATGGCTGAATTCTTGTGAATAAATGTGGGAAAAATATCTTTCTTCAATTATTTAACTGGGAGTACAGTAGTGCACGTTTTCTTTCGAGTTACTCCGGCTTCCACGCACATTCCCAAAAATTTTAAGCAATGGGAAGTAAACACGATAGATTGTCCGTATTTGTGAACGCGAGTGTTTGTATGTGCCATGTGATTGGGTGTCCAGTCCGGGGTGTAGCCTGCCTCTGGCTCAAAGTCAACTGGAATAGGCTCCAACTCGTGAGCAATCGTATCGAGGATGTGCGAAATCGGAAATGAATGGCTGAATGGATGGAAATACATGAAATAAGTTAACAATGAGAAGGACAGAGAAATAAAATAAAAAAAAGTCACGTGCTATTTTTCACATTGAATCCTCTGGTTAAATAAATAAAATGATTAAAGTTGAAATAAATAAACTAAAGAGGGGATCTTTGTGTGATCGAGTCTGTTTAAATTAAGATGAAGATTATTTTTTGCAGCCAGTGTACTGAAGATATACACTGCATTAGATATCAACATAATCTAATAAGAAAAAAACTTGAGTTGCCTTGTAAATACCTTTCAAGTAAATACTCATATTAAAACAATAAACATAAAAACACAGCAAGCATCTGTCTTCAAAGTCAACATTCTTTGGTAGCGCGCCTGTCCTGGATCTCATTCGACTGTACATCAGCAGCAAAGTGGCAATGTCACACAATACAGTACCTCTTAAAGTTGTTCCGCCCCTACTGTCTCTTTCAATATAAATGTCTGTTACAGACGGTGGAGACAGTAACCAAGGACGAAAGGGGAGGGGACATACGAACCTTCAAATCCCGGTGGACGATCCCATTAACATGGCAGTGATGGACACTCTCCAGAATCTGTTGGATGCAGTGGCTGAGGGCAGAAGGAGACGGGGAATAAGCATATGTTATATAATAATACACTACTGTATGTAGTATGGCAAGGACAGGATGAGGAGAGAGGAGGCGAGGAAACAAGCCCAAAGCAATTCATCATCTCCTCTTCATCAGACATTTATGTATGATATTGTAGACAAACCAAAAGCTACGACGCAAGAACACTCTTATCCCGTGCTTCATTCTCCCATCCGGTCCCGGGAGAAATAGCTGGCACGGTGAAGTAGGCAGTGTATGATTAATACCGTTGGCTATACGTCGTTAATCACCTTTATAAATAGCTCTCCGACATGCCTCCGAGGAGAGGCAGCTGCATCACACCTAAGAGACGACCATACGTGATACACAAAGACCCGCACGCAGTTGGCAACCCCCCGATACGTACGGGGGCCTGAGAAGAATGTGTGTAGTACCTGGCGTCGGCCTCACTGTAGTACTCGCGGGCCACGATGTCCTCAAAGAGCTCACCCCCCGTCACGCTGATGGACACGAAATAACATGTTTATTTTAGGTTATGTTTTAAGTTTCCGAAAGAATTTATCATTTGAATATCTAAAAACAACACCATGGTTTTATTATAACAGACTCGTGTTTAGGTGTGACAAATGGCCGACTTACAGATCAAACACCAAATAGTGGAAGCCCTCCTCTGATATGCTGTCATGGAGGCGCACTGTGGAATAGGCGTAAACAAAGAAGTGTAATTCATAGACGGGAACTTTTTTTTAAAAAAAGCATCGGTCTCACGTCAAGGTTCTTGGTTCTCTTTTAGTACATATCAAAACAGAATGAAAAAATCATTAGTCACCATAAAAAAATGATTGGATAAATGACATAAATATATATATTTGGTCATATGACGTGACAGAAAGAGCGGAAAAAGAGGGGGCGTTAGGTTCATGAGGTTTCATAAGGAAGAAAAGATTTGATGTCTCTTTAATGACTCAGCTGAGAAACTGCGCACATAAATCATCATTAGGTACCACGTGTGCACACATAGACGCATGTGTGTGGGGTTTTTTTTTTTTTCCTCACATGCTCACTGCGCAGAATAGAATAACCACAACTGGGAATCACCCCAACGTTTATGTATTCAGAGAGGCGGCAATCACGGCTCACCGATGTTGGGGTGCTTTAGTAAACGGCAGATCCTCGCTTCTCTTTCCAGCTTTTGATGATCTGAAAGAGAAACACAAGCGACACAAACAGAAAAACACAGAGTTATTTTTAGTGCAGTGATTGGCTTCCCGAATCATCTGAGGTGGCGTCGGCTGCATTGTTGTCACAGCGAGAGTCTCTGCATTGTTGCGTGCGTGTGCGTGTGCGGCCTTGTGGAGCTCTTCTCTTGTCAGAACTGAAGTGTTGGACAAAATAACGTGACCTGACACGTTCTTGGAAAAGGGCCTTTAACAGACAGCACCGCAGTGTGCACATCAACCTTCACTACTGTCATGACTTCAAGTGAGCTGTTACTGACTGCTCTCTCTTGAGCAACAAGTTTATGAATTGATTCATAATGTTTGCCATTTATTATTAGGTATTGTTAGGACGGACTATTCATCTGAGTAAAAATAAGTGGACAGGATAGATTGCTAAATCTCAACCCAAATACTGTATAAAGCGAGTACATTATTGTCACATTCTTAAAAAAATGGCCTAAGTCATATTTTGACAAAAAAAATAATGATAATAATGATGATGATAATAATAATTGCCTTAAACATATCCCGTGATGCTGGCTACCTCTACTAAAAGATAAACAGATCATTTAATTATATACGACTGAAAACAAATACAGATAAATAAATAAATAAATGCATAAATTATTATTTCATGCACTTGTGTATTACAATGCATGATAAAAATCAAGCTGTGTCGGTAGTGTGCACGCGTTATTTTAATGAAGGCTTAATTTCTGATCCGGCTCTTGGATTGGGTGTGTAGTTACAGCGTAGCCATTGAAATTGTGAGTGTACTTTGCTGGAAAACTAAATCTGCTGATTCCCATTTGGAACAAACGATTGGAAGGGGCTGTGGTTAAACTGAGTGATGAAGCACGGTGTTGAGGCGACCCACTTCACAGCTTCGCCTCGGGACACTGCTAGCAAGAGAAAGAGGGAGGGAAAGTGAAAAAGAGCAGAGGGTTCTACTTTCTTTCTCGTTTTTTAAAAAAAATAAAATAGGACGCCTATTTTTTTTACTCCTTCCTCTGCTCTTGCTATTTTTTTTTAATGAGTTCAGCTCAGAATACTAGCTGACTTCTTGGCATCATTAGTGTTTGTTTATGTGGCGCATCTTCCCAGAGCAGCATGCAAAATTGAGAATGTAGCTTATTTACAGTAAACTTGGGCGACAGGGTGAAATATATTTGTCACACAGAAAGGGAAAAAAAATTGCAGAGAAATGCAGAGAATATTGCAGTTAAAACCACCGTCAAAACAAGAATGCATTCCTCCCTGAGCCATGGACGAGGAAGCGGATTTGTGCCAGCTGCTATGTTAATCTTGCTTTCATTATGCTTCCTATCATTTCAATATGAACGAGTTATTCCTCTAATTAAAGAAGCTGTAAGTGTTTCACTCAACATATGTGCCGTACAAATTTCTTTTATTGCCGCCATTTCTTTTATTGCATACGGTGACATTTTGACATATGTTGGCTTCCACATGAAAGGAAATTAGAGAGGATAGAATGATTAACTTTCAAGGACCTGCTTGATGCTGTTTTGTCATTGAGAACATTGGGAATGAGATGTTGTTTGGGATGTTGCATCAGCCCAGAAGACAAACGCAGGCGGGCTAAAGAGATGTCCCGGCAGGCGACGAGGGCTGCTCAGTCATCACATCAGTGGATGATTAGTGGAACCCTTTAAGCAAGGTCACTGAGGAATTTCTCCATCACAGCCTCAAGTCTTTCCATGTACCCTAATGGAAATGACACTAAATCTACAATTGTAAATCCCTTTGTATTGCATCCATTCATTTTCTCTTAAACTCCTCATTAATATTGTGGGGGAGCTAGAATATATCCAGCTGTCGTTGGGGCACACAATGGACTGGTGGACGAGACAGTCGAGAATCAAATAGAATATACTTTCAAGGTAAACGTTAATGGATCACTATGAATGTGCATTGGTCAGACACTAAATGGCTTTTTAATCATGTGAAGCACATTGAGTTACCTTATGTATAAAAATTTGCTATGTAAAAAAAGCTTCCTCGCTTTGCTTAAATAAGTTAAAATAATGAATTCTACTAATATCATTTCAGTGTGCAGTAAAGTATGCACAAACACTGCACAAAACTGAAACAAAACAAGAGCGCTGATGCGAGTCTTAACACAACCTGAGAAGTTATGTGAGGACAATGTGAGCAACTTATTCTAAATTAGTCTAACATTAGCATGACATTAGTTGTTTTTTGGAGAAGGATAAATTATTACATAATATGTTGCTGAAAAAAAAAAACAGGCACACACGCCATTAAGTGTATGCACAGTTCTGTCCAAAATGTAGATTTCATTTTCTTTTTAATGTCACTAACTTATATTGTGTAAATTGTCCACATTTAGTTATCAACAGTACCAATTCAAGGCAACATGAAAAATATATCAAATGCAGACGGTCTTGCATTCACATTTGTAATCACTTCCTGAAATATAGTGTAAATATAGAAAAAAGGAAATTCTGGCATGTTTGTCACATATTGAAACTTCCATAATCCATTCTATCACTTTCTGCCTTCACTTTTTTTTTCTTTTCTTTTGCTTTCAATCGTCCACAGGTAGTCCAACCCTCAGCCTGCTGGACATCTGTTGTCTAGCAACTCCACGTCCAATCAGAGCTGGCAGGCTTCTCCTCTCCTCTCTCTGCAGTGGAACCAGCCTTGCATGCAAATGGCCGACAGAGTTTGCTCAAAACTATCAAATTCTACACAAGTGAAGAGAGAATCCCAAAACAAGAGCTTATAATCGATAAAACGCATTCATCTTTAACTGCAACAACTTGTGCAAAATTCTGATGACAGTAAACAGTGCAAAATAGTAGTTATAAATGTCTGGAGCATATAGTTATAAATGCATACAAGAAACTCAATAGAAATTGAGCTCTTCTAAATAAATCTAGGTCATTTATGCAAATTACGTCTCAACAACCAAATCCACAAATTGAAATCGATTCTTGCATCCGCCAACCTCACTGCAGCAGTGTGTCAAGCTGCAGGTGTGTGCGTGTGCGCGCATGATCTTTGCCATTGCAAGGTTTTATAGTACTTTGACTTCCTGGGAGTCCTTTGTGACCATATTTAGTGAGAAAAAACACAAGTTGACGTGACGTGTCAGCAAGAGAAAATCCAGCAGGAGACAAAAACGCAAAGTGACGCACAGAAAAACACCTGGCAGAGGGAAGTACAGACTAATGAGTCGGGGGCTTTTGAAAATTTCAAAAAAATAATAAATGCATGACACAGCAAACATAACAAGCTGGTTTCAATTGATAAACAATTTCATAATTTGTCGAAAACTAAGCTAACGTCAACCTCCCTTCCCAAAAAGCATGCAACCCACACAAATGGGGAAGTGCTTTCATTTAATTTAATGAAGTGTTTAAATGAAAACGATGTTGTGTGGTAACTGCGACATCCTCTGCCTGCCAGCAACTAAATAGTCCTCCTCCATATGGTTGCATCCTAGCCCCGCAGAAGCCGGCGGTTCTAATGAAACCCCGAGGGACAATGAAAAGCTGTCACTCTCCTCTAGCTCCCAATAGAGGAGGAATTATGAGACTGATTACTCCCTTGCTTTCTCTTCGGAGAAACCAAATGTGGCTGGTGTCAGAGATAAAACTGTCCCCAGAGGACCATTGGGAGCCTGGTAATGTACAGTACATATGCATCAGAGGCACACATAAAACACACAACTGGATGAATGGTAAAAATAGTGCAAGCCCCACCGAGACTTTCACGGGACAAATACTACAAATGAAACACTCCATAAATCAAAGCAACACAATGCTTACCCGCTACACTTTTCAAATCGAATGAGATGTAATGCAAGTGTATATCAATTACAAAATGGAAACAGGGCCAATCAAAACTGAGATATGATTCAATCGAATTGTGCAGGTGCACCCATGTTTTGGCTCTTGTAAGTTGTCTTCACAAGCTTATTCTGAGATGGTAATTGACCACCCATCCGTCATTTGCCTTCTACGGGGACCCACTTTGAGCGAGGTGAGAGTGCTATTCATTGCATCGTCATATCTATGTCCTCAGTCTATTAATACTTGATCACTCTGGACTGTTGTGAATGCCGCCGCTACTAAACACTCAGCGAGGGCGACCGGACGGAAGATTTTAAAAAGTACGAAACTACGACAGGCAGAGGAAAATCAGAAGGTGGAGAGAGCATTGCTTAGAGCAAAGGTTCAATCAAACAGGCCAAACACATAGAGGTTGAAATTTTTCTTTCATTTCTATCTGTAGATTTTTTTATTTACACCCTGACGTTTATTTTCAAAGACAAGAGTTTTTGATGTGTGCGATAGTTAAAGCACAGGTAAAAAATACTGGTTTTGTTTCAAGTCTCCTCCTACGGATGTGAGACCAGCCAAAAAATCACATGCCCAAGTATGTACGAGCACTCTGCACAACTATGCATGGTAACATTTGCACAGATAAGATAAGTCTTACCAAATTGAGATGTGTTCTGGCTGCTCCATCAAACAATAAAACACTAAAGCACGGACTCTGCAATTGTCAAGGACTCCTATAAAGTCCACTGTGATTTGAATGTTAGTTTCATTTTAGCCGTGTTTGGTGTCCTCTATTTTTTTGCTCTTAATTTGTTGGATTTATTTCGTGTATTGATTTAGTTTGTTCGATAGCAAACAACTTGGGGTCTAGAAATTGCTTAACTGAACCATGTGCAATAATGCACAAAAAGCGAATGTTCTCCTTTCAATTTGTGATTCAGTCTCACAGTTGCACACTTGAAATCCAGCTGGCCGGACAAGTAAGCAGTGTGTGTGCGTTTGTGTGTGTGAACGAGAAAGAGAGAGAGAGAGAGAGAGAGAGAGAGAGAGAGAGAGAGAGAGAGAGAGAGAGAGAGAGAGAGAGAGAGAGAGAGAGAGAGAGAGAGAGAGAGAGAGAGGGAGGAGAAAAATCAACATATATTTTTAGCTTCAAGTACGCTGTGAGTCATTTGAGCCCCCAATCTCTCCCCACTTTCTCTCCCCCACCCATCACTTCTGTCTCTCCTCTTCCTTTTTCTCCCTTTTTTATTCCAAAGGCACAGTCGCAAAGTGACGTGTAAGATGACAAGACAGAGGAGAAAAAGAAGAAGCAGTAGAACCAATTTTTATGTGACATTTGTACAATTGAGGCTGGGGTATTCAGGCCATTTCTATGACTCCTCAACATCACTCAAATAAATAAGCAGTGGTTGAATCGAGAAAATATTCGTTATTAATGGGAGACTTTCACGACAACTGTAACGGTGGTTGGGTTCCTCCATTTGATGTCTTTCTCTTTCAAATTGCTAAATCCCTTGTCATTAGCAGTGTATCTCCCACAATGCTTTGTAACATTGACACGTGAGTAAGGCAAATGTGAAAATGTCTTTATCGCCTGGACAGACAGCTGAGACATGCGGAGAGGGTCACATAGCCACGGAGTGAAGTCAGCGCACAGACACACAAACAAGGACACTCATATATATCGTAAATAAACATAAACAGACGAGGCACTGCAAACGCACGCACGGGACGAGCCCCATCCTGCCCATCGAGAGCAAATACGAAGTGACAAAAGCTGGCAGACGGCGATGCAGTGACTGATGCGTGCATAAGAGAGAGAGCGCAGATATGCTGTGAGGAATATAACGTAATGTTCAAATTCTCCCCTTATTCCTCCCTAGCCTTTGCTTCTTTTCTTTTTTACGGTTTCTGCTCACGCATTGACTCATCTGCTGCTTTTCATGGAATGCAACATAATCAGGATTGCAGATTGAAAGACACGTGCATGCAAAAAACCCCAACCACAATACACACACTGCACACTGCAGATTTCCTGCAACCAATCCCACACTAAACCTCTTTCAATTTTTTATCTTTGCACACAAAAAATGCTTGGGCACGCGCACACCAACACACTGGGGTAATGGGTCAGGGTAGGTGGGGGTGGGCCGTGATCCTGCCAGAGAGAAGGGAATCGGTAATGCAACTCCGGGGCTTATCGCGGAAAGAGGGTAAAACCATATCTGACACGCTAGCATGTCAGCTATGTATACACAAATGGAGGGGGGGGGGGGGGGGCGGAGCTATAGTGTGTGTATGCGAGTGTGAGCTGAATGCATATGCAGTGAGGTATCCCTTTGCGGTTATTTTTAAATCTTTCCCAGCATGCATGTGGAGGATCGCTGATCCCGCTGCAAAGGTGTCTATTACCAACGGAGCACTCCGGGATCACATGAGCGAGCGAAAGAGCAAATTGTTGCGAAAAGAAAGAGGCGGAGTCAGAGAGGACGTTTGATACATGGTGTGACAAGGGGATGAAGACAGGAATAGATGGTGACATGTTCGTCTTGGAAGGAATATGCAAATCGTACGCCACATATCGAAAGGGGCAAGAGAATAATCTTGATGGTCAAGAAGTTGAAAGATAACAATTGAAATCTGGATCAAATGTGCTGTTTTGACATCACAACACATACGGACATGTCGATCAAATACCACTTTTTACAGATTTTGTTTGCTTCAAGTATCGGCGGCTGGTATCGGCACGCTCAATGCTTAGCCGATTACCTCAAAACAAAGCTGATATCATCCTGGTACTGATACCTCGCCCATCCCTGATTACTATCATAACAAGAGCCATAATGAGAGTTAATTAGTCAAAAATAGATCATTGTAATTCTGTGGAATTGATTGCTGAATAATTGTGACTTGAAGCATTTGATTCAACCGCAACAATTTGGCTGTAAAGGACAAGAAACAGATCAAGAGTGTGAGAAGTCAAGCTAAATAAATCATTCCACTTTAAAATATACCCAGTTAAGTATAAAATCATTTTATTGCCACATTTACAGTAACTTACTTCATTTATACCTCCAAATGACAAAACAAATCGCATCATACTCTCTCGGACTGAGCCGTAACATGATGAATCGAATTGTAATGCCACTGAATCAAACCAAATTGAATCGCTGGACATTAAAACAAACCATTCTTGAATCCTACACACCCCACCCCACGTATCAAATCGTCTTGTAATTGCAAAGCTGCACATTCCAAGTGAACACGTAGGCTATGTGAGCGTGTGGAATTGTGTAAGGATAAGAATATACCCGTACTTCAACGTATGTACCGTATGTTTCCCTAAAGCCTGCAGACAACCAGGCCAGCGGCTACAATTACCGTGACGGACCTGAAAGAACTGGGTCGGCTTTGCGAGAGATCTGCCCCTGGGATGCCAAGACCAGCCAGAGCTCTGAATCGATTCAGAACACACCCACACACACACGCACACTATATTCGCTGCCCTTTTCTGTCCGCCAAGTCATACAAAAAAACATGATCAAGTGAAGAATCATGATGATTTGGTGTCTCCTCCTTCCCACAAACACACTTTCCCCCTCCAAGATCCCAAAGCGCCATCATCCAGAGGCTGCAATATTCACACTTCATGCACTCGTAACTCGGCTGCACATGGGACGTGTTCTCCTGCTCGAGAGCCACTGCGCATGTTTGTTTGTGTCCATAGCCTACCTCTGGCAGAGAGCTTCTTGGTGTTGATGATTTTGGCAGCATACTCTTGACCGGAGGAGATCTTCACGCACCTTCTGACCACGGAAAAGGCTCCCCTGGATAAAATGGTCACAATAATGAGTGATGGTGTACAATAGGAAAAGAAGAAAAATGCAATATTGTGTTCACCACAGACAAATTAATCACCACAATGCAATGACATAATTATTGTAGTATATATATATATATATATATATATATATATATATATATATATATATATATATATATATATATATATATATATATATATATATATATATATATATATATATATATATATATATATATATATATATATATATATATATGTAATATTTGAACAGTATGTATTATATGTTCGTGTGACACTACTTGGCAGTCGTGTAGAAATGCACTGCATTTCATTAAAGGCTTACTCAGCGGTTTTTCTGACACTTTGTTTCGCAACACATGAAGGAAAGAATATGATGCAATGCAAACCACAAACACAACAATCGTTTTGCAAGATGAAATAAAAACATGTCATTAGCTCTGTAAAGAGATTATTGTTTCTCTTGTGTCTCGTGAAAAAGATTATATGATTCATGACAGTGGTAAAATAGTTATATCACTGGACGGTATCTTTTCTAATCCAGTAAGGAAATAAATGGGTAATGTCATTTAAACGCTAATAACGCCAGGAGAGATGGGTAGTTAACTGTAGTATTAGGTTAAACTTGATTTAGTGAGTCTGTCAAAGTTTATGAAGCAGCCCCCTGCTGCCCTGGCGGGAAAAAAATGGGACGGGGGGTCACCTCTGAGTTGGCTGAGTTAAAAATAAATAATTTACAGTCGCATTTCAGCATCGTAAAGATGTGCTTTGCAGGCGTTGCGCAGCTCGTTTCTCGTCAGATACACAACGTCCCGTCGGGGGTAAATTTAGACCATGAGACCAGACAAAGGTGGTTAGTAAATTATTGCGACGAATGCGTGCTGTGGTGATGATTGGGGCACATGTGTGAAGACCTCCAAAAAGTAGGTCAGCTATATTTGAGGGAGATGCATCTCTAAATGCAGCCTTGGACAGGACTGCCTGCCTCAGCTCCTCTCAGCTCTACACACACAAAGCATTTTGCTATTCATCCTTCGTCTCGGTCTGTGCGCTCTCCCCTTCATATCAAATCTTTTCCTCCTCCGCACTTTTTTCTAACCTCTGACCACATAACGTCAGAAGGGGTCATTAGAAACTGGTGGATGAGTTTGTTGGGAGGGATTCTGATAGCGTACACCTCAAGTGAAACCTGCAGTTGTCAATAATGTGAAGTGCAGTCAAACAACAGTGTAGTAGAAAACTTGCATCACATTCAGTCAAATGAGCAGCTTGCCACTAAAGCTTACGTCCATTTTAAAAGGGATTTGGTTAAAAAAATAAAAATAAAATGTCCAAAGCGTGACATGTTACATAACGCCTGTACTTGTCTACCCACGGATCCACTGTCAAGTGCAGTGTCAAGTGCATCTGTGTGCGGCTGAGCTTGGCTTGACAGCAAATGCTTTGGTTTTCAAATGAGGGAAGACAAATGCATACCATGAGGTGTTATGATACTTGGATGAGTATTTACGACTGACAGCTGGCATCACAATATAAAAAAAATGCTGGTTGGAAATGTATTGATTTGCAATAGTTGAATTGAGGTACAAGTGGTGTGTTGAAGGTAATCAGCATTGCAATATTGCCAATTGATCCATACACACAATCCAATAAAATCCAATACAAATTCAGCCTTTATGAGTAAAGACATGAAAATACCACAATACCAACAGAGAGGCATCTGACTATATTTCCCGTGAGGAACATTAAGAATCAATGAATGTACTGAGCATGACCATAATATGATGGTTGAATCTCAATATAATGTTCTGAACTCCTCTTTCAATGCCACTGTCCAACTGAGCAGAATGATCCTATGATTTCTTGCTACCCCATTTCACTGAAAATGAATCAACAGCACCTCTACTGCTTCGAGACAACAAGTGCACTTTACTTTTGTTTCAACACACGATAAATAATTAACCAGTGACACACTATCAACCAAATTATCAATGAACATCTCTCCAATTGGTATTATGTCCACCCTTAAAAGCATATTGCTAAAAACTCAGGCAGGGGCATGGCCGTAAAGAGTTTTCCATAGATATATTTACAAGTATGACTTCACTTCTCTGTTAGCATAGGATCTTATTAGACAAATGTAAATGTCACCAAAATGTACACTGGCTAATTAGCCAATACATGGAATTCCATTGTGAACAGAGGCTACTCTGTCTGATCACATATGAGAACGATAAGATTTTCGCCTTAATGGTGGTTGCGGAGTGGGATTGTTCCACCTGCCTTCACCCACATTGAGTAAGGGGGTGCCGGCCGGGCACGTCAACCAGCGAGTGACCACAAATGCACTTGGAGGTGTTTGCTGTTGTGCACAAAATAATAATTCCATCATGAGGAGGGATTATGTATATTTCTCTCATTTTATGGGTGTGTGACACCAGAGCTGGCCATTCCACACATGCAGACTTGAGTTGGAATCTGGGGGCCGTACTGGCAGTGGCACCATAATGTCACAAAGCAAACACTGGCCACTGTACATGATGAGCTGGTGACGTCAGACGTTTAAGCAAACGACGTAAACAGAGCTTGGAATAAAATGTGGGATTAAATCGGATGGGATGCGACTGAACATCCCTGCATTAAACATGGCAATACACTCCCCCGCATCCAGAACACACACATGGGCGCGCACGCGCAATAACGCACGCACGCACGCAGACACGCGCACACACACCACACGTACGTCCTCATGTTCCATGCACACACGCACAGCCATTCACGCACGCGCTTTGGGGGGGTGAGGGGGGCTCGGAATCTGTGTCCCTAAATCAAGGCGGCCTATTACGTAACATGTTGACATTTTAATACAGCAATGACGTAAGATGATGGTGATGATGATGATGATAATGATGATGATCTTATTAATAATAATGATCATAATAATAGTGATTGCTTACTTCCCCAGCTCCTCAAACAGTTGATATTCGTCGGTAAATCTCGTGCAGATAGTTAACGCCATGGTGGAAGGGGCGCCCAGGGGTGTGTTCGCTCTCTCTGTCAAACCCACCGCACGCAATCGTCCGCGTTTGTCGTCGAAGCTGCCAATGAGCGTTTCATGCACACACGGCGCTCATCTGCAGGAGGTCTGATGATGAAGAGGTGGAGGAGGAGGAAGAGGAGGAATAGGAGGAGGAGGAGTGAGGAGTGAGGAGGATGGTTGGTTGCAGCAAAAATAAAATAAAGAATGAAAGTGCTCCACTTAGAACGAGTGCACTTCCGGTGATATGACTTGTCGCGGTGGTCTTATTCGTCGTCTTGTCCCGGACGCAGCATGTTTTGGCGCATTTCGGTAACAGCGTGTGTGCTGCGAGGCTGGTCTGTTTGAGCGCACCATAGAACCGCACTAGCGCACCTACCCCCGGCTGTGCGCTCAGTCCCGCCCCCCTCGGCCGCAGCACTCTGACCACACACACAAATATCCTTTGAAGCCCAGACGCCTGTGAATTAGATGCATCAAGCAGCATGCATGTTATCTAGGTCATCAAAAAGACAATATCAAAAATGATGCATTCATAACACCACAACAAAGGAAAAGGAGATGAAATAAAATTCATTACAAATGCGGAAAGAGGCTGTTGAAGGGCTGAAATGCTACAAATAAATGGATTGAGGGCTGAAGCAGATGTTTGATACATTACAATTTATCATATTATACCAACCATTCCCAGATACTGTACTTTACAATTACGCCCTCTAGTGGCCACGCGCAACACTGGCAATAGGGGTGAAGTCGAGAGCTGTAGTAACCGCTATCAGAATTGTATAATAGACATTCGTGATCAGATACCCTGCTATTGTGTGCTACTATTATGTTAAAATAGTCCTATATTCTATTTCAGCATGTTCGCAATTTTATATTTTTTTCCATATAAAGTTTTTTTTATTCCCATGCGTTCTCAATCCTATTCATTTAATGAAGAGCGTTCATCATATAAAGAGATTACCGTAGATTAAAATTGATATTCATTTGAAAAGACTTGAGAGCAACTTTGGGTTTACAGGATCCAACTTAAAGGCATCAATGGATGTTATCAGGTGAATTCAGGTCTAATTTACACCATATCATCTTTTCAAATAAATGTTTGCGCTAAGTGGAATTCGATAATGAGTAAAAAGAGAAATTTTAAATAAAAAATCTTTTATTCATCAACTGGGTGCATAAAAAAATACAACAATTGTATTCAAATAGATAAAACTTCAAATATTCAAATAGATAAATACTTTAAATATGTTAATCATAAGTTAAAGCAATAAGAATAGTAACAGTTCAGCTCCACTTTAGAGGCTGCAACACAGACTGGGAGTGTGCATTTGAAAATAAATATGTTTGATACAAACATAATTTGTCTGTTGATAGCTTCAACAGCTGCTCAAGTAAGTTGCTTTCCTCTGTTTTTCAATAAGATAAACATTATCTTGATCAGATAAACACTTTTTGCTACCAAGTTTTGTAAAACGGGCTCGTGGAGTATTCGTTCCCCCATTGCACAGTTGTTCAGCGTCTTTTGCTGCAGGAAAGAGAAAAAGGATTTGCTTAACTTTTAATTCAGTTTACATTGAAACTACAGTGGTGTCTTCTAGTTTTAGCTTTCCAAATTTACTCTGTGACTGCATTTTTGTGACAACTCTTATTGGCACTCATGCAGGGGTTATGGTATGAACCTTAATGGTCAAAGTAGTTTGACTTGAACTTACTTGTTGAGGATCCTCTCAATGACTTTCTTCACCCAGGAAGCCTCAGGGTCAAGGCACACCTCCTTGCCAGTCTTTTTAATTGTAGCACTGCAAGAAAGACATTTGCCTTCAGAACAAGCACACTCAGATGGAGAGTGACCAACTAGGTTGTTCCATAGGTGAAAGGTCACCTTGGCAACAAAACTTGGAAAAACTTCTTACATGATCTCGACCACCCCGCAGTGAGAGTTGGCAGGAATCAGCTCCACTTTTTCGATGTGGCGTCCGATGGGTCTGCTCTCTGTCTGGAAGCAGCGGCAGTGCAGCTCGACTCCCAAACTTCTCAGAGTCATGCCTGCAAGGAAACAAGAGAGAATGGGCTTAAATCCAATTGTTGAGATGCTCATAAATTTCCAATCTGCATAGAGTGACAAGTCTAAACATGCAATTATAACGGTTCCACAAAGCAAGTTTACCTTCGCTGAAAGCCACTGTAGCCAGAAGGACCACCATAGCACTGAGGATCACTTTGTTCATCTTTTTGTTGTTCTCAAAAAGCACGATAGCTCAAACTTTAAAATGAAGAAGTTGCCGTTCAAAAATGTCACTGAGACTGTTGACTTGTCGTCTTTTTGCTTTCTCTAGCTTTCTCAGTTGCTTTGAGCTCTGCTGTTCGAATGTAGTGCTGAAGAGGAGAGTTCCTCCTTTTATAGAGACTCGCATGAGTCACCTCCCATGCAGATGTTGCGCAAACTGGGATTGTTGGCAGTTGAGCGGGAATTTACAACATGTGGGGCAAGGAAGGTAATTCATCTGATATGTTAAATGTATGAGGCATACTCACGGATCAGTATTTGTCACTGATAAAAAAAAAAAAATTACATTTTGAAAACACAATGACGGGAATATTGTAATATCCAGCAACGTGATTGGAATGTTCAACATATTTGACACCTTACAATTTGATCAACTACTACCTGATTCACAGGTGACATATCAATCAACATATGCTTGATATGAGAAGGCAAGCGGTCATCTGATACAGTCAGCTATTATAATAAATATTCATTTCATAAAGATTCACATTACACTCATGTGAATATGCTACCAAGTGGTCATTTGATACAGTCAGCTATTATAATAAATATTCATTCTAAAAGATTCACATTACACTCATGTGAATATGCTACCGAGACAAATTGAGGGTCGGTCGGGTCTCCCTTTGTTTGCTCGTCAACAAAAAAACAACAATTACCTTTAAAGATGTGTCATGGAAAATCCACTTTTTTTGCTTTTATATTCATTTCATTGTGCACTTGGAGTCTTCAAGATTGTACAAAAGTGTAATCTGTTAAATCTGCCATCTTTATTAATCCACACAACTCATTATACCGTCCCCCAGCATCAGAACCTTAATACTGATATTACCAGATAACAATGATCTGTTTACCATACAAAGTCTTTTGAAGCAGTGTTATTTGAGCCCCCCTGCAACTTTCTTAGGCTTTTGTTACCATTGTCCTACTTTCTTTGGAATGTGATGCAGGTAAGAAATGCAATATTATAGTGTTGTATGACTCTGTAAGAATTTGTGCATTCAGCACTTTATGAACTATTAGGAGATCTTTATTGTATTTAGATGCTTTTCTAGATTCATGTTCATAAAATTCAAACAGTAGCTTTTACAATAAAAAATAAGTGGATAAAATACTATTGATAAATTATTTATAGTTTTGAATTTATTTTGGCTGGCCGACAGTCGAGGGTGTACGCCTCCAAAATGAGATGGGATAGGCGCCAGCTCCCCCGCAGCTCTAGTAATGACAACCGCTATACGAATGGATGAATTTTATGGGAGATTCCTTCATTGTGCAATCAGTCAAACTTCCTAAATTAAACACATCTTTAAAACATTAAATTCTGAAACTGATAAACACTTGCAGGTCAAATCCAAAGGATTAACTGTGTTTTGCTTTTTCTTTGGATTTCGAGAGCATTACTGCTATGCTTATTCCAAAAGAACGACTAAGAAGAAAGAAAAGAGAAAAACACAATTGAAGAAAAATCTTATTAGATTTTATAGAGTTCATAAGGTTACATGGAAGAGAAAAAACACTTCACCTTCCATTGCAAAAAATGGCAATCCTCATAACAATTGCATTATCTCAGAAAGATTTTTATTCCATTGCAATCATTTCATTGTGATGGAATGAACTTTTTTTTTGTGAAGGAACACAGTTATTATGAGGGAACACAAATTATTTTGTGAGAGAACGCAAATTTGTTATTTTTTTCCATGTCACCTTGGGCAGGACATTGAGTTGCCTCATGTATGAAATGTGCTAAATAAACCTGCCTAACTTTGTCTTGAATATGGATTAAAATTGAATTATTTTGCCAGCATATAGCTATATGATATATTGTTTGAGACAATATTATATTTTTGAAAAGTCACAAAACTGCTCTTCACTACAAGATCTTTAACAGGTTAACTTAAATGCATTGAAATATTTCCATTAAATTATAATGCCTTTCAATCTGCAAACGTATCTGCTTTATTTGCTTACTTTATTTTGGTAAATTTCCACTGCTATAACAGCTGAGGAGCTATGAAAACAAAACAAAACAAAACAAAACAAAAATACTTGCCATCTACCATCATACTATTTAAAATAATAGTTTTCATTGAAATTCAAATTATTTGTACTTCAAATATTTGCAATAAAGTTGTATCATAATATTCACTTCAGATTGTGAGGTTGAATTTTATTTCAATCAATATTGTAAACATGAATGCACGTAGAATGAAAAGTTCAGTTAAATGACAATAGAATAATGACAATAGAAATATGATGACACAATAAAGCTGTTGGCTGATGATAATGGCTGTGCATCACAAAAAAAGTAAAAGTTTCCCTGAAGGCACAATGAGTTCAAAAATTGTCATCAGTTGTACATGACAAAAAAACATAGCAGGTGAGATCTGACGTAAACTCGGCAAGCTGAGACGCGTCAGCTCACAGTCATCAGTCATGCGGCAACAGGAAGTGTGACGCAACTTTTGCAATGGTGGCGCATTTATCAGTGGCTCACAGACAAAAAAAAATAAAAAATGAAGACGCGGTTAAATAAAAAAGAAAAGGGAAGAGAAAATGTTGTTGCTTCCTTATTTGATGTGAAATAGCTAAATGATAACAGAGGAAGTTAACATGAAAGTTTCATGCAAAGGAAATGAACTTATTTGAACATAATAATTTCACTGTTCTTGAGGTATTTTGTGCGACATTAACCTAAAGAAGCCCATTCTAATGCTCTTCTCTAATTCTTATAATCCAGTGGGCATAACAATTATTGATTTTATTATTTCTTGCTTAGAAGTGTTAAAACATAAGGTGAATTTTATTTCAACAACTCACACACTCATTGTGACATTCCATTTGGGAACGTGATGCTGACCAAAACTTCCTGTTGACTTAGGCCAAAACTTTTCCATTACAGAAAAAAGGCACTTAATAATGGTAAACATGTGAGACTCACAGATATTTGTCCCATAAACATGGCTCATCATATAAAACACTTTACGGGAATAAAGTTAATATTTGTCTGCCTGTTGGAGTAAATTATTACACAAGTAGACATGAGTAGACATTTGAGTTTTATTTCTCTTTTGGAACTATGAGGGTTGAATTTCGATACCAGTTTTTCATTTTGTGGCAGCTCTTCAAGACACTATTACACTGGCACAGAAACTGAAAAATGAAAATTCACACTCTAAATAATACAACCTTTAAATTTATTTCAGCGATAACAGTCACTTAAGATGGGGAAAAAACTTCAAAAATACTATTTATACAAAAATACATTTACATTTATTTCAGCTATAACAGTGATTAAAGGTGGAAAAACCTTCTAAATTGTATTTATTTATTTATTTATTTATTTATTTATTTATTTATTTGCTGGTTTGTTTGTTTTCCTGTTGCCCATAGTCAATTGCCCTGCTTCTGGCCCGTGATTTAAATTTAAATTTTAAAAGTAGTACTTTTTTAAAATGTCATAAGAAATTGAGGTCACTGCATTAAAACCTGAATTGAAGAGGGAACGTTACACAATACAAATGGTCCAAATACTGAGAACACAAACTTTGTATGTTAAAATATGATCAAATAATTAGTTGCTCTACTCTACTTGCTCCTGTGCTATCACCATGACCTCGACCTCCTCATGTGTGAGCATGTCTGGAGTGAAGATGACATAAAAATGTTGATTAGTCCCCCGCAGGCAGAATGTCACACAGCATATTTCTCCGGTTATTTCGGAACCGGGGTTTGAGCGGCATGTTGTTTGTAATCAAACTGCAATGTTTTGTTATGATTATGTCTTCAGCTATTTGTACGTGCAATTAGAGACATTCAAATCTTCCTAAGCTTTTAGCATTGGATTTTTCTAATGCTAAAAATGATGCATATTTATTTTGTGGTCTGCACTAACGTTTTAGTTTCTGCATGCAAAATAAGGTCTTGAGTGCATGCTAATGGTAATGTACAATATAAAATGTCTTTGCCGCTGCAGTTGGCTCGGCATGACTTTTTTTCAGTGCATATCACAATCGTAAATACCACAACAGACCATTTTACACTAAGGAGAAAGTCATGGACGGAAGACGTTTAACAACAGTATGATTTGTGCAGGGGAAGGTACTGGGAAGGTAACCGATACTACATACAAAGAGCTAATGAGGTTAAACCACATGCTGGGAAAATCAGACATGATTCATAGAGCTCACGTTTCTGCTCACGTTTTCTTCCCTTCCTTACCTTTGAGGGATAAACTGATAGGGATACTGAAACTTTACTGTGCAGTGTGAGAGCTGATATACACCCTATTGTAATACAATATAAATTCCACAGACTTACAATGTGTTAACTTTTTTTTTTTGGACCCAGAGTGAGGCAACATGAGGAAGTGAGGACAAGCTCAATAAAACGCTGATGAGCAGTCTCTGGGAATTTCTGGAGATGTCACTGAGTTTTTGGATTGGTAAACAACTGGAGGAGGAGTCACGCTCCTTTTATGGCCCTTCGGAGTTTGGGTAGTGGGATCCAGTTGTGCAGACTGCACGACTTGCATTCCACATGTTGAAAACTGTCGATGGTGACGTCTAATTTCGTGCCGGGACAAGCTTGTATGCCTCAACATACCTTAATCATATGCACAGACTTTTAAACATTTGGCCACATCGAGTGATTTGAACACACATTGGTGTGATTAAGAATATCATAACTGACACAATAAAATTATAAGAGTGCTATTGCTATCTTATCTTAATGTGAACATTGCACTCAAAATGAATCATACACCGGCTGAATAACACAATAGATTTTATTATAATTTAGTAAATAGGTGCGTCGTAGCAGGAAATATATCATAATATTTATACACTGTCCATATACTGCATATATTCATACTTTCTACCAATATATCTGGTGTTCTAAATGAATATTTGGAAAGAATTTTAACAAGAAAAAAAAAAAACAGGATCCCTTAGAATGATTTAAGTGATTGTATTCCCTCAAAACTGTCCAATAAGATCAGGTTTTTCCAGGTTTTCAAATATAAAAAAAAAAAAATGAATATGTGTTGTGTCATTTCAGGCCAGATGATACCCTTTCAAAAAAAAATGTACAAAATGTGGCCAAGGTATGAATCATATTTGAGACTCATGAAGCTTTTGAGGCTTCTAAATGGAAAAATGACAAATACAGTATATTCAATAGAGCCTCCACGATACAGTGGTACAGGTCAAATAAACTACTATGTCAGGACTTTGTTTGACTTTCCGATTTTTTTCCAGCTATTGTCTGACATAATTCAATTGAGAATGAAATTAAACTTTTTCCATCCGAAAAACATCCATCCATCCATTTTCTATACCACTTGTACCCACGGGTGTCACGGGCGCCCCTTTGACAATGACGTCTGTCGCTCTGCATTTGGTTATCCAGCCAGTCCAGGAAAATGACAGATGAGGATGCCTCAGAATCTGCGGCTAGCAGCGTTAATCCCTGGCTCAGTTGGCCCTGAAACAAACTTCTTTTAGGATATGCTTCTGTCTTACTGCTTTGAATGTGCATTCTTTTACTTCGAAAAATGTCTGGTATTTGTTTGTAATTATGCTCTCTAAACACTTCTTGTTGAGGCCAGTTCTCAAATGTTACAAAGAAAAGCTATTAAAAGGTCAACGAAAAAGCAATGCAGACTTGCAGAGTTCGATAGGAGTCAGACTCCTATCTGATGGGAAGCAGTTTCTGCTAGTTTATTGTTCCAGGAAGCAGGCTAATGATGAACAAGTACAAAGGGGGGGTGAAAGGAAAAGCTCAAGAGGAGAAGCACGCAATGAATTTCACAAATTGAGCAATAGTTTTGGGTATAATAAAAATAAACCAAATTTGCCTCCCACCACCACCTTGTGCAGCTACAACAGCTTTCACACTTCTGAGAAGACTTTGGAATGTGGGAATTTTTGTCTTTTCATGCATACGTCACCAACTGACTCTCAAATAATAATAAAAAAAAAAAAGATACAATAGCTGTGTGTTCTGTAATGTAATTAACAGTATATGTTCGGGCTTGTTTTGACCTTAACAAATAGTTTTTGATCTAATAATAGAAGGATGAGGAAGTGATGTAGTGGCTAAAATCCTGCTTAGATAGACATTGCCACCTTCTGGTAAGGTTCTCCAAATATCCAATGGACAAAGTATTTTTTAAACCTGCAAACTCCTAATTTGAGGTTATATTTATTTGTTATAATGCTCTTCAAGAAGGATTTTAAGGACTATAGTTTTGGAAATGAGAGAATAATATGAATTTCACATATTAAGTTAATATTATTATTATTATTATTATTTTCCAACATCTTTGCCGTACACGGCTGTGGCGAGCCCCCCCAAAGTGCCTTGAGCCCCCGAGTAATACGCCCCTGTTGAGCATTGTGGAGAGGGGAGGTGGAATATACAGAGTACGGTGGTAGCCGTCTTGTGACAGTCAGTCACTCGTCTTGGCAGAGGTTACATTAGTAAAAGTCTGACCTGGATTGATCCAGTGAAGGAGGAGGAATGAGAGTTATGTTCCCAATTTTGCTAATATGGCGCTTTGGCAGGAGCCTGCCTGTCTGCTTTGTTTTGATCTCTGCATGCAGCTTGACGAGAGTCAATGTAGTCTCAGACCGCATGAGGGCGGACGGCTCCGAGCCGTGAGCTCATCGTGTTGACTCGATGTGTAAACATGGCAAAGCGGTGAAATAAGGTAGGACTTAACTTTGTAACCGATCTGCGTGCGTTACCTGAAGATGTTAACTTTATAGTTAGCGCGATTGACTTATAACTAGCTTGCTAGGCTACCCGAGCAATCGATTGATTAGCCTCACACGCACTTTGGCATTTGCCTGAAAACAGTGTTTGTGTTCTATTTGTTATCTTTGCATAATATTTGCAATGTTTCTGTCCTCATTTTCACGTCAGCTTTTTATCTTGTGCAATCGTGTTGTTTTTGCATGTGTGTCTCCTTGTGCAGCACCCCCGGCCGGCCCTGCTGTCATGGAGGTGGGCAGCCTCCCAGTGGAGCTGTGGAGGGTTATTTTAGCCTACCTGCCTCTCGCTGACCTGGGCCGCTGCTGCCAGGTGTGTCGCGCCTGGAGGGAGCTGGTCCTCTCTCTTGATAACACCCGATGGAGGCAGCTGTGCCTCTGCTGCCCCGAGTTCCGACACCCCAATTGGCCCAGTAAGCCTCACCTTGAGCCTCCATCGTGGAGGGAAGCCCTGAAGCAGCACGCCCTGGCCACCCGGACCTGGACTCAAAATGAACCTGAGCACCAATCCACCGCCTGCCTCCTTTTATTCAGGCGCCGGAAAGACCGCAAAGTTTGGCATGTGGGGACCGGGTTTGAATTTGAGACCTTGCGAGGAGCTCTTGGGGTGGCTGGGCCTTATGACCGATTGGTACTCCATCCGGGAGTGTATGAAGAGCAGGCTGAAGTGGCCCTCAAGGTGCCTGTGGAGCTGGTTGGGCTAGGCACACTGGGCCAAGTGGCCCTCTTGGCGTGCATGGAGCAGCAGTGCCCTACTGCCAGGTTTTGTAATCTGGTTTTTATGCCACCCTGGTTCTCCACAGTGGTCTACAAGGTGAGGTATATTTTAATTTTTTCCTCCACAACTTTTGTTTTGGAATAATATTAAATGACCCAAGTAAACAGAAGTCCGACAAATAAATATTAAAAAAAAAAAAAAGACTCAAATATAAAGTAATTAGTGGGTAATTTTGTTTGTTTAAAAGATAACTAATGGTTGGTGATATATTTGTATAATTTGTGTTTATTTTCCACCCTTGTTTGTTGTAGACATCATGGGGTCATGTCCAACTGGATAACTGCAACTTCGAGGGGGCTCAGCTGCAAGTCCGCGGGCCCGGGACTTGCCAGGCACGCTTTTGCTCCTTTTCAAAGGGCAGCTCTGTACATTTGCTCAGTGTTGCCTTCAGCTTACTGGACAGCTGTGACTTCTCCGGGAGCGATACTGCTTCCGTAACCGTGGAAGGTTCACCCGTGTCCGAAAAGAACTGGGCTTGTAAATATATGGCTGCCCTGGCCAGGAATTTGTCGTCATGTGGGAACAATAATACCAGCGCGTACAGAGTGATTTCCACTGGCAGACCCAGTTCTGATGCTACTGTTAAAAAGGAGCACACAGCTTGGAAGGACTGGAAGCAGGAAAATAGACCAGAAGCAGATGATCAGGGCACAGTGATTGAAGATGGATGGAGTGATGGTGAGGATGGTGAGAACAAAGAGGCAAGAATGACCAAAAATAAATTTCCACCAGAATATAAAATCCCATGTGACAACCATGGACTGGCCTACTTACTGCAACCTCGTGCAGATGGCTCTTTGCCATCCGCCTCCTCCCCAAATCCCCCACGCACAACTCCGGAACCACTTACCCTTCAGCAGGAACTAGAAAGGGACCCAGATGCTCAGATGTTTGCGTCGTCCACTCTGGGCTGTCTCGTCCGGCGTTGTCTCTTCAGGGACGGGAAGGGAGGTGTCCATATGTCGAATTACGGACAAGCTCGACTGGAGGGCAACGTTTTCCGCTGTCTGAACTACGCTGTCAGATGCATCCAGAACTCCATAGTAAATATGGTCATGACAGAGCGGAACCTCTGAAGTCAAACACAACCTCCAATTTATTCAGATTATGTATTTAGGTTTTGTCATCGTATGCGTAATTGAGTTTAAAAAAAAAAAAAAAAAGTTTTATGCAAATGATATAACCTTAGGAGTGATCAACCTCAGAGGTTCCCCTGTGTCTTCTTAACTAATTCATATTCCTACTAAGAGCAGAATTAAAGGTCATTTCAGGATGTAGCCCACAACACAATGAACTGAGCTCTCTTGTTAACCTTTTACAGATAGTGATGCTGCAAAACGAAGTGTGTGAATGCAAAGCATCGGGCGTGATTATGCGGCTGTCGGCTCAGGGCCTCATCGCCGAAAATGACATCCACTCAAACGGGGAGGCGGGGTTGGACATCAGGAAAGGAGCAAACCCCATCATTGTGGTAACTGTCACACTGATTCGATCACAGATAGTGAAGCAATTGTGTGTTGTTCATAGTGTGAAGAATAAGTACGATAAATATCATGAAATCAACTATCACTCCTAAATGACTGTTCTTCCGTGCAGTCATACGGGAATACCGAAACAAAAGCTCATGTATAAATTGACAAACATTCAAACTGATATTTTTGCAATAATTTCAGTTGACGTCATCTGTATTATCAGTTGTATTCTAAAAAAAGAGAAAAAAAAGCTTTTTTGCAAAGACACTGTCATGCATGTTAGAGAGGCAATTATGAAGTAGGTTGCATTAGTTTGTAAATAAGTGATTTGTTTTACCCTGTGCTATTTTTTTTCCTCTCTCTGTCAATTCCTTAGTGTAACAGAATACACAGTGGCTTGCGCTCTGGGGTTGTTGTGCTTGGCAATGGAAAGGGCTCACTTCGGAGCAACCAAATCTATAACAACAAGGAAGCAGGCGTGTATATACTCTTCAGTGGGAACCCTGTCGTCTGGTAGGTGCAATACCACATTGCATTTTCAAAGGATGCAAATATTGGCCCACAAAGAGAAGAAATATCACAAAAGGATCATAGTAACGACTAGAGATGTCAACTTGAGGCGGCTGGGGGTTCATTTTTTTTTTTCACTTCATGTTTCCTTTTAGTGGGAACCACATCTTCCAAGGGCAGGCAGCAGGGATTGCTGTAAATGAGAATGGCAGAGGGATGGTAACGGGTACGTCTAGGATTGGGGCGCTTTTTTTTTTTCTTTTCCCCCAATGAGACAAACGTAAAGCACTTGGTAAACATTTTCATTTTTAATCCCAGAGAATGTCATCAAGGAAAATCGATGGGGAGGTGTGGACATCCGCAGAGGGGGTGACCCAATCCTGAGGAATAACTTTATCTGTCATGGATACTCTGATGGCATTGTGGTGGGAGAGCGTGGCCGGGGACTCATCGAAGGAAATCATGTTTACTGTATGTTATTCCCTTATTTAATGCCAATATCAAAAGCCCAAGTCGTTCTGTCAACAGTCAAATGTTTGATTGTTGTTTTTTTCTTTCATTCTACTCATTAGGCAACAAAAGTTGCGGTGTGTGGGTTATGTCCTCCAGCCTCCCCCAGCTCCTCAGAAACTACATCACCCATAATTGGTTGTACGGCGTGGCCGTGTTCTGCAGGAAGGACCCAGAGAACATCGAAGCCAGGGAGGGGAACTGGCTAGCGCCCGACGACAGCGGTGATAGGAGGGGTGTGGTGGAAGAAGATGGGAGGGAAGAGCAAGAAAATTTACATGAGGAGGGAGAACTCTTTGCATGGGAGAGCGACCTGGACAGTGAGGATGAACGCCACGCAGCACGCCGCTCCATCAGTGTGGCGCTGGTGGAGAGCAATTGCGTGAGCTTCAATGGAGGTAAATAAACATCTGTCTTTTATTTTATTTTTTTTTTAAATATCAATATTCAATGTTTTCCCCCATACTTCTCTCGCCCTCTTGATAGCCGTGGGCCTTTTCATTAAAACCAGCGAGCCACTCAACATTTATGCCAACCTCGTCAACCAAAACGACGGCGATGGCGTTTCCGTGCTACAGAGCAGTCATCTGACCCGCCTGGTTGCCAACTGCATTCTTGCAAATGGCCGAGCGGGTGTTACCGTGAAGAAAGACGCCCGTGCGGAGCTTCGTAGTAACGGTATATATGAAAACAAAGGCCACGGCGTCAACTTCACCGGGTCCGGACAGATGGTAGAGAACGACTTGGTTGGAAACTGGAACTACGGGATCCAAGTCTCTGGAAGTGGTGATGTCAAGGTGTTACATTTTGACACCATCTATCAAAAAAAAATATTTTCATCACTTCTATGACCGTCAGCTTGTCATTTATAGGTGCTGCGCAATCGCATCCAACCGACCCTGGATTGTGGCATCTCAGTACTGGGACCAGTAAAAGCGGTGGTCACCGATAACCAGCTGTTCCAAGGCCACCCATATGGCAAAAAAAGCCTTTTATACTTGGACCCTGGCAACGAGAGCTGTGTGTTACGCAACAACAGTATTTCAAGCCATAATAGCAGGTACCTAAGCAACCCACAGTGTGCCAGACTGTCTCCAACGCTGCATGTGTACTGAGCCAATCTTTTTTTATCTGTTCTTTTTTTTTATAGCTGTACATCTGTCCCTCCTTGGGTACTGGAAAACCCTCCCCCTCGTCCACCGACCAGCTCACCTTCGGGCCTCTCCTCCTCCCAGTACCCTTCACGACTGGGAATCTCCATGACGAATAGGATCAGCGCCACTGTGGAGAGCGGTTGCCACAGTGGCAGCATGTTCTGCTCTATCCTCTGAAAAAAACTAACTTAAGAAGTATAACATTTTAAGATGACTTTGCCAAAAGTGGAAGTCCGGCTATTAAAACCAACTATTACTCAATAGCTGAGCCAAATAAGGAAAATCCATAACGGAATTATGTTGAGGAGAAAAAATATATTTTTTAATGAAAACAAATCTTTGAAAAAACCCAGATGAAAAATTTCCACAAAAGGCGAGGAGAAATTTTAAAAAAAGTTTTAAAAGTTGACTTTTTTCACTAATATGTGGTTGTATGTGGTTTCTTTGACTTGATCACAAAGCATCACTGTATTAAATCTCACCCTGTGGTTGTACCGAGACCGTCACAGTTGCTTCAACATGGCATGTAACGCACAATTATCCAGGTGGTAAGGTCTTGTTTGGTCATGTTTCAAACGTTAAATATTTTCAATTATTTATACTCGTTGTTTACCGCTTTGTTTTTTATTAATTTGTCCATGCTTTTGTTGTGTTCTTCCTTCATGAAGGTTCTCGGAGCTTGGATACTGTGTTGTCTGGATGAAGTCTCTTAATTTTTATATTCAAAATCACACTGAAGGTCCAGTTAAAATGTTGTCTTTTTTTTTTTTTTCCATGCAAATAAATTCTTTTAACTTTTCCTGTTCTGTCAGTGTTGAATATGCGATAAAGCTGAGCCTTGTTTGATATTTTAAAGTAATGGTAGCTAGAGGGTGAACTTTATATGCTGAAAAAGCCAAACTCTTGCTCCCGTCTCTCATAATAACTGTCTGATCTTCTTGTGAGTCTATGCTCCAGCAACCAAATCAATTTTTTCATGCCTTTGGATATACATTTTTTTTTTTTAACCACAGACGCAGCAGGTGATAAGAGGGTAGGAGACATGGAGTGTGCAATATATGATATTGACTAATGTGCCTATACGTTTTCAAGCTCCAATAGATGTCCACTTATATAAATATATTTACATTTGACTTTGTATCTGTCAAAGCGACAACCGTACAACATTTGTTTTCACGTATTGACTTTATTTGTTGACTAATAAACAGTTCTACTCATCACCTCTGTCGGTCCTAAAGCCTCTTCCTGAGTTTCCTTTTCTCCCCATATTGTTCATATTTGACAAGTGGAAGGATGAGGGAAACCTGTTTGTGGTTGTCATGAAGGCCATCCGCAATGTTCTTACCACGGTATGACTTTGGCAAAGTCAGCCCTAGTGACTTTGCAACTTCAATCATCCTATAAAGCCACAGAAAAGTCAGTTACTACCTGCTACAGTGTTACATGAGATGGAAGATCTTTCTAACATTTAGGCCAGTACATCTATATTTTCCATCACAAGATTGCAACTACCTGGCCTCGGTTAACCCCAAGTCTCGATGCAATAACGTGAGGTCGGCAGTCATGTCACCCATATGGAGCAGCAGAACCAGGCAGTGTGCTGCTAATTTGGAACGCATTGAAGAAGACACCATGTTGTGGACTCTGAAAGGTGACACAACATGTTATTTAGGAGGTTTCTGATGCTGTAAATAATATTAGTGAGTCAATAAAAATCAATTAGGGCAAGATCACCATCATACTTCTGATCTTTGAAAGTCTCCACAGTGAATGTCCTGAGAATTTTGTTTTGCACAATGCGGGGGCAGCCTTCCTCCATGCCAACTATAAACACAAACACGTGAATCTTTGAGAAAGTGCTGCTTTTTCAAGGGTGATAAATAACAAATGGTGAGTTCACTAACACTTGCGGCTGATATTATTCTCCCGTGACAGTTTGAGAAGCATGGAAAGGTAAAAAGCACAGCATGCCATCTTCTTTCTGGCTTCTTCGTCACTGGGCAGGTTCTCAAGGTGCTTCACGACGGACAGAAGCCTGAACCGAGGGAAATTACAATCAAAAGTTTAGAAAATACAACACATTTTTGCTTCAATTCCACTAAGAAGTACAGTTGGGTCAATTCAAGTGAGCATTTTTTTTCAGTTGAGGTAAAAAGGATTATTTTAATTGGTCCGAACAATTGGTTTGTGTTAATTAAATAAACCGACATTCCTGAGTAAGTGCATTTAGGAGTGAATTGAGATCATCTTTAGGTCCCATATAAAGTATTTGTATTGAAATCTTTGCTTGGCTGTGTGCTATGAGATTTCTCTGATGTAAAAATGTATATTTATGGTTGAGGAACACTGGATTAGGATTTGCCATTCAGCAATCCCGTCGCACTAATTGAATGTGAGCAGTGCAGTCAACTGAACTCGGTGGAAACATGACTTAAATCATCCTACCCTCCCCTCTCTGCCATAGTCTCCAGCTCTTCAGAAGTGAGGTCAGCCATGTTGAAACCAGCCTCTTCCAGAGCCTTGAATTCCATCGGACTGAGGACTGTGTGTATTCATAAAGGAAAAAACAAACAAACGCAGATTCAAACACAGTTGAGGTTTCGATGTCGACGTCCCCCGCAAAGGGAGTGCACTAAATTAAGGATACGTCCGTCCAATGGGTAAACGTCCTCAGGTGAGTCTGCATCTGCGTTATATGGAGGAAGGTGGGGAGTCAAAGCTGCATTCGACTCCATGTCGGCAACTTCCTGTTGCAGAGCTGTGAAAAAACAAAGAAACAAAACCTGTCTTTAAAGAAAAAAAATCATGGAGTTTATGCTTTTGGATTATTGTTTAAGGCATTGCAGTATTGTCATTATCATGGGAATTTGGGATGGAATCTTTTAAATCATTGTGAAGAACGTTACCATTATTGATAGTGAAATGTTCGAATTTGATCTTTGATAATTACTTATTAATAAGTACTCAAATGCATTCATCACTATGGTCATCTTGCTTACCTTCCACACCCTTCTCATTTATGACAGTATTGGCAGCCTTTATGACCGCCTCCTGCAGCATGTTACTGTCCACCTTGTTCAGTCTGCGAGAGGTCAGAGCTTTCTTCTGTTTGTTGGTACCGAACGCCTCTATCAGAGAATCAACCTGCGCAGAGAGTTTTTGTTTTCCCCTTCTTGAAGGTATCATTGAGTTTGAAATGTGTCACATCACTAAGTAATCTGAACAAAAACCAATTGATACCCTAATCGAAGGAGCTGCTTAAACAGTATTACACTGTTGGTGTTGTGTAATCATAAGGTGCAGTTATTATTTAAGAATATGCTTATTCTTTAGCACATTGAAGAGGAAATTTGCGTTGCCAAGGTTGAACCTCAATTTACCACTATATCCCAAATACTAGTCCTTAGATCAATAAAAAAGGAGAAACTGTGGTACCTTTTCCTTGTAAGTCTGTTTTGTTTCTGTATTATCCATCCCCGTGTCTTCTCCTGGTGAAAAGATTCATTTTCTTAGGCAAAACGTGCATAATCTTTATAAATCAGTGTCAAGCAAAGAAGAACAAAATACTTTTGGATTCACAGGTTACATAGTTTCCTCTTACCTGGTATAACAGGTTGCATGTTGAAGACCTGTGCACTATGTAGTTCCATTTGCATGGATTTCTTGTTTAATACTCCAACATAATAACTAAACAAGAAAATTACGATTTCACTTAAACAATAACAATACAGTTGAGTTAGTTGCAGAGACGTTCTTCATCACCAAATGAAACCTACTTGCAAAGAGTGTTGCATTTAAGGGCTCCAGTTCCGAAATTTTGCCCAACATAGGATAACCTATTTGAGTCAGCCACCTAAAAAAAAGTGAAAAATAAAAATTGGTTTCAAGAAAATTCGAACCTAAAAATGAACAGGAAGAAATAGACGTAATTTCTCACCAGTATCCGCCTAGTTTTTTTTCGGGGGTTAACCATATCGGCACTCCTGTACATGCTGAAGTCCAGTTTCTCTGCATTTTGGACGCTGCCATTGGAAAATCGAACTAAAGTACATAATAATAATAATTAGAGGGGAAGATATAATCGACTTTGTTGGCCAGTGCGAAAGTAAAGCATTGTACAAGCGCTAACTTGAACAGATTAGATTCTCACAACCATAAGCAAAGGAAAGAAAACTTAAAAGGAAGTAACAAAACGCACTCTAATACAGTCATTACCTAGATTAACAAACTCTTAATATAAATATATATACATAAAATTATTACATAGCACTGCTTTATCCGTGTCTTGCTCTTCCTCGCAGCACACTATCGAACAGGAGGCCGCCATCTTTGTTGTTTAGTGTGGCAAGAGGAAAACAACTTCCGTTTACGTCATCTTAAAAAAAATCGAAAAATTTATTAAGAGTAATAAGTCTATTATTTATGTTTGTACTTTCATTAATTATTTATTTTTCTGTCGAATTTTAGTTTTTAATATTTAAAAACTGTTTACTTGTCCGAATAGGCTCATTGCCCGTTTTCAACTTTCATCAAAATGAGGGGGAAATATGTAAATGAAGAAAGTTACGTGTGTTTGAGATCTTGATCAATTGAAATTTTGGAGACAAC
The DNA here is from genome assembly GCF_054491065.1 of Syngnathus leptorhynchus. Taxonomy (NCBI): domain Eukaryota; kingdom Metazoa; phylum Chordata; class Actinopteri; order Syngnathiformes; family Syngnathidae; genus Syngnathus; species Syngnathus leptorhynchus. Next base: position 12,481,126 of record NC_141199.1, on the reverse strand, counting down.
AAATGTCAAGCAAATCAATTAAACCGTTTTTTGGAGGTCAAATGTATGGCTAATGTCTGTCGTCTTTAAGAGTCTGCAGTAGCGTTACCTCGTGGTCAACCATTGAACTGCGGATGCTCACCTCAGCGAGGTCAATGGGAACAGCGCCGCCCTGTGAGTCTGGTCGGGAAAATCTGTCTGAGGAGGGCAATCAAATAGAATGACTTTGTATATATACTTGTTTTTAAAAGACACATATCTGTCGCTCTCTGTTCCATCAATAGTTTTTATTCCTACCAGTCCCAATGGATGCAACTACAATGCGCTGAGGACGTAACAGTTGCTGGAGTGAACAAGACCCGTTTGGCTCTCTCGCCTCTCACAAGGCAGACTGCCATAGAAACGAGTAAATCCCCAGGGGACGTGGATCCTGGCGGTAAAGATTTATTTTAACCAGCTTGGACGACAGTTCAACTCATCGAGACACTTAAGTTGCCGATTTAAACCGACGCAACATCAATGTGGCTGACTTAATGCTTCTCCTCTCATCACCCTGCCCTGCTGGCAATTAGCTGGTCAATAGCCAGCTAACTTTAGCTTCGCCAGGGCCCGAATTCCGCTGATTTTTCATCGATCTTTAGGCTGGTCAAGGTAATTTTACGACATCCATTTTTTGCTGTGTATTTTTAATGAACTGATCCGTTACCTGTGCGTCAAAACGAACTAGCTAACTGTTGACCATATATGTCAATGGCACTGCTACAAGGCTATCGTCTATGATGAAAGGATGCTCTTGTAGTTTGGACAAAATGAGACTTATCTTTAATAGCCAAGTCGATTTACTGGGACACATCGGTGTATATGGATTGGGAACTGTAGATAAAGGTATTGTGACACTCTCAGGAAATTGAGTAGATCGACCAAAGTAATAGTCACTCGGGGGATTTGTTGTTGTTTTTTCTACCATCTATCGATCTGCCGTATTATTTCACATTTTTAGGAAATGTATTTTTAGAGCTGGGTCCAGAGTGCAGTTTTCATAATTTTGTGTGTAATAAGTGAAATTCAGAAATATTTTTACAAATCTCTTGAGCAAGAGTAAGAAAGTACTTTGTGAGAAACTACTCAACTACTGAGTAACTGAGCTAAAACAATAAAATAAACAATATTTTTTATAAAATAACATAGATGAAGGTGATTTCAGCCCAGTCTATTTTATTACCACTTGTTCAACAGTAGAATATGCTCACCAGGTAGCGGAATAAAATGTGAAATGTTTTTGTAAAGATGAGACAAAAAGGCAAAATGACAACTGACTGGAATCCAATACAACAGCAGATGAAACGGAATGTCGTAGCTCATCTGCCATGAACCTGTTTTTATCCTGTCGCCATTAGGAGCATGGACTTCCCAAGCCACTTTGAGCAGATCTTCCAGCAGCTCAACTATCAGAGGCTGCATGGTCAGCTGTGCGATTGTGTCATTGTGGTGGGCAGTCGACATTTCAAGGCCCATCGCTCCGTGCTGGCGGCCTGCAGCACCCACTTTCGAGCATTGTTCACGGTTGCAGAGGGAGATGCCAGCATGAATATGATCCAGCTGGACAGCGAGGTGAGAAGGCTGGTGATAAATGGAGTGGTAACTCCATGTTCCATCGCAAGCTGTTACGCGATGCTGATTCGACCTCTGATTTACTTGGATATTTGAATTGCACCTAGAATGAATAATCTCCAGATTTCTATGAATTGTTCAATTCACTCAAGACTCAAGACTCTTATTTGTTTATCGGTGTAAGTGTGAGCGAAAGTGGTTGTTTGTCTGATTGTCTGGCGACAAGTCACAGTGGACCTGGCCTCTCGCCCAAGGCTGCAGGGATTAGTTTGCAGTCCACCTGAGACCTCACCTTAATGAGAAAAGGCGCTGAAGAAAATGGATGATTCGTTTCACAGTCTAAACAGTTTCCATTACTAAACCTTAAAGGATTTAGATCGGTGGGTGCTGCTAATATGTGTTAAATCTGGGTTTGTTGCTGTCTTTTGAGATTATGGGATATGCAAATGAATTTGACTTAACTCATTAACTGGACAGGCAGGATTTTTTTTTTTTATATTGGTAATTATTATCCAATGCAAGGCATAAATTTACTGTGTGTTTGCAGGTGGTGACCGCAGAGGCATTTGCGGCCCTGGTGGACATGATGTACACATCCACCCTAATGCTCGGTGAGAGCAACGTGATGGACATCCTGCTTGCCGCCTCCCATCTGCACCTCAACAATGTGGTCAAAGCCTGCAAACACTACCTGACCACGCGAACCCTACCCATGTCCCCGTCATGTGACAGACCCCCGCCTCACCACCAACAGGAGCAGCAGAGGCACAGGCAGCAGGTAGCAGACTTGGGGAACCCCCCTCTAGCCACCAATGCTAACCTGGCCGCAAATGCCGCCACCTCAAAGTTGCAGCGCTCCTTCTTGCTGCAGCAGCTCGGCCTCAGCTTGGTGAGTTCCGCTTTAGGTGGGATTGAGGAAGACAGGGTGGGCGGCAGAGTGGTGGAGCAAAGAGCCTCATTCCCTATACGTCGCTTCCATAAGCGCAAAGCCTCACCGGGCCTAACAGAGGAGAGGCCCAGACAGAGACAGCGTCCCTCCGCCCCAAACTTGGGGTTACTTTCGGAAGAGGGCGCGATCGCGGACCGAGAGGAAGGAGGGCTTCTCTCGCCTGATTCCCACAAGATGGGGGATGACTCCAAACTGGATGCAGGCATGCTGTGTGCCCCACAGGACGATCCTCAGATGCCGAGCCAATCAGATAGTGGCCGCTGTGTGGGGAACGACATGGGGATGATGCAAGGAGGAGTGGGCAAGGAGGAGGACGTAGAGGATGGGGACCACCAGAGCAACAGGGTGAAGATCAAATCAGGGAGCGAGGGGGAGGAGGAAGAGGCAGAAGAACCAGAACAGAAGGTAAGTTTTGTTGGTTTGATGAAGCGTGTTTTGTTGGTTTAATGAAGCCTATTTTCTTTTTTTTTCCCCCAATTTAAGGCCCAAATTAAAAATGTGGAATTTACGGTAGTAAAATATCACAAATTGCCAAAACATTTCCTGTCACGTGAATGTCCGCTGCACCTCTGGTCTTTTTCAGGTGCTTGTCAAACAAGAGCCGCTGAGCTCACCCGAGCCCGCAGACGAAATTAGTGACGTGACATCACAAGCGGAGGGCAGTGACCCGGCCGAACCAGTGAGCCAGGAGGAAGAGGAGAAGGTGGAGCTGAGTCCCGAGAGCAGCGACCGCAGCTTCACCTCAGAACCGCAACCCAGCTCCAACGCGCTACTGCAGTCCGGCTCCCAACTTCTCCTCAAGAGCGGCATGGGAAGAGGCAGGGGAGGTTTTGGGTGTAGTAACTCGCTGAACAGCAAACCTGATTTCAGTATTTCCAACTTCCTCGACCAAAAGAATTTTGGGAGCGGTGGCAGTGGTTTGATGGGTGGAGAGGATGACCTTCCCAACACCACCACTGGTGATGCTGTTGCTCATAATTTCCTGTTGAGACAGGAGGCTTCTGGACCGTCCGGCTCTGCCCCGTCCTCGTTGCTACAGTCCAGCCCACTCAGCAGTCAAGGTTGCACTCGTTTTGGAAACAACATAGAGGCCGATTCCCTCTTCCTTCGCCCTCTACTTGACGGTTATGGGAACCCAAGAGGAAGTGGGGGCAGTGAAGGGCGCGGAGGTGTTGATCCTTATGGTTTGGATTTCCAGCGCTCCAGTCTGGGGCTACACTCCCTAGGGCGACCGACACGAAGTGCTAGTGGAGCCACCCCCGCTGTTCTGGGTTACCCCGGCTACAGGCGCATCGCCCCAAAGGAGGGCGCCGCCCTCCAGGATCCCGCCTCCTCCTCGTCCAGCCTGGCGAGCCCCATGCTCCTTAACGAGAGTTCAGGCTACAACATGACTAGCGGCAGGCCCACCTCACTCCCTCCTCAGCTGACACGCGCCTCGGCAGACGTGCTGTCCAAGTGCAAGAAGGCTTTGTCGGAACACAACGTCTTGGTGGTGGAGGGCGCCCGCAAATACGCCTGCAAGATCTGCTGCAAAACCTTCCTGACGCTCACCGACTGCAAGAAACACATCCGAGTCCACACGGGAGAGAAACCTTACGCGTGCCTCAAGTGCGGCAAGCGTTTCAGCCAATCGTCACACCTCTACAAGCATTCCAAGACCACATGTCTTCGATGGCAGAACAGCAACATGGCCAATGCGTTAATCTAGAGCTCTTGAGAAGGATGCTTGAAGTCAGTCTTGATCACATGCGCAACAAGCATAGTGGTTAGGCATCACATTTGAAAAATTGTCTTGAACAAAGTTAGCTAAAAGCATCAAAGCAGGACTGGTAACATTTCATGATTGTTAGTTTATTAGTCAGACAATGCATCTCTCTGTGGACTGCTTAGTGGAGTTTTCCATACAGCCCCAGAGACTTGCGCAATCAGTAAGATAGGTTGTCTTTAAAATCAACGAAACCCCGATTGCCGGGGGATACCTTTGCACCTTTGACTTTTCGCTTTACTGATTGGACTTAGCTACCAGAGAAGTGTACCTGTTCACTCTTAAGTGCGTGGTATCGTTTAGGGTTTATCACAGTTCACTAGAAAAGGCAAAGTGCACCTTAATTTGCATTCAGAAGCATGACTAGAATTTCTACCTTTAATTGTTACCGATGGGGGTTAAAAGCAAAGCAATGGCAGCATTGTGTGAAGGAAAACTGCCATTCAGCAAGAATTTCAAAATGTAATTATCCAGCATTTGCAGATCAATCTTTTTTTTTTTTTACAAAGAACACAAATGTACACTATAAATGTTTACTGTGCTTCATTTCAGTGCTTTCAAATGTGTCTTATGCATCTCACATTGTGCATGAGTTAGGCAGACAAATTATTGCTCCTCTTATAGCAAATAACTGATTCTCAATTTGTCTCTTATGACTTAGGGTGGGCAGCGTTGTGGCACTCTGCTCCTGCCCCCTTTTGTAATTTTATTTTTTAGTCCAATCATTGACTTTCCAAAATAGGTTTCCAGTATTTGCGCTGGTTTTATGTGTTCCTCTACCTGCAACCAGTTGACCCATTCATTGTACAAGGCTTGTTGCTTCTTGTCCATCCTTAAGATCACATAGCCTTATTAAAGATGCCAGCAATGTGGCAGGTTGTAAATAGGATCAGAGTTGTTGTTGAATAGAAATCATATTCAGTCAGTGTTACATAAGTGAACTGAAATAGAGTTTAAAAAATGTGGATTAAAACAATAAGTTTACTTCTTTTGTATCACTAAATGCTCTGAGGATCACAATCATTCCTATTTTGCACCTTATTTGTACTGAGGAATAATTTCCAATGAGAATTTAGTTGGAAACCTTATCAAAAGCACTCAAAACGTCCAACTGAAACACACCTGAGAAAAAAAAAAAGAAAATGCTGTGTTAGCCACAAAATGTTTTATTTTTATGTGTATTTTTTTTCACTGGTTCTAAACACGATATTTTTTCTTCAAAACCTACCAGAACACGTATGAACTTTAGTGCTCCACAAATTCCGACTGAATTCTTGTGCAAACACGTTACAGTTTAACTCTACCTACACAACTCATTGTTGTAACGAGAAGCCGTTGAATTGTAGTAGTCTAAAATATCAAATAACCGTTCACTACCGATAGACCTCTGTGTCTGTGTTGCTCACATTTCATTTCATTTGAGCGTCAGAGTAGTGAATGATATTGTCCATTACACTTTGCAAAATAGATGCTTGGTCCCAACAGAAATGATGATCCTTTTTGCTTAAAAAGCTTTTGTTGATCAAGGGTAAACTGTCAGGATTTCTTGTGTTCATTCCTTGTAATGTCAACATCATGTGACCACAAGATGACCTAGGGGTCTTGTGGATTGTAAAGTCCGTTCAGTTGTACATGCACACTGAATTAAAAAGAAAAACAATGAAAAATTGTTGTGATGTATATATTTTTGATGAGCATCTTTCCTATAAAATTCTAAAATGAGCGGCTGCGTCATTTTGATTTTTTTCCTTTTTTTTTTTTTGCTAATTCTCGCTCACAGTTTTAGCTCTTTAATCATTGGTTCGCCGCGGAGGCCGAGTAGGAGGTTGTTCGCCGCCAGGGTGGACATGGAGTTGCGGGTGCTGTAGGAGGCACTGGCGATGTGTGGCAAAATCACTGTGGGAGGAGCAAACAAGATTCTGTTTAAGGAAAAAAAAAAAAAAAAAAGCCCTTCTCTCCTGGCACAATTGATAAGCTCTCACGGTATATGCAGCACGACAAAAGTTGTGACTCACTGGCCTGAGACAACCATGAACATTTATTAAAAAAAATCTTACCACAGTTTTTGAGGGTAAAGAGTGGATGGTCAGTGGGTAAGGGCTCAGGGACAGTCACATCGAGTCCAGCGCCAGCGATTTGATTTGTGGCCAGTGCCTCATACAGGTCCTCTTGATTCACCACACCGCCTCTAAAAAGGGTTAAGCGAGGTCTTCCTTGCTAACCAGCTTGACTGAAGTACTTCTAGTATTAGATGTGTGTTCTTATTTTACCTGCTTGTGTTGATGAAGATGGAGTTAGTTTTCATCTTAGAGAAAAGGTTCTTGTTGCAGATCTTATTTGTTTCAGGTGTTAAAGCACAACACGCTAACAGGAAATCGGACTGCTTTGCCAGCTCATCAAAAGACACTAGAGTAAAAGGATAAGTAATTTGCATGAGAGCATTTTTACATTCATCCATATTTCGAAGATCAACTTAAAAGGCACCGGACTAGTTCTTACCAAACTCTGCATTAATTTTACTGGCCAAGTCTGGCCGTGGACCCATGTCTGTATAGATAAACTTTTTCACTTTAAAGGGAGCCAAGCGTTCAGCAATAGCCACACCTTGATCAGAAAACACACACTGAGTCAGATATGTCAAAAATATTTGCGATAGGTTGATGCGTTTGTTGTCGGGGGTTCTCACCAATCCTCCCCAGGCCGAAAATACCCACGGTGCTGTTGGCCAGCTCATGTCCGCACAGCCACAGAGTTCTCCATGTCCCCCAACCTCCACTGTAGCCAGAAGTGTTATCTTACAATGCGTGTATTTGATAAAATGCGTGCGTGCATGTGTGTGTGCAAATTACGTCTTGGCTTCATGTGTGGCCTCGATGAGCCTCCTGGAAGTCGCTAACAGCAGAGCAACGGTCAGTTCGGCGACGGCATCTGTCAGAACGTCAGGTGTGTAACCCACACGGATTCCTCTGCATGGATACACAACTTTATTAATAGATCACTATATGATCATCGGGAGACCAAGAAGGTGTGTGTATTGAATAACCTTCTCTTCAACTCCTCCAGAGAGAGATGGTCAAAGCCCACAGACATGGTGCTGAGGACCTTCAAGTTGGGACCTGCAGGAGCACAACCCGCACATTCGTGAGTGTATGAGAGTCTCTGAGACCATTTACGTTAAGCATGGGCAGTCTTCAAACCTGCAGCATCCAACAGTTCGGCATCAATCTTCTCGGTCAGTACACAGAGGAGCGCATCAACACCTTTGACCTTCTGAAGAAGCTCCTTTCTCGGTACTGGGACGTCATCGGAGTCCCACAGCTCAAACTGCACTCTGGGGGCGAAATGCAGATCTTGACTTATTCCATTGCAATCAATGTACAATGCAAAAAAAAATGTAAAAAAGTGAAAATCAAGTTAAAATAATGTTCTTTTTTTGTGTATAGTATGCTAGTCACTGTATGTGGAGATGCCCTTTCATCCACGTCTTATCTGACCTACTGGGTGACAAACAGTGCCCCCACCTCCTCCCACCTTCACTGTTTACTCCACTTTGCACTTTGTGTTTGATTCTTAAAGGTTAGGTACAATGTAGTATAAAATTCCATATAGATACAGTTGCAATAATTTTACAGGATGCTGGGTCACTCACTGTCCAGATTTGTGGAGGATCCTCAGGCCCTCTGGTGGGATCTGACGGGTGACATACACCCGAGGAAGAGTTGACGTGTCCCTATGAATGAAGCCCGCTGGAGCCCGAGTAAGAATCAACGGCTTCACAGTAGCTCGTTGGAGCTGACGAAGTGCAACGCGACTGCACCACATTGCCTACAGAAAATAAATCAGATATGGTGACAGTCAGAAGGATGGTTGTTGTTTGAGGTTGTGTACCTGCTGTGTGCAGACCTCTGGTTGAGTGGGAGGTGCCTGCAGGTCACTAGCCAATATGATTTGAGGGAGGATGTCTGTAAAGTCTGAAGGTGAAGGGGATTGTGTTATGTTTTCATTATGAAGCAAAGTTCTAGATTAATTGTACTTGACAGACATATATACTATTAGACTATTAGACTCTATTGAGAACAACATCTGGCTCGCTTCTCCCTTATATCAACATTCTGAATGAGGCTGAGGACGATGTAAATGTTTCACTGGATTGTTGAACTTTGCTTCTTCAAACAGGAAAGATCTCAAATTCCAGAAGTCTGGACATTCGTTAGTACTGACAGTTTAGGATTAACAATCATTACCATGTAAAATTTGAAAAAAAAAATACATACAATTAAAAAAAAAAAAAAAAGAAATCCAATTAATTGATGAACTTAAAGTAACGTGTTTGTTTTGAAATCACCGTATATGTGCAGATTTTTTTTTCTTTTTTTGCGAAACAAGACAAACTCCATTGTTGTATAATTCAGGCTCTATTCATTAAATGTTAGTAGGTGTTTGATTAAAACGTACCAAAAAATGTGTCACACAAATAGTACACTTTGGCGAGCGCGTTCGACGATCCCAATCACGTGATCTTGATAACCCGGAAACATTCCAAATTTCTGACCAATCACAATCAGTTACTCGCCACCGCTCCTCACGCTCACTGTCAAGTCTCTACGTATGAAAGATTTAATTATTTTACCTACTAATTTAACTAATTATCCTTGGTGTTATTGTGTATTTATCTGCTGCCTCTTTCCACAGTGATCCGCTCTATGAATTGTGTGTCTGCACGTTTAACTAATTTACGCATGCCCAATGACGGTGCTCGTCACCGGTACCAGTCATTGGCACCATGATAGCTAGCTGCACCTACTCACAGCTTTAGAGCTTTACTCAGCTATACTTGAATACACATTTTGTCTTTTGTTTCAGGTAAACGGGAGCTTTTTTGATAGTCTACTAACTAAGTCAATGTTCTATAAATGCCACTTTAACGATAACAACAGTTAGCTGGCATGTAGTTAGCCATTCAGCTACAATACGGTGCGCTGTATTTATTTTTATTTTTTTGAAGGATCAACATTTGTGACAGCTCATCTGACAACTCTTCTGTATTTTAATAGGTCACATCGTTATCTTTCAAGCAGTTTATTTCCTACCCTCTCCCCCCTCCCAGGATGGCCGAAGACTCGATGGAAATAGATGACTCTCTTTACAGGCAAGCAAGGAGACGTCAGTTATTCACTGTTGATAGGGATCATCATTAACTCAAAGTTACGGTGAAAGAGTGGGACATTACATAGTTGCCAGGAATAATGTGTAAGGTAACTACTGACGTGTAAAAAAAAAATATATATATAACAATGTTTTCCCCTTTGTACAGTCGCCAGCGCTATGTGTTGGGAGACAGTGCCATGCACCGAATGGCCCAGTCTGCTGTGTTTCTCAGTGGATTGGGAGGACTGGGAATAGAGATAGGTAGGTTATCGCACCATAGTAACATACACTCATTGACCGCATTAGCTTCACCGGCTGAGATTGTATTAGTTAGTGCCAATACAATAGCTATATGAAAGATTCTGCCCTACAACTATTATAGACATTATTGCCACTCTTATTGTTTACAGTGGCCGAGAGCAATACTACATCCTTCTACGTAGTTGTGCCAAATATTTGTTTTGCCACTGTGAGAGAGAATATTCAAAATGCATCACTGTATAAATCACATGGTGTAGTTCTACTTAATAAAATTATTAAGAGTCATTTTATTTTAGCATAAACTTGTGCTAGCGTACATAATGAAGAGTTCATTGTGTCTACTTCATACGTGACCCAGTAAATGGAGATCTGACTATTGGCGTATTTGTTTTGACAGCAAAGAACATTGTCCTGGCTGGTGTGAAGGTAGGCGCTGGTAATATTATGAATATGGCAGCATGGTGGGAGTAGTGGTTAAGTTAGTCAAGAGTTTCAAATCTTTGCTCAAGTCCTCCTATGTGGACTTTGCATGTTCTGTTTGTGCTTGTACTTCCTCCCATATCCCAAAACATTCTTGTTAGTTTAAGAACAATAGATGTGAATAGGTAGTTGCTTCTACAGTATCTTTTGAAAGTGTTTCTCGATTGCTGTAAGAGATAAGAAGTTCTGAGAATGTTGTGTACCGTATATACAGTCAGTCACCCTCCATGACACAAAGCAGTGTGAAACCTGGGATCAGGGCTGCAACTTCTTCATTCATAAAGAGGATGTGTTGAGCCAGCGGAAAAGGTAATGAGCATCAGAGACAAGACATCTATATTTTCTCTCCCATCACAGTGTTGTACATCCTATTCGATCTTTTCTTAAGGGCAGAGGCAGTTTGCCCGCGAGTTGCAGAGTTGAACCCTTATGTCCATGTTGACACGTCCATCTCCGCTCTGGATGACAACACTGATCTCAGCTTTCTCCAAAAGTATCAGGTGTGTTAGAGGTCGACATCATGCGATGAGTAGAAAGTTCACTGTACAAAAGTGAGTACAGCTGCATCTGTTGAGACTGGTTTGTTTAATTTCCTTTTTTCCTAGTGCGTGATTCTGACTGAAGCCAGACTGAGTCTTCAGAAGAGAGTGAATGAGTTTTGCCACGCACAACGTCCCCCCATCAGAGTAGGCCTTTGAAATACAATCCAACAACTGCAAATCACACAAGTGTATGAAATGTTAACGCGAGCTACACTTTCTCGGCAGTTCGTTGGCTGTGACACATATGGCATCTGTGTGCGGGTGTTCTGTGATTTCGGAGAGGAGTTTGAAGTGCTCGATCCTACCGGAGAAGAACCCAAGGAGATTTTCATCCAGAGCATCACTCATGTGAGCAGTTAAAATTTGACACAAAATATTGAGAGTAACTTTGGAGGACCAGGCTGTATTTTGATGATCATTGCTCAGCAGTCCCTACTGATGCTACAAACTGTTGGGAGAATTTCTTTTATATATTTATTTTTTTGTGCACAGGATAATCCTGGTGTGGTCACCTGCCTGGACAACCAGCCTCATGGCCTCCAGACTGGCCAAAGCGTCATCTTCAGAGAAGTCAATGGCATGATGGAACTCAATGGCACCACAAGACAGGTTTCAGGTATTTGTTTTTATTTCTGTTGTTGATCGTGATGTTGAAGATAAGTGAGAAACTTGTGTTCTTTTGTTTCTATCATTAGTCCTTTCGCCTCATAGTTTTGCAATCGGAGACACATCCCAACTACAAGAGTACGCATACGGCGGGTTTTTTGTCCTTGTGAAAACCCCAAAGATATACACATTTGTGAGTCAAATGCATTTAATAATAAATTATTATCAATTCTCAAAAAATATATACATTTTTGTTGTTTCTGAACTTATCCAAAACATTTTAGGACACACTTGAACAACAGCTGTGGGATCCTCAGGTCTTGACTCCAGACTTCAGTAAACCAGAGGTGACAGATTTCAAAATAAACCAGCCAATAGGACAAAAGTGAATTGCCAATATGTAGCGGGTCACGGTGCCTCATCCCTAATTTCCCTGCCACCTTCCCACCAGGCACCCCTTCAGATCCATGCTGCCATGTTGGCTCTGGACACGTTTCAGGAACAGCACAACAGACTTCCTAACACTGGGTAATCCAAACTTGCCTTTGTATGGAACACATTTGTGTGTGTATGCATTTTCGTCTGAATTCACGAAAGATTGTATTTTCTGTCGCAAGCTGTTTACAGGATGCTGACACTCTACTCGTGTTAACTGAGGAAGTGAATGCAACACTCAGGAACAAAGTAAGTCCCACCAAACATGTTTGCTTTGCAGAAGTATCAAATGTGCTATTCCCGCCTCTCTTACGTTTAGGCTCCTGTGAATGCGGAGTTGGTGCAATGGCTGGCGAGGACGGCGAGGGGGACTCTTCCTCCATTAACGGCTGCTGTAGGAGGCCTTGCCAGTCAGGAGGTTCTTAAAGCCATCACAGGGAAGTTTGCACCCCTGCAGCAATGGGTAGGGCATACTGTCCGTGTCGCAGTAGCACTTGTCCCAGTGACGCAGGTTTATTTGGGTTTATTTGTATATGCTGTAGTTTTATCTGGATGCCATTGAGCTAGTAAAGCCACTTCAGTCGCTGCCTGCTGAAGAGTTTCTTCCTCGGGGAGACCGTTATGATGCACTGCGAGCTTGTATTGGCAAATCCTTGTGCGGGGAGCTGCACAAGCTCAGGGTCTTCATGGTATGTTTTGTCCAGCTCTTAAAAAAACAAAACTTAGATCAATCATTCCGATTATTTTGAGATGCATGCTCTTTTTTTTCTCCCTCGCAGGTGGGCTGCGGTGCCATAGGTTGTGAAATGCTGAAAAACTTTGCACTGCTCGGAGTGGGACTGGCTCAGAGCTCGGGACAGGTGGACGCTTTACTTCTCCTCGTTGATTTTAACCACATAGCTGACTTTTTTTTTTCTCACCATCTGAAAATGTGTTATTCCACATTTGTCTTCAGGTGTGTATCACAGATCCAGACCTCATAGAAAAGTCCAACCTGAATAGACAGTTTCTTTTCAGACCACAGCATATACAGGTGAATGATTATTATGATTAGTCTCCACATTTTCCATTTAAATTCTTATTTATTATTTATTTTGTTTATATATTATTTCTAAATAATGCATATATGTATTATATGGCGTTGTAAATTGAGTTATTAGCTTAATTATGGAACAAATTGAACTTGTGACCCACGGAACCATTGTATTCTAAATATACTTGTCTTAGATGTACACACCATGTTAAAATGTCCACAAATTGTAGTCAATACAACAACACATACTTTTTCTTCTTCATGTCAGAAACCAAAGAGTACGACAGCAGCAGAAGCCACACTTAGGATCAACCCTGACTTGCAGTTGGATGCTCACCTTGATAAGGTGTGTCCTGCTACAGAGAGCATCTATAGTGACTCCTTCTACTCACACCTGAACCTGGTGGTCACTGCACTGGACAATGTGGAGGCTCGAAGATACGTGGACAGGTAGGTCAAGACTAGCCTGCAGAGCCAAGCACTAATTACATTGTGCGCTGTGATAAATAATTCATTCGAATAATAACTTGGATTGTTATTGCACCTTTGAATGGGCCTCAATACATACTTTATTTGACTGTTTTTCAGCCGCTGTGTATCCAATCAGAGGGCACTCCTGGACTCTGGGACAATGGGAACTAAAGGACACACCGAGATCATTGTGCCAAATTTGACCGAGTCCTACAATAGCCATGTGTGTATACGTGCAAACACACTTCCAGTAAATTTCAATCTTTTCTTAAAGATACAGAGTGAATGATTTTTGTTCCTCACTTTGTTTACCAGCGGGACCCACCAGAGGAGGAAATTCCCTTCTGCACCCTCAAATCATTCCCTTCAGTCATAGAGCACACCATCCAGTGGGCCAGGGACAAGGTGGACCCCCGTAAAGCCCATCAGAATTCATATAGCCGCAATATACCAAATATTCTACTTAATGAACACTATTGTCCTCATTTCTTCTTTCCCATCTAGTTTGAGAATGCATTTGTCCAGAAGCCCTCCATGTACAACTCTTTCTGGCAGACGCATAAATCAGCTGAACATGTACTACAGGTGCAAAACCAGACTTTTGTTACTACTCCACACCATGACGCGTTTCTCTCCCGATTGGTTTTTACAATGATCCCTTTACATCTGTGTACAGAGGATGCAGGCGGGTGAAAGTTTGGATGGCTCGTTTGAAGTTATTAAACTGCTTAACAGGCGTCCCCATTGTTGGGAACAGTGCATAACCTTGGCTCGTCTTAAATTTGAAAAGTATTTCAAGAGAAAGGTACGTTTTTCAAGTGACATTTTTGACTCTGCTCTTGTATTAGATATTGTTAGTGCATAATAAATGAAAAATAGAATTTTCAATGAAATGATCTGTTCACTTAGGCCCTGCAACTTCTGCACGCGTTCCCACTGGACACAAGGTTAAAAGACGGAAGTAAGTTTTCAACCAATTCCCATAGAAGCCTATTGTGCACTTGGCATTAAAGCACAACCTCCATCTCTTTTTGTCAGGTTTATTTTGGCAATCTCCCAAAAGACCGCCATCTCCCATTGAATTTGACTTAAAAGAACCCCTGTGAGTAAGCTGCTTTGACATTACTGCTCTTATGTACCGCACAGCTCATCATAGCTCATTGTTTGTTTCTTTCCCTTCAGGCACTTTACCTTTATTGTCAGCACGGCACGACTCTTTGCTGGAATTTATAACATTCCTTACTCCGAGAAGGTCAGATTCTGACTTGTTTACGTGCACGACCGTGCGCAGCACATGCAACACGTACGCAGACGACGACGCCGTCATTGTGGTTTTTCGCTTTTCTTTCAGGATCTCTGTGAAGAGATTGTAGCTGAAATCCTGTCTCGTGTGAAGATCCCCGAATACCAGCCCTCTGTCAAAGTATGACTCGATGTCACTTTGAAAGATTTAACTGTAACGTGTGATGAGTCTCTTGTTTATCTTTGCCCATCGCCTTTTTCACAGTGCATCGAAACAGATGAGGCGGCAAAGAAGCCGGATCAGTTGAAGATGCCTCTCAGCAGTGAAGAGGAGAGAGCGGCCATCGGGCAGCTACAATATGCCATTTCTGGCGACTTTGTTAAAGAAGGTACTTAAGTAAAATGGCTCAGGTTTTTTTTTTTTCTTAAGGCAGTATGCCGGTAACTACAAGAGTATGTATGTTTTCGTGTGACGTGTAGACAGGTTGCGTATGTCGCCGCTGGATTTTGAGAAGGACGACGACAGCAACGGCCACTTAGACTTTGTCACGTCGGCGTCCTCCCTCAGAGCCAACGTGTACGCTATTGAGCCTGCCGACAGATTCAAGACCAAACGCATTGCCGGCAAGATCATACCTGCCATCGCCACGGCAACAGCAGCTGTGGCCGGACTGGTGAGAAGCTCGCTTGATATAGTAGCTAAAAAAAAAAATCTTGCATTTCTGATCATGCTTTTGTAGCCAATATCGTCACACGGAGAATGTCCCATTACATCACACGCTGGATTGTTATGCCTTAGGTGTCCCTGGAGCTGATCAAGATAGTTGGAGGCTTTGGCTTTGAATCTTTGAAGAACTGCTTTTTCAATTTAGCCCTCCCTGTTGTGGTCTTCACTGAGCCGGCACCTGTCAAACAAGCATTAATCAGGTAACATCTAGCCAGATCTTTGAGGTATGTTGAGGTTCGAGGTACAGTGGAGTTGTGGTTAGCCTTCACACATTCCGCCCCAATTATATGCCTCTGACCAAAAATGATTCAAGTATTGTCACATCCTCATGATGTGTCTTTCAGGGAGAACATCTCCTTTTCCATCTGGGACATCTGGACTATCAGCGGCCACGAGGACTTCACCTTGTCTGATTTCATAAATGCAGTCAGGGTGAGAAACATTCTTGCAATTTGCTGTCACTCCCTTTTATTTGGAGATTTCTGCAGTGTTTACGAATGCCATTTCAGGAGAAGTATGGAATCGAACCCACGATGGTCGTCTATGGTGTGAAGATGCTCTATGTACCTGTGATACCAGGACACTCAAAGAGACTGAAACTAACGTGAGTGTTTCATTGAGAACATGTTATTTCATCGTCCTGATAGGCAATCGGACATTAATGAGCCAGTCATTTGAATTTTAATCGGAGTTGGCTTTTTTGTGTCCCTCACTCTGATGCTAATTCAAAAATTGCTCTATTTTTTTTCTCCTAGCAAATAGAGATTTTTAGATATCTTTGCTTCGTATTTTTAAGTTGAACTAGTTTAAGTTTAAGCTTGAAAATGACATCACAGTGCCTAAGAGCATAGGCAACGATCAGTCACACCTTACCTGTTTTCGTAGTTTGGTCACGTGACGTTAGCATTTTGAGCCCATGACCGCCGAGGTTTTTGCATGCAGGATGCAGAAGCTGATCAAGCCATCGGCGGGCCGACAGTACGTCGACCTCACGGTATCTTTTGCTCCGGAGAGAGCCGAAGAAGAAGACCTCGCCGGTCCTCCCGTTAGGTACTTCTTCAGCCGCGACGAGCCCATGCCTTGACGACATCCCGCTTCCTGTCTCCTTCATGTATACCGTCGGAATGACCAGGAAGTGGTCGCTGTACACACCGCTCTTTCTCAGTTAGGGTTCCTGGTTTTCATGCATCTGATCCAACCAGAAGAACATGAAGGTCCCCGGGTAGCACTTAACTGTATTTGTGTACATACAGTATGTTCTCGTTTTTTTTTACTGTGACGATAAGTTTGACAGCGCCACCAATGCTGATGCCTTAAGACTCCTTTTTTGTTTGTGGTACTAAAGCCTGATTTTGAAAAAGTGTTCAGACAATTTTCTCATTTGTGAGTCGTTTTGGCCACATTTAAGGACAGTCGCGTTTGGTTTAGAGGTGTAACATACTAGTTCTTTGGCATCTTCAACCATTTTAGCCACAGGTGTAACAAAAAAAAAGTTTTTACTCGTGTTTCCGAGCATTGTTACATCATTGCCGTCGCTGCTTTCACTTCTACACTTGCTAATTAGTTGCAGAAGGACTTCAGTTAACATCTTTATACAGCTTCACCTCTGGAATCAAGAGCAACATTTTCGAGATTTCATTTCGAGATTTCTGTTCATCCTGGTGTGTCAACGTTGCGTTTATTTACTTCTGGTGACTTGGTGTCTGTTTTCTTGTGTGGATGAATTGTCTTTACGTGTTGCACATATCTGTTGAAAGCTTTTCTACAAGTGTTTTGAAGAGTGATTGTTGAAAAGTAATTTGGCGTTGAGTTCCACCTCTACACACAAACACGTTCTGTTTCACATTATTATTTGCAGTCAATATCCCGAATCAAAACTGATAATGATGACACACAATTCAGTGGTTCAATAAAAACGTGATCATGATTATTTTATTTCATTGCTTAGTGTCATGGATACAGATGTTAAGATTATAGTCCATTCAGTTTAAAAAAAAAAATCTCAGGTTGACAGCATTCAAATTGATATGTTCACCCAGTCAATTGACTTATAAAAGTTCAGTTACCATTTCATTCTTTATGCTGTGATTAAAAACATAAATATGACAGACAGTCACACAAAAAAACACATTAAATATCCAACTCTTGCAAATTCCCCCAGCTGGGTCCTGCCTTTACTTTGGCTTTTAGCTTCACATATAGTTTTACTGCTGACTCCATCTCTCTCTTCACTATCTGAGCAACCTGGCAGGAAATAGGACATAGTTATGGAAAAACAATTACCTTATCATATCGTTAGGTATGACACGATAAAAACATTTCAATTCAAATATCACCACTGAGCATAATATCTTTGTAAAGATCTCCATTGAAAGTGCAGCTGTACCTTAGGTGGGTTTAGACTGGTGTAAATGTAGTTATCTTCAACACCTTCCTACCTGTATGAGATTCTCCTCTGCAGTTTCATAGAACAGTTCATCGTGGAGCTGCAGGACGAAGTAGGCCCCTCTCAAGTGCGCGCCTCTCCGAGAACCTACGGGAGACAGTTTTGTGTCACACATGCATATTACACAGACTCACAATTTGACTGCGAGCAAGTTTGGTTATGTGTTACCTGGTTGTGTGTGCTGGTGAGAGAGTGGAGCTTTCGAGTACGTTGTTCTCAGCCGCCTGTGGATATTGATGGTGGCGCGTTTAACGATGTCTGCCGCTGAGCCCTGGACAGTTGTGTTCACTGCTTGACGCTCCGCCTAGATATGAGTTACAAGTTATTAAGGGCTATGCATCATTATACATCAGAATAAGAAATATTCCAATTATGCATCTGCCTGTTTGCCACTATGAACTATCTTGATGCTCATTATGCAAGAAACTGAAACAAAAAAAAAAAAAAAAAAGAGTTAATCTGAATTTTTACGTTGTTGGTAGCACAGACCTGATTCTAGATGAAATTTTTAAATATTCTACAAGTTCAAAAGGATTTTCCACGATACAGGGGAGAAACATGTTTTTTTAAACTCGACTCAAATGCATACGTGTGCTTTGACGTGAGGATTTGTGCTGGTGATTCCAGGAAGGTATCTGCGACGTCCCATCAGAGTCTGAACATATCCATCCTTGATGCACTTCTTCACTGTTTCTTTGAGGAAACTGTTGATCCCTACACACAGAGAACAATTTAATGACATCCATGGCAAGATATATATATTTTTTTTTTTTCAGAGAAATGAAGTGGAATTGACGATGATCTCAGCTCTAGTGTAAGGAGATCAAATGGTACCTACCTTTGTATCTGGCCTTGAAACTCTCGATATAGCAGGCCGCATCGTCCTCGTCCACGTCCATCTGCTCTCCTAAAGACTTGGCCCCCATCCCGTAAATGATGCCGTAGCAAATCTGGGTAATCAAAGACACCAGACGTGAGGTTTGAGTGATTTGGACACGTTGTCACGTGTAAGCGCCGAAGTACCTGTTTGGCTTGTTGTCTGAGGTTGTCGTTGACAGCGTCCGGGTCGACGCTTTTCCATTCGGCGGCGATACAGCGAAACACGTCGGCCCCCCCATTCAACACCTAGCATAGACACACACACAATCATTTATTTCTGCTTCTCTCAAGAGTTGACCTCAGTCCAGACCTGCAGCAGACGTTGATCTTTGGACAGGTGAGCCAACACTCTCAACTCCAACTGGGAGTAATCGACGGCCAATATCATCCCACCTGCAGCAAAACAAAGGCCATCACAACAAATGTGAGACCAGGAAAGATCATAAGTGTCAAGGCACCACGTGGACTGAAATGCATCACGCACCTGAGAAAGGCACAAAAGCGTGTCTCATGCTGACGGAGAAAGACGGGCCTCGATCGGCAGCATCACTGGGAACTGACGGAGCCAGAGAACGTCTCTTCCTTCTGCATCATAACATTTTCTTATAACTTTTGCACTTTAAAAAATTGCATTCTACTACACCGTCGTGTCAATTTGAATTTAATGATTGGGTCCGTTTTTGAAATGTCACATACCCATATATGCTCTTGTAGAGTCCATCTTGTGAAGGCGGGCTCTCTCCCACCACAGTGGGCATGTCAATGTCAAAGTCTTTGGGCACGTTTTGGATGTTAGGCTCTTTAAAGCTCACTCGACCTAAATCAATAGAAAAAAAATACGGAATATTTTCTATGATGATCCAGATGCAGTGACCTAGGTGTGATGTGAAGACCTGTAGCCGTGTGCGTCTGGGCTACGGGGTAAATTCTATCCATGGCCAGTGTCGTGTGGTACTGCTTCTCCCTCTGCAGCGGGAACACCACTTTAGTCAAAGCGTTGGTGATCCTCCTCCACTCCAGAATCACGCCCGGGAGCGGATGTAGAGGACGCAGCTTCTCTAGAACATCCTGAAAAGAGCAGTTGAGTTTAGAGGGACTCTTGGAAATCTTTTTATTTATTTTTTTTGGGGGGGGTAGCGGTTCACCTTAGTCGTGCTGAACTGCTTTCCGAGTCGAACTCTGCCTCCACCTCTGCGGGTGTAACCGAGAGTTTTCTTGGTCTTCGACGGGGTCACGTCACCGTTTGGAGGCAGATGCAGCTCTAAGAACAGAATCTACAAAAGAACATGCACCATTTGAATTTCAATGACACTTTCCAGAAGTGGAATAAAACAGCATCTGACCTGCGCTATGTCGTCGATGCAAGTGAGGGAGAAGGTGTGTCCCGCCAGCTCGTACGCTTGTGATTCCAGCGCTGCCAGTTTAGCTTGCATCACATGCTTTTGTCTCTCACACTCCTCCACGCTAAAACCCACTCCGTTGAGTTCCAGCAGAGCCAGACACACCTGCGAAGGCATCTCCACGCTCCTAAAAGATTCTGGACAGGCCCGTGACAGGAAAGAACATGTGAGAATTTCCTCATCGTCAACATTCTTACATCTTAACCGGTCCTACCGAGCGTGCCGTCTTTGTGGAGAATAGTTCTGAGATGGTCCATGACGGTGTGTATGAGCACACTGGAGGTGGCCGCTCTTACGCGGGGACAGTAGGTATGTGCATTCCCGAGTCCGTCCAAA
This sequence comes from Syngnathus leptorhynchus, assembly GCF_054491065.1. Classification (NCBI taxonomy): domain Eukaryota; kingdom Metazoa; phylum Chordata; class Actinopteri; order Syngnathiformes; family Syngnathidae; genus Syngnathus; species Syngnathus leptorhynchus. Next base: position 12,460,816 of record NC_141199.1, on the reverse strand, counting down.
AGAGGAAGCTCTTCTGGACAGTACACAGTGATCATATTGGCCAGAGTCCTCTCATCAGTGCTCGGGTCTATCAGCCAGCATGCCACCTGGAGGAAAAACATCAGAATAGAAAGAACGCAAATGTTTTTTTTTTTGTTTACTCCGGTTGAGGATGCCCCCCCCCTCCCCTCACCCAAAAATCTGCAGGTAGAGGCTACAGCACAGCATACCTTTGGGTCTTCACAGTTTCCCTCCAAGCTGATGCCGCAGCTCAACACCAGCTTCTTGTACACCTGTATGATGTCATACGCAACAACGGCGCCGACTGAAGTCCGGCTGAGAAGAGCCTTCACGTGCTCCAACCTCTCACCCACTGGCAAACTGTCATCCAGATCCGGTGGGGCGAGACTTAAACTCAAACCTGGGAAGCAAAGAAAACTGGATGACCTCAAATCCTGTGTGTGTGCGTGTGTGTGTGTACCTTTGTTCTGGTTTCGCTGAAAGGATATATAGAATGCATCTCTCGCTCCCCAGCAGACTGACAGTCCAATTAGCAGAAGTCCATCACTGCCTCTTACAGGAAAACCATCAGCATCATGGAGCTTCTCTTGTTCTGTTTACACAACGGGCATCCACACTGTGCTCTGACTGGATTTATGAAACACACATTTCCCAGCAAATGCAAAAAAAAAAAAAAACTGCATTGCTTACCTCGCTTATGTTTCCCTTTTATTTCCTCTTTGGGCTCCTGCTGGTGTGCAACTTTTTCACAGGCCAAAGCCAGAGAAAAGCGTTCTTTAGTTTTCCACTCCTTGACAAAGGTCTCAAAAAGGCGCTTGTCACTTGAAACGTCGATGATGGAGAACGCGTTAAAGTTGCTGGGGGAGAGCGCTTCGTCCTGGGAGAGCTGCAGAGAGAAGCCCTCGTAGGAGTCGGACGAGGCTTCGTCAGGAGAGAGACCTGGGTTCGGGTCTGCGGGAGACTGGGGTCGGGACCCGGACGTTCCCTGAGTGTGCTGCTGTGATTCCCGCGTCATACTTTTGGATTTCGAAAAAGCTTCTGGTAAATGACTCTTTTGACATTTTGCAGGTTTCCCAGGCAGGATGCCCAAGGGTGTCGATTGCTTGAGCGGTGGGACGGAGAGAGGTGAATGGATAGATGTAGTGGTTAGCTTTATTCTGGGCGTCACGGGTGGTGTCTCCTGAGTGGGGGGTATCAAGTCACCAGCAGAACCTGGTCTCTCTGGTTCCTCTCTTGGTGCTTCAGGCTGAACAGTATCTGATTGGCGGTTTGTATTGAAAGGCTTTGGGCATTTTCTCCTCCCTTGAAGAGACTTTTCGGGAGTCTCTACATTGCTTGAAGGAGTAATTTGCTTATTATTGTCTATGTGGGCCAATGTACAATTTTGCACAGGTTGACCAGAAATACTGGGCCAGCAATCAAAGATCTCCTGCAGACCAGGACTGCAATAAAAGTTGCTCTGTGGTGATTGTTTTGATATGACATCATCTGATGGTACAGAGATGAGTTCACCTGCCTGTTCCTTCTTGTCGTATTCCTCACTCAGTCTTGTTTGCGGCTCAGCTTGGGCAGATGATAGGTGGTCCTCAGGATGAAGGTCACTTTCCAGCTGAACGGCCTGCTGCCTCTCCAGAAAATGCTCACCCACTAGTAAAGAGTTGCCCCACTCTGACAGATTGAAAAAAGACTCACCCCACAGGATCGCTTCTTCCTTTTCAGCCTCCCGGGTGACGAGGAGCTCGCTGTGACGTTTCTCCTGGGAGGTCAATCGAGGGTGGATGCCTCTCGCTTCCTGACTGACCTGCTCCCTGTCAGCTGATCCAGCCTGGTCCGTTTGGTGCGGACTCAGAGAGTTCTCATATAGGCTGTCGAACAAGAAGTCGCTGCTTCCGTTTGGTTCCTCCACAGCAGCAGTAGTAGGGGAATTACCTTCACGCACATTATTGTCAGAAGAATTCTGCGGAAACATCACAACCCCTCTTAACTACCATTTATTTGAAAGGAGCCGTTGTCGTGGTTCCGGTGGATTTAATTAGTTTTTAGTAAATCAATGATGATAGCGTCACTCACCTGATGACCGGTGTCAAGGATGAACTTCATCTGGCTGTCGGTCAGAGAACGACTGAACGGGGAGCATTTGCCGTTCAGGCCTTGAAGTCCCGCACTTCCTCCGTCTTTGTTACGCTCCTCCACAATAGCTGCCATTGTCTCCATTTGAGTACGACCTCTGTCATTCAAATCCCGCCCGTGTCCATCATTTCCAGCAGCGTCTTCTAATTCTGGCTGGACAATTATCCGTTCAGTCTGGGTGTCCAATTCAAAACTGTCACCAAACGTCTCTTCATTTCGATCCTCACCGGCATAGAGCTCTAGAGATGAACACATGGCCGTCTCCGCAGCCTCCACTCTCCCTCGCTCGGTCTCAGGTGAGAATAATGGGGCTGAAGAAGGACGAGAAGAGTCTGATGTGTCAACTTGTTTATCTAGAGGAAGTTTGCTAAGAGCTTCTTGAGCGGGGTCGGGTGCAAAGTCATCAGCATGTGAAGTCACCTCGATGGAGTTTTGTTGCTTTGTGTCCGTTTGTATGGATTGAAGGACTTTGTTTAAGATCCTCGAATGCTTCAGTTTCCCTGGCTGCATCGGTGATACGTCAAGCCTTGAAGCATGATCAGTGGCTGATGTCTTTGTGTGAACGCTTGGATCTTTTTCTAACCTAGAACTTGGTGCTCTCAAGCGAGGAAGAGCCATTACAGGGAGATCTGATTCAGGAAGTTTTGGAAGTTGAAGCATCGGGCTGGACATAATCTCAGCCAGTTCTTGTGTTATACTTTTAACTGGCTGATGTTTTTGCTTTCTGACTGAAACTTGAAATGGGACTCCTTCCTGCACTGATTTCATCTCCAGGCTTCTCAACTCCAGATTATCTTCAGTTCCCGATTCATCATCTTTGGATTCCTTTCTCTGTTTATTTTTTTCTTCATTCACGCTGCATGCAAGAACTTCATGGCCTGATGTTTCCATCGTGGTCGGGTCTTTCTTGCTTTGCTTCTCTAAATGTGTCTCGATACCCCTCGTGTCAAATTTGCATTTCCCGTGATCTCTTCTAGGTTCAGCATCCACCATCTTATTTGGCTGAACATCAGCTTTCTCTTGTTGGTTTGGAACACCATCGGTCTGATATTGTTGTTGCGAAGCATGGGGAAGCGTTGCTGGGTCCCACTGAATGCCCAGTTGTGCCAAGTCTCCCTGAAGAAGGAGTTTTGCCTCCGACACGATGACAACGGCCGCTTCCTGCTCAGTCAGAGCCCGCCCGCCGCTCGCCCACACGCAACGGAGGTTCCGTCGCTCCACAGCCTCCACTTCGCTCTCATCCACTGCACGCTTGGAGCTGAGGAAGGACAGTAAGACTCAACAGACGTTTTTTCCTGCCCATTTTTCCACAAATCAACCATCCTACCTCTTAAACGGGACAGCGTTCCTCAGTGCTTTCTCCACATCCGCTACCGAGGCCCTGGCTAGCTCGGCAACAGTGCTCAAGCCTTGTGCATAGAACGCTCGTGCTCTTGTCGCAGTCAGAAGGGAAACCCTTACCAAGTCCACGAGCTCACGCTGGACGCCGAAGCTCAGTCTGGTCTGGTACTGTGAAAGCAGAAGCTCCATGTTGCCCCAGCCTAAACGCCTGCAGAACATTGTCACCATACCTGAGGGATGAATACAGCAGCCGTTAAAAAGTAACGTTATGCCTTTAGGGGAATTTAAGCATCTTGACAGAACAGAAAGTAATTTATATCCACTATTTTTTTTAATTTTCTCATCCATTCATGAGTACCTGCATATGTGGCAGCAGACTGTTGAAGAGACTGCAACTGGCCGCGATTGCAACTATATTTTGAGGCCACTGCTCCCAAAGGTACCTCGTTCACGAGATCCTGCAGGACGAGTGTGGTGAAGAACCTGTAAGGAATACCAAAAATGTTTTTTTTTTATTCATGGAAACGGATTTTAAATGAGCATCAGTGTATATAAATTTAGTTTTGAATGTATTAGCATTGAGCTAACTTTGCGCTTCAGCATTCCATCAATCAGCGCATCTTGTAATCATAGCTTACATCTTTAAATAAACGTATGTAATACCTTTTATGGATTGCCATTTGTCTGCGCTGCTTTTCGGTCTTGGCGACGAGTTTCCCCCCGACAGAGCGAGCCAGGAAACCTTCCTGGATGCCCACCAACTCGGCCACTCGCTTCATCGATGAGGAAAGCTGCTCCCATAGACAGAAGAACTGATACCAATCTATTGTGGTCCACTCCGCATACAATGGAGTGATCTGGTGGGGAAAGTTTGCAATTAATAACACTGATGCATTTAGATTTGAAATAGTGTGCTTGAGAATATGTTAAGGGATCCTCAGTTGTCCATTTATTGGTACAATGTGGGTTGGGTAAACTTATTATAAAGAATACCAGATAGAGAACGTGCAGGTCATTTTCCAGCACAAAGCCCTTCATAGCCCGCTGTAGATCTGCAAATATTCCCAGTGCCTCACTGGGAGAGAGGGAAGACGACATAGTGGCAGCGCCGAGTTGTGTGGGACAGTATTGCTCATCTGGAAATGCATACACATCGGTGGATAATTAGGATTTATTTACGATATAGCTAAGGTAGCTAAACCGACCATATTTTGTTGTTTTGACTATTATTATGACTTCTCAATCTCCCTTAGAAAAAATAAATCAGAAAAATATTCCCTGTGGCAAGTGTAAAATATTACGTGTGATGTCCTCCCACTCACAGATGAGGAATTAGTTTGTGTTGAACCAAAATGGAACGTGTCCTGTTATTGAACCAAAACATCTGCTAAAGAAAAACACTTTTGAACACTACTGACCTTCACCTTCTTTTTGGACACTGATAAATTCATTCTCCATGAGCCATTCGACACAGGCCTCGATTGCCCCCTTATTGCTCTCTTCCTCACACTCCTCTTTGCCGTCGCATTTCATGCTAGCAGCCAGAAGTGAACATGAAGCATACAATCTCACATCCTGAGGCGTGCGAGCTACTCCTCCCACGATGATCTGTAAAGTTAGTGGTGATGTAATAATATGACAAAGTCGTAGAGACATTGCGTGATGATCGGACCTCCAGAATGGCTCGCAGCATGCTGGTGTTGACGCCTTCGCCCTCCCTTCTGACCAAGCAGCTCCTGATTGGTTGAAGATGACCTCTGAGGAGACTGATACCTTTCTGACGCTCCGCCTCCTTACACACCAGCACACTCTCACCTGGATTGAGGGAACCACTCTTGATTCAACAAAACGTGATTGTCTTTTGGGGTGTTGTCCAAATACTTTCATACCCGTTGTGTCCACTCCTTTCCTCCCTGCACGTCCAGCCATCTGTTTGTATGTGAGCGGATCCAGCAGGTGTCCGTTGAAGGTCGGGGTTCGAATGATGACCCTGCGGGCGGGGAGGTTGACCCCAGACGAGAGAGTGGAGGTGGCGGCCAAGACCCTGACCATGCCCTGACGGAAAGCTCCCTCCAACACGTCCCGTTCGTCAAATGTCAAACCTGCAGAGACACGTTTTTATTCCCATTCAGCAAAGGAGATATTAATTTTTGGTTCAGTCTGGGTTTTTTTTTAATTGGTTGAGTATTTACCAGCATGGTGAAAGGCCACTCCCCACGGCACAGAGCGCTTTAGAGTCGGATCCAATCCTGCTGGAGTCCGACTCAACTGGGCTATGACATCCAGCAGGCCCTCCTGATCCAAGCACACCGCTTGGAGCTCTGAATCGCTGTCACGTTCTGGAATACATTTACGTAAGAAATACAGTGAAAATGTGCACATTTGCAGCTTCTAAACTAGCCTATATTATTTGCTGAGAAACTAAACGTTGACATAAATTGAGGGAATAAATTAATACAAACAAAAGTGGGCTGCCGCCATTTTGTGGCATTTGGTGGCAATTAAACACCCGTTGTGAGGGCATCGATCTCTGTCATTCTTTTTGGAAAACGTGTGAACCATGACCAACCAGTATGTTTGAGGTTGTAGAACTCTCTGGCGATACTGTCGGCCAGTTTCTCACACCAGTTCTTGGAGGGGCAGAAGAGCAACACGGAATGTCCCTCCCGCACCGTCTCATAACACAAACTGATAATGTGCTCATCATCTCCCTTAAAGAACAAACAGCATCGACGATTAAAACTTTTTTTTTTTGGTTTTTAATTGAGTCACACATTAACCTACGCTCACTATCATTTACCTTTGTCGGGAGTGCTGGAATGAACTTTCGAACCACACTGAGGCTCTTGTCGTAGATGTTGCAGCCCACTTTCAGATGCTCCTGCAAGGGTACCGGTCTGTAGTCGGTCTGGTAAAGCTCTGCGCCCAACCAGTTGGCCAGGAGGGATAAGTTGGGCAACGTGGCACTCATACCTACTATCTGCACCCCTTCAGAAAGCGACCTATCAAAACAGGAAATCTGTCTGAAATAAAAGAATGCACCCAAACACACTCACACACAGAAGACACAAACCCAGCTGTATTTCGCTTCTGCGCAATGTAGCGAATTTTGGTCAAGAGAAGTTCAAGTAGATATCCTCTTCCGGAATCTCCAACCATGTGCAACTCATCCACCACGACCATACCTGAAGGAACAAATATAAACCCGGAAAAGTTACACATGATCACCACTTGCGAGCTGGCTTTTACAGCTGTATTTACCTAGTAAAGCCATGTTGCCTTCTTCTATTAATCTGTTAATGAGAGAGTTGGCCTTCTCTATGGTGCATACAGCCACGTCCACAGCGGCAAAACCACCGGCAGCTGATGTGCTTCCCATGAAGCCATCCACACGCACGCCAGCTTCTTGAAATACGCTCTGAGAGACCACAGAACTGTTTGAACAACGCCATTGACACAAAAGCATTATTTCGCATCATTTGCCTCCCACTCTTCACCTGAAGATAGTGCATCTTCTCTTTGGCCACAGAAACAAACGGCAAAATCAAGAGAGCTTTTCTTTTCGTCTCCAACACACGCTTCAGAATCAGCAACTCAGACACCATAGTCTTTCCAGCACTAGTGGGAGCTATAAAATGAGAAGAATACATTTAAAAAAAAAAAAAAAAGTACTCAAAGTGACTTGTTTTAACGCAGCACAAGTCTTACCAGAGTAGACCAGGTTACCTCCCTGCAGAACTTGACCAAGGCTGAGGCATTGAGCTTGCCAGTCAAACATGCGGGTTACTCCATGTTTGTTGTAACACTTCAAGACTGGATTGGGTAAACCCCAACTGGATAACAACAGCTTGTCTGATTGTGACTCAGGAACACACAAAGCTAAGCCTATGCAGTTGAGAGCACATCGAGAAATCTCAGTAAAATGGGAGGAGTTCATACAAAACAAAAAGATCCATCATGTTGATCTTAGGATGTTTTACCCGGCTGATGTAAGGTGTCATTGAGCGTACACTGCTCTAAGCCGCTAGGAATCGTCAGCACAGAGATGGATTGATTCTGAGATGATTGCTGCAGTTTGGACCTCTTCACAGCAGCAGCCATGTGCGTGGGATTGAACAAGATGTGGTCCCCAGAAACATTATGAGATGGACCTGCATTCATATTCTCATGTCCCTTTTTTTTCTTGTTATACACCCGCTTCCGCCTGCTGAAATACAAATAATAAGACATCACCAGTAAACAGATTTTGCATGAGATGAATGCAAATTAGGACTCACAAAGTGTTTGTTTCCGCCCCTTGATGACGTTTTATATATTTTCTGCGGCATGCAGGAGCTGCTGCTAAATTGTTACTCTTCTGACACCTTGCAGGCTGTGATTCCGCCAAGTCCTCACTGAAGAGAAGCCGCTGAGCGAGGTCTTTGCAGTTGGCTCTCCTAGTAAGTTTCTTGTCATTTTTTTCCCAGTTATTTTCCCGAATGCTGAGAAAATCCTCGTCTGCCTTTTTCTGCGCGTCGGATGCATTATTTCCAGGGTCATTCACTTGCATTACATGCAGGATCTCGGCATCAAGAGCCAGCGTGGACTCTCCGACTGCAACACCCTACAGGATGGAATCAAGAGACCTCTTGTGTGAGAGAAGATACAGAATATAAATATAGTATAATCATGTTCAACTCACCATTGTGCCATTGTGACTGTGAGCTGGCTCATCGCTGGTAAATCGGATCGGGGAAAGTGATCACATGTCAATCATTTGACATATTTTTAAAAGATCCAAAAGAAAACTTACATCTTTTTCTTCTTGATCTTGTGCATTCCCATGTAGCATTTTCTTTTCAAAGGAGAACCACCAAGTGCACTCATGTTGTGCTGATTTTGATGAACGTGTTTGATGATTGCCGTTATTTAACATGACATCGGTTTGTTTCCCGTCGCCGATTTATAAACAACTCTGCAACTTTTTTATCGTTTCACGGAAAACAGTCCGACGGGAAATAAGACTCGCACGTAAAGGTTCCTACACAATTTCGACATGCTGTACACTGTATCTTACAATAATAAGATAACATTTTATGACTCAAATCATTGTCTTCTGATAGAGCAGTTTGGCTATGGGCAGAATATTTGCTGCATAGATTTTGTCGTTGTCCTGTGTGTGTGTGAGAGAGAGAACGTGCGCGCTTGTGATTTACTTCATTCGGATTTGACAGGCTTGGTGCAACACTATTCTCTGCAAGTGCATCGAATGTACAAGATATGTTATTGTCATTTTACATTGACTTTAAAGTTGGATGTTTAGGGCCCAATGGGAAATTTCCCTTGGGCCACAAAAAATGACTCGCTACGCTTTTGAGCGTGAAACAACGTGTTGGAGCTCGTCTGTCATGGAGAGAAGAAGGGTGTGAACACTGAGCAGGCAGTCGGTGGGCGTGCCTCCGCTGCCCCGCCCCGCCCTCTACCCGTTGAGACGTTGCTCAGGCTTCAAGATGGCGGAAGCCCTGACAGCTCAGGAGCTCCTGGTAAGTCTTTGACGGAGTTTACTCCACTTTTTTACATCGTGTGTACCTTCCAACTCGGTGCAGTTAATTGAAGTAACAACTGACGAGTTGCTGTTACATGATATATCACTGATTGTTACGGGAAACAATGAACTGTCATGGCCCGATCACACCCTCCTTCAGGGCGACTGACTCCGGTGTGCCTGACAGCGGTTAGCATAAGCTAGCATAGCAACGTTTGCTAATCCAAACTGCGGACGTTTACTGCAGGTTTTTATTTCTTATTTTCCCCTTAGATGTACACATGGTGTCGTTCGTGTTTAGCGGAGTTGGGTCTTATTTGAATATTTCGATAAACGTGGCGTAAAGTGTCCGTGCAGCTATGGTTAAGTATCCAGCTACCACATGCGACTTAGCTCTCTAGCAATGGCTAACAGTTACTGTTCAGCAGCAAGAGGATTATTTTACAGTGGTGTTTTCTACAATATAATATGTTGGCTGCACACAAAGTGATGTTCGGTTTTAATAGAATATTGTCAGTTTAACGCTACAGGTTCTGTTGTTTTCTTTTCTTTTTTTAGGAGGGGGCGGGGGCTTGTAACAAGTTTTTTGCTAAGAGCTTACTGTCAAGTAGTGTCATAATTTATCGACGAGAATTCTCAGAAGTGACTCTCCCGGTTCTCAGCAGCATGTTGTTGTCATTACAATATTACAAGTGCAGCGTGCCTGTCATCAGTAGGACGACATTTTTTTTTTCACCAAGCCCTTAAATGCAATGCAAAGCAAAACAAGAATGACGGATCACTAATAATATTAAACTTATGAGAAATATTAAACATATGTAGAGATGTATAAGATATCACAAATATATAGCATTCTATCTTTGCCATTTTTTGAAACGCATAAAAGTGATTAACTCCAGTGCTCTATGAAAGGTTCGATGAGATGTGCAAGATGCTGACAGTTTAGTACAGCACAGCGTAGTACAGAGTTTAGGGAATTAGATTTTAGGATGGAATTAAAAAGCTGCTTGGCATGGGGGTTTCCTCTGTCTGTTTGTGGAGCAGGGCAGTGACAGCAGCCTAAAGCTATGGATTGTCCATGATGGACAGTAGACTGTTCCACATCTTATTCTTTTTTCTTTTACGCTACCTTGACAGCACATAGCTAAATTAGTTGTCAGCTCTTCGCTTTGGCCTGGACATCCACTTTTTGATTTCCATATGATGTATTTTATGTGCCCTCTTTGCATCCATTGCAGCCTGGTGATCCTGAAAGGGGGATCCTTCCATCTGTGGTCCCTTCTCAAGGTTTCTCATTTTTCCCCTGGTAGGGGTTTTTGAGTTTTTCCTTGCCCTTTTGGGAGCCCAAGATCAGGGGATGCTTTGAGAATAATTGTCAATTGATTGTCTATGTGAAGCCCTTTGAGACTGCTTGTGATTTAGGGCTATACAAATAAACTTGACTTGACTTGACTTGTAGGTTACTTCCACTTTAAATCCCTTCAACTCCTGATAGAATTTAACTGTTACCGGTCAAAAATCATGTCTAAAGAGTGGCATTTTTTTTGTTGCACACTTAGACGAACAGTATGTCTTGTGCTTGGTCTCAGGTAATGATAATTACCTGTATTGATTGTTGAGCTATAAAATACCGCAGTATCGATTGATGTTAAAATGCAAGGAGTGGACTCTTGTTGCTGAATCAAAGCATGTGGATAGTTCTGTGTCTGCAAACAAATCTTGTATCTGCAATGAGATTCATGGGTTTCTTTGCTTCTCTGAAATTTGCAAAAGTAAAATCTGGTATTGTTGGACGTCATTGCCCTCCTTGTCCTAGTTATAAATTGGAGGACAGATGCGGCTCAGTTGGCTGGTAAACAAGCGGACTGTTGTGACCACTCGTTTTCACCCATGTCATCTTCCACGAAGCACATCCTTGCTGCCAGCATTTGCATCTGGCCTAATTAATGCATGTATTATAGTTTCATCAAAGAAGAAGTTGAAAAGCCTGATAGACTAAATACTTTAATCCCAGGTGTCTTCTCTCTGTTTGGACTAGGCTCTGTTTTTACATTGTACAAACAGGAACGCAGACGAGTCTTTCTCTTTTCCGTCCCTCCCTATCTATTCCAGGCTGTGGAGGAGTTCCTGAGTAAGGTGCGTTGCAAAGAGCAGCTTCAGTGCGCCGGGCTCGTCTCCCAACCCACAGCTGTTAAGTTTCTTATGGCTCGCAAGTTTGACGTGTCCCGAGCTGTCGACCTCCTCCAAGCATACAAGGTACAGCTTGGGACGCCAATGAATGTTCTTGTTCAGAGATACCACAAAGCTTTTCAAATATTTACTACAGTACTTCAAACTAAGGACATTGTGGTTCTCTCTCGCCGCAAATTTATCAGAACACGAGAATCAAAGAGGGGATCATCAATATAAACCCCAACGAGGAGCCACTCCGTTCTGAGCTGCTCAGTGGCAAATTCACCGTCCTGGTGAGTGATGGAGACTGTGAACCCCAAAGTAACTCGTAAACTCAAACTGCAGCGAGATATCTTGCGACGACGATAAGTCTTTGTATGCATTCTTGTCTTTTCATTTGACATGTCATGTTCCCTGCAGCCTGGACGTGACGCAAATGGTGCTGCACTCGCACTCTTCACAGCTCGCCTGCATCGGCGAGACGTGTCCACGCACAAAGCTGTGCTGCAGGTCATCATTTATCAGCTGGATAAAGCCATAGACAGGTGACGGAGCCCACTGCAACCACTATGTTCTTGAACTCTTGAACCTTTATTGAAAGTGCACCATCTTGAACCATTTGTTGATTTATAATTTGTCTTTTGTTTCTTTCCAGTGTTCAAACCCAGAGAGACGGACTTGTATTTATATATGACATGACCAACTCCACTTATGGGGATTTTGACTATGAGCTCTGTGTCAAGATCCTCAATTTGCTCAAGGTAAATACTATAATACATTTTCTGTTGTTGCTCAGAAGATGAAGATCTCAGGGTCTGCCTTCGACATAAATAAATGCATAAACTTGGAACCAAGTCTAGCTATCACAGATTTTTCAGTCTAGTAAGTTGTGACAAGATCTTCAGTATTTCTTTATTATCTACATTGTGTGATATATATATATATATATATATATATATATATATATATATTATTTTTATTTATTATTGTTAATATTTTTTATTTTATTTAATAGGAGCAGAGTAGCCCTTAACCTCAAATTTTAGGAGCACAAGTAAAACAATGATTTGGGCTCACAGACTGTAGCAATATGCCACCATTTCAGGCCATTCTGGAGTGCTCGGTGTACTGTGAGATTTTGGCCAATGCAAAGGTTGGAAAGCACTGGTCTTATTTTAGAAATTCTCATTAGCCCCCTACTGTTTGTGTTCCCTAGGGGGCGTTTCCGGCTCGTTTAAAATGCGTCTTCATCGTTTCCTCGCCTCTTTGGTTTCGAGCACCTTTTGCGGTTCTACGCCTCTTCGTGCGTGAGAAGCTGAGAGAACGGGTACGTCTGTTTTCTGTTTTTTTAATATTAGGTCTTGAAATGTATTTCTTTTTTTCCCCCATCTACCAGGTGTGTACTGTGAAGGCTCACGAACTGGCCAGTCACATCCCAGTCTCCTCCCTCCCTGAGCACCTAGGCGGGACATCCCAGTATAACCACGTGGCCTGGATCCAGTCCTGCATCAACGCAAACATTATGGAGGGTGACACACAAGTACATGACACGCACGACTGCGTGGGAAGCCTGCTGCGCTCTTATAGTCTTGAGAGCGGGGAACCGAGTGTTGACGCAACGCTGACCCATGGCTATTTGAATACCCAGGTGGGCTCTGAGCTCGCTGCGGCTAATGCTAACTTCTATGACGACAGCAACGCGAACCCGCACAACCACTGTGGTGGGGATGAGGGCAGGACTTTGGACAATCCTCAGCTGAGCCCGCCTTCCGGTGCAAATAGGCTACAGGGGAACCACCAGCACTGGAACGGCTCAGCTGGGAGCGGAAACAACATGGCCGCCGTTAGTGGCTTAAAGCCCAATTCGAACATGAATGGTCGTGGACGCCAAGCACCCCCCCAGTCGGACACACCCCCTGACACGCCGCTCTCTTGCAAAGGCGACGCAGATGTCGTGGACGGCCGAATAGACTCGGATCACGGCCGTCGGGGTGAGCATATACAAGAAGTAGATGAGGAGGGTGAGGAAGAGGAGGGCGTTCCACCGTTGCCTCAGAAGTCTTTGCCTCGAGCGCCCCACCAGCCCGCCTCTCAGACATCACTCTTGCCCTCGTCGTGGGGTCCCGATGACGAGGACTGCCGCATGGAAGAGTCCGTTCACACGCCAGATCGGGGAGGTATGGGAATGCACGAGCTGGTGGATCATGTGAAGAGGAAGAAGAAGAAAGGGATCTATCAGGAATATGAGGAGATTCGCAAGGAGCCACCAGCAGGCACCTTTGACTACTCCAAGTAAGATATTGTCAGATGACGCTTATTTTGTCACATAGCCTCTGGTCTAATAGGCTCAATATGAATAATATTCATAATAATGCATCAGATAGTATGTATGGTGCTTTTATGTCACACACTCAAAGCTGATATTTGTTCTTGGGCTTAATGCCGTCATTTATGTAGTCTGAGCCCTTCAGCGAATAGCAAAACTCTGGGAGTACCGTAGTTGAAGCCCGATAATCCAAATTGGGGAACGTGCCCTGCATGTGTTCACCATTGAAGACCTGACAAACCTCACCTTCTCTGAACTCGGCCATAGGTGCTGTTCTTCACTGGTTTGGCTTTGACGTTTTGTACAACTCTTTCATTGACTAATAATCACTCCAGGGCTTCCGCCTGCTTCTCTCATCTTAAGTCAGCTGGGATAAGTTCCAACTCCCTTGTGACCCTGAACAGTGCAAGCGGTATAGAACACAGACAGATGGATGGATGGACACATTTCTCGTCCTCATCCTCCCTTGTGTGTAGCTAAGATCACCACTTGAGATTGTGCATGTTTATTTCCAGGAAACTCTCCAATCAGCTCAAGAACCGGTACAGCGATGTTCTGTGTCTGGACCAGTCCAGGGTCCGACTCTGCCAGCTCTGTGATGACGAGGACGAGGTAATGGTAAATCCATCTAAAGCTGACTGTTGCAGCCTCGCTGAGGACTGTTCCGCCAAAATCTTTTGCTGCGTGTCCTGCAGACTTCGGATTACATTAATGCGAGTTTCATGGATGGCTACAAGAGGAGAAACACATATATTGCTACTCAGGGTAAGAACCACACAATAAGATCTTGATTTTTTTTTTTTTTTTTTTAACTTCATGCACTACAAAACTTGCTGCTTCCATCATTATTTCATACGAGTCTATAATGCTATTTGTGTTCCTCAGGTCCTTTGCCAAAAACATTTGGGGACTTTTGGCGCATGGTGTGGGAGCAGATGGTACTGATCATCGTCATGACGACGAGGTGAATTCTTTTTTTTTTTTTAACCAACTGTTGGAAAAGCGCGCATATGGTGGAGAAAGGGTGTGCCATTCACAACTTGTGCTCATCCATGTACGTACCAGAGTGGTGGAGCGAGGGCGTGTCAAGTGCGGTCAGTATTGGCCACTGGAGGAAGGCAGAACAGAGCAACACGTTTGTTTCCAGGTCACCAATACCCACATTCAGGTCTTCCAGGACTTCAAACTTTCACATCTGGAACTCTATAATACTCAGGTGAGTTTGTATCACCTGCAGTATGAGCAGTCCTCCTACATTTTTTTTTCAATGGCTCTTTAAACCATGTCCGATCGAAAGGTCAGGTGCCTTAACAGTTTCTGGTTTTAGTGTTACAAGGTATTACGATGCCTTCTGACTGTGGTTAAATTGCTCTCCAAAGTAGGACCACATTCATCAAGTATTTTTTTCAGTAATCCTATTTTTGGTCCACCTCTCCTATAGACCTTGCCAGTGTGGCCAATGTTCCAAATCACAAGTCTAATGGTCTTCTTTGTTTCCAGTCTGGGGAGAGACGGGATGTTTGCCACTACCTCTACGTCAGCTGGCCGGACTTCGGAGTGCCCAAGAGTGCATCGGCCATGTTGGACTTTCGCGAGCATGTACTTCGGAGGCGGGATGTCGCAGTCCAGAGTCTGGGCTCCAGTTGGAAGGGGCCTCCAGGGGGTCCTCCTGTGGTGGTGCACTGCAGTGCGGGCATCGGCCGGACAGGTGAATTCAAATATGCACAAGGAGAAAATTATTGTCTAGTGGTTTTACTAATGGGGGTTGTTTGAACAAATTTGAAGCATTCTCTTTTTACAATATTATATAGACTGTTATATGTTCAGTATATAAAAGTTAAACATGGTTACCAGATGCATCATGGAAAACCTGGAAAATGACTGACCAATGTTCCAGTCATGGAAAATGGGGGGAGGGTCAATACATTTGCAAATATTTTTAATTTAAGTAAACATCAGTCTGGTTTTATGGAGGACTAAAACAATCAGAGAATAATTACTGCTGATAGTCTGCATTTTAAGAGGAAATTTAAGTTGAGCGATGGCTCTAATAGATCTAAAATAATAATTCTAGTATTGATTAACTAATGGAGTGTCTCCTTTTGTCTTTAGTGTGTCTGGCCAACTGGCATCCAGCTCCCTTTTTCTATTCCTAATATTGATTTCCTCTTTATCCCCGCATCCTTCCTGGCTTTAGGCACCTTCTGCACACTGGATATCTGCCTGTCCCAGCTGGAGGACATTGGCACAGTAGACGTCCACCAGACTGTGCGACGCATGCGTACGCAGAGGGCTTTCAGCATCCAGACCTGGGACCAGTACTACTTCTGCTACACCGCCATCATCGAATACGCCATGCGCCGCGGCAAGCTGAGCCCGGTGCAGTGGTCCGACTCGGACATAGAGACCGACAGCGAGTGAGCGCCGCAAAGGGGCAGGAAGTCGACCGAATCCGATGTCAGGTGGGAGTGGAAAGATGGGGGCGACGTCTCCACTGCCGTGACAGAGAGAAGTGGAGGTCTTGGTTTGGCTCTTGATGTAATGACGCTCCAATCCGTGTTGGTCCCTCGTGTGAACAGACACGCAGGCAGGGAGACCTGAAGCGCTTTCTAGGAAAACGTGTGGAGTGTCCTGCCAATTTCTGAGCAAATGGCAGGGGAGCTCTGCCTGCCCTGCACTTGTCCTCTTGACAAGAACATTGTAGCATTTTTCTATTGACTTGCACATGAGGCATGGCAAACTTGAACCCACCCAAACGTTTACATCCTTTTCGCCCTCAAACCGATCCGCCATTGTCTTTTTCACAGGGGATGCTTTTGAGTGACATAACTGTGTGAGCCATTACAGAATTTTATTTGATTTTAGGTTTTTTTGTGTCCTATGATGTTTTATGGTGCATTTTCTACATGTTTCATATTGTGTGCATATGTAGACTAACTTTCCAAAGCCAAAGTCATCACCCCGAATGCTCGGATGTATTCCTTATAAAGATATTATAGACTGAAAGCATGTATATTCTTGTAACATACAGCTACATGTATACATCGTTGTGCATAACCTCTTGAAGAAGTGCAAAAAATGCCGCTTTTTAATAAAATGGTTTTAAAGCTGGAGAGTTATGTAGTTAGCCAGGTTAAAAAAAATAAAAAAAACACGAATTGTACTTAAAATGATGTCATGGCAAGTTTGGCATTTGTACTCTTCTTGAATTGGACTATTTTAAAACTTTGACTTCAAACTCTACTTTGAAGTGATTCATCTTCCCTTCTTCTGTAACCCTTTCCAGTATCACTCCTTCCTCTTGAGACACATTCTGCCTCAGGTATTGGTGCCTTCAGGTTGTTCTTTTTGTTTACTGTCACAGTGCAGCAGATAAAGTAATAATGACAGCCAAGCTTGTGCACTTGCATCGGTCCACGACACACTTTTTTTTTGCCTTTAGTGCTGCCACTTAGGAATAATATGAAAGTCACAAGTGGACAACGTTCTGGTTCATCTTATCATTTAACCTCAGGGGCAATTTTGTTGTTGTTTTGGTTTCTTTTAAGATCCATTACTACGTTTTGCATCTAAATTATCATACAAACTATATCTGTATTTTGTATTTTCACTGTATTTTATTCTGCTATATTTGTCTTTGTAAAAAAAAAAAAAAATTACAGGTTCAAAATCATTGAATGTTGGTTGCTATGACACCACAACACTATCATGCGATAAGCCGAACAAATCAGATGGGATTTGAACCATATATATTTTTGTTCTTGTTTAATAACGGTGTGTATTGGAAAAGACCCTACCATGGTATTTTCAAAACTGACTGCGATTGTTCAATTTCTTTTGGGCGTATATTTTTAGGAAGGAGGGTTGCTTGACAATATATTAAAGCGGTAATGGAACAAAAAAAGATGAGATACTGCTGTGTGTTTGGAACGTGATTGATTTGTTAGCATGAACACAAGAGTCGTGAATGTTTTAAGGGGCTGCTCGTTCATTCACGTTGGTGTATTCTGACCCCTCAATGCCAAAGGCCAAGGCTCACCTTTTAACATATCCTCAGCACGGACCACGCAACGCAGCCCGTATCCACGCAGAGTCTCAGGAGCAAATGTCATGCTAGAGCTAGAAAGTGCAAGTGTGTGTCTCCATGTTTTTAGATTGTCATATGAGGTGTGCATGAAAACAAGATCATGTGTCATCCTTGTTTTACTGTTCCCGTGTAAATCTTGTGATTGAATGTTTGACTGGCCCATTAAAGCAATGTTATCACTATCTGGAAAGTCTACAAAGCACATGTGATCTTTTACTGACCGGGTAAAATGAAAAAAAAAGATTCATCTACTGTGGAAATTTTGATTTGCACTGGAAAAAGTTATTGTTATAGGCTTCTTGTTAAATTTGTCTCGATAATCTTATATTTTGCCGACATTTAATTTCCTAGACATACAGAATTTGATGATAGTCAGATCTTTATTATGCATAAATAAAAGTGAGCAGTCAAGGAATGTGAAAAAAAATCTGGTTTTTCCATATATATAAAATGAAAACAGGTTTGTCAATTTTGGACAAAAAGCTCGTTGAATTCATAAAATTGAATGATTACATTTCAACACAAGCTCATAATAGTGGCGACAGTAGCAAGTTTGGCCACATGGTGGCAGTCGGGAGCCAAAGCGGAAGCAGGAAGTTGAGGTTTAATGTGCGAAATTCAAATTGCTCTGACAAAACATTCGTATGTGGCACTCACTTTTCTCCACGTCGGTAGTTTGTTGACGGATTGACCGTTCTTATTTGACGCAACGCCACACATTCTGGTGACCGAGAGAAACATCATCGGTACAAACGTGGGCTTTTTTTCCTAACGTAAGTTCCATTGCTTTTGTTAGTGGTAATCGTGTTGAGTGAAGTTGGACACAATGGGCGAGTAATGAAGCAGTCGTGTAACTTGAACAACCCATTATTTATTATGTCAGGCATTTCAAATTTCCCGTTGGCATTTAATTGGTGTTCTTGGCTGGTTCGGCCGATATTGTGTTCGGCAGGCGGCTGGTGGATCGTGCAGCCAAAGGAGGCAGGAATGCCCGTTGAGAGGATGGAGCCCCGCGGAGCTGAAAAGCTCCACAAATACTACGAGGTTTATGAGACGATCGGCTCTGGTAATTTATTGAGTGTGTGTGTGGAGGTCTTTCTTTTTCAAATTATGGAATTTAAAACGTGTTTATTTTGGGGTGTTTTTTTTTTTCCCCAGGAGGGTTTGCTAAAGTGAAGCTGGGTCGTCACATCTTGACAGGAGAGAAGGTGGCGATTAAGATCATGAATAAAAAGGATCTTGGGGTGAGTGTTTTTGATGCAAATGTTTTCCAAAACAGCAATTATTTTGAAGAATCCAAATACATTACAGAATAGGGAATAATATGGTTGGAAAGTTATCACAATACTCTTTCATATCAATGGATATTGATCTATATCGAATGTATTTTTTAAAATCTTCCAAATAAGGCTCTGGGGCCAAAAAGGCTTCATTTAGGAAAATTATTTAAATTGCACAACTTGACCTTAAATAAGAGATTAAAACTACTATGAAATAGTCTAACTGGTCAATTTAAAGATTAAATAAATGTCTTTAACATGATGTGCTTAGTAGGACTGGATGAATCCCAATGCTTCATATTGTATAACTGATAATTGTTGATTTTTATGCATATTTCAAGTAAATGCTCTTAATTTCCTCTCAGGTGTTTTGGGGTCACAACTCACCTGTGACCCTAATAAGGGTTAGTGTTACATTAGACACAATCTACACACATCATGACAACATAACATTTCAAATTAAAGCATTGTAAATGGGTTTTAAAAAAAAAATCTAATCCACATTGCAGGTGGAAATTACAAATAACATTGTCAATGTTAACTAAAACCAGTATACATTATTTCCTAGGATGATCTTCCTCGTGTGAAGGTGGAGATTGAGGCAATGAAGAACCTCAGTCATCAGCACATCTGCCGTCTCTACCAAGTCATTGAGTCCCCCACACAGATTTTCATGATACTCGAGGTCGATAAACTGCAGTTGTGCATTTGTCTTCTTTGCCTACTCCTTTCTATAATCTGTATTTCTTGCAGTACTGTCCAGGAGGAGAGTTGTTTGACTACATTATATCAAAAGACCGGCTGTCAGAAGAGGAGACAAGAGTCTTTTTCAGACAAATTGTGTCTGCCATGGCCTACGTCCACAGCCAGGGTTACGCACACAGGGACCTCAAACCGGTAAGACCAGTGTGCGTAAATGGAAGCATTTCAAGTGCTTGAAATGCCAACGCATAGGCCTTTGGAAATGCAAATCTCATATCTGCTATCTCTCTTAACATTAGGAGAACTTATTGATAGATGGAGACCACAACTTGAAGCTCATAGATTTCGGCTTGTGTGCCAAACCAAAGGTAAATGTACATTTTTGTGTGCAATCCAATGCATATTACTGCTCAATTTTGATTGACACTGTCAGAGAGGTAAATGAACTATGCATTATTGCACTTAATCACACTGAGAGCAAATCCATAAAGTTTAGAGTTGCTTATTGTATGTGGCATTATGATTAATGTTGTCGTGTGTCACAGGGAGGCCTTGGTTATGAGTTGATGACTTGTTGTGGAAGTCCGGCATATGCTGCTCCTGAACTTATCCAGGGAAAAGCTTATATTGGCTCAGAGGCGAGTTATTCCGTTTTTTTTGTTTTTTTTTTTTAAAGGGGGTTGGTCTTCTCATGCAAGAGTGTTCTTTATAAACCTTTTGAATCTGATTTGGTCCCCCACTGATCAGAAAAAAGAACAATTTTTGTCGGAATGACTGATTTTTAACCAACAATGCTGTGTTCCAGGCGGATGTGTGGAGTATGGGTGTGCTGCTGTTCGCTTTGCTTTGCGGCTATCTCCCATTTGACGATGACAGTTGCGTCGTGCTCTACAGGAAAATTACCGTAAGAGATTATTTTTCATTTTTATTGTTTCATCCTTTGAGTTTTTTCCCCTCAATTTGACTATAACTGAGAAAAGTTTGTTAGTTAGGTTAGTGCATTGGGGCTGGAGTAGAATAAATTAACATGATTGCTGGTGGTAGCAGTCACTCAACCACTAGGGGGCGAACACGTGTTGAAGTCACCTGGCGGTCAACTCCGTGCTTTGTGCTACCTTATGTCACTAACATTAGGTATAAAGCTTATTTAAAAAAAAAAAAAAACTAACACCAGCTGTTATTTTGTATTTCAACGACTATTTTACTGGCCTCTAATGAATGTGCTTCACAAATGTGTTTTCAGAGAGGAAAGTATGATAACCCTGCATGGCTATCCCCAGGAAGCATCCTCCTGCTCAATCAAATGCTGCAGGTATGATGACATGTATCATCAAAAAAGGACAAATAATGATAGTCGGTTTCGATTTAGTTGTAGTTACTATTTCTGTCCTGTAGGTGGACCCCAAGTTGCGTCTGGCAGTGCATCAGCTGCTTGAGCACCCTTGGGTAATGAAAGACTACAACAGCCCTGTGGAGTGGCACAGCAGGCAGCCGGTACCCTAACAAAGAAATATGCACATCTCTTCACATATCTCTTCACATATTTTGCAGTCTGTTTATTTAAAATAAGAAGAATAAGTTAGTTTGAATTGTTTGTGTTTACAATTCTGTTCAACTGAAGCGGTAGTTGTCTTATTTTCTAGCTGGGTCACATAGACGAGGACTGCATCACTGAGATGGCAGTCAACATGAAACGTTCCAGAGAAAGCACCGCAGCTCTTGTTAAGGAGGTAGGTGACAGCTTTTCATATCATATTGTATTTCAGAACTAAGTAAGTTGAGGTACCACTTGCCCTTGTCCTATATTATATGTAAATATGGGCCAAACCAGAAAATATTGTGTTCAGTCTTTCACTGTGTCATATGAGGCATCTGAGAAAGTTTCCTAAATTCTAAGAGAAAGCTCTCAAAGTTACTGTACAAACCAAATCTGAGCGAATTGATCATGTGTGCAGTGGCGGTACGACCACATCACAGCCACATACTTGCTACTGCTGTCGAAGAAGCAGAGAGGCAAGCCAGTGCGGCTCCACATGGAGCCCCACGTCACCGAGGAGTCCGTTTCTCCACTACATGCCCAATTACAGGTTGATCGATATGCAGCTCCCCAGCATGGCTTTCCAGCTCACTGCCTAGTTCTCATCCACTAAAATACATGTTTTTCCTTTTTTCCAGGTTAAGAAATCTCTTCACTTTGCTGACGACGAAGACGCTCCAATTCTGGGTGCTTTGGATCTTTGCTCAGACTACATAGATGATTGCCCATGGGTTCCCGTCTCACGTCAGACACCTCAAGGGGTACGCGAGAAGACCGAACGAATTACAGACGACAAGGTTGGGGGTCAAGTAAAAGATTTAGAAAAAATAATTGCATTGCGATTTATTCATTTTAAATTCCATTCTTCTACATTGCTATGCCAATTTGATCAATTGTTCAGACTGGGGGGAAGGGGGGGGGTCAATGTGTCTATTATCCTTTGCTAGATCAGTGCTCCAATACAACTGTATTTCTACAGAGGTTGCCATCTCCATTAAAAAAAAGGTGTATTCGGAGCCCGCCGCTTGAGAGATATCAAGTGACAGGCCAGCACCACCAGGAGAAGAGGCACAAGGAGCACCAACATGCCAATGAGAACAGAGAGAATGTTGTCCTGCTGGAGAAAAACGCAGACACATTTGCACTGCCTCCACCTCGCACTCCGTCGTCCACCAAGAACAACACGCGCCATAAGAATGTGTTGACCACACCCAATCAAAATTGCACCGGAACCACACCAAAAGGTTCGAACATGATTCTTATTTTACCCTCTTTGTAGCTTTTCTATGATTTTGAAAGTGGCCATAGACGCTTATAACTGTCAGCTGGAGGCTCATCTTATCATGAGGCAAATTCTATTGGCTCAAATGATAGACGCTAATAGAAAAGGTGGTTCATTACAGCCTTAATTATGTGCTAAGCGGAATCTGATGCGGATATTGTCCGCCTGCTGCGCTTTTTTTTTTTTTTTAACCACCTCTCCCTCTAGTTATGGCTGCTCATATCAAAACTCTTGTACTGTATCACCTTGGTGGAACTTAATATCCAAAAGTGACTTGTTTCTGAGGGTAATTCACATGTGAAGTTGTTTTTTACTCCCCCTTTCTTGTGAGGTGTCTCCTCACCTCAGGTCAATCTCTCCATAAGAGTGCTAAGTTTGACTTATAAGACCATTATAAAGTCTCTCCACATTTCACGCACACACACGTAATCAGTTTATGCGTGTGTGTCCTGAGACATGTTGTGACAGGTGTAGCTGTCTGTTTCTTCTGCCCCCTCCCATGTGAGCTTTAGTGATTTTTCTCCAGCCTCTGGAGCTGAGCTCTTGTTCTGTGTGCGTGCGTGTGTGCCTTTTTGTGTGTCTTTTTTTTTAAAGTAACTCTAGTGACCTTCTCCGGCTTCTATAGCTGAACTTTTGTTTTCCTCTTCTGTGTGTATGCAAGTTAATAATCCTTAAATTATGGGTGTATTGCTGTTGTAATCATCCCGAAGTGGTGACGTCACATTCATGTTGAGTGTGTGTATGTGTGTGTATTGCAGCTGTAGGCAGTGGCTCCAAAGAACCTGTCAAAAGAAAAGTGGCAGAGAGCAAAGAGTCCAACACCGTTGAAATCCTTGCCTTTAGTCCTGAAAGAA
This sequence comes from Syngnathus leptorhynchus, assembly GCF_054491065.1. Taxonomy (NCBI): domain Eukaryota; kingdom Metazoa; phylum Chordata; class Actinopteri; order Syngnathiformes; family Syngnathidae; genus Syngnathus; species Syngnathus leptorhynchus. The sequence goes on along the minus strand of NC_141199.1, from coordinate 12,437,581 downwards.
GGCAAGTCTCACTCGAGGAAAAATAAAAAATAAAAAACTGAACTCCGACACCATCTGTTAGTTTTTGTCTGCGTCTTCCTCCACAGGTCTCGCTCTTTGGACATGGCCGGTAGCGGGGACAGCGGAAAGAAGCGAAGGGGAGGGCGAGTGTTTGGCTCCCTGGAGAGGGGCCTGGACAAGGTGATCACCATGCTCACCCCCAGCAAGAGAAGAGCGATGCGAGACAACCCGCGCAAGATCAAGGTACGCTCGCGCCTCCCAAGCAAACACGCTGTTCTGTCTGTGCCGTGTCTTGACTGCGTGCTTCACCTCCCTCCAGGCTCAGTACAACGTGACCCTGACGGGGCAGACCAACCCGGACGACGTGCTCAACCAGATCCTCTCCGTCCTACCTGAGAAAAATGTCCAATATAGCCAGAAAGGGTAAGAATTGTCTCCATCTGTGTCTATCTTCATCCTGGATTTGAATGCCATATTAAGAAATGTTATTTTCCTTTTGTCCAGCTACACCATAAAGTGCAGAACCTGGGATGACTTTGGCAAGGTGACCATGGCCTTTGAACTAGAGGTGTGCCTGCTGCACAGACCCGAAGTGGTCTGCGTGCATCGTCAGCGAATAAAAGGAGATGCTTGGGTCTACAAGCGCCTGGTGGAGGACATCCTCTCCACATCCAGCATCTGAGGCTTTACAAGTCGTTGCTTTTTAATATCAGCAAGCTTCAAAAGAAATATTACATTCATGTGCATCGTGTACAGTCAATTCTTTTTTTTTTTTCATCTTCCACAATTTCTAATTTTGTTTTGTCAGTACATGAGAGAAGAATGTATGAACTTTTAGTGTACAGATCTTTATTGGGATTAATGGATGTTCTTTTACCCCTGAATCTGCTCGATTCAGGTCACTAACAAAAGCACCGCTTACTAATTTGATGTTGTTTTTATGTGTTTACAATTCTTTGTTAGTTTTATGTGGATCAATGTTTGTCAAACATGTTTGTGACAGTGTAAAGGGAGCAAAATAAATGGTTTCTGCATCTAAATGGAAGTTATTTAGTCAAATAATACAAAAATATCCTTGTTTATCACGGAATGGTTCAAACTGTGATAACTCAGTCCCTCATATTAAAGCAAATTTTCAAATGCAGTCATTTACCGTACTACCATCAGTATTCCAACAGCAGAAAAATTCCAAGTGGAAAAAAAAGGGTCAGTCCTGTGTCACCTGTACCTCCATTCCAACAGGTGGCAGTCTAATTCCAAACCTGCAAGCTGTTTTACAACCTGTGCATTTGTATTTTGCAACCTAAGAAGATTAAACGTGAGGAATGCGAATGGCAGAGGACAATAGAGAGACTTTGCAATCTGAAATCATTACAAATGTTCCCGTCTTGATCTGAAAGTCAACCTGCTTCAGGTGTGAGTGTTGGAAAATGAGGCTTCTGATGGCTGTCACTCTCATTGTGCTCTTCTCATGTAAGTTGACAGTATTTTTTTACTTAAATGTGGTATAACATTTGCCACTGCTGTTTGAGACTTGTTTTTCTTTTGTGGGTGACAACAGGGCTGTACAGGGCCTGGATTTTCAACATCAGCGTGCATGTAACCCCATGTCAGGTACATCAGACAAAAAGTTTGGCGTCCTTGTGAAATATTCCAACCTAAATTCTAATATTTCTTCTATGAAATTATTTTTATTTATTCCCAACAGTCTATTCTCATCATTTTATCGCATTTTCTGGGTCAGATTGCTTCAAATGTGTTGTGTGGGTTAGATTTTTTTGTTTTTTTGTCTGATTAGAATGTTTTTATGATTATGAGAAGCCAAAATCTAAATCTCGATTAATTGCTTAGAAGTGTGTGTGGTTTTCTTGCAGGGAGCATCAGTGAGTGACACAGTGGTCTCCCTCCTCTTGTCTCCACTGTCTCTGTACTCCACCCTGACGTCCACTCTGGTCAAAGTGGTCCTTGCTATTCCATCTCTGGTCTTCAGCGCTGTTCGTCACTCCGTGTTGCTGCTGGTGGCGACGCCCGTATGCGTCCTCAGCCTCTTGATGTCGATGTTACGCACCTGTGTGTGCGTGGGCCTCTACCTGTTGCACGTGGCTTTGCTGGGGGGCGTGGCCATTTGGTTGCTCACGCAGCAGCCGGTTGATGTCGGTCACGAGAAGTTCAAGCACCAGACAATGTTCGGTTGTGTGAAGCAATAAAAACACTTCACTCGTATTGCCTTCGTTTGCTTAATCAGCATGCAACTCGATTTATTAGTTCCATAGACTCTCTGTTTAAATTGGCTCCACAACTGGGCCGGGCCTAAATGAGGGTGAAAATATGAGCTTCTTGTGCCTAAAGTAGCCAGTTGTCCACTTATGGATCTTCTTTCATTCTCCCTCTCCAGCTCTTTTTCAATGTGTACCCCCAATTATGTGCGGATTGTTTCCCTGCTTTCTCATCATTAGCCTTGTCCGTCACATGGAGATGAACAGACGTGAGAAAATAAGAACAAGGGGATTTTTTTTATTTTTTTTTTTAAGTGTGTTGATTTGTTTTTGTGCACACAAAACGCAGGCTGAAAAATTAATAAAGTGAGTTAACGGCCAGAGAAACTACTGTTGAGACGTTCCAGACTCTCCACTTAATTCAAAGTGGCAAAAATCAATTTTCGACTCAGTATATTTACACAGCTTCCGCACAGCACCCACATAAAAAAGTAATGAGTGAACTTTGTGTCCGAAAGAGACGGGACAGAGTGGGAAATGAGGCAGGATCATAGAGATTTATGACATGTCCGTGGCCTTCTAATTAGCATAAAGACTGGACCGGCCCACTCAAGCAGAGAATTAAAAAGCCTAATGGTGCTGTCAGCCTTCCCCTCTCGCTCTCTCTGTTGACTCGACTTCATTGCGCTCGCATCCGTCTCCTCTGTGTTCTCGCGTTCGTTTATGAAGGAGGCTTGCGCTGATGCAGATTAATTGTTGGCGATAAATGGATGCCGGCTTGTTTGTAATTGTCTCTCAGATGGCTTGTAGGAGACAGAAGAGGAGAGTCGAGAGACACAATGACTGAGCAGTGTTGGGCCTCATTAAACTGTGCTGGCGCACCTCATGTTGTGCTTAACAGGGATACTTTAGATTTGACTTTAAACTACTAATCCCACCTGAATCATGATGTCTGTGGCGATACTAGTGATTCGGCCTCAATGTGTTTAGACAAGCCATTTCCCCCATTTTTGCATTCTCTACCTTTTTTCATGGTATTTTTTCCCTTTGTTTTAGGTCTTACATCTGTGATATCTCACATATTGTTCATTGATTGAAATAAATAACATTGAATCGGGTTATCGTATTTGAGCTCGGGACAGGCCTTGTGCCACTCTAATATCAGTGTGGCAAAGCGTTTCTCGATAGCAGGATCATAAGAGGTTAAAACATCGCTTCGTCTTCTTCATCCATGACAGCTTAAACACACACACACACACACACACACACACACACACACACACACACACACACACACACACACACACGCACGCACACACACACACACACACACACACACACACACACACACACACACACACACACACACACACATATGCACACGATGGACTACACTACTACTCACTTAAACTTTCCACTTTTGCCCCACTCCTGCAACCTGCTTTTTAACCTCTCCTACCCCCTTGTGCTCTTCCTCCTCCCATTTTTTTTCTCCTTCCGCTCCTTCACTCTAATTGGTCTCCACTAGGTTAGTTTGGACAGGCCTATTCATCATAGCACAATCCTCAGAGACAAACCCTCAGGGATGGGCGTACAGCGATGGACAGACTCAGACGGGAGGGTGAGAGGGTCTGCCGCTTGTCAACCACTTCCTCATCTTCTATCTCTCCTTTAAAAGAAAAAAATAGCACCATTTTTCGATCACGTCATCGATGATCATTTTCACAGAGGAGGGAATAAATAAGTGAAAATAAGAACAAATATTTTAAAAAAAAATACAATTGAACACATTAGTAAGTGCACGATACTCACGGCTGACATTTGCTCCATGTGCTGTTGTGTGAAATGGAATGACATGGACCTAAATGCCTGGGAATGGGTAGGGGAGTGATATTAGCACTAATTTTTATCACTGGCAATGTGCACTCTATCGTGTGTGCGTGCGTGCGTGCGTGCGTGCGTGGCTGCAAAGGGCAATGAGAAGCATGTAACGACTGATTCTGTGTGGTCCAAATGTCTGCAGTGATAAGGTCAAACTCGATGTTTTTCTGCTGCCTGTGTGTTGGGCGGGGGGGCGTGCGTCCGTGCGTGCGTCCGTGCGTGCGTCCGTGCGTGCGTCCGTGCGTCCGTGCGTGCGTCCGTGCGTGCGTCCGTGCGTGCGTCCGTGCGTGCGTCCGTGCGTGCGTCCGTGCGTGCGTCCGTGCGTGCGTCCGTGCGCAAGAGTGAGCTTGAGCGAGCAGTTTCTTTTGACTATTAGCTTGATGGGAGTTTTTTCGAAATCATGATTTTTTTTTAACACAGTTGTCTCGAGAAACAAGTTTAGTTCCGTTCCAACACTCACCAGTCAAAAATTGAAATGATCTTTTCCAATTGAAAGGTCTGGAAATATCATTATTGTACTGCAAAAACTTGTTCTAATCACGAAGAAAATCAGCACGCTTTAAATGAATGTGTAAACAATATTGACATAATTTAATTAAAAATAATTTCACCGTTTTTGTCACGCTGCATCAATTGGGCAGCGCGCGAATGCTATTTTTAGACCCATAGCCGCCTGACGTCACAGGCTGAACCTACTTTGGCACAACACCGGAAAAGGGTCAACATTGAAGCGCGTCTGCAGACACCTGATGCTGCTTGTTTTCTACCGGTTTATTTTGTAAAAAAAAAAAAAAAAACATGCCAAGTAAACAGTCCTGCAAAAGCAGCTGCAGACGTAACGACCATCCACATATGAAGGATGCATTATTTATTCGTTTTCCAAAGCCAATAACTCAGAAGGATTAATGCCAAAGATGGGTCAACTTGTGCAGACGTCCAAAAGAACAGTTGAACACCAGCGAGGTCAAGCCTTTCATCTTCATATGTTGCAAATATTTTGTCGGGGCCAGCCGGGCCCCTTGCCTGCCAGTGCTTGCCTGGGAAGAAGTAAGTCATTTCGATTATTTTCCTTTCTTGTTTGCTTGATTGGCGTTTGGCCCTACTCACCTGACGACAATGAATGACGAGAAAAAGAATGACTGCAGCAATTGTTTGGACCTGTCTTGTCAACCGCATGTTGGTTTGTTTATTTATTTATGTATGTATTTATTATTGCTGTGAGATGTATGACAAGCTGTAAGTAGCGGGTTGTCAAGTTTTGATCTATGGTTGCAGACTGAGAAAAGTACCAAGACCTAGACCATTTGCAAGCGAAAAGAATTATAGTGGTGGACTCAACAAATACTGATCTGGACACAGCAAACATTGTTCATCTTATATACATGCTTTTAGCACTAAGTATGATGTCGTATAACTTGCAATAATGCCGTTGAATGGCCATTGCGCTGCTCTTACTGACCTTGGCCTTCCATTGATTTGATCACAGTGATGAATGCATGATTTCATGCTGTGTTCTCGCCTACTCTTCTACATGCGTTGTCAGTTTCGCCTGCTCTCAGCTTTCTCGTATCTCCTGATGATCGCTCCTTCTTCCTCGTTGGTTCATTCGCTAATCAGCCAAGGCCCAATTATACTTCGTTGGCCCCCACACCTCCTCTCTTAACGGGGCTCTGGAGGGCCAAAAAGTACACATGCTGATTGACGTTAATTTGCATGACTCCTTGGCCTCCATGAGTACCACTGTTGTCTGTCTTCTCATTTGTAGAAGAAGCACGGAGGAAAAGGAGAAAAGAGGCTCGGGGGTTTGGAATGTCATATTATGTAATCTGGAGTGATTAAAGTGGGGAGATTAAAAGTTGGAATCAAACTTTAACTTCATGAGTATGAGTTGGTAAAACACTCATAAGTTAAGGTAACAAAAGCAAAGGTTGAGGTCAAGAAAGTTGACACCGTCAGCATTTAGAATCTACAAGTTCTTTGCTGTTCCATGGACTTGTTATAAGCCATGACATCATCTTTGAACCGGAGTGGATTGGAGCTAAAATTTAAAAAAAAAAAAGAGTGAAAATTATGTATGTAAAACAATTTATTTTTAAATCATAAAGTATACACACAAATAACACATTATTTGCTCAAAATTCTCCTTTTCCACTATTTGTATTTTACATTTCTCACTGTTTTCCTGCTCCACACAGCAATTGGCACCACTCACAAAAAGCTGCTCTGAATAAATAAAAATGAAAGATTTGATTAGCTGGATGTGTTACAAGGCACCAGACTGGTATATTTTAAATCAGACTACAACTACCATAAATCCTATAAAGGTTGCATTGAGTATATTATAAGTGCTCGCCAAAATGATCTAACAATAGATTAGGGTCTGTAGGGAAAGGCAACTGGGTCCAGAGTCAGGTTGAAATCATCCTCCAGGCCCCATGCTATCCTATGTGAAGCTTAATTGATTGGCTTTAGCTGGCAAGGACCCAAAAGAAGATCACACACACAAATGCCCACCTCATTTTTCTGTTGTGGCATCTGGGCAAGCGCCCAAAGTGCGGCCTTTGTCTCAAGCTGGCTATGTGCTGTTTTTGGTGTTGTCGCCATGTCACAGCTAGTGTCCTATTATCACCCCTTCCCTGTGCGCTACCCCCCCCCCCCCCCCCCCCTCACACAGTCACACAACCCCCACCTTCTTGTTTCCTCCACATCCACAGGAGGACAGAGGTGTGTAGATTGAGCCAAAAGCCAAGAATAGAGCCACGGGACACCTCTTCTTTTGGATTACAGAGGAGAAAAGCACACACTGAGTGCAAAACACCCTCCCTCCATGTCTGTATGTCTAGACTAAGGCTGGGAATGTGTCAAGGAATGTGACATTTACACCAAAGGCTTGTTTTTGTTTTTTTGTTGTGTTTTCTTGTTGCACCAATGCACTCACACTTCCCCTAAAATTATCACTTTTTTTTTTATTCTGAAGGACCAATAAAATTATGGCAACTATTTACAAATAATTACTTCTTCGTTTCACATTACAGGTACATAAATGGAATAAATCACCAACAACAGTCACTCAGGTGGACAGATGGACAAATACACAGACTGAAAGGATGCATCAAAGCAAACTGTCAGTGGGTAGTTCACAGTGTAAACTCAATGCCAAATGAAAATAAAATGACAATAATATTACCATTATAAATTTACAAAAATAATATAACATATCTACTATTTATTTCTACTTTTATGAACAACAATAGGGCAGTAAAAGCAAACGGCAAAGCAAAAGGCGAGGTCTCTGATATATGATATCTTTGGCAAATTGGCACTGCAGTCAAATACATTCAAATATTCAGACAACACACGACACACAAAAAGAGATAAAACACCAAGTTTTTGTTTTGCAACTACTAAAAAAGTGAATAGAAAACATACACATTTTCTTAAAGAAGCTCGTCTTTTACGTCCTTTTTTTTTAAATCCTCCCCCTTCTTTGATATTTGAAGGCTTTTACCCTCTTGGAAAGTCTTGTGAAACATTTTTATTTGATTTTATTTTATTACAAGAGTTTCGAACAGGCATCACAGGCTTTGGCGAACGTTACAGATATGTTGTCGTTTGAGAATGGTGTAAAACTACTTTGCCTTGTTTTTGTTACTTAGCGATGGGCATTTGAGTACGTTTCCATGATCGTCAATTTCTTCAATACGATGACTGAACTGTCAATCAATTCCACTCGACTGACAGAATTTGTAATGAATGGAATTGAATCAACTACGATGCCTCTTCCCAATATAAACATCTCTCTAACACCCCAGATAGGAAGCCATGAAGTGAAATAAAGTCCATATTATTCTACGAAAGGCCACAGTAAGGTGAAAAATCCTCCTCTATTTTTTTGTAACACTCATCTTATGTGGGCTCTGTCTTGTTTATGAATAAAATTAAGACGTACACAACATGGCTACACTTCACTATGAGATCTGTCCAAAGCGCGGTTCATATCAGCAAGCAACAAACAGATTGTGCCACTAATTGCTGTCAAAATGTGATGCCGAAATCCCCTCAGGTTTTATATAAAGGCGGCGGCCATCTTCATGAATTCATGTTGAGGCTGCACGCGCACGCAGAGAAATGCCAATAAAGAAAAAGCTCATTTGCCTTGACTGTAATAAAAATAAAATAAAAAAAAACATCACGTCGGGGGTCTTAATGGTGAGAGGGGAGATCATGGGACGCAACTTTTGCCATTGAAATGACCTCACTTTGGCGTAAAAAGCCTGACTTTTATTCCTTTTATGAATTTCTGACAGGGCAGCGAACATCGCGAGTGAACTGACTATTCAGTCATTGAGAGAAAAGTAGGAATAAGGATTAATAGGTTGTCCGGAGAAAAGAGGGAGAAGGTCACGAGTTTGAAATACAACAGAACAGTTTAATATTCCTAATCCTGGATGTGTGGTGGCGCTACAGGAGGGGTGAGGAGATATGATGAGATTAGAGTTGGGGCGAGAGAAGGCGGATGAGCTTCTGATGGCGCAGCAGCTTTGGTCTCCCCAGGGGGAACACTGGGGCATTGGGGAGGGGGGGGTCCATCCCACCCAGCAAAGGACAAAAGGAACGGGTGTGTTCTTAAATCTAAGTGCCACCCACAAAGACTCATCCCTGCTCAATGTCATGGCTGCCATTGGTGTGGGCCAATGAGGGGCCGCTTTCAGCCAGTGTGAGCCAATTAGGTCATAGCAATGGCAAGGTGTGCTGTGTGGCTATGCTTTTGTTGACAAATAATCCTGTTAACGCCAACTCAGTTGGGGCCTCCTCAGTGCTGAGGCGTCTACAAGTGAGGACAGGAGGCACCTCTGGCTTCACCTCCACAAGGAGAACGGCCTTCGATCGATATGGTAGAAGTGTGTCTGCACGTGCGTGTGTTTGTGATGTTAAAAAGATGTTCGGCTTGGATTAAATCAGCAGATATGTGTTATTTACTTGGTCCTTCAATGTATTGCAAATCGTGGTCACAGCGAGAACATTTCAGTCACAGTATTTTTTTCTCGTAAAAATGAATAGTTCCAAATTTGTAAAATGTATAAATAATATATGAGTAAATAGTTTGATTATGGTTTATCTTTAATGATATGACATCCAGTGGCGGCGCTAGAGTGAATGCTGCGGCGTTACTGCCTCCCCCCCGAAATATGTCCTCCCCCCCAACTACCAGGCCAGATAACTGACTTGTAGGTATTTTCCAATTTTCTGGGAATTCTTTTCCACGTGCCTGATAGGGAACATATCATAAATCTTTTTCGTTTTCTGAAAATGTGTTTGTTCAAAAAAAATGTGTTCTTTGTTTTGTGGACCCCCTGACCCCTTGACCCTTCCTTGACCCCCTCAAGGAAAAACTTTACTGCTAAGAACTGACTGAAATGTCCTCTTTGTGGCCGATGTAGGACCAGGAAACACGGTTAAACTCCTGTGTCCGTCCTATTGTAGTTTCCAACTGTCTTGGCTTGTTTGGAATTTTTGTTCAGGATGCTTGTTTTTCATGACATGCAGTCATGTTGAAGGGGGTGTTAAAGGCACTGTCCTCCTTTTCAGCTGGTGTGGTTCAGGTTTAATAATGCCTCAGAAAGATCTAGAAAAAAAAGACAGAACTGAGAAAAGGCTTCTGCTTGTGGCGTGTGTGCTGGCAGCACAATAAGAGAGCTGACAGGAGATTTTTCTTTGGAGTTGTGCACACACAATTTTCAAGGTCTACGAATACAAAAGAATACGCTGGATTCTTATTTCCAATCTGACGATTAACAAAGACTGAAAAGCTAACACTGTTTAAACATTTTATTTGGTGCATCCAATTGATCACAGTAGCAGTGAATTGCTACAATGAAAGACCAAAAACCTCTTTGTAATTGAAACCCCAAGGAATTTTATGATTCATCATGACTCAAATCTAAATTTAAAATGTGAATAATTGATATTTTGATGTGTCTCTTCTCTTTCAGCCATTGTGGTATATATTTTGTAGAATGTAAGACAGAAAGCACATACACATTATTGAAAAATTTGCCCATGACCACAGACCAGCATTGTGGTCTTTGCCCATTGATTTCAGATCCATGTTGACAGGCCAATAAATCTTATACCGTGTCTACCCTGGGTAAGTGATAAGGCCTCAACCCTGGTGTCATAAATTGTCACAGCGCAGAACTAACACAGGAGACGAAATAAAACCAAATATTTCTTGTGATCTTTTTTACCCCCTCAAATGGAAAACAATTTTGGGATGTCAAACATCTGAAGGCTAAGCAATTAAAAGGTCAAGGATAACAAGCAAGAAGTCCTACATTGAATAAGAAAGTCCGAAAACAAAAATGGCGCCTTTAACAGAGTCTCTTTGTGCTTTTGGAGATAGTCAGCCGATCCACTGCGGGGGGCCATCTTTGGGGAATTTAAAGAGACAGCACAGGAGAGAAAGACAAACAGAGAGAGAGAATGATGGAGAAAGAGAGAGAAAGAGGGAGAGAGAGAGAGGGGAGAAATAGGGTTGTCACCACTTCCTGATTTCTTGACTCTTTATGAACTTCCTGATTTCCCGTGTCTGAGAATAAGCAGGAAGTACTTAAAATGGCTATGGACTAACTTCTTTTTTTTTTTTTTTTTAAACAAGAAAACCTCAGTCGGAACACATTTATAAACAAACAACCGTTCTCATTTTTTTTTTCTTTTTCAAGATTTTACTGCATCATCATCATCACTATTCTAGCACAACACATTATAAATGGTTACAGGCATTCACTCTCATTGCAGAGTGCGGCGCAGAAAAGCCTCTCAATATATTACTCTTTCTCCACCATTATAAATAGCTCTTGATGACTACTAAATTTTGGCGGGGTAGGTTGGATAGCACCTTCCTGGATGGTAACACTCCCTGTTTATGTTTGGTTGGGCCTCATTTCAACATTGTCTGTATTCATTTCACACTTGAGGTCTGTGCTTTGTCAGAAAGGCTCACCCTTGTCATCTATTTTGTTATTTTATTGTCATCTAGGGGTGGGGAACCCATCTCAGGCCAATTGGGTTTTCATCAGGGAATCCTGCTAAAAATAGCAAAATGCATGAAATATAAATGAAGGAAGATATTTGTATTATGTTTTATGATCTATGAGAGCGTGGTGAACGAGCTGCTTCACAGTTCTGAGGTTCGGTGTTCGAATCTCGTCTTCCTGAGTGGAGTTTGAATTTCCTCCCTGTGTTTGTGTGAGTTTTCGCCAAATACAGAAAATTTGCATTTTAGGTTTGAAGACTCTAAATTGTCCTTAGGTGTGCTTATGAATGTGAATATTTGTCCATGTCCGACCTGATCTGTCAACCACGTGATTTTTCATGTTTGTAGATAAAGTGATAAGTTCTTTTGATTTGGGCAGAAAATCTGTGCTGAAATCTGTTTTCCTCAATTGTTATACTGTAGGCATGACTAACTTTATCATTATCATTTCAATCAAATCTCTTCTCGACGTAAATTGAACAATAGCAATATTTGGTTTTCACAACTTTTCTTTGAGTTCTGTTGTCTAAAAAATGTATACAATAACCACAAAATGCAGGTAAAGTTACCAAGAAATCTATCAAAGTGATTATATAAATTTGACGATGTAGCCCGCAAGAAAAATAAATTTGACACCTTCCAGGTGCACCCCAACTCTCGCCCTAAATCAGTAGGGATAGGCTGTGACTTTAATATGGATCTAGAAAACGGACGGCTGGATAAATTCTGAACAATTGCAGATAATTTGGGAGCATTTTATTTAGCTGGTGGTCCAAATCGAATGCTCTCGTGGCCCGACATGACTCGCGGGCTGTAGGTTCCCCACCCGTGTTGTAATCCAAGAGGCTGGCATTAAAAGGGTTTGGTCATATAAAGTTCTGCAAGTTGGATTGTCTTTACTTCAGCGTGACATGGCATAGAACTTTGAATTGATTGACCGCTGGTTTTTAAACAAAACAAAAAAAAGCGTGGTCTGATTTTGCTCTAGCCAGGCCATGCTGTATCATCAGAAAAAAACAAGAATCCTAACCATCACACAGTCACAAAGCAATTAGCCCACAAGATCACGTTCAACCACGGCTTGCGGATATGTCTCTTGTGGTTGAAAACAAACACAGCCACGTTTTACGTTGTGGAAGGGTCCTCAGAGTTGCAAAAAAAAAAAAAAAATGTACGTACTTTAAAATGCACGGATGGAGCCTACCTGTCGCACTGCGTGTCCTCACAGTAACCTTTTTACAGGCTGGCAGTGCGTAGGTGGGATTCAGTGGCAGTCCAAAAAAGATTGACAATTGTCAAAATGTGAGTGGTCCGTGCACCGGGGGGTTGGGGGTCAGGCTTATTGAACTGAGCAGTGCTGGTGCTATCCTTTGGCCTCCCTCCTTCCCTTGCCGCCACCTCTTCTCAACGGATGCAGTCAGTGGCGGTCGTACGCTGTGGCTGTGGCCGTGGCAGCGGGTCCCGCCCCACGTGATGTCGCACTGTAGTAGTACGGCGACCCTGAGGTGAAAACAAACGTGGTCAAACACGTTTGCTTTGTCTCTAAGAATAACAAACTATATTGAAAACTCCCCAACTGTTATAAGATTAACTCAAACACGAACCAATCACACAAGTGACAGTCAAAGCGGACACTCAGCTCTACTACTCCTTCTGATCCCTTGAGTCCATTCATTCCATTGGGAAGAGGTCAATTCGATAGTGGAACCTGGCAGATGCTCTTGAACTCTTTATCTGAGATGCCACACATACACACACACACACCGATGTCACATCCATCAATCTCGCTGGCTGTGTGCTGTCAGGTTATGTCCACAGTCCAGGTAATCTCAGGAGGCTCTTTGGGGAAGTGAAGCATTAAGCCGGTCTGACAAACTATTTAGTCTCACTCATGACTTCAGGCTCCCTCGCTCGCTCGCTCGCCATTTATTCCTTACTCCACTTTCTTTCATTTGTCACCTTGACTCTCACCCTGTGCCTCATTATGGGAGTCTATTCCTTTTCCTTGTCATCCACGCTAAGCCCCTCAGTGTCTCTCAAAGTCTCTAAAGTACTTTTAAATTGTATTTTCTTTCCTTTTAAAAAAAAAAAAATTAAGTTCTACACCTACCTTGCATCTGTCCCGCCTGGCTGTTAAAGAGACTGGAGGAACAACCGATTTCAGTACCCAAGATGGAGCCGTAATCTTGCTGAAACACTGGGGGGGAGAGGAAAGGAGCGAGAGGAGGGGAGGGGGGGAGTTAATGAAGCAGTGAGTAAGCAGAGCTTGACCCCTGTCTTAATTGTTGCACATTTAAATGAAACCACCAAAATGGCTCTCTGCTATCAACTTGACAATGACGGTCTCAATCACTTCCACTATGTAAAGGTCTGTGTTGGTGTTAAAAATGGGTTGAACTGGCAGAATCATGTTCTGAAAGGTAAAAGTGGACGGAAAGTGTGTGTTTTTAAAGAAATGTTGCCAATAATCTGGATTCTCTTCCTCAAATAGAAGTTCAAAATGTCAGGCCCATGAGAACACAAACACAATCTTTTCCAGGTGACACTCCATTAAACCTTGAACCTTATAGATATGTACAATATTTTACATATAACTTTATGGCGAAACCTACCTAATAAACTGGGGTTAGGAAATCTCCAGGATTCATTGTATGTGGAGTACTGTGGATGGGAATAGGGGCTTCCAGAGAAATCTCCTCCTGAATAGGGAAAACAAAAAAGGAAACAGCCATTAAACAAATTCTCCAATAGATTCAATATGCATGCATATATGTTGACACGACACAAAAACAAAGTCGATTTTCACGATAATCGGTTGTTAAAAGTGGATGATAATGACAAAAAAAGAATTTGGCCGTGCAGGACTTAAGAGACAACATGGAAGTTTTCTTTGCGGTTGGCTTTACAGTATAGCAGCTGGGAGTGAGCGCAAGCCGTGCAGTGGATGATAGCGTAGCTTTTCTCCCTCATTTACTACCTACTGTCTGGGGTTTACTCATTCTCTTGTCTCCGCTTCAGCCTTTCCTCAGTATTTTTCTCCCTCCTCCCCCACTCCCGACCTGCCTGCATGGCTACAGTTGGTCCGTCACCCTTCACATCAAAACAAGATTCTTCCTCATTTCTTCTCCTCCTTTTCTCTCTCTCCTCACCCCGTTGCTGACTTGTTCATTCTTTTTCACTCTTTCTTTTCTCTCTCCTGAACCCTCAACTCCTCCCGGGGGATCCCTCTCCCATTGCTGACAGTCACAGACCCTGGTGCACTCCCCCCCCCCAACACACACCCGATACCACCTCCATCCCTCTCGTTCTGTCGGTTCTGCCTCAGTGCTCTCCAACACCCCCTCTGAGTGTCAGCCCCCTGCTGCACCGAGAGAGAGAGTTAGGGAGAGAAGAACAGAAGAGTTGCTTACTTAATGAAGGTATAATATTAAACAGGATGGACAAAAAGAGGAGGATAATTTTGCCGCTATCAAAAAAAAAAAAATCGCAGAGGAGCAAAGTTTTCAGGAGCTCCAACTCTGTTCGGAATGTTTATGTAAGTCGACTTTGTTAGAAAGTTAGCCACTCGACGTTACCCACGAGTACAAGTGTGTGTGTGTGTTTGTCTGCAACTGTCAGGTGGGGTCGGGATGCGGTCTCCATGGCATCCTCCCCTTGTCATCACCGTGGTGACGGCAACATGTCAGGTTGTTTAGGAGACAAGTGTGTGGGAGTGAGGCGAGGCGAGGGGAGGGGAGGTAAGAAGGAGAGATGAGGCTCGCGGGTCTCCCTGGTGTAGCGCGGTGTCAAGGTCGCACACGCGCTCTGTCAAAAACAAACGCGCGCACACACAAACGGCGCACAAGTGAAGACGCTCCCAAATATGCTGTCAAACCTGAGGACAGGATGGGGTGAGCGCGTGGGGACAGGGCGACAGGGTTAGCCATCTTGAGACGTGCTGTTCTAACACGTCCACTGAGACTCACTGAGTGTGTGTGTGTCACAAACTAAACGATTGGGCCTACACTAAAACAAACACTTGTAAACAACATTATTTCAACATTTTGGTTTCATGCGCTTGTTCCTTCTTTTCTTTCTTTGTCAACCCCTCAGTGAAAATTTGTGAGGCTGCAGGAAGGAGCAGCGAAAGCAAGCATAGCGGCCCAGGATTGAAACACAAAAGCGGCCAAGAAGGCAGAGTGGAAGGGAATGAATGAATTAGTCGTGGGTCACTGGTGATTCTCATTAAAAACAAATTACTAATGTTGAGGAGGGACAGCTGTGCTACTGTGGCTGCTTTCTAATGATACACACACACACACACACACACACACACACACACACACACACACACACACACACACACACACACATGGACGGGCCACCCCACTGGGAGCACTGTCAGCCGTAGCATTGGCAGACAAAACAAGAGGAAACGGCAACGCTAGATGAATAGCCCAAAACACCCACATCCGCACATATCTGCCGAGATCCATCCTCTGAGATGTTTGCCATGAGATGTAGTGCAAAGTCACGAGCTGCAAGTACCTGGTACCATGCCAGTGAGCGAGGGGGTGGAGTAGCTGCCCTGTCCCGTGGGGGGAACGTGAGGAGGGTAGCCTGGCAGGGTGGTGCTGGCAATGTCTCGACCTGCAGTGAACAACACAGAAATGCCCATCAATACTCGACTTATACGGTCAACAGTATCGATATAATAATAGTATCGGTACTTGGTATCGGCGCGTAATCAAATATAAGTGATTCCTCACTGTCTTTAAATGAAAGATCCATCCATTTAAAAATCGATTAGCAAACACATTCATTTTTGTAAGCGTTCCTACTCAAACTAATGGTCAAGAAAATAATCTGCCTATTTGAAATGCCGATTGTCTTTTAATTGTTCATTTTATTGACTCAGTCTTTCTGTGTCTGGCTACCACTAACTTAGTATCCCGAGGTATGTCTGTAGCTCCTTATTGCCGCCCCCCCAACCACCATTTTCTGCCAGCTATTAATTCATAAACTCATCCCATCCTTTCCGTTAAGAGTCAGAACCCCCGCCCCCTTCGACTGTCAGAAGCTGGATAGAAAATATAACCGCAATAGACTACATGACAGTGTGTCGGCCCCAATCATTTCTCTCTGTTTGCATCATGGTACGAGTGTATTTATGTGTGTGTGCAGAGCAAGCCACCCATTCATCATCATCATCATCATCATCATCATCATACACAAACGTACCTAGGCATGCATCAACAGCCTCCCGCACATGCATTTATCATCATCATAAACAGATCACATGCTAACTCCATCAATCCCATTCACTTCCCCTACACTTAACCACAACTAGTTGGGAATCTCAACGTTAAGATACAAACGTCACAGGTTTAAGACAAGATAATAAACAGAATCTAATCAATTTTTCATACCCATTTGTTTGTTGTTTATCCAAAGACGAAGGAAAATCATTTTTAAATTAATACAGTTGTTTATAATTAACAAAGTCCAAGCATAATCAGAAGATGGAAATCGTCCTGGCAGTTTTTGAATTGGATTTGAACAAAAACAGAACAATTTGTGTTAAGATAAACCTTTGTAATTGAGTTGAGAAGTAATGAAACTGACAAAAGGGAAAGAAATGAAATCAGGACCAAATGTACAATTCTTTCATTTGCTTTCCTATGCCATCCATAAAAAACTGCATACGCAAATTTTTCCTCTCCTCCGAACCCCTTCCTACTACTCTGTCCCTCTCTACCTCATCTTTAACGTCTCAGTGTAGTAAAGTTTTTCTCAGTGTTTGACGCGACAGCGAGGCATTAGCGCAGGCGGGCTGCTCATCCGCTCAGGGTCAGCGCACAGGGCAAGAGAAGGGGGGCCTAAGGAGAGAGGTTGAAAGAGAGCAGAGATGGACTCTCTACAGTCCGACTTAGAGGGGGCAGACAGGGCCACATCCTCGGAGGTGTGTGTGGGTCTGCATGTTTGTGTACTTGCGCATATGTGCCAGCGCTGCTTGATGTATCTGTTGTCCGCAGCTTTGCCGTAGAGGTCAGCACAACGTGAACAAGTCTACTCTGAGATCATAAAACTGCATTCCCTACACTGTTATATTTACAAAGATAACTTTATGAGCAATTTGTACTTGTTAGAATTGTTTTCATGCAAAATCAAGATGGAGCCCGGCAGTCACATGACCACACACAAAAACAGAAGCGAAGTGACTACATGAACCATGGTTTGTGTGAACTAAAAAAAAAAGCAGAACGCCCCTAGCTTCATATTCAGTCTATGTTCCATCCATCCATCCATCCATCCATCCATCCATCCATCCATCCATCCATCCATCCATCCATCCATCCATCCAACCAATTTTCTATAGCACTTATTCTATTTAGGTCACAGTTTTGCTTGAACCTGTCTTCGCTAACTTCAGGCAAAATGCAGACGATTGACCCGTGGGCCCATGCATAAGGGAAAAAGCTGACGATATACCCATGACCCAGTCTTCAATCCGTGCACTGAAGTCACTACATCATCAAACTCCACTTGAGATTTGAGAAGATATTAAAGAGAAACAAAACCCAATAAGCCATGCAGAATGCAACGCTTTCACCACTGCACCAAATGCGCAGGCATCACAGACCCTAGAGAGTGCTCTATTTTGAGGGAAAAGACAGTCAATGTAATGCATAATATTCCAAGCGTGTGTGTGTGTGTGTGTGTGTGTGTGTGTGTGTGTGTGTGTGTGTGTGAATATGAATGTATGCATGCATAAGCAGAAATGGAAATGTCTTTTTCCTATCGCTGTCTCTGCTCCACCAGGTAGTATTCCTCTGTGGTTTCGGACAGCCAAAAAGAGGCAATTCCCACACATCCCAAATTCCCAGCTCTATGATTCCCCTCATTACCGATGGGAGCACTGAAGCCTTGTCCGAGCGCTCCCCGGCCTACTCTTAATTAACAACTGCCTTTCCCTGTGTCCCTAAATGGAGACACGCTTTGCTATCTGTCCATCTTCCTTGCCATCCTTTCCTTCAGGCATGTCTCTCTGGAGATGGAAGGCACTGAGCTCTTTATAGACATTAAAACACTTTCAAAGTGTGGAGCCCACGGCGCAGCTCAAGTAGACTTTATAAGGATTAGGCTCCAGTATTTGGCACGTGAATGACTTTATTTCTTCATCTAATACGTGGATTAAACGTGTGCACTGGGGGTTTAAGCGTGATTGAAAAACATTGCGGGTAAAGGTTTTGGTGCATATTTAATAGTGTTTGCACAACTAAATTGTCCTCCTGTCACACTAACATATTGAACACACACACACACACACACACACACACACACATGCGTAGTACATAGTGCATATGGAAGTGTACTATCTCTTAAATGGATTGAAGAGACAGGGGCCATACATTAGAATCAAGTCAGTGCCACATTTACATGACATCAGTTGTGTTAGCTCGTCAATAGTAACAATCTGCATGGTCCCGTAAACCAATGAATAATTAAATACAAAAGTTGCATCCAATTTTCCCCGACAATACTACATTCGTGCAAATATCTTGCCGACGGTCCTAAAGAAAGATGCTGTAATTTAATGGAAATATTCTATGGCCCAACGTGAAAATATAACCTACACTGCAATGTAGTGACACATAAAAATGTTTACATGTAGGATATAATTCTCATTTTAGTTGACAAGCGCGAATGTTCCGATGTTTCCCTTACCTGGAACTAGTGAATAGGACTGTGGGCCGGCCACGCTGCCTCCTAATTCCGCCCCGGTGCCGGGATTGGCCAAACTGTTCTTCATCTCGTCCAGTCCACTGGCTAGCGAGGCCATGGAGGAGTAATCCGATGTCTGGCGAGAAACAGAAAGTGGAAGAGGAAGCTTAAAACATCATGACGTTATCTGCTAACCAGACATGTAGAGCGCATTTTGATCCTGCTGCATGTCATTGCTTGCTTTTTCTGGACTCGGCTTTATGTTCAAGCACGCACACGCGCACACACACACACACACACACACACACACACACACACACACACACACACACACACACACACACACACACAGCAGCGAGTGTATTGATCTGTTTACAAAGACGAGGATTTAGTCTACAACCAAGTCCAACAGTTTATAACCACAGGATCAACTTGATGTTTTTCTTCATCCATCTCTACTGCGTACACACACACATTTCTCACATATACACGAGTACACAAAGCTTTTTGTCTCCCAAGAATAAGAATTGTGATCATTATAACACACATCCACTCATCTAATGCCCGATACAGAAACACACACAACCTGCAGAAAATAAACAGTGGACATGATTTTTGCACACCCACTTTAACCATTTATATTTTACCATTGGGTGCTTAGCTTGCCAACAATCTGCCAAATTTCAAAATAAAGGTACACCTACAGCTCAGTTGTCAAAAACAGCGATTGATCGTCCAGTTTATACACGCCAATCGATGGTCATAATCAACTGTTTATGAAGTCATAGCTGCCACTGACAGCCCGCTCCCTCATCTGCCAGAAAATGCAGACAGGTTGATAGATTATGGTTGTGTTCCCCAAAACTTGACCTATGTTTGACCCCACAGAATCAATTTATCCTCAGCTACTGATAATAGGTATGGACAGCATGGTCAGTCATGCACCGCAAGTGAGAAAAATAGCCAATAAACACACGATGCAGTGTACAAGTAATGTTTTCGCATGTTTCTCAAAGTCAAACGTTTTCATTTGGAAATAGATTAGGAATTAATGTCACAACTGGTTTAAAAGTTCCAGATAAAAATAGACTACTTACTCTTGAAAAGTTGTTAGTGTATTGTTTATTAATAATTCGATTAACTATTTTTAAGTGACATTAGCATATTTATAATGTATTAAATTATGAATGTGCATATGAATATGTCTGTGAGAGAGTATGAAGAATTTTTTTTAATAACCCGTTGGGGTCATAGTGGAGAAGTAAATGCGTGTCTTTGTGTTTTCAGATTGTAGACACAAACGACAGTGATCAGAATTTCTTTTTTGGGGATAAGGTGAACGTTTTGCAGTGACCCTTTTAATACCTCTGAATTTGTTTGAGCGTGTGAAAAGAAGTGTAAGTGTGAGCGTGTGTTTGTGCTCACTGACCTCTTAAACACCTCTGTGCTCGTCAGCACACAACACAACCACTGGACTGTGACCTGCCAAATAAGAGCTTACCCCGTACACACACACACACACACACACACACCTGCCTGGCCACTCTTTCTCTCTTAAGACTTAACGCACATTTTAAGCTTCCTCTCTTAATGACTCCCACCTCACCTCCCTGCTGCATTCATACATCACACCTGTATTATTTTTTTCCCCTCATTCCTGCAACTACCCCGACCGTCCCCCTCCCCTCTTTATTTCTTGGCTGCCGTCCGTCTTATTATAATAATGTCTAATGAGTCCATGTATCCATGTAGATTGTGGGGTGGAGGCAGCAGTGGAGAAGAAGGGGACTGCTGTGGTAATTGGCCATGATGAAGTTTGGCCAGTGGGGTGACAGGCCCGCTAAGGAAGATGGATCATTCTCATTCGCCCCCGTAAATGTTGTCAATTCTGCCGCTCACACGGCACCATCAGCCCTCATCAAAGAGGAGGGACGCAGCTGTGGGGGCCACGCAGGGATTTGGGGCTTGATGGTACGGGGGGGTTGTAAGGGGCAGGATAGCGGGTTGAAAGAAATGGAGGCATGCTGTAGGTATGAGACTAAAGTTTGAGACAATTGACTGGCAATGCATTTCAGCACCATGGAGAGAGGTCAGCAGTCACTTCCTAACCAAATAGGTACTGTATATCCTGCACAGGCAAAGTATCAGAAATGCTCATTCAATTTTGTCTTTAGGATTCATGCAGTGTGGGATCTAAAGGAAAATGTAAAAAAGTCATGTGACAAAAAGTAAATGAAGTCCTCGCTAATCCCGATTACACGCTCATGTATAAATCATATACACTTGGTATGTGAACTAATCATAAATCATAAATATCTGAAAATGTCAAACTAATCCAAGTATTACGTATGTACAGGCAGAATATTTGATACAATTTTTCCTACGGATCTTATCAGATAAAGTGTGATGTACCTAATGTTGAGTCTGGGAATATAGAACAATTTTATATATGGTCCCCTGGTCAAAATAAAAATGTCAGTAAGATATAAATATTTCAAAAGTGAATTAAAGATTGGTGACAGTCTAATGAATGAAAATTCATCACAGCACTGTGACATGTTTGCTTATTTGCCATTTGCTCTCATCAGCTATTGCTTTCTGCAGCTAGTGAGGTAATGCTTTGGATCTCACATCAATAAGTGATGAGCCTTAACCGACCCGCCGCCACACACTCGCACGCAAGCACCTTGCCATGTTGCAGGAGGACATTTGCATAATGGTATTTCCCCTTTTCCCCATTCGCCAAATTGCACCCCATTTTTCCATCTCTGTTTTTGTCGCTCCCACTCGCCACATTCTTGTGTTCTCCTGATGGAAAAAGGCTTGACTCTAAACAAATACAATTCACACAGATGGCCCGAGAAAGGGAACGGGAGGAAGGAAATCATCAAAACCAACGCAACGGGCCTGCATGGGAACGTCAGCTTGTCTTTTTTAACGCTTCCATGTTCTTAAATAATTGTTTTATCTTTACATTCTTGAAGACTGAATTCAGCTTTCCAAATTGAAAATATGAATAGAAACAAATATTTTGTCGATTTCCTGTTGGAAACCGGACAGGCAACGGGACCTGGTGTGGTATAGATGGGTGGGAGCTGCCATCATCTGAGCTGATTTATCACCTGACTAATGGGAAGTGATTGAAGGGAAATTCAAATGAACTCTGTCTGACAAGCACACGTGCAGACACACCCTCCGCCATGCGCCTGCAAATTAATTGTGCGGGCTTAATAGACGATGGTGAGAGGCAGAAAAAAAAAAGATAAAGGAAAGGATGGATGAGTGTGTTTTGATGACATAGGAAAAAATATCTGCTTCTGAGGGATGTGAGCAAATGATTACTTCTCAAATGAGATACTGTTAAAAAAAAAAGATACGCTAATTATTTAAAAGGAGAAAGTACAGGACAGTACATCCTGCATGATTGTTCTTAAAAATAAGTGTCTTGATAAATGAAATTCGTTTCGAATTATTAATTTATAATTAAAGGTAATTTAGGATCAAAAGAATTCAATTTTAGATTTATTGAGGTTGGTGACCCCTCCTATAGTCTTGTACACTGTATTTCTATACATTCACAGACTTCTCCTCACCTACATGCAAAGTTCAAAATCACAGTAAAGTCCCAAACTAACTTTAAAATGAAACACAACTAAACCCTATTTCAATGGCCTCTCGAACTATGCACACATTAAAATTGATTCCCACAAAGATAGAAAGGCAAGAACCTACACACACACACACACACACACACACACACACACACACACACACACACACACACACACACACACACAAAGATCACCGGCAAAAAAGAGGTTGAGCTGTGGCTGTCAGTGTTAAGCGTATGACTGTCAATCATTCCCTCTGGGAAATTCAGGCTGGGAAAGAAATGAGGTGGGGGGGGGGGTCCGTTGACTTGACCAGATGATAGAGAGGAGCGGACGGAGAGGGACAGATCGGAATGTAGACTTCAATGCGTGTGTGTGCGTTCGCTTGCACGTCTTTGTAATCACAATGCGGCTGCTAAAGCCAGTCTGACCCCAGGGCGACCCGGCGTTTAACAGGCCTGTCTGCCATCGGACCTCAGCGGCTTGACTTGGCTCAGAGAGGACATTGACCTATGAATCACGGGTATTATACTCTCGACTCAAAGTCTATAGAGCTACTTCAGCCAATCCCTGTCGACCTCTCGCCCTGCGCCACTCCACTCTCTATGTTGGTCAAAACAAAATGAATGGGTTAAAAAAGCCAACTCTGCCCTTAAGGTCTAAGGCTGTAGCCTATCTTGTGTTTCTACATGCCATGGACTCTACCAGTGTGTTTGTTCTCTTGCCCTTGACACTGATCAAGTCAATAAAAGTGAAGGAGGCATGTATTTAAAGGTGGGACAAAAATAATTGTCATCTTGCGACTTTGTCAAATGTATTTCCTTAATATCAACCTGAGCAGTGCGCTTTAGAAGCATCTGACGGAATACAAATGCACGCTTCTTGTTTGTTTTGTTATTACATCTGTCCATTCCACTCACATTTACATTACTGCACGGCTGGCAAAGGGCGTGAGGTCAATATAAATGCAACAACAGGATGCCGACACACCTTGACGCAGTGTCTTTTTGTTTGTACTCCATGCTGAATATTCCACAAGATGCATTCATAGGAAGGAAGCTCGCTCACCATAAAAAGCGGCACTAAATAAAACTAATTAACTTCACTTTAGGCTTGATCAGGGTAGCTAGTTGGTAGCAATCATTTTGTTTGAAATTGCATGTTGAGGTCTTTCAAGGTAGTCAAATGTCGGACAAACATTTGGGACTACATCTAATCGCGCTTGTGTGGGAATTTAGAGAAACGGAGGTATGGTCCGAAATGGCAATTAGATTTATTTCAACACCCTCACAAATCATTTGATTGGTTAATCTGTGTATCACTCTGATTGGTTGAGATTAAAATGCATACCAAAAATTCATTAATAGGAGAGGATGATATCGGACTTGATTGAAAATTCATTTTCAAGGTGCACGTTACAAGAAAAACTGGACTTTATGAAGCCAAAACTTGCTGGCTGGTTTGTTTCAAGCCGCAAATAGATTTTTTTTGGTCCACTTTCAAAGTAGTGCAGTATTTAGTCTGTTGTTAAATGCTCCTGTCTCTTCTTCACTGCTAGTTATGTAGCAGTACATTATTTTGCCATGTCTAGAGTTTTGTCAACAATGTAAACAAAATAAATAAGAATAGTAAACAATCAATTGTAAGGAATTATGTTGATTGCGCAGGATTAATTTCATTAGAACATTCAAAGAAATTCTCTTGAAACATGAACGAATCCATGATTGAGCGTTAACTCAGGTCAACTATGAGCCAAAAGTGCATCCCGAGTAGACAAAGAGAAGTCCTAGAGTTTTACTGGCCTGTCCCCCAAACTCTGCACTGTGCCACGCCCTTACCTTGCCAGGGTCTGGGCTCGCATAGAGGTCAGAGCTGGATTGGATGGGACAGGATGGCTGTCTGTCAAACAGGCGGTCCAATACCTCGATCTGCTGCGGCGAGAACAGCTCCCCTCTCATCTGCTTCCTGAGGAAGTCCCGCCCGCTGTGGCTGTGCCCATTGGCCAGCGGCGACTCCTGCAGACCTGAAAGGGGACCGAGGAAATGTCCATGTTGAGAAGTGCGCCAGACAGAGGCAATTTACAGGAGGGATATGAGGAGGGAGGGTGTTAGTGCTTCTGTTGTGGCTATCAGATTGGGAAATTTGAAGGAGGCGGGCAGAGAGAGGCGGCTGATAAAATAAATCTCTGCAAAAGAATTTAATGAACCTCAGCGGGATGATTTAAAAGCATCGATTGTGGAGAGCGCAAGAAAATGCTATACAAATGCAAGCCATTACCAGGCACACGCTGTCTCTCCTTTCTGATCTCTCAGCAGCACACCCCCTCTCTCTTCTCCATCATTCGGGTCGGCTCATCCATACACACCCCCCGACACCAAAATATATATTGCCGCCGTATCAGTATTAGACGGTGAGCTCTCGTATCCTGCAGTTATTGCAAGGCTGAAGGACCCAACGAGACAATTATAAGAACTCTGAAAAGTCGCGGCCCGCAAATGATTAGAAAAGGGAGAACCTGAGAAATAGAAAAAGAGAAAAAGGGGAAAGGTGGGCATGAGGGGATGAGGGTGAAAATCTCCCCCCTTATATTGAGACAATTCATTGCTCCAAACTGCTCCTGAGAGCCTATTTTAGTCCTGGGGTCACCGTGCGGGAGGGAGTGTGTTTGTTTACTGGGGATATGACAGACAGGGAGCCATGGGGGCTCGAGGAGCTTCAAATATTTCTTTCTTCCATTTAGACTGAAAATGAATTTGAGCAGTCTGATCTAGAACAGTAACAATTGAGAAAATGGTGCATTTTTATGGCCATTGTTTCTATTGCTTATGATAACCACGTACTCATGACCGTGAATGCTAAAATATGTTAATAGGAGGATGGCACTTACATTTCAGGGTTTCTCAAAAGTCAACAAACACTTCATTTTTTTCGATATCGTTTGGACAGACGTGAGACCATCGTTGTTTCTTTGCCTGTGGCTTACCGATTGACTTTAGAGTAGCGTTGAAGAAAGTTTTTCTGTCCCCCACTGATCTTCAGCACCATTTTTTTTCCATCAAACTAAGGTAAACAATGCCTCGATTATTAATGTCGATTAATTCGATAATCGATTTGTTGTCGATTAATCTGCTCCAACAACTTACAAAAGCATATTTTGTCTATATTTGATATAATAACTTTAATTTTTCACGTACAATTAATGACTGAAAATGACATCACAATTGCCCAGAGCTCAGGTAACAAGCAATCATGGCTTGGTCATGTGAGTGTTTGCAAGCTGAGCCATGATTGGTTCTGAGCCCTGAGCAACTGTGATGACATTTTCAGTCGACAGCAAGTGGCAAAATTATACATTATTTGTAGAGTTTGCAATTACTGTTGGTTTGGAGACCAGATGCTAACTTTGCAATGTCAAAGGTCAGTCTTACAGTCTAACAAACACCAACATCGCTCTTGGTGGCTCACCCTCACAATATAGTGTTGCAGAAGAAAAAAAAGAAGTCACCCTACCTTCAGTACACAAAACCTCTTTCATCTACTCTGACAAACACACTCCTTGATCATAATCTCTCGTTCTCCACACACAACCACACACGCACAGTTGGTGCAGTGTGGGTGTAAGGTCTACGGGTCTCTGGTGGTGACAGACCAATCAGGGTAGAGATAAAGCCAGTATGGTACTTTAGCCTGGTAACCCACGGCGACCCATTTAATCCTGTCGGCCGGTCCCCATGATGGAATTCAATTGATCAATCATGTAGCTCTGATGGCACCATTTCAGCCAGCTTATTGCTTTCTGCTGTCTCTCCGTCACTCACTCTCACACATACATACAAATAGACACTCTCAATGTTGGACCCATGCTTGTGCAACCACAAAGCATCAGGAGATCCTGGAGAAACAGCATAAACTACAAGTAAGAACAAAGCTTTGTATTTATGATGATCGATCGATATTGTCCATTCATCTGGATGAGGTTTGTGTGTGTGCGTAAAAGTGCTCGTGTGGCAGGCTGGGCGGGTGCGTCGCTTGATATCCGGCTGGTTTCATTGTATCCGTGGATGGCTAAAGAAACTCATTGCCGTGACGGGTTAAATCCTATTCACGGCTGGACACGCACACACCCGTGCACGCATGCACACAGACACACACAGCTGCCTCTATCTCTGTGAGTTTGTCTCAGAAGGGAAGTGTTTCTCTTCCTTCTTCTTTCGAGCAGAACAAAACAAACAATGAGCCATTATTGTTCTATCCTTTGCCCCTTTTTCCTCTACCTTCCGCCTCCTTTCCCTCTCTTACTCTCTGTGTCATTCTTTTCAACCACTGTTGAGATTTTTCAACAACCCACCAACATGGAATACGAAGACTGCTCACCTGTTGGACTATATAAGTATTGCGTGTGTTTGCAGGAGATACGTCCATGATGCACTTGACAGTGTCATCCAAAATCAACGGGTACATGCAAAATTACAAAGCTTCGTCACATTGTATAAATGTTTACCGGTACTTAGAGGCTGTGGAAATGGTATATTTTCATTACAATGTACGTATATAATGGCCAATGTTCAAATTGATATCGAATAATATAATTTTCTTACCACACAGAGCATCACAATACTTAGATAATGACAATCTTCTTTCAGCTTACTCGCATTTTCCTTGAATATAAAGTTGATATAGTTGTGACGTGGCCAAGGAGGGTGATTTTAAAAGTATAATCTACTTTGCGCCACAACTTAGACTTGATTTCAGCTGGTCTAAAGTTGAGTCTACTTTTAGCCACCAAATTGTCAGGTGTACCAGGGTCGTGTAAAAGCAAATGGCCTCACTCCGCCCAGCATGGTCTTAAGCTTTTTACAAAAGGAAGATCGCACCGGCACAAAATTGGGCCAGTTTTTATGAGTGCACGTACACTGTCTCCGAATGTAGAATAAAGCCTTTTTAGACCAAATAAATAAAACTGTAATTTTCCGTGGCATACCTGATGATTTCTCATGGGACACAAATGTGCGGCACAGTGATAGGGAATCCCTGACACAGACAGCACAAAGCCTGTGAATGTGACCTCACAGTGGCAGCTTGCATGTGAGTGTGCATGGCCTTTCCAAACTCCAGTGATCAAAGGTTTTTTTTTTGGCGGGGAGAGGGTGGGAGAGACTAGAGGAACTTGGGGTGAAGGGCAGAGACGACCCCCCCACCCCTTCTTCTGCATCCTCCCCTCTTGACTGAGCCACCTCTTGCTCATTCCCAGCATCTTTTATCCGGTAAGCTGTTGCATGTCACAGTGGATGCACATGGGGTTCAAAGGTCAATTTGCTATGCTGGTTTAATAATCCCACGAAAATTATTTAGTTTAAAGTTTTGTTTTAAACAAACAAAATTGTCTCATAGGTGGTTAAAAAGCGGTTTGTAAGTGTCACTAGAAAAACAACAAGAACATCGCACACACACATTCTAACACACACACCTTGTAAGATAATAGGTCAAGATACAATAGTCCCCTTTTGGCCCCACAAGTCAAGTTCTTCCATTCATTCGCATTCATCTACATTCTGCACCCCCCCAGCCCCAACCCCCTACTTCCCCTTGCTTTGGTTGGGGGGGGGGGGCACAGGTCATCAGGGGGCTGCACACTCTTCCTGCACACACACAAACACACACAAGTTTCTGGTGGCTGTTGTGTGCTAAAGTAGCAGGTGCAAACTAAATTTGAGCATAGGAAAAAAAAAAAGTGAATTTCCTGAGCACAAGTTTATTTCACTCCTAAATTGACGAGCCTGGAGAAAACCGAAATAGAACACAATCCTGGCTGTATGGAATTTGTTTTAAAAAGTAGTGGTGTTATTAGTGGTGGTGCTGAAATCAAAATTTTGAAAACTATTATTACTAATTTGATGTTTTTGTTGAGTAGCAGGTCTTGTTTTTTGCCTCCATTCATTCAAATGTCTCCCTGGGCCAATAAATGGATGTAAGACTGAATAATTGTATCCTATTTGCGTATGTCTATGTCTATCCATGTCGCTGCATGCTGTTCCTCCTGTCGCCCCTCGCTGTGCGCGTGTGTCATTATCCAGCGGGGGTTGCTCTAATGGAAGCTGTGATTAGCAATGCTGTTAATTAGACCACCGAGTCAACCGGGCAGACCTCTGCTGCAGCGAGGCTGGTGGCACAAACACCAACAACACTTCCTTCAGTGAAATGTGCCATTTGAATTTGAAAGTTCAGTCAAACAATCAGCATGTTACACATAAAGAACAGTGTGGAACAATAACGCTACTAATTAGATTACAGCGCTCGTGCTCGAGTCTGTGGCACAGTCGCGAGTGCACGTACGCATAATAGTTCATCCATACAAGACGACAATTATTATTCGTGTCAAAGAAAGACGGTCTCCAACTAAAGGATCCCAATTATGGGTCATTTTCACAGCAGATATTTGGATTTGTCAGCTCAACAATAGCATAGATATTCACTGCTACCCTAATGAGGATGGCTCTGTTGCCTGTAAATGATGTCTCTTTGACAGACTCCAAAACCGAAAGCTATGTGAACATAGAATGATGATAGTTAATGGACTGAAGAATACATGCTAGTTTTGGTGAAGCAATCGGTCGACTAGTTGAGGGCTAGATGCCACGGAGCTCGCCTTGCATTTCAGGTTGAAATCTGAAATCAATCCTAATCTGTCAACTATGAGGCAGAATCAGGTTTTGGGATTTTCTCATTCAAAGTCTTGTATTCTGCTGACGTGTAACATACCTGTAACCTAACCTGGCTTTTTGATTCTTGACTGCTGAGATGTTTTACAACTGGACACCAAACGAGGTACATCTACGCAATCTAACGTGGTCTGATACATGACCTGTAAAATCTGTCAAATCTAACAAGATTTGCTTTTGATTGACACAAGTAGAGAAATAAGTAGACTATGCTCATTATTGTAGTCGGTTGGTTTTGGTTATCCCATGAATGAAGCTACATAAAACAGACAAAATAAAAGCAAAATCAATTAAGATGATTCTCGTGTCGGAATCAAAATATTATTGTTCCAAAGACACAATTTTAAATATGGCTCAAGCACTGAACCTCATTAGATTGTGCAGGTGTACCTAATGTTTTGCGCTGCGCGTGGAGGTGGGTGGGGGGGGGCTTGGATGGCAGCCCCCAGTGGTTTTTGCCAACACTCGAACCCCCCTGTTCAGACATCTGGTCCTGTCTCATTTACCGTAGGAGTCTGTCTGCGTGATGGCTTTTTAATGCCATTGACAGAACCACATAGACAGTCACACACACGTGTTCATTAACATACAGTAACATGTACTGTACGCCAACGGCCTCACGCAGGTTCCCACCACCACTGACAGGCGTGCAACATTGATCAAGAGTAAAAGTGATTGGGATCAATAGCGTATGAATAAACTTCCTCTAAATGGCTCTCCAGCAGGGTTTGTGAATGAAGATGTATGGTGTTGTGTTCAGGTGTTGCACGGTGCACACACATCTGTCATTGATCGTCACGTGCGCAGCTATTCCCAACTGGGATTTCTCGACTGGAAAGGAAATGAGGGAGATCCTGAGGCAATCTGTAATGTGTTTATGTTTGTTGCGCACTTGTGAAAATACATATGTGAGCAGA
This sequence comes from Syngnathus leptorhynchus, assembly GCF_054491065.1. Lineage (NCBI taxonomy): Eukaryota > Metazoa > Chordata > Actinopteri > Syngnathiformes > Syngnathidae > Syngnathus > Syngnathus leptorhynchus. The sequence continues at coordinate 12,407,497 of NC_141199.1, read as the reverse complement.
ATAAGTAAGCATAAGTAAGTAAGTAAAAGACATTCCAGGTAAACTCACCTTCATCCCGCTTCCTCTTGCCAAGATCAGCAGCTGAGCTGATACCCAGAATGCCGCTGATGGAATACGAAGAGCCGGCAGAGTCGCTGGTCACCGCAGAGACCTGCGTAGCCGCCACTGACGTTGCTGTCGGCATAGAAAATTTTATTTGTTGGCCATTCTGAGATCTTATGTGGGCGCTTAGGGTTAGCGCAACTAACCTTAACCTTAACCCCCCCCCCTATGTTGTCTAAATTATGCAGTACTCTCATAAAACAGTTTAAAGTCCCTGTAAAGTGAAAAGAAATATTCACATACCACAAAGAAAACTAATAAAAACGTATAAATTGGATTCGACATATCTCAAGGCACCACTTTGGTCTCATGTTTCCCTCATTCCTTGTCAACATCATTGACTTGTGACATTATTTTAATCCCGACTCTCTAAACACTTTGCTCGGTTAACATGTCCATGAAGCTGAACCAGAAGCACAAAAAAAACTCAGTGGAGGGGGGGGGGGGGGGGGCCACTGTCAAGAATTGTCGCTCTCTGTAGCCTTAAAGCGCCCCGAGGGGGGGTGGGGGCAAGTTCTTCGGCGAGCGACATGGCAACAACATGCTTGTCATTTCTTTAGACACACACACACATATGCAACATACAGTCACTCATGCCTGGTCCCCTTATCTCTATGCCCTTATGAGCAAGCAAGGGGCTGAGTGACAGTATGGTATCCCATGAGAGACAGAAAGGTGAGGAGGAAGACATCCTAATCCTTCCTCCCAGCGGACCTCCCCCCCTTCCCGTCCCACAACAACACAGAAGAACAAGAACTAGAAGAGGAAGTTTTCAAACAAACACACACACACACAACAAACCCAAGGATCAAGCCCCCCACCAGTCTGTCCCACTTTTGTCAACAAGGGGATGATAATGAATGCATATCTTAGCTTTTCCTATCAGTTGATTTAGCACTTCAATTATCTGATTTTCCTTTTCTTTTCTTCACCACAGTTTTTTTTTTTTATCTGACTGTAATGCTTTTATTCTGCAAATCGAAATGTTCAATTTTCCACCTGGGAGCGGGAACCCATTTATCTGGATAATCTGCAAGCTTGTGAGTATGTGCGTAGTATTCGTGTTTGTGTGTAAAAGGAAGAGGCCGTGCATATGAAATTAATTTAGATTAATAGACGATGCGTGATTATGAAGATATGAGAGACACTGAAACACAATCCGGTACCGAGAATGACAGAAAGGGGAAAGAAAGGCTTTCATATTTATTTTCAAGTGAGATAGTCAGTGATGCTCGTACAGTACAGGATGTATTGCTTCAGTCTTTGGCATGATTTGACACGATAGTCATTGAGATTCTCGTCATCACTCAACTTTTATGCAGCGTAACGATGACTTTCGTGGGAAATGACACGTGTATCACAGGTAATGTTACTTTAATTAGTCAAAAATTGAAGAATGGTGAACTACAGGTGCCCAAAAAATACTTTAACACTTATTTTTGTTTGGTTCTTTAGCTGTGTTTTGCAAAGATTTTTTTTTATTATTTTACATTAGAAAACAATGATTAATATTTCCACTTATTTTCTGACATCCTCAAACCAAACCAGCTGTCAATTTGAATGAACATCCTGTTTTGGAACAAGAGGGTGGAAATAAAACCATGTTTTGTTTGCTTTTGATATGATTCATTGATTAATCCGTAAAATACTTGACTGATTAATTCATGATTACAATCATCAACTTCTGTTGTGAAAGACTTCTTATCGTGCAATATTTAATATTTTTTTCTGTTTCGAATATCCTATACCGAAATGATGGGCTATTATAATGTTGCACCTTCTATTAATGGCAACCATGATGTAAACAAAACACTCATTACAATAAGAAAGTATCTATACATTTTTGCTTTCACGCGAGACATCCACACATTATCAGTGCTGCTGTAAAAAGTGCTTTGACAGACAAGAGCAGGTTTGCGACCTACCTAAATTGTGAGCCGCTACTGAGCCCGTTTGGCCCGGTGGCTGCTGAACCTTGGTCCGAATGATCCTGGAAGGAGGAGAGAACAGACGTGAATGTGTGTGAAGTGGTCATTTGTGTGTGTGAAAGAGAGAGGGAGGCATCAAGGACATGAGAACACGACCGTCGTGGGAGCCACGTTGTGTGTGAGCATGCGAGTGTGTTCGCCTAGAGGGCTTGCGGCCGGCTGACATGGAAGAGGGGCCTCACACTTCCTGCTTGGCTGCTCATGCAAGCCCCTTTCTTCCTCTTTCCCTTTCCTCCTTAACTCCTCTCCATCCTGTCCCCGTCTTCCCTCATTTTGCTTTTCTCTCCTTCGTCTTATTCCTCCCTTTTGTCTGCCTCTTTTGCTTACTGCTTCTCTCTCCTGTTTCACCGTCCCTCCCTTTTCTCGGGCTCGGTGCGTGCTCAAGGGAGAGCCTTGTCATTGTATGGCGGCGTTGAACCACTGAGCTGCAGCCACTTCATACACACGGAGACCCGGGGCCTCTCAGCTAGGCTGTCCCGGAAATAGATAAACACAACAAACTGCTTGCTAAACACTTACGGTCATTGCAGTTATGTTTATGTAAAGTTAAGACACACAAATTGTTGTCACACACACATTAGTACCTGTTGATGGAGCTGACGCTGGGCACGCTGTCGTTGTCGCACACTCTCTCGGCCAGGAGCCTGTCTCGGATCTCCCAGGCAAACATGGTGGGGTTTTGGCGTTTGTAATCGGCAATCTTGTCCACCACTTTGGGCGTAGCAACCTTTGGTTTGGATCCCCCGATGACACCAGGCCGAATACTGCCCGTTTCATAGTACCTGGGAAAGCAGGGAGGAAGCTTGTGTTGGTCATGATGCAAGATTTTGAAGTCTGTTCAATAGCAGTAGGCGAGTTTTATTCAGCGATGGCCTCTCCTTGAAGATATTTACATGCTCGATCTTTAGCAAGGACTCCGAAAAACAGTGCAAAAGACTAGTTTTAAAGGGAATGAGGGAAGCCGCTTTTATTGGCCGAGAGGATAGTTGGCTGTGGTCACGCTCACAACGCCGCAAACACCCGGACAGAGACCTATATGCACTACTTTTGTGGCTAGGCTAGTGCTACATTGCAATAATTGTTTATATCCTTTCTGTGAAGAAAAAAAAAAAAAGATGGGAGAAAATACACACACTTCTAAAAAGGCCCGCTGAGATGCTGTGGTTGGAATCCTGTATTTTTGCGTGACACAAAATCTCCATTTCTTCAGTTAATGTTGTTTTGACTCCAGTTCTATATGAAATTGTGTGACCTCGGGCACATTTGACGTGACTGCGTATCACACTGACAGTCAAATGCAAGATGAGGGGTGACACTGACAGACACGCTAGCACAGAGAGATCCAGGAGTTTTCTTTCCAGCTTGAATGTATTTGCATGCGCAAGGGGCAGGTGGGATGCGGGTGGGCTGGGGGACTGGCGGAGGACAGCTAATGCACTACCCTGCTTGCAGAATAGGGGGGGATGCTGTGTGTGGATGCAAGCTGTCACTCAGTCTTAAACCTGCTGCTCTTTCTCTCTCACCGCAACTGCTCGGTGGAGTAATCCCTTCCGTGATGTTTGTTTCCTTAAGTGTGTAGTTCCCTGTTGTGTGTGTGTGCGTGTGTGCATGTGTGTGTTTGTACGTGCGCACGTGCTTCCCATTCTCACTCCCCACAGCTGGACTTTAAACATTGCTAAAGGAAAAGGAACAATCTCTTTTCTAGTGGAAAACAATTTAAATTATTCACAGGCAAATCATTGGTGAATAAATGAGCATGGTTATTGATATCTGCAGCGAGGTGAGACACACACACACACACACACACACACACATTCACAAACAAGCAAGCAGAGTTGGTGTTTTTGTTCTGCCGGCAGTGGAGAGACAGAAAGAAGAGGATAAAACAAGCCTCTCTCCTTCCTTGCATCCCTCGATCTCCTCCCCCCCCCCCACCACCACCACCACCTCTCACGGTAACGCTTCAGTGAGTTGAACGGCCAGGACAGGGGGGAGAGAGGGATTGGGGGAGACTGAGAGAAGGAGCAAGAGAGAGGGAGAGAAAAGAAGCAAGGGAGAACAATGAGCAACACATTTTTTGATATAGCTGAGGGTCGCTGTGGCTAATCCTTCCCTGCCGCCACCACAAATGGTCTCTCCGTTTCTAATTCCTTTTTTACTTCTCCTCACTTCTTCTTCAACATGCCCCCCTCCCCTCTTCTTGCCCCATCCTTGTCTCTATTCTCTTTTTGCTATATTTTGTGGTGCTGAAATATGGTGCCACTTTCATTTTGATGCTAATTCCAAAAAGTGATGAATCTTTCCCTCACATTGTGCCCCTTTCTTCTCTGGCAGACGGAACGACCCGGGATTTACTTTTGAAATTGGCTTTTTAAAGGTAAAGGAAAGAGTCGTCAGAGAAGAAGGTGAAAAGGAGAAATGTGAGTCAGTATAAAAGGAAATGAACAAGACCCAAAGAAAGTAGGAGATGATGGCGGTGCAATTTTGCAAGCTCAGGGAATTGGCAACTTGGCAGCAGAGACACTATAGCATCAGTGTCGATGATCCAAACTCTCAATAACTTGATTATCTTTATATAATAACTGCAGAGTTCAAAAGTCACGTGTGTCAACGTAAACGTGTCTTCCATACCTTCCGAGTATTTTGCTGACACATCCGTGGCTGACCCGAAGTTGGCGGGAGATGTCGCAGGGACGCACACCTTGGTGGGCGAGTTCTACTATTCGTTGTCGCACAACATCTGGAAGAGGTCGGCCGTTTACAAATACACCACCAAGCTGGTTCACGCCGCCATGTCCTATAAAACAAAAAAAAAACAGTTGAAGTCACATGGTTCAAGTCACAGGGATGAACAAGCCACTAAACATTTAAAAGGATTTATGACGAAATTGTTAACAGTCAAACTGGACTGCATCACAACATGGTGTCATTTCACTGCCAATAATACACACAGAGACACACAGTTCAGGCATATGTCCTAAATAAATCCTTTCTTACCAGCATAATACTAGCTTTGACCCTTTTATCCAGAACAGACTAAGCTAAGTTTCAAGTAAATGAAGGGATTTCAATTAATTATTGACCCACGGGGGTCTGAGTGATGCCAATAATATTCCCTTGAGGGAAGACGGTTTAAAGAGACAGAATAGAAACAAATTGGAATAAAACACTTCTTTACTTTCTAATGACATCCGGGGAAAAATCTTTGACCAAAACATAATGATGCAAACTGTCAGTTGGACTTTTGTCTATTAAGCATAGCTGACCAGGATGATTCTGTCTAGTTTGCTAACATTTGAAAATCCAACCACAGTCACAAATGAATGCCTCTGTCGCTTAAACTGACAATAAAAGACATTTTAAATCGTGCTTCTATTGATTCTCATTCAATTGCACCTCTAAATATATCATTTAATTCAGAGCCAACAGTAACAACAGCCAGCTGACATGAATCCTACATGCATGAGTGCCACGACAAATATACCAAGGACAACGTCTCCGCCTCTCCCCAACAATATGTTCATGTACAGTATATGTTGCACCAAAAGGCAATCCAGCATTTCTGTAATCCACTGCTTTTATATTACTATAGTGATTGTGTCTTCCGGGGAAACACACACACACACACACATACTCGCCCGCGCATGCACACTCTAATCCTAGCTGTGAGGGTAATAGATTTTAAATACATGACCCCTGCAGGGGGATACCCCCTAAAATACAAAGCCCTACCCTGAACCTGACCACATCTTTTTTCTTTTCTGCATCCCCATAAAGTCAACACACAGCAGGCTCCAAAACAAACACATCTGCATGAGGGATAAATGCAACCAGAAAGTCTGCAGCGTCTTGTGCTTGGAAATTAAACAAAGCTATTTCACTTCCCTCCTTGCTTTATTTCTTTCTAGATAGAAGAAAAGTCATTATGCAGATGCCCCGCTGCCACAGTTTAAAAGGCAATCACTTTTTCCAAAGATAGCAACGTCGCATCCGTCAAGGCCTTAACCAGGATTCCTCGTCACTACCAGGTTAAGGAATGCTGACACGTGGGAACTACAAAAAAAAATAAAGGTATTGCTGACCAAATTGGGGTATCAAAACATCTAAGGTCTTTCCAAATTGGGGCAGTCGATCAAGAACACGTTTTTTTTTTTTTTTTTTATCTTCTGTTTGAAATCATCAGCAGTATTATGATGATCAGCCGGCTTCTTGTGAAACCCCGGGGATGTTTTTTTTTTTCCTCATCATAATAGTTTCTTATCCTCGGCCTTGGAGGGTAACAGTATCCTTCATTATTTAACAATTTTTCTTTATACAAAAATATCAATCTAACTGATCTATAGCAATGGAATTCTTGAAGGCATATTCCAGCAATGCAAGAGTCTGTTGATGGCCATTTCCCAAACACACTGTAAGTACACTGGAGCTTCTACTGTAAAAGTCACGATGATGTTAGCGTATCTTAAACAGCATCAAAATATAAAAGATTTCTGTCAAAAAAAAAAAAGAAGCATGTTGAGAGATGCAAAATGGGAGAAAAGAAGAAGAGGCACAAGAAATTGAAAAGGCCACAACTTCCTACTTAAGGTGCCAGTTAGTTTACAATATTTGACTTTTACTACTTTGTGTGACAATTAAGAATGTTGTAGCACCTCAACGTTGCTCACTGTTTTATTGTTGTTACTTTTAATATCACCAGTAGCTCATTTCTTTGACAATTCTATTTCCCCCCTTTGAAATTGTTTTGCAATCTGAACAAATGAAAGCTTGCAAAGTAATGGCTTGTGTTTGTCGAGGTTCCACTCGATTCTTAACTTGTAAAATGCCATCCATGCCTCATCTCATCATGATTTGTTCTTCCACAGAAGCCCACTTTGCTGCAACCTGCTGTGTGCACACAAGTCTCCCGCTGCTTCTCTCTCTCGCCTCGTCTTTCAGATAAGAGCAAATGAAATGGGTTCTTTCACTCTTCCTATCTGGGCTGGACCATAAAAAAACCTTGCTTTGTATAGAAATGGGAAGAATGTCTGCCGAGCGACACGCACACAAACTCCAGATAACTATTTATTCACTTAGCTAGGTATTTACCGTTGGCATTAGACTATTCTCGGTGTGGAGATTTTGGGGTTATGTGTACATATTTTATTTCTCTATCCTCTAAACACAGCTAGAAGGGGGAATTTTGAAAACACAATGAATTGGAAGCGCAACTGCAATTCAAACGCAATCCGTCCTGTGACTAGCTTGACGTTTAAATTTCCATTTTGCATAAATTCTCCAATATAAAATATTAAGAAAGTGAATGAATTTGCTAAAGTGTCACCATCGTCAAAACTTTAAGAACCGGACAAGCAAAGTTTTGAGTACCATTTTGAGATGGTCAACTGCCTTAACAAAGAAAATGAGCATGTTTATGACTGTATAGCACAAAACCTCCATAAAGTGTGCTCATCATTTGAAGATGCATGTGTGCTCGCTGCTTTGCCACGCTTTTACTTCCAAAATCAACATTTGCACATTCTCTTGTAAATTAGAGGTTGATATTTCAAACTGTGACAGATTGGCCAAGTAATTTCAAGCCACTGACCAAACAAATTAACTACTTGCTTTCAGGAATTCAATCACATCTGGCAGCTGGGGAGGTTTTGTTGCAAATTAGATACAAAGATTTTTGCCAAATCTGGGCTATTGGCTAAAAGGTCTTCCTCTAAAAGCTTGAGCCTCAAGAGAGGGAGGAACTCTTGGCACGTGTAGCAGTTTCATTTTCTATCCTGCAAGAATCAGAGGGGACACAACCGGCCAGCCTGCCAGCCATGGGGACCAGGAGTCATTATGCATCCCTGTTGTATTTTCATTTATATATCCTTTATAGGAGCTGACTTGGGAGCAAAGCACCTCCTTAAATGTTTGATTGATTCACCGCTTCCGGAGGAGGAAAAAAAATAACAGAGATAAAGAAGAATACATTAAGCTCCCCCATCCAGAAAATAAGGTCCATTAGGCTCTCTGTCTCTCTTTTGCTGCCACATTCCTCTGTGTCACTGCCTGTCACAGCCCGAAGCCTGAAAAAATTGCAACAAACTAACCTTTTTTTGTTCTGTTTTTTGAAAAAAAAAAAAAAAAAGAATCTGGGCTGCAGGGCTGTTTGCGATTTTGTCAGTGAGAATACTGATGAGGTGAATTTCGTTGCGCAAACACTGTGTAGATGTGATGTGCAAGCCAAATTTCCTTATATAATTTTATTGTTCTTATCTAATTTTATTCTGCATGCTATGGTCATTTTTTCGTAAAGAAAAAACGCTATTCAGTCATTCACTGTGGCTAATTATGGATAATTTATGGTCTGGAAAACAAAAATAAAAGTGTTGCACCATGTGTGTGATGTTTTATATATATATATATATATATATATATATATATATATATATATATATATATATATATATATATATATATATATATATATGTGAATATATGGTGGCGATCTGAGGCCACCAAACACTCATGCATACTTAAGATGCAAGCATGTTTAACATTACAATATTCAGCTCATTATCATCACAATTACCAGCAGCAGTTCCTTTTAAATCGAACTACGTATGTTCCAAGCTGTTGGATCGGTTCCAGAATGCTTTCATACATATGCCAGATGAAATTGCTGCTTATATAATGTTCATAGAAAAAAAGGAGATAGTCCTGAGACTAATACATATACCAGCAGCGTTTAAGAAAATGTAAACCCATGCATGCACACAGACACACACTTCCAAAAAAGCATTTCCACGCGTCTAAGTTGATTCATTGCAACCTCTCTCACTCTGTCTTTTGACATTTTTAGATGTAATCGTTTTAAAGCGTCCCAGAACTTCTCTGTTGCCGTCAAGCGCCGCGGATCATTGACTTTGGGCCAACTACTGTGAGAAGAAACACGATTTGTTCTAGCCGTTTGATGCGCGCGTGCGCGTGTTTTCCCGTGCGTGTTTGCGCGCGTGCGTGTGTGTGCGCGCCTGTGTGTGCGTGAGTGTGTGTGTGTGTGTGTGTGTGTGTGTGTGTGTGTGTGTGTGTGTGTGTGTGTGTGTGTGTGTGTGTGTGTGTGTGTGTGTGTGTGTGTGTGTGTGTGTGTGTGTGTGTGTGTGTGTGTGTGTGATTCACATAATACGCTTCTCCCCGGGATTCACCGGTGGTATAAATGAATGAATGCAATATCTATTAAATGCTTTTAAATGCCTGTTATATACTCTTTGTGTGGGCGTTTAAGTGAAAAGTCCAAACATGATATGATTTTAAAAAAGATTTGGTGGATATTCATAACTCCAAAATAAAGTTAAAGGAGACAGAATATTGGTGGATTATATCACAGGGACAAAACCATTTGAAATTATTTCATATATATAATTCAGTAGCCCAAAGAAACGATTTAAATAAATGTGGACTCAATGTTTTATAACAATTCCATCTGATTTTAGGCTTTACCTTTAAGATTTTTGACATGCTTATTTGTGTTCTAACTATGTGATATATATATATATATATTAACGTGTACCCATGCACCGGACAATTTATTACTGCAAAAAATAGGTCAACCTAAAGTATTACAAACCGCGACTCCCCTCCCCTATACTGCAAGCAACCATCCAATAAACATGTCTATTGTCAAATTAATGATTCTCTCTGCAGTGCAAATAAAATACAAACAACTTATTTGTCAAATTATTTATTATTTGATTGATAAATGGCTATGGCGCTATTGATGCCTACATGAGGCCGAGCAGGGGGGTTTCCACCACTGGGCAACCAACAACGTCCATTCTCGTTCTGATGCAAAGACCACATGCAGTTGCACCTGCAGCGTGTTCAGTTTGTCCATCCAAGTTACTATATGCAAAAGGACAATGGACTTCACACAACCGCTCTTCACTTCCCTCACTCCCTTTTCTCTCTCTCTTTCTCTCTCGCTCTCTCTTTTCTGACCGCCCACCCCCAACAACGACGTCTTTCCTTTGAAAGGAAAGTGCGGTGAACAATTGAAACATGCTTGATGTCTAAGTGTAAATTTAAGTCTTATTAATTCAGTACACACTCCAAAAAATGTAATTTAATAAAAGAAAAACAGCTACGTCATTAAGAGCTCACTCAATGTTTTGAGCTCCCCCCCCCCATATTGTTGCCAAATAATTTAAAACTATATCAACACTTAAATAAAAATAAAAAAAATATATATAAGCGTCATTAGGTTCTGAAGACTTTTAGGATAATAAGGAAAAAATATAGTTTTTTCAGTGCACCAAATCCAATTGCGCCCGTCTCGCTTTTTCTGCATGGTGGGAGCATGCAAAAATCAAGAAATAAGACATATTTAATGATAAACTTACTGTGCATAGCCGCAAATGGGTCGTGCTTACAGTGGATCTCCATGTGGGCGGTGGGGCTCGAGGGCCCCGGTTTAAAAAGAAAAAGAAAGAAAGAAAGAAAAAGTGCAGACTTGAGCCAACCTCTATTTGATAGACCTCCGGTTGATGCAAAGTAGTTCCCTTAAAATAAAAACAAAAAGACGAAGTCTATTTTTGTTTGTTTCGTTTGCTTGTTACTGTCCAAAGCTGAAGTGAAATAAATGAAGCATTGAGAAATTAAAAAATATATATATCAGGTTTGTATGGCAACGAAAAAAGTGCTGTCAAAATTCTGCCCTCAGTGGGACGAGCCGCGACAGTCGGTCAAAAAAAGAACGGTAATGACACTCATCCTTTAAAATGTTCGGCGTTCATGCCAAATCGGAAAACATGTCAAAAGTGTTTCAAATGTTTAAAAAGACCTCCCTGGCCCCCGCGGGCTCAGGTCTCTGGTCGTGCAGGTCCACCTTTGGCGCAACTTTCTCCGCTTGGTCTCACAATGAAAACAAACAAAAAACTCAAAAAAAACAAATCAAAAATCGGGTTCATTAACTGCAAATGTCACAAATCCACAAATAGTTGTGTCTTCCATTCCTGTCTTGCGTGATGTCTCATCAATAAAGCTCGAAATGGCAAGTGAGCGATCCCCCGTCCGAGTGTCATATCCACCGAGCTCGTAAGAAAAAAAAAAAGGACAAGCGAGGCACTTGCTCAGAATCGTCCCCGTTTTGAAAGCGATTCTCTGCCCAACTCCAGCTGCCCTGTCCCGCACGAGTTGGAAAGGAGTTTCTTCTCTTGACTCACACCCCAAAACATTGGAGGAGCAGGATGAGGCGTTGGTGCTTTAAATGTGTCGAAAATAGCGAAGCATCCACTGGAGAGAGCGGCTGCTTGCGAGTGCACCCCCGCGTTTCAGGACCAGTTCTCTTGCGGACAGCGCCCGCGCTCGCAACCCCCTGGAAGCCTGGCGTCCAGCCGCCGGCCAGCTGCCTGTCACTCAGCCACCTCCCAGCCAATCAGAACGCCAGAGCCGCAACGGCGTCACTCCAACTTTGAGTAGAAAGGGCGGGGCTCTACATGGCTCGGATTGGTTGACAATAATGCTGAGAGCCAATGAGGCTTTACGATTCTTTTAATCCCTAACCAATGGATGAGCTCGGCCTCACCCCTCCCTGGTGAGGGAGTCATATACCGTCTTACGTTTAATTTCAATTAACCACGTACAAACCTCACGCTTTTGTGGGCATTTGCGCTCAAGTTATCCGTGTCAATATTAAATATCTAATTAAATAAGTATTACTAAAATGAAGCTTTGTTGCAGCGTGGTCTTATGATGTCTGAGTATAATTATTCCAAACAGATTAAACTGTTAATTACAACGATTTTAGGACAAAAGATTGTAGTTTTTATCAAATATGTCATTCATAAACCATGCACGTTTCTGGGAGCACAGTAAAAGCATCTGGCCTGTCATCAATATTACACTTTATAAATCTTTAGCTTGAGGAGAATCTGAGGCTTTGAACAAGCATCCCATTAGTTGATTGCGGATTCAAAGGGGCATCGTTTTTAATGAAGTGCAATTATCCAGCATCGCAGCAAACTGAGAGGAGAGAAGGGAGATTCAATAAATGTTCGTCCCACCTGATTTTCTAAGGCATATCTTAGCCTCGGTCGTGTAATATTAAGCACACAAATAGCCTTAAGCGTGAGCCAAATTAGAAAATGTTAGGTTATTTCCATGTGCTTCCTGTTTCTAGACAACTAATCATTTCACTTTCTCTGTTATTCTCCATCAGCCTCATGAGCAGCCCCGCATATCCACAGCTAAAACAATCTTCCCCGAATCATTATTGACAACACCAACATACTTGATAATAATCATTTTTTATTCAAAAGGCAACTCAACCTGGGATGTCTAGGAATACGGAATACTTCATGTTGTTCAATCAATAAATGTCTTGATAGTTATTGGTGTCTGCAAGCTTTCTGATCCTATAACTCAAACACGCAAGCAGTCAAATTAAAATAAATATGCTTTCCAATAAATGTTTATATATATTTTCTCTTTCTCAGAATACGTTTTTTGTGTGTGGTTTCCAGAAGAGTCACCAGGGGGCGTTCAACTATGAGTGACTTGTCCACATACTCAGGCAAGTACATTCGCACAATACATACGAAAGTAAAAATAACATGGCATCGCTTGATTCGATTATGTGATTGCATTTGGTAAGTGCTCTGATCATCATCATTAAAAAAATGCACATAATCAACAAGAAAACAACAATGTTTTAATGTTTCTGTGGTCATAACATTACAGTTTACATTTGATCTTTATTTTCTTGACTGTGTGAATTATAAAATGTTTTGCGCACGTGGTAAACAATAGTTGTCTGTTTAGTCCGTGGAGAAGGGGGACTGATAAAAAGGACACGCTAAATTGGGTAATTTAGGCGCTTACAAGTGTACGCAATTTGCGCACGGACGGCCCTTTTTATTGAAGCCACATATTGAATAGAAATAATCAAAATAATGTTGAATTTTTTACTCAAAATCGCATTCATTTAAAGAGACTTTTCAATTGTTTTAAGGTTAAATCATTATCATTTTAATGCTTGAAATAAAAAGTATTTTATTAAAAGACTATATATCTATGTAAATATATACTATATATCTCTTTTTGCCCCCAACTTTGTGTCCTTTTGTGTAGTTTGTATTACAGATTTGGGAACCACAAAACATGCACTTTCTCATCACGTGACTCTCATTTGCAAATTAAATACAAAGGCAATTAAAAACAGCCAAACAAGCAATCATGTATACAAATTGTTGTTGCTTTAGGCTTGGAAATTTGGAGAAAACTTCCATCAGGGTGGGACGTCTTTAATCCGGGGTCCTGCAGACATTACCATATTTCATTACCTCTCAGTGTTGGAAAGGGGAGCGCGGAGGAGGGAAGGGGGAGATTAGACTTTTTTAAACATTAGTAAGAAGAAATGTGGTCGTGATAATCATTGGGAGGCAAATTGGAGGCGATGCTGTAGTGTCTTTCTTCCTTCCCTCCATCCATCCAGCGTGAAAGACTGTTTTGCCTTTTTGCGCCCGAGCCTCGAAACGAAAAAGCAATGAAAAATTAATAGCGCATGTTAACTCCACCAAGCTCGTTTATTACACGCCCGCATGGCTGTCAACATAATGAGAAAGCCCCCTCGTATATATCTCAACTCTTAGATTTCATTTTGCGTGCAAAATATGTTTAAAATTAGAATATAAATATATTTTAAAAAAATAAACAAATAAATTATATGCCACATGCGCACTCGCAAATCACACTCATCGGTCCATTTGTAATGACTTGGTTGGTTGATAATGCACCTAATGAGGAGTCAAGTGAGGCCTGACCACAAGCTCTCATGCACTTTGAGGGGCACTTGAGGTCATCTCTGCCCCCCCCCACCCCTACCACCACCACCCCCGCACATGCACGCAGACTTTTGACCAGCGCAAAATCACATTTCTATGAGACTACACTTCTGTGCTACTTAAAAAAAAAAATCAGATTTCCCGTTTTATCAGTAAATGTTGGATTAAAAAAAAATTACATTGTAAAACTCTATTGCCAAACCTTGATGACATCTATTTAATGAATTCCTTTTAGACCTTAGCACCATATTACATCAGTGAACATGTCCATTTAAAAAAATCCTCGCTTATAGATGTGCGTAATTGAGAATGAATGTCACACTTTTACGCAAGGCCAGTTTGAGGCTGCTCACTGGATTCTTTACACCCTGATCACGTATTTCATGGAGAGGCTGCTAGCAGAGGCCCTGGGCCCTTATGACTGCAGCAGTCAACAGGGAGGGCCTCCTAAAAAGTATGATTTCCTCAGCGGTTATTATTCGATCACAATAATTCGCTTTCCTTCAATATGTTTGGGCTAGCTAAAGCCTATATACTTTAAAAGACTGAAAATGGTGGCATAATTTGACCCTATACTCATTTATCACTGTTCATTAAGTATAACGCCTGCTATAAGTGACATTTTCTGTGTACTTGTCCATCAACCTATTATGATGAGAAACAATAATGAGGCTTACTCGTCCACAGCCCAAAGGACGTTTTATCAATACAGAGCAGCAGGCATGGATATGAAATGATGTGCTATCATCTGGATGCCATACTGAGGTCGATTGTGTTGATCTGGAAACCCTGCTGCTTTATAACTAGAGCCATATAGCAGAACTACTTGCATTGTGGAAAACACACAGGAGCCAATTACGATATTTCGTGATGTTTAAAACTGTTGTGAAAATGGCCTCGCCTAATCAGGAGCAAAGATATGTAACCATCTAAAAATAACAAGTACTGCCTCAAAAAAGGAACCTCAGGGCCAAAATTAAACTACAGTAGCATAGTAGGCCCAAGTGTTCATAGAACTATGACGTTTTTCTCCCCGTAAAAAGCGTATTTAATATTATAGTAAACCACTGTAATACTGCTCTGTTCGAATATTAACACTGTGCTTGAACTGTAACTGGAAAACTGTACCTTAATAATGATTCCTTAAAATTGCATTGCACATTACTCTTCAATTACAATTGTACCTAAATAAGGTTTTACAAGCAAACAGTTCGAAATGATTAAACACCAATGTATTGTACTTAAAAGTAAAATAGCTACAACTGAACTGTGCCTCCACAAAGCTAGCCCCCACCCAAAATTGGGGGGCATGACATAACGTGACGTAATGTAACGTAATGTAACGTAACGCAACGTACAACATAAGACAACACCACATTTGAAAATATGCCACACTTCCAAAACTTCTGCTTTAAAAGGTATGAGCAACATAAGTATTTCTAACCCTAAAACTGTTGTAATAAGTTCAAGAGTTTTTGTTTGAACTTGTGTAATGATTGTTTTGTTAATAATGATAAACAAGCGTATAGTATCTCTTCTGTTACCTAAATTTGGTATCATTTCCTTTATTCACAGATTGGCTGGCAAGAATCACGTGATTCATCTGCTGTGGCGTCCATTTTAAAATTACATGTTGGATATCAACAGGTTTTTCCTATAATCAAGGCACTCAGTCATGGAACATTGAAAGCAATCCACTAATAAAATATTCTTTGAAGAACTGCTGGAGAAACTATGAAACATGGACCATATATGGCCCTCAGAAGGATCTCAGCATACCTGAGCAAATAAAACCTCTGAACTGTATAAAAAGCCCCAAAACATAGAACCCATAGATGAGATACTCATAACAGCATCATCGTTCATCATGAATTTAGTATGGCCCTCTGATGACTTCATAATTTTGAAATATCACCTGCAGAAGAACTTCCATCGCCTGCTTTGATCCAGCACACATGACCAATATTTGGCCTAATTTAACAAAACACTTATGTCAGCAAAATATCTTCCACTTGTAATAGGCTATCTTGCTTTAAAAAAACAAAAACAAATATGATAAGCACCTTTTGACTTGAGTTACATTGCACCCTTTTACAGTTTGAATAACTTCTCCAAACTTTGCAATAGTTCACAGAAGTTGCACAACTCAACAGCACTTTGGCAAACAACTTTGAAGCATTATAGAAACACGTTGCTGTTAACACGTACGGGTTCACCTGCTGAAAAACCAATGAAGACAAGATGTGAGATGGAAGTGCGAGCCTACCTGCTCTCCCCTGCCGCAGCACACGTCTCCTGGGCCCTTGCAGGTCCATCATGATACACACTCGGAAGAGGAGAGGGAGGGGTGGAGCAAGGGAGGGAAAAAGGAAAAGAACAAAAAAGTTTTTGCTCACTTTTCACTCTCTCTCCCTCTCTCTTTCTTTTACTTTGTAACACTATTGCTTTCTCTCTCTCTTTTTTTTCTCTCTAGCAGCTGTGTACAGTTGGTGGGGGGGGGGGGATGCAATGCAGGTTGAAATAATTCGACCCTTCCGCTCCTTATTGCGATGCCTGCAAGTGTTCACTCAGCTGCAACTAAACGCTTTAGGTGGAAAAAAGGAGGGTCCTAGTGGAGTGGGGGGGGGGGGGGGGGGGGGGGGGTTGGAATGAGCAAAAGAAGAGCCGTTCTCGCCATGTGCGCTCATGTCTCTTTGCTGGCACTAAACTGCACACACCAATAGTCTCTGTGGGTCTCATGCACGCGCGTCTGCGAACGCAAATGTGTGCGCGTGGAACCTTCAACTTTGCGTGCAGAACTTGAGCACCAAAGCGTCACTTTTAGTTTGTTTGCAAGCTGTCTGTTCAACTTGCTCCTTTTCCCTCCCGTTATAAATTCATAAAGTTTACAAAGAGTTGAAGCTTTCGTGATCAGAAATAAATGCATTAAATACAAGGAGGGAATCATCTGACCTACTTATTTTAACTTAAAAGGGAAAAACTTTGGAGAGGCAAGTTTTTTATTTGGCATAATGTATACCCTATTTGTACTTTCGCCTCGTTAATTGATTTTTTTTTAAGTAAAACTAACTTTACTTCAGTAGGTTATTTCAAATAATAATTCTTATTTGATAATTCTAAGGCAAACAATATAATTGTAACCCTAAATCGTGTCTTGCGTAATTAATTAGGATAAATAGAAAAACTGAAAAGTAATTCTAACTGCTAGTTACAACAATACAGAAAAAATTCGAAATGCAAAAATGAAATGCAAAGCTGGTGTCAGTCACAATACTTTTGGCCAAAACGCAACGGTGGAATGGGTGTAACGCACATATTGTATGTTTAAATGTTTGACAGGTTGTTCTTTTCATTCGTTTAGGGAGATTTGCTCATTTTTTGTTCAGGTGGCCTTTATTAACACATATACTGTAATTTAAAATTACGAATCATGCAGATTGTTAGATTAGACCAGTTTTTTGAGTGTGTGCTTCTAATTCACATTGACAGCTTTGTTTTATAGTGCGTGAAGAATATCGAAGATTTACTTGTGAAATGTTGAGTATTTTTAGTTACTTAACAACAAAAAGTGCGGTCAGAATGAATCCTGACTGTCAAGTTTTTTTTTCTTTCCCTCGCTGCGATGAATCTGAATTATTGTCCGAACAGGTAACGGAAAGTGGGTAAATATGACTTGGATGAACATTTCAGTTTGAGACTACAGGCGTTGAAAGCAGATATTGCTTTGTGCGGGAAGCATGTGATTCCCAAAACATAAAACGCATGTCGAACTTGTCTGGAGGTCTGCAGGTCGGGTGTCAGGGTTCACGCACCCAAACCGGAAACAATTGAGCGTGGAACAAAGCGCAGACACACGTCAGTCCATTTAGTTGCCAATAGAGACCCTGGCACATTATTTTTCGAGCGCCCCCAATACATCAAAATACATTTTAGTTTATGAATTAAGCAAACGCGGTAAGATGATGCGTTTTATCATCGAATAGTTTATCAAAAATCTGTAATACAATTGTGTTGATTTACACCTGTATTTTTTTACAGAAACATTTTTGGATAACCTGCTGAAAATAATATTGTGTTACATTTGACTGAAGAATGATGAGACGACATCGACATGATTGAAACTATTGGACCAAACCTCGTGAGAGCATGACTCCAACGTGAATTTCCATCTTTATTTCTTAACCCCCAAAACATCAAATTGTATGCATGAGCATGTCAACGGTGGATTATTTAGTGCATTTTCTCACCTCACAGCAGATTGAGTATATTTAGTGTCACACACGCTTATTGCAAAGTGCAGACCCTCCAACACACACACGCACACACACACACGCACGCACGCACACACGCGCACAGACGCACGCACACCGCATAAGAAAATTTGAGAATTTAATTACTTGACAATCAAGCACCGTCTTGTACATTAATTCCACCAGTGTCATTATTATTATTATTATTATTATTATTATTATTATTATTATTATTGCAAGAGTAGAACTCAGTGTGTTACTGTTAATACATTACATCAGAAAAGTTCTTTGGGAGTAGTAATTATTACACCATATAGACATCTTAAAATGACCACATTTTGGTTTTAACTGCTTGCATGCACTGGATCCCCTTAAAGAACAAATAAAAAAGACGGGAATCGTTTTAAGTAATTAAAAACCACTTGTTTGTCTTTCATCCTTGTGCTAATTAATGTAATTAATTCGGGGGTGTTGTTGAGGAGGCATGATAGGGGATAGTGCGTTCGCGCGTGTGTGTGTGTGTGTGTGTGTGTGTGTGTGTGGTGGTGGTGGTGGTGGGGGGGGGGTGCTTTGTGATCGGTGACCCGAGCTGTGACCAAGCGGAACCGGAAAGAATCGCATTAAAGGTGAGTCAATAAGTAAACACGTAAACACAAAGGAAGGTGCACGGTGTCTCGGTGTGGGACGTTCACCAGCCTGATTAAATGCATTGAAATTGCGGCAAATTTACTTTTACTGCAAAAGTGAAATGAGTGAGAGATGGGAGAGTTGGGAAAGTCACAAAGATCTGCCTTCACGTATTCAGTATTTTGACTCATGATTGTGTTTGTAATTTTGGTGTGATGTGATCATGCTCTATTTTGAGAGGTATTTCTTTAACAGTGGGTTTATTCATGTGGTGACATTTTGTTGTAAATGTAAAAATATTTAGGCAATACATAGGCTCGGCAGTCATTCAAAACTACACATTATTGTTTGAAAAGGCAAAGTTTTTGATGGATCTTTTTATTTGAAATGTTTTGTGTCTAACTAATAGAAAGTTTATTGCTTGGCCGACATGTTCTAATTTCATCTCCCTCTTTAGGATGAAGGTGCTTTTTTTTTTTTTTTTGCTTTACGTTTCACCCTACTTTTGTATAAAAAGGAAGTCCATTGTTCACTTTGAACCTTAGCCAGCAGACTTGTCTTTTAGAATTGTTTAGCGTGAACGTAACAAAACTATACTTCCGTTTTGTGTCAGATAATCCAATTTTCCCCCTTATGTTTATGAAACTAACTTTATTTGAAGACCTCGGTGACATCTTGTGTATGGCGTGTGTCTGCTCTCCGCCCAGATGACCTCAACATCCCCAGGATGTAATTCAGAGTGGCACTTGTGTGTAACAACACAAGATTCCCTTTCTTGCAGCCCAGGCTTGCCGTTGCCGTGGCTATTCTGTCGAAGGCGGCTTAAGGGCAGCAGGGCGGATTGAGCAATTGGACACATTGTTTGTCCATGAAATATTAGGTGACACAACATGACACCGAGCCATTTATATGTAAAGGTATACATTTCAGCGTGACCGTTCAACAAGAGCCAACAAGGCTGCTCTGAAGGTTGTTTTATATTTGGCGTTGTGGCATCAAGAAGTACAAGTATGTGTGAGTGTGTGAGTGCAGATGGAGCTTTTGTCACAAGTCGGCACCAGCCACAGGCCCTTGCATGCGCAGGAAAGATGGTGTCAAACTCCTTCTGCATGGAGCATTTTCTTACTACTATCTGATAGTTTGCACTTGACCTTGAAAAGAAGTCATTTAATTGATAAGCGTGGTTGTGTACTCGTTTTAAAAAAATGTAATCTTTTATTGCAATATTTTTTGTAATGCAACTTTGTGCTCATACTTTTTTGCAGCAAAAAAAAACAACCTTTCAGACCTAAACCGAGCCGGTTGAACTGAGCTGGGACTGTAGTGCAAAGCTATTGTGTTCCCTCTTGTAATTCTTCCACTTCAATCATTTCGGATGTATTGCAGCAACAGTTTCACCAAATTTAGAAAGGTAAGCTTGTTTTTGTGTTATTTTGAGAACAGTAAAAGCCGTCATCAACATTTCATCACGACGAATGACTCCATGCAATAGCATAGCCGAAGCTCCAGTTGGGTCCTTTCCAGACATCACACTGATGTATTTCTTAAACAAATGACAAACAGCTTCAGCATATTGGCAATAAATCAGGAGGACACATTTCATGTCTTGGCCACAGCAACGGGGTAGTGGGAGCCATACAGTGTAAGGTGCGCAAAAACACCAACAAATGAGAGCAATGACATGCTTCTTTTAACTCCTTTTCCCCAATAAAGATCATTCATCAGGCAGAACCATTCTCCTCAAATGTCTGATTGGAAATCAGGGGATTTTAAATCCCTGTCCCGGACACTCCATCCATCTTTAACACTCCACTGGTCCACACACTTAGAGATGAACTGCCGAACCAGATGCCTCCATTCAGCCGGTCCCCGACCTTTTCTAAAATAATAATAGTAAATACCAGCAAATGCATGGAAGTCTAAATCAGGCAGCCACATCACAATTTCACTGAGGCAGTCAGGCATCCCGAACCTGCATCCAATTTAGGGAGATATGAGGAGCAGAGGCGGCGCAGACTCCCTCCTCCCACAATATGCACCTCCCAAAAACAAAGCAGATGCAGGATTAGAAGTGTGTGTGCAGACATAGACAGTCTGAAAGAGTTGATAGTGAACATATATGTGCAGTCTAACCTTTGGAAGGAAATAATCCAACTCAGTGATGGTCTTTCCTGTGTTGACACGCATGGAGACACCTTAAGAATCAGATGGCATTCACTCCCTGAATCCTTATTATGCTACCATTCTTCACTACTATTATGAAAGTGATTCCCATAGTTGGAGACACAGACTTTGCAATTATTCTCTTGATATAAAAGAGAGGAGGTGGCGGATGCTAATGCAGCACTGTCATGAAAGTCAGGGTGGTGTAATTTTTCTGCATTCACCTTGTTATGAATATGACTGATGGCGATAGGTCGTCTGTTGAAGTACATTTACATATAGATTCCCATTCCAATCAACGTGCAATAACAGCGCCGGCTGGAGGATTCAGAGCTGTTGCTCAGACATGGCTGCACACAGCGAGAGGGGTCCTGTGCACGTTGTGACATTTCATATTTGGAGGATGGAAGATGAAATTGGGCTGGGGTTTTGACTGTTGCAAAAGTAGAACATGACAACATCACTTTGAATGGGGACGCTGCACAATAATATGAGAACAAATATATTCCGCTGGAGGTTGATCAGCACTGTTATTTAGCTGCAACGTACTTTGACATTTTTAAAGCACAGAAATGAAACTCACAAACAGGTCAAATGTCGTTGCGTTTCATTTTCACTGTAATTTGACGTACAAACGTAAAGTGACCGCCCACACACACAAACAAACAAAATATACACAATTAACGATGTTTATAACAATTCAAAATATGTTAATTTATTACAGAGTAATGCCAGTTGAACATTGCAGTTTATCTGGCTTCCTTGCAAAACTGCCTGTAATCTCGAGTGTTGGCCCGGCAGTGAAACGTGTTCTGGTTGGCCAACCTCTTTTCCGGCGAATCAACCCGGAAGTCCATGTGCGCGTCTCACTTTCGCTGAAGTGGAGATTTTATTGTATATGCGAGCACAGACGCGTCAATTTGGGACAGTAAGGTAAGGTCGTGGAAGTGTAGTGTATAGATCAAACCACGTCATCATGATGTAGACACAACCGCAGCCATTGATACTTCCCCTCTTCAATTTTTTTGTGACCGATAAGCTTGTTGTTTACATCCTGCTATGCCGTTTCGAGCACGTGGGCACAACTTTAAGAACGCTTGATTGCCACACCGGTCAATGTCTTTTTTCAGTTAAAGTCCAGTAAATTTAATTTGTTTATCAGCAAAATGGAAACCGGCTTTTGTGTGAGTGTTGTTTGACTTAAAATTGCTGTATGAGCGAGTCAACATACGCTACAATGCGTCTGGCAGCTAGTTAGCATTTTGCTAACCGAGGCTGCTACCATGCACGTTCAAAAGAGTGCGAATCTTTTCATATTTGCTCATGGTGAGTATTTTCAAGGATGGATGTGTGTATACCATGTGCGAATAGTCAGTTCAACACGCATACCAAACGTTGTTGTACAATAAGTGATGCTGCAACACGTCAACATGTTAACTTCAAATGCAGGCAAGTTTACCAGTGATTTAGTATTATACTATTATGCCATCCTCGTGATCGGATTTCAGTCCTACCATCATTTTAATTGCTTGTGCTTTATTGAATGCTTTTATTGTAATTTTACAATTGTTGTACTAGTTTTTACCGGATCATAGTTTCTTTGATCCGCTCAATTTTTGTACAGAGCAGACGGTTTTGCGGAGATTGGCTGAGATTCTTCTTTTCAGTCCTTTTAATCCCCGTGGGCGGCTTGTGACAACCTAGCGTGGCGTTTCTGCAGCCGGTGGTCATTTTGAGAGGCCAATCATCTCCAGCCATCATGGTGCAGACACGCTGGACTAGACAGGGCAATGGGCCAGTACCATTTCTCAGTCCACTGTCTTTTTGGTAGCACGCAAGAGAGATTGTGCAAATTAACTTCGAACATAATTATTATCCCAGGCCGACAGATTTGTTCTTGTCCATCAATTGACAGGATGTGTTTCTTTGCTCGGGAGCTATGATTAGAAAAACCCCAAAACAAGTTAAAACAAGAGGGAAGAGTGGAACTGGACCGTGTTCTCCTCAGCTTGGTTAACAAGCCCACATGGATTTCAGAACCAAGACCAAAGTTTGTCCTGTAATTGATGTCAGCTTCTGAACTCTTGTTCCTAAGTGCTGAAAATAATAGTTTTAAACCAGGGCAACTAAAAATGTTCAGTTTTGACTGGGGAAAAGTGGATGGAAGAACTTTTAGGAACTCTGTTGTAGATTACTTGTTGAACTGTCTCTTGTCACTTAGTTGTCCCATTAAGTTTTGTAAGATTTTGCACAAAGTGTGCAATGTACTCTCAAAGGTTGAACATAATCATTTTGGATTACAATATTTGTTCTCCATTGAAAATGAGAAATGGAAGTAAAAATACTAATTTAAACACAGCTTTGTTTAAAACAGCAAAACATTGAATTTTAATATCAAAAGCAAAACACACATGTGCAATGTGTCACAAAGCACATGACATAACCCTAACTTGACACATTTCTTGCTTGTGCAAATTTTTTTGTCATAGTGTGAAATAATAACTATGACACGTTTCTTGCTTGTGCTTGTTTTTTTTTCTTTATAGTACAAGTGGCCTGGGCAGCGTGCATGTGTGCATCCGTGCATCTGAGTGCCTGTGTATGGGTGTTCCCTTGTGGTGATGTACTGCAGCTACCAGGACCGGCAGGTGTTGGAGGATGATCTCTACAGGGGAGATGGGGCTGAATCTGAGGCATCAGAGGCCATCAGTGAGCTGGAGTTCCACCTCTACAGTCAGCTCCACTACTCTTCCAACACCTTGGAGTTGGACGTGCAAGATGGAGAGGACAAGCCTAGCCAACAGATTGATACAGCTGACAAGACTCCAGAGAAGGCCGTTCATGTAGAAGTTAAAACCAAAACCAGACCACTATCATCCACTACTCTCAAACTGCAGCAGCAATGCAACAAGTTTCAGAAGCAGGTCAAAAAGAAGAAGGAAAAAAGTGTCCAGAAAATTAAAAGATCATTGCCAGCATTTGAGGAGGTTATCGTCATTGACTCAAGCTCTGACGTTATAACCATCTCTGAAAGCGACTCTTCTGATGATGACGATGATGATGATGATGATGGCGACAAAGGGGTTTGCGCCTTGAAGGGAGCCAGCGTACGCCGAAAGCTGACATCCACCGTGGTCAAAAAGGTACATTAACTCGCCGTCAAGTGGCTAATATAAGATTTAATGGCGCTGAATTTACAAAAGAACAATTGAATTGTCTTTTTTTTTGTTCTAGACACCCCGCGAAAAGGTGAATGATCCAGTGACTTTGGATTCCAGCAACTCAGAATCTGGTTCAGAATCATCGCTTTCATCCAACACTGATTCCTATGTTGTGGAAAACTGGATGATCCTGGGTCAAGGCAAGCAGCGTGAAGACCATTCCATTGAACTCAACCTGGAAGGCTCTACTGGCCGCAATGCAGGTGTGTGTATTTGCGTAGTTATGACGGCTGAGTTGTTTTTTCGACTCATTGTATTCTATTGTGGTCATAGGCGGTCCAGCTCATTCAGAAAATATGACAACTCTCTAAAGCACTAATGACAAACAATGGGCAAACCTTTAGTCTAATTACACATATGACATCATAATTGTCGTCCTGGCTTTGGTACAGCTCTGACACTGCCTTTAAAATTGCTAGCTCAACTTGGTCGTCTTCAGTCTATGTCTGCTTTTATGCAAAACAGTGACACGAAGAAATGTTGTCTTTTGCAGGCAGTTAAAAAAAGAGGCTTGGATTTGTTTTTGTAGCATCTTTGAGTGTAAATTTGTAAGCGCTTTGCATCCGCTGTGCTGTCCCGGTCAGCTGCTCTCCTCTTTGATGCATCTTAATATGTTGCTGTGCACCATGTATTGATATGTACGTGGCGGGCTCGTGCAAATTTATTTGTCTTTCTAAAATATTCTACCTCTCATCAGCATGCATGGGACACGCTCACACACACACACACACTCGCGCACACTCGTACCACTAATGCCAAAAACAAACAAACGGAGAGACAAGAGCATCAAAGGAGAAGGTAAGGGGGGGGGGATCGGGAGAGGTGGGAGTAATCAAAAAATGAATAAAAATGTTTGGCGCAAATCTCTTCAGATCTTCACATTATCTTAACCTGCAGCCTCAGCAACCGCTCCAAGCCGACCCCCCCCCCCCCCCCTCTCCTTCCTACCTACGGCGCCCCCATCTCATTCTTTTATCCAATTTCCTTACTATTGTCCTCCTTCTCTGTCTCCCCCCATTCTCCCTCCCTCTGTCTCTTGCACCGCTTCTTCCTCATTTGAATTTCCCTGGGCTGATGTTTCTGCAAGAGTGCTCCCTGACTTCCGCACACAGGCGTTGTAAAGGGGGGCGCCTGTAGCTGAGACTTTGGGCCTGCTTTTTTTTTTGTGGGGGGGGGGGGGGGGGGGCGGAAGGATTTTAGAGGTCCGGTCTCCCCTCTTGGCTGGCTTCCTCGCTGTGTCGTCTGGGTCTTCTCTGTGATCTTTGGAGCTTGACCTCATGTCTGCACATGGGGGTTCATGTGTGCCCTGAAAAGGGGTCTCAAAAGTGAGCGAGACAGGGTGTGGTGCTTTTTGCCATCCAAAATGGAATGAAAGTGAAGAAATTTCATGGACGAGCCTCATTTGTCTTGAGCTGATGCATTTGTCACAGAAGAATTGCTCCTTTTGCCATTATATGCTATATTAATCATGAAATTAAATGGAGGATCCAGGAGGCTAATGTTCCCCCAATGTAATTTCTTTGGGTAGCTAAATATTTGCAAAACATTGAGCCCTTTTTATAATCAGCTTATTATTGTGTTAATCCTTGAGCCGAAGTCCCCCAAGGTAGCCTGTAAGTGTTGTGAGAGACACTTTTCTCTTTGCTTTTTGTTTTGATGAAGAAATGCTGAAGTTCTGATCAAATGGCTTCTTCTACAGCCACCATTGCTACTTTTGCTGAATTCCTGTGTGGGGCCATCCAAAAATTGAATTCACGTGAAGCTTTGCAAGATTGATTTATGAGATCGCATACTTGTATTCTTGTATATCCACCAGAAAAATAGAACTTGCTGGGCGCGCTATTCAAGCTAGGTCCGCCGGGGAGCCCGCGTGATGGTTGGTGGGGTTCGACTATGTAAACGGCGCATGCTGTGTATCAGATGCGAGATACTTTTAGTGATACTACTGACTTTGGGTTTGGGCGTAGGTTTCTGAAAGCAATTATTGTGCTCATATTTGCGCTCGTATCTTGTCCTTTTTTGCGTGTAACAGGTATGCAGTGTGCCAAATAGTATTTGTATGCCTTAGCCTCTTTTCTGCATGGCTTTCAAATCACATTTGCTTAACTTAGCCTCTCCTTCCAACCTTGAGTAAAAGTGAGTAAAAATGGGAAGAGCATGGCCAATCTGCATCCAAAGGCAACCAGGGGGAACAAAACCGGACCTCCCCAAAATCCGGCTTGTACCCTAAGAGGTGTGCGTGCCCTGAATGAATCTGGGGCAAAGGAGGGGAGTGGGCTGAAGCTAAAGTTTGAATAAGTGGTTAACTCTCCGTCAGTGGTCACACTCTCTTGTTTCCTTTTGCCCCTCCAGTTGTGGTAAGTGCTCACCAATTTTTTACGAGGCTTTTTTTTGTGTACGTGCGAGCGAGTGCGCGCTTGTGGTGAATTGAAAGGAAAGAGGCATATTTTTATGTCTATCGGGTGTTTTCCGTACTTATCTCTCCCGTTTGTCATCTTTGACACGAGCCAGGGCTTCAGGGATGCGTTTGAATTTGTTCTTTTGCCACAATCTGCTGTCTGACGCCTTAACATGGGCCTGTTGTCGCTTTGGAACTTTCTAGGTTCGAAACCGCCGTGCCAGGCTGCAGTGCAAATACAGACACAATGGGTTTTCTGGAGTTCTGAATGTTTGTGATTAATTTTTTTTTTTTTTGGACATTCGTATTCTAAAATGAGATTACAGTCACACGTAACTGGCAGTGTGAAGACGTGTGTGTGTGTGTGTGTGGTGTGTGTGTGTGTGGTGGGTGTGTGGGTGGGCGGGCATGCACTGCAGAAGGGAGGCATGGATAGGATCAGTGCTTATCTTGGCTGCCCAGTGCCACACGAGGTGTAACGCCACACGCACACTACCACACAGTGTGTTTGAACAGACACGCATGCACGCACACACACTATGAAAATGCTGTGCCACCGTTTGATTTATTTTTATTTTTTTTAATTATTCCGTTTTTACAAAGCACATGCAAATGAGAATACTGTATCAAGCATATATGAGCAAATGCATATATTTGAATGGAGACACTTATTTGCAAGTCATTTTTAAATAAAATAGATTGTTTGTTTAGTTGTTGCGCTTGGCTACAGGAATGTAATTTTGAAAATCAAAGAGTTTTGTTTGTTAGTATAATTTGAAATTTGCTCTTATCTTCTATATTAAAAATTGTAATGATTCAAATTACAATTGTTAAATGGGATTCTGAATATTTTATTCCTTTCAGAAATGCTGAGCAGATGTTTCGCTTGCGCTATTTTTCATTCTTATTTATGCACTTGTAAAAAAAAAAAAAAAAAAAAAAAAAAATTCTTCCCATTGATTGTACAATAATTGATGTTTTATGTGTTTTAAATGTATTTTTCAGTCTTGTATTCATGCTTTGTTGTGCATGTACGATATAAATGAGGGAAGTTTTTGCTTACTGTGTGAATGACAATTCAGACAATTTCTTACGTGAAGGTACTTTTTAGTTGATACATTGTGCAAGTGAAGTTGGGGCACCGCTAGACTCTTGTTTCGAAGCTGGTTCATCCCCAGTCTGAGACTTTGGTTTCGGTTTGTAGGGTCCCGTGTGTGAAGCCCTGCCGTCAGGTCAAGCAAAATGCCAAATATGGACTCCGATTGTTGCCTAAAATTCGTGTTTTCAATCAAAATTATTTTATTGTGCCGCACACCCGTCACATTCCATTTTTTTCCCCACATTTCAGTGATTTATCAGTAATACTGTAATTAAAGCTGAGTGTGAATTAAACAACTATATTTGATGCATTTGTGCAGAATGGTCTTGATATTTTTTTTTTCTTGTTTCGAGTACCCATCTTTTCATATTTTTTAATCTGTTTCTGATTCTCAGTATTATTTGTTATTGAATTTATTGGTGCAATTAATTGACAGCTAGATGGAGTAGGAAGGCATCAAGTTTCAAAGCAATGTTTGTCAAATGTATGAAAATGTCCTTTTTTTCTTTCTTTGGAACGTCAAAATAACCAGAAACATCTGCGGCTGCGGTTGCAGGTGCTCATTTGTATCAATGCGGCTTTTTTGTTCTTTACTATAAAGAGCAGACTCTTCGTAGAAATGAAAATATTCCAAAGTGCAGCACAGCTGTGTTGAAACTTTTTCTAATGTGTGTTGTCAGTTATATTGTGGTTTGTAGTTGTTAAGAAATGCTTTATCAGATACATGGATTTGTATATTTGAAAATTAACGCTGTTGTAAAATTGATGTCAGTTGGTGTTCTCGAGGTGAGCCCAATAAGCGTGCCCTCATCAATTGTCGCTAACTTTCACTCTCATTACTTCCTTATACCGTCAGAAAGGTGACATTATTATAGCGAGGCGCAGTTACACATGTTAAAAGTGCTGTGTTTTTTTGTTGTTGTTTTTTTGGGGGGGGGGGGGGGGGGGGGCAGTGTCTCTAGTTGCTATTACTGTAGCCCGGAGGAAGCCGTAATAAGTTGTGTATCCAAATTATAATTTACCTTTTATGCATGATTTGTGACCTTTTACTTTGCCAGAACATCCCACCGAGATCTATTAAAAGCAAAATACTCAGTGGACATTATGCCATATAGCGAATGGGCAATCCACCCACATGAACAAACACCCATTTAGAAACTTTAAATTCGATATAAAAGGAAAAACCATAACGCCGTCATCACACATTGTAAGTCCTAACCAAAATTGTAATAATAATTACTTAAAAACATTTTACTTAAGATTTAGATGTACAAAGTAGAAACATACCATTTCATAAATATTTCAAAATATAAATATTTCAAAAAATCTATTAATCATATTGGTGCAAGTGTTGCGTTTTTATTTACACTGTGGACCACTTGATGCATAATATTTTTGGACCTTTTCGGCTCACCTTGATTAGAAGTGAAAAATGTCAATTACAATTAACCAATAATAATCATGCTAATTAAGCAATCACTTGATAGGAAATATAATTATCGTGTGGAGTAGGGAGGGGCCGTTCAGTGGCACGTTCGCAGCGAGGGGCATCCCAAGAGACTGTATTAATTTCTCTACTTTCATTTTGGCCGAAGAACTTCCCCCTTCTTGTGCATCTTGGATTGCCGGGCCGGCAGGGGTCGTCAAGAGGGCTTTATTAACTAGTAGACCTTGGTGGTGTTATATTTTAGGGGCGGGGTTGTGGCATTAAAGCCGAGGGGCTTTAGAGGTTTATGTATTAATATTAATGCTTGTTTCAAATGAGGGACAGGAAGTTGAGGGCTGGGCTGGGCGGGCGGTGAGCAAAGCGGTCATGGATCCCTTAACGCGATTTTCTTCGTCTACCCAAATTTCTGTGTGACCACCAGCAAAGGGGGGCGGGGGTGATTTTTGTGATCAGAAAATCACACTTGTACACACATGCGCATATGATTACTTTATTTATTTATTTATTTATTCATTACAAGATCCTGCTGGTGTACCTGTGTTGCAATGTCCTCTCCAGAGGCTCCTAGCTTGATGCACGTTGGCCATTCCAAGACTTCTCCTGGTGTCTCTTAATTAAGAGCCTAGTCAGGCACAGACAGCTGGGCTCGGTCTGGCTTAACCGTCACTCGCTTTAATTGCAGTGCAAAATTTCCACATCCGTCTTGGCCGCACGTTTGAGAGTACGCTACTTGTTTCTCAGCTGTTTTTTTACTTTGGTCTTGGCCACACTGTTAATGCGGGTTGATGCCAGCTCTAGATGCCTTTCGTAAAACTCATGAAGAGGATGTTCTGCTTTTATTGTGCAAAATGGTTGGTAAACATTGAAAATGGCAAAAGCAGAATCTGTAATGATAAATTCAGACAAACACGAAAATCTTTTTATTTATTTTTTTATTTTTGAAATGTGTGTGTTTTGGGTCTTTAATTATTTGAAGACATGCACTGCTCTGAGGACAAGGTTTCCCACACTGGGCACATTTCACTCCGTAATGCCTTGATAGTCTGACATATTTTGTGTATTACTGTCAATTTTGAGTCTTTGCTCGTGCACTTTTTTTCCTACATGCACACACGCCAAACAAGACACCAAGACTGCCCCTTCATCCCAGGGATTACGGTTAAATGAAATGCCCAGATTGTGGCGGCAAGCGGCCGATAAAGCCGAAGTCAAAGCGAGGGGGAAAATTAATTATGGTGGATAAAATCAGAGCCGAGGAGATAGTTACCTGCTCGTTGGGGAGTTCAGTCATTGATATTTCTGAACTGGCTGTCAGACAAGCACACACATACACAAAACACACGTACACACTTGATTGGTGTTAAATGTGACACTAGTGTGTACATGTACATGATGCAGGGCTTTTCACACTTTCCGGTGAGACATCTTAGATCAAATTTAAAAACGCCCTAACTTTACCCCCCACCATTCTTGCCCACCAGTCCGGCAATGATGTCTAGCACTGTTCTTGTGTGGTCACTGTTAGCTGCCAGGCGTGAACAAATAACCGCATTTTTATCCCGAGATTTTGTGGTTGGACAACATTTGTCAGGTGACTGAATTTTTGTCCCTTTAGCGCAGACTGATCAATAGCAATCGTGTTGGAACTTGGACTGACTCTAGTGAATATGAACGATTCAGAAAATGGATGGATAGATGCCTCAAGCCTGTTTTTCTTTGTTGTATTGTCCTGTTCTTTTGTGTTGATGTTTGTTTTGCTTTGATTAGAGCAGCAACCTACCATTATTTTGTCAGTTAATTGATGTATCGCTTTAAAAAATATATTTTTTATCGTTTTATTCATCGGCTCCACCGTAGCTTTTTAGCTGTCAATCATTTTTTAATTTATTTTGTTCTCAGTTGAACCCTTTGATTATGAGTGGAATTGATACACATTTGAAGGATTCAGATAATATAATAAGACAGAATAAAGTTTCAAAGAAATGCCGTCCATCTTGCCCCTTGTAGATGAACATACCTTTTGCACACTATCCCCCAGCTACCCAAAGTTGCATGTGTAGAATGGTATCATCACGAAAAATGACCCTTCGCTGCACACTAAGCAATTAACCGTTAAAGATCTCCCTGTATTCTAAGTCTTAAGCCCCACTACTATTCGAGTGATGATACAGTGGCATAGATGTTTGCATGACACAAGCGATAAAGAGCAAAAAGTTGCTTGTGGAAAAGAACAGCTGGATGCATTCATGTGCTGTATTTGAATAAAGCAATAAAGGCCTGTATTAGCAGCCCGCCTTTTAATCCTCTATTGTCTTGCTGTCCCCCGTCTCTTCGGAGGGGCCGTTCTAATTAAAGACTAATAATTGTATTGTTTTAGAAAGTCTTCAGAGACGCAGCTTTCTGCTCCTTCAATCATTCTTTCTCCATCAAAGGCTATCTCACCGGACTTCCTGGTGCATGCGTGTGCGCGTTGTGTGTTCCCTGTAAATGAAAACTTTAAAGCGCCATTATTTCATTATCCCAGAGGCTGTGGATTTGGGTTTGGCGTGTCCACGTGTGTGCGTGTTGTTTGCTCATGCAAATAGACGGTGCTGTCCAGGATTATTTCACTTTTTCAATTTGCACCATCGCTGAATGTGTGTCTGCTTGTGTACAATCCGTATTTGTGTGCGACTATTATCGGTTCTTCCGTAGACACCCCCTTCTTCCTACTCCTCGACCCTCAACACAAAACACACACAAACAAACCCACACTCTCACACTTTACTGCCAGCAGATAAAAAGGCATTATGGTAAATTCCACTTAATGACATTTTTTTTTAATTTGGGGAACAGGGCCCAGTGAATGGAGCTTAATTACCGGGGCCAAAGATCCTTGGAAAATAAACCCATGACATCCCCTACCGGCCCCCATAATGGAGCGCTTCACAAAATGCCTCTGATTAACCACCACAGTTTATCTCCCACCCCCCTGCACCCCTTCTCGCTCTGGATAATAACAAAAATAACAATCATGAAAATTCTCTCTGCCTTCTAGCCCCCCATTACTCCCACTTCCCACACCCGCTCGCGCTCCTTTCCACCCTCTCGCCCTCTGCCTGGCACACTCCCGCAGGAGGAAATTCATCAAAATGAAATTGAGGTTGCAACTCACTGGTTATATTAAAATCCATTTAGCCCTTACAGACTTTGTGTGCCGTAGTATTTCTGTTCTTTGCTGCAAAAGAAAAAGGAAGGGATGGAACAATCTATTTTCTACCACAGACACAAATACAGTGTATGTCTAGATGGTAGATATGCACGCACAATTTTTAAATTTGACTGCATTATGGCCCCTTTGCTTTGAAAAGTGGGGCTTAAAGAAACGTTTAGCTCCAGTGACGTGACAGTACTAGCTTTTTAAACCTGTCGTTAGCGATATATAGTTTATTTTTCTACTAAGTAGTAAAAGCCTCAATTGAAATTGAAAGGTATCGTCATTTGCATTCACATAAAATGACCCACCCTTTTCTCATTGGTTTGTATTGGAAATTGTCTCATTGATCAACGTTTTAATTTCTTTTACTTTCTTAATGGAGCTGAATCTTTATACACTTAGCATATATAAAAATGAAAAAACAAATCCAAAGCTATTATTTTGTCTTAATGCTTAACATGCTTATTACAGTGTTCTCTTTTTTTTTTTTTTTTTTTTTTTTTTGGCGTGCTCATGCTTGATTGGTGAAAAGCTGTCATGAGTCACATCTGCGTGGTCAGTATCAGCCAATAGATGGAGATAAATGTAGCGCTTTGAATGGAAAATCCATGTTGCAGGCAGCTAACGGATATTAAAAGGGCACAATGCCTACCTGTTTTTGGACATGCAAGCTGCTTTTCGATAACTTAGTCCTGCTGCACACACACACACACACACTTGTGCAACACACACACTTGTGCAGCGCACACACACACACACCAATATGCCAGCTCACTTTTCTTGGCCTCCTCTGGTCCCCATTGATGAGCTCCCTGATTGGGCCATGCGGTTGCCATGCGGTTGCCAGACCTTCGCCCCTGCTGTGTGGTAATTGGTGTCTATGGTGCTGCCACGTGGCCACGGTGCTTTGACTGACAGCTTGGCCACCTGCCCTGCCATGGCTGCCAACGTGGTGTGTAAGTGGGCAAGGGTTGGGGGGAATGGGGGGTGGCATGGACCGGCAGGGGGTGAACAGTCAGCATGTCATGAGCAGGAGGAAAGGGCGGGCTGGCTTGGATAATCAGATGGGTTAGTACGAAACCAGCGTAATGGCATCTGCTTCGATGGTAGGATTGACTTCTAAGGTTGAACAGTTTGTTGTGGAATCTAGCCAACCTCAAATTTTGAAATAGACAAATAAATCCCCATAGATGGATGGATGGATGTACGGATGGATACTTTATTGATCCCAGGGCGGAAATTCAGTTTTCCAACAGGAAAATAATTGAAATCTGTCCAAGAGTCCAAGCGTTGCCTTCATAAACTTACTAATTGACCAATACAAAGCTGGCACCTTTTTTTTGTCTGTGTATTGTTCTTCCCTTTTTTCATTTAAAGTTTATTGTACGTCAAGATCTTCTGCATTGTTGGCCGTGACATTGATTGAAGGAGAATATCAGAGCTTGACGATTGCACCATCATGACTGCACAGGACTGTGTTTGTCAAAGAGAATGTCGGTGCTATTTGGATTTTGCAATCGACTCACTTTTGTTGAGTGAAAAGTGCTGCTAAACTTTCTTTGATAGTTATGCTGTACGCAAACCTGACCACATAGTGTTTTGGATTTTTTATTTTTTATGTTTTTAAATAATTTGGTCAGTATTCTGTTGAACCTCTCTTCTTCTGAACATTGCCATGCCCATGCATTTCCATCCTCATGTACTTTCTCACGGCTCACTTGTTGCTATTGTATTTTGACATCTTTGGCTAGACCTTTCAGACCCACAAGAAGAATTCATGAAAGCCGGGTACGTTGGCCAACCTCTCGTCTTGTTTAACCTTGCACCGGGCAGTGCGGCGGACGGAGCAAGGGTGATGTCACAAAGGAAACACTTTTCACGCACACACAGACAGCCTCCACACTCCTCCCAGCCCTCGCCATTGTCATGTATAGTGTTGCTAATCCAGCCCTGTCGCTTCCGTATCAAACATAACCTCTGTTTAAGGGGGCCTCTCTTTCATTCCAGCGTCGTGTGTGTGTGTCTGTGTGTGTGTGTGTGTGTGTGTTTGTGTGTGTGTGCGTGCGTGCTTTGCTCGGTGTGTTAATGGTCCCAGTCAACAGTGTGGTACAATGAACGGGCTGGTTTGGGTTTCCTGTTTAAGTGTCGGGATGGGGAAAAAATCCAAACTCTTCAAGGCAAGGCTTTCATGTTTTTAAGACACAACTTCAGTTAGTTAGTGGTAATAGTTGCGATTGCTTATTAATTGAGACCATATTGAAGGATGGATATGGATCTTGACATCACTTGTCTCCTTCTTTGGTTATCTGCGTTAAACCGCTGCGTCGGGGCCACTTCCCACGAGGATGGTCCCGACCGTGTGTGTTTTGAGTGTGTGTGCGCGCACGTCACCCCAAGAGAGCCGGGAGTTCATGGTTCATTAGCCACACATAGACTTCCGTTCTGTTGTCAGCGACAGCACACGCACACAGACTCACACAGCCTCCTCCCTCCCCTCTCCATCTCGGAGTAATCAGAGTACCTAAGAGAGAGACAGGTAGCATCTGTCGCCTTCTTTTTCCTGATCTTCCCTCCCTCTGTTCTTATGTGTCCCCCCCCCTCTTGCACACCATTGTTTTGAACCTCCCTTGACAGCACGCTGATGGGATCATGGGAGAGATGTCCTTACAAATTGGAATGGGGCACTTAAGATTTTCTTCACATGAGCGTTTTAGAATGATTTTCGACTAAAGTCTTCAGCACATGCAAAAAAAATGATCGTGGTTTTTACTGCTCACCATCACAGCACACCACATGCTTAAGTTAATGGGATTCTCATCTCTCATACCGGAAGTTAGATGATCAAAGGTTAGCTGAGGTAATACAAGGACTGACCAGTGAGAGGCAGCATCGCGCCCGAGGACATCCAGACTAGTTGGAGTCGTATATATAGTTAGTCACGCCGTTTTAACTTTGTTGGGCCTGACAATTTCTTGCCAACATTTCTTCTCAAGCATTTCTATTGTGGTGAGAGACATTTTATTAGTTGGACCTCCTCAGGCTAGGCTGTAGTATGGTTACCACCATCCTTGATGGGGGACTCTCAAGTTAAGACACCTCACACCCTGAAATAATCATCTGACAATCTTTTGCTTTTTATCAGAGGCTGGACTTATTTCTTAGCCTGGAATATCCGTTCCAACGTCCAGTTTGGCTGAAAGGGTTTGTCAGATGCAGCCAACATGGCGGCGGCATCTCTCGAGCCTGCTTACTTCAGCCGCACAGTGAAACCAACGCCATCTGCCTCTTCAGCTCTTTCATGTGTTGAGTTAGCATGTAGCCAGCAGGTCAAATCATTCTGTTTTTTGAACGGAGCCTCAGGGTTTATTAGCATATTTTCCCCTCCGTGCAAAGACCACCCCCCACACACACACACACCTTTCCCCCCAATCCTCTCTTCCCACTATCCCCCCCCCCCTCCCATGCATGTGTTTGATTCCTCGGCCGTGACAAAGAGCTTCACCCTTTATCCGTGTGGGTGTGTGTTGCTGAGATGGGGGGCCCTTAGATTAAGGGAAAGCTTCCTGCTCTTTATTTGTGGAGTCCCCCCGGGAGACGCTTTTGGAAGGACTTTCGTTGAGTTGCCAACACACACACATGCGCACCCACATCAGAGCCACCTCTTCATACATGCACACACCTTTAACCTCTACCTTCATTCAGACTACTCATTGACTCAATAGCGATTGTTTAAAGCCAACTCTGCATGCGCACATCCCACTGAGGGCCCCCACAACCTGTTCTCAGTAGGCGAGCGCTTCAGAGCTTCCTAGTACATTTCTCTGTGCTAAACTAACCAGAACTAAGTCGACTGGAATAACGTTCAGTGAGATGCACGTTGCCACACACGCAGATGGTACGGACTCAATCGATAGGTGTAAAAACCCAAAGGAAACGCACCCAGCTAAATGTGATTGGACCAACCGTTTCTGGACCCATTCAGTTATTAGACAAAGCTATTTAAATTGCAGCTATAATCGATTCATTTAATATTGTTAGTTTTCCTCCTTGCAATTCAACTTTTGCAGTGTCTTCAAGGGAAGTGAATTGTTAATCTAAAATATGTTCTGTGTTCCCGCACTAGTCTAGATATAGGCTTCTGATTATTATTGCGATTTTGGAATATGAATTAAACAACAAACTCGACCTGGTTTTTATTCCATCATGTTTAGTTTAAGCACTACTTTTACTTGAGTCAGTGAGTTGGATTTTGTTTGTGATGGGAAGGTCACGGTGGGAAGAGGTGCCATCCAAACAAGAACCATTTTAATTTGTTTGACGGGGGGGGATGAGAGCTGATAACTCCCCCTATGCCGGCGCACATCGGGACTCAGGCAGAAAACGAGGCCAGGGAGTAAAAGCAAAGAAGCGGGGCTGAGCTGAATAGCGATAAGGGCTTGGATACAGCGAGTGCGAAAAACCAAGAGGAAGAGAAGAAGAGTGTAATATTTGATTTTGGCTCAAGGCTGCGTTGCGTGTTTGTCCAAAGGCTAAAAACTGTCAAGCAGCTAATCGGCGGGATGAATGCACGGCTGTGTCTGCATGCGTGTGCGAAAGCATGCGAGCCCGTGGCGGGTCATTGCCACCAGCTCATAATTAATGCCAAGAACATGTGTCGTTTTGTGTTTCTGTTACAATTTCTTGATGTCAGTTAGCGTTTTGTGCCTCTTAAGAGAATCCGCTGATCTCCCCGGAGGCGCTGTTAGTGTCTCTCGTACAGATGTGCCGCGCTGCCGGTGTCAGTTTTGGTGTGCACCCGTGTGTGCGTATCCTACTCTTTTGGGAAACTAAGCTCGCGCCTCAGGCTCTTAAGGTCTTCATGTTTCTCTATCACTTTCGAGTCCTCTGTTTATGAGTGCTGGGACAAAATGTTGACAGAATGTTATCAAATTGATACAGTGGATGTCCGACATCCATTTGAGCAGATATTAAAAAAA
Source organism: Syngnathus leptorhynchus (assembly GCF_054491065.1). Classification (NCBI taxonomy): domain Eukaryota; kingdom Metazoa; phylum Chordata; class Actinopteri; order Syngnathiformes; family Syngnathidae; genus Syngnathus; species Syngnathus leptorhynchus. Next base: position 12,370,217 of record NC_141199.1, on the reverse strand, counting down.
AAAAAAAAAAAGTAAGACCAGGATAATCATTTCAAAACGTCTTGACAATTGGCTTAAGACAATTTGTGCTCTCTTATATTTCTTAGCGTGATACACTGCTGACATGGTCAAATTCCCTGTTTCAAAGTCAATATTTTCTGTTTTGCCAGATTTCGAAGAAAGCAACGATGGCACCTGGGAGGTTTCGGACAAGGACAGGGAGGTACAAGGGGAGAACGAATGGTTGTATGACAGTAATCCCAGTACTTATTTATAATTGTAAATTGACAATGTATTTACTGTTTTTGTTTCAGGCTCACATCTTCAACAAAGATAAACAAGCTTTTAGGCGTGTTGCCAACAGATATTATACTCCAAAGGATGTCCGAAGCCAAAAGTTGCCTGCGTGCTTTCTTTGTGGCAATCCCTACCACATGTCCAGTGAGTGTCCCAACAAGTACTGCAACAACTGCGGCCTTCCGGGTCACATGTCCAATTCCTGCAATGAGAGGCCTTACTATCACAAACAGTGCCATCGCTGCGGCATGACGGGCCACTTCTTTGATGTGAGTACAGCTTCAAAGGGATTTTCAATAATGAATTAGTAAGAAATAATAACGGGACTCCCACCAAAATCTTTTGCTGTTAGCATTCCATCGCCATCTGCAAGGGTTATGTTTTTTTTTTTACATTAAATTTAGCCTATGTTGGCCATCTTTTATTGCAAACACAGGCCCATGTGAAACAAGTATACAAGTATATTTAAAAAAACAAAATTAAAGTTTCAATTATTTTTGAACTTGAATCCAAATAAACAGCACAAAGCATCAGACGTTCACTTTTCACTGTGTCTGTTGGCAAGTGTCCTCACGCTTATTCCCAGAGTAATAATGACTCAAAGGGGGTCAGCACACGCTGCTGTTCACATTAATTGATACACTTGAGTAATTACAGCTTAGTTATGTCCCTGCCATGCTGCATATACGGGCTGTTTTGTGTGTGGGTGTTTGCTCACACTGAAGGGTGAATCTAATGAGCATCAATGACAATTATCCCACCGCAACATCCATTACCGTGCCCACCGGCACTATGGCGGCCAGAGAACTGCTGGAAAACCCCGCGCGCATGTAACCAGCCCGCGCATGTCTCCGTGCTCCTCACTTTCTTTTTTTGCACTCCGTCAGTCAGTCATGTACTGTGCCCCGCGTGATGGATGAGTAACCAGGTGAACACCAGAGGGAGACCAGCGCACGGGCTACACCCCGCACCCACCTCTTCCCCTCTCGTTGGTTCAGAGCGGTTTTCTCACCTACCGCACTCGATTTTCCATTTACTGTGTGTGAAAGTTTGGTGGGAATTGTAATTAGTTTTCTTGGGTGGGGAAAACGCTATTTCTTGGACTCCATACGTGTCTGCGCGTGTGCGTCTGTGAGCGTGCACGCTTGTGTTATTGTTGAAGGTGTGTGCGTGGAGAAGCGAGAGTCAGGTCTCTGTCCCTTGGGCCTTTCTGTGTCTCTCATTAAAGACAGACGGTTGACGGAGCGCAAGTGTGTCGCTCGCCTCGCCTGTCGCCCTCGACAACAACACGCCACCCTGGCGGTCTGGAGGGAGGAAGAAACGCGGTGTGTGTGTGTGTGTGTGTGTGTGTTTGTATGGGGAGGTATCGAGGGGTTAAAAGAACGCTTGACGAGATGGAGAACGCCACAGCTGTTGAAATTTATTTAATATTTGTGTTCATATTTAAGTAAAGAGCCCCCCCCCCCCCCTTTCCGGCTGCTTTAATACTCGAGGCCACAATCTGACCAATTTTAATTAGGTCATTTTCACTATGGTTTGTCCCTGGCATTGTGCAATTAATTCTTTATGGTTTTAGTTTGATTGGTGTATGACTGGACTCTATTATATTGGAAGTGGCATCTTTTTTTAAAAAAAAAATTAAATCTTGTATTGCATCTCTTAAAGTGCAAGTGGTTCTAATGTCATGGCTGGTAAATGTACCTTTCCTCCTCACAGTAGCTTCTACTCACCAGGAGCGTAAGTAGATAAACCTTATTGCCGGCGGCAACTGCGGCATTTTCAATTTCCCAGTGGGAAGTGGCGGCATTTGAGAGAGGATGTCGGAATGCAATGGGAACAGCGTGCCAAAGCCCCGGAGATAATGCTTTAACCACACCACGACAGAGCGACAAGACAAGGCCGACTGTGGAGAGATTCACTCACTATATTGGTGGCAGAGATGTAGCTGAGGAACATGAGAATTACACGAGATTACATTAAAATCAAGTTTTAAAACCGCTTCTTTTTCTTTGCTTGTGCATTTAATCAACACATTGTAACTCTACCTTTCTTGTCCCCCCCCCCCCTCTGCAGGCATGTCCAGAGATCTGGAGACAGTACCACATCACGGTGAGTGTCATACATTTTAACAAAACACACAACTGTCCATACTGAGCTAGATAAATTGGTGCTATCACTACCTTGTGTCCAATTTTTTGGGGGGGGCAAAAACACTGTTGAAATCTTCCACATCATGATCCAGTGAAACTATGCTTGAACTTTTTGGTCATCATTTCAAAATATATGTTGGGTGAAAACATAGCACTGCATAGTGCCCAGTTGTAATAGGGTGTTCAAACTTATGCAACCACATTATCTCAGTCTTTTATTGTTACCGCTCTTCTCAAACTTTTTAAAATTGAATAGTACCGATTACAGGTCACACTAATGCTGGGAAAGGTTTTGATTTTATTTATCTTGGTCTCATTGTTTGATACCACCAAAACCTGTCATTTGAAAGGGGGTATATAGACTTTCTCTATCCACTGTATTTTAGTTTATTAATAATACTTTTTAAGTCTTTGGTTTTTGTCCTAAAATGCTTTATGCTTCAGCTTTACAGGTGCCTTATCTCCTCTTCAGTTAGTAGTTATAATAAAAGCCATTACAGCCACCTAGTGGCACCACGTATTATTATTTTTTTTTCTTATTTGAGGTGTGGCATCTACATTTAATTCAATTGGAGAAGAGACCTGGAGATTAATTGGACAGTGGCGAGTATTGGAGAACAAAGCTATTTGAGGAAATGGAATGCACTTGGAGAAATTTACCTCGAGATTTTACTTTTCTAGATGTGTTTATGTACATTATATGTGCGTGTGTGCTCGCCATTTTGTCAAATAAATGTGTGATCGTCAAAGTGGCAATGCCAACCGGAAGCCATATTTGCTTACGTGTCGGCGTGTTGTTCAGATAGGTGAAAAGAGAACTACTTTTTTCAGCTGAGTGCGTGGAGGCTGCGAGGGTGTGATATAGACCTCAGCCTAAGAGAAAAGAGCAGCTTGTTTGTCAATTAAAAGATGTGATAAAGCATGAAATGCGCTGCCAACGCCACACGGGACAAACGAGTGAGAACGAGGCAAGAAGAGTGTGTATTTGCATACATCTCGCTGTGCACTCCGCGTATGTGTGTGCGTGCTCGGGGAGGTCTGTCACTCTCCTCAGTGGAGATTAATTAGCAGGGGCTGTCTCGTGAAAAGGCAGCATCGTTAGCGCCAAGGAAGGGAGCGGGACAGCAAAGTTCCCGGGGAGACGCCGGCTCGAAAAGACAGGAGTTGAGTTGAATGTTCATATTAGCGTGTTAGCGTGGGACGTCTTTTGCTCAAACGAGAGGGAAGGAACCGTCACCTCACAAGATGATGCAACCGGTTTCATGTTTGTGCGGTGGCATGTTTTAACGGGTGGTGGATTATGACCCAGGTCTAATTGAAGTATTTAAGCCATTTAAGCACAGGGAACAGAAGGTCGTTACACATCCAAAGTGGCACGGGGCTTCGGCGGGGTCTGCATAAACAAACCAAATCACTGGCACTTGCGCACCACGCTCACACTCTGCATGCATACACACGAGCACGGACGGGGCCCTCCTTCTGTTTAAGACAGCCTCATTTTATTCATGATGCCGCTTATGACCCTGAACTCCCCAATGTGAGAAGGTGTGTGTGTGTGCGCGCGCTTTGGGAGATGTGACTCTGTCACCTTCCGCTGGGCTCAGCCAGGTGTGAAAAGGCATTCTGTCAGACCTCCCTGCTACTACTCCTTCCTGTGTGTGTGTGTGTGCGTGCGTGCATATATGTGTGTGTGTGCGTGCATATACGTGCACACGCGTGAGGTCCGTTTATATCCCCGAGTATGTGTTGTCTGTGTGCACCTGGCCCTCAACTAACAAACTCCTCCAAACCACACTGGGTTGACCACAATGCCCTGGGGTGCTTACTGGGAACATTTTGTGAGATATTCACACACTAAAATATTTTGAGAAGCAGTTGAAGTAAGAAGGCACCCGAAATAGTTTTGTTGATGCTCATGCGGGTTATGGAAGACTTTCGTTAAGATGTAAAAATTGGTCTTTAACACAGATCCTTTGTCTGGGTGACAGTTGAGCTTATCTTCATATACGTATGTTCACTGATGATAATAGTTGATACACTTGCATGAACATGAGCTGAAAAGAATACTTAAAGGATTCCATTATGAATGTATTGGACATGAAAGTTAAATAAAATGGTACCTAAATATTTAAGAAAAAAAGTGCAAATGTCTTGTACGTACTTTAACTTTAATACAATTTAACTGTAATTGAAAAGTGTTACTTTAAAATAATGGCCTAAGCCTGTCATATTTTGCAAATAATATATACTTTTTTTGCTTCTAACATCTTTCTAAGATATTGGCCACTGCTGCTAAGATTGTTGAGTTCTACTGAAATGAAATGAATAATAAAAAAAAAAAATCACTTATTTGGTTCAATTTTAGGTGCTTTCTGAAAAGAAAAGTGACTAGGGCTAGGTAGACAAGATGAGTGGGAAAGATGGAAAAAGATGGAGTGCAGGTAGTAGTAGGCTAGGGCAGCTTTAATACATGTAAAAATCATGCATAAATACACATGAGCCACAGTCACTTCCTATTCTTCTGCCAGTCGCCTATTTCCATGATGATATGATCCGGGCGCCACCATGTGGCTGCTCTCAGACCATAAAAGGCAATACAGTACCTGTGCATATATTTTTAAAATAAGTACAGCCGCCCCTTTTCCCATTTCTTTTGAATTTTGAATTACAATTCAGTAGAATTTGACAATTAGTTTGTGTAATTGAATCAGTGTATAGAATAAGGTGTGATGTTTATTTTCAAATAAAACAAAATATTGCAGTTTTTGAATTATACAGAATGTTGTAGTATATGTTGCCTACTGTACAATTGTATTATATATTTTTATTTTACATTATTTTTATTTTTTAAACTCTCATATTGTGATTTTGGCATGATGGTGGTAAGTCCCCCCCCCTACTTTGTATAAAATTATCTTGTGCCTGCCTGGGCCATGGGTACTCTGGCTTCCTTCCATTTCCAAAACCATTTGACCGAATTTGAAGAAAATGCGCTGATGGAAAATACAATATAATTTCATTTGTAGTCCTTTAGGTTTGCGTTTGAGGTTACAAACACCACTTGAAATGAACTCAATAAATTGTGGTATTGACCCTTTAACATTTGTTGTTTTTACAACAACCAAACAACTCTCAGACAGTTGTAATAAAACAAAATGCATTATTTTCTGTCTCCCATGAGCGCTCTGAAGCTGCGCAGTGTTAGAGCGCTGACCAGTGGTCAAATTTAGAACTACATTCCAATGCGCAGGATGAACTTCTCTCACTTATTGATTGTTGTTGTAATCGCTGGATGCATTCATTGGGGTTTAACCATCTCCCAAGTCAATATGTCGAATACATGTCCCACAAGTGAGAAATTAGTTGAGGGCGTGGTTATGTCTATAAATAACACCTTGTTTTGTTTTGTTTTGTTTTAACAAGTGTTTTTGCATGCACTGCTTCAATGTATATAACAGTGCACGCACACGCACGCACACGCGTGTGGAAAGGTGCTGTTATCAGAGGTTTAGCAGGCCTTGCAGGTCTTTGTGTCTTTCCACTTAGCTGGAAGGTTTCGATTTTGTGCGCGTAGAGCTAAAGGTGTTTGTGTGAAGTTGATTGGCAGAGATGTAGAAAGAAGGTTTCACCTGCTGACCAGGCCAGAGGAGATTCAATCATTCATTTTCATCAACAAAAAATAGTTTTTTAATCAAACAACAGTTTTTTTTTTATTATGAGCATTTGCAGTTTAAATTTCTTTTGCGTTCATAACAGCTCTTCTCTCGCTCACTCACGACGAGCTGTCTGTTTTGGTACGAACCCAGCAATCTCGTGTTCTGAAGCTGTTCACTATGATAAAGCGTGCAGGGTTGGTCCCTTGTTGGACCAGTAACATATGCAAACCTCTCCCAAATGCTGCAATACCATATGCAAAACGGTACTGCTGCCCCCAGCCAGCTTGTCCCCCCCCCCCCCTTACGCACACACAAGCTTGCGTGTGTGTGTGTGTGTTTTCCCTTCGATTGTCGTGTGTAACAGCCTAAGCTTTGTGTTGGCCGAAGGATTATCACGGCTTTGCCACCAGCAGCCAAGCAAGGACCTGAGGAGAGTGGGGCTTAAAAGGACAGAGTGTTGTAGTGTCCAGACAACTGTGGGAAAACAGTTTTGTGTGTGCGTGTGTGCCCGCGCCACCGAGAAAACGCTCTTGTGTGTGCGTGCACGAGAGGCCACGGTTGGCTGGCTGGGTATGTCGACACAGCGAAGCCTTTAGGAAGCCTCTGGTTCTACCTTCTATCCACGCCCAGCCTAAACTGTGTTCTTTCTCTTCTTTTTACTGACCGGCTCAAGTATCGCCGCTCCAGAAAGTCCTCGTGTCATTTCAGCAGGAAGTGGATCACATTGTTCTTGCTGCCATTGCACTCAGACTCAATCTGCGCATTCGTGCGGAGAGATATTGAGGAACGTCGATCTGGTAGTTTACGCCACTTGTCATTTATGGGTTTCATAGATGGGGTTAGGGTTTTTCCCCCAAAAAATTATCCCAACACCATACCCCAACTTTGGTATGGTGCTCTATACAAAGGTCTTACACAATGTAGCAATCAGGTTCATTTTTTTTTATGTGTTTTTTTACAAAAGTTTTTGTGTCTTTTACATTCGCAGATGAAAACCATACTTAGCATTTTATTTGCAAAGAATTCCTTAATTCCTGAAATGCATTAACAGCATACCAATTTCCCAGTCTATGCTCTGTTGAGTATCATATAGGTTTGGAAACTTCTGAGTCATTTATTTCATTAGCCCGTCACCAGTCAAAGCTGAAATTGGAAGAAAGAAAGAATCACCAAACCCACTGCCGTCAGCAAGTTAGATCACCCTGATTGGGGGGGGGGGGTCTATGTGCTGGATCCTAGCAGGTTGAGATAACACAAGCTCAAGGTCAGAGTTGCAGCGATACACGAAGACCTTCAGCCAATTTACATGAATTCTGAATAGGGCGGCTGGAGGTCGTGGGGCAGAGATGACGAGAACTGAGATTTCTATGTATGTGTGTTCCATGTGTGTACGTGGGTGAGTGTGCAATGGGTCTGTGATCTCCTGGCCTTTGTGATGGAGATGGGTCCGGCCGGTCTGACCCGATAATGACGCGACGCTCTAATAGCATTCATCCTTTCTAGCGCAAAACTACTCAAGCGTTAAAGGGAGGGAGAGGGAGGGAAGCTGGGAGGAAGCTGCTAATGCTAACGCTAGCTAAGCAATGTTTAAGAATGACGGGTCTCGAATTGTGATCTAGGAATGAGGGAGCATCTTTAGAAGTGTGTGTGCGTGTGTGTACGTGCGCGTGTATGTGCGCGCGTGTGTGCGTGTGTGCGTGTGTGTGTGTGTGTGTGTGTGTGCGTGCGTGCGTGTATGTGTGTGTGTGTGTGTGTGTGTGTGTGTGTGTGTGTGTGTGTGTGTGAGAGACATCAACAGTAAATACACTGTGCTGTGTCTCTGCTCTTGCTCTTTATCAGTGTATATTTGCTGTGCTTACTGGAGCATGCAAGGCTTTCAGAGCCCTTGCCCGTCGGGGACGGGACCCCGTGACACACACACACACACACACACACACACACACACACACACACACACACACACACACTTATCATGCAGGGGTCATTACAGGCGTCTACCTATAGCCGCTGTAATCAGCGGTTTATATCGGCGTCCATATTCACCACAGAGGCCGCTATCAATAGCATGGGAATGAATGATGGGAGAGAAGCAAAAGATTAAAGCATATTGTATCCAGCAAGCTTATATACGAACACAACTAGAGTCATTTTGAATGTTAAATCTTCTTGTCAAGAATTTCTTTCAATTGTGTCCGGTGCTTAGACCAAGACGGGCCCTCCAACGCAGCAACAGCAGGACAATGGCCGAAACCCCGCCTACTGCTACAACTGTTCCGAAATAGGACACTTTGGCCATGTGAGTAATATAGAATAGTTTCAAATGTATGCTTTTTTTTTTGTTTTCAATGCATGGCTCCATGGAGGGTGACAGACATTTCAATTTGACCGACCTCGCTATAAACATGCATCTGTAGCCACTTCTTCAAAACTCAACTCACACTGAATGTTATGGTTTTTTTTTGTTTTGTTTTTTAAAGAAACGTTAATGAAACACACATGACAAGTGAGGCTCTTTTTTTGTGTGTACCTCAGGGGTGCAACCAGCAGAGGATGTTCAGGTGGATATACGTTGCCACGCCCTTCATCAACTATTATGACACCAAGACAGATATCAAACGCAGACAAATTAGGATGAAGCACAAGGCTGAAGGTTGGTTTGATAGGAAAAGAATACATTAGGCAATCAAAGTAGTCTTGTAAAACCATAAACGTAAAGGCAATTTCATCTGATTCTTGCTCTCAACTTGATCAATACAAGCATACATGCTTATAGCTGAGGTAATATGACCCAATACTAGAATTGTATTACATTAATATAATCGCATCCCACTTATTTAGCTTGATAAGCTCACAAAATGTTAAAAACTTTTTGCCGTTTGATGTCACGTGTAACCACTAATAAATCTTTTGTTAATACTACTATCACCCCCAGAACTGAAGAAAAATGGCCTTATATCCAACAACTCCCACTCTTCGACTCCTGGACCAATGAGGAAGAAACAAAAAATCAGCCATGCAAACAATGGCCACCTCTTTAACAATAAATTTGACAGGACTGTTTGGAAGAACAAATCCAGCCCCAGACATCGATTTTTTTATGACAGAAATGACACTGAGGCATTTCCAAAAAGGGGGTTTAACAAGGAAAGACAACAAGAGAGTGCTGCCAAACAGTGGAAACCCAAGAGAGCGGTGCCCAAAGAACGCCCCGCACCACCCAAACTCAAAATAGATGAAGCGTTGGATTTCCCCAGAGGGGGAGCCAGAGCAGAAAGACCCAGGAAGAAGAAATACAACCGAGCTTCATCCGTGGAGTTCAGGGATGATGGTCGTTTTGAGACAACACCTGGCAAGTCAAGAAAAGACAAACATAAAAAGAGAAATAATTCCCGGAAAAAAATGGACACAGAGATGTATCCAACAGATGAGAATCTGTTTAGCATACCGCAAAGGAAACGCAAACAGAAGCGATGTGTATGAACCTGTGTGAGTATACGTCTGTGTTTGAATGTTTGTCAGGGCTGCTAACAGGGTCCGAAAGAGGGTCCGACATTAATTGGGCCTACGTGACTGCGTCAGTCCACCCGAAGTTCACCGATGCTGGCTCGACCGGGCCACCAGTAAAAAAATGTCATAAATAATGAGACAGAATCAACAGGTTCTTGCTCTTATATTTATCTAATATTCAACATTTTGGGTTTTGCCCATGTAAATTGACCAATTGACCATCTGTGCTCTTTTTACCCCCCCTACTGTGTACATTAGATGATTAGTGAATGAGGGCTTTCACTGACGCATTGCGCTTTTGGCTATGGGCTAAACGTGCGTCCACAGGTAGGCTTATATACAGTATAAACATTTTAAATTTAGTTAAGTATTGTTTTAAATCAGGGCCAGTGCTGGTCTGGCTGTCATGACCATCCACAAACGTTTTCCGTCGGACCCTGGCTGCTAGTCATTTTGTGTTGACAAAGTTCTAATGTTGTTCTTTTGTTCTCTTCATCCTGTTTCAATTCAATGTTTCTCCATTAAACATAAAATGTTGCTTATTGGCATTCAAATTTTTTTGTTTTTACTTCCCTTACACAACAGATAAGTGTTTTTATGCCACTTATTAAAACACATTTTAAATCAGCAGCTTTTTTTTTTGCTTTGTCTCTTATATTACCTTTGCTTTAAGAAAGTATGTTTAACTTAACACAAAAAAATGCATTTACATGCCAATGGTCAGCATAATAATTAAATTACTGTTTTAGAAGCAATGCATATTTGAACACAAATAGTGCAATTATGCTGTTAGGCTGACGATATACAATTTAGAAACTCCCCTCACAAAACTCTTATCAACTATACTCTGATCAAATCTGTTATTATGCCGCTAATATTTTTCCCAGTCATCATTATTTTGGAGAACTTGTTCCCGACATGAAGCTTCGATCGTCCATATTACCATTTTTATTCAAGCAATTGAAGGCAACACACGAGAAACACGTGACGTGTTCACTCATTAAACTCGTCATAGATTGTACATTGGCTTACCCTGACTTTCGTAAACGCAACGCAAACAGTGAAAGTACAATAAAATTAATGTAACATTAAAGGCAGTGAATTGCCATGTACCTAAATTAATTCTGGCATTTTAAAAAGAGGTCAAATCTTGTTCCATATGGCGTATCTCGCTGATCAAAAACCAGCAAACAGCGAGTTTTCCCACGCAACATGAATGCAGCAGGTTCTGCCCTACGAGCTTCGCTAGCGTAAGTGGTACGACTCAGTGGGCTCTTCAGCATCGGATGGCAATTACACTTTGAAACATCCTCAGTCATCAGCCACAGCAGCAACATGGATAAGGGCTTTTCCAAAACCGGTGACACTCAACTGGACCAGGCTGTCACACAATGGCTGCAGTACGACAAGGTAAAGATGACAGCTAAGATGTTAGCTTGTTAGCAACCAGGGAAAGTTGGGACTTTCTCCCACATTTCTTACACTGGTATTAAGTCAGCTGTATTTGACACATTATTGAAATGTTCTTTTTTTAATGAGATATTCCACATTGGAAGAACGTGGATCGGTAACGAAATGGACTCTTTGTACCCATATAAAGGTAAAGAGTGTACTCTGACCCGGGCACTTGATCAGCTTCGGCCATTAATTTTAATACTTACTATGACAGAACAAGAACTGTATGTATGAGGAAGTTTACCTTCACAAAGACATGTGCACTTACTGTTTTAAAGACATTTATTTTAGAGGTATAAAATGCATGTTGGACATTGAACCACAATATTTTTTTGTAATTCATTATTATTAGATTATTTTAGTTTTAATATTTTAGTATCCTAATAGTTGATCAACGTTCAGGTTTTGTTACAATTTTTTCTTTCATTGCCATTCATGAACAAAAACTGTCTTCTTACAGATACGAAGGACAGGAATTTTCATGGGATGGTTTACACACTGTGTAATACATATAACGTGCAAGCAAGCATGTGGCCAACAAACAGTCATTCATTCCTTCTAATTGACAAGGGATGACACTAATCAGGTTGGAAAATGGATACAGACTTCTCAGACTTAAGCTCGGTTGTCTGTCTGCAAGTCTGCAACTAATGATTATTTTGATAATGAATTATTTTTTCAATTAATGGATTAAGTTAGAGAGACTAAAAAAGGGAAACAAAAAGAATAACATCCCTTAATTAAATTACTGGACATTTCAAATTGACAGTGCAGAAAAAGTGCACAAATGTTGCTGCATAAACATATCAGAGCTTTTAAAATAATAAATTGTGATTTTAAAAAAGAGTAAAAGTGGAGCTCTACTTAGAATAGACTGGACCTATACATAAAATCATACAAATGTATGCCATACTAAATCTCTTATTTCATATACATATGAAAGTGTAAATATGCTCAAGTGTTGTTGTGAAACAAAATACGTATGCTAATAATGGTTGATTTTTTTATGTGTGTTTTCACATCCCAGAATCCAAACACCAAGTCAGCGGTGGAGAAACTTTTGAAAGACGGCGCCATAGAAACGCTCAAGAAATGTTTCTCATCCAGGATGGAGTTTGGTACGGCAGGTTTGAGGGCTGCTATGGGACCCGGCATAGCCTGTATGAACGACCTCACTGTCATCCAGACTACACAGGTTGGTTAATAGATAAATACCTAACGGATACACAAACACGTGATGTTTGTTTTTCTACAATCCATCTCAAGAACAAATTCCATGTGAACGCTCGGTAGAGGGTGTGTTTATGAGGTCCGGTGTTTTGTAAGGGTTGATTAATTAGGCACTGCGAAAGTGCTGATTTTGATTTCAAGACATATGAGTGAAAAGATCTGTTGTACCATGCAAGATGAAGAATTTGATTCTAAATCAGCATTTACTGGTAAAATGCGAGCGCAGTCATCCTGCCCACTCGGATTGAGCTCATTCCCTTTGTTCTTACTCGACAGGGTTTCTGTCGCTACCTAGAAGAACATTTTGGCAACCTCAAGGAGCGAGGAGTGGTGATCGGCTACGATGCCCGAGCTCACCCTCCCAGCGGGGGCAGCAGCAAACAATTCGCCCGTCTTGCTGCAGCTGTGTTCATCAGCCGAGGGGTTCCTGTGCACCTCTTCTCTGACATCACCCCTACTCCATTTGTGGTAACACGCTGTTTGCTTTAACTCAATGTTCTCTCTGCATCTAATGAGATGCTTAATCCAGTTTAAGAACCCCAGGTTGATCTTTCTTGGCGTCCTCGTTTTCAGCCTTTCACAGTTTTACACCTCGGTCTGTGTGCTGGCATCATGGTGACGGCCTCACACAACCCCAAACAAGACAACGGCTACAAGGTAACACTATATTTGATTTGGTTTTGTGAATTTGCTTAATTTCCTATCTTCTGCTCTTATTTAGGTATACTGGGACAATGGTGCCCAGATTGTGTCCCCTCACGACAAAGGCATCTCCAAGGCCATAGCGGAGAATCTGGAGCCTTGGTCAGAGTCCTGGAATACAGAGGGAGCCCTGAAGAGCCCTCTGCTCAAAGACCCTTATAAGGACATCCACACTAGCTATTTCAAAGCCATTCAGAAACACTGCCACCACAGGTAACCACAAACAAGAGGACTTATATTTCTAAAAACTGAAAGCAAAAAGTTGTCTGCATTGGTTGCATTTCAACTTGCATACTACTACGCCACGCTACATTAACACATTCAAATCTCTTTCTTCTTCCAGGGAAATAAACAAGAGTTCCGAGGTGAAAATCGTCCATACGTCCGTGCACGGTGTTGGCCACACGTTTGTGCAGTCGGCTTTCGAGGCCTTTGACCTTCACCCGCCTTACGCTGTGACAGAACAGAAAGACCCGGACCCTGAGTTCCCCACTGTCATATACCCCAATCCTGAAGAGGGAGAGGGAGTTCTGGTGCGTTCAGAACACGGACGTATGCGGACAATCGTCTTTTGTAAGTGTGGTGAGTTAGTGTATGTGTTTTGCAGACCCTCTCCTTTGCTTTGGCTGAGACGGAAGGGGCCACTGTGGTGTTGGCCAATGACCCGGATGCTGATCGGCTGGCTGTCGCCGAGAGGCAGGAGAGGTGTTTTTATATTTTATGTTTAAATACAGTTTATATTGAGCGTATGAGTCAGCTGGGAGAACCACCTGCTTCCCCTGAACAGGATAAATGGTGTCGAAAATGGATACATTACAACGTAACATCTTCACTTAGGCGATATCGTAATGGAAATATTTCTTTCCTCATGGCCATACGGTCTTCTTCCTGTTTCCAAGTGGACGCTGGCGAGTGTTTAGCGGCAATGAGCTAGGAGCATTACTTGGCTGGTGGATGATCCACTGCTGGAAAGCACAAAGCCCCGATAGCGGCGCTGTGAAAAACGTCTACATGTTGGCCAGCACTGTTTCATCCAAGATTCTACGTGCCATTGCGCTCAAGGAAGGCTTCCACTTTGAGGTAACAGATTTGCCGCTGGGTATGTCCTTAAACGCAAAAATACTGAGTAAATTGTGGCGACTTTCCGAATAGGAAACACTGACAGGCTTCAAATGGATGGGAAACAGAGCGAGAGAACTTTTGGATGGAGGCAAGACCGTTCTGTTTGCCTTTGAGGAGGCCATCGGTAAACACAAACACGCACACCATTAGCCTAATAGCATAATTGCCAAATGAGGAAAACCAAACTGAACAAATAAGAAGAGTGCACTTGCTTTGATTAAAACCCTTCCGGATTACCATGACTGAGAAGCTACAGTATGCAGACACGAAGAAAAAGCATCGTTTTTAGCAATCACATAGGTACTTTATGTTGATATGGTGATGGTAGGTTAAAAATGACTTTGGCAGTTATCCTATTAGGGTAACGATATAATAGAAGGGGATATCATGAGTCTGTCTTTGTGGTGTTCAATTACGTTAATTCTAATTATGCCGCAAGCTGGTTTTATTTGTGTCCTCATACGTTTCCATGTGATTTAGATTCAATACAAGTGATTTAAAGATCTCCTTTGAACGCCCATGTTATCCCTTTACACGTAATGAAGGGGAAATGAGCATAAAAAAAAGTTGTTTTTTTAACAGTCAATCATGTTAAACCCATCACAAAAGATGAAAACTTGTTCAACCATTGACAAGTGTAAAAGAAAAAAAATCTCTTTTACAACAATTACTTTTAGTTTCCCAGCGACCCTGAATAGACAATGAATGGATCATCTGTTGATCAAACTGAATACGTCTGTGCCAGCACATTGTGTATCGTTTTGGATGTCAAAGCAGCAAGAGTCATCAAATTGCATGGCATGACACATTGTGTATGCCTGCGTATTTGTTCCAGGGTACATGTGTAGTCCCTCAGTGTTGGACAAAGATGGAGTGAGTGCAGCTGCAATAGCAGGAGAGATGGTCTCCTACTTGGCTGCTGAACGAAAGAGTCTCTCTCAGCAACTCACAGCCATCTATAAAGAGTAAGATTACCCAGTTACACGATGAATATTACCTCTACTATGCACTGCTGCCAGAGTAGCTTCACAAGGAAACTAATCAATTTCCATTCATTGAAAAATGGAACCTAAACTGTGAAAGGCATTTGATTTTTGCAATGTGCACTACCTCCGGATTAAATAACACTTCAAATTGAAAGTTTTCCCTTTCTCGCTCTTTCTCAGGTATGGCTACCACTACAGTAAGAACTCCTACTTCATCTGCCACGACCAGAATGTGATCCGTAGTTTGTTTGAGCGCCTGCGCAACTATGACGGCGGCAAGGACTCCTACCCAAGCAAATGTGGTCGCTTCTCCATCACTTCCGTCCGCGACCTGACCACTGGCTACGACAGCAACCAACCTGATAACAAGGCTGTACGTACCAAACTGTTTTTTTTTTGTCCTCCCCAAAACCCATGCATGTATCAACATGATGTAAGCATCTAGACAAACAGTCAGACTTGCTATGGAATGGCACACACAAGTGTTTCCCAACTTTTCAAAAGCCAAGGCAAATGTTTACTTTAGAAAAATGGAATGGCACAACACCAAAAATTTAAAAAAGGAAGGTTATGTCCAAAAACATGGTCTCATCTCAATGGTCTTTACAAATGTAATTACTTATTGCCAAATTTATGCCTGTTTTATTTTATACACGTTTTGTTCTACAAATGGCAACCCCTTGATACACCGGTTCATTTTTGCAAGTGTTCAAATTGGATGAGAAGAAGTAGTCACAGTGTTATCAGTAGGTTAAAGGGTTGCAGAAAGGCAAATATACAAATATAGACCCCACCCTACTTATCTTCTTCCTGTTTTTTTGCTCCTTCACTGTTTATCCACTGCCACATTCTTCTGGTCCCCAGATTCTTCCCACCTCCCGTTCCAGTCAGATGATCACATTCACCTTCTCCAATGGGGGCGTGGCCACCATGAGAACCAGCGGCACAGAGCCCAAAATCAAATATTACACTGAGTTGTGCGCAGCACCCGGTAACAGGTACAAAAGCACAATTGCGGTAAATTAATGTCAGAAAAAATGTACTCATTCTGACATAATGGCGCTTTTTGTTGACAGTGATTTGGAGCACATGAAGAAGGAACTGGACCAGCTGGTTGATGCCATCATTGAAAACTTCTTTGAGCCACAGAAGAACAAACTGCAACCAAAGCCAAAATAGAAGTCGTATTGTTGAACCACATAATGTTTTGTCTGTCTTAATTACAAATAGGCATCATACAGAGTAGGGGACCAGTAGCAACAGCATTAAATCACATCCAAAGCAATGTTCTCTTAAAACATAATTAAGGAGATTATTTTTTAACACACTGCCACTCGAGTCTTTATTTTCTTATTGCAAATGGGTTGTAGAACTTTTTGGTTTGTTGTCAAACTGTCTTGATATACAAAGTACATTTTGAGCTATTACGATGTGTTGTGAAGTTGCTCATTCCTATTTTCTGTGAGGTATGTGGTAATAAACATTTTCATTCCTGGTTTATTTGAGCTTTCTTTAACACAATTAACTTATAACATCATTTGTTCACATGCAGACAATTCATCTGAACTTTCTTTAGAGCAGTAAATATGTGCCTTGGCTCAAAGGGGGCGAATTTGTAATGTTTGGGAATTTTTAGCTTTAAGCTGTACAATACACAAACAAAAGCTGAACTGTTATCAAAGCGCCAAAACTTTTAACCTACAAAGTGGTCATCATGTGTTATAATTTGTTGTTAATTACATTTGTTCATTGAAACTGCATTGTCATAAAATTGCCAACTCTATTCTGTTGTACTGTATCCATATGGCTTGGGTATCCGTGGGCGTGTCCTGAGTATTGTGCACGCAGGCTCCACGCACTTGTCATGTGTCTCAGCCTGGTAGTTCATGAAGGCAGAGAGGAACCTCTCTAATTTTAACTCCAACTAATCGACACGACACTCCACCGATCCCACTCTCTCCGCCTGGTTCCTTTGTGTGATTGTGTTTGCGGGCGTCACGAATTCCGTGGGAGCGCTGGACTGGATCTGTCCTTCTTGTTTCCGCGTCAAAACTAAACAAGTAAGCAGATGAGAAAAAGAGACTATCACGGATTTCCTCATGGTTTATGTTTCGATATAGTTTAAAACCTATGGGCGATGGTTCGTTGCGTAAAGTCGTGCGTAAATGACCCGATGTAAAGTTATAACTACCACAAAAGCCTAAAAAGCATCATTTGGTCGTATTGCAAATTCATTGGCCATCACGAAATTCATGATGCTGTCCAATAAGATGAAATAATTGCACTGCGGTTGTTTCCCCGTGTCATTTTAGATTCTTCAATGTTTTGTCATATATGTCAATGTCGATGGTCATCTGTTTCCAAATATGATCCCGGTGGTATTCTTGTCATGTGTGCGTGTCCTTGTCTCAGTTCAAGCGCAAACAACACCAGGTGGTTATTTCAGCACGCTCACCCATCAGCACTTTCAACTACTGTCAGGGGCGCAAATGAGAAGATTTTTGGGGGGGACTCAAAGCAGGTTGGGGCCCCTTAAGGGTAACCACAGGTTGTTGTTTGGTTTGCAAAATTACAGCCTTTGCAATTTGAAAATGTCTCTGTACTACATTGCGATGTCAAATTCAATTTCATGAAATGATTCATCTATCTATGTGCAAAGTGTAATTTTCCCTTGTTGTGCTTTGCAGAAAGAGCCATGGAGGGACTTTATTTTGAAGTAAAGCCCACAAGACATATGCCCGGTGGAGTTCGTTTATCTTCTGATCATCGCTCATCAATTTCATCTGAGACGACTAGTGGCGATATGACGGAAGAGGCAGTGGAGGAGGTGCAGTACAAGCTGACATTAATCGGCTCTCTCCCGGTTCACCGTATGACCACCATGGCGATGCTACCCTGGGTGGTGGCCAACATTAGTCGGTCACAGGAGCCCGGTCCGACAGTGTCGCTATGCGTGTCGCCGTCCTGGGTGCGCTGCTTTTGCGTACGGGACGATGGTCTGTTCTGGGACCCCCTGACACACACGGTGCTGTTTGAGTGTCGACCCCACCAGGTGACCAAGCTCATTCACAACAGCCAGGAGCCCAACAGCTTTGGATGCCTGCTCAGAGATGCGCCAAGCTGTGCCTGCTACGTGTTCAAATGCCAGGAGAGCACCAAGGTAGGTGTGGGAAATGTTCTCGAGTGGCAAATACAAGAAGTAAAGATAAAGTTTATGAGCGATACCGTATTAGGTTCGACTGTGGCACGTAACAGAAGCAGCCAGCACAAACATGACCTGTGTGGTACACTGTAAATACATGTCAGTGTGTATACATAAACACTGTCTCGAGAAGAGGAAAGGTTCTTCTTTCCTTGGAAAGCTTCAGCTTAACTTTACCGTAGCTGACAACACTAATGCGATATATTTGAAAAAAAAAACAAAAAAAACCAAGTGCGGCTAAAAGATCTGATATTTACCACTCCCATGTCTGCAGAGTACCTCGTGTGGTGTTCCACAGGTATCTGTTCTCAAGCAGCGATCATTTTATGTATAAAAATAGTTTTGTCCTCTCGGTATTACGGTTTTCTCGTCACATTCCAAAAAAAAGAATACCATCTATCTACAGCACGCTATTGCCCTTAGCTTGCTGTACCATCTAAATCCAAACTGCATATTGTTTTGATATTTGTCTTGCATTTGCATGAATTTCACCATGCTCTATTATTTATTATTGTGTTTAGTGCAAGCTCAAGAACAGTTTGTACCAAGCAGGATGTACAACTATGTTACTATGGAGACTATTTCCTGTAGCCCTGCGGCTTTTGTGATGTTTGTTGTGGAGTTTGGTAGTGGTTGTGTGGAGGGAGAAGGGGGTGGAGTGTCTGACCACCTGTCGTTCAACTCTGTCACACTGACATTGGTTTTGGTCACATACACACACAGAAGGTGTATGTGGGCCATTGGGCGCAGCTGTCGGGGTTTGAACTTTTACCTCAAATTTAAACAGCAGCAACAAGGAACAATGTCACATAAAAAGAATCTGCAGCTGAGTTCATAGATTAGAGCTTTGGCGTATACAGTCGTGCAATAATCAGTCGTTTGCTGACTGATTTGAAGACAGGGAAAATGCTCTCATTAGGCCTTATTGGTATGTGTGTACCTAGCTTAAGTCACATTTGCTATTTTTATGCCCATGACTGCCATACAAAAAAGAGAAAGAAGCACACACACACACACACACACACACACACACACACACACACACACACACACACACACACACACACACACACACACACACACACACACACACACACACACACACACACACAAAAAGGCAACAAGTTAACCCGTTTGATGCATACTTATGTCCTGTTTGTTTTCAGATTTTGACATCACTATTAAGGTAGCCACTAGATGTCGCTATTACATGTTTGTTTGCAGGGATCTGTTTCGTTGTAGTTATTTTTTTTTTAATTTGTTTTTTTTTTTCCTAAATGGTTTACATTCTCTTATTATCTATCATCCCACCAGTTGGGATTAGTCAATGAATCTGCCAGTACTTATATCTTTGATTGTGCGTCTCTACAGTATAAAATGTAATGGACGCCGATTATATTAGATCTTGCAAAGTTCATTATTGTGTGATTCGAAAGTGTGTTTCCTCCATCGATTTCGCTGCTTGTCCTCATTAACGCTGTTGTTGAGCCTGTCCCAGATGCCTTTTGTGCAAAAGGTGAAAAATGTTGTATTCACACCCTCACATTCAGACCTACTGAAAATTCAATGAAGATAAAATGCATGTTTGTGGAATGTGGGAGTCTGGGAGAAGGCTGAAGAAAGCTCGAGCATGCTTGAAGCAGGAAGGATTGGTTGTGCCCAGATTCGTGCCACTCAAGGTTAAGATCACAAAACCGTTATTTAAAAGAAGGGTTCCAAAAACAGACATTTATGGATCTCCACATGTAGGGAAAATAACTTGGTGAAATCTATCATCTCAAAGCTGAACAACCACCTAAATTCGAAAATAGTGCATGAAAAAAAGGTAATAAAATTGTATGGACTAGTTGGAAATAATCTAACTACAAGTTGTTGTTCAGTTGTAAGTACTGTTTATCCCTGGGTTTTTTTCTTCCTCTGCTTGGGTGTGTTCCACACAGGAAATATTTTAGATTAATTGCTTAGTGTAACGGCCTCAATTAGGTCCGCCGGACGGCAACCGTCTATTGGAGGAGTGAGATTTGAGTGCGGGTCTTTCCCTCTTATTATTTTGCGTTACCCGGATTGAAGACGGAAAAGACTCATCTTAATGTACAAAAGAAAAACACAAGACGAGTCATGTGCGAAGGACCGTGTGTACAAATCAACTGGATGTTCTTACTTTGGAAGGTGAAAAACGGATGTTGCGTTGACACCTTGATGCTCCAGTTCAGCTTCCTTGGAGTTTGGGAGCCAGATCAACTTTGCAATGAAATCATGTAGGAGTGGTGCATTTTGACATTATAATTTAATCATCGCTGTGTGTGGTAGATTTATGGCGGATGGGATGAAAGCGCGACTCCAGCGATTCAACTTGTTCAACTCCAAACAGGGAGCCAAAGATGTAAGTGGAGCTCTGGGAAGTTTTTGCTCAACTTTATGGGACGGGGCGAAGGGGATTGTTCGGGCTAACCGTAGCCGACGCCGCTCGTGTTCGTTGAGTGGCAAATTGTTGCAGTTTGACATTTATGCAGATTTCGTGATCGTTTTTGTTTCAAAGTGATCGATACACATTGCACAACTTTGTGGCGTGACTACAGGATGGTCGCAATTTGTCGTGAAATAATCGCCGCTGAAAGTTGTTTTTATTTGGAATATTAGCACAATAGCTAAGTTAAAACACTCGACTTTTGCTGACATTACTGTGCAAAAGTTTTGGAACGGAACTTTTCATGCCTATGTTTAAGTTATCAGAAGTGGCAGAAGTTCTCATGCAGAAATTCTAGTAAACATTTGAAACGTATAGAATATATTATAAACAAGTACACGAATTGATTGAACTCCTTAACTTCAAGTCATAGTGTTAAATGTACAAAAAGTAAAGTCAAAATAAATACCAGTGCCTATTTTAATAACTTGACACAAGGGGAAAAATATAAAATAATGTCCCACTTGTATTTGCACAGTGCTCATGATGAGAATAATCATATTAAAATAATGTTTAAGCAAAAGTTGTGCTAATTTTGTGAACTAAATAACCCCAAATTCTACATTTATTCATGGTGAAAACTGAAAAAATACACTTCATTAGGCAGGCACAAAACACATTAACCAGATATCAGCCTCCGTAGCTGACAACATCAAACTATTATTCTAAATAAACCTATGGATGGGGAATATCTTGTTTCTCCTCATCATTAATGCTCCCTGGTTCGATTTCCTCCTTGTCATTGCTCTTTTTTTCTGTTTTATATATCCACAAGACTTAAATCGATTTAGATGTCATGGGATTTGCCCTCCATTTCCTTTTTTGCATGTCATGTCATCATCTGCAGAGGTTAATGATCGCAAGGCTTCACTGTTCTACTTTATGGGCCATATGTAGCGGATTTCGTCTAAACTCGGCTGAAGACCCAGTCCACAGACCCAGTTCAAACAAACTTTACTGTGGTTTGCTTGTGGTGGGAAAGCAGTCTGTCAGCGATCCTATGGTTTCTTGTGACGTCTTTTAATTTCCTTGGATTATATAGTGTGGGACAAGAACCCAAACCACAAAGGACTCCATGTTTGCAAACTTGCAATAAAGATGACACATTTGTGCTCATCCCCCCCAAAAATGTCAGCACAATGTGTAGGCACAAAAACATATGATTAATATGTTACATTGTTCCTTCTTGTGACATATTCCAGGAACTGTATTAAAAATGAGTACCTGTTTTTAAATCCACGCCTAATTATAACTTACCATTAATGGTCATAGCACCGTGGTTATCACTGAGCCTTTGCGGTCTTATTTGTTCATTAAGAGGTAATTGGAACTTATCTTAGACTTCCATGCCTTCTTTATTCGGGCCTCCCTAATTTTTTTTCTTTCTTTCTCTTTTTTATGCCCTAAAATGACTCCTCCTTTGGAATAGTGACGTCAGTACGTTTGGTTTCCACTTGCTAACCATTTTCCTGATCTCATGTTTCTCTCGCTCTCCTGCTATCTGCCTCGTGAACTTTGAGCTGGTCTGGCTTTGGCTGTGCTTCATAAGGGCACATGACTGTAGTGAGCTACACAAGTGGGACAATATGGCTGCCGATTTGTAAGGATTTGCTAAGCCAGACAGAATGCCAGTGCGCAAATTTCAAATCCTAGGTTTTATTCCCACACCTGCTTCATTTTTTGCTTTATTTTTTTTGCTATTTGTCAGAAAATCATGTAATCTTAATGAATGATTCACACTGCACATTCCATATGTAGTAATTAATATATTGGGGGGGGGGTTTCAAATCATTGTAACTTCTTTTTTTCTATTTTCATGTATCATTCAGAAAGACGTTCCGTTCCCGAAGGCTGTTCATGAAGTGAATTCCGAATCATGTTTTCCCATTACAAATAATGGGAAAACAAATTTAAGCATTTTTTTATTTGCGCATTTTTGTCCGATTGCGCAACTGCAGCGAACCGCGCAACTGCACCACGTTGGTCGCATTATTGTGATAGAGCAGTCGCTGAAATTTAGAAAATATTTTTTAAGTGCTGATGTACTTTCCAGATTTTAAGTGGACCTCAGTGCGCAGGGATCTTAATTTGGTCCGATCGCGCAACTGCAGCGCACCGCCGACCGCGCAACTGCACCGCGCTGGTCGCATTATTGTGAGGGAGCGGTCGCTAAAATTTAGAAAATGTTTTGGAAGTCTTGATGTACTTTCCAAAATTTAAGTGGACCTCAGTGCGCAGGGAGCTTAATTTGGTCCGATCGCGCAAACGCCCGCAGCGCGCCGGCCGTGCGCTCACTGTCGCATTGCTTTAGGAGCGTCTTTGTGTTTTAGGATGGCTTTACTGCTCTCACTTGCTTCCTTTGGAGACATGATTAGAGTTGATACAATCCTCAGAGTAACAAGAATGTAAAAACAAACGGAGTCAGTTGGCATGCGGCTCCTCTCGCGAGGTTCGACAATCGAATTTCGTCAGACATCCAAAGCATTGTTCGAATACCGATTTGTTCGAGAACCGGGGCGTTCGAAAACCGAGGCTCCTCTGTATATATAATTCGGAGCAGCCATTACATTAGCCTCACATTTGTCTGAATGTTGCCTGAAAGTAAAAAAGGCTCTGACTTGTGGGACACCCAGTAAATGTCAGTATTATGGCAACTTTTCACAATATATTTTTGTAAGCTCAGGAATCAGATCTGTAAACTGAGTCGTTGTTATTCGATCCCCTCACCGACCGGACTAACACTGAACCCTTTGTTGTTTGACGGCCAATATTGCAGCTTCTCTTTTGCCATGGTGCTCCTTGTGTAACTTCCCTATTTTTTCAAGTAAGTCACAACTACAGTAGCTCTATTTAACGCTGCCTTCGTGAGAGACTGCATGCTTTTTAAGTGCCGCTGAGAGCCCATGACTGTGTGGATGGACTGTGTCGGAGTTGACTTCCTGCCACAGATCGCCCTTCATGGGCATGTTTGTTGAGCTTCCAACCAAGGTGGCCGTTTGAGAGTGAACTTTTCTCTTCGCTTTCCTTCGCTTATTTTCCCGTCAAACTGAGTCTTTGGGGATTTTTGGGTCTTTGTTGGCTCGTATGTCCACCTTGATGGCCGTATCGTTTTGAATATATGTAGGAAAATATCATTCTGGTGTGTTTGCGTGTTGGTATGACTTTGAGAAATTAGATTTGGTTTCTGTCAGATTAAAGTGTTCAAAGTGTAGTTTCAATCACTGTCTCCCAATAATGGTTTTCAAAGCTATTGATTATTTTATTGATTGATCATTTAGGCCAGGCTGTCATTTTATAGTCGGTGTAGAACAATCATGTAAAAAAGAAAAAAAAAAAACAACCTTGATTTATTTTATGACCAGAATCCATATTATGCTTGCGGCCCCAACAACAAACACTAGTAGATAATAAGCTCTATTTAAAGTCTATTTGGGTTTCTTGAGAAAAGCCTGTATTTATAAAAGAATGTTGTGATTAACATTCCCTAATATAAACCTGTAAGATAGTTTAGATATCAAAGTTTAGTTTGTTGGAGCAGAACTCGTCATTTTTTGGAGTCTGTTTGGACAGGTGCAGTGATTCTCACATTGCTTGGGGAATAGTCTAGTTGTAAATCAAGATTTTCAAACATAGGTACTGCTGACAAAACAGATTACATTTGGGCTTATCTATGAGTTTTTCAGCTTTTATCTTAAAAGTGAATGCGTGGTTGGTCCAATGTTTAACACACAAGCTTTTTCATGATAAGAAGTAGCTGATCGCATCCTTTGTGTCATTATTAGTCGAGATTGTGGAATAAAATTTGTTTTTACACACTCTCTCTCTGTATAGTCTCTCTGTATCGTTTAAGACAGCGTTTCTGACAGAAATAGAGCGCGGAATAGGTCAATATGAGGTCAATCGAGGATATTAAAAAGAATTCAATTGAGGCTTCAGATATCTACAAAGTGTTCCCAGTGAACATAGAATTTTTAAACACCCCAAACTGAAAAACGCCCACATTCCTTTTTAGGTCCAAACTGTCGGCATTCGGCTGACTTGCTTAATATGAAAACAAAAGTGTGCTTTTCCAGCTATATCGGGATGGCTATTGTTTTCCAATCCAGCTACATAAACTTCCTTGCCCAGACAAGACACAGCAGGACCTTACGAGAGAGAAGTCAACAGTCATAGTTGCTGCTCGGGTACTTGACATAGTAGATGACATCACTCATGTGACTCAATCAAATGAACTTCCTCCACTGTCTCCCTTCCTCTGGTGGTGCAGTATTACAAGGTCGGCTTGCACAGACATGTGACGGCCAAAGGTTTCCGTGTGACTTGTGTTGACGTTATCATTAAAGCTGTTGTGACCTATATAACACATTTGAATATGTGTGTTCATTTAGACTACACTAGAATATGACCTTCAGGACACAGTAGGTTTCTGTTATTTGTGAATATGAGCATTTTTAATAATCACATTGGATGGCCGGTTGCTTTTATAATGAAAAACCCAACAAATCTTTTTCAGAATAATCCTAGAAAAATGTTTGAACAGAGCTGCCAAGTTTGACTTAGCAATTAAGCGCTTTGACATCAACATCGGCTGGTAGAAATTGTTAACAATAAAAGGACTCAATCATGAATTTCACGACAATAACTTTTTGACTTTAGTACTATCCTGCAAGCAAGTGCATTATTTCCCACGTGCAGATCAGAATGCTGGTGACCAAGAGAATGAAGTTACCTGACATGAGTGATGCTAAATTAACTGATGTACTCAATTGAATCATATTTTATCCGCCATCTGAAATTTGGACACTTTAGCTCACCACTTACGTGTGTGTGTGTGTGTGTGTTTCAGGTCCCTGAGATCATCAGTACCCTCAGGCAAGCTGGCAAAAGCTCTGCACGCAACGATGACACCCTCACCATCCCGAACAAGACTTCGACAGACCCCAAAGACACTAAGCCATCGGAAACGCACATCACCTTTTCTTCTCTTCCCGTGGCAGGCTCTGCGGCGAACTTCCCTGCCCTGTCCCCGACAACCTTTGCCAAAAGGTTCGAGGTGCTCTTTTGCGGCCGAGTGACTGTTGCTCACAAGAAGGCCCCCCCTGCACTGATTGACGAATGCATTGAGAAGTTCAGCCAGTTAGCGCAGGGCTCAGGGACCCCCAAAAGAGCGGTAAATACCGGAGGATTAGTCGGTGGACTGAAGAGGGCATTAGCTTTCCAGTCTAACGGACTTGGCAGTCCTACTTTGGGTAACGGTGCTACTGGGAGCCCTACCAATGGAAAACGCCCACTGCTGTTCAAACGGGACCCCAGCTTCCCATCTCTGCAGGCCCTGGACGAGAACGGACTTTCACCAGAAATTTCTCACGCCAACACTACAGATTCACTCGCTCTCTCGCCTGGGGTGCAGCCCACCAGCCTGCAGGAGAACAGGACCATGCTTTTTACGGTAGGGTAATATCCACACAAATCTCCACGATGAGCTCTCCAGAAGTCACAGATGAAATGGGGGGGGGGGGGGTAGTGTGTGAAGCTGGGCATACATAAGTTAGACAGTGAACAACAGTGGGAAAGAACAAAAGATAGATACTGTCATGACTCAGCTCCACTAAAGCTGAATGCTGCTGAACCCGAGCCAAGAATCACAGTCCTCATTGACCTTTATTTGACCTCTCTCATCCCCCCTCGCCAGCACCAGTTTTCCTGTTTATCTATCATACAGGATATGGTGACCAGTGACACAGGAAACGAGGCAAACTCATTGCCATCCATCTCAGCAGATACCAACAAAGCATTCTTTTCGTCTTGTGCTTCACGACGCAGACGCTGACCTCATTTGTGGTGATATCATCACCTCACGTTTGTTCCCTTTCCTGCAAAGACTCGTTAAATCAAGCCTTCTGTTTGGATCGAGCTAGGGAAGAGCAGTGAAGGGGAACCCCAGACAAGAATAACCTCTCATTCGAAGGACTCACCAGACATGAGATCACTAGCTCATTCCAAAACCACCAAATGCCCTCTTGAGGCTCAGCGGCGATAGTAACTCGTCATGTCGCAATTATGTTTTGAATGGGGGGACATTCTCTGGAGCGGAACTATCTGAGCAGAGAAGAAATGAAACGGTCATTTGCCATGTTAAAAAAAATGTCAAAGATTACACCGTATTTGTCCTGTTCTTATTAATCAATCCTAATGCAATGGCCCGGTTCTGCCTTTTCAGCAAGATTCCCTGTCTGTGCTATCAGTGCATCCAGAACTCTTCTTACTGTGTCATTTGCTACGTGAGAATATGACACGTGAGCAAATTGTTTAATTCCCCCATTGAAATCTGGCTATGGGCGATGTGATTTATGACTGCATATTAAGTGTATTTTTATTTATTGATGCAGTATACATGACAATAAAAAAAATATGGTCTTCCTGTTGTAGGTGGGCAGGTCACAGATCTTTTTGGTCAGTCCAGACACTAAGAAGGTTGCCATCGAAAAGAGTTTCCGTGAAATCTCTTTCTGCTCACAAGTACGTACCTTTTGTTTTTCTTCACGATGTAATATTGAGACCTGTTTGGTGTCACTTACACTCCTAATGATGTCTTTCCAGGGTATTCATCACGTGGACCACTTTGGCTTTATTTGCAGGGAGACAGTGGAAAGAGGAAGCTGCCATTTTGTTTGCTATATCTTTCAGTGTACCAATGAATCTCTGGTGAGAAAATATTTTTCAAGGCACTCAAAAGTGCTAAATGTGCATTTTCTCTTGTGTCAACTGAATGGAATGTTGGGTAAATTAAAATCCCCGCGGCCATGTGATTGAGACCACGGTCGGCGGGTGGACACAACAATGGACAGAAAAACAACACTGAGAATAGAGTTCTGGAAAATCTTTACGCCAGTCAGAGTATTCCAGCCAGACTATTTTTTGGTGACTAAGAGGCTATTTCCATGCAAAGTACAAGTAGACCCCATCAAATTTAATTGATATTTGTAGATCATGTGAATGACACATTTTATTGTGTGTGATTAAATGTGACTCATCTAAAAGGTCTTAGGCTTTGGAGCAGGAGGTAAAAAAATAAATAAAAATTATACTAGTTGTGAGTCCGCACCCAAACTAATGTTGAGGTGTCTTTGAGAGAGATATCAAATAAATGATAAATCTACATAATTACTCTGTACGTCTTGAAAAGCAACTTGTGTTTTGTTCTTGTAGGTGGACGAGATCATGCTGACCTTGAAGCAGGCGTTCTCCGTAGCAGCTGTGCAGCAGAATGCAAAAAGCCACAGCCAACAGTGCGACAGCTGCCCCATGCTGCAGCTTCACAAACTCTGTGAGAGAATAGAAGGTAAGAAAAAAACAAATTTGCACTTCATTTTGGACAGTAAATCTCACGTTTTACATGATATTCGGGTTGTGATTAAGCACAAATAACTAAAGGAGTCTTTATTTTGGATGTCTCCTTAGGTCTAAATGCATGCAAAACCAAACTAGAGCTTCAGAGACACCTGGCTACTCTTGACAACCAGGATCAAGCTGCAGTCTTTGAGAGTACCATGGTAATTAAGACTTGGCTGCAAAGTCAACTTCTTTCAAATGATGTGTGACTGCGAATGTGCTTGTGTGTGGGTGCGAGAATTTCCACTTAAATACACTTAAATACTGGCTGGAATAAATTAATGCCATTTATATTGGATTGAAAGAGAAAAGTTCATTTGAGGTATGAGTCATTTTAGGTAGCAGCTTAGTTACAAAACGAATTTGTAGGTCAAGGCACTGCACTACTTGTTGCAGTCACCAAGCAGAAACCTGTGTGGAAATAAACTTTGGCTGCCCCCTGCTGGTGCTTTTACTGTACTGCAAGAATGTTCTGCATATTTCTGGTGGCCTTGAAAAACTGGAATTCTTTCAAAGCAGTACCACACATGTACCCACACATCTTAAACTTATTCACAATTGTTTTGAGCCATTAAAGAAAGTGATGGAAATGAAACCACTATTTAAGTCCTTCAAACTCACAGAAATAAGTATGGACAATAAAAAGGCTTAAACGCATACTGAATTCTTAAAATGTATAACCTGTCTTGTAGAAGTCTCGTCCTAAGAGTGAACAGGAAGAAAATGAGTTTACAATGGCATCTTTGAGGAATTTTTATGAGGAGAGACAGAGGAGTCATCATCACACACTGCCAAAGGACACCAAACAGGTCATATGTGTATTTTATTATTTACTATTATTCGTTTTGAATAATCAATTGTTTGTCTTAAAGTCCTAGAGATGTATGGCTGTCATATTTGGTTGGACCTGTTCCTCTGATATTCACTGCTGTTTCTGTTTGTGTGCATATATGTAGAATGAGGAGGAGGTAGCAACTGCTCCAGTTGAGGTGCAGCAACAAAGTAGCAGTCGACAGCGAATCGAGCAATTTAAGAGCCGGGCGAAACGCTCTTTAACCGAGTCCTTAGAGGGTATATGGAAGGTAACAGGATTTAATTAGACTGGTTTGGAAGAAGTATTGTAATTTTATTCCATATATGCATTCACGGTAGATCACAACATTCAATCTTCGGTTGCGTTTATTTGTTTTTTGCAGGGAAGCAGCAAGGGCGTTGCTCAGAGGGGCAACAGCGAAAGAAGCCACAGTGTATCCTCCATTTCTACCAGCAATAGCCAAGACCAGTCCTGCTCAGATGACCCCCTGTCCAAATTAAACCCCAACAGTCCACTCAGGTAAACCCATCTGAATAAAAGTGATGCTTTATAAACAGTTTCTCATTATATTCACTATTTTCTCCACTTAAAATCGTTTTTTGCTTGTTAATCTTCATACTGTTAAAAAAAAACATGCAAAAAGTGTGGCTACATAGGAGTTATTTTTTTCTAAAATGTTTCATTAATATAGTATGATGCGAAATATGATTTAATCATTGAAAGATTTTGTAATAAATCATGAACATAGAAGGCCAGTGCACCTTATGTATGATGCCCAAAGGGTCATGTGATACCAAAATCTTGTGATTATTATATTGTAAACTTCAAGCACTTTACTTTTCCCCACTCCTCAGGTGCCACAACTCAACAGGAGACCTGAAGCAGCTTGACCCCTTTTCTTCCCCGACTTCCTCCTCTTCTCTACAAGGAGACGGTCAGCAACAGGGTTTCCGTAGACGGGCCAGCACCTTCAGCCACCCACCGACTCCCTCCTCAGCAGAGGCTTCACCGGCACGCACTTCAAACCGTTCGCCACAGCAGGACGCCGCTTCCAAACACAAGCTGTTACGACACTACTCTGTCAGCACTGACACGCCACACCAGAGCAAGTAAGAAACACACAATCATTTTTGGCGGGTCTGGAATGTTGATTCGTGCATTTGTTGGATGCAAAATATGTGGTACGGGCTTCAGCATTCAGTCCCGTGAAACTTTGATTTTGCTGGAAAATCATTAAAGACAGCTTTTCCTATCCCCTTTCACATTGACACAAGGACATTGAAACTTGATCATGTGGTTTATTTTTCAGTGTTTGAAATGCACACCCTTCTGTTATTCTGGCAGTATGTATCATCACAATGCAATTTCTCTCTGTTGTTTGAATTTTTTTTAGCGAGTCAAAAAATTTCCAAGCAGTTATTCCAAGTGCATTTCAACAATAAATCAATAGGTGGCAATTCCTTAGTACTGCAATCACTTTCAAAATAACAGTCAGGAAGTTTCCAAGGCAGTTTTGGTAAGCTCAACAAAAGATAAAAAATACTCAATTTTAATGTTTAAAAATGTGGAAAACACATGACATTCTTTCCGTGGACTTTCTTCTGTCCCTTTACTCAATGTTCTCATGTTGCTGTACACTGTCTTTGACGACTTCGTTTTTTTTTCTTCCTGGACTCTCCGCATTTGCACGACTTCTCAGACGTGTTCCATCCGACACCGCCCTTCCTCCTGTTCCTAACTGCTCCTCATCTTCTTCTCCTCTGCTCCCTCCTTCCTCCCCTTCAACCGGAGCAAGGCTCAGTAAAAGACGGTGAGATTGGTGCACTGGTTTGCTCGCACTGTTGCATACAGTGTAAATTTCTGTGTTCATTTGCCATGCTTTCTTCTTTACTTGTTTTCCATTTATTCATGTGAGGCCCAGTTCACACAGAGAATTGCAGGAATAGATTGGCTAGCATTTAAAAAGATTATCCTCACAAAACAGCCAAAAGAGGGCAGCCTTGCGAGTACAATGTGAAATTGACTGTGTGGTCAATAGATTTGCTCTAAATCAATTTTCAAGACTTTAGTTGAATTGATAGTTTGTATCAATGAACCGACCAATAGTGTTGATTTGTTAAAAAAAAAAAAAAGAATGGATTGGCTACATTTTATTTGGACATCAAGGTTTCCGCCCGACAGTGACTATAACATACAATGTTTCTGTGTGTGAACGGGACCTCTGTCTCTCTTTTCATTCGCTTCCATTCACATCAGTCCGTTGGGTGGACTGCGCGCTCGACTCCACTCTTCATCCTCTGTTCCTAATTTTCTGAAATTTCAATTCCTGGCCCCTGTCGAAGAATACGACTGCCCCGAAACAAAGAGCAGGTACACGTGTATTTCCAATAATCATGACCAATGTCTGTGTGAAGACTCATCATGCTTCATAGCCTCCTCTACATATAGTCTATGTGTATTTTCACAGCAGATCAATCATTGTGTCTCGTTTTTAGAGATGTAGCGGCACTCTATTTATCAAGTGCTCAATGTGAAGTCGGGGAAAGCCCTCTGCGTAGTCATCGACACTCGTGGAGGCAGCAGATCTTCCTGCGAGTCGCAACCCCTCAGAAAAACACAGATGTCAATGGTAAGAGTCCTGATGAACCAAATGAAGTTTTGCCTTAAACTATCTTTGGCAATTGTTTGAAGAATTGAACCTACACAAAACAATGTAAGATTTGAGAAAAAAAAACTCACTTCATCTGATGCAGTAATAGAGTCTTTCCATGTTGTGTCACTCTTTCATTTGAAATGATGTTGACACGTGGTAAAAGGAGAAGAAGGCAGCAGGGTTCAAGTAGGTTAGTAGGAATGGGACTTTATATCGCGCTTATCATCCTAGTTTAGAAATAGCTTCATTTTTTTTATTATTAGGGCCGGCGTGGCTTAGTGGTAGAGTGTTAGCTTCTCAACTCTAACGTTGTGGGATGGATCCTCAAACGTTGAAGTGTCCTTGAGCAAGACACTGATCCCCTATTTGCTCCCAGTGTGGACCTGGCACCACCTTGCATGGTCATGCATTGCATGAATGGGTGAATGTGAGGCATTGTAAAGCCCTTTGGGCACCATGTGGCGGAGATCAAATAAGTGCAGTTCATTTATCACAGCCAACCTAGGTCATCTGCATATTAACATTTTGTACACTATTGTTTCCTATTGTATTACAATAGGTTACTTAATAAAGACTAAAATAAGTTAAGAATGAAACTTTACGGATAACTTGAGTTACTCTAATCGCAACAAACCGTCATTCTCGTTCATTTGTGGGAATCATGCTTGTGCTTGCACGTCTTCAGATCCTGTGTTGTGATAATAATGCCGCGTGTGCTGTCTGCGTTGCTTTGTTGACACCTGAGCTTGTCCCGTAAGTCACACTTAGTTTGAAAACCGAACTGTTAAAAATGAACCTTTGACAATAAATGTTCCACAGACACCAAACGAAAGGACGAAAAAATGTTCCACAGACACCAAACAAAAGTCAATTTAATCAGACATTTTTTGTCTATATAATAGATGCAAAAAAAGAACATTTATCCATTTTTATTGTCCTGAAAACTACACCTATGGACTTTCAAAATAGATTACTTTTTTAAATTATTATTAACCTGTGTTGGTATTGACTTGCATTAATTTGCAATGTGTGACGGAAAGTGGAAAAGCCTAAAGCCTTCATTGTGGTGGACTTTGTATCAAGTGCTTGAATTGGGTGTGTATTTATTTATGCATGTGCATACATACGATGCATGAGCTCATGGGTGTGTCACTGTATTTGTGTGTTAGCGAGGGCGGCGGTGTCTCAAGGTTGTGTTGACTGTCCACATAGACAGCGCCAAAGGACAGCGCCAACCTTGTTGACCCACTTTGTGTGTCAGCGAGTGCGTTTACGTCTGGATGTAAAGACAAATAAAGTTGCTGTCTTTATTCAGGGTTATGCCCATGATCTATTTATGCTATTACTTTTAGGTTCATCGGGCCACTCTTAATGTTGGACCCTGATTTTTTTTATGCCAATTTAGTATACCTGATGCTTATATGTAAATTACAGTATTTGATTCAAATAAGTCTTGGGGATCAATGTCGTTTAAGCATGTGTGTGTCTGACAAACGCATTGCTGTATGAGATAGTTAAGAGTGTTTTGTTTCTTTACGAAATGTGCTGAATGTTTCAAGCACATCTTTGAAAGCCACCCCGACAGACAGACAGACAGAAGGTTGACATCAAGGTCGCCCTGTGACAGGAAGCACAGTATTTTGATCATGCGTGTTGTGTTGATGTACGGTAGTGTATGTAGGTGAAGTGCCATTTGGCTAGTTGTCACTGGACGTCCTTCTTTCAGACAACACAGGGTATTTTGAGGTTTGGGATCCACCCTGTACTTTAGGGTGGAGTCTCACAACAATTTTTTTTTTTATATTCTTAGTGTTGCGCCCATGTGTGTCAAAATATACACATCTATGTTTAGCTTTTTCTTTTTTTTTTTTTTTTTGAGTGTCTGTCCA
Source organism: Syngnathus leptorhynchus (assembly GCF_054491065.1). NCBI lineage: Eukaryota > Metazoa > Chordata > Actinopteri > Syngnathiformes > Syngnathidae > Syngnathus > Syngnathus leptorhynchus. The sequence goes on along the minus strand of NC_141199.1, from coordinate 12,336,716 downwards.
AACGGGTTGAGAGAGGAAAAGGTCTGGCATCTGTGTTGAGAATATGGAAGGAATACTTATTGGACTTTGGCTTCAAATAAAAATATATTTGATATTTGTATCATGACTTCATTTGTTGATCTTTGTTTTCATGTTCAGTTTTTGTTGCTTGGAGTAGTCAAGATTGTTTATGTATGGACAATGGAGCACCATTTGTTATTCTAATTTCAAAAGAATTTTCTTTGGAATTGATGTAAAAGGAATTACTATTACACATCACGATTAAAATTTTCACAAGCAAAAAAAAACACCTAACAGTATTTAAATGTTTCCAAATCTCTTCTTGTGCCTTTCAGAGCGTGGAGACGGTCTCGATGGTAGTCGGGCGTGTGGGGGCCAAGCTGTGGGTGCAGGAAGTGTGGACTTGCCCATGAGGGCTCTGCCCCAAGAGCGACCCAGAAGGAGCAAAGAGGAGCTGAGGGAACTATGGAGGACAGCCATCTTGCAACAAATCCTCCTGCAAAGGATGGAACTGGAGAACCAGAAACTACAGGGTGAGTTGAACGGATGAGAAGTTGCAGGAAACTGTGCACCCAAGTTTATATGACAGTCTTTATTATGATGCCTTAATAATAATGTAACACAAGTCTAATCCTCATTTTTGGCAGTCTGCATTTTGAGTTATGCTTACACATGCATATTGGTGATCAAGTGCACAGCTTTTTTTTTTCCTTAGCCATTTAAATTCAGCATATTACAGACATATAGATCAATTCTATTACTATATACTTGTTTGGCACTTGACATCCAAGGGTGTGTTAAATATTCCACCCATTTCCTGACCTAGTTGGCTTGTACCAACACACTGCTAAGTATGTGCCACTCCCCCGACTGATTTATATGCCTACTCAGCAAGGTGTTGCTATTATATGTGGGTCAAGAGTGATGTAAGAAAATCAAAGATGATCTTTGACCAAACTGTTGTTTAGCCCTTTCTTTATTGATGTCAGACACGCGTCAAAACACAACTTTTTTTTCTTTTTTCTTTCCCCTCTCTGTGAGCTTGGGACATGCCTCTATGGCACTTGTGTGTCTGCGTGGAACTTGGCTCCTCATTGCTGTCTTGTAACCATTTTTCCACAACATATTAGTTGGTGGAATAAAAATTTCATTTCAAGGACAGACGCAGTACATCAGAAGCTCTAAAATACAGTCAAGAATCTAAAGTTGAAAAGTAAAGGTTGAGGAAAGGTAGTTGACCTCTGTTTTGTTTGTATTTCCACAAAGAAATAATAATGGACATAGAATAATATAGAATATAAATGGTTTGTTGTTTCTTTGAATTTAATCAATTTGGATGGTTTGTGCTACAAAGAGCTCTTACATATTGTATATTAATGAACATGACAAAAAGTAGTGAATCGTAATCCCATTGAATTGAACCAAATCCGATCGTTAGCTTTCAAAACCTTTCAGTACTTATTTAAGGACTAACCTAATTAATTGGGAAATGTCGCACGTGTGTCGTATCACCATTGCTTTTTGCGTGTTATCATGGGAGGAGTTTTCCAGAGAAAGGCAGCTCTGGTATACGAGGCGATAGGGTTGTGCTGGGTCACAGCCGCCGAGTGTTTCCTTACGGACTTGACTCCAATCTCCTGATAAGCCTCAAAGTATCTATTCTTAACCTGTGTGCGACAGCTTTCTGCTCTGTCCAAAAACACATTTCAACTGATTATAGCTGTGGGTGTTATCACAATGACATCACATCACTTTTTGCCAATTCATTTGGTCCGGGGGAGCTCTTGTAATTTCTTTGCTTGCTTAATAATTGCTAATAATAATAGGGGAGTGGGTTAGGAAAGCATTCTGGATCAGGCTGCGGTCTCTTAGTCTTCTGTTGTGTCGTGATGATGTCATTTGTAGTACATCTGCCAAGTTGCAGCTGGTCACATAGAGAAGACCACAGATTCCGAGGAAAAGAGAGGGGAACGCAGTTGACAGACAAGACAAATAGGTTGAGCAGGAGAAGCCAGTTGAGTTTCGACATGACGACGACAAGAGAAGAATGGGGCTGTGAGTTAAGAGATTGGGGAGGCAGCGGGAGGAAGGGCGTTGTCAAAAACAGGAACAGATTAGGCCCTCTGGGCGTGCACTCACCTTCTTTGAAGGCTGTTAACGGAAATTTACAAGTTGTCCATTTATATGTGTGTTTTCCGTGACTCTGTGTGATGAATGAACGACACGAAGCATTAAAGAGGAAATGAAGTCATTTTTTTCCCCTTACAATAATATATTCGATGCACCCCCAGTAGTTTTAACACTGCATTTTGATTAAGGTTGCATTTGTGGAATAAAGCAGAAACGTCCACCCGTTTTTAGCCATCGCTGGAGGTAGCCATTTTTCCGCACCCACTTGCTGTCGACTCATCACTGCTCATCCATTTTGTGGCTTTGGTCATGTGACGTCCGTCATCGAAGACGAGTGGAGCAGCATTACACAGTCCATAATCATCTACTTGATCAACTCCATGTAAATGACAAGCATGAGACAAATGATGGTCTCACCACATGTGGCAGAGAAGTGCTCGCACATTTATAAACATTACTTGAAAGGAATGGTTCTTTTATGGTCATTGAACATAATACACAGAGCAAAAATGAAAGTTTTATAAAAAAAAAAAAAAAAAAATCTTGTTTGTGTATGTTCCAGCTTCTGAAAGTGATTTGCAGAACAAGCGTCTCAAGCTGGACTATGAGGAAATCACCCCCTGTCTAAAAGAGGTCACATTGGTCTGGGAGAAGATGCTGGGAACTCCTGGAAGGGCAAAGGTCAAGTTTGACCACGAAACCATACATTTGTCAGTGGCGCAAGGTGTGTTTGCCTTTGTATATCAGTACTGGCTTTGCTGCTATCTGCAAATATTGACCAAAGCTTGATGTATAATGCTCCTGACTAGAACTGTGTACCGATACAACCGCTTTCCTTATCAGCTTTGGCCCTTTCCCCTAGAGCTGCAAAGGAATTTGATTTGATCCCGTTCGTGGTTCTCTTTGAACTACTTGTTTTTCATTTGTCTAGCGGGAATGTTTTATGTGAAGAAAGGGGAGTTTCGTCTGCTACTAGTATTAATACCTAACTAGATCCTGGTTGTTCTGCACGATACAACATGCTGTCCTTATGCATTGTAGAGAATAAATAGAAAGTCTGGATATGCTGAATATGTTTGAAATAGGAATAATTATCCCTTCCCGTGGGGAAAACACAACATCCTTTCAATTTGTAATATTTCTAAGAGCTCCAACTCAAGAAAACGAACCAAGATCAGACCGATATTTGCGGGTAGGTGATGGATGTGGTCTGCACTCAAGCAGCTTTCAATCAAACTTCCTCTCCAACTCTTGTCCTGTTGGCTACAGGGGTGCCGAGACAGCATCGAGGAGAGATCTGGAAGTTCCTTTCTGAACAGTACCTGCTGAAGCAGACGGTTCCATCTCGACCACCGACCAATGACGCGCCGTACAAAGAACTGCTCAAACAGCTCACCTCGCAACAACACGCCATCCTCATTGATCTGGGTAACACACTATGCAATGGAACCTCCCTTTTCACAATTAGACTGTTCCACCCAGTCTGACAAAAACCAAAGCCATATTTCCCATTGGAAATAATGATCCAATAAATGAGTTTCATGCAACCAACAAGAAAAATGCATTTCATAGTTAGTGTAGTGTTACGCGTGGAAAATACTGTCAAATAAATGACATTTAACACCACTTTTACCTCTGTTGAAGATTCTTGTTGGCGAATAGAAGATGACAAGGTTGTTATGATCATGTTAAATAACAGTGGAAAACATTCAAAACACAGACTTAAAGGAAGCAAGGTGACATGAGAAAGATGTACAAATTATGACTGTAGAGTGCAGGCCTGTCTCTCACCCATCAGATACACACACTTTTCCTTCAGGCAGGGGAGGCAGTCGAGGTATAGACACAAGCAAAAACAAAACAAACAAAAAACGCCCCCGCAGCACATTCCACACATACGCGCTCACACGGTTGCCATTGTCTTTGTTGAAGTTTTGCCGTCTCTCACTGTAAGTGGAGAAGTCCTCAGCCCACACCTGCCAATTATCAACACATCCACCTAGGGATGACTTGTAGCCATCCTCACTCCTCATTATGTTGTCATTTTTTTCAGTTGACATGTCAGTCACGTCAACTGTTTTACATGGAGCTTTTTTTAAGGGGGGTGTATACAAAGCCACATTCGCTTGCGTGTTTTTCGGAACGTCTTTCTAAGCGTGAGGCCTTGGAAGTGAAAATTCTAGCATCAACAGAAATGATACATGCACTCGAAGGCATTGGTGTCTGAGTTGGTGTTAGATATGAATAAAGTGAAACGGTGATTGTATTTAGCCCATTGATCTCGTGTAACACAGGCTAATGATTTCTTGCGGCATAAGCATAACATGACTTTTGTCTCGTCTCTCAGGTCGTACTTTTCCCACTCACCCCTATTTCCAAGCCCAGCTAGGGGCAGGACAACTTTCTCTGTATAATATCCTCAAGGCCTACTCGTTGCTGGACCCTGAGGTATTGAATGGCTTCTGTACACTCACCCCCCCCCCTTGTATCTGCATAAATATCACATTTATACATCATCGTTCCTCTAGGTGGGCTACTGCCAGGGCTTGTCCTTCATTGCTGGAGTTTTGCTCTTACACATGGGAGAAGAAGACGCCTTCAACATGCTAAAATTTCTCATGTATGATGTCGGCCTCCGCAAACAGTACAGGCCTGATATGATTATCCTGCAGGTAAAATGCACCGCCAATTCCTACTTTTTTTTTTTTCTCAATAATTAAGAGATTATTGGATTACTTCAATATTTGCAATGAGTAAATTGCGCAAAAAGATGTGACTGCGGGTCACAGTCTACTCTACAATGATTTAGTCACACTCATCAAGCTGTCTTGGTGATGAAATCATTGTGAATGTAATGTTTTGATACTGTTGCTATAAGATTAAAATAGATTATGTTAGCCAATTATGAACAAAGGTGAACAATTTTAATGAAGTAAAGCCACACAATAGCTTACTCGTGTTGCTTGGAAATGAAAAGGAAAATGTTTGGCTTTACTGTCACCGCCAGCAAGAATGAGGAACACTGAATTTCATGTGTGCGTCCTACAAGATTCAGATGTACCAGTTGTCACGTCTGCTCCATGACTATCACCGGGATCTCTACAGCCACTTGGAGGAACAGGAGATCGGGCCTAGCCTGTACGCAACGCCGTGGTTCCTCACCGCCTTTGCGTCCCACTTCCCCCTCGGCTTTGTGGCCAGAGTCTTTGGTATGACTTATGCATATTTTCTAATGGACCTTAATGAGGCCAATATACTACAGAAAAAGGATGTTTGGAAAATTTAAATATTGATTTATTTATTTTTCTTAATAAGGGTACACCACAGTATTCTGACAAGACATTTAATTTTAGATATGAGATCAATGCAAAACACTGAATGAAGTATCTCCTGTACTGTTATCAAACAATCCAATATTTTCACTGTTGAACATTTACACCTTCTTATGTGACATTTGTTGATGCATGTAAACAACTTTGGTCACACCCACACTCTTGTGTCATGTCTGTACTTTCCCCTTGTTAATTAATCTCCATATTTTTCACGCCCAGTTTCTTACATGGTGCTCAGTTACTGAGCGAGACTCGGTGTCTCCTTGGGCTCATCGCAGCGTGACTGTGTTTGTGCGCTGGTTTAGTACATTGGGCTCGATGCCTCCACTCCCATTCTTTTTAAATGCTTGTATGTTCTCATGTAACCTTCACCACACCCTCGTGTATTAAAAGCATGCATTCACACATTTAGTGAACCGTATCATGTTTTCATCTTTGCGCAAACAAGGTGTTAACCCTAATGAATGCATTGACGAAATTAATCAGCCCACGTTGTGCAATTATTCTATTCGACGGGTCACGTTTGTTCATTTTCTTTCCTTTTTCGTCAGACATGTTGTTCCTCCAGGGGCCAGAGGTCATCTTCAAGGTGGCCCTAAGTCTCCTGGGGAGCCACAAGCCTCTGATCTTGCAACATGACAGCCTGGAGTCCATTGTGGACTTCATCAAGACCACACTACCCAACCTGGGCCTAGTGCAGATGGAAAAAACCATCAATCAGGTCAGAGCGATGAAAGCAACCTCCTAACTCTTTTGTCATTTCTTTACTCGTGTCATTGAGCAATTATTTATTTGTTGATGAATTTGTCAACAATGGAGTGTCTGCAGCAGCCAGCGACAAGGTTCAAATATTTTTGTCTCAAGAAACATTTGTCTCCTTGTGTGGGGGGACGCTGCGGCAAACTTGCCCTCTAATTCTCGGTTGCCGTAGTGACAGGTGCCTCTCTCTCCATGAAGTATGAATGTTTATGTGAAAAGCAACGGCCGCGTTGACAGCAGTGGCTCAACTTTCAAGTGTGAGCACTTGGTGTGGTCGCTCAGCTGTGAGAGCTGCGCTCCATCTCACTCCAGGCCTGTTTGAACTTGTTGTGGCCTCAAAGCCGCTTCCACTCATCCATGGACAGGCTGCTTTTTATTTCACTTGCAGTTGTCTGTTTTATAGGTCCAATTTAAAGGAGCCAAGGGTGGTCGGTCATAAATATGGACAAAGCGCTTCTCTCTCTCTCTCTCTGTCTCTCTCTTGTCCATCTTTTTGCATAATTTCTTGGCGGAGGTGATTAAACACGCCTTACTTTACAGCTAGCCGGTCTGGGTGTGGCAACACTGCCCTTTAACGCCTGCAGCCAGGAAGTCACTCTAGGCAGGGCCAAAAAGTTCACCCAGATGTGTTGACACTAGTGAGAAATTCATCTTAAGGGGGAAAAAAAACATTCTATAATTGGTACGTCTATGGTTTTAACGGCTGTGCAAAAGAGATCGTTATTTTAATCTTACATGTTAATCAAAACACTCCCGAACTCTTGTTACAGTTTGATTGTCTTCTCTTTTAATATCATTTGTTTTTATTTGTCATACAAATCAGAACATGGAGATAACAGATCAGACAATGGTATTAACTAAAATAAAAAAAACAATCAGATGTTCAGAACATTGGTCATAAATAATATTAATGTGTTAAACACAAAATCTTTGTCAATGACAATTTAGTCACAGACTTGTTGGAACAAAATCTGAATTTTCCTACTACTAACTAAAGCTTATCCACTTTTGACTGACCATCTGAGTTCAAAACGGTCAGCTGAAGAAGTCCCAGTGAGAAAAGGACAAAGGTATAAATTTGTCTTTTCATCTACTGGTGTGGAATTCATGAGATTGACTTTCTATCAGGACATGTAAATGAGTGCGCATTTTTCTTTTGGGTTAAATTTACGAAAGAAATCCTTCCACTCCGTGTGGTTCGCTTCCCGGGTGTGATTTCACACCTTGCCAGCAACAACATTAGATCATGACGAAAGGCAAAAAGCTGCCCTTTGTGTCTTGTGATGTGAGTTGCTGATGGGTGGAGTTCATTTAGTCTCCTGCAGTGGCATTAAAAACCATCAACAGTACATTCCAAAAAAGTTGAATGATTCATCATGTCCCTCTTGAGCCATGATTTTTCCCTCCTTTTGTCATTATTTTTGGACTAATACTTAGCGTGGTGGTAATTTGTACCTTTGTATGAGTCAAACATGTTATCAGGTAGCTCGGGAAGTATGCATTGACTATATAATTTGAATGAAGTCGCAAGTAGTAGCAAGTGTGTCATGTAGTAGCTTGCGAGTAATTTCCCCCCTATGACGTCATGTTGACTATAGGCAGCCTGAGGTGTGACTCACGTTTCGCTCATACACCCTACAGAAAGTGGAGTGACATGGTATTTGAAAAAAAAAAAAAGCTTTACAAACAACAACACAGTCCAACAAAATACATTTATACAGTTGGGCCCATATTTGTCCCTGTAAGTAAAATCTACAGTTGTAAAAATGTACCCTATAAGTTTTATGAATGAACCCTTTTCCGAGATATAATTGGTCCCGAGCTGGAAAAGATAAAGTAGCCAACATCTATTTCATCATTTTTATGCCTGATTTGCAGGTTTGTGAGATGGATGTATCCAAGCAGCTCCAGGCGTACGAGGTGGAGTACCACGTCTTGCAGGATGAACTCCTGGACACTCCCCCGACCCTAAATCAACAGCAGCGTACTGCGCAGATGGAAAGGACCAATCAGAGCCTGAGACAGCAGAACCTTGATCTTCTGGAAGAGCTGCAGGTCCAATCAGTACACTCATCAATAGAACTTTCATTCATCCATTTTCTTAACACAGTCATCAACTGTTCAGGTGTCGTACGCTCGGGTGTGCAGCCTAGAGAGTCGATTGGCTTCGTTGGTGCAGTCGGAGAGCAAGCTAAAGGAGCAGGTTTCCTCTCTGGAGCTGGAGAAGGAGCAGCTGGCGAGCACAGCCACGCGTCTCCAGGAGCTGCTGGCCGGCCTGGGCATACCAACATCTCCTGATGGCCACAGACTGCCCCAAGTCGATGAGAAATTACACGCACCCCGAGTCCCAGCGGGGGCCGCGGTGGGTACACAAGCAGGCCAGGACGGTAGGACTTTGGACCCGCTGTGCCAACCCTTGCGTGTCGTTGAGAAGGTGGTCAATGGACAAGGGGAAACTTGATGTGTTCTATCCTTTGTTTAACCTCTTTAAAAGAGGAACAGGACAAAAACAGGATCATCTTTTCAAAACCTCTTGTGTGATCAACAAGCATGTGATTTGACCAGCCTGTCCCAAAGATGGCGGCACTGTCCGCCCCCTCGGTCCTCACATTAGCACTTGTGCCAAGCTCCAAAAGGTCAGCCAGCACACTGTGGTGTTCCCAAAGAACGTAAAAGTGAGCACGTTGTATGATGTTGGTGGCTCATGCATTTATGCATTTCGTATTTCATTTGTGTTACAAAAAGAAAAAAAAAAAAGTCTATAGTTGTGCTTTCTAGTCAGACTTTTTTTTTTTTTTTTAACTTGAGTTAAGAAACCTTGAGTATATGAACCTTGTGCCATTTGGCTTGCACTGTATTCCTTCCACCAGATCTGCAGCTTCAAGCCATGTACGCAAGTGTGTTTGTGCACTGATTGCAACTATCAGTCGGCGTTACACTGTAAGCATGTTTTATGCCATGCACCTCTTTTGTTTTAAGTGATTGTTCTAATATTACCAATCGATACTTAAATATATTCCGTGTCATTTCAACACACCCCAAATCATGTTGTCTTTGTGTTTGTGTGTAAAAAAAAAAGCTCTCGCAGATGTCGCACATGTTTAAAGATGGTGTTTTGCTCCCTCTTGTCTAAACACGCCGAGTCCCGAAACACTACTTCATATAATGATTGAATATATTAACAGTATGACACACAACATTTAAACATACACACAACATACACTTGATTCCAGGAACTCTTTGTGGTTAAAGGGAGGGGCACATTAAAAGCATGTCAGAACAAGTTATACAACAACTGCCATTGTTAGAATTTGAAGCAAGCACTAAACTCAACTATATTCCTAGACAACATTTCAAAAACCGATACAGCTGTAACAAAGTGCTCCTCAATCCAAAAACACAATAAATGATTTCTAATTATTTAATCACATAAAAAGCAATACGTCAATCAAATACAAAGCTGCCAACCATTCCGGATTGTCTGTATATTGAGCCTACCCGCATTACTATAGAAAAACCCTATAAAAAATTAAAGATATTTATTTAAAAAAAATCCTTAGTGCCTGTTCTCATCAAGGATTCTCACATTGTCTGTGTGCCCTCCTTAAGGAAGGAACATGTTTTTCCGGGTAATAAATAAAACGATGAATCAATCTTGATTTGATTGATTCACAATCGCTCCGGTGATGTAAGCGCTAGCGGACGAGTCCATAATTAGCTAAAAGCTAATAATTTTCCACTAATATACCTGAATTGTGGCAATAATTTGGTCCACGTATAAAGTGAATTCATGCCGAGCACATGAAAACTGGCCTTTAGTAAGTTTCACACAACAAATGTATTTACATATTTCAGCTTGGACGCACGATTGACGTTGGCCTCGAGGTGATGATCAAAAATGTTAAATCTTGGCAGGGCCGTGTATGCGTGTGTCTACGTGTGACCCAGGGCGTTTCATCGTGGCTGCGCAAGCCCACGTTTCCTCATACTTGCCAGAAGTTGCAATGTCTCACATGCCCCAACTGCTAGTTAACACGTTGTCCTTGCCTAAGATTTCATTGATGCACACGTGCCGTTTTACAGTTACATGTTTAAACATAGTTCTTCTTGTTTTTGACTGACATGATTTGAGAACATGAACTTTACCATTTCCTGGTTTCCGTACATGTCAAAGCAGCAAGGAGCAGTTCAATTTCAAGGTTATTAGAAGATTCAAACGGGTGCTTTGGAAATTATATTTGTGACTGAGAGACTGGAGGAGTCACAGAAAGGCGGACGGACGTCATTAGAAATTTTCACCACTCGTATTTGACTGTTCAGCTTTCTTGTTAGAAAGTAGAACAGAGTTCAAAAAGTTCCAAATCATTTGACAATTGGACTTCTGCATTCAAAAGTTTCGAGAAATTCAAATGTGGTTAATTTCCAAATACGTATATTGAAAGTGACATGCATTGTATTCTTCTTTGCCCTTTGAGTGACCTCTTCTACTATGACAATGGTATGAGCGAGTCCCTCAAAATACTTTCCCATTCCCAACTCTTCCACCTTCCCTGTGAACTTCCATGGCAACGTTAAGTATGTGGCCAAGAGGTGGACGGACACGCAGGCGCATTGTTGTGATCCTGCTGAGTCACAAATGGCCACAGGGAGGGATAGCGGTTGTACACACACACACACACACACACACACACACACACACACACACACACACACACACACACGTGTGTGCGTTCTGTGTTTGTGTGTCAGGGTGTTACTATTTGTCGGCGAAGGTCAGGCGCCACAGTTTGGGCGTGACCGCCTGTGTCCTGTCAGCACATCCAGCGTCCACAAAATGTCTCTCTCTTTCTTCTCCACCCTTCCTCGGAGCTAGGGTGTAACCAGGACTCCACTTGTCACTTATTCACATCTGTAACTAGCCAGGAAGGAGAAGGAGGGGGGGAGGGTGTCTTTGAGCATGTGTGTGCGTGCATTTCCCCCCCCCCCCATTGTGATAAGTCTACAAACCTGAGATTTGAGTCTTCACAGGTTCCAGGGTTACCCGTCGAGTGACTGAAAGCTGGAGCCTCTATTTGTAAAATAGACTGATTACTTTTTTCAACTTGGCTGATGACAAAAATAGAGGATGCAGTGTTGTCACTACGCCCACCCCACCCGGCCGTTTAATTCGATCCTCTCCAGAAGGCAGCCAAGGTGTGGTGGCACCAGCTCTTTGGTCTACTTGGCTCACGGCGCTACCGAGCCGGAGTGGGGGTTTACTTGGCTTGTCGATGTTGGCTTTCTGTGTGTCATTGGGGCCTGCCAGTGCAAAGTAATCTTCACAGTTGGTCAGGCCAAGAATTGGCGCTGCCTACTGTTTGCAGCTTGTGACATTTGGGTAACAGGAAACGTGGACATGTAGTACAAAGCCATCAGGGTTTGCCTTTGTTTCTGCCTGGCTTTGTTTCTTGTGTTGGCTTGCTTGAATCACAAAGTGCATCCATCACGCCCTTTCTTGATGAGCTTTGACAAATACAAAACAAATAAGTGTTCTGAGCGCGAGAGATTATGACTGACAGCAGGCGGGTTTCTTACACAATAAAGCTGTCTGTTAGTTATTTCTGAAGACTGAGGAGGAAGCGCTACTCCCCACAGGGCAGGGAGGCCATTCACTGAGACGCCACCCAGTACACACACACTCAAACAAACGTATCTATTTTTATATAGACAGACAGACATTCAAAAAAATCTTACAGCAAAACAAAAAAAAAAATTACAAATCATCACTAATATTATGATGCATGTGCGATTTCCTTGTTATTCATATTTAAATGAGGAAAGGAGCTGAACACAATGAGAGTGTGATGTGGATGGAGTTAGAATTCAAGGTACGTAATGGTAGGTTGTGCTCGTTTGTGGCTTTTTTAGCAGAAGGCCAGACCACTTTGGAGAGTAACCATCATGTTGTTTGAACAGCAAATTGAGCGAGCGGCTGGGAGTGGCGCCGGACAAAGGCCACCTGACGGGATTCCTGTCGCTGCACTCAAATAATTGTCAACTAACAGTCACATAAGAGTGAACATGTTTCATGGAAGTAGTGACGTACAAATTCGCTCGGCTCACTGGCATCACCAGCAGCGAACTGATACGACTGAACCCTCGATCACCGGACGACTTGCAAAGCACAGCCTCATGTTGCACTTTGTGATTTGAGACTATTTCAAATCATAACATTCTACTTCTTATGTGTGGATTATTTTTAAAGCTTTTGAACACCATTTGATGCTTTTTCTTTTTGATTCATGGATTCAATGGAGCAATGGATTTAAAGATCCACAGGAACCCTAAAACATTGCAAACATCCTTACTTGATGAAGCCTGGTGCCATCTAAATTAATATGAAAAGGTCTATGCTTTATACATATCAAATTTTAGCTGAAATAAATGCCTCCATGTTCCATCCTGCAGGAAATGTTATGGTAACACATTATGCTGCAGACAAAATAAAGAATGTTCTTGCAAATTGATGATTCATGTGATTTACTGTCGCCACAATGCAAACCCTAGAAACACATTCGCTGTAAAAACGCTTATATGTACTACACTCTACCTTTTTGTATTTCTAAACATATTACGTGTGTGTGTGGTGGTTACCGTAGACCTGGAACCAAATGTTCATATTTCTGATTACATCTTGAGGATTTTCCTTTCTCCGGTTTGCATATTTGCACAGGTTAGGTGCTGTTATTTTTTTATCAGATGAGCAAGCGCCTCTGCATCAAAATAGATAGAGAAAAAAAAAGACTGAGGTATAGATGGGTGATAAGTGAGCAGATTGCCCTTTGTAGTGCTGGTTACTTGACTTAAAAAAAACACCCAGTTGAGAAAAAAATGAATGAAAAAATAAATGAAATTCTGAAATAAGTGAGTTTGTGGGCTCTGAGCCGTGAGTATTCGAGGGAATCCAGAGATATCGAGAGAATATCTTTATAATTCCCCCCAATGTTTTATTTCAATGACGAGACCACTGCCAGCCAAATGCTCATTCCTGTATTACATAATTGAGCCTGCATTCATTTATTGATCATTTTTATTGCTAATTTTGAACAGACATTATGCAAGAATTGGAGTAAGTTTTTATGGATCTCGTAAAAAACCGAGGAGGCCGGTTCTGGCACACGGGCCTTGAGTTTGACATCTGTAGTTTAAATGAAAGCCAGAGAAATAAGTAGCAGTAGTAACTTAAATATATATTTTTTAAGCATCATTTGGAAACTTGTATGATGTTGTTCTCTCAAGTCCCTTTCAGCTTTTTGTGTACTTTGGAGTGTGGTACATTGTGTTCCGTCTGAGTCACGTTTGACACAGAAACCCATTTCCAATGGCGGCACTTCATCCTGCAGTGCAAGCCTTCCTTCTTTTCATTCTCCTCATGCAACGCTCCACTTCTCATACTGACTGAGGCCACACAATGTATGTTTAGAGTTGAAAAGCTCCTGTACTCGTATGGAATCTCGGGTCTGCACGGCCATCACGTACAGAGCTTTGATGACAGATGCCAACACTTGTAGTGTTTGAATAACTGATGTTGTCTAATATTTGGGGTAAACACTCGAGGTACGTTGATTTGATTAAGATTAAGCGGTAAGAATTTCTCATGATGTGACACTTATGAATGTCTCTCTATCTGTGAGCCAATCGCAGAATACACACGTCCTCTAAAAGTAATGTTGTGATGAGAATTGCAACCAGGGCAGAAAAGAAAACAAAACTACATTCAACCGGTGATAGCTCAAAATTAACCATTACTTAATCACATGATGAGCTGATAAGATCTTAGCAGGTGCTCACAAAACTAAAACAAAATTATTTTGTAAAGTGCAGACTACTATTGCCTTCATAAGAATTTAGTAGAAACTACAGTCAGTAATATAAAAAGAGGAATATTTGCAGGAACACATGCCTTAAAAAAATGGCGGACATGCTGGAGTTCAAACTCCTTGACTGTCATTTGACTTGCACAAAATGAACTTGATCAGATTTCAGAAACTTTTAGAAAATGGAACAGTGGACATAACAGCTTGGGCAGAAAGTGCTTTTGCACGGGGGTTCAAATACTTACCGTGTGAGTTTGAATGTACTTATATAGTTGATATTGCAATAAAAAATAAGAGATCATTTCCCATAAATCATGTGGCAGAAGTAAGGAACAAATCTTTATTCCATAACTGACTGCCAACAAGTGAGACAAAACACAAGTCATCAAAGCTACAAAGACAATATGATGTAAAAGACACACACTCGTCTCGACTTGGTCACAAGGTCCGCCACAATGGTAAAGAGCGCGCGCGCACGCACGCACGCACACGCACACACATCGCGTGGACCACCCCGCCTCGGTCCCGCCCAGCGATCCGACCCCACGGAGAAAACAGAGTGTGGATCATGTGACAGCAGCAGTTTCTACAAGACACATCGAAGACACACAGACTGACAGACACACAAAGTCAGTGGATTTCGTAAGTTCGGGAAGTTGTCGCCCTCAGCGCGCGGAGTGGACGGACTTGTTCTCATGTCAGTGACGCTGCAGCAGAATCACTATACAGCGGACTAAAGCGGAGAAAGTCCTTCCAAGTATCTCCAGCAAATAGACGGCTCCTGCTTCGTCTGAAAGGTGAGTTTATCATCATTCAATAAAGAAAAAAAAAAAAAAGGATTGACCCTGTGTTGGTTTGCCTCGTTGACACACTATGAAGAAAGTTTAGTGTCATATTAATTATAATTGTAGCATTTATTTATTTGAGAGGAATGGAATTATCTTTCAACGATACTTTTGTCTGGTTTAAAAGACAACCAAAAGTACGCTGTTTAATATGACACTAGGAGAAAAATATATTATTATGGTTCAATTCCCGGAATGTAACGCGTGCGCATTTGTCCTAAATGTGATAAGTGATTACAAGGGTGGACCAAATGGTTGTAGGATCCATTCCAGGCATATGGTGTCTAAATTAAAATACTGTGTGGCTTCTTATTGGACGTTTTGTATGGAATGCAAATGTAGACCATGGGGTGAAGGACCGTAGGTTTGATTCCCATGATGTACTAGAGGACCCTTTGAAATCAAGTGTGTGTGATTACATTTATTCAGTCTGTATGATCCATTCATTCTCATCATTTTTTTTGTACATTTATATTTGTGTATAACAGGAGCATGAGAAGTATTCAAAGATGACAGATACATCTGGGCAGTTGTGAGTGTGAGTCGGCTGTTTTTGAAATGCAGTTCAGACGTGGTTGCAACTGGTTTCCCTGTTCGATCCCTCACTTTCCTGCCCTAATTGTTGAGAGTGTGCTGGAAAGCATGTGTCTCTTTAATGATGCCATTGGAGGTGATTATGATGCCAAAGGCAGTAACATAGACTGAGTGGGGGGTGACAGCTGAGTACACGGTGTGAGGTGACAGGTGTGTGAGTCACACCTGATGCGCAGCGTTACCCCCTGCATCCTCCCGTCCGTCCCTCCATCCCCCTGGCTGTGTGTCTCTCCACGTTTCCTGTGCTTTGTTTCAAGGCTGAGGCTTGCGTCACACATTCCTCTTGGCATATGAAGCCCTCATCCTGTTTAGAGGCCAACGAGCGAAAAGCGAGGGAGGAGAAAGGGATGTGGACGTGGGGGGGGGGGGGGGGGGGGGCGGATGAGTGGAACGGGGGCAACCTCAGCTTCTTTGTCTGACTTCATAGTCCTTTGTGAGCACTGGTGGAAGCTTTAAGGAAAGTTATTTATGATTATTTGGACACTAGTTTGTCTCAAGGGCCAAGCCCCCACCTCCACCACCCCCCCAATACATCCACCCACCCCTGCGCCTCTTTCCCTGAATCAACATGCTGATGTTATCTGGTGGAACAAAATGCGTAAGAGTGTGCGCACACACACACACACACACACACACACACACACACTGCTCAAAGGGCACGTCTTGTGGAGCACAAGAGCTAAACATTAAACTGGTGGCTGCTGGATAGTTGCTTTTCCTCTGCGAAGAAGCCGAAGAGGTGAGCACACACAGACGGGCCGTAAAACGAAACGCGAACAGGCTGTTACACAAGCCCTGCGTCTCAACCACCGGATCTGTCTCTTCCCGCCTCCCACAAACACACACACACTCACACTCTTATACACGCACACACACCACCTCCCCTTGAGGTTCATTGAGGTTTTGTCATATTTGCTTCCTTGTTTCTTCCAGTTTGACATAGTTTAGGTTAGTGTGGCTGTTTTTTGTTTTTCTTCCATTCGCCTTCTCCTATTATTTAGGTGGGGAGGTGAAGTGTGTTTTTTTTTTTTTAAGGGAGGCAGTGAGACAGGAAACCACAGGCCCCCAGCAGCAGCCCCCCACCTCCCTCCTCTTGTTCCCTTCTCTTTCTCTGGCTTCGCTCTCTTCTTTCGCGCCCTCAACCCATCACGCCGTGTGGAAATAATAACAGTGCAAGGGCTTCCGCTGCTCTCTGGAAAGCTTCACCTTTCCGCCGAGTGCACGGTGTCTTTGTATGTCAGCTGCGGCATGTCTTTCAGTGTGTGTGCGTGTGTGTAATGATAGATTTTGGTTCATCTTTCCTGACTGATGGCCTTCTTGTGTCTGGCTCTCCAGAGACTCTCGTTTTGCTGGTATGAATGAGCACAGGAGTGATGATGAACGGAGTTAATTATGGAGAGCTCATCAAGCGGTGCATGTTGACGTCATCTATTGGAATTTGAACGTGAGGTGGGAATCTGAAATCACGTCCATGGATTTTAAAGAAATACTTGTAAAAAATTTTGTCAAAACTTACTGTTTCCATGTATGTGCTATGAACCGTTCTCTGTTAAATGTTTGGGCATGCAGAAGTATGTCACTGTCAAAACATTAACGGCTGAACACAGTAGAAGCCACCGGAAAAGTACATTTTTTCTACAAGGGGACGACATCCAGCAAACTTTGTGACAAAGTCGCCACCTACTGGCCTGGCAGTGTATGTTGTTAATCACTTCAAGTGATCGTCGATCATTTTGACAATACCGTTTCGGAAGATGAATGAATATCAGAAAAATCTTGACCAGGTTGTTGTCACATAAACATCAAAGTTCAACTCCATCGTGGTGTAAATGAAAACAACTCTGATATTAGCTCATCACCTTCATGAATCATGCAGTTAGCATTCTAATCAATCGGCACTAATCAGTTCCGTACCGTAAGGCTAAGAGGGGTGGATTGGAGGAGTGGGGGGGGGGGGTAAAGTAGGAATGAGCTCAGAGTGGAAATGAGTCCGTAAAGACTGAGAAGACGAAAAAGAATGTGGAGAAATGTGAGTTGTGGCGTGTTTCTTGGACAAAGCTGTCGTCTGGAGGTTTGCGCTCTCTCTGGTGATCTCATCATCTCCAGCAGTTTTGCCATTAGAGCGTGCACGCGCAAAGCCCCCTTGTGCGTGTATGCAACGCGTGTGTGTGTGTGTATCTATGTCTGTGTGTGTGCACGCATGAGCATGTGTTCATGTCTGTTATAATTTAAGCTTTTAGTGATTTAATGTGTGTATTCTGTTGAGCAAGCAGAAACGTGGTGTGTGGTTGTGTGCATGCATGCGAGTGTGTGCGTATGTGCGAGCGTGTGGTTAAGTCGGTAGCCAGGGACTCCAAGCCACAATATTTTCCCCCCTCAGTCATGTTGTTCTTTATCATTCATGGAGTGAGAGGAAAGAGGAGAGCGTGCGGTACCGATAGATAGGAAGCGAGCGGTGTAGAAGAAGAGATGAAGTTAAAGTGGGCGGTGTCTTGCGAGGTTGGGCACACAGTAGCGCCGCTGACCTAAAAGGACAATATTTGCCAACCACACTCTACATGCACAAACACACACACCAAGAGTGCACAGGTAGTCGACTTTTATTTACAAAGTAGGTGCAGCACACACTGGCACCTCAGCTTCGAGTGTGCTTTGTGTTGTATAATTTCCAGCAGGTCAACTTGAGCCGCTCGTAAAAAAAAGCCTGCTTTATACAATGCCCGACAATAAAAGTAGGTCAGCCGAAGCAAATTAGTTACCCACGCACAGACTTATGATCTCTAGTAGAAGAGTTGAATTGTAAATAATGCTGTGTTTTTATTGACACCCTCAGAAAGGCATCCATTTAGCAATATGTTAATTCTTGTGGTTGTGGTTTAGATCTCTTTGGAATATTTTGGCCCCCCCTCCCCTCACTTGTCAGTGTTAAGATTGCCTATTGTCTTTTTAGACTTGTATAACAGTCAAGAATGTTCAAATGTCACAGCCTTTAAGTGTTTTACAATGGCACCTGGAACAGATAAATTCTATTTCTATTATTTCCAATAGGAAAATTCACTTTAAATGTTGCAAGGCAAAGAAGCGCATTTCACCTCGACAAGTTGTAGGTCAACCAGTATTCCATTTTCAAAGATTGCGCAAGAGGGGCCAATATGTGGTGGCAAGTGTGAATGTTATGACCTCCTGTGTACCTCCTACTTCAGCATTTCTTGGCTAACCTTAATTGCTGAATCTGTTGAAATGTTTCTTGCATGTGACTCTGAGACACAAATATTACCAAACAATTTTTTTGCTGCAAATCTTGGTACTCGTATCGCCGGATGTTATTATTTTGTAGGCTTTCCAGGCTGACTGTCACGTTCACTTAATGTTGCATCGTTCAAATCTTGCATGTATCATATCGGCCACTTGCCTTTTTCAGACTGGTCTGCTTTTGATACATCCTTAGAGAAGGGATTGTCTCTCAACAAGCAGGAAGCTACCACGTGTTCTCGAAGATGATCATAATCAATATTAACAATTTACATTTGAATTACTTCAGTATCTTTGGACCTAAAGACTCTTACCTCAATAAATGATCAAAATATGCAGAAAAGTGAGCATCTGTGTGTGGCCTCATATCTGCCATCATCAATTTGTTGTGTGCCTTGCTGCATGTTCTGACAAGAAGATTGAACTCTCTGAGCATAAATCAACCTCGGAGGACATGAATATGTGAAGGGAAATGTTTGACTGTGTCTTTTGAGGAGTTTTAGGAATTTAGAGCGCTTGGGAGAGATTTTGCCACTGTAATTTTGGGAACAGCTTGACACACTAAGTCACTTTGGAATTTATGTCACATTGAATGATCGGTTGGACGATACCTTGAGGCCATCAAAAACCAATGTCAACCAAGGCCAATGACAGTGACACAAAAACTGGCAAAAAAATCTTTCCAGAAAGAAGTGTGCGATATTTTATAGCCCCTTTTCCCTCCGGGGGGGAGAAAGCTTGGAAGTATCCTAATATTTATGTCGTTAGTTATAGAAAAGGGTTCAGCCAAAGTGATTTTTTTTTTTCTGCAACGTAGTGTTTCCATATCTGTGCTTCTATGAAAACAGCCAGCAAAACATAAAAAGCAGCATATATATTGTTGGCATGAAACCATTTCCTCATTGTTGAAATCACAGTAGGCCTGAGCGTTGTCCAAACAGTCGGAAGGGGTTGAAGCTGTTGCCTACGCCGCAAAACGTCTGTTTGTGCTCCTAACGTCACCTGATTGGCAAGCACAAAAGCACAACTGCTTGACCTGCAGTTGAACTACAACACAATACAAACCCGCTTTAGAACGCAGAGCCACGCACGCACGCACGCACGCACGCCGGCCACACCTGACTGCTCGCTCTTTTGTGTTTCTGTGAAGCCGCGCCATGGGCGAGTCCTCTGTCGTCATGTTCACACCCTTCCTGACCCGGCGGGCAAAGCTTCCCGCTCTCCCATTGGTCTGTTCGCCATCTGGACTCCCGGTGTGTCTGTTTGCGTGTGTCTGTTTTGGAAGGGCGTGAGGGCCTGTGTTCTTGTGTCCCATTTGTTAATAATTAAAGGCTAACTTGTCGACTTTGATCGGGTCACGCACATGCACGCACGCACGCACACACAACTGCTTTAAGGTAAATTCTCTCAGTACAGGTCATGTTAGCTAAAGGCTCTAGTGAACACACACACACTTATTGAGGAACAGTCATTGTGGTTACACCTGGTGTTTGTGTGTGTGTGTGTGTGTGTGTGTGTCTCTCCATTACAATGGATGCTGGCGGTGGAGCAAACCAAGAAAGGAACTGGTGTTTGCGAGTTGTTAAAACTTTGAGAGGAAGGGGATACAGTTTGTGCAAATAGGTTAATAAAGCTCTAAACAAGATCCAATAAACAGCAGAATTGACAAGAAGCCATCAGAGTTTCTTGAGAATTTAAAAAGTAAGAATATAGAATGCTTTTATTTTACCTAACTGGAATGTTTGATCTTCATCTCATCTGAATGCATTTCATATTTATGTCTACAGCGTGAATATATAGTTATATTTCATATCCATTACATTCTATCTTCCATGGAAAGAAAGTCAGTTGAACTCAAAATCTCAAGTCAACAAACTGAGATAAGAATTGAAGTTGGGGAATTAAACACAATATTTGAATTGCATCCACGCAACTTATTTTGGGAATTTATGAGGATGATCAAGTCAAATAAATTCTCAACTGGACTTGAACCCCCAACCTCAGAAGTGTGAGGCAAATCTGCGCATATAATGTGAAATGTCATATCATTTCCTTTATTGATGCTAAGCATGCTGTGTGTTATGCTTTACAGGATTTGGGCCATTGCAGCCATGTTGATGTATGATTACCCCCTGAAGACAGACATGGAGACGGTAAGCCCACATTTGTGTGTGTGGCGTGAGTCATGCCTGAGCATGTTTTGATGCCATGTATGTAGTCAGTAGCCTGCACATAGCGACCCGCACTCATGCGACGTGTCCAGACAGCCCAGTTCCCACATTCCGACTCTTCCTGGACAAACAGTACGCTGCAGTACAGTGGCCATTTGCATACAATGGCCGCGCACGCCGTCATTCAGGAGGCTAATCAACACCGGTTCTGACAGACATTCCCAAGCAAAGCTGTGCTGACATTTCTTGGCGGCCTTCTAGTTGTTTGGGAGGTAGAAGCTTGTTTTGGCCGGCATGAGCGGAAATGTTCATCTTTGCTCTTTTGTCCCCTTTCCCTTCTCTTGCATCCTTTCCTCTTTTCTTTCACAGTCATTCTACTCATCGCTAGTGAAAACACCGGAGCCGTACGGCGTCATCTTCTCCCATCCGGCCCACCTCTACCACCACGGCCACATGCAGGCCCTCGCTCAGTCTCACGCCGCCAGCAACCCATCGCACGGCCAGCTGGAGCCTGTCGATCTGTCTGTGAGCAAGCGCTCGTCCTCCTCCGCCACCTCCACCTCGTCCTCCCCTCACTGCTCGTCCGCCTCTTCGCCGGCCTCCTCGCGAAGCACCCCGCCGTCCCCTTTCAGCACTGCCAGCCGCGTCTCCCCGCGCTGCTCCCCCCAATTGACCCAACGCCACCCCTCGCCGTCCCGCAATCTCCCGCCGCACACCACCTCGCTGTCGTACCCCAGCATGGTGGCTCCTATGATGGGCGCGGGCTCGGGCGTCATCCAGAGCTCGGGGGTCATGGTGTCTCCAGTCATGGTGCCTCTGTCTGTCCTGTACCCCTCCCCTCTCCACTTGCACCAGCCCATAATGGTGAGCCCACCTCTTACGACAGACGAGGACCATCATCGCCATCATCGTCATCACCATCGGAGCAGAGAGCACAAGACAGGTGGGCCCTCAATTGTTGCTTTTGTTTCTTCAACATTTTTTCATTTATTTTCTATTTTGCTTCCTGCAAAACAAAAACAACCAAATCATGTCACAAATCAAATCACAATAATCACATGTTTCATTTGGTATTTCAGAACATGTTTATATCTCAATTTCATGTTTAACTGTAACCCTGGCGAGAGACTTGACTTTAAGTTTGTGCACAGTTCAATCCACAAAGTCATATGATGGGCGAGGAGATGCCCACGACTTGCACAAGCTGATCAAAACCGAGCCTCGTCCTGAGCTCATCCATGAGCACCACAGCAGCCATGACATGAAGTCATCGGTCATCAGAATACCGCACGGATTTGAGTAAGTTTTACACTTGTACAGCCATACCTAATCATTTTTTGGTGTTCAGGCGAAAGAAATTAAAGTATTAGAATGGTTACTTGTTAAATGTGCTATCACAAACATACATGGGCACAAAAACATGAAGCAACACAATGCAACAAGGTAGGATATAAACTAGGCCAAGGCATTTCTGTGCAAGGTTTTGCAGAACTTGAGATAACAAATCTTTCATATTTGATCATATTGACGATGGATGGATACAAAGAAAAACAAAGTGCAGCATTGAGGAGGAATTTCAACAAAATCAAGCTAAACAATAAAAGCATCATTAGGATGTTGTAGGTCAATTCAATCATGTGTTTGTTTAATTATGCAACCGTACATGATTGGCAAACGTTTATTCTTCAAACGATTATAGATGTGAACAGGTGATACAATGGATATTCCAAATTCTTTCCGCACCATCTATTATTTAACTTCCAGGCACCGAGGTCGTTTGGTATGAGTCTCCATGCGCCGAGGCGGCTTTACAAGTTTACATCAGCCATCCGAATCCTGTCGCCGCCACTCTTCCACTTCCTGTTCTCTTTCGTAACAACCCCCCCCCCCCCTCCTTTTCGCTTCCTGTGTGTTTTTTTTTTTAGCGCTCGTCGTCTGGCATCTGCAGGTCCCACATCTATTCTTCTGCTTCTCCTATCGCTCATCCGTGCGTATTCCTCGGCCTTTCATCCGCCATTTAATGGGCGAGTGTCGTCAGGTAGTTGTTGGCGTAGTTTTGAAGTCATCGAGGTTAAGCGGTTGGGAAGATGAATGTCAATGTGCCAAGTGTGGCTGTGGGTGTGGCCAGTGCTGTCATCACCTCACAAAATATAGGTCATGTTGGCTCCCCGCTGTATGTGTGTGTTGTGCGCAACTAAACATTCCTTTGCAGTGGACCGATGTGAAAGATTCATATTTCAACACCTTGCGTCTGCGCTTCAACCACCACTTTATCACACCACTGTATACACATGCACGTAAGCACACGTACTCTCACATACTCACACGTACTCATATACGTGAGTGTTTAAAGTAAAAAAAAGTTCAATCAGTGTGTAACATCAGGGAGCCGTCATCAAATCTGATGAGACTTGAGATGTGTGAGCAGTTCTGTGCCACCAAAATAAAATTTTTCTGTATTTTCCATTTGAATGAGTGCTACACAGTATCTCAAGTAGGATTTTAAATGGTTTGGTAAATCTCCCGAAAACTTTCAGGAGAAGTTACGATTGGGAGGTTTTTTTGTAGATATTCAATTATGAACCCACATTTGAATGAACTTAACAATAATAATTCAAAAATTATTATTATTAATAAACTTAATCCTTATGGTTGCCTCTTTGTCGTTAATCAACAAATGTAGTACTTTTGCACAGTACTTGGCCTATTTTTAGACTATTCAGAGACAAAAAAGTGATGAAACAAAACCAAAAGGTGTGGTGAACTGGAAAAAGCTGGAGTTGTTTTTCAACGTTATTATTGCGCGGGAGGGTTGCTGCCGCTGCCAAAATAACAGTTCACTTGTGTGATTTCAACATCTCGCAAAGAAGGCCATGACAAAGACGCCTCCTGCTGGTTGAACCTCTAACATGTTCCATTCTCTTCTCGCTGTGCTTTCAGGAGCAACAACCCGTCAGTTATTGTCCATTCAGCCGCTCAGCATCCTCTTCCGGCTGAATCTCCAGACTCACTGAAGAAGAGAAGAATCCACCGCTGCGATTTCTCCGGTTGCAACAAAGTCTACACAAAGAGTTCGCACCTCAAAGCTCACCGCAGGACGCACACAGGTCCGATACTTCAAGTATACAATGCACAACAATACCACTGAGAATTAAAACCATAAAATGCAGCTAGTTGTCGATAATGCCGATCAACTTTACAGAACAAAGAAGTTACACAGCCCATTAAAGCATTAAAGATAGATGCAAATAGCAATGCTACTCTTTTGGTTAGCGACGGGGGTTAAAAGGGCTCAGAAAGTAGCTGTGAGATTTTTGCAATGTGAAGTGCGTACCTTGGCTCAGTGAAGCTTGACAAACTATGCATTAGATTGTGCTACAGAACTGCTCAAGCATTTTTTACTTTCTTTGAACCGTGAACGTGTTTGTGTGCTCATGTAGGTGAGAAACCGTACAAGTGCATGTGGGAAGGCTGCACGTGGAAGTTCGCCCGGTCGGACGAGCTGACCCGACACTTTCGCAAGCACACGGGAGTCAAACCTTTCCAGTGTCCCGACTGCGAGCGCAGCTTTTCCCGCTCCGACCACTTGGCCTTGCACAAAAAGCGCCACCTCCTGGTGTGAAACTCCAGCTCAGGACAACTTGATTAAAACCTGGTGTTGAATTCAACGTTGGACTATACCGCTTTGACTTTGGGGCGAGTGGGGTATAAATATTGGACTCCAATGTATGGATTAGGGCAAGCTTTGACGCTTTCACCTCTTTGACCTGAATATGAGCTGGGATCCTACTGCTACTCATACGGACCTTCGAATCATTCACCGCGTGTTGCCATTCCAATTTAGGGATCCAGACATTTTCTCTTTTGAAATGGATTGCAACATCTCAGCTGGTTTGAGAGTGCTTCCCCCTTGTGGCTTTACAAAACACACATATGGAAAGCCCTTTGGACATTTATTCTGTAGGCCTTGATATCCACCTTTGGGTCCATGTCCAAGGAAAGGAGTGATGGTGAAATGAAGCTTCAAATTTGCTTCATGAACCAGTTGTATTTTTTGATTGTTGAACAGAGACTACCATCTAGAGGACTCAAAAAATACAGCAACTGTTTCATGAAGCAAATTTGAAGTCTCATTTCCTATCACTACCTTTTGGTAGAAATTCAACATGCTACTAGAGCACGTCATTGTCTTACCAGTGAGTACATGGACCTTAAACTGGATAAAAAAAGTTATGAACCAAATGCTCAGAGTACTTTCCACACACAAATGAACAAATTTTAGTCAAAGGTAACACTTTTTTTTAAATTGCCTTCAAGGGCCAATGAAATGTGAAGTGTGGACACTTGATTGTATCACATCACACGTATTTGTCAGCAATGTGGCTAACTCAGCTAATGCTAATCCCCAAATTGAAACAGCACACACATCTGCTTCTAAAAGCTTGAACAATGCGTTCTCTTCTGTGCACACTTTAATGGAACACAATGCAAGAAAGATGCACTTAATCTGGGTTAGAAAGTATTTTGATGGATTTTATTCAGAAATTGCTGCACTTGGGGCATTACTGTCTCGGTGAGGACATGATATTGAGTGCAGCAAAATATCTCATTTCTCTATTAAGCTTATACAGTACAGTATATTTATATGATGGTCTGTTTGAAAGGGTTGTGATGCAATGTAAATGTAAGTTTTTATCTTGAGACACTTTTATTTGGGAAAATATCAACGTTTAAGGCAAGGAACCGAACAGAACTTGTTTGCCTTCAATATTTCTCCATTCCAATACAATTCCAGTTTTCTCTCATTTGGCTATTCCTTCTTTACAGCCAGCCGCCTGAGAACAAAGAGAAAAACAATTTCTGTGTGTTCATGTCTCCATGCAGTGTGCACTTTAAAATTCAAAGCAGCATTCCCAAAGGTATACATTTATCCACTCATAAACTAAACATACTCGAATGTAGCGGCTCAACAGATCAGCATTTTTGATTTTTTTGCTTGTAAAGGTTTTTGTGTCTGCAAATGTAAGTTGTAATATATATTATATTCATTTATATTTTATAATTGTTAGACTGAAAGGGCAAATACAGGTTTTTATTAAGCATGATTTTGATACTCATAATAATGAAAAATATTACACATTTCTGCAATGTTGTGTCTATCATGAACCTTTTCTCTTTTTAATCTATTTTGGTAATTCAAAGGGAATGTGTTAAACTGTGAACATAACTGTACAGATCTGTCTGCAATTTCTTTTAAAACAGAATATTCATACCATTTAATAAACTTATTGATACTATTTTCAGACTTGTGCGCTTCCTGTTTGTTTGCTCTGCGGTAATTCAAAAATATGAGTCCAGTTATTCATATGGAATCAATATTTGAGGAGTAGGTTTGGAGAATCACTAAATATCTACAGTACTGTAAAAAGGCTAGTAACCTTGTGCTATTATTATTGATCAATTGGATTGGATTTGAATTACTAGTACAGGCTATTTATCACTTTACATCGATTCCGGGATCAATTAAAATGAAAAATTTGGGCTCGTCCGGGATTTGAACCCGGGACCTCTCGCACCCTAAGCGAGAATCATACCCCTAGACCAACGAGCCACATGTCTGCGACGAAATTTGGTTTGCTCAAACCAAACCTAAAGAAGGTATGCATTGCCCACTGCTTTTTACTTTAGCACCACTTATGCACAATTTTGTCACGCATGACCTTGCACTGCACTTGCACGTCACTGACGACATTGCTCGACTCGAACATAAATGACAATATTATTATATTATGGGGTGTGTGATGACTCTTCAACGGTCAGTAACTTCCACTCTTTGAGATGGATGAAGATAAGTATAATCCTCGCGTTGTTACTCAGAGGACGGTAGTTGCGGGCATGCACAAGTTACAATTTTGACACATTTCAATCTTGGGCAACAAGTTTTTATTCATGCAAAAATGCATAGTAGCCTCTATGCATTCTGTGGAGGACCAAGAGAGCTCTTGACCAGCGTTTACTCTTCGGTGATATTGTGTCTACCTAGAGACGATCGTTTGTGGACGGCGCGACGACCACTCTTGACAGTTGTTGTTACTCTTGGATGTGGCGACTCACCGGCCTGCCGACGTGGCGAGGCGGAAGAGGAGCCGCCGGCTGGTACCAAAGGGGTGAGTTGAGCTGTCACTTTCATGCACCAAAACAATGCAAAGTTAGACGCTTCACCCGGTTTATAAACACGACAACATGTTTCAACAACGCATCTGCACTGCTGAAGACGTTTTTGGACACGCACACAATCAGATGAAGTCGAATTTTTGCGTTTGCAAGCGTGTGCGATGCAATGCATTATTTGGAAGTTCTCATCTTCCTTTGTGTTATGAGAAGTTAAATGAACTAATGACACGCTTTTACATAACTGTCATAAATTTAAATTACTATTTAGGTTTGTGATTAACAATGCGTAAGAGTAATTGCAAATCATTGCCCCCCACCCTCCCTCCCTGCGGTACGTTGTTTATTTTAGACACGCAGTTTGATCGTGAAGACCTTTAAACAACCAAAATCAAAGTTTCTGCACACAGCGTGTGTACATAAGAACAGGATGACACAAATGCTGTGAATATATACAGTCAGTAACCACCAGGTGGCAATGTGGTACTGTTGTTTGGTTACTAGTTGAACAAATCTCACAATTTGTATGCGTATTTGTCACTGGAGGGAGGAAATTAATTTACATGCAGTGCTTATCGATTTGATACATTATTAGAGATGGTTTGATACTAGGTCAGTGGTTCTGATAGTGTTTATGGCAGCTAGCTCACCACTGCATAGATACCATCCAAAATGCTCTTATCATGTTCAGTATATTAAAGCAGATATAATCTCCACTTTCAGATCACCATGTCCCAGTCTGCCCCTTCTGATGCAGAGAGCCTTCCTGCACCGGAATTGACCCCACACTCTGACCCTAACTGTGGCCACGATGTCCCTGAAGCCCCCGCAGAGTCCGCTGAAGTTCATCAACCTCCACAGATCACCAAGAGTATCCTGCAGGCCACTGAGGAGGCGAGCGAAGACACCAGAGACATCCTAACTTCCTCAGAGAGTCAGCCGGAGTCTGAGGGTCAGCTGACGGAATGTGACCAATCGGTGAGCTTGGAGCCAGATGCTACGGAAGAGGAGAAGGATGGGAAGGTCGGTCATTCAGCATGAGATAGATGCACTAGATTTATTTTGAGAGACGTTGAGGATGCACACGTTAACCTAAAATAAAAACTCAGCCAATGCTTCATGTCAAGAAAACTGTTGTGTGCAGAGCTCACATGAGAAGAACGATCAAGTTTGGGGAGGTTGGGGTTCATGGGGCAAGTCCCTCCTGAGCAGCGCCACTTCCACAATGGGTTCGTCTCACACATGGTCTCATCCATCTATGTTCTGTCTTCTTTGGATTTTCATGTTCTCTGTGTGTGTAACAGGTCATAGTCTGACATCGGTCAAGGTGAAGGCAGGAGAAGCTCTGCGTCTGCATAAGACCTCCGTGGGGGAAGAGGCCAGCGAGGAAGTGGAAGACACAATGGAGAAGCCAGAGGGAGGAGAGGAAAGCATCCAGGTGACAGCCCATGAAGACGCCGGCGCCTCCAACAGGGGCGTCTTCTCTGCCATCTCCAATGTTATGCAGAACACGGTGAGCAAACATCAATATCTGTCCAAATTTGTTACAGAGGCACGTGCGTTCATTGTTTGTTTTAAATCCTCCTGTTCACATTTGACCCAGTTTTGTTTCTGCACAAATCAATCAAATGATTTATTAAAAATATTTTGAAATATCAGTTTGAATCAAAATGACAAAAATTTATTTATGGGGAGGAATGTTGCAAACTCTTCTTTTATTTGGATATTTACCTGACCCCCAAAAATTCCTCTGTTTTAACGTCACGCTTGGACTCTCAGGGTAAATCTGTGATCAGTGGTGGGTTAGACGCTTTGGAGTTCATCGGAAAAAAGACCATGACCGTTCTGGCTGAGAGCGATCCAGGTTTTAAAAAGACCAAGACACTGATGCAGAAGACTGCCTCGCTCAGTCAGGTATGATAAGAAAGCGTGATCACGCCCCATCTTGGCGCCGTTCTACCATATTTGTCTTCACTGTAGATGTTGAAGGAAGCGAAGGAGAAGGAGCGAGCACGTCTCAGCAACCAGCTCATCAGCGCACCGACGGCTCATTACGGGATTCTTTTTGATGACTACCAGGGTTTGTCCCATCTGGAGGCTCTTGAGATCCTGTCCAATGAAAGCGAGGCCAAGGTCCGCCTATACTTTTGTCAAGGAGAGTGCAAATTGAGAAATAATGCTGAGTGTGGCCCACAGGTCCAAGCGTACCTCTCCTCCCTTGAGGAAGAAGAGCTAGAGGAAGTGAAGAAGGAGCTGATTTTCATCAAGGACATCTTCACCAAAAGAGAGGATGAAAAAGAGGAGACCAGTAATGAAGAGCAGGCCATGGGTAACCCACGTGGTGACATTTTCAATTTAAAATCTTGCTGAAGTCTCCTGAGATGAGGTCAAATCACACGTGACATTACACAATGACATATGAACCTCAAATTTTTTGTTTTGGGTTGACTATGAAAGCATTCTGGAAAATATCCTAGCTACACAGCTCCGCTCAAAATTCTTCAGTGAATTGATTTGAACTGTCTTGTCTGTGTGTTTGTTTGTTTTTTGCACAAGCTGATAAAGCAGATGAAGAGTTCATGAGTGTTCTGACCGAATTGCTCTTTGAGCTTCATATTGCTGCCACACCGGACAAACTCAATAAGGTAAGTACACAAAACAACCGTTTTTATTTTGGGCTCCATAAGTAGTGGCACCTCACCTTTTCGACAACAGAGGCGCTCACTGTGCTCAAGGGACCAACATTTGTTTTAAAAAGCCAGAAAGGGCAAGTCATTTGTAAAATATATTTAAGATATATCAATTGTTTATTTTGATAATCAAATAATACAGTAATCACCTTCTAAATTATTCAATTAGTATTGCTTTGTCACCTTGGTAGGAAATCCATTTTAATCCGTCGCTGCGATGTGTCATTGTCAATTTGATGAATCCGCATCTTAGCATTTAATCGTGCAGATGAACATGATGATGAGGGTACATCAAAATGCAGCGCCGACAGCTCATTAATTGTGCATCTCCAGGCTCGGATGAGCGCGCACGAGTGGGTGAGCAAGGTGGAGCGGCCTGTCACTACAGAAACAGTTGGCAAGGAGACGCAGGAGCAGCCTGGAGGAGAGAAAGAGGAGGAGAAAGAGGAGGGAGATGGAGCGGCTCATGAGGAGAAGAGGGAGGATGAGGAGGGAGAGATAAAGCAGGAGGACGGGCGCCAATCTGTGGAGGTGCGTTGTCGTCACTGTGGTGGGCCATTATTCCAACACTCAATACTTGTGATCTCATTTAGTGTGTTTGATCCGCAGGCCGTCTACATGTCGTCAGTGGGCAGTCTGGCCGAAGTGACAGCCCGAAGTATTGAGCAGCTCCACAAGGTGGCAGAACTCATCCTACATGGCCAAGAGCAAGAGCAGGAGAAACCAGCAAGGGATCAGGCACATGTCCTCACCAGGTTGACATGCGCCATGTGTAAGGAAGTGGAATGTTTGGCCAGAAAGTTCTCTGACACGCTGCTCCTCGTTGGGGTAAGCGTGCTAGATTTGACACGAATGTGCACAAAGCAGATCGGAAATTCGGTGGGAATTCATAAAACTTTTGTCTTTCTCAGTGTCAGAGCAAAGCTGAGGCGCTCACTCCGCTTATTGACAGTGTGCTGCTGGAGGTGAGAGCTGCAACTTTTGAACTCCACTTTAATATGCCCTTTTTGAACTTTGAAATTGTGACGTGGCGCTGTCTGCAGGGCTCCAACAGTACCACCTACATCCAGAATGCCTTTCAACTTCTGCTGCCCGTCCTGCAGATCGCCCACATCGAGAGCCAACCTTGCAAAACCTGCACAGGTTCAGATACTCACGCACATTAGCACACACACGTTGTACAGAAAGGGGAAAGAAATTCCACACTAAGTGCTTCTGTCAATGTTGTCGGAAACTGTTTATTTATGTGTATAATACAAAGTTAACATAAGGGGGCCTTTGTGTGTGGCTGACCCTATTGATGTTTGTTTTCGCAAGTGCTTCACACAAAGATAATCTCCAAAAATGCAAATATGGGTTGGTGTTTACAATATTAGATATAATACTTGCACTCTATTTGCCTTGACTGACGCATTTCCTTTTAAAATGCCAGTATTCATGATTACTGTAGTTTTGTGTGTGATATTAGATGACATCTAACAACTCCAAATGATATGGCCTTGAAGGAAATGTGTTTCCCTAACGTTCACCCTACTAGGATCCAAATAACATGCATAGCTATGAAATAAATGCTCTGAGCTTTCGCAATGTTCTCGTTGTTGGTATTTTTGCACATGTTTTAGTGTCCTGCCTTTTCGCCACATAATATGGGAAAGATGAGGGTTTGTTTTTTTTCGGTTGGAAAGTTGCGTTGTAATGTTGATGAGCATTTGAAAATGAAGTCACTTTACACCCTAAGTCATGGATGGATGATGATGAGTTTCTTTTTCTTTGTGAGACTCGAGCTGTGTTCAGCAGCTCAGCTCCTCTGTGAGGGAAAAAGTCACTGTTGGGCGGTGATGAAGATTAGCTGTAAGAGAAATAACGTTAGTGACACATCAATGTTCAGCAAGGTTATTGTTTTCTGGTTTGCCATGAAAATGGGTGCCTTGGCTTAATTCAGTTTGGGAAACACTGCAAGAGATTGACTCGTGCCCTGTTGTCTTGAAATGAAGACTCAGGTGGCAAAGAGCGATGGCAACACGTTTTGAGCAAAGTGGAACCTTTTCATTCCAATGGTCATACGAATGTGTTGGTTTACCACTCACATAAGGGTGTTCCACACGTCCATCCAGTACAGTTTCTGCATCATCTGAGAATTTAAGACATAAAGATCGTGAACGGAACGCACCATCCACCCAACCAAATGTATTTTTATAACTATTGTTATTATGAAGTGTATTTGCATGTTAAGACTTCCTACCAGCTACTTGGACCTCTTGAATAGAAGATAATGCTGTCATGAAAAACACAAGTTTACTTGGAGTACTGACATTTTTTGTTTAATTTTTATTTTATTATCTTACTAACTTGTACATGTGAAGCGAGGCTCGCACATACGAAGGTTTCTCTCTGAAAAATATCAATAAATAATTAGTCATGTCATTCTAAATGCTCGTACGTGAATTTAAAATGCGACAGAGGGTACCTTTCAAAATCTTGATCTTGATGTCATCGCTTCCATCTAGTCAAAAGGCAAATAAGATCTCATTATCTCATTTGATACAAAGTGTGATTTTCTACACAAACAACATTAAAGTTTACTTCACAAATTTTCAAATGAACTTGTTCAGTTCATAATTGAAATTTTATGAACTGAGTTCATCATTCCAAAAATTAAGTTTATAGTTCTTTTCTTCCCCAATGACCTTTGACCCCTGACCCTAACCCAAACAAAACGACCATGGAGAGTAAGGCTTTTTTTTTTTTTTTTTTTTTTAAATGACTACATATGACCTAAGGTCACCCTAGTTGCAACCCTGCTGCAAAAAAGTAAAATAAATTTTTACCAGTATGATTAAATGTATTTCAGTGTCCATTCTAAGTAATTTTATCCCACTTCAACTCTATTTGAAAACCCTCATCTGAAACCCTAAATCTACTTTGAAATAAAAAAAAAAGAGATTCACCTTTCAGTTGCTGCTCAGTGAGGCTATAACCAAGAGGATGTACTTTCTCTGATGGACAGAAAACATGCAGGTACATCAATTCAAATGTGCCACTTGGGATGCTTTTTGTGCATTGAAGTGAGTGTGTGTCTTACTGCAGCAGTGTCCACTCCGTTTCAATTTTCTGAGGAAAGCTGAGCTCAAAGTCAGCAATACCACACACAAGAGAACCAGCCAGAGAATCCTCAACACAGCACCCCACTCGTCTGGACCAGAGACAGCAAACACACAACACACAACACTCAATATCAAAGATGTACCAACAGTACGTGTTGTGTTAAATTCCCAATCAAACCTTCTTGCGTCTTGAGTAACTCTTTGTTTTCTGCAACAGGAGAAACTGTGTAATTTGACAGTCTTAGCAGACAAACGGTGTGATTGGATGTCTCAGAAGTGGGTGGGACAAGCGCACAGCAATAAGATTCCACGCTGCAACCCCCGTCGTCCGTCTCCTCGGTTGGCTGAAGACGCAGTGAGCTGGAATTTCGGTGGCCACTTAAGGTGAGCTTCAAAAAGGTTGCATTTCCTAGTTGAAGCTTCACTGACACCTCTATGGGAACATTTGCAGCTAGAAATGGAAAAATGTATCAAATGTATTTTTGGAAGTGAGAAAAATAGAAATTAGACTCGCAGCTAGCAGGCCTTGAGATGACAGCATTCATAAATTGTTTATTTGACTGTCACTTGTTTGGATCACTTTAGTGGTTGACGTTTAAAGTGCAATGACAAGACATCTTTTCCAATAATGCTACAAATTTCCACGATTAATTTATAGTAAACTAAATCCTCACAGGTACCTGAAAATGAGCTGTTATGATATAATTCCGCCACACTGCCTTGTGATTCACACATATACCAACTCGTGTGAAGCTCTTCGCTGCTTGCATCGTCTGACGTGGAGCCGCTGTCAGCTTCTCTCTCGTCACACCTCTCACGCCATTCCTCACCTCCTGGGATGGGAGGCGGGTCACATGACATCTTTCTTTTCACCTCAGCCTCTACATTCTGCCAGTTTTCCCAATTCTTGGCTCGCTTGTCCCGTTCACACGGCAAACAGACCAGGTTGACTTTTGAAACTGAAAGAAGATTGCACAATCCAAATATTAGAGACATGCGGAAAGTGGAGAAAAAAGACTTTCAGGGAAACAAATTAGAAAATAAAACGTGGGACAAGTATAAGAAGTGAGGAAAGCACCGAGTGTGAGCACGTGTGAGCAAGAGGGGAAACCGTTACACAAGACAGAAACCGTCTACTATGAGAGGTCAACTGGAGCTCAGGCTTAAAGATGTATATAAAGATAAAATGTATAATATATTTTATTTATTATATTTATTTTATTCTATTTTAAATTTGTAATCAAAGTATTTTTTTCAGGTTTTGTTGCCCTTTTACAATACAGCAGGTTTGTCCAATGTTCTAAATGTAACTGATTAGAATGCTCTAGTTTTTTTTTTTCTTCTAGAAGCTACCACAAGTCAGGATCCAATATTAGTGGCTAGGAAAAGCAAGTAAACCAAATGACAAACTGTAAGACACAAATTAAGAAGCACTTCCTGTAGAAAGCCTTGTAAACACAAGCACACACATAAATGTAATTCCTCACCTGTGTATGAAGTGAAAAAATCCGGGAGGCAGATGATGACGATAAAAATCACAAGGACGAGAAGCTTAGTCACAATTGACCATGTCATGTTAACACATACACATGCGCAGACGCAAACACACTTGACCTTAAGCCTGTGCTATCTATCTGCCTCCCTCTTCTGCCCGCCCTCTTGGTTCATCTGATCCCAGCAGGCCGAGCGTCCAAGCTTACGGTTGAGGACGAGGCAGGCGATGAAGCAACAGGGCCGTCTGTCGACATTCAACGCGCTGCGGCTCAACGCTTCTCTTCCGCTCCTACTTCCTGTCGCGTTCACACCAAGGCTGACAAATGGAACTTGATCTCCTGCGAGCACAATGTGAGTCGAAATGTCACGTATCTGAGTGAGAGTGTTGAGAGGAGCAATGGTGTGCGCTCTAGTAGATGATGGACAGTGTGTTGTGATTAGAGATATTAGAATATGTGTTGGTGTTGATAGTACTGAGGCGAGTGAATCTATAGATATTACAAATCAGATGACAACAATCATCCTTAATCTTGCCAAATGACAGAAAATGAGCTTCCAGTATTGTTTTAGAATCATTGTTAATGTTAAAAAGTTTACTTGCTGTGGATCAGACAAATGTTTTTTCATTGTTTCTTCTTAAGGTCCTCCTAAGGTCAAGGTTTCTCACTTCCCCTAGTCGGAGATGTGAGTTTTTCCTTGCCCTCATGGGAGTTTAAGATCAGGGGATGGCTGAGAATATTGTCATTTGTCATTTTCACATGTCCTGAGTGTTGAACAGAGACTGTGATGTAACAAAGTCAAATTCCTTGTTTGGCACGCTCAAACATGGCGAATAAATTCTTCTTGAATCTTGAATAAAAAAACTAAAGCGACAATAATTATGTCCTCTAAATTTGACGCACCACAGAGTTATTAACAACCCTGCCAAATTTAAAAGGTTAAAAAAAATCGCCACAATATCTGTGTAAAATGAGGCTTCAAAGTCGTGAAAAATCAAGCCTTTCTCTCCGCTCTCAAACGTTGGAGCCGTGTCTGCTTAAGCCCACTCAACTCTCTGTTGTTAAATCAGTACTAATTTTATGACTTGAAAAATAGATGCAACAACTTTGAGCATCATCCTTCTCCATACAACATTTGCATAAGGCCTGCGGACAAAATGGAAACTTGCTGTTTCCAATGAATTATCCACACTTCTAATCAAAAATATTTTTATACTTTGTATGATAACATTGCCACAGCTAAAAAGATGCTCACTCTGTTGCATCTGCTGTTGGAAATGATGACCATTTATCAACACAATTCTAAAAAAAAAAAAAAAAAAAAAAAAAACTACACACACGCGCGCGCAGACACACACACACACAGATCCTGTTGTAGGCACAGCTGCCAGGTGAGGTCTTATCTCTGCCACACAGTTGACAGCCTCGCTGCCTCATACTTTTTGGTTCTGCGGCTCACATCCCTTGCCAAATCAAAAAATGATGTGCTTACTGGTAACATTGGTAATGTCCAAGTCCACTGAGTCATAGAAATAAAAAGCAACAATATCTGCAATACCTTTATAGAATGTTTGAGAAATATCAATTTTTTGCTAGACACTGACTATCAACTTGAAAACATTTCCCTGGGCGTTTTAATTGAATAGCTGTGATCTAAGTTATTATTTTGAAATGGAAGAGAGATGAAAGCGATAAAGTATCGGGAAATGAAAGCATCTATGAGAAAAGGAGGAGGAGGAGGAGTAAGGGGAGGAAGGAGCACGCAAAGATTTAGAGCTGTGTAAGCAGTGAGGCGTCGCCTCGAAAGCTTTATGAAACGTTAAGTTACAATTATAGGCTTCTACATGGAGATAAGGCTCGCTCCAGAGGTGAAAAGCTTGCCCCCTTCCATCTCAGGTGCTGTTGTTTGTGTGCAGGAAGATGTCTGTGCATTGTAGCTATGTGTATTTCACTTGTCTTTGTTGGAATGGTCCTCTTTTATTGTCACTCAAGGTCACTTTGCTGACTGGAGTTTCTTAGAAGAGAGCTGCATCCCTTTTTGCAACCCTTCCTGACTGTCTCCTCCAATGCCTGTAAACCTTTATGCCGAGTGTGAAAAGCCCACGTCAATAAAATCTTTTGAACAGAAAGAAAAATCAATGCGCGCTTAGTGCAACTCACCTAAACAGCTCTCAGTGCAATAGAAGAAGAAAAGTGCCTCCACTCCATAAATTGACTGTATGAAAATCTCTGTGCTCATCGGGGTACTTAAGAATATCTACTTGTGTTTTTATGACTCAACATAGACATTTACACTTAAAAGGGCTTTATTGGTTTCAACTTGCACCATCAAATTTTACAAGCCTCTTGGGAAAACACATTTTTGCATGCGGTCAGAGCTTGCAATAAAACTGAATCATTAACACAATCAAAACACACACCGAAATACTCACGACAAATTGCTGATGACCAAACAATTGATTGATCGATAGATATAGATAGAGCAATAGTTAGATAAAATTGTGGAAATAGCCGTTTTTCACAGTCTGATTCTTTTTACATTAACATGCATGTGTGTGTGTGTTCTATATTTAGAGCCTTTCAAGAGGTACTGTGAAAGCATGATGAAAGATGAGCCCAGCATTTCTATGCCAAATAAATGCTATTATGCGTCTAGCCTACTTTTATCACAATCTTATCAGCGACAATAAAATTGGTCTTCTCACTGATGTCGGATGGGGGGGGGCGTGCAAACGTTTTTATTTCTGGATCATGTTATTCAGTTCTTGCATGGCATGTCAAGCCGGTAGCTTTATGAGAAATACTGTGTTGTACAGAACATTAGTTGTGTTAACTGTATTCCGTCAACTCTCCTCAGTTGATTGAATTCATTCGTTCACTCTGCCAGTAAACAAGGTGAAAGCTAAAAGCTCCCTGAGTAGTGAGCTGATATCCTTGAAACGACCCCCTCCAGTAATTATCCCACATAGTGCCGATTAATGCTGAGTCACAATCTCTGGCTAAACGCTAACAATGTGCTCATTTGTATTCTCAACATGTTTCATCTGCGTGTTTCTTTTATCTTGCACTTAGTCACAAACTGCCTTTTGGTTATTGGAGGGCAAATTGCCCATTGCCATCGCCTGAGCCTAATGATTATCTTTCTTTATATGCGCAATAAAGGAAACCGCCTGTGACTTTCTCACTCGTTTGGGCATTCCAAAAGTCACTTTGACTTGAATTTACTGTGCTTTGTCATTAAATGTCAGCAATTGAAGTTGTATTGCTAATGTCCTAATGGTAGTAAGAACACATAAATAAATAAAACACAAATAACATTTTTTAAGGCGACATATAATGGAAAACAGACTTTGGAATTGTGTATAAACATGTGAGTTTCTGAACTGGCTGCCCTCCTATTAGTGGTGGAATCACATCACCAAGATTTCTTTTTTTTTTTTTTGACTGGCTGTGCTAGAGATTGCATCATTCCAGAGAAAGACTGTGTTTGCTAAAATAATTGCTCATGTTGGGGTGGGTGCTGCCATTAAAAAATAATAATTTTCTTGGGCACCTGTCAGTCAAGTTGAATTTATTCTGATCCTCTACTTGCATTCATATTGCACCATGCCTTCCTCTCGCTTTCTCTCTTAGGTGGGTAGCGAAGGTGACTTTCCTCAGGCCAAACAAAAGGCTATCTTGTGGATGTAGCCTGCTCAGTTAGAATGCTGCATCCACACACAAAAAGGCACTCTGTGCACATTTTGCTCCAGGAATAGAAGGAACTGTGGCTTGGTGACACAAATGAGTTGGAGCTACGGCTTACATGACAAAAAGGTACTACTGACGGCGAGAGAAAATGTGTGATGATAACTAGAGGTGCAGCTCTGAATCAATTCATTGACAATCAATTATCAAATTCTGAGTCTTGAATAAATGACATCTATTGTTGGAAAAAACAACTTGCAGTTGAGCTTGACTTTGTAGAAAAATATAAAAACTTTTCAAGAGCGCACAACGTTAATTTCCTCTTTAGTGTCATGATTCATTCTCTCTGGTTTTGACATTTGACTTGGAGGATATTACAGTTTTTAAACAAGTGTTTGACCTGAAATAATTTATCACAGTATGGCGGGGCTGTCAACGGCACCCGCTATCTCTTTCTCATTTCCATTGGAGCGATGGGCTCTCTGTGATTGGTTAGCTGCTTGCGGCAGATTAAATTATTAAGGCCTGCTCTTTATTTGGCTGTAAATGCTCCCTCTCATTTTCCATCTCTTGCTCGGTTGCTCAGTCGTGTTTTCCACTTCCTCTCCTCTCTCGGCCCATTTACGGAGAGACGGAACAAGAAAAGAGGGCACTGCAGCACTATAGTGGAAAAAAAGCAGGGAAATGACACAGATACCATCGTTGTTGTTTTTTTCCAGTTGGGGAAATTGGAAGAAGAGATGCCAACCAGTGGGAAAAAGATAGAGGCTGATGAAATATATTGTAAGATCTTTACAGCATTTGTGTGCGTGCGTCCTTATCTGCCCGTTCATCTGTATGTGTTTGATTCCCTAACCTTTCCACACGTAAATTGCTGCATGTATGCCCGGACCAGTCGAGTGTTGCACTCAGTCGTGGGAAAGCTTTTCAGGTGCCAGGTGGCTGCTGCCTAAGGACACGAATACAAGACAATCAATGACAGACAAAAAAAATAAAATAAAAAAAGTTGTTTTCAGCTCTATTAATAATTCAGAATGTGTGTTCTGTTCTATTGTATGCAGCCGCAAACTGATGCCTCAGCCATTCTAAGAGACCTGCTCACAAGTGTCTGTAAGCAAACACACACACGCACACACACAGCCTAAAGGGGGGGGGGGGGGATTATGGATTGTTTGTGCATTTTATGCAAATGAGTTTTTTGCACAGCAAACCGTACACTTGGCCTTGGCCTGAATTTTTGTAAACTATCCACATTTAATGATGTCTGCATAGTTATTATAATAACTTGCCAGCTCACAATATGTATTTGATTTATGGATGGTGTACTTTTCATTAACAATGTGGTCAGAGACGCCGCAAACCCGCTGATTGCCAAAGAGACGACTGACATTGCTGACCAGTGCTTCTAAAATGTTTACCTCATTATTATTATTTTTCAATAAACATTTATGTTAAAACTTGTCTGGTGTTTTATTCCTTGTTTTTATATTCACCAATCAAAACATAAAAATTGGCTGCTTTATATGACAATATGTGTTGTATTATTAATATGATTTTTTTACAACCTAATAGTGTCCGAATGACGTCACAGATCAACCAGCCAATCAGAAAGTGGGGGGTTGTTTGGGTGTGGCACTTTTCACTTTCACTTATGCATTGACCATGATTTTTCCCTAATGAATTGGCCTGCGATTAGGTACACCTGAAAATGGCAGTGTACCTAATGGAGTGTCCAAATGACGTCACAGATCAACCAGCCAATCAGAAAGTGGGGGGTTGTTTGGGTGTGGCACTTTTCACTTTCATTTAAGCTTTGACCAGGATTTTTCCCTAATGAAGTGGCCTGCGATTAGGTACACCTGAAAATGGTGGTGTACCTAATGGAGTGTCCGAGTGACGTCACAGATCAACCAGCCAATCAGAAAGTGGGGGGTTGTTTGGGTGTGGCACTTTTCACTTTCATTTAAATTTTGACCATGATTTTTCCCTAATGAAGTGGCCTGTTATTAGGTACACCTGAAAATGGCAGTGTACCTAATGGAGTGTCCAAATGACGTCACAGATCAAACAGCCAATCAGAAAGTGGGGGGTTGTTTGGGTGTGGCACTTTTCACTTTCATTTAAGCTTTGACCATGATTTTTCCCTAATGAAGTGGCCTGTTATTAGGTACACCTGAAAATGGCAGTGTACCTAATGGAGTGTCCAAATGACGTCACAGATCAAACAGCCAATCAGAAAGTGGGGGGTTGTTTGGGTGTGGCACTTTTCACTTTCATTTAAGCTTTGACCATGATTTTTCCCTAATGAAGTGGCCTGTTATTAGGAACACCTGAAAATGGCGGTGTACCTAATAGAGTGTCTGAATGACGTCACAGATCAAACAGCCAATCAGAAAGTGGGGGGTTGTTTGGGTGTGGCACTTTTCACTTTCATTTAAGCTTTGACCAGGATTTTTCCCTAATGAAGTGGCCTGCGATTAGGTACACCTGAAAATGGTGGTGTACCTAATGGAGTGTCCAAATGACGTCACAGATCAAACAGCCAATCAGAAAGTGGGGGGTTGTTTGGGTGTGGCACTTTTCACTTTCATTTAAGCTTTGACCATGATTTTTCCCTAATGAAGTGGCCTGTTATGAGGAACACCTGAAAATGGCGGTGTACCTAATAGAGTGTCTGAATGACGTCACAGATCAAACAGCCAATCAGAAAGTGGGGGGTTGTTTGGGTGTGGCACTTTTCACTTTCATTTAAGTTTTGACCATGATTTTTCCCTAATGAAGTGGCCTGTTATTAGGTACACCTGAAAATGGCAGTGTACCTAATGGAGTGTCCAAATGACGTCACAGATCAAACAGCCAATCAGAAAGTGGGGGGTTGTTTGGGTGTGGCACTTTTCACTTTCATTTAAGCTTTGACCATGATTTTTCCCTAATGAAGTGGCCTGTTATTAGGTACACCTGAAAATGGCAGTGTACCTAATGGAGTGTCCAAATGACGTCACAGATCAAACAGCCAATCAGAAAGTGGGGGGTTGTTTGGGTGTGGCACTTTTCACTTTCATTTAAGCTTTGACCATGATTTTTCCCTAATGAAGTGGCCTGTTATTAGGAACACCTGAAAATGGCGGTGTACCTAATAGAGTGTCTGAATGACGTCACAGATCAAACAGCCAATCAGAAAGTGGGGGGTTGTTTGGGTGTGGCACTTTTCACTTTCATTTAAGCTTTGACCAGGATTTTTCCCTAATGAAGTGGCCTGCGATTAGGTACACCTGAAAATGGTGGTGTACCTAATGGAGTGTCCAAATGACGTCACAGATCAAACAGCCAATCAGAAAGTGGGGGGTTGTTTGGGTGTGGCACTTTTCACTTTCATTTAAGCTTTGACCATGATTTTTCCCTAATGAAGTGGCCTGTTATGAGGAACACCTGAAAATGGCGGTGTACCTAATAGAGTGTCTGAATGACGTCACAGATCAAACAGCCAATCAGAAAGTGGGGGGTTGTTTGGGTGTGGCACTTTTCACTTTCATTTAAGTTTTGACCATGATTTTTCCCTAATGAAGTGGCCTGTTATTAGGTACACCTGAAAATGGCAGTGTACCTAATGGAGTGTCCAAATGACGTCACAGATCAAACAGCCAATCAGAAAGTGGGGGGTTGTTTGGGTGTGGCACTTTTCACTTTCATTTAAGCTTTGACCATGATTTTTCCCTAATGAAGTGGCCTGTTATTAGGTACACCTGAAAATGGCAGTGTACCTAATGGAGTGTCCAAATGACGTCACAGATCAAACAGCCAATCAGAAAGTGGGGGGTTGTTTGGGTGTGGCACTTTTCACTTTCATTTAAGCTTTGACCATGATTTTTCCCTAATGAAGTGGCCTGTTATTAGGAACACCTGAAAATGGCGGTGTACCTAATAGAGTGTCTGAATGACGTCACAGATCAAACAGCCAATCAGAAAGTGGGGGGTTGTTTGGGTGTGGCACTTTTCACTTTCATTTAAGCTTTGACCAGGATTTTTCCCTAATGAAGTGGCCTGCGATTAGGTACACCTGAAAATGGTGGTGTACCTAATGGAGTGTCCAAATGACGTCACAGATCAAACAGCCAATCAGAAAGTGGGGGGTTGTTTGGGTGTGGCACTTTTCACTTTCATTTAAGCTTTGACCATGATTTTTCCCTAATGAAGTGGCCTGTTATGAGGAACACCTGAAAATGGCGGTGTACCTAATAGAGTGTCTGAATGACGTCACAGATCAAACAGCCAATCAGAAAGTGGGGGGTTGTTTGGGTGTGGCACTTTTCACTTTCATTTAAGTTTTGACCATGATTTTTCCCTAATGAAGTGGCCTGTTATTAGGTACACCTGAAAATGGCAGTGTACCTAATGGAGTGTCCAAATGACGTCACAGATCAAACAGCCAATCAGAAAGTGGGGGGTTGTTTGGGTGTGGCACTTTTCACTTTCATTTAAGCTTTGACCATGATTTTTCCCTAATGAAGTGGCCTGTTATTAGGTACACCTGAAAATGGCAGTGTACCTAATGGAGTGTCCAAATGACGTCACAGATCAAACAGCCAATCAGAAAGTGGGGGGTTGTTTGGGTGTGGCACTTTTCACTTTCATTTAAGCTTTGACCATGATTTTTCCCTAATGAAGTGGCCTGTTATTAGGAACACCTGAAAATGGCGGTGTACCTAATAGAGTGTCTGAATGACGTCACAGATCAAACAGCCAATCAGAAAGTGGGGGGTTGTTTGGGTGTGGCACTTTTCACTTTCATTTAAGCTTTGACCAGGATTTTTCCCTAATGAAGTGGCCTGCGATTAGGTACACCTGAAAATGGTGGTGTACCTAATGGAGTGTCCAAATGACGTCACAGATCAAACAGCCAATCAGAAAGTGGGGGGTTGTTTGGGTGTGGCACTTTTCACTTTCATTTAAGCTTTGACCATGATTTTTCCCTAATGAAGTGGCCTGTTATGAGGAACACCTGAAAATGGCGGTGTACCTAATAGAGTGTCTGAATGACGTCACAGATCAAACAGCCAATCAGAAAGTGGGGGGTTGTTTGGGTGTGGCACTTTTCACTTTCATTTAAGTTTTGACCATGATTTTTCCCTAATGAAGTGGCCTGTTATTAGGTACACCTGAAAATGGCAGTGTACCTAATGGAGTGTCCAAATGACGTCAGAGATCAAACAGCCAATCAGAAAGTGGGGGGTTGTTTGGGTGTGGCACTTTTCACTTTCATTTAAGCTTTGACCAGGATTTTTCCCTAATGAAGTGGCCTGTTATTAGGTACACCTGAAAATGGCAGTGTACCTAATGGAGTGTCCAAATGACGTCACAGATCAAACAGCCAATCAGAAAGTGGGGGGTTGTTTGGGTGTGGCACTTTTCACTTTCATTTAAGCTTTGACCATGATTTTTCCCTAATGAAGTGGCCTGTTATTAGGAACACCTGAA
This sequence comes from Syngnathus leptorhynchus, assembly GCF_054491065.1. Taxonomy (NCBI): domain Eukaryota; kingdom Metazoa; phylum Chordata; class Actinopteri; order Syngnathiformes; family Syngnathidae; genus Syngnathus; species Syngnathus leptorhynchus. The sequence goes on along the minus strand of NC_141199.1, from coordinate 12,293,157 downwards.
AATGGCGGTGTACCTAATAGAGTGTCTGAATGACGTCACAGATCAAACAGCCAATCAGAAAGTGGGGGGTTGTTTGGGTGTGGCACTTTTCACTTTCATTTAAGCTTTGACCAGGATTTTTCCCTAATGAAGTGGCCTGCGATTAGGTACACCTGAAAATGGTGGTGTACCTAATGGAGTGTCCAAATGACGTCACAGATCAAACAGCCAATCAGAAAGTGGGGGGTTGTTTGGGTGTGGCACTTTTCACTTTCATTTAAGCTTTGACCATGATTTTTCCCTAATGAAGTGGCCTGTTATGAGGAACACCTGAAAATGGCGGTGTACCTAATAGAGTGTCTGAATGACGTCACAGATCAAACAGCCAATCAGAAAGTGGGGGGTTGTTTGGGTGTGGCACTTTTCACTTTCATTTAAGTTTTGACCATGATTTTTCCCTAATGAAGTGGCCTGTTATTAGGTACACCTGAAAATGGCAGTGTACCTAATGGAGTGTCCAAATGACGTCACAGATCAAACAGCCAATCAGAAAGTGGGGGGTTGTTTGGGTGTGGCACTTTTCACTTTCATTTAAGCTTTGACCATGATTTTTCCCTAATGAAGTGGCCTGTTATTAGGTACACCTGAAAATGGCAGTGTACCTAATGGAGTGTCCGAATGACGTCACAGATCAAACAGCCAATCAGAAAGTGGGGGGTTGTTTGGGTGTGGCACTTTTCACTTTCATTTAAGCTTTGACCATGATTTTTCCCTAATGAAGTGGCCTGTTATTAGGAACACCTGAAAATGGCGGTGTACCTAATAGAGTGTCTGAATGACGTCACAGATCAAACAGCCAATCAGAAAGTGGGGGGTTGTTTGGGTGTGGCACTTTTCACTTTCATTTAAGCTTTGACCAGGATTTTTCCCTAATGAAGTGGCCTGCGATTAGGTACACCTGAAAATGGTGGTGTACCTAATGGAGTGTCCAAATGACGTCACAGATCAAACAGCCAATCAGAAAGTGGGGGGTTGTTTGGGTGTGGCACTTTTCACTTTCATTTAAGCTTTGACCATGATTTTTCCCTAATGAAGTGGCCTGTTATGAGGAACACCTGAAAATGGCGGTGTACCTAATAGAGTGTCTGAATGACGTCACAGATCAAACAGCCAATCAGAAAGTGGGGGGTTGTTTGGGTGTGGCACTTTTCACTTTCATTTAAGTTTTGACCATGATTTTTCCCTAATGAAGTGGCCTGTTATTAGGTACACCTGAAAATGGCAGTGTACCTAATGGAGTGTCCAAATGACGTCAGAGATCAAACAGCCAATCAGAAAGTGGGGGGTTGTTTGGGTGTGGCACTTTTCACTTTCATTTAAGCTTTGACCAGGATTTTTCCCTAATGAAGTGGCCTGTTATTAGGTACACCTGAAAATGGCAGTGTACCTAATGGAGTGTCCAAATGACGTCACAGATCAAACAGCCAATCAGAAAGTGGGGGGTTGTTTGGGTGTGGCACTTTTCACTTTCATTTAAGCTTTGACCATGATTTTTCCCTAATGAAGTGGCCTGTTATTAGGAACACCTGAAAATGGCGGTGTACCTAATAGAGTGTCTGAATGACGTCACAGATCAAACAGCCAATCAGAAAGTGGGGGGTTGTTTGGGTGTGGCACTTTTCACTTTCATTTAAGCTTTGACCAGGATTTTTCCCTAATGAAGTGGCCTGCGATTAGGTACACCTGAAAATGGTGGTGTACCTAATGGAGTGTCAGAGTGACGTCACAGATCAACCAGCCAATCAGAAAGTGGGGGGTTGTTTGGGTGTGGCACTTTTCACTTTCATTTAAGCTTTGACCATGATTTTTCCCTAATGAAGTGGCCTGTTATGAGGAACACCTGAAAATGGCGGTGTACCTAATAGAGTGTCTGAATGACGTCACAGATCAACCAGCCAATCAGAAAGTGGGGGGTTGTTTGGGTGTGGCACTTTTCACTTTCATTTAAATTTTGACCATGATTTTTCCCTAATGAAGTGGCCTGTTATTAGGTACACCTGAAAATGGCAGTGTACCTAATGGAGTGTCCAAATGACGTCACAGATCAAAGAGCCAATCAGAAAGTGGGGGGTTGTTTGGGTGTGGCACTTTTCACTTTCATTTAAGCTTTGACCATGATTTTTCCCTAATGAAGTGGCCTGTTATGAGGAACACCTGAAAATGGCGGTGTACCTAATAGAGTGTCTGAATGACGTCACAGATCAACCAGCCAATCAGAAAGTGGGGGGTTGTTTGGGTGTGGCACTTTTCGCTTTCATTTAAATTTTGACCATGATTTTTCCCTAATGAAGTGGCCTGTTATTAGGTACACCTGAAAATGGCAGTGTACCTAATGGAGTGTCCAAATGACGTCACAGATCAAACAGCCAATCAGAAAGTGGGGGGTTGTTTGGGTGTGGCACTTTTCACTTTCATTTAAGCTTTGACCATGATTTTTCCCTAATGAAGTGGCCTGTTATTAGGAACACCTGAAAATGGCGGTGTACCTAATAGAGTGTCTGAATGACGTCACAGATCAAACAGCCAATCAGAAAGTGGGGGGTTGTTTGGGTGTGGCACTTTTCACTTTCATTTAAATTTTGACCATGATTTTTCCCTAATGAAGAGGCCTGTTATTAGGTACACCTGAAAATGGCAGTGTACCTAATGGACTGTCCAAATGACGTCACAGATCAAACAGCCAATCAGAAAGTGGGGGGTTGTTTGGGTGTGGCACTTTTCACTTTCATTTAAGCTTTGACCATGATTTTTCCCTAATGAAGTGGCCTGTTATTAGGAACACCTGAAAATGGCGGTGTACCTAATAGAGTGTCTGAATGACGTCACAGATCAAACAGCCAATCAGAAAGTGGGGGGTTGTTTGGGTGTGGCACTTTTCACTTTCATTTAAGCTTTGACCAGGATTTTTCCCTAATGAAGTGGCCTGCGATTAGGTACACCTGAAAATGGTGGTGTACCTAATAGAGTGTCCGAGTGACGTCACAGATCAACCAGCCAATCAGAAAGTGGGGGGTTGTTTGGGTGTGGCACTTTTCACTTTCATTTAAGCTTTGACCATGATTTTTCCCTAATGAAGTGGCCTGTTATGAGGAACACCTGAAAATGGCGGTGTACCTAATAGAGTGTCTGAATGACGTCACAGATCAACCAGCCAATCAGAAAGTGGGGGGTTGTTTGGGTGTGGCACTTTTCACTTTCATTTAAATTTTGACCATGATTTTTCCCTAATGAAGTGGCCTGTTATTAGGTACACCTGAAAATGGCAGTGTACCTAATGGAGTGTCCAAATGACGTCACAGATCAAAGAGCCAATCAGAAAGTGGGGGGTTGTTTGGGTGTGGCACTTTTCACTTTCATTTAAGCTTTGACCATGATTTTTCCCTAATGAAGTGGCCTGTTATGAGGAACACCTGAAAATGGCGGTGTACCTAATAGAGTGTCTGAATGACGTCACAGATCAACCAGCCAATCAGAAAGTGGGGGGTTGTTTGGGTGTGGCACTTTTCGCTTTCATTTAAATTTTGACCATGATTTTTCCCTAATGAAGTGGCCTGTTATTAGGTACACCTGAAAATGGCAGTGTACCTAATGGAGTGTCCAAATGACGTCACAGATCAAACAGCCAATCAGAAAGTGGGGGGTTGTTTGGGTGTGGCACTTTTCACTTTCATTTAAGCTTTGACCATGATTTTTCCCTAATGAAGTGGCCTGTTATTAGGAACACCTGAAAATGGCGGTGTACCTAATAGAGTGTCTGAATGACGTCACAGATCAAACAGCCAATCAGAAAGTGGGGGGTTGTTTGGGTGTGGCACTTTTCACTTTCATTTAAATTTTGACCATGATTTTTCCCTAATGAAGAGGCCTGTTATTAGGTACACCTGAAAATGGCAGTGTACCTAATGGACTGTCCAAATGACGTCACAGATCAAACAGCCAATCAGAAAGTGGGGGGTTGTTTGGGTGTGGCACTTTTCACTTTCATTTAAGCTTTGACCATGATTTTTCCCTAATGAAGTGGCCTGTTATTAGGAACACCTGAAAATGGCGGTGTACCTAATAGAGTGTCTGAATGACGTCACAGATCAAACAGCCAATCAGAAAGTGGGGGGTTGTTTGGGTGTGGCACTTTTCACTTTCATTTAAGCTTTGACCAGGATTTTTCCCTAATGAAGTGGCCTGCGATTAGGTACACCTGAAAATGGTGGTGTACCTAATAGAGTGTCCGAGTGACGTCACAGATCAACCAGCCAATCAGAAAGTGGGGGGTTGTTTGGGTGTGGCACTTTTCACTTTCATTTAAGCTTTGACCATGATTTTTCCCTAATGAAGTGGCCTGTTATGAGGAACACCTGAAAATGGCGGTGTACCTAATAGAGTGTCTGAATGACGTCACAGATCAACCAGCCAATCAGAAAGTGGGGGGTTGTTTGGGTGTGGCACTTTTCACTTTCATTTAAATTTTGACCATGATTTTTCCCTAATGAAGTGGCCTGTTATTAGGTACACCTGAAAATGGCAGTGTACCTAATGGAGTGTCCAAATGACGTCACAGATCAAAGAGCCAATCAGAAAGTGGGGGGTTGTTTGGGTGTGGCACTTTTCACTTTCATTTAAGCTTTGACCATGATTTTTCCCTAATGAAGTGGCCTGTTATGAGGAACACCTGAAAATGGCGGTGTACCTAATAGAGTGTCTGAATGACGTCACAGATCAACCAGCCAATCAGAAAGTGGGGGGTTGTTTGGGTGTGGCACTTTTCGCTTTCATTTAAATTTTGACCATGATTTTTCCCTAATGAAGTGGCCTGTTATTAGGTACACCTGAAAATGGCAGTGTACCTAATGGAGTGTCCAAATGACGTCACAGATCAAACAGCCAATCAGAAAGTGGGGGGTTGTTTGGGTGTGGCACTTTTCACTTTCATTTAAGCTTTGACCATGATTTTTCCCTAATGAAGTGGCCTGTTATTAGGAACACCTGAAAATGGCGGTGTACCTAATAGAGTGTCTGAATGACGTCACAGATCAAACAGCCAATCAGAAAGTGGGGGGTTGTTTGGGTGTGGCACTTTTCACTTTCATTTAAATTTTGACCATGATTTTTCCCTAATGAAGAGGCCTGTTATTAGGTACACCTGAAAATGGCAGTGTACCTAATGGACTGTCCAAATGACGTCACAGATCAAACAGCCAATCAGAAAGTGGGGGGTTGTTTGGGTGTGGCACTTTTCACTTTCATTTAAGCTTTGACCATGATTTTTCCCTAATGAAGTGGCCTGTTATTAGGAACACCTGAAAATGGCGATGTGTCCGTATGACGTCACAGATCAAACAGCCAATCAGGAGGGGGGGTAGGGCAATAGGTACACTAGACTAGGTAAAAAAAAATAAAAATAAAAATAAATAAATAAATAAATAAATAAATAAATAATGTGTAGCGAACGCTTCAACTTCGGGGCGGGGCCACCTTATGTATTTACACATAAATACTTGCATATGTGTACGCATACAAACCAAGGTTCCAATTCTAAAAGCACATTGCGGTCAATTTTCACTCTGGGGATCGTACTAAGATCTTGCCGTTCAAGAGCCCGTATCACTAACCAGTCAGTTATTTCGACCAGAAAGGTTACGGCCGTCAGTACTTTTTTGTACTCGTGATGTGCATTCCAGTCAAGTGAACAAGCTTTAGAATCGGTTCACTCAAAAGATGTGTTCAAAAGAATCATTCACCGAATCGTTCGCTACACTTTCTTATTTATTTATTCATTTATTTTTTGTAGTGTACCTATTGAAGTGTCCATGAGGTGTACCTAATCACAGGCCACTTCATTTGGGAAAAAGCTTAAGTGAAAGTGAAAAGTGCCACACCCACCTCACCCTCACCTGCTGATTGGCTGTTTGGTCGCTGGCGTCATTCGGACACTCCATTAGGTACACCACCATCAGGCGTTATTATACCGAATGTATTTGTGTTTGAATAAAAGGTTGAAAAAAAATCCGTTATGCCGACATTTGCTATTTTGGGGGACACCAACTCATATAACAACATAAAACACATTGTCATATAAAGCAGTCAACCAAATGTCTAATTTGTACGTTTTAATTGGCGAATATAAAAACAAGGAATAAACCACCAGACAAGTTTTAACATAAATGTTTATTGAAAAAAAAATAATAATAATGTGTGTGTGTGTGTGTGTGTGTGTGTGTGTGTGTGTGTGTGTGTGTGTGTGTGTGTGTGTGCGTGTACTAACATGAAGCAAGCTTCATTCTCTTCCTTTAGAAGCAGAACAATCAAAAGCTAAAACACACTGGCTGCATGCAAATGAAGTGCACAACACACACACAGCACCGATGAAGCAGTCCTTGATCTATGTTCTTTCTACATTGACCAATTTGATGGAAGTTAATAAGGATATGATCAAGTGTCGTTTCTCTGTGTTTTAAATCGTGCACATGCAGACTCAAACGTTGCCGAGTCTTGAGCCTGTGTGTGCGTGTGCCTGTAATTTGCTGCTCATTAGTGCACCACCATATCAGTGTAATTGTAATTCACAGAGCACACTCCTCCATCTGTGACTGTCACGTTGGATGGATGATATGGAGAACAAAAGGAGCTGTCTGCATACCAATCGACAGAGTTTAGAATCACACAATTGAAGTTGGCAGTGAGCATGTGTACTATATTTGCACCTTGTGGCCAAGTATGTGATGACGGTTGGAATCACGTCATCCGGTAAACTCACAATATTATGATATCTTTATATTGCAGTTGTGCAATAATTGATCATCAGAAGATCATCGACTATTCATTACGATCCGGGTAATTGCACGAGAGAACAGCTACAGAAATACATGGAGAAAAGACACAGCTCCTCAGGAAGCTTCAGTGATATTTAAGCGTAGAGGATGACAAATATATGTGGTTGTGAGTATTGTTTTTTTTCAATTGACTTGTGAATGGTAACCTTGACGACAGCACAATAACAGCCAAGACAATACGAATGTAGGTAGCCATGGGACCAATGTTTACCTTTGACTGAAATGGAGCAAATGTACTTGTGTGCATGTGCTAGAAAGCAAATGGAAAAGGTAAAGTCACTCATATAACCTCCCAACAGCGTCATGGCTTTTAAGCTGCAACAGCAAACGACCGATACGCGAAATGCATTTTCCTTCCTCGGGGCACAAGTGGCTGTAAATATATCGTAGCTCTTTTGTCAAGCTGAGACGGGAACAGGGAACGAGGCCAAATGTGACTCGTGATGCATGTGTTTACTGGCAAAATGTGCACGCGCAGAGGTAATGTGTGTTTCCATTTGCAAGTACAGTCAAAGTGCTGCACAAACAGAACATATTTTGGTACATGATTTTTCTCTACATTTTCATTGGGAGTGGTACACTTTGGTACTCCCATCTATTTTTAGAAAGGGAATAAGAACAAAACATTGTAGCACAATAACAGATTGGCCATTAATTGGATGAAGCTTTTCCAGAAGCATTATGGTCTAAATTTAATTTGATGTATTTCAGTGAGGTCCATGCTGACCATTATTCAAGCTCCGTCGGGGACATGTGTGGGTGATGTTATTATTCAGAAAAATGAATCATTGTAGAAATCAATCCATTAACATTGATAGATTATTAGCACTGGTGGTCACATGATCATAAATTTATCACCAACTCATTCTGGTTTTAATGAGACTACCCACTTATGTTCTCATCGTATATACCCACAATTTGCATTAGAACATATTATAGCAGGCGGTAGACTGAACAACATGAAACACGTGGTTGGGAAAAGGCGATTCATGCCCCAGTTGAAATGTGTCACGATTTACCGTTTTAGTCAAGCCCAAAAAAAATCTGGAAAACTGAAAAGATGGAAAAACAGTTCGTTATATATATATATATATATGTCACATAAATAATGATCAGACAAAGGTATGGAATAGTCCTCCATCAGAATACCGTGAAACTTGAAAAAGACGACTGATTTTTACAAACTTATTTAGAAAACAGCTACAATTTCAATTTCAAAGTAACTTAAAAAGTGACCTTAGTTGCTTGCCTTATTGATTTACCTTAAGAGGGTCACTTCCTTCCTGCTGATGAAAGTGCATCCAGAACTATACCATCCATCCTGTGGTGACGGCAGAATGTGAGGGTTCCGCCTGGCTGATGTGCTGAATGCCTTGGGCATCTGGAAGAGATGGTTTCCCACGGGGCCTACTCCCACTGATGTAATGGGCGGTGTGGAACAGTGGTTTGTGAAGGAGAGAGGAGACGGGCACGTTTGTATTATGCAGCTAATTCCATTTTTAGAGGAAGCTGCATTTGTGCTGTGTGACTTGAAAAACACGCAAGCCTCTTTTGTAATCCAGCACTTTGGACCTCAAGAGCCAATAGAGAGTCACTGAAGCGGCAAAGAGGAGCATCTCTACTCTGAGCTCCATCTCACTCTATTTCGGAAGGGTTTCACCCCTGGGAGGAAACTCAATTTCACCAGTTGGATCAATAATTTCATTCTTGTGGACACTGCAAATGAGGTCATTAGTTTCACATTTTGACTTAATACTACCTACGGCCTTTTTTTTTTGTCAATGAAACCACACAATTTTCTATAACATTTTACAAGATGGGAAAATACAGGGCTTTTCGACTTTCAAAATCATCCATGGGATTTTAATACATCTTAATAATTATGGAGGGAAGGCACTTCTGCAAGCGCCTCGACTAGGTTAAGGTTAGTAAACACTGGATGAAGAGTATTGTCAATTCATAAATACAAAGGCGTCATTCATTTTGCACAGAAAAGCAAATGTTTGCGGGTTTGTGGATGAGATGCTTGGAAGAGATTCTGTAGATCGGATCCCCCGCCTCCCCCCACGATTTCTCTCTCTCTGCTGGTCGTGGTGCTCCTCGGTCCAGGAGCATTTAACGTTAGCGAAGAACGAAAAGCTGTCAGATCTCAGCTGGAGAACAGCAGAGCGGCAGGCGCCCCTCCCGTCATTTCCTCCGCCTCGCCCCCTGGCTGTTATGTCTAGTGGCAGCTCGAACTCTTCCTCACGGAAGGAGTTCGATGTCAAGCAGATCCTCAGGATCCGATGGAGGTGGTTCGGTCACCCTGCAGTGCCTCCACCTCACTCTCCGCCGCTAAGAGACTATTTAGCCGGGAGGAGATCGGGCGGCCACTCCTCCCCCTCAGAGGGACCTTCTTCATTTAACGGTGGCAGCTCGAATTCCGCCGGCGTCGGGAGTAGTAGCCACGGCGGGCTTGTGACGAGCGGCAGCGCCGGATCGAACCTTTGCAGCAGTAGAAAGTTTCTTGAATCGTCGGGGAGTCGGAGCGGCTCGGGTGGAGCTGGATCCACCGCGAACTCCTGCTCTCGATCGGCGAGCCAGCCAGAGTGTAGAAGCTCCCCCGCGGCGTGGGCTTCTCCGCCGCCACGTCGCCGTTCTCGCCCGGTCTCGAACATGGAGCCCTTCGGTGAGGCCCCGGTGCTGCAGCTGGGAGTCGAGACTTCCGCTCGTGCAGGCGGAGACGGGGAGGCAGCGGCGGCAGCGGCGAGTACCGAGGATAACAACCACCCAGATACTGACTCCAGCTCTTGCAGGTATGAGGCGGTGCATATACCTGAAAAGTGTCGCACAAGTGACTTCACGGTATTTAAAAAAATAATAATAATAGACAAGAGTTTTGATGAGTCATTCTTGTGATCTACTTATGGTTGTCGGACATACTTCACTATAGTTCAGCATCACCGAGAACGGATGCGTTCGAGCGAATCCATATAAAAAGTGCAATGGAATTGAGCCAGTTGGAGCCGTGCAGACATGATGCGGTGGTCGAGGGACCACTTCAATAAAGCACCGGCTGTCAGGAAGATGGAACACCTTTATAACAGCTAGGGAACTACGCTTATCTCCAATCAACATCCCTACTGATGAGGCGTCCTATCCGAACACACCCAATTTTGAAATGAATTCCAAATGAACATAATACGTCAAGGCTTCAAGGACATCATTTCACTGAAATGTGATGTCTGTGCATTCAGTTCATATGTTGCAACAAAGCAATTTGAAATTCATCTTTAGCAAAAAAAAAAAACAGACGTATACCTTTATTGATTGATTGGGTGAGTGCAAGATGGTGCGCGTGCGTGTGTGTACGTGCGTGCGTGCGTGCGTGCGTGCGCAGGCCTGTACGCGCGTGCGTGGACGCGTAAGTGCAAACGTGTGAAAAACATTGAATAAGTCATATAACTGACTGATATATTCTGAAACAGGGTCTGTTTTCATCCATACTCAATGTTTAAATAAATAAATAAATAAATAAATAAATAAATAAATAAATAAATACATGTAATGTAATCGATATGTAGAGCATATAATCAGGTCAGAGCAGAGAAAAATGAGAGCACAATTTGAACATGAATTGAGGTTATGGAGATATTGTGCAGGCATATTTAGTAGCTATGTTCCTGTTGCAGTTGCCATACCAACACGAAGGGAGATGTGTTTTTCCATCCAGCATATACTGTCTGGGCAGCTCAGATTGCAAGGAGCCATTACACTATACGGACTAGTTGTCATTTCAGAAAGGGGGGGACACCTTCCTTGTCCGTATCCCTTTCGAAAATATAGTGTGGTGTGATGTGATTATGTTTTACTAATGTGGTGGGAGTCCAAATGCAGTCTTCCTGGATGCAATTGCACTAGAACAATTCATTATGTGGTGTAGTTTAGACCTCTCACTAAGTCTTTTTTTTTTTTTTTTTAATCCAATGCATCACCTTTGGTCCTCCATCTTCAGTCAACAGATAACAGATCAGTTATATTGTTTGCTGTGAGTTTGAGGAATGACTTAAAAACGGCCTATAGTATGATGCTGTATTGAGACCCCTTCCTCCAACATCTCAAAGAGAGTCTTCCCAGAAACTGAAGGCAGTTTTCTTAGCAATTAAGGAACTTTTTTCCCTCCCATTTGCATTTCCTACAATGTAGAGGCAAATGGCCAGATGCTTCCGAGCCAATGGCTCCTTTCCACGTCTTAGCTTCATTTGGCTTAGTTTGGACAACAACAGTTTTGTGTGTGTGGTTGTACTTGCCGCCGTACCAGTTTAGAATCATAGTCTTGATTTGCCACAGACTCTCTGCCGCTTCATACCGAGTGCCTGCCAAGCTCGATTAAGGGGCTCTGGAAAGCGGCCTTTGCCCACTTCAAAGTATCTCCCGGGGCACCACCATCTGTCTGGAGACACACATACACCACAATGTTAGCTTTTAGTCTCCCCCAAGAGGTTTTAGCCTAGAAATGAGTGAAAAGTATATCGATGGGGGGGAAAACATCCTAAAGTGCAAAGGTCATGCTCAAGGTAGAAAAGTGAGAATGGGAAAGCAAGCCAAGGCACTATTATACCTGCCAGATGCTAGCAGGCTCTGCTTTTGAAAGCCCCTTAGCCCTTCCCAGGAGTTAATGAGAGCAGTGAGGCTGAAACCAAGCAGTAAAGTTCAAGCGATTCCCTGAAAGCTGCTGTAAAAATTCACCCAACTGAAGCGGGCTGATAAATCTCGGCGGGGGTATTTGCTTCCAATGCTGGCGGCTCACATGTAGAGGCGTTCATGCGCTTTGTTGTAAATGTACAAATATTGATTTTTGCCCCCTTTAGTGACAACATTTAAGAGAGGGAGTGATACGCACTCGAGATTTTATACGTCGGAGTAGCTCACTCGCGACCCTCGTGAGGATAAGTGGAGTGTGCTGTGATGATAACATCACGACACAAGAATCTAGAAAACATCGGATAACACCAACAACATTGATTTGCATGTCATGTCTCTGTTTTTGAATTGCAATTATCCCTCAAGGTAACATTTTTTTTTCATCACTTTGTGCTGGGGCCACTAAATTAAAAAAACACTCAAATCAATTAAATACCATCCCGGGAGCCGTGATGGTTGATGATTGGCCTCGTAGCGATACTTCATTGCTTATCTGCGACCCACATACATCCGTCTGATCACGCAGGACGTCCAACAGCACTGCCACGCTGTCTTCATGTATGTCGATGGAGCCCTGCGCGTGTCCAGAGGAGGGCTTATTCACCGCTCTGTCCCATGCTGACATCACCTTCCGCAAGATGGAAGGCTACTTGAGGAGTCGACAGTTGTGTGATGTGACGCTGGTGGCTGGAGACAGACAGATACCCGCGCACAGGTAGCACAAAGAGGGAATAGAATATATAGAAATATAATATAGACACGATATTATATTTTAGCATTAGGAAATCATTTCATCTAAAGAATAAAAACTTTGACATACATCTCAACTAAATTAATATATTTAAATTAGGCTAGCTGTGGCACCGACCTTTTTATTTAAAAAAAAAAGACAAATAGTAGGTGCAGTCACTTTCATGAAGTTCCTTTTTCATCTGGTAAGATAGTCAAGTCCAAGTCAACTAATTAATTGATCAGGTCATTTATATTTGATCAAGTTGCCATCCACACACTTGCTTAAGTTCAGGTGCTAAACTGAAGTTTGCTGGCATTGGGAAGAATCCTCAAATCATCAAGAAAATCACTTTTCAGAAAAAAAAAAGATACTAACCAGATTTGGACATAGGAGGTATCCATCCATCCATCCGACAGTCCTTGGATGCAGTGGCACCATGCCTCTACTCTCTCATCCATTCACATCCTGACAGTTTCACAGGCAGTTGGAAATTGCTAGTCTAAAAAAAAAAAATCACTCGAGGTGGGAATGCTCACAATAATATATTGGGGCGACCCTGCTACTGACTGTCATGGATTCTTGCTCGAGTTCTATAAATTCAAACTGTCTGTGAGGCAGTGAATGTGTCTAAGAGTGATTTGTGATGGGATGAGTCAGTGGAGGGCTGGGGAGGACGGGCAGGGCAAAGAGGAGCAAAATGCTAACTGCATGTTATTTTTGTGTGGGGGGGCAATTGATATAAATTTTTGGAACTTCTTGATCGGTCGCCACTCATCTCCATTTTATCATCCAAGCAGATGCCGCAGTGTATTCTCAGCCTTATCTCTGATCCAATCAGACATCAGATGAATTTGATAATCAACAGTTGACGAAAGCGTTTCAATTTTTTTTTATCAGCTAGCCTGACGACTAATTTGTTAACACTGCTATTTTATTGGCACGATAAGACAAAACGACTGACATTGTAACCTCTGACCTACCACAGGCTGGTTCTCTCATCTGTGTCTGACTACTTTGCGGCCATGTTCACCAGCGATGTGCGTGAGGCCAAACAGGACGAGGTGAAGATGGAAGGCGTTGATCCAGATGCATTGTGGACCCTAGTGCAATATGCGTACACAGGTAGGACTTCAAATGAAAATGGTAATTGAAATTGAATCGTCACGTTTTGTCATGTTTTCTTCAGGACGTCTCGAGTTGAGGGAGGACACCATTGAGTCTTTGCTATCCGCCTCTTGTCTGCTGCAGTTGTCTTCTGCTGTTCAGGCTTGTTGTTCCTTCCTCATGAAGCAGCTCCATCCCTCCAATTGCCTCGGCATTAGCTCCTACGCCAACGCGCAGGGCTGCCACGACCTGCAGAGGGCCGCTCACACCTACACCATGGTGGGTGCCCATTAACTTCATCTCGACACCGAGAGAAGCTTAAGAGTCAACCCGGGATCATAAATGACATGAATCACCCCCCAGGAACACTTTGTGGAGGTGGTTGGGGCCCAAGAGTTCATGCTGCTTCCCGTGGATGAGATGGAAAGGTTACTCATGTCCGATGATATCAACGTTCCGGACGAGGAGACGGTTGTAACCGCTTTGCTGACCTGGGTGACTCACGACGCGGCCGCCCGACAACGTCACCTTCCGTCGCTTCTCGCTCACGTCCGACTGCCATTGCTCCAGCCGCAGGTGAGGGCGCCGTTGATCGGCCTTCATTTCTCCTCGCACCTCAGAAGTTGCTGTAATATGTAATCAGCGGCAAGATGGACAGCAGACAGGAAACCGTGACAGTGTCGGCCATGTTAAACTGACAAATGGATTGACATTGAGCAACATCGGGACTTGTAAAACGGCAATAAGATGTGAAATAAATTACTCGCGGATAGATGAGTCATAAATATTCTTTCATCACCTTATTAGCAGGTTCTAGCTCGGGATTTACTCATCAAGAGGATGCAATTGATCCCCCGCTCCTCAAGCGCACACAATCTTTGGCATTCGCTGTTGCATCAGTTAGTTGTAAATAGAACAATTTTCTTTTAATATCATGGATGGGATTACCTTACATCAGGATTATGCAGAAAATGTGTCATCATCTATCAGGATTGCGTGTCTCCGTCATCCTTTATGACACACACGCAGCTAATGGAAGCTCACCCTAATGTGTCTCTCAGCGAGAGAGCTCAATTGAAGGATTCTCCCTGGGGTCAGCTGCTATATGCGCTGAAAATTGATTTGATTCAGTCAATGTGTTCAAGGAATTTTGTGTGGTCTGTTTTAGTTCTTAGCAGACCTGGAGACCAGGCCCATGCTCCGAGACAGCGTGGACTGCCAGCGGCTGTTGATGGAGGGAATGAAGTACCATCTCCTGCCCCAGTCTCGGCCTCTGCTTCAAAGCCCCCGTACTCGCCCCCGCAAGGCCACTGTTGGGGCCATGTTTGCTGTGGGTGGAATGGACGCTACAAAAGGTAGCAAATCACTCACTCACTTTTTCTTTACTTTAAAAAATAAATAAATCTGGCTTTCTGCAGGTGCTACAAGTATCGAGCAATACTGTCTACGGCGGGACAAATGGAAGCAGGTGGCTACCATGAGCGGTCGGAGGCTTCAATTTGGCGTGGCCGTCCTGGATGGCCGCCTCTATGTGGTGGGGGGGCGAGATGGACTTAAGACCCTCAACACGGTGGAGTGTTATAACCCTCAGTGCAAGACCTGGAGTGTCATGCCACCCATATCCACACACAGACATGGCCTAGGTGAGGAACCCAAATGGGATTGGATGACTACATACAACAAATCCATGAACCTTTAAGGTAGCCATCCCGTATGTGTGGAGGTGTCAACACTCTGCAACGCTAAGAGCGGACACAATAAAACCATGTGTGTGGTTTTAGCCAGTTGCTGCAAATCCGTCTCACGCAAAGCATGTGATGCAGGTGTAGCCGTCCTTGAAGGGCCGATGTACGCAGTAGGGGGACATGACGGTTGGAGCTACCTCAGCACAGTAGAAAGGTGAGCGAGCGTTTTACACCCCTTGCAACATCTCACGATGAGAAAGGTGCAATTTTATTGCATCCTTATCTCAGCGGTGTCATAAATATACACATTTAGGTTTTCTTTCTGAGACTTGGTGGGTTAGTGGGACTACTATTGTGTGTCTCAGTATTGCTCGAAAATGTTTTGGTGACTCCATTGTGGCCAGAAGTGGTTTCTGCCATCAGTAGTAGACAATAAATGACTTTCATTATGAGGCAACACTCAGACGGGGATCTGAATCCCAAAATTTTGTATTAGCGCTCATTAGATTGACAGGATAATTTGTTACTCTTTTATTAAATTTATTAGGTGGGACCCTCAAGCTCGCCAATGGAGCTTTGTTGCCAGTATGGCCACACCCAGAAGCACTGTGGGAGTGGCAGTACTCAATAACAAGTAAGTTATCGTGTGAATTGTAAACTATACGTTTTGGGACTATAAGTCACTCTGGAATCGTCACATTGTTCTAGAAAGCTTGGAGGTCATTGTTGGATCTAAGGATAAGAGCCTTTTTTTTTTCCTTCCCAGATTATATGCAGTCGGAGGTCGCGATGGTTCCTCCTGCTTGCGTTCAGTGGAATGTTTTGACCCTCACACTAACAGGTCTCTAATTATTTCCCATTTGCTGCTGCTCAGATGTTTTTACCCCTCTGGTGGTTTTAAGCCGCTGACCTTGATTTGCAGATGGAACGATTGCGCCCCCATGGCAAAACGGCGAGGCGGTGTGGGCGTGGCCACGTGGCACGGCTTCCTGTACGCCATCGGCGGTCACGATGCTCCTGCGTCATCTCTGGCTTCTCGGCTTAGTGACTGCGTGGAGAGGTAACAAAATATTATATTCACAGCATATCTACAATTTTTCGAATAATAATTATGCGTACAGGTATGATCCTCAGACTGATGTGTGGACAGCAGTGGCACCCATGAGTATCAGCAGAGATGCAGTGGGCGTCTGTCTTCTTGGAGATCGTCTGTATGCTGTCGGTGGCTACGATGGACAAATGTATCTCAATACTGTGGAGGCTTATGACCCTCAGACCAATGAGTGGTCTCAGGTACACAAACATCCACAATTTTTTAGTTAAACTCATGAAAATTCATGCATTACATTTTTACTTTTAAGTTGTATTGAGAATGGTTATGATGTGCTGATGATGCAGTTCTTGTATTCACCAGGTGGCGCCGCTGTGTCTGGGCCGGGCTGGAGCGAGTGTGGTTGTGGTCAAAATGTGAGAACATAACAATTTAGGGCCAACAAGCTGCAAGGACCAAAGCCAACTAGAAGTGCGAGGGGACTTTTACAATGTGAACAATAATTCCTCAGCCATCGTCATATCTCTTCCAGCAGTGACAGCCATGATCCAAAGCATTCGACCGGCCTTGTTTGAGTAATACAGTTCAACTCCCGATTTGACAGGAAACACACACTTGCACTGTTCTGTTGACAGATTAGCGAGGGACTGTCAAAAAAGTTACACTCTTGATTTGTAACAAACATTTTAATGTATTCTTTGGCAAAGAGCTTTCCTCTCTTTCGACTGACATAAAACAACTTCTGACATAATCAGCACAACCTGCTGCTGTATTTCTTTCACATTGTAACAGCTCACTTATAAAACAAAGTTTCTGTATTGTTATTGAAAAATAAATTGTCAAGACTGTTTCAGCACAAGCCCTTTTTTGTGACCCCCCAAAAAAACTAAAATGGATCAGGTATTGTTGTCGTAGCACTCATGACAAATTAATGATGAAGCAGTGAAAAGCTGTGATTTTTATTTTTTTTACATGAAACAAAAAATTATTTGCCAAGCAATTAGTGACAAGGAAAATAGCATTCAGCATCCAATTTATCCAATCATCCAAGTAAATATATGTTTTATATCCTGTATGGCCCCCATATTTTTCCATCCATTTTCCAAGTCACATCGCAGGCATCTACTGAATTAAAATGTTTTCCTCATACTACTACTTTGTTTTTTCAAAATCAAATTTTTTAACCTAATGTGTTTCTTTGAACATTCAAATTTTGAGTCAAATTGTGACTCAAATAAGATGAAAATAAACATTTGCTCAAACCACATTTGTTTAATATGTACAAAAATGGTTACTATTGCACTATAGTCTGTGATTATTTTTGTACCACGACAGTTGTGATGACTATAGCTACCTTTTTTTTTTATATACCATATAAGGCACCTCCATCAATGATGTATGTACACATGTATGTCTGCTTTAATGTGCTCTTGTGGCTTTTATACAATAAAAGTTGAGCAGCAAGCACCTTTGCTCTGCCCCTGTGAAATAGTACGACACGCAGCATGTTTACGATCCAAGTCTATTCCGTTTGTCACAAACACTTAGCCATAAAACACCAGCAGAGCAAGAGTGTTGCTCTTCTTAAGATGTGTTGGCAGCATCGGCAGGTTACAGGCTGCAATAGACTTGATTGTTTTTTGCATTGACATTGTGGACTGCTGTAAGCCTGAAATGAAGATGAAGTGTTGTGCTAAATTGGACAAGAAGTGCGATGGCTGACTTGGGTGTGTTTTTTTTTTTTTTATGGCTGGAGAAGCTTAAACATCAGGCGCCAGTGTCCTTGAGTTCAAATGATGCATTTGCAGCGTGTAATGAGGAAACAAAATGAAGTCAACTAGGCTGAAAACCTGTGACAACACCACATTATCGCTATATCCTGTTTCTATGACATACTGTGGAAATATGAAATTATAACCTGTGAATGACTGCTAATGATCTTGTTTTGGCCACAAGCTCATTGCTGTCGGAATGAAGACTTTTTTTTTCTGACCAACCTTAAATTTGGAAAGTTATGGATCCAACAATATTATTATTAGATCCAACAATATTATTAGTGAGCAGCCAAAAGCATGACTGCAATTTTGTTGCACTCTCAAGAAGCAGTTCCATGATTTGGAGCTCCCCTCCCCACACAGACATGATGAGGTGAACTATGATCGTGTTTGGGAGGCTTTTAGAAATTTAAAAGGGGCAGGAAGTGGTCATGGTCAGGATGTAGCTCACAATGCTCTGTTTTAGATCAGCAGTCACTTTTTAGCCTTGCCCTTGCCTTTGCCTTTACCCTTGCCTTTCCCCTTTCCAGAATCCTCAGTCTTTTCCTTCTTGGTGGCTTTGGTCTTCTTCTGCTGTGGGTGGGAAAACAATCAGACATATAATATGGGTTGGAATCAATTGAAACTGTCAACTGTAACTTACTTTGATCATAGCATCCACACTGAGGTTGTCCCCCTCATCCTCAGACACTGAGGCGTCCTTCTCGGCGTCCTGCACTTCCAGTTCAGTTTCTTCACCCCCGCCACGGCGCCCCTTCTTCACGACTTGCAGGGAGTACGGTGTCAGATGAACTTCCTTGTTGTACGCTCTCGTGAACGCTGCTTTCACCTGAAAGGAAAGAAAACGTTTTGACTTTTCGGCTTATTTTGAGGAACAAATCTATTCATATGAATACAGCACAGCAGCTTTGTGCATTGTAAGGAATTTTTGTATCATGTCAGCATTAGGCTAACCAGAAAAAAGTACGGAGACCTTCATGCAATAGCATAAGAAAATGTTTCTAAATGTTCGACTGGTAATGAATAGTACATTGAATTATTTTAATCCACAATAATTAACATTATGCACAGTTGCTGCATTTCAATTTGGGAATATAAAATTGTACTTCCATACCGATTTATTTTAAAAGTATTTCACATGAATAAAAAACTGTGTCTGAATAAAATCACAGTTTTTATAGATGAAATGCAAATGTAGTAAAAAGGTTGAGAGTAAAACCCAAGCCTAACGTCTGGCACCCCTCACTGACCTTGGAGTCCAGTTTGGAGTAGGGGTCAGGTTGTCCGCCCCATGAAGCGCTCTCCATCATGCTGTCCACGTCCTCCTTGATGAGCTGGTAATCGTCCAGCAGCTGCACAGCCTGACCTGCGCCCTCTGCCCCCAGCTTTTGTAGGGGGCTGAGCAGGGCCTGTTGCAGGTAGTAGAGGTAGTCCAGGTTCACCGCCTGTTTGCTGCTCATCGTCCTGCACAGCACAATACATCTTGAGCACCCCGCCAGAGTAATGGAAATGGCATGTCACGCTTACTTCAAAGACATGTGCGTGGCCAGCTCCTGGATGATGCGGGAATGTTTGTTTGCCGATGAGTTCTTGCCCAGCCAGCTTGGGAAGGATGGGAAATGACTCATGTAACCTCTCATGAGTTCACCTGGGATTACACTGGCGTAGATTGCCTACGAGCGAACACACATCGATCATCATTACCTGGTCACGTTCTAAAAAGAGTTTAAAACTTCTCATTTCTTTTTATTTTAGTTTACTCACAACAGTGTTCTTTTTTTAAGAGTATAAACAAAATTTTAAAAAAAAATTATACTCTGTCACGACCATGGCGCACTTCCTAATTTCAATCGCTGAAATTATGTGCAGAATAAAAACTACAGTAAATTATACCGATTGGTGGATTTTTCTTCATTGAAATTGGTACCTGCGTGGGTAGCAAAGACCAGTTCTGCCGTGAGCGGATGCAACGGTCCACCAGGTCTCCGTCACTGATCGAGTCGGCAGCCTTGCTGAGTAGCACGAGGTGGGCCTTTGGATTGCCGCTAAAAAGTGCACAGCTTTGTCAATTGCGGCTAACGTGCGAGCGTTAAACGTGTTGAAGCGAGCAAGCGGACACAGCGGGCGGCCTCTCTCACCCGGCGGCGGCAGGCCGAACGTGTATGTAATTCTCCTGGACAAAGAGGGGCGCTAGCGAGTAGTCGTGAAAGAAGAGATCCGACTTGTCAATGAGGCTCATGTGGGCCGTTTCCTCGCCCATGGCAAACACCTTCCGGCAGACGTCAAATGGTCCTAACTTCAAGTCCTTGCGGGCGGCGGCGGCGTCAGTCTTGCACTGGTCATAAGTCATCACCTTGTCTTTGACTGACCACATGCTGAGGTTATGGATCACCTGAGGAAAATGCAGCCAGCGCACATTTAGCTGGGAATAATCCCACATTTTTATTACTTATTGTGATTGGTTTTCTTTGAAACCTGTCTGATGTCTTGATTGGAGGCCAAGATAATTTCATTAAGCGCCGGGGGCGGAATCTTGATGCCTTCCTTGTAAGCAATGGACATCATAGCTGCCTGAAAAGAGGAAGGAGTTAGTTAGGGTTTAGTATTTTGTTGGATATTTATTTTTGCAACAGGTAGAAACACAGGTTATTATGGATGCACCTCATGCCACCTAGTGGAAGAGCATCAAATTGTTACTATGTCACTAGTAAAGAGATTTGTACCGAGATACAAAGATTTACGCCACAATGAAATGGCAGATATCATATCTTCAAGGGTTGCCCTGTCCACTATTCTCTCAAAACCCCTGCCACCACTCTGATACAAACTCAGAAGCCTGCAAGATGTGTTCTCACCTTGATCTGCTCCAAGCGCGGTCTCTGGAAGCGCAGATCAAAGCAGTAATTGGCCAATGATCTGATCTTCTGGTGGTTGCGATCGTTGCACATGCAGATAATGGGAATCTTGGAATTTTTGATGAGGCCGATCAATTCCTGCCAGACGACACAAATGCTTGTGAGTATCTGGAGCCTAGGAAAAGGTCATGAAGCAAGAAGCGATGCGGGTCCACGTACTTGCATACCGCCTCGATCCTCGTTGCCAGCCATTCCATCCACCTCGTCCATGATCAAGACGTGTTTTGCGCTGACTTTCTGCGATGTGCCTTCGTATCATACATGAACCATCGTACAACCACAGTAAACTAAACGCAACTGGCTCACATCGTCCTGCATTCAACACTGCATGCATGACTCATTTCATGAGACTTCAGAACAGTGAACATGTTAAATTGCAGAAATTGTGCTTTTAGCGTGAGGATGCTTTTTGTAAAAATAAGACTTGGGAGCTTTTTCAGTTATTCCGAGTTTGCATGGCCAAAGAGAGCAGTTTACCTTTGTAGAAGCCGTCGATGCTGGTGTTGTTGAGGGACTCTGCAACCACTTCCTTCAGGTTGGTCTTGCTGCGTGTGCAACTCGCATTCATTTCGACATAGCTGAAGCCCAACTCCTATTGGGCCATCCACCGTGGAGGAACGCAATACAGGGAAGAAATTGTACATTAAGTTTGAGTCGCAACAATGACAAATGCAACGCTATCCTTTCGAACGGACCTCGCAGACCAGGGCTGCTGTAGTGGTCTTCCCCACACCAGGCGGTCCGGAAAGCAGAGCAGCTTTGTATCCTGATCCATCATCTTTTCCTGCACCAAACTTTCCAAATCTGGCAACTAGACATCAGGGAAAAAAGGGGGGATTATGCCTACTCTACAAGAAAAACAAATTGATGAATGTTTTCTATTTTTTGGATGCGCAAACATCGTTCAACCGGATAGACATGGCTGTATGTTACCTGGTGGTTTGGAGGCACCGCTGCTGTGATGCTTGAACCAGTTTTGCAGCCAGCGCTGCAACTTATTGGCGCAGCTCTGCTCCCCTTGCTGGCCTATCACAGCCTTCAGTGAACATGGGCGGTATTTGTCCACCCACAGAAGACTGGCACCTTGATTGTTTCCTGATTTCATTACAGGGCACGGGCCAGAAGATGAGGAGGTGGAGGAAGAAAGGCCCAATTCCCTACGAGCAGTTTGAGCTGAGCCTCTTCCGGGTGGTGTTCCGCCATGCGCGGTTTTGCCAAGGCGGCTGGTTGTTTGTCCCGTCTTGGAGGGACTTGGAGTGTGAGGAGACCTAGAGTTGCCTTTGGAAGGCGAGATCTTTGAAGCTTTAGGGGTGATCTTTGAGGCCGAGCCTGGAGGAGTCCTGGTCTTTGAGGCTTTGATCTATAAACAATGACATGAATACAAACAGGAAATCACACACCAAAAGCAGTTTGTCGAATCAAATAAAACACAATTGAGTCGACTAACTGCTGACCTCAGCCTCTGCAGCAATCTCATACTTGGACTTCTTCCCTGGTTTGGTCCTAATCAGCTCCAACAGATCATCTTCACTCAAGATTTTAGTCCCAAAACTCTCCGCCTTGGCAAAAGCAGAATCTTTGACTACTTGAAAACTTTGTGAGCCACTTAAATTGACACAAGATCACTTGCAATGAATATGCATGCCAGCTAACTGTAAAAGTCGAAGCGTTGGCCACCTTCTCCAGCTTGGAGACGCCGCTGTCTCGACCCTGCACCAGGTAGGTGGTCTTCTTGCTGACGTTGCCTGTCACTTTGCCGCCGTAGCGCTCAATGAGGGATTTGGTCTCGTCTCTCTCCATTGACTCCAGGACGCCCGTCACCACAAAGACACACCCCTCCAAACAGTTATCTGCACCCTGGAAGACCCACAACAATTGGCAATGATGAGCGACACAAACCATAATGGGTTGATGACGTGAATGCGGTACCGTGGGGATTTCTTTGGAGCCCAGTGCTCGTGGTCCATCTCGGGTGAGGTAATTCCTGTAGGCGGAAGTGTGGAGTTTCTTCTTTTCTTCCTCGTCGGGTCTTGTGCTCTAACAGGGTGGAGAAAACAGGAATAAATCAGTCCGCCAGGATTTGGGAGGTTCTCAAACATGTCTGTTGGTGTGTGAAGGCTAATTGTTGATAGAAATGCTATTTGGATGTTTTTTTTTTTGTGGGCTAACCGTGTTGTTATTTCCCAAACAGGCAGTGCTGATTTCTTTTTTTTTAATCCAAGACACAAGAATCCAGCCGCACTCGAGTCCAATAACAATTCAGAAAAGTGTGACAGCTGATGGAAAAAAGATGATTTTTTTTTTTTTTTTTTCAAAGGGGGTGTACTCATTTATGCCAAGCCCCGTATAACGAATAAATTGCAGCTCACCTCTGGTTTATTGGGAGAAATTTTAGGTGCAGTTCCTATTTTGGATGCCTGCACCTTTTCACTACTTGACACTGCCAGTGGCTCCTTGTGGGGTGAGACTTTCAGTTTGCTCTTCGCTTTGCTCTTTGTGGCGTCTTCGTCTTTTTCCTCACTTCTTCTCTTCATCATCCCTAGTTTGGAACTGGGTTTGAGCGTAGCTGGGCTTTTCTTGGGTGAGGGACCTATCACGTCCTCTGACATGCTTTCCTCTCTGTTCTTTGAAGGGCTGAGTACATTCCTCTTTCTGGGGAATGCCTCAACGTCTTTTTCATCTGAGCTTGTACGAACCTACAGGAAAACACAAAGCAAAAGTTGGATTTGAAGAAGAAAAAACAACAACTGGGCGGAAAACTGTAATGATTTCTTTTTCAAACTGTCATCACCTTTTTGGCCTGTGGCTCTGAATCCAGTAGTGCAAGTGTTCTTGCAAAGTCTTCATCTTCATGGATCTGTTTCTCCAGCTGAGTAACGCCCGATTGAAAAGACAATCTTTATTAAGTATCCGAAGCTCAATCTTTAACAGAACATATTCTCACATATATATTCAAATGAATGCAGTAAGAACAGAACTATTGTAAACCAAGGACCTCTTTTACTTAATACAGATGGTTTTGTTTCACACGGTTTACCTCATCATCTTCGGCCATTTGTAGTTGTCTCGCAATTTGCTCATCGCTCAGATCATCCGTGTCCTGCATGGGCTGAGGAGGACATGAGATAGAAAGCCTTATTAGCCTTGATGACTACAGTGAAATTCAAACAGCAGATAATAATGACAGAGCGTGTTGGTCACTACTCACAGTCTTTCGTTTAGTGCTGGCGACCAGCTTCTTGACCGAGCGCTGGATGCTTTCGTTGCCAAAGTAGTCAAATACAGAGGTGGGGGTTTGTTTGGCACTCGGGGGTGGTGCCGACTTTGGTGTGACAGGAGTAGTGGCTCCAATTTTCACATGAGCAGAGGATGACTTGATGGAAGACTCTGCAGCCTCTTTCTCACCAGGACTTGATTTGCTCTTTTGAGATTTGCCATTTTGTTTGGTTATGGAGGACTTCTTCAAGGATTCAAAGTTGTCACTGTCTGAGTCTACAATTAAAAAAGTATATTTCAAAATATTTTTTTATTTAATTTCACACCTTAAAAGCAGAATAACATTGCAGTATTTACAGAAAAACTTAAAAATATGGTCAAATCACCACCACTCAAATAGAACTTCGAGGCCCATTGTCGACGTCAAGAAATACACACATCTAAAAAAAGAATCCCAAAACACTTTTTACAACACTTTTGAAAAGATTTCTTAGTTGCATGGCACAAAAATACTGTCATTTGTAAAGGTGTGTATAGACTTTTGATATCAACTGTACTTTCAGATCAATGAATGTAAAAGACTGATTAAAAACGGTTAAGCTTGAATACATTTTCTTAACCCTGACAACCATTTTACCTGATACCAAGATGTGATGAACAGGCTCTTTCTTGCGAGATTGTGCAGCTTTGCTGATCTTCTGTTTCTTAAGCAATTTCGTGGATTTACTGTCTTGCTCCTCGGAGTCGGAGTCTGGGTAGACGAAAGAATAAGTGTGGCAGTCAAATAAAAATGGTGTGGTGCTCATCTGTGTATAACTTGAACCATTTCCATATCATGTATATCATTAGATATCTCATTTGTTTAAAATAAATAATGTATATCATTTATCAAGACTGCTATTAGTTTTCAACCTTACTTCTACGGGCATGACTTACCAAAGTTACAGAGACCAGATCTCAGAAATATAATTACCTGATTCTATGATTGCTTGTCTTTTCCGTTTTTTGTCAGGCACACGTTTCTCCTGTGTTTCTTGTTTCTTCATCTGGGTTATTATTAAAAATAATATATGAGCCACCAATAACCCATTCCTTGGGTTAAACTGTCATTTTCCTACCTTGGTGTCTTTCTTCTTTTTCAACTCTTCTTCTGAGGATAATTTCCTCTTCGTGCTGACATTTCCATTGGAAGTCCCTTTCTGTGATGAAGACGCAAAGAACCGCCGGATGTCCTGTGATCAAACACATTTGACTGAGATCAACTAATTGACCGTATTCAATGTTTTTGCACGAGTTGATCAGTTAAGCTAACGACTCCGCCGTTTTCGTAGCCAAGCTTCGAGTGGATTAACGAGACGAAAGGATCAATTAGTTTTTCTGCAAGGTTAGCATTTTGTAGCAGACTGCTTTTGGTTTCAGAAAAATGCAATAGCCACAAATACAACGTTACCATTATGAATAAGTCTCCCCGCAGCGTTTCAGGTTTGTTGTCAAGTGGAGAGAACCCGCGCAGCTTCTTGGCGCGAGTATTTCTCAGTTGTCGCACGAAGATGACGTCGTATATGTGTCACGGTTGGGTCCATCGTAATATCACATTGAACATGCAAAGTGCTGCAATAACAAGTGACTGACAGTTGTTTAAGGACATTTGCTTTACATACTGTGTGCTTGTAAAATTACAACTATAATTAAAAAAACTATAACAAGCTTTTGAAGATTAACTGACAATATAGAAAGCAGTTCGTTTACAAGTTGTACACTGGACCAAAGTAAGAAGCAGCTCTCAGCACTCAATTCTTTTCGCCTTCTCTCATCCAAATTGCTACAATCCGCTCAACCTTTTGAATTAATCTGTTTAAAGTGGGTTTTTTTTCAGATGGCTTGCCAAGTTGTTTGGAAGTATTGATTTGGATGTGCGAGAGATTTCTTTGGCTGTACCCATTGTAGCTTTATTGCCAGAATAAAGGAGGGAACCTTGCATTTGTACACAACACAGTTAAGATAGCATTGATTAAAACATGAAAGAAAAAAACAACACAGAAGATATTCTAACATAATATTCCAACTTTATTGGTCATAACAGAATAGATTTGGTGGATGTTTTAAGCACGTTTCTGATGTCTTAATCAGGGTGACTGACGTGTTGGCTCATCAGGTCCACTGTTGAAATTTCAGAAATTTTACAAACCAATGTCCACGTTTCATTCAAATGTACAATTTTTTATTTCCTGACCTTGGATGCAGATTCAGATTTTACTTATCTGAATCCACAACTGTTCCCTTGTCAGACACGTAAATGCCATCCAAGAACTTTCGGATATCCTTATTTTTCACTGTGGTGGCCTGCTGGATGAGAGCAGCTGGGAAAGGAAGAAGTGAGTGAATTAAAACATTGAAGAGCTTATCTAACAAGCATGTCCAGTCCCGGTCCTTGAAGGCCACTCTTCGGCCTGATTTAGACTTATTCTTCTTCTAACAGCTGATTTAAATGATCACAGGTCAGCAGTAGGAGCTAGTGAGATGTACTGCTTATGTTGGCTAAATAATGAATTATTCATAAATTACAATGTGTGCACACAGACTGTAAAAACATACCTGAATTTGACACCAACTCAATATCGTTGCCCTCCAGCACCAGCTCGTCCTTCTGGGCTGCCGACACCATACACATCACACCTGGGAGTAAAAAAACGAAACAAATTTGAACCAATTGGGCGTCATCAAACAAAAAGGAAAACCAGAAACTCAAACTGAGCTCAGACAAAATTTGAAGTTCCCAATTTCAGACCCTAAAAAGATGATTCTTCCTATTGACAGGCATCCTTTATATGATTTTACCAAATTAATAATCTAGCCCTACATATAAGACATTTCTTTCCCTGTTTGTGAGACTGGCAGTGCAGGCTACCCAGCGTTTCTTAAACACACAACCTATGATTATGTTTTGTTAGAAATGGTTGTGTGGATATTGTACAGAAATTAGGGCCTATTTCAAATTCACAAAACAGCACATAAAAGGACACAAAGATGGAAAGCAATGCGCAGAGATCTCAGTCAAAAAAGAAACGGCAACATTCAACCTATACTGACCTGTCCTCATTCTGACACGACGGATGTACTTCTCACCAAGGAAATTTCTGATCTCGACCAAAGATCCGTTGTCTTGCATGACAACATTGATGGGGAAGTGGGCATACACTGAACGCATTTTGTAACGGAATCCCTGCAGTGAGACAATGACAGATATTGGTAGATTGTCACAAAATCTGCCAAATTGCTGAGTGACACTTCGTTAAGGTTGAATTGTGATTATTGAAGATTTGTATGGTGGTGGTGGTGGTGAAACGTCAGCATTGTCAAATGTGAATGTATTCTTCTGCAGTCAGTCCCAAGAATTGGAAAGGTTGAGTGACAATCTTACCAGAGTGACTCCCTTGATCATGTTCTGGACATGACTGCAGATGGTGCGAACTGTTGCCAGCTCCTTTCGGTTCCCCCACCATTTTTCGACACGCAGCTGAAACAAGAGTAGTTAAGCAAATCAAAACAAGCGGCTTGCAGTAAAAAAACAACAACTCTGGGATCAAACAAATAAAGGCAATTTAAATCGCTTTTTAGTGGTGCTTCAGTAGAAAATCCATGGATTAATCTCTTAGAATCTTCAAATTTGTTTTAGAGAATGAAGCGTCTTTGATTAAAGTATATTTTATAATACATTAGTTTCCATTTTGCACTTTCCCACACCAGGAAATTAGTGAATTCTCATTCATTACAAAGTAATCCCTATGCATTAGTGGCCTGGT
This sequence comes from Syngnathus leptorhynchus, assembly GCF_054491065.1. NCBI lineage: Eukaryota > Metazoa > Chordata > Actinopteri > Syngnathiformes > Syngnathidae > Syngnathus > Syngnathus leptorhynchus. The sequence goes on along the minus strand of NC_141199.1, from coordinate 12,265,326 downwards.
TAGATTAACCTTTAAAAGTTATAATGCAATGAAAGTTTATCCTGTAGTTACAGCCAAAGTGCCCTAACATTCCGACTAGTCTAAACAGCCTGGTCTTCTATACCTTCCTTTTTTTCTTGCCCAGCATACGAAGCTCCAAGTTGATGTGATTGAACTCCCTGACGAGTTTGCCACGGGGGCCGGTGACAGTCACTTTCCGCCCCTTCAGCTTAAGATCGACTGCAACAAGATGCAAAACAATGAGGACAAGCCACCGAAAGACAAAACAACAGCCCGGCGTTTACTTTACCATTGTCGGGAATTTCGACCGTCTGGCTGCTGAGAATGGTCTTCATTCTATGGATTGGGATAGGAACGATCAGTTTAAGTTAGCATTTGTTGTGAGATTGCTTGCTTAATTTTAAGATAACGTTTATAGATACGCCAAACGCGAGCACATTTGATGCTGGCACAGATTTTTGACTTGTTTTGAAACGAAAGGTGCAAAGAGAGCAAGAGCCGCACAACTGCTAATATCGCCGTCGGCCTAGAACAGCTAAACCCGATCACGTATCAAACATCCATCTTTCACACTCAGACACAAAATAATACCCCCTGGGTAAAAAATATTAGTAACAGCGTAAATGCCGTTGAGGTAGAAGTAAAACTAATGTGACATTTCGCTTGATGGACTTTGATTGTACACGATGACTGAATTTTTGGGGTAATCTCACCTCGCTGGTAGTGGAGGAAAAAGAGCGAGGAAGTACGTCACCACGCTGTTGTAGCGTATGTGAGTGACGTCACCAGACGTAAGCAATGGATCGCAACAAACTGCTACTTTCCCATAAAACGTCCAACAGGACAAAAAACGACGAGAAAGATCTTGTTCTAAATTTTAATTTTGCCCTCATTGTATCATACGACAAAGTTAATGACGCTGAGATATTCGTTTATTGTGGGAATTCTATAATTGAAGTGATGGTCATCTTCCAGTGAAAAAAACACCACTCTTCTTTACATGCTTGAAACCCTCTTGGAAAAGAAATTTAAATAAAATAAAGTTTTTATCCGACCATCAATGTAGGCATAAAGGAGGAAAATGCGACTACAAAACTGAAAGTACATCTGCTCTTCTTCTGGAGCCGTTACTTGAACGCAACACCAGACCAGACTAATCGCTTGTCGATGTGATCGACACTGTCCAGGCCCGCAACTTGCTGGCTGTCATGGCGTTATTTAAGCGAAGCGTCGTTGTATTTGGCCGTTTCTCCGGTAATCGCCCATGGCTGGGAGCGACGAGTATCACACACGTCAGTACTTCATTTCAACACTGTCCAATGTTTTCATTTTGTCAACATTTTTGTTCCTTCGATCGTTCCATTGGTTAGGCGCAGTTCTTCTGATCCGAGTAGCAAGGGCAAAGTTTCGTTTTGACACTGTGCATCGCATTTGATTTATCATGAGTTATTGATTTCTTATAGGGCTATACGAGCGGCATATCATCTGCGACCAATTCCTCTCCGAGTCCGACTGACCGGAGCAAAGAGCGACTGATTGATAATGAAGGCCCCACGCTGCAGGACTTCATTTCAGGGGAACTATCCGATAAAGATCACTGGACAGAGTACAGAGGCAACTTGAAGAGGCAAAAAGGCGAGAGGTCAGTTTGTGTCTGACTCTCACAATTGACAAGTGCTTACATTTCATACTACAAAAAAAAAATATTATCCATTGCATTCAGCAAAGAAAGTTTTTCTTTCAACACTATAAGTCATTATTTTTTTGTAGGCTTCGGTTGCCTCCTTGGCTGAAGACAGAAATTCCTATTGGGAAGAACTACAACAAACTGAAAAACTCTCTGAGAGACCTCAATCTTCACACTGTAAGCCACACAAAGTATTTGTTGAGAAAGAACTGCACTATTTGTACATTAATCTGTCACATATATGCACAAATTCAAATTGTGAATTGGTTCTTTCCATCAGGTATGCGAGGAAGCCAGATGTCCAAACATCGGTGAATGCTGGGGAGGAGGAGAGTACTCGACAGCCACAGCCACCATCATGGTCATTTTATACATGCATTTTGGGTCCCATGTACACATTTTGATTTTTGAAAAGAATGCTCCGGAGTTAAAAATCATCCATGTATAATGAAAAATAATTCATCAGCTGTAATGGGCCAATCAGAAACTAAAGCAACAAAAAGCACACACATCAAACTAGAATACATTTCTTCACATTTGATGTGTGCACTGTTCTAGCACATAATCATTCCCCATTAAACTTCCATGATGAAATGTTTGCATTTTCAGGACCATTGTGATCTGTTATGTAATTTTTTTTTTTCTTTTTCTTATGATTAGCTGATGGGAGATACATGCACACGCGGGTGCCGCTTTTGTTCCGTCAAGACTGCTCGCCTGCCGCCGCCTCTGGACCCCCAAGAGCCCTATAACACCGCAAAGGCTATCGCAGCATGGGGGCTGGACTATGTGGTGCTCACATCTGTGGACAGAGATGGTAAGATGGACTCCTAAATTCCCCAAGGTGGAGGCTTATGAGTGTTATCAAATGAAGCAAATGGTTTTTCTGTCAGGGTTTGTTAAAAGTTGCAAAGATTTGTTTGAAAGTTTGAAAACCGTTTCAATGGTCGCAAAAAAATCTGTTTGATTATATAAATGATTTAAAAACGCAACATCTAAGAATTAGTCTTTCTCTTCATTATTAAAATCTCTTCATAATTTTTGTTGTTGTAGATATTGCAGACGGAGGCGCGGAACATTTTGCCAAGACTGTTTCTCACCTGAAGGAAAGGTAAACAGACTCCTTTAGGCTCCATCATCTTTCTCTTTCCTCAATTTTCAAACAGCCTAAACCGGGTCACCAACATGGTGCTTGCAGGCGCCAAGTACCTCCTAAAAATCACGAGGAATCATTGTTAAAAACATGACTAAAAGTATCATGCCATCAGCTATGGGAAGCTGAGTTATGCTCACATCATGCTAAAAAAAAAAAAAAAAAAAGTTCAATAGATGCAGATGGATTGTAACAGAAATATTAGTATCTTAAAACATGTTCCAAAGTATCCATGCTGTCTTCCAACATGTAGGAACTCTCAAATCCTGGTTGAATGTCTGACACCTGATTTTCGAGGTGACCTTGCGGCAGTTGAAAAGATCGCCCTGTCAGGTCTGGATGTGTACGCGCACAACGTGGAGACGGTCCGTGAGCTGCAAAGGTATCACACTTGTGCACATGCATGCCTTACGAGTGTTAATGTCATTTTTAAAACCTGTTTTCTACAGCTACTTAGTTATGGAAAATGAGCATTGTTTGTCATTTAGTGCCTGAAGAGATGCACAGTAAAATAGACGAGTGATAATGGCGGTCAAATTAAGAGAAAAGTAGATCTTGTTTTTTCATTCCTTGTCTTTACACAATTAAAAAAAAAAAACAAGAATGATCTTTTATATAAATTCACAGCAATAGGTATTTTTTTCTCCCCACATTCTTGACTCTTAACATAAATGCCCTTTTTTAATTTTCAAAAATTAAAAAAAAGACAAAATAAGAATGATCAATCAGAAATCACAACTTAAAAAAAACATACATTTTAAAAAGAGGGGGAAAAAAAAAACTTCAGGCTGCTCTGCAATCTTTTGTTGGTCGTTGAGCTGAGGTATGTTGCGGTTATGCGATATGCTGATGTTTGTCATGACATCTTGCACATTCATAGGTGTAGTCAGGGGGGAGGAGAAAAAAAAAAAAAAAGGCCAAAGAAACTGTAAAACTCGCCGAAAGCGATTATTTTCTCTGGAATGAGGTCTAGTGACTTTTCGTACATTTGCGTGACTGTAAAGGTGGAGCTTTTAAAGGGTAGAATTCCAAGACCTTTCACTACATATAAGAAAAACATCTCCTTGTATACCTTTGAGTTGTTTTCTCCCCCCCCTAATTCTAGACACGTACGAGATCCTAGAGCCAACTTCGACCAATCTCTTAGCGTTCTGAAACATGCTAAAAAGGCCAACCCAGCGCTCCTTACCAAGACATCCATCATGCTGGGATTGGGAGAAACTGACCAACAAATTCACAATACACTGGCAGGTACGTGGACAGGGAATGTGGCGTATTTCTCACCAGGTCGTAACTGTTTTGGTGATTTTTTGCAGAACTGCGCGAAGCAGCCGTGGATTGTCTGACACTGGGACAGTACATGCAACCCACTAAACGCCACCTAAAGGTTACGTGCAGTCCGGAACAACTCAAATGACTTTGGATTCATATTAATGATGACATTTGACCTGTGGCCTCAGGTGGATGAATACATCACTCCAGAGAAGTTTGCACACTGGGAGAAAGTTGGGAATGACATGGGCTTTGTTTACACTGCCAGTGGGCCGCTGGTTCGATCATCCTACAAAGCAGGTGAGAACCGAGGCTTGGAAGGTTATCAGTTATACATGACCTGGCCCACCTGTCTTGTTTTAAAAATCCAATACGGTCCAAGCAGCAAATTGGCCTCCCGGCTTGGTTGACCTCAACTGCTTTGTCTGTACTCTCGACAGGAGAGTTCTTCCTAAAGAATTTGCTGAAGAAGAAAAAGGCAGCAGCAGCTGTCACAAAGGCATCTCTGCAAACAGTCAAGCCACAGCCTAACTAGGAGCATCTATCAAGAAAGTTCTTGAGAAATGATTAAAGAGAAGGCAAGCAGGGACGGGCCAGCAGGTATCCAGACAAGCACCCGGGTGCCGACAGTCTGCATTCTTTGCACTTCAGGGGCCACTAATTGCATTCTTTGCACTAATTACATCCTGTCCCCATCCTTCAGGAGCACCTGATATTTTCTTTTTCAGCTATTTAAGCGGCACTTTGATACTTGTTGCCGCCATGGCTGCTGTTAGTTGGGTTATTGAATGACAATGCTTTGAAATATCAAAATTATTTATTGTACCTGATCACTGCTTGTCTTGGATTCAAAATCTGTAATAATTTGCACACAAGTGTCTCCTATTTCAAATGGATGTTTATAATATACAACTATCTTTGTACCTTGACTCCAGTTTCTCATGATTAAAACCTTTGAACACCAAAAGTGTGAGAAAAGTGATGTTATGTTTCCGATTCTTATTCTGATGAATTATTTCATTTTGAGACATTTTGGGAATTTAACAATCACCCGTTTGGAGGTTGACATTTTATTGCATTGGCCCTTGGAGTCACGGGTATAGCGGACACTTACAGCATTAGGATTTATAAAAAGTTAGAAATTGTCCTAAAAACAGTTGGACTGCGACTGTAAAAAAAAAAATTGCACTATGTCATGACATTCTTGATTTACATGTAAAACAGCTTGATAAATACTAGTGTATTCAATAAACCATGTGTGTGTTTGCAGAGGTTCAACCATTACATTGAGACTGAAAACTGAACTCGATCATCAGCCCATTACGGGCAGGCAAGAGTCGTAAGTCACGCGGCTGGTCTGGCTTGTTTCGATTGTAAGGCAGGATTTGACAAGAGTCCAATCAAAAAAAGTTGAGGGAGGAATGTGTTTACGTGCCAACAGCTTTAGATCTTGTTTTTTTTGGCAGGAGGCTCGCCGGAAGTGATGCGAGGACATACAGCAGAGGGGGTGTAGGGGATTCGTGTTGCCGTCACTTTTTTCCCTATGGTCTCAATCTGCGGTGAGGGAAAAACCATTTTTGCCGTAAGATTCAGTTCAAGTTACAGTGGGCACCTCACATTTTGCACCGTATTGTATCACGCCAATGTATTACCTGGAAGCCAATGTCCTGGAGGTGTGGGTGAAGGTGGTCCAGCAACCTGCGACCGTCGAATATAAAGGCTGGCTTCAGCATCTTTTTGTAAATCTTCTCATAATCCAGCTCCTGCGATGAAATGAAAGGGGTGACGAAACTCTTTCTTAAACTTTAGGCGGCAAGTAAAAAAAAAAGTGAATAATGACCTTAAACATGTCCCACTCGGTACAGATGACTAATGCATGCGCGCTCTGGCAAGCCTCGTAAGGGTCACTGGTCACAGTCACCAGCTCTGAAACTAAGTCAGCAATTTCGAGTTAGGTTTCAAAGGACGACACACGCTTTAATGGGAGGTACATTTTGTAGTGCAGATACCAAAGTCATGTGGGCACTCTACCTCTTTCTGGCTTGTCCTCTGAGATGCTGGGGTGAGACAGGTCCTGAATGATTTGCTCTTTCAGAACTTTGGGGTCATAGATGAACAGCTTTGCCCCTTCATCCATCAGATATTTGGAAATGTAGATACTGGATGACTCTCTGAAGAACCACAACAAAAAAAAATGCTCAAGGAAAGCTTGTACTCAGAAGGGTTACAGTGCGTTGAATTGCTTTTCTTGTTTATCTTGTCCATGCGATGATAATCTCATTCTTTGCTATCATTTCACCGTAGTTAGTTTCTTGATGTACTCATAATTCCCACGTAGATTTAGAGAATAAATGTCCACATTATAACGCTGCATTGGTTACACATAAGTGACCTCCAAGTTTCTTCTACTAACTGACTGATTTCAGGTTTTTCTTCTGTTAAAGCCTTTTTACACGACAAGAAAAACAAAAAATGGCGGTTGATTGTATTGCAGACAATAGAATTCCACCACCATCAATTAACTAATTATTTAATGAAGTAATTACAATTAAATAACTACTTCACAAATGTGATCATTAACTATCCTATATTACCTACGAGGTAGAAAGAACAAGTTTTTTTCCCCACAGTCAGACGCATAATGGAAGGTTTATGATTAACGTGAGAATGTTTACAAGGGCGTAGGTAGAGAACCAACCTTGTGTCGCCTGTGTCTTTTTTGAAAGAGAAGCCGAGCAGAGCGATTTTTTTGCCTGACACCGTGTTGAAGAGGCAGTCAATGATTCTGCAGGCAAAGCGCCGCCTTTGGTATTCATTCATATCTATCACCTGCGCAACAAGAAGAGGAAAACTTCCAAGATTCATATCCAGTACACAGTTGGAAGCTTTGCTGTCCTCACCTGTTGCCAATAGGAGGCCACCTCAGGCAGGTTGAGGGCCTCACACAGATAAACCAGATTGAGCACATCCTTCTGGAAACAGCTTCCACCAAAACCTGGAAAAGGGAGACAAAATGTAGAAAAGCTTTACAATTGAAACAGAGCATGGAACAAGCTCACATTAGTTTTTAAATTGGGAAAAACGTTTGAAATTTGAAGAACGTCAAAGTCAGCAGGCGTCATAGAACCCAGAAGAGATTGCAAGAGACCTTGGAGCTGGTGTGTCACTCAAGTTTTATTACAGGGCATATTTTAATTGTGCTTTTCCTCGGAAGGCGTTTGTGATTGTGAAACCATAAACGGTCAATGTCTAGAAACAACAAATTGATGGGTAATTAGTTTTGAAAGCAGAAGTCAAGGAAAATAGTTTGCTCAGCTATTGTTCAATTTGTTTTAAAGAGTGGCTTGGGAACAAGAACAACTAAAAAAAAAAATACTAGCATAATCAAAACGCTATTAAATTCAAAGACAAACTGAAATTTTGGTACAGAACAGGAAATAAGACACACACATGTTTTACAGCAAATCACGTGGCAGGCACATTCCACGACAGGTGCCAACATACCATTTCTGTTTTTGTTCCTCCATTAGAAACAATGGAACTTGAATTACCAGTCATTTCCAAACGGCGATCATGAAACCTGTATCATTTTATGTCATACTTAAACAACTTTAAGGGAAATACATCCGTTGAAACGCACGTAACCTTACTGGTGAATGAGGCGTGCGTGGTGTTGCAACACAACAATGAAGAAGTTAACCAGAGAACTTTCAAATGTTCAACAGTAAAAGCACTTCTTTGATGAGTGAAAAATTGGTAAGCTAACAAGCAGGTGAGACCTTTAAATGCGTACATCTTCACTGTCTCACGCGTCTAATGGCTGCCAACTCCTGCTTGGCTCCGACAAGCACGGCAATTAAGCAGCAAGTCACACAATAGATTTTAATAATTGACTGAGCTGTCACTTATTTTTGTCAACTATGCTACCTGCACATATGAAGGTGGAGATTTTAAAGACAGAATTTTGCAGGGTCATTATTTACAAGACCTTTATCTCCCACAATGCAAATCTTTCCTACAACAATAACGACCCCCTAACCCGGTTGCCTCGGCCAACTAGGATAGACAGATGGGTGCTCGCTGAGTTTATTGTAACGAGACTTATTTGATTTTACTAGCTCACTTGCTCTCTTACATTCTTTCTTTTTCAGCCTGGGAGAAAACATGGCGGAGCATTTACCTTAAAGGGGAAGTCAACCGAAAAGTTTTCTTTACCATATTGTGTTTTATGCGCCCCGGCCAGTCTAAACACAGCAATCTGTTTGTGGAATAGCAATGTATTTGGACCGGTGGGGCTGAATAGAAAATATTTAAAAAGAACATTTGGGGCTTGACTTCCTCTTTAACAAGGGCAAAACATCGAATGGCTTCCCTTAGCACCAATACCCAGAACAGTGTCACCGCGTTGGAATTAATACAAACAGTTGTCTATAAAATGCCAGGAGTGTGTCAAGTTACCAATTGGTAGTCAAATATGTGCTTTTAATTGAAGGCAACAGTTTGTAGTGCTTTCAGGCTGTTAGCACAGCTTAATGTTCCTGTTAATTGTGCAACTGATCGATCCTCTTTGTACTGATATAGTTAATTGACACTGATTAGACTTTCTTGCTATTGACAAAGGTTATATATAGATTTTAAAGATTACTGAACAAAAATATGTACAGTCGTTGAAACAGCCCATTATTGTAGTTCATCTGACCCAGCATTTGGGCACAATATACAGCCATGGAAAAAAAAAAAAAAAAAGACACCACCCTTGTTTCTCCAGTTCCCTGTTCATCTTAAATGCTCCATACACCAAAAGATACTTGATATTTGTTTGGAGAAAATAGCTTGAAAAAAAGTTCATGGAATTTGAATTTAAGAGCTGATGGTTCTTGACAAAAAACAAAAGCACTTCACAAATTCTTACATAAGTAGCCGTGGGCCTTTGGTATTGAACTGCCAAAAAAAGTCAATCAGTTTTATTTTCTGTCATTTAATACATTTAGTGGCGCTAGACATTAAAATGAACAAGAAATTGAAGAAAATTCAGTGGCCTCTTTTCCCCCCCCCATCGCTGTATAACACAGATTTGATCAAACATTTGGGTAAAATATTTAACTCACCAGTTGAGTTAAAATCAACTAATCCATCCTGCTGGGTCATATTAACTACTACCAAGCCGTTTGGGTTAAAAAACTAAAACATTTTTGACCCAACCCTTTTCTATTTGTACTTACCTGATTCTGACTTGTCTGGTGTGGTGTCGAGTTGAACGTCATAGCCGAAATTAGTGGCTGCACATGAACGTCGAATCGATCGTTTTTAAAGGTGGCAACCTCCTTTGATTTTAATGACGCGTTTCAGTAAACAACGAAGCTGACGCACAATTTTCAAACAGCTCAACTCTTGGCTGTGTCACGTCACTGCGATATTTGAAATACTTTCCATGTTTAACACATCTGACCTTTAGTGCCAGGGTGTTCAAACCCCGTCCTGCATGTTTTCCATGTCTCCCCCGTCCAACACACCCGATTGAAATGATCCGGATTGTTATCAGGCCCCTGTCGTGCTTGCGAATGATCTGATCGTTTCAATCAAGTGTGTTGGATGATCGAGATGTGTAAAACAGGCAGCACAGTGGCACTCGGGGACCGGATGTGGACTTACCTGCTTTAGCCAAAATATTAATACATTTATAATGGTTGCTTTAAAAAGGTTCATAGCGCTGCCTCTCTTACCCACGCTGGCTTTGAGAAACTTGCTCCCTATTCTCTGGTCCATGCCAATGGCCGTGGCGACCTCCTCCACGTCGGCCCCGGTGGCCTCGCACAATGCACTGATACTGTTAATGCTGCTGATTCGCTGCGCCAGGAATGCATTGGCTGCCTGCATGGACGAAATGATATGAAATTGAGACAAAAACGCAAATATACCACGACCAAGTCAGACATTCTTACCACCTCACCACCGTGCTATCTCACTTTAACTCTATTCTTATTCATTTACAATTATCATTAGCCCTGGACTCACCAGTTTGGACAGCTCTGACGACCAAGTGTTGGTGGTGATGATTCTGGCCTTGGGCACCCAGTGTTCATACACGGCACATAATGCTCTGATAGCCCTTTGACCCTCCGCTGTCTCATCTCCACCAATCAGAACGCGGTCGGGCTCCTTCAGATTTTTCACTGCCGTTCCCTCCGCAAGAAACTCCGGGTTGGACAGCACCTGAAGCAGAGGAGCAGTGTGAAAAGGTAGGAGAGCAGAACACAGACTTTCATTTTGAATGTTAGTCATAATACACACATGTAGGTTGAGGCTGGGCTTGGTGTTGGCGTCGAAGATCTGTCGAATACTCTCAGCAGCTCGTACAGGGACAGTACTCTTTTCTGTGACAATCTTGTAGCCATCAGACACCTGAACAATCCTCCTAGCGCAAGCTTCAATGAACTTGAGGTCTGCGGCACGGCCCTTCCCCATGCCGTAGGTCTTGGTGGGTGTGTTTACCTACAATGTCATTCTTTTTAGTTTGAAGTGAAGTGGAGAGGCTGAGATTTATTTGCGTGTGGGTGTGTGCGAGCGTGACTGGAAAACTCACAGAGATAAAAACAAGGTCCGCGTCCTTGATGGCTGAGTCAATGTCTGTGGAAAAAAATAAGTTCCTCCCCCTGCATGATTCGACCACATCTTTGAGGCCAGGCTGTGGGGAGAGAACAATTTGGTGAATGAGGCGTCACAACCCCGCGCTCGTCACGATGATGTAAGAGAAACGAACCATCTGGAAGTGTTTCACCCCCCCACCCTCGGTGTTGCAATATTCTGGTCACCAATGGTTACATGTCGTCGATTGCTCAACTGAAGCCCCTCTAAAAATTCTGTCCTATTCACTATTTCTGACCACACCCAGCAACCACGATGTTTCAAATCGGGCAAGGCAATAAAGGAAGCTTGGCGTGCAGTCTCTTATCAGTAGGTGACCTGTATGCCACTCAACTGAATGACTAAACACACCTCACCAGGCGGCTTATTGTATAGCTCTTGATGCCACAAGACACAAACCCAACACTCTAAAAGTGGGCGAATTTGGAGTTCAAATCACATTTCTAACCAAATCTGGAAGTCCAAAGCCTCATCATATGAGAATAACACAGTGAGCCTCGAAACCCCGGTGCATTTTTATCTGATTAATGTCACTGTAGTATTAGGTTGGAGTTAACTCGGCTTTGTTACTTGCTGTCTGTCTTTTTATCACCATGGAATAGTGAGGAACATTTTTTCGAATCCTTTGTATGGCACATGAGAAGAAATTGACAATATAATAGAGGATTTATTTCCTTATTTTGAAGAATGGGAGTAAAACCTATGTCAAAAATATTTTACTAACGTGGCTTTTCACATATTGGAAATGTGTTTATATAAAATGTGCTGTAATTTCTAAACCATTCACCTGATTTGGATGTAACTACCCTCAAATGAAAGCTGGGAGTCTCTACTTAACGCACATATTGAATGTTTCATTTGTAGAGAGCTGGAATGCTACGTTTTTTTTTCACCCATGCACGAGTTACACAGCACTATGAAATGAAATAAAGTTGACACCATACCTCATATATGGGAAGCGTGTTTGAGTTCCAGGCTTTGATTCGGGACTCGTTGACATCAACGACAGTCACGATGATCTCTGGACACATTTGTGCAATCACACTGCATGTTGGGCCTCCCACATAGCCAGCACCGATGCAACAGATTCTCTTTATTTGGAACATCTGCATATGGGTAGGGGGTGTCATTGGGACAAAGGGTTATCATTTCATTTCCAGCATCCAATGATGGTATAATTAATATTGTGACACACAGTAGACGCAATACTACTGCTGCTACTGTGTGAGGGCTTTCGATTTTGTTCTATGTTGTATCTATTTTTATAATCAGCAAAGTCACATTTTATAATCACTTTAACATGTCATTGAGGAAACTTAGACGACTTGTAATGACTTGACTGAAAAGAAATTTAATGGTGACTTGACTTGTCTTGACTTGAGACTTAGTGCTTGCACCAAAATCCCAGCACCAGTTCCAGTCGAACCGTGATAGCCAGTTCAGATAGATAAAGAGCCTTTCATTCCACTTCAACGCTCCGCTCACACACGCTCATACACCTTCCTGCAATACAAACCGCTAGTCAAGTACCACAGATTAGCAACACATCACCCGGGCCGGTTCATAGTAACATGTCCAGTCAATGATAAATCTGAGGTGAATAACCAGTTATCTTTCTTAACGCAAGTTTAATTTCACCCTCTGCCAACACGACACCCAACTTCAGGAAATTCTTTAGCTTCTCTTCTACAAAGTGTCTCAAAGATGCACTGGACAAATTGAAAACGATTCACCCAAGGAACACTCATTCATTAAAAGAGGAGTAATCATTTGGGTAACCTTCGAACGATAATCTTACCTTCGAAAGGGTTGTGAACTAGTCGACCGCTTCAATCCTTGTTTCCACTGATGAGAAGCGGCTCTGTCAGCGTAGTAACATTCAATGTGACGTATATTGACTCACGTAGGCACGCAAGCTTCCTGTTTGTGGATTTTCAGCGTAAAAGCATAATCCTTTTGAGACGTCATCGGGGCCACTTTGAAAATAAAAAAAACTATACGATAGATACAGTAATCAAACATATCGCTCATTAATAACTGGCATAATGGAAACAAAAATTAAAAGAAGCCAAGAGCAAAAGTACTGGCAAAAGAACTGGCAAGTAGAACAGGTATGTTTGGATTTTTTAAAGCTTGATCTTAATCATTAATAATTTTAATTATGGGTTTGTTCAGATATGAACTCTGAGAAAGTCACACCCTGTTAATGCCTCTTATCCATGATATGTTTTATGTACATGTAATAAAGTACATTTTCTGCATTTAGTAATATTTATAAATTAAGGGCTAGGTTCAGCAACAGGTGGATTGTTTTTTCCTCAAACAGTACAACACATGGCAGAATCCAATTGAAGTACTTATTCATTCAAGTGTATGAGGCACCCTGGGATTGCCACGATTTTGAGGAAATAAAGTAGTGTGACTGTATTAAAACATAAAGTGAGTCATCCATTCCAATGCTTGTCCTATTTTGCTCACATCATGTACAGAAATCCAACTTAATATAAAGTATTAAAAGTATAATCATGTTCTTTTTTTTTGTGAGTTTAAGAAGCATTTGCTTTTTAGTTCAATTTGTGTGCTATCTATATCTCCTTGTGTACAATTCCACCTCAAATGTTTCACACATGGTTTTAATTTGCCTCCCCTCCATCCCTTGTGTATAAAACGTAACATTTCCTTTCCCGTGATGAATGACGTTTTTACACTCATAATTTGCCTCGCCCTTTGTGTCACAACGTTCAGACAGTTCTACTGAGCCAGACTTTTTTGCTCCACCCTGTGTGGATTTCTCAAGTTGTGTCTGAATTTCATGTGTACTACCATACTTGGCCTGACATTTCTACTCATGCCAACGATGAAGCATAGCAACTAGTTTTGGAGTTAATTGTATGAAGCAAAATAGTTTAATTCTGAGTTTGCTACTTAGTCAATTTCAAATAGCTCAACTCATCTTGCTGCTGCTTTTGTAACCCAGCCTAACGTTCTTTAGGTCAACATCTTTTGACACCTCTCTTTAGTCTTGCAGATGGTAGTACATTGATGAGAAAAGTTAGGAATTGATTTGTGGAGCAAGTCATGGTAATTGGTTGACATTGGCGCAAAGCTTGTGTATCATGGTCACTGGCCTAACTGTGGAAGCTAAAACTCAGCTTACAAAAGCAAACTCCTACCCTCATTTCACTTCCTATGATTCAGTACAGAGAACAGTTTTGAAGATCAAAGTCTGTTTTTATTGTCAATTCCTTCACTTGTACCAGACATACAAAGGAATGGGAGGAAAATAAACAGTTTGTTGTTTATACAAGATGGTCAAGTCATTGTACCCCGCTGTCCTAAACTGAGACATGTTATTCATGTCAATTTCTTACGCCTAACCCACTCCAGCTGTTGAACTGCTGCGTTCCGATTTCTCGGCGGAAGATCCGTAACGGCAATTTATACCCGCTGCGAACGGCGGCTACGTTGCGTCTTTGGAAAAGTATCCGCCCGTGAGACCGCGAGATCACGGGGGTTTATGCTGAAGAGTTGAGTTGACACGATAACAATGGAGTAAAAGAGAGCTATTTGTAAACAATCGCCATCCTTTCGCTCACATTGGCACGTTTTTGGGACGTAATTTTCGGGACTTTGGCTCTTCTGCCATGGATAAGTTATTTTGTTGGATGTTTAATTTATTTCAGGCTCGTCTTTCGCCATTCAAATGTCCGATTTATGCCAATCTTTGAAATGGAAATGGAAGGTCTGTAGGTTGTAGATATGTGGTGTTCTCATAAATGACATAAATCAATAATTAAAAGACCGCAACGCAGCCGTTCAGCACCCGGTGTGAATAAGGCTCTACGCTTTGGGAAAGAGAATAAACAAACATGAAATGGCAAAAATTCAAACTACAAAACCAACCAGCACGTTCCTTACTGTTATATGATGCCACTCGAATTCAATTCTGTAATCCATTACTTTCCATTCTTCTACATTTTCAAATCAAGCGCCCTCACATGCATCCTTCACCAGTTTTCCGTGGCCTATTCCAGCTTCACTCTCGGACTTGCCGCCTTCCACTCACAGCGTATTTCCATGAAACATTCCGTGTTTCAAATTTCGTTGAGTTATTTGCGAAATTGAATGGTTTTATTGGGAGGACTCCATGGTGGGGGCGGACTGTCTCGAAGTATCACTTGGATTCGCCTTTCTTCTCTCTGTCGCTTTTGTTGCATATCCTTCTTTGCCTGTTTTGGAATTGAAAATGAAATAGAAGATAGGATAAGTCTAGCAATTAAGAAACTGTACTTACCAGCCACTGTTCAAACGTCTCTATGGCCATTTTATCCTTCTCCTCTTGGATATATTGATGCTCCTCTGCTTTATTTCTGCTCTCCAGGCGTTCTGTCGAGACTCTTTTGGACAGGGTATCGCTCTTCTTTTCGTACCTGGGGAAATAAATGATCACATGGTTGACAAGTTAATGATGTGGCTTGCTTCAACTAGTAGGTACATATCAAGGGCAATGCTTTGGACTTACCAGTTAGAAAAAGCAGATTTGCTGTCTTTCTTTCGTTCTTCCTCCTCCTTCTGTTTCTTCAGTGCAAGTTTCCTTTCAGTGGCTCTTTGTTGTTGATACTTTTCTCTGAGTAATTCGTCATGCTCGCGCTTCCATTGATAAAATACCTGCCATGGCATAATTTGGATAATCATTGAGAAGCACAAAGCTAATTTTCAATCATCTGATGAACTTGCTTTCCAAAACTTGGGAGCTTGCTGCCTGTTTGCTGCCTTTACTTTTGTTTTTAGTGAAAGTCACGCTCTATTGTAGTGATTCTTAAACATTGGTACCTGTTCGGCTGCTTTTCTTTTTTCCTGAACCTCTTCCACCGCTCTTTGTTCTTTGCTCATCTTATGTTTGTCTTTCTTCGTTTTTGCTTTGAGCAGCTCATTTTTCTTTGCTTTCCAAGCCTCATATGAAGCGGCGGCATCTTTCTTCTTTTCTTCTTCTTTCTGTTTGGTTTGGGGCAACAAAGTCAGCCGTGTGTATCAAATGAAAACATTGACTACGATTTGGTTTTACCGTCGTTTGGAAGGGATGCTCCACTGTGCTGAGAGGCTCTTATCTTCTCAGCTGCTCACCTTTTTGTTTTGCTCTTGCAGAAGCTTCTCTTTGTTTAAGTTCTCAGAGGACTTTTCCTTTTTCTTTCTGAGCCATTCCTTGGGGGAGTACAAAAAATATTTTACATGACTGGCATGAAATATTCAGATACTTTCTTCTGAAACTAATACAAATGTAATGTGCACCAGGTACCTTTTGAAGGCAAGACCCATGTCATTGTCCCACTGACCTGGTAAACAGTAGCCCTGAGGTAATCGGCACCTTGTGGTTGACAATCTTGCAAAATCTTACTATCCAGAATTTTGAGAGTTCCCAGATATTTTGATTCGACCTTCTTGCTGTGTGCAGTGCTGGGTCTCTGAGACTGAGAACTAGATGCTCTGAATGACAGGAAACAAAAGACAGTGAAGTCACAAAACTTTTTTCCCCATACAAATATAAAGGCAAACAGTAGGTCAGGTAACATTACTGACCTAATATCAGATTTGTTTTGAGTGACCTGAGCAATGGCGTGATCTCCCGACTCTGCCTGCTTAAGAAAGAGTAACCTTCTTAATAAGAAAATAAAAACATGTATCTAGCAGGATCCTCACAAAAGAAACCACATCTTACATTAGCCTCTGCCAGCTCTTGTCCTTTGGTGTCACCTACAGTGACGTCATCTAAAAACAATAGAAAGAGAAATACAAATCATGCTGCCTAATACATAATAAATGAATAATTTGGTGATGTTTGACTGCTCACTTGAAACGCATGAATCAGCACAGCATCCATCTGTCAACTAACAAGGACAACACACATGACAAGGTATTTTTGAATAACATACATACTTGTTTCTCTGTTAATATGTTATATTCATTAATCAATGTTTATCAGCAATGACCATTTTGATGTTAAACAATGATGACTGTTCGATGACGATAGAGGATAGCTAACATTGTGTAAGATATGAAATGACGCACTTGGGGACTGCGGCTCCTTGTTGGCATCCTCTCAGATGAGATGTTAGTGATGTTGCATATATTGGCAGCGAGGGGACCTGATGGAGAATTTTCGTTTTTCTCTGTCACACGGATGTTCAATCCCGTAGTCCTTTGTCTCGGTTTGGGTTTGGGAATCTCCTGCTTGATATCTACATATGTAAGCATAAGAGGAACCGGTGAGCTTGTGCGTATTTAATTGTAAAGTATTTGTTCTAAAATGTAGTAAACTCACCAGCAGTCGGCACACATTTAAGGTCAGGGTCCAATGAAGACCGGAAGCTTTCATTACAAAATGTCTGTCTACTCGTATCTGCTCTACTATCAAGCCTAATAGGCGTTGGAGATGTACTGCTGTGCAAGGGTAAAGGCAAGTCTGGAGGAACATCATCTGACTGGGATGATAGTAATGTACTGGAGTTATCCTGTATGTCATCTTCATTCGATAACTGACATCTGGTTGTAACCTCATGTTCACTTGGGGGTGCAAACGTATCTGCATCAAAAGAAATCCTTTTTAGAGATTTCAAGAAGGAACTCTTTTTTGTCCCTTGTGTTTCATCCTCATCATCATCAGAGAAGTCAAAGTCGTTGATTCTGCTTTTCGTCTTGCTGGCTTTGAATGCATCAGACCTGTTTTTTCTTGTTTTAAGGAGGGTGTCCAAAAAATCTGCGGCAAACAAGAACATTTCAAATTGATTGTTTTGTTTAATCATCTGTTATAACCGTTTCAACAATGGAATGATATCAATACATGCAATAAACAGACTATGGTGTGCTTAGGAGCCCGTTTTGGCAGTGTTGTTGCATGCTTTCATTAATCTGACATAGTGAGGACTTACAATTTAAATCCTGTGTAGTTCGTAAAACTTAAATGTTAATTGTTTTATTCATTAGGTCTTACCGTCGCCAGCCTCATCCAAATCTTCAGAATACAAAAATTGTGTGTTTTTTCGAGCTCGAACTGCGAGAGCAGATTCGAGTTCATCCTGCAGACACAGCAAGTCTGTTAAATCGCCCGAATCGATTATTCATACGAGGTAATCAAAGAATACTGCAACCTTTACCTGGAACGTTGTTCTCTTTGTTGTTTTGGGACTTTGCGAGTAAGCAAGAGTCTCGAATGCTTCAGTCGTCATGTCTGAAACTATAAGCAGGCTTAATAGCTAGGATTTAGCATGTTCGCTACTTTGGCTAAAAGCAACAAGTAGTCACAGAGTTGCTGATTTAAATGATCACCATTATCACTATGTATAGTCGTTTCTGCCTAATTTTGTTGTTTTGAGTTGATTAAAGGTAACGCTGCCACAATCCTAAACCCACGATGGAAATGCCCTTTTTGTTGACGGTAACCTAGGGGACACTGTTTCCGGTTTCCAGGTGCGCATGCGCGTTACATTCTCAGTAATAGTACTTGTGACGGGTTTAATGGCGTTACGTGTATTTGACAGTGACGGTCCAATGAAAGATATTTTTCACGCGCAGTTTAATAGTGAACTACTAGTACTAAGGTCACTGTGCGGACATACTGCAAACCCGGATTAAATTATAAAATAACATTTTGCATGGATTAAATTATAAAATAACACCATTTTGCATGATCATTTGATCTGAGATATTCTTATTGCAACCATGGCGGCAGTGGAGCCTATGACCACCACCCTGGAGTGTGTGGACCAGTATATGCAACATGAAACTGTAAAAAATAAAGTATCGGGATCTGATTTATAGTAATCTTAGCTAAATAAATTGACTCTGATGACGTTTGTGGACAGAAATTCTGTAATTGCCATTGTCACACAATGAACAATTTGAAACAAAAACATTATAGCAATGTGTAGTTAGTAATATTGACAATTGGATATTACCTGTGAATTTTTCATCGAGATGTAAAAAATGTACCCTATATAATCAGAAGATACTGTCAATGTTAAAAAAAAATTACAAGGACAAATTAACTAGAACTTCAAGATAAATCAGCACGACAATCCAATCCATCTGGTCTTGCTTCAGGTCTTATTTTCAATAAGCGACAGTTGTGATTTATTTTGGTATTGAGCATTACACAATTAAGTCTGTGTGTATGTGTAATACACTCATCACTTATTTTTGTTTTCAAACATTGTGCCATTGTGGTCTTAGAAAACAATGAGAGGTCAAAAAGATTTTACTTGTAGTGGGTGAAATTCTAGCACCTCCAAAAACCTGGACTGACCTGTCGTATAGATTGGTGGAAAAAAACATACTTTTAGCCTGAGGCCAGCGATTATAATCCAAAACACGATGGAATAGGCATGGTATCTTTTAATGTAAAGTGACATGGAGCAGGTGTTCATCTGCGCCACAGGAACACACTTGGGGATGTGTCACTCCAGTTGAGCACTGGCAGATGGTTTCCTTCTCCTAATCAACAGGTGGCGCTGGTGGTTCTCTTCCACCTCTCTGGAAATCAACAACTGGAGTGAATGTACTTGTTTTTAATTAAATTGAAATTAAATGAAATTGAATTAGATAGACTTAAAACGAGGATATGAGTACAACTTACATTGTGGGGTTCGGTGGGTTTTTCTAGGGAGGGAAATCTTCGTAAAGTAGAAGGGCGTAGCATGAAGAGGACTAAGGCCAGGACCATCCATCCCATCACCATCATGGGGAAGGTAAACTCTTCCCCACCACTGAGTGACCCTCCATTCGGCCCTGGCACTAGACACAAACACACAATGCTGCTCTGGTGCTATTCTATACTCCAACAATGAAATAGGCCTGCATGAAGAGGTCATACGCACATTCCAAAGGACACTCCGTGTCTGTGCAGTAGGACTGGGAATCTCTGAGCTGGAAGAGAAACAGTGTATCGAATAAACCATTAACAACTGCTTACTAAAATTACTTTGTGTGTAATTTACAAACCGCATTGCTCATATGTTACAAAACCATGGCCTATTTTATTTTGCCATGATCTCTGAGCAAAAAAAAAAGCAAAACACTAAACACAATTTATTCTACAGACGCAAACAGAGACAAGTGTCAATGTTTTGGAAGTTAAGTTTTTTTTACAGATATATTCTCTCTAGCAGTATTTTCCAGATTTTTTTTTAAACTTTTGCATTAATATTAGTGGTTAACTCATTTTTACAATGTTAAAATGTTAATATTTCCTCTTGAAAGGTCCCTCTGTATCTTCTATTTGGACAACACCCTTCAACAAGCGCTAAAAATAGCATCGGAGTGTTTTCAATCCAGCTGTATCTTACCGTACAAGTTACACCTGTACTGGCAGAGTTTCCCGGAAACTGACACTGTTAGTTCCATTTTCAATATACCTTGTAGACATGTTTTGAAAACCAGCCTCAATCACTATACCATTTTTAAAAACCATTTTTGCATACAATGTAAAATCTACATTGGATCGCAGTTCTCATGGTAATCATTGAGCAGGAACCAGGATGTTTGCTCTGTGTGACTTCGGATCATTCCATTTGTTTGTCCTTTTTTGATGATTCCATTTGGCAATTCTTTTTATTTTCTTCTTTATATATCAGAAATACTTTCCTGTTTTGTAAACCCTATCTTTATCCTAATGTGCCACATCCAGATCCAACACTTACCAGATTGAGGAGGCGCGCCATTGCGTGCTCAGTGCTGCAGATGCATTCACAAGGGTCAAAGCCCCCTTCTGCCATGTCTTTTAAGATGACCTGAAAAGATGTGACCTGAAAAGAAACAAAGCAGAAATATTCCAAACTGAACAAAATCGCTGCTGTAAGTGGAAACCCAAAACTCCCTCGAGTCAGCGCAGTGCACTCACCTACATACAGGCAAAAAAAAAAAAAAAAAAGATTGGGGGAGGAGACTTGTTAAAACCAACTTGGCCTCGTTGGCATACCGTATACTTGTCTTTAATTATTACTTTTCAGTCAATTATCACAATGTTTCATTCTACACTTTTTATTCAGTGTGGTCTTAATTAACAAACAGGAACCCATTTGAGGTATGACATGAATCATTGTCTTTTTTATTTTATTCTATTTTTTTAAACGTGTCTTTGTAATAAGGCCCCAGGTAAAAACAGAAAACGCCCAAGAGTCTCTTTAGCATTTGTACCATAGCTCATAAAATTACATCACTACACGCTGATGCTTAGATGTTTGGAAGCTTTATTTTTAGTCAGATGGCTGCACAATCAAATACATTACACTATGTTTCTGTTGTTGTCAACTCTTTGCTAAGAGTACAACAAAATATCTATAACAAAAACCAACGCCATTCAACTTTTAATGTACGTACTGTCACTTGACTTATAGCAGCTCACAGCAAAAAGTATGATCCCATTCAAAAGTCATCATACAAAATAAAATATCTTCCGAGATCATTTGGATAAAAGAAAAACATGCGCGAGAGATGCACACGTTTAGCTGAACGCAACATACTTGCACAACTTTTTGATTGTTCCATCTTAGGGCGTTTAAGAAAAAGGCACAAAAGAAACCCGCAAAAGGGGGGAATATACTAATTTTCATCAGGATTGACCAAGACGAGAGGAGAAAAAAAATAGTCTGTTTTCATGTCAGACAGTGAGTGGGTAATACGTGTCTTTTTAAGTAAGGCTATTGGTAAACTTCTCATTTTCAACTCCATCAATCATTGAGCAATCTATCCAGTTTTTAATGTCGGATATTATTAAGCAGGTACATGTGTTCTTAAAACATCTAGCGAGTGGATCGATCGTTTGTTTTAAAGTGACGTAAGGTTCATCAAAGAGATGCTACGGTGGAAACAACTCAGGAAAGAGTTATACTTGGTACTATTCAAATTTAAGGTAATTCGAGAATGCATTAAATACTCAAATAATTAGTGTACCGTTAATTTTCCAATGATCTAGCATCTTAGTAGACGAAGCAAACTGGTCAATCCCTATCAAAAAGAGGACCTTTAAAATAATGGAAATAAAATCGGATGCAGGATTGAAGAAAACTGAGGCATAACTTACTTTGCTATGAATAAGACCACGATGAACACTAAAGTGTTGTGAGGAGCTTCCACGTTTACCGATGGCTTCTGGAGGATGCACAACCAAGTGATGAAGCGGCTCGATGTGTCACAGCTGCAATGTTTGTGTTGCAGCACGTGAGCAAAGTTACCATTCTTTACGACGTACATCCGGGAATTGAGGGGGCGGAACGAAAAGCGAAGATTAAAAACAAAAGCATGTCATTGGTCAACGCCCTTGACAAACAACTTTCGTCCAATCATAGTGTAGCACGAGTGTGCACAATAGTAAACAAATATGTATTAGGCAAACAATACTGTAATCCTATCAGAAGACAATCTTCCATATTCTAATCCGCTGTAATATTTAACATTTTGCACGATCGAATGAAAATCAAATGTGGCTCAGCGATGTTTTTTTTTTTTTTTAGCAAAAGTCATTCAGTTTATTTGACAAATGCAACAATGTGTATAGAATACAAGTGGGGGTCAGGTTGAGGTCAATTACACAATCGCCTGAGAGCTGTTTCGTACTAGATTATTAGCGAGGTGAGAAATAAAGAGCATGACAATTACAAAGGATGAAACCACACCAATGAACATGGGTGGTGAGGCAAACTGTGGCAGGCAGCCTGGCAGGATTTTTTTCCATTTCGGGTGCTAGATTTGCCACTGCTTCTAAATACCTGCAGGATGTCTGTGTAGAAAAGTGTGAGAACATTTCAGGTCTGACTTTTACAGGTGAGAGATTTGCCATCAAATTCTGCGGTGTAATAAGCACCATAAACGTGAGGGTATTCAGGCTGTGGTGAATCTTCCTCAGGAGAAGTGCCTGGACAAATAACTGACAAAAAAGGTACAAACTACATTTAATTGTAAAACAGGAGAAAAACTTAAAAGATGTATGTACCATTTATGCACTCCAGAGCTTGGCGTAGCTGGTCAGACTACATAATTGTCATTGCATTTAGAACATCAGAAACAGATGTCCCTTAGAACAATGGAACATCCAAGCTTATCTGACATTCAAAGGAATGTGGTTATTATTATTGGTTCTTTCATGTTTAGTTTGAGTTAACTTGGTAATAAACAACTTCAATTTTTTTTTTTTATACAATCGGCCACACTGCTCCTCTTACCATTTAGCGTTCAAATCAAATCTTCACCCTCAAGCCACAGCTCGTACCTCAAAAGTCACTCATAAGTTGTGGTACCACTTACATAGAATATTGAGGAAGAGTCACATAAGATGATTTTTTTTTTTACCAGGGAATTTAATAAGCAATACTCATACCAGATTAAAATTTCTGTAAAATGTCAGATTTTTTTTTCTGAAAAATGTGTCCACAAAAGAAGCGCAGCGTGACAAAACAAACAAAAAGGGGGGAAAATATAAGTTTAAGACCTACATACAATGAGCTTCAAATTATAACTACAGAGTGTTCAGAACCTTCTAGGATGTCATGATAGTCCATGTGTAGGTAAAATGTAGATCTGTGAAACAGACTTAAGAAAAGGTCCATAAATGTCCAAGAGGATGTCAGCAAGAGTATGTACGATGGCATGGGAAGCTTTGAAGGAATCGGGCCCTTTTACCACAGTTGTGGCTCCAACTCTTTACCTTGAACAAAACAAGCGTAAGCATATTAAGCAAGCATATTAAACATATTGGAAAAGTCAATTCTGTTGACATTTACACAGAAACACACGTTAGCTCGTCTCTGTCGGACGGGTTACCTTTGCAGGTCCATCTGTCGATTTGTTCCCTCGTCGTTCTGTTGCTTTGACATCTTGATGGACTCTGCTGATGGATTGGAGTTGGGCTCTGCTCCTCTCTTCTTGCCTCTTGCGGCCCCGCCGCCAGGCGATGCCGTCTCTTTGCTTGTCGCCGTCGGAGAAGCGGCCGTGCCGGTTTTGGGTGGCCGGCCACGCCGTTTCGCAGGCAGCGCTTCCGTGTCAGCATCTGCCGTCGTGTTCTTACTCCCCTCGACCTTTGACAGCGGAAGCAAGATGGAGGCTGGATGACTATGCGGTGCAAGTTGTACCTGTTGACAATCAATCCCACTATCGGAGCATACCTTCTTATTGTCTTCCTTCTTGATGATAGGGTTCTCATTATTTTCTTGCGTTTGACTCTCGGGGGATTCTGTGGCTGCGATGCTTTTACTGCAAGTTTAAAACGGGCACGTCATTTTCACTGCTTGTGTGGGTGCAGTCTGGATGAAGTACAGGGTTCATCACGGGGGTACATTCCAGACCAACGATATACGGTAAGTGAAAATCTGCAACAAAGCATTTACTATCCCCCCCCCTGTCGTTTAACCCCTACCACACACTTTAAACACAAATTTAATAAAACTTAAAATTTGAATATCTGTACTGTATTTCAACACACAAATGTATAGGGGGGTATACTGTATTCATTGGAGTGTCGGTCTTAGATACAATGGATAAAAAAAATGGATAAAAAAAAAGTCACACCACTGATCAAAAGCCAGGTTTTTGAGATGAAACAATGTGGGCAAGGTAAATAATTTAACTCTGACGTAGTGGGAACCGCATAATAGCAAGGGAACACCTAGTTTGGAGCGTGTACCTGTTCTTGTTGACAGTGGAGGAGCTTAGTGGCGAGGAGTTGGTGCTGGTATTACTTGTATCCGACACTGGCTGCGCTTTAAAGATTTTCCTGCCCGGTACAGTCAACGTCTTGTTGACAGTCACCAACACTGGCGCTTGTTTAGGCTGCAGAAGAAGGACGACAGACAAAGCCGGGCTATTGTTAACACTGCTACAAAGATTAAACTTGTTAAAACTCATATAAGTGGCAACATTGTAGCAGTGGACATCAATTTTAAACAATCTTACGTAACTGATGCAATGTTTTGCAATAGTTACCTTTCCTGTCAGCAACATTTGTCGCATTTCTGCTGACAAATATTCTTTGTCATTTTTGAAGTCCTGATGAAAACGGAGAGAGGAAAGAAAACAGAATAAAATGACAATCAAGGTTTTATTTTGGAACGGCCTAGAGTCGAGGGTAGATGATGACAATGTATATGGTTGTTGTGAAATCAAACACAATGAAATGTATGTGCAGTGTGTTTTCACAACAAAAAGGTCCAAGGTGAAGAAATGATGTGTGTTTTATTACCTTGTCTAGCGCGAGGAAGAATGTGGGGCATATGTAGGGGTCGTTTGGACAGTCTAGGTGACATGCGGTGCTCTTGTTAGCAATAACAAAGAGAGCGACGTCACACACGATATACAGCTTCTGAAAATGCAACAACACAACATGAGGAAACATCACTATACAACATTATTTGGTTCATTCCCATTTGTTGCTACATGTACCTCATTGGCTTTCATGTCTTCAGGACATTGTGCGTCTTTGGTCCGTTTGATGTTTTCCACCATTTTTCTCAAGAAGGCGTGACTGTTATTCTCATTCTTGGTCATCAGCACCTCTAGCATGAACCACAGACATCTAAGCAAAACAAACGGGAACACGGCTGAGTAGCAATCGCTTGTTAGCAAGTTACACAAACGTAAATCAACCGCCACACACTCTTTAATGTCTTTGAGCTGTTCATATTCCTGCGGTTTCGTGAAGTCCGGATCATGAGCCAGTAGGTGGATCATGAAAGGAACAACATATTCTGGAAGGAAGGAGACCATTTTTTCTGTGAAAAGAAGAAGATACATTTATTGATCACATGGATCTCTCAGACCATGGTATCAACATGTGACCACATTTACCCTGAGTGAGTGAGTTCTGCTTGATGTACTCTCGGCGCACTGAGATGTTCTTGAGTAGGCACTGTCGGGCGTGGGCGCGGCGCTCCTTCACCGGGTCCTTGGCACAGAGGGCGAAGACGGCCAGGTACTCCAGTGGCAGAGAGAGTTTGGCGAGAGCCAAGTGCAACTTCTGAGCAAAGATCTGACGCACCTGGTAGCACTCGTCCTACACGCAAAAGGAAACAGATCAACTCATTCACCTCAAAGAAGTGAGACCTTGTAACCGTGCACTCATTGGCCACTTCAATAGGTACCCTTGCAAAATTCAACGTATGAGAAACAATGTTGCAAATAAGGCTGTGTTTTGATTGACACCGTCAAGAGGTGTTAAACGAACAATGTTTGTTCACTGTTGCTGAAGACTTGTGTTGCCTCACACAAAGCCATTCAAACGGTTTGAGTAACCTTATGTAAGTACACAGGAATCGGAATATTAGAAACTCCTCCAATTGTGATGCAGTTCGATTTTACCTTGCTGGAAAATACCTCCTAAATGGTGTTCCCACCAAGATACGTTTTGACTTGGCAAAGCATCTTACGAATAAGTTCACAAAAAGGCAGTTGAAGGACAGACTGACATTGATGACAAGGCCGCACAACTGGAACTGTTCGGGCGTGATGATTTCATGGTAACAGGGCTCCTGGGCCAGCTTCATAATGGCTCCCCCTGCGGCCAGCCTTAGACGAGACATGTCTGATTTACTGTTGGGAGAAACAAATAGGAAGACAAAACAACCTGTTAAAAGAATCACCCTGAACATACTGCACATTTAAGCAGTGGTCCCCAAACACCAGGCCGCGGGACATTTGGTACCGGGCCAGAAAGAGTGAGAGAATTTGGTTTTAAATATATTCTAAGAGGTGAAAATGCAAGTCAGCACGGCGCCTAGTTCTTTGCTACAAAGTTACCTGATCTTTTTTTGCTCAGTGAGGTCTCCCTCGCTAACCAGCATGGCTGACAGCAAGCGTAACGTGGAGTTTGCTGATTTGGACTGGTTGTTCTTCATTCCAAGCAACCAACGCACCAGCAGCTTGATGGCCTGGACCTGAAGAGCATATGAACACATATAATTAATTAGGTGAGTAGTGCAGTGGCATGCACTGCTTTAATGTGCACGGACAAAATAGTTAACACACGGTTTTGGTTTCCCACCTTAGCCAGCACTTCAGGTGAAACTTCTTCATCAGTGGTCCACAGCTTACCATTCTTGTTTCCCACCGACTAGAGACACAGAAGCACCGATATAAACTCAACGTTTCCCCCACCAAACATAATATTACCTAGCACCTCTTTAAAGTCATTATCTCTAATCAATCCTTATAAAACGAGAGCACATTTGCACACACCCTGTCATTCATGAGCAGGTCTTTGACGATAAAGTTAGCCACTATGGACTTCATAGGTGAGGCAAACTGATCTGGTGCCAACATGGAGATGTGGCCCAGTGACACAAGCGGCGTGATGAGCTGCTCAGGAACGTCTGCGTTTAGACTCCGTGACAGAGGCTGTAGGTACGGAGGACACACGGTACGTCAAGATTTTCTTTTTCCCCAACAATGCATCTCAAACATGGAGGGTTTGTTTTGAGTGCTCTACCTCAAATATTTGAGCCAACTGCACTTCTTTGTTGTTGAAGATGGCGTGTATGCAGTGCACAGCCTGCTTGGCCTGGTGAGGTGTCCCCCTCTTTGCTTTCTGATGTAGAATGGGAATTAGAGTCCTGATGGATGCATAGGATCTTTTATAAGTAAGGACGCAATTCACCATCGCTACGTGTTCGCTGTGTCAAGTAACACGTACGATCTTATCTGTGGTAGTTCCGCTTCAATTTTTTGTCCGGTGTTTCTGAATATCTGGATCGCTGCCTCTGCCACCTTGTCATCCTCCATTTTCAGACACTGGAGAAGAGACTCATAGGTCTCCGATGAGTGGAATGCTGTGGGGTGGGTGAACGACAGAACCTAAAAGGAGTGTACATAAGAATGGTTACGCAAAACTGGGGACAATGCTGTCTTTCAAAGAATTGAAATTGTTTTGGAGATTCTGGTATCATGTACCTTGAGTAGCTCCAAGCCTGAGCGGATGGCTGTATCAGGGGTGACGCCTTCTTCATCGTCATCTGCTGTGCCTTCAATGGACTTGTTGAGCAATTTTACCAAAGCACTAAAATATAAACAGGCTTGGTTATCAAAAAAATCAAAATGAGACCATGTTTCATTCTTCTACCTACAACATAATCATGAGGTGATAAAAAAAAAAGAATAAATTATTAAACCAGTGTCATCTGGCCTATTGGTGTGTCTTTTTTGCAAGGCTGCTTTTAAGGATTAACCTTCAAACATAGCTCATACTGCAGTTACACCTCACAACCACACGGTGTCTCACTGAATGAGAAAAGCCAGTTGATGGTGTTACACAATGATAAACATGAGCAGGAATCTTTTGAACCCAAGTGTCAGAGGTTCAACAAATGTGCTCCTCTTTACAGTGTCCTTCAATTTGTACACCACAGGCATTTTACAAGAGACACCTATTTTTTAAATATGTATGTATATTTTAATAAACTGTTCATACCTGATGGCTTCAGAGTCGATGTGGACTGGGGCGATGCGTTCAAGCAGGAACTTAACCATCTCCAAGAAAGGGTTGGTCGGTTGTTTGGGAAATGTTAACTTTCGCGTGATCTCTCGCTGTAAAAACAACATGGAGTATTGGTATTTTGCTGGTACACATTTACGAAATTGCCAGCTTCTAGATTAAAGCTAAGATATGCATCGATACATCTGTGACAACATTGACTGATTGTATGACAGTTTTGTGTTCATACAAGTGAAATTCAAAAATGTAATGAGAATGGGGAAAATGTAGCTTGTGTGTGGGTTAGATGTTACAATATTTACAAGTTTTTGCAACTGACACTTATTGCACTCATGCTCTGATTAAATCAGCATGCCTTACGAATACTTGCAAAATAGCAAGGAATAATTTGTGCAAGATGCAGCATTTCAAATGCTCTCACCACACAAAGCTCCGCTTGTTTGCAAGAGCATGTCGGACTGATGAGAATCTCCAGTTGGGCTCTGAGCTTTTCATCCTCACCAAGAACCTGGTTGAACTTTTTCATGAAATCTTGAGCTTTCCCTGCATCTGGCAGGTTCTCTGAAAATGCACAAAACAAAAATAGAGTTGATTTCTTGTGCAATCACTGACTATGACAAAAACAACAGTTGAGCAGATGGGCTATACTAACTTGCAATATTCATCAGCTTCCCAAACATGGCAGTGCTATTGGCCTCAGACTGAAGGAGAGAGGAAAATTGGGTTACATGTTAGCCCGCCCTCCATCTGTGTTAAAAGCAAGACAAAGACCCTTTGAGTCAACGCACCACGGGCAGTTTGTGAAGGTCAAGCAGTTCTTTAACCAGGCCTCTCAGCATATTCTGACACTTCCACATCTCATTCAAAGCCCTAGGAGGAGGAATCCACAAAGAACAAGTGAGCCACAACGGTGGAAAACCACAGCCTTTGCTTTGTTAGGTCATTTACATGTCAGGAAGTTATCTTGTACAATATGTATGAACAAAACCAATTGCATTATGGAGTATCTTTACACCTCGAAAATGTATGAGGGTGACAATTTGACTTTTATCGACCAAGAATTACTGACTTGACAGCGTTGGTGTCCAGGCAGGCATACAGGTAATAGAGACACTTCATCTTCTCTTCGGTCTCGAGGCTGTGGGGGACCATGAACTGGGCAAAGATCTTTTCGACTAATAACCTGCAGAAGCGAAATCGGCAGCGGATGAACTGGTGAGACCTTGTTACATTTTGTGATAAAACGTGCATTTAAAAAGAAATCTCATCTTCCTGACTATCAAGTCATCCTACATTACAAGTTCATTAACAATATTTGAATTTCATTTTGATGAAAAATCGATTTTCTTACTTGTCATCAATGCTGTTCTGGTAGTAGATGTGCAGCAGCTTGTCTTTAATCCAGGTGATCATCAGGGCAGACTCCTTGCCCGCCTCGTGGTGCAAACAGTATTTTTTATAAAGCTGAGCCAGGCCCATCATCGCCTCCTTGCGCACTCGCCACTGTCAGGAGCAAAATATTCATGACAAACATACTCGGCGTACTCCATTTCATGTTCATGCACACGCTTGGGAATATTGTGACCTTGCCTTGTGACATTATGGTACACTGCTGCATTTATCTCACCCTCTTGTCCAGCGTCCTTTCTCTTACGAAGCCCAATAATTGGTCATTGACCAAATTCAGATCCTTCTTCCCAGCATTGATGATGGTGACAATGACATCGTGACGAATAGCTTCCTCCGGGTCATGGGAACGCACTTTCAAAAACTCTTTAAGTGGGGAGTTAGTGGGTAGAAGTAGATTGAATTAGGGGGAGAAAACCAAAGTTATCCACTGTGGGATGTAAAGACGCCGTGAAAGCACGTGCACACCTGTAAGGTCTCTAGCCAGGTCGGGGTGGTTCATGAGACAGTGGCTGGCAAACTTGACACACTCTAACCTCACCGGAACATGGATGTCATTGAACCTGAAGCGACACCACAAGAATGACGCTTAGAACGCTTCAAATTCATTAAGTCGCGTCTAATGTTCATTTTCTACTCGAAGCAGTTGAGTGGTATGACCCGTGCCTGCAACTCACCGTCCTAAGAAGCACTGCCACAGAGGTCGGTTATGCGAGGCCAGCTCAGAGTCTTTGGCCCCAAACAATTTAGCTAGCAAGCGTACAACAGCCAAACGCTCTTCTCCGTCATTGCTCTGCAAATAACAAAAACACAATTATGTTGGGTTACATTGCCTCATACTTTATCTGTACTGTCCGCGTACAAAGTAGCACATTACAAGACAAAAAGGTCAAATATCGTGTGTATGCCTCATTAACCTTGAGTTTGAATTCCAGCTGTGGCATAACAGAAGTAAGCAGCAAAGGATCGATGGCAAAGAGCTCTTGGATGAGGTCAAAGACGTGCTCTGACAGGTCACTGACAGACGACTTTCCCATCACTAAAACCTGATTAAAGAACTTTAAACAAATACAAGAGAAGACATTTAATTCAACATATTCAAAAATATTGTCAAAATAGCAGACATTAAGTCGAGGGTACATGCTGCCACATACATTTGCAATGCACGTTTCGATGGTCTGGACGGTTCTCTTCAGGATAGTCTTTGCAAGATCGTATGCTTGTTTGTTGAGATTCTGCTCAAAAGAAAAGTTACACATTGATAAAAATTACACAACATTGCCTTTTATAAATGGATCCATTTCAAAATTACTTGAATGTGATTGAAATAGAATTTTACCTTGTGTGCAGGGATGAGGTTAATGAGGATGCTATCCAAAAGCTCCTGTGTGACTCCATCTCCCTCCATGATGATGGAACACATCAAGTCCATCATGTGCAACTGAACTTTCTGATTGTGGCTGTTACTGCGGGAGAACGAGAAGGGAGTGGGCATGGTTATGTGGAGCACAAATCAATGGTCAATAATAAATAATGTCTCTGAATAATATTGGCAAATTTGTGAATGCCCTACCATGATTGACCACCACTTAAATACTACACACAAAATTTTCGAATTATTGTAAGCAACTAATGTTTTTCCTTTGCTCTTTTAAAATGACATTAAATGGGTTAAATGACATTTAAGTCATTGAATCCCAGAATTAAGAAGGTATTTCTTGCAATCAATCCATCAGTCTATCCATCTGTACCCCGGTTCACTTTGTATGGACCGCAACATAATATTCTGAAAAAAACAGAGGTCTTACTTGATCACAGAGAAGAGTGTTTTGAAAAGTTGGGTGAAGATCTCATTACAGTCCTCAAGTTCAAAGCAAATGTTGTATGATTTAACCCAGGCCAAATTCTGCATGAAAAGAGAAGAAATCAATAAACACCCTAATGACACATTAATCTGGGCCTATTTTCAATAAGTGATCACCTCCAGAAGATAAAAGTATCTGTTAAACTGAGGGCTCTTGGTGTCTTCCAGTCCCTTCAGCTGTCTTGTGATGAAGAGGAAGATGTCCTGCAGAGAGAAGCGCAAACCGCTTGGTAAGCTAAAATTTTCCCAAAGAGTATTGTTGTCTTGTGCAATGTTAGAACCGCTGTCAAACGGAGGTTCCTTGCCTTGAGTTTGTCATGTGAGGTGTAGGGTGCCTCGGGGGCATAGATCCGAAAGATGTCAGCCAGACAGCAGGCAACGAGCAGCCGCACATCTTTATTGGGGTTCCTGAGGAAGAACTCTGAGGCAAGGTGCAGCGCAAGGCCAAGATACTGCTGCTTCTCCTCTTCAGAATCTTGATCCATGTCCATGTAGGTCTTCACCACCATCTGTGAAGCATCACAATAGTAACAAAATGTGAGACGAAATGTTTGAGTGTTTAAACTGAATGGATGGAGAAAAAAATGGGTTTTTTTCCTCAAACGAATCATCGCAATTATCATCAAAGCGTGTAGGTGGTGTGGGGCCTCTCTGTCATATAAAGCCATCCTTTCTACTAGTTCAAAGTATGTGCAGCATAACATCTAAATGCTGCTTCATCATGTTTGCTTTGAACTCTGGGCTCCTCTGATTGACCCGAGTCTGCAGACCTCAGTGTGTGTGCAACATGTGCAAAAGGATGAGATTACAAAACACAAAACAAAAACAACAGGCTGACTACGGGATCACAAGGACCGAATTTAGAGACCCCTGAGTGTTTCTTTCCTCCATATGTGCAAAAACTACAGTTAACTCAGAGTTAAAAATGAATGAATCCTCAGGTTCTCAGCAATTTATTGGTATCGGTTCGACCAAATCCCAACAAAACAATGTGAAAGAAATATTAAGGATGAACATAAAATGAAATGACTTGACATGTAGACAATAGACAATGTACTACAGCTATCGATACAATATAATGACATAGTGCTGAAATGTGAGAGTGTGAACGAGGCAGAGACTCAAAGGATTTGAAGGAGTGTGGGGGGGATGGGCAAGCAGAGTGCACAGCACCACTTGTGCACCTTTTAGCAGAAGCAGACACAAGCTGCTTGGTGCCAACACGGAGGAATTATGCAGGCTGTGGATGACTGTATTATACAAATTGTACAGCTCTCACTCATATATAGAGTATATGTATAGCACATTTTTACATGGCTGCACAAAAGAAAAAAGATTCCATTTGTAACCTGGTTTATCACTTAATCAAAACAAATAAATGACCAATTAATCAATTGTTAAAATAATCTTTAGTGGGCAGCTCTAAAACTGAAAAATGTGCAGGTAATCCCCGTGATCAGTATTGAAATCATACAATGTCTTTATCGGTGTCTAAATTGACATCCTAAATCTCTGATCAAAACTCTCATTATATAACAGACGTGTGGGATACCCGATACACTAGACACATATTCCTCTTAAATATTGTGCATCGTAATCTGTGTTGGTGAACATGTCTCCTTTACTGAAATAATCCATCTATCTAAGAGGTAGAACTCTTGGGTGGAGGGGTATTAAGAGCCTGAGTGAACAGCATGACAAAAAGGCCACTCTGAATTGTGCAGTTTTACTGAAATGGAGATTTGGGGGGAAGACCATTATTTTCCTCACGCAATGCAGCACATCTCCTTCATGTAGGCTTGATCTGCTGCGGCATTCACCCACAACCATCATCTCAAATTGCAGCATGATAATGCTTCAACACCATTACTTGAGGCTGAAAACAGACCGGTTCTTACATTGCCAGCAGTGATCATGTCACCCATTGAGCATGTTAAGGATGTTCTGGATTGACATACAAGACACAGCAGCTTTCGGGCCGGCAAATTTGGAATGCCACTGAAGTAGAGTGGACCAGCATTTGACAGGATGGAATGAGCAATTTGATCAACTTTATGCACAGGGCAAACAGTGGTAACAGACCTCCTATTACTCAAGATCTAGATATGGCACATGTGAGCGGTAACAGTGTGGGACAACAAATCTTGAAAACTACCTGCGGCAAATGCTACTAATAAGCTTTTATTGTCATAATTGTGAAATGTGTGTTTTTTTTAAAAGTGCTGCACAGTTTAGTCAGTCCACCCATCATTCTCATTGGGGTAGTGGGTGAGGTGGATCTTATTTTAGCTGATCATTTAATGACTTATAACAACACGACTGCAGAAGTTTTGGGTCAGCGAAAAACAGGTTTCCCACACGTCTATCAGTTTGTAAAATTAGAAGTGAATATTGACAGGGTGAAAGAGGCCAGGTAAGTCAAAGTAAGAAAATCACTGTGCGTACCTTTAATCGTTTGACCACCTCATCGTTGCTGATTTTGTCCGTAATCTCTTTGACTCCGGGAGGATAGCAGATCTTGCCGTCGCCCGCAGTTTTCTGCTGTTGCGGGAACTCCATGCTGGTAGACGTCGGAACTAAGCGGTCTTCTACTGGCCTCTATGGGTCGGAAAACAAAAGTTCAACAGCGCCATGCTACAACACCAACAAAATACTCGTTCTGAGCACTACTTCACTCCCCAATCGTTCAATTCCCAACACACACTGCTAGTATGATGTAGTACTATTTACTGCTGGAGGATGACGAATAGTTTGAATAGACCAAGACAACATTCAAGCAGTCATTTGCATATTATTAGCTTACAAGCTAACGCCAGCTGTAGCTTAGTCCCAGGTTTCCGTAAATACAACTAAAAGCAACGTCTAGCTCATAGGAGCAGCGCATTTAAATTACGAATCCCATCCCGACAGAAAGCGTCTTCGGAAGAAATACATTAAATTGCCTGTCTCTCACAACTGTCACACGGGGTTTCAAATTAGCTAGCAAGAGAGTTATGAAGCAAAACAGCATTGGCATTTAGCGGGAAGCACGGTTAGCAGCTAGCAGCTAGTAGCTGCTACATACCGTGCGTTTTAGCCCATTAGCTAGCTAGTTGCTAGTGTTAGGCCGCAAACTATTTCAGGTACCCATCACATCTCCCTCCTCAGACAACCACAGAGGAAGTCAATTATGCTTTAACCTAAGCATAAAACACCCACACCTGCAGGTAGATCCCAAGGTTTCCAACAAATACAAGAACTTTAATAAGTTTAAAATAGAGCAGATTTACTTGGGGCTGTCTTTTTGTACTTCAACGCATCTGTCTCTAGTTAACATGCGAAGGGCTGCTACCGTTGCCCTGAGCTCTCCTCTCAACACCAGCAACTTGCGTCCACGGACGATTCTAAGCATCTGAAAAAAAATGCTACATGCGGATGTTCCTAAACAGCGCGAGTATAAACATAGCTGAATTGCACAACAACCATTTGTTTGTATTTACCTCTCGAGCGGGCCGATTTAATTCATTAGTCTGACACAGGTTGGGTCTAGTTTTCCGCACAAAGCTCGTCCGTTCAGTCTGGGCTATCTGTGGGACGGCTGAGCGAAGAGCGCCCCCCTTTGTCTTGAGTGAATACTACAATTTTAAATACCTGGTGGAACAGAAGATAGGGACGCATGTACAGGATTCAATATACGTACAGTGCAAATTATAATTATTGGAGACGTTATAACCCTGGATTGGTCGTTTGCAGGGCATACGGACAAACAAGTTTCAAACTCAAGGTTTTATCTATCTCATTTCATACAAAATTCTGAAATTTGGGATTATTATATTATAGGGCATCGCCGTCACAGCTTTCAAGTACAATAATTGTTTAAATGTCTGTCTTTCAAGCCACATGGTGTATTCTATCTTGCTGGGTAAAAAATATTACAGTACGTACAGGTTTTTGCACGCCGGGTAAATCTTTTATTTTGAAATTAGCGTCATTATGTTAGCTTTTATTTTGTCACCAGTGTTATGATTTCCGAGGTCGGCCATTATTGACGGTAGCGCACAGTACAGTGTTGTTAATCGTCACCTTTTGTAGTTCTCGCTCCTTGATCTGATGGTTACAATCTCGAAGAGTTAAACTTCACGCTTTATTATCCGGAAGAATAATGGTGTTCGTTCCGGAGGTACTTTTTTTTTGTCTGCTGCCACGAATGTTTGCTCAAATCCAATGTTTGTTGCCACCCTGTTAGCTCCGAGTAGCTCTGCTAACTGAACTAGTGAAGGATTTACCCCAAACATACCATCCATCATGCCTCGAAGAAAGAAAAACGAACAGAGCCCGACCAGAGTCCGCGACGGTCCTCCTTCCCGGGAAGACTTCGGCCTTGTACCACCTCAGGGATACGATCTCACATTGACGTCCAACTTTTCTCAAGGCAAAGAAGGCTCCGACAGGCAGAAAATCATCCAGAAGATGCAAGAGATATTCTCCCACTTGGACCCTGAAGTTATACACATCGTGCTGTCTGAGGCTGATTTTAAAGGTACAATTCATAATTGCTGTTAGTTCATTAAAAGTTTAAGAAACTAACTATAAAGCAGTCACAAAACTGTAATGAAAACAACCCGACCAAGTGTCTGTTTGTGCTTCTCCAATTGCAATAGATGAGCAATCATTTTCACGCAGTCCAGATCCATCTTTCTCTTTTTAAAGTCATTCTCACTGTCAAACTATTATTATAATTGAAATAATCACAATTAACAAACTTTATTTCTGTGTTGCAGTTGAAAATGCCATGGATTCCCTATTGGAACTGTCAATTGCTGCTGAACTCGCCGGCGCCGTTGACTCTCCAATGAGTGGCTTTGAGAGCACTGCCGCAGCCTTGCTTAGTCCTCGTCATGTTTCTCAACCTCCAGGCTCTTCGGCAGCGTCAGAGCAACTCACCTCACCATCTCCGACTACCAGTCTTCTGACAGAAGAGTTGGACCTTCAAGTTGATCAAGAGCTTCAAAACCTGGCGGCGCAACAGGAAGATCGTATAAATAACCAGTGTTTGTCTGCTGACATGACACTTTCAGAGCAGGTCTTCCCTGAGCATCAGTTCAACCAGGAGCCTCAGAGTGGGCGGGGCCCTGATGGGCATCTTGAAGGTGGCTTAGTGCATTCCGGAGCTCCATCTCCATTTGATGGACTCAACACTCGTGAACGTGGCAGCGGCGACGGTCAGAAGTCAGTTGTGGATTTTAAACACCCAGTGGCTGAAGAATCTTCAGACAGGCCAAAATCTCAGTTGGATCTTGTAGCGTCAGGGCGTCCCTCTGCTTTTCAGTTGTACAAAAAGAACGAGTCATCCCAAATGGTTTTCCAACCCTCCGAAAATGCAGATGCAGGAGCTACCACAGCATCGTGGAACATTAATGCTCCTACTTTCTCTCCCCGTTTTCATGGAAATCAAGTACCATATTTTATCACCCCTATTGCACCTTCACACCATCCAATTGGACGCCCTTCTCCCTGGGGAGGCCAGGCAAGTCAAGCACCTCTTAGACCCTCTGCTACGATTCCCAAATCCTGGGCTATGGCAGCAGCTGCACATAATCCATCCGGAATTGTACCTTCTCCATCAAGCAGGCTTCATTTGGAAGGGAAGGTGCTCGTGTTGCTACGTGGCGCATCAGGATCTGGAAAATCCACTTTGGCCCGGTATGAAAAAAAGGCTTTGAACTGTTTAATACCACTCAAAGCTGAAAAAAAAAAGCTGAGAACAAAGAGAATTACATATTGTGTATACAAATCAACAACATAGATTTGCTTTTTAGATGAGTCTGTTTAGCTTAATGATACTAAACTAAACTAAATTGCCATAGATGGGCTGAGTCGCTTAGGTCAAAGAGACCGCAGTAAAGCATTTGATGGTGGTTGGCCGATAAATTAGATCACAGATCATGGAAAAAAAAGCTGTTGTCTATACATTGTCTATATTCATCTCTGCAGAGCTCTTGTCGAAAATAATCCAGGTGGAGTTGCACTAAGCACTGATGACTACTTTACTTTTCAAGGACGCTATCACTTTGAGCCTGCTTCTCTGGGGGAAGCTCATGAGTGGAACCACAAGCGAGGTAAATAAACATACATGTACAGTTGGTAGTTTTAATGAAATGACACACAACTATTTTATCTGTTATTTCACCTTCTTCACCCAACAGCCAAAGAAGCTTTTGAGAGAGGTGCTAGCCCCATCATAATTGACAATACTAACATGCAGGGCTGGGAGATGAAACCCTACGTGGCCCAGGTCAGCCATGTGCATTCAATGCCTTTGTGTAAATGACCTCTCCCCGTTCTTGATTTCAGCAATATTAGCAAAAACATAAAGCCTCTGAAAAATGCTGTGGTTTTCCTTGTTAGGCTTTGAAACATCATTACAAAGTGCTGTTTCGTGAGACAGACACTTGGTGGAGGAACAAGCCCAGGGAGCTAGAGAGGTGAGCAAGATCTGGCAATTTCATAACCATGTCCTTTCAATCTTGCTCAAATCGTCACCCATCAAGACAGAAATGCAATCTTGTTTGTTTTTTTATCTTTGACCCTGTGCAGACGCAGCACACACGGTGTGTCTGCTGAACAAATTCGCCGCATGCTAAATGACTACGAGCGCTTTGTAACAGTCAAGTCCATCATGGGTGCATCGATGCCTGAGTGTAAAATGCGTCTTCACCATGAGAACAGAAATGTACAGTAAGTGGCAATCACAAATGACAGGATTGGTCTTTTGCATAGTTTGGGGCAGATTCTCATCAAATAGATTGGCTTTTAACTTATTGTTTTAGTTTCTTATGGCATTGGCTGTTTGTTACTGCATATATCATACTTTTCTTCCGTCCCTCAGGTGTGTAACTCCTGAAGCAAAATGCCCCGACCTTGTCAGTGAACCAGGACTGATGGACCGACGTAAGAATTCCCAGCCTCATCTCTTTTCCTCCCTTCCTGACGTGTCATCTATTGATCACCCCAGTGAGTTCCACAAGTTGGAAGGCGACAACCACCAGTCAACAAATTCACTTGATTTCCAGCCAGTTGGAAGTGCCTTGGAAAGTTCACACAAAGATGTTGACTTGGACTTGGGGGTTCTGGATTTTGAGCTGGATTCCCTAAATCAGCCTGGTGCAGAACAGAGGATACCCGATTGTATTGTGGAATCAGTGATGAACGAAGACCACCGCAATAACGAACCCCCGGTGGCCTTCTCTCAGTCTATTAAACAAAGGCTGCCAAGAAAAAGAACAACTAGGAAGTTTGAATCTGCAGATCTGGTGAAAGAAACTGACCACCCAGATGGCTTGGCAATGGGAGAAGAACAGAAGAATAAAGAAGTGGCAGGTGGGGAAGAGAAAGAGATGTCCAAGATGTTGCATTTTGTAGGCGACTGGCCTTCTGAAGGGCCACTTGATCAACGACAAGCAAGGAGAAACAAAAGCCACAAAGACTGCGCTCCAAGTGAAGACAAAGTGGTGTCTAAAGAAGTCAGCAATGACACAGGCGAAGGGCAGTTTCCAAATCCTGAACTGCAGAAAATGTTTGATATCCTTCAAAATTTAGGAGGTTTTTGCGAGTCTGTTTCTTCATCGTCGTCTCCCGTTTCTCCTTGCCTTGAGCAGAATTTGGAGACGGATGACAAAATTGAAGAATCCCTTAGGGATAGGTCTGAGGGTGAGGAAAAAGAACAAAATATGAATCCAGATAAGATTGGCAGAGTTGATTTACCAGATTGCGTCTTAGATTGGAAAACTGCAGAATCTTACAAGGACAACGGTGAGATTCTAAAGAGCGAAAATGAAACGAGTAGAACCACAGTCTCAGACATCGGTTGCGAAACAGAATCAAATACCCGGTCGGGCGTATCTGAACCTACTGAGCCGAAAGAGAGCTGTGGCACGGTGCACGAGTATGGCGGAGCGTTGGCGTCTGCCATCAGTACCGAGATGGAAACAAACCAACGCAAGGAGCACACGGACAGTGAGGTGACAGTTCAGCCACAAAGCGAACATTCTAGTGATGGCAATGCCTCTTTGGAACCGCAAAGATGTGGAAAGCAGCGTCAGGGTCGCAGATCAGTGAAGCAGTGCAAACTAGCCCTCACTTTCACTCAAAACTGTCCAGCTCATCCTTTCAAAACACTCGAAGATCCTGAAACCACGTCACAAATGGTTGATGTCGATATCACCGCACATCCCGACTTTGAGACCAGCCTCAGTCCTAAACTAGACTCGTGCAAAGAAGAAGAGCGCCTTTCGCGATCTGACTCGCCTCTCTCTTTGGAAAGAGGTTGTCCCACCCAGACTGAACCTCAGGACTTTGCCCGTCTTTGGCGTTTAAATCATCAAGACGGCCGAGCAGATGTCGCCGCTGCCTTCAGTGACATCACAGTTTTATGTGGAGTCTCCTCACGATTCGTGCCAGAGATTTCATCGGCAGTTTCTGCTGCTGTTGCAGTTCACCCGTCCACCCAAAACACAGTACCATATCGCATGGTGCACGAGAAAGGCACACAGGTGGAGGAGAAAGAATTTGTGGCAACTCAAAGCCGTCTCGAGAGCCTGACCATCCTCAGTCGTCATTTTAAACTCGTTAGTTTGGATACATTGGAGGACTTGTATGACAAATGCCACCAAGACTTGGAATGGACGACCAACCTGTTACTGGATTCTGGAGAAAGGCTCTTCAAAGATGAGGATGTTCTAGAGGAGGTGCACAAGGAGGAAGCTGGTAAAGTTGAACAGAGCATCCCGTTAATAGTTACAGCGTTGGAAACCAAGTTGGGAGATGAACTTACTTATGCAGGGTCAACCGCTGTGGCCAATGTGCTTCAACAATCTGCATATGAGGAAGTTCCTGAAATTGGTGGGACCTCCGATATAGACTTCTCAGGATTTGCTGGCACAGCTTCTCCAGTCAAAAAAAAGACTCAACTGATGGAGACACATCTGCACACAGTAACAACTAGTCCTAGCCTGCTTACTATGGAAAAGCACGGTGAAATCCAACACCATGCAATAATCGAGCAGTCGAGTTTTGCAACTCCAGATGACATTGCCAGCCTGGAAGAGATCCACCGGCTTCTCCAGGCTGAGCTGGAAGAGTTGGAGAGAGAAGAAAGACAGAAGAAGGACGATGAGAGGACGGTTGGAAATAGAGCCTGCCCAGTCCTGAACATCAACAGTGTGGAGCTGAAACTCCCTACTGAGCTGGCACTGCAACTAACTGAACTCTTTGGACCTGTTGGAATTGAACCAGGTAACAATACAAGTTATACGCATTTCATGCTAATCCATCAAACTTCACAGTCTTTTCCAATTTATGATAAGCATGTGCTTACAATATTTAGGTACATGCTCTTCTGAAGACTACGCAGTGCAGATGGATATGAACCTGGCTAAACTGCTCCACCAGAAGTGGAAAGATTCGATCCAGGTGAAGGAAAAAAAAAAAAAAAATCCTTGACACTAACCATTTGGAAGCGGTAGCTGTCCAACCTTATTTGTATGTCTTGATCTGAGTGGATCCGTTCAAGTTAATCCTGTTGTTTCATAGGAACGGAAGAGACAAGCAACTCTTTCCAATCAATTGCTTCTGGACCGTAAGTTAAAACACATCGTGAGGGGGGGGGGAACAAAAAGAAATTCGATGGTACCCATTTGTCTGACCTCATTCTGCAAAATATGTGTCCTGGGAAAGAAGCAGGGATGCCAGTGATGGACCACTGGAATGTCTCCCAGCCATGTGTTTCTCTGCGGGACATAATAAAAGAGGAGCTGGCTATGCAGGAGAACATGAAGATGGTAATGCACTGTGTCATTTTAAACTTCTTAATAATCTCTCTTTGTAATGAACCTCTCGTCCCGTTTGCTTCAGTCAAGACAAAATCGAGCAGAACTCAACAAGCGTGATGGGGCCTCCATGCTAAAAGAAGATCAGCTCTACGCTCGCTTCCCCTCCATTGACCGACATTTTCTCCAGGATATTTTCAGGGATCACAAGTAAGATTCAAATCTTGCTTTGAGTTATACATTTTCTCTGTCACTCCCATTTCTTGGAATCATTTGTTGACCACCTATGATATTTTCCAACACGACTGATTAATTTCCATGTTAAATCCGCAGCTACTGCCTCAGCCAGACGGAGCTCTTTCTGAACTCTTTATTAGACCAAGGGCCTGTCAAGACCGTCGTCGCTCCAGAATTACCTCGTTCCGGACACCAAAGAGCTCCCAGCAAAGAGAGGGAAAAGGTAGACCTGTTGTTTACAAAACGCAAACAAAGAGATTCTCCATATGAACAAAATATTGGGGCCATTGTTATGTTGGAACATAACAGAAAAAGAAAAACTTTTTGAAAATTTCATCTGACTCTATTAATGTTCCTTTATTTTGCAACAGAAACTTCCAGACGCTGTCGTAGCTCAGAAGTATCAAAACATTGACGATCCTGAGTACACGGATTTCAGGGCTGAAGCCAGTCTACAAAGAAGTCGCCAGCTGGAAAGTTTTTCCAAAGCTGCGGCAGCTTACAAGCAAGGACACAGAGAAGTGGCTTCCTTTTATGCACAGCAGGTAAAAAAAAAAAAAAAAAAATGTCTGATCTTCCGTCCTTCTACATCTTTACTGGCGTAATGAAGAGACGGAGCAATCAATAACAAATACGGTGTCCCACTCTCCTGTCCTCTGATATTTGCAAAAGAAGGAAATGTCCACTACTTTAGATGGATATGTGCTGCTCTGAGAAAAAGTCACATGTGGCACTTTTGTCCAATAGGGGCACTTACACGGTCAGCGGATGCGTGAGGCCAATCACCGTGCAGCCGTTCAGATCTTTGAGAGGGTCAACTCCTCGCTTCTTCCTAAGAACATCCTGGACCTCCATGGGCTGCACGTGGACGAGGCCCTGGAGCATCTGCGCCGAATCCTCCATGATAAAACAGCAGGTACATGGAATGGAGTCAGAACATGCAGTAGAGTTGAAAGAAAGGATGAGGTTGAATTATTACATGATCTGTCTAGTTGCGATGGCTTTCTTTTTAAATGTATTCTTTGAACTGCTTTTTTGTGCAGACTGCGAACAAGGTCTGTGTCGACCGCAGCTCTCTGTCATCACAGGAAGAGGTAACCACAGCCAGGGGGGCGTGGCCCGCATTCGCCCAGCCGTTATCAACTACCTCACCAACACACACTACAGGTAAACGTGCACACACACACACAAACACACATTTGTCTCGTAGTCTCACTGGTTTCCTCATATTCACCTATTATCTTGCAGGTTTACAGAACCAAAGCCCGGTCTCGTAGTGGTCTTTTTGAAGTAGAAAGGAAGCTGGAGAGAGCATTGGTGTGAAAGTCGCGACGAGAAGCAACGCTTAATTTACATTTGACATATATCACAGATTAGTATGGTACCTCTTTCTTGTGTCTTATGTCCTTCTGTCTTTAAAGCGGCCTAAAAAATAATTATTCATCAGACCGATGTTTCTGTCGATCGGACTGAGAGCAGTTTGCCGTGTCATTATTTTTTACGATAAGAAACCAAGGATAGATGCATTTTTTAAAAATATTTTAATTCTTTTTTTATTGTGTGCCACTGTGCTGGCTTTACAGTTTGTCTTTTAAGATATTGAAAATCAAAAGTCAAAGCAAATTATAAAAGAATGCAAACTGAAACATTTAGCTCCGGGGTTGTTGATATATATTTTTTTATCTTATTTTTGGATTATATGAACACTTTGCATTATACGTTATGTAAATTGCATGTGTTTTACTGATGCTTTGTAATTAAGGTGAAAAAAGGCCAAATACTTGAGAAACAATAGTTATTTTACAATATATTGTAAACGTTGTAAAGAAAAGGTTGTATTTTTTTGTATACAATTTATATCATGTTGAAACCAAATGGTTGTGTCAAGAAATAAAATGTTTTTGAATGTTTAATTTTACT
This sequence comes from Syngnathus leptorhynchus, assembly GCF_054491065.1. NCBI lineage: Eukaryota > Metazoa > Chordata > Actinopteri > Syngnathiformes > Syngnathidae > Syngnathus > Syngnathus leptorhynchus. Next base: position 12,221,868 of record NC_141199.1, on the reverse strand, counting down.
GCTTCAGTTCATGTCTTGTTCACTGACAGCCTGCTGGACAGATACAGTACTGCAACATTAGGTATAAATGGGATACAAAGTAAATAACGGGTGGGCCATTACTTATACTTTTGAATAATTAATGGATTGCTAAATCTAAATGAATTTTCATGACCTTTAAGTTCATGTGCATTTTTATAAACAAAACCTGAAAAGGAATTGTCAAAATTAACTTGGAAAATAGAAAATATTGCATTATTATATCATGTTTTTTTCCCACTTGTTGTCACATAAATATACCCAAAACGCCTCTTCCTCTCTGCCATCCAGCAAGTAACTCTTTCAACACTACCTGTATGTGGGTCACTTACATGTGGGCCAAATAAAAAGGATTTTGAAAAATGGGGCTTAGATCTGAGTTTGATTTTAAAACTAATTATTTATGTATCATTAGCAAGTATTTGGCAATGACCAAAGTTAAACACTACCATCAGTCTGGCTTACTTTAATCAAAAAAGCTATTATCCATATACATATTCAAGGGCAATAGTGTAGTGCAATAGAAGTGTGGCTGCGATCAGATTCATACTTAACATCTGACGCCAAAGATACTTTTGTCATTCAGAACCTGTTTGGGAACATTTCTACTTTATTTGCATCATACAGTACTGACTTAGAGCCAACGGCAGAGAAGCTGTTAAAATCCTATTTGTGTGTGTGTGAGAGAAATTATTTTGACCTAATTTCTTATCTGACAAAAACCTGGCATTAAAACGGGTTGTGTAGACTTATAGACGATATAGTTGAAAGAAAATAACCGTTATTGAAATCATTTTTCCCAGGTTTACCGGTCGGTCCACATGCAATGTTTCGTGTTGACACAAATGAACAGAAAATTATAATCAGACAAAGAGCATTGAAAGCACATTTTGTGTCAGATATAAGTGCACGAAGCCAGTTATAATATGTAAAATATTGAAATATATATAAATATAAATATGCATAAAACATTTAAATATAGTATTATGATTAATGTATTGTCTGGATTGGTCTTTACTAATGCTCACCACATAACCAATTTATTGTTGTTATTATTATTATTATTATTATCATCATTTATTTATTTATTTAATTATTTATTACAATTCATGAGTCTTTGATTTTTTTTTTATTAATTGCTGTTGCATTGTTTTCTCAAATTTGAGACCAAAAATTGAAACGCAGAAATATGAACATGTGAAATGTCACTGCTGTGAGGGGGATGTGTGACCCTCCTCTCACCAACAAGCGGATGTGCTGCTCTTGCCTTCTTTTTTCAGTGGCTGACAAGTGTTAAAATATCCAGTAGACAGAAAGGCACACTTTTTAAGCGCCGTCTTCCTTTCGGGAGAATCAGTTAGTAAGTAAATAAATTGGTATAAGTAAACAGCAAACTTTTCAGAGCCCTCAATGAAAGACATCCTGCTATCTACAAAAAAGAAAGCCAGCCAGCAACTGGCAAGACTTCAAAACGACGGAGAAAGGTATGTTTTTAAAATACATATATATTCCTTTCGATTAATTTTTTTGGGGGGGTAAAACAAATTGTGATACGTAATTCAGTCAGCTCAGAAACGAAGTGAGTTTTAAATTCATTACCCCTGTCACAACTACATTAAAAGTTTGATCTGGCAAAGAAACTCTTACACGTTTGTACTAGTTCCTTCTTAAATGTTAAATTCAATAACAGATTTAGAATAAAAATAAAATATATAATAATACTAAGGATTACAAATTGTAATACAGCAAGAAAAACAGCTAGCATATCATACAGTCAAGGTCACAACAAAGGTGACTTCATCGTCAACTTACCAAAAGTGTTAGCTGGTTAACAGGCCTCACGCTTATATAAGATTTAAGTCTTTACTTTTATTTTTAAGAACTTTACAACTTTATATTCTGATTACTTTTATTTTCCTCTATTATTATGACTGTAATACTCTTGGCTAAAGTACTCATGATTTGTTTAAAACGTCTGTGACATAAATGGGCAGGGATCTGACCTTTGACACTGGGCAAGACGTATGATTTACCGACAGTTTCCTCTTCATGTCTTCCTCAGAACACCTATCATCTGGCCTTTTCTCACCTGTTGACAAACCACAGAGCCAACAAGGTTCACGTTATAAAGACAAAAAAGACACCTCGGAAATTTCCTAAAGGAGAAAACACGCGTTACATTTAAAAAGGATGGACGGACATACGTGCCTTTGACAACCTTGAGGCGTCGTCCTTCCGCAGAACAGAAATGTCTGTCAAATGTGTTTTGGTCGGCGACTGCGCGGTGGGAAAGACGGCCCTCCTGGTCAGCTTCACTTCAGCAACCTTCCTTGACGTCTACAAGCCCACAGTGTTCAACAACACCGGAGCGGAGGTCTACATGGACGGTGCTTTGATCAGTCTGGGCCTGTGGGACACGGCGGGCCTCGACAACTTCAGGCAGATCCGACCTCGATCCTACCAACAGGCCGACGTGGTGCTCGTGTGCTACTCTGTGGCCAACCGCAATTCTCTAGCAAACGTGCAGAGTAAGTGGATGCCCGAGATTCGGGAGAACTTACCCACGGTGCCGGTGCTGTTGGTGGGCACCCAGACGGACCTGCGGGAGTCGGGTACGCATCGGGGCAACTGCATCTCTGCGGCAGAGGGGAGGCGTGTGGCTCAGGAGGTACACGCCAAAGGCTACTTGGAGTGTTCGTCCTTGACCAAACGAGGGGTCCAACAAGTTTTCGAGTGCGCCGTGCGGACCGCCATCACCCACAACAGGAGGCAGGCCAGGCGGCGCATGTTCAGCCTGAACCAGTGCAAAGTCTTTTGACCTTTTATTGGGAACGCTTTCAAATTTTCAAAACTTCAAGGACAGATGAGTTCATACCAAGACCAAATCAGTTTTTTTACATCTTGAAATTTTTTATCATTACATTATCAGTATATGCAGTATTTTTTTTTTTTTTTTTTTTTTTTACATTTTATTCAAAAGGTTTCAATTTGATTTCAAGGAATATTCCTTTTTTTCTGATGGGCTAGGAGTTAACACAGAATTGAGTTTGTGTTATGATATATACATTTACGATATTGTTAGACTGTCACTGATTGGTGCATTCATTTTGCCCCACTCGTGTAATAAGTTTGATCCTGCGCCACTGAAAATACAAACACAATATACAATCTTCATCTGTCAGAAATCTAGAAAAAAGTGAGCATTATTAATAGTCTTATAGTTGAAATATATTGTCATCAATGTACTTTTGAATGTGCCTTGAAGTTATTTAAATTCATCAAAATTCATTTTTTCAGTTATTAAAACGATAACAGTCGGCCGCGGTCTCTTCTTGTTACTGACATTCTGCTCCGACACACTGTGTCTCACCGCAATGTCTTATCCTCCGGTCTCAAAGTACATGCACACACACACACACACACACACACACACACACACACACACACACACACACACACACACACACACACACACACACACACACACACACTAAAGTTCACACAGGTAGCGTAATGAGCAAATGGAAGTCAATTACCACTTTTCCGTTTTTGTTGAAAATAAAGTCAAAGCACAACCATCTTAAATTCCGCCATGCATTTTAATGCTTAGATGCTAAGTGAAGAGGTTTGGATGGACTCACTTGAGCTTCTACTTTATATTACTCACAGGTATCAATAGTTTCTAAATGATGTGTCGTATATTTCCGGGCCTAATTTAGTCTGTTTCATTTAATTCTTCTGAAGCATGACTCTTTTGAATGAAATCTATGAGACAAACGTCATAACGTAAAAAAAATTGAAGGAATGACCCATGAGAAGTGATACGCTTTTCATTTATATTGAGATCCCAAATCTGTTGTAAAGACATAAAATCGAACGAGAGCCAAAGAAATTGTCACCACTCAAGACACACTCCTGATGTGCGCATCCTTAGAACCCACAAGCCCGCAACATTCGTTTTCATACACGTGCGTGCACACACACAGGAAACACCTGGCTGGGATATGCAAGCAGCATTTCTTACTGACATCGACCTTATTTGCAGTTTGTGGAGGGATCCATCTCAATCTACTCGAGTATAGTATCAATATACTGAAAAGGCTGTTAATAAACAGACATTAGATATAAAAGCATTCCCACAAACTAAAAATCAACAGCCCGTGTGCACCAGACATGCTGAAAGTGAGAAAATTTGACAGTTTTATTTTATGATATTTAACATCTATTTTTTTAACATCTATTTTCCCACACACAGTGGCAATAATAAATGCCTGAAATCAATGTGCATTACATCCATTTGCTTTATTTCACTACTTATTTTTATACTGGCCTCTGTAGTCCACAGAACCTGCAACAGATTATCTATTTTGTTAGATTATTTCCTAATCATGTTAAAATTAGTATTTGAAAGTCAACTAGCACCTTTAAGAGGCCTTTCCTTCTGATTACTTACATGACAAACTCTATTCTTCTGATTACTGTGCTTTTGTCATAGACTCCCCACTGTGAGTTGAAATCTAATCCTGGATCTGTGTTTAGTCCATTGGTGTGTATGACATGTGTCACATGCTCCCTGATATGTGTGCTGTTCCTGACTGACCTGGCACACACAGGGTCAGCGTGCATGCGTGTGTGTGTGTGTGACACTGATGTATGCCATTGTATTTCCTCAGCATGTCACACAGCTGGTTGTGTGCATGTACACGAGTGACTTATGCAGCGAGCGTCCCGTTTCACATACTGTCTGCGATATGTGATCGCGCCATTGTACCCTGTGGGGGGGGGGGGGGGTTGTGTGTGTGTGTGTGTGTGTGTGTGTCATCTCCTGTTACAGAGCAGCCATCACACACATATATGCACACGGAGGCAAACTAACAACTAGTGAAGCATTGACGCTATGACGAGTCGTTCTCAGCCTGCGCAGGACAGAACGGACTTCAGAGAAGACTGATGTTTAATTTGTGCTTTAACTGAACGGTTTCACTGTCTTTGCGGTTGGTTGTCCAGTGGTTATATATATATATATGGTTCAAGTCACGTCCTCATCTTGTTGAAAATGAAACAGGCGGCACTGATTGTTTGGATCAGTCTTCTCGTGCAAGGTCAGTTTTGCATGTTGGACCCTGTTTGACTTGAGCAGAGTGAAACTTTCTTGTTTCTTAGTCTTCCTATTCTTGTTCCATCCCCTTGTCCATCAGTGTGTCAAGGGGCCGGGGGACATTACGCTCGCAAACTTCTGAATGACTTGATGGAGAACTACTCCAATGCTTTGAGGCCTGTAGGAGACACTGACAAAGCCCTCAATGTCTCCCTTCAGATCACGCTGTCCCAGATTAAAGATATGGTGAGTGCAAAGGAAATGACCTGTATTCAGTGCTTAAAGCCTGACCGAGAGCATCATTGACTCATTTGATAAGTGCACACTTACTCAACTTCAAATGAAAACTCACCAGTATCAAAATAATAGACATTGGCCAAAAGACTGAAAAATGTAGTTGCAATTAAATTGATCATTTTCATTTTAAATTGGAATTTATTTAACATCATTGCTCTTGGATAATACAGTAATGTGTGTGATACAAATGTACAGTTAAATTCAAAACTATGGACAGTGGCAAACAGCTTGTAAATTTTTTTATAAATATACCTCAATATTTGCAATATTTGATTATTTTATTCCAATTTTCTTTGTGCTTGTGTAGGATGAGCGAAATCAGGTGCTAACCACATACCTGTGGATCAGACAAGTGTGGCACGATGCCTACCTTAAGTGGAACAAGGAGGACTACGACGACCTGGAGATGATCAACATTCCGAGTGACCTGGTTTGGAAGCCTGACATCGTCCTCTATAACAAGTTAGCAAACACAAAATCACCATATGTATGCCGATCACTTCCCTTACCTCAATGCGCAGAACGTCGTTATCGTTCTCAAAAGCAGCAGGATCTCCATCTGACTTGGGTCCCATATGTGTTCAGAGCAGATGAGGAGTCGTCAGGTCCGTCCAACACCAACGTGAAGCTGCGTTACAACGGGGAGATTGTCTGGGACTCCCCAGCCATCACGAAGAGCACGTGCGTGGTGGACGTTTCCTACTTCCCTTTTGACTGGCAGCAGTGCAACCTCACCTTTGGCTCATGGACTTACAATGGGAACCAGGTGTGGAAAAGCAGGTGAAAAGTAGGAACGCAAATTGTTCCAATGAGTTGGAAGCATCGAGAATAATCCACAATGTCAACCGATCAGGAGAAAGATTCTGGATTATTCTGGTCTTTTCTTTTCATTCAGTTGTGCATTCCACACAGGTTGCCGTTAGCTTGGGGATGGACAGTGGCGACCTGTCTGACTTTGTGGAGAACGTGGAGTGGGAATGTCACGGCATGCCGGCGGTGAGGAACGTCATGATGTACGGCTGCTGTTCGGATCCATACACCGAAGTCACTTACACCTTGCTGCTGAAGCGCCGTTCCTCCTTCTACATCTTCAATCTGCTCCTGCCTTGCTTCCTCATCTCCTTCCTGGCACCATTGGGCTTCTACCTCCCGGCTGACTCCGGGGAGAAGGTGTCGCTGGGGGTCACCGTGCTGCTCGCGCTCACCGTGTTCCAGCTGCTGGTGGCCGAGAGCATGCCGCCAGCGGAAAGCATGCCCTATATAGGTTAGTAGTTGCATTCCAGATGATCCACAAAAACATGTCAGATTGTAGGTCCAACACCCCTCTATCTACAAATGCCTTCCTTTTTTCCAGGGAAGTACTACATTGCCACCATGATCATGATCACAGCTTCTACCTCTCTCACCATCTTCATTATGAACATCCATTTCTGTGGAGCTGAGGCCAAGCCAGTCCCTCACTGGGCTAAAGTCCTCATCATAGACTACATGTCCAAAATCTTTTTTGTCTATGAAGTAGGGGAGAATTGTACCACTCCAGAGTGTGAGAAAAGCCCTCTGTACCCCGACGAAACCGTGAGTGACACAAGCTTGGACCCCGACATCCACCACCTTGGCAGCGACTCGTATAAACACAACAATGGCCACAGCGTCCATCATCATCATCACAGCCAACATTGCAAAAAACAGGCCCATGTCAAATTAAACAACAAACAGCATTACAAAAAACACGCCCATCGACCAGAGGGGAAGGGAGAGGTCGCACAGCACTACCACCATCACATCACAAATGATGAGGACTACAAGGCAGCTCCTCATGCTTCATACCTCCAGCATTTAAACGGAGGACTCAAGGAGCAGATCCTCTATCCCGAGGAGAAACATCAGATTCCCGCCTGCCCGTGCAGCTGCCCCTGCCTCCAACACAATCAGGTACAAGAGCTAACTGAGCTACAATAACGCGTCAGTTTGATCGCCAATGATGCTTGGACTTTTCACACTGTCACATCGCCGCTGTCCATTTGTATGACACGACTTTAGGTGGTGAAGAACATCCAGTACATGGCCAATTGCTTTCGTGAGCAGAGGACTACTTGCATCAAGGCTGCGGAGTGGAAGAAGGTTGCCAAGGTGATGGATCGATTTTTCATGTGGATCTTCTTCATCATGGTGTTCCTCATGAGCATCCTGATTATCGCCAAGGCATCCTGACAGTTTGTTTTCAACGCTAATCCTCAATTATCCCCCCTGAGTCACCTAATTCTCATCTTAGAGGTGGAATGAATTGGAACTGTCTGTCTACAGTACAATGAAAGGTGTTTCATATGTCAGTATTGTTCGGTCGCTGTTTGCATGTCGTCACTTTGTTTACTGTGCTTTGGACACATAAGACCTGAAAGGATCATTAAAACAATTTAGGTTACAGCAAGAAGCTGCGTGGACTCTCCATTATTGATGATTTGAAAGAGAGCCATTCAGCGATAGGCGTGACAATTCTTAAGCTCAGTGGGTATTTCACTCAGATTGTTTCACATTTTTTACTCTGTCATCCTGGAGTTGTGCATCCTTGTCGCTAATGTCGCAAGATATTAACAAATGGTCAACAACAACAAAAAAAAGAAATATATTGTAATAATACATCCGGATAAAGATGAAGGCACCCTGGTGCTTTGTAGATCAGCAACCAATCACCTTGGCTTTACAAATAAAAAATAAAATAAATAAATAAATAAACCGACCCGTGGACTTTGATCACAATGACCGCAGTCGAGTCATGCAACTTCTCATCATAGTGTTATTCCCCCAATGGTCCTGGAGCTGTAATCTGAATGATAAGAAACACAAGGCTGACAAGACTTTTGAGACAATCTTGCTCAAGATGTTTGAGTCATGCTGATGACAGCAGGTCAAAAGGGGTTTCTTGTGTCACTGACCCTACACACCCACATTAAGAAAAACCCAACCTACAGGGAACGTGTTGTTGCTCTTCATTCGTGTCGGCGAGCAACCAGAAACAACATGTCTTCCTCTAGCAAGCAACTGTGCTCCAAGACAAGAACAGGTAAGTATTGTGTCAACTATCTTCCTCAATTTAAACAACTAAAAAAAAAAAACACACTTTCCAAATGGATTCCAAATCTAGGTGGAAAGTCATGTTCCTCCTTGTCAGAGATCAGACTGGTTCTGCTGGGGAAGACCGGCAGTGGAAAAAGCTCCACTGGCAACTTTATCCTGGGCCGTAAACTCTTTGATGCAAAAGTCAGCAGCTGTTCCATCACCCTTCGATCCCGGATGGCCTGTGGAGAAATCTGCGGTAAGCACTTGGTGCTCTTGGACACTCCGGGAATTCTGGACACTTCGCGGACTCTGCAGGAGGTGCAGAGAGAGTTGAGGAAGTCTGTTAGTCTCCTCTTCCCAGGTCCGCATATCTTTCTCCTCATTGTTCGGATTTCACGGATAACTCAGGAGGAGAAAGAAGCGGTGCGCCAGTTTAAGCAGGCCCTTGGTTCGCATGCTCTACAATTGTCCATTGTGGTTTTTACCCATGGAGACTGTCTGGAAGATGGAGTTTCTGTGAAGCAGTGCATGATAGACATGTGCCCATACCTGGAGGACCTGGTGACAGAATGTGGCGGGAGGTACTGTGTCTTCAACAACCAAAGCTCCGGGAGCAAGGAGAAGACATCCGAGCTGCTTGCCATTGTGGACCGTATGATGAAGGATAATGGAGGAACCTGCTACACCAGTAAGATGCTCCAGAAAGCAGAGGAGGATCTGGTTGGCATGCAGTGGGAGGAGCGGCGCTTGCTGAGACACAAAGAGAAACAGCTCAAAATGAAACACGAGGAACATATGAAAATGAGGTATGAAAGAGAGCTTGAGAGACTTCAGCAAAAAAGTGGAAGCGCGATTCAGGAGATGGCAAGACCGATGCCAATGCAGACGGAGGAGGCGGAGAGGAGAGAAGATCTCAAAGACAGAGTGGAAGAAGTTCCCGAAATACTCGAGGAAGCAGCCGGCAGGGAGAATAATCTTGGACAAGGTACGGAAGAGATGGTGAAAATACATAATGAGGAAAATGAAAAGAAAGAAATTGCCATCAGACAGACAGAAGAAATAAAAAGAGAAGCTATGCAGGAAGAGCAGGATAAACTCTTTTCGAATTCAGAGGAGCGGGACAAGGAGGAAAAAAAGCAGAAGAAGCAAATGAAGGATTTGCTCAAACACCAGAGTGAGGATGACTGGGCGACACAAAGGGAAAAACTACGAAAAGACAAAATAAATATTGAATCCCTCATGCGGCAGCTCAAACTCTTCAAGGTGAAGACAGATGAGTATAAACGCAGAGAAGCGAACCTCAAGAGGCAATTGGAGCGGAGAGAAGCGTGTTCCGTGTGTTCTTCACGGCCGAGCAACGCGATCATCAGGAGGAAACGAGAGGACAGCACTGTGATGCATGTGACTGGATTTGTGCAGGAGATGGGACTCATAGGGCTCAATGCATCCTTACAGGTCGCCAGGAATTCTTGTTGTATACAGTAATAGCTCAACATTCTGTTTCTTGATGAAATGGCAACCTGAATTTTTTGTTGTTGTTGTTCATTTAAAACCTTTGATTAAAGATTGATCGTCATGAAAAGGATCAATACAAAGATTTAGGAAAATGTGATAAACTGACGCTGACCACGCAGTAGATAACAACGGAGTGCCTTTGTTCCATCAGTGGCTCAATTTGCAACTGTAAATCGATTGTTATATTTTTAGCCAAACCTAGTTAGCTAGCCTGCAACCTAAAAAAATAAATAAAAAATCTTTCCAGCCACAATTGCTAATTTACAAAGCAGTTTGCTGGTGTTATTCAAGTTTCCAAATGTTATGTATTTTTGTGTTTAGGCTACTATCGTGTTGAGATTGTTGGATTTATGTCTCACAGCAAGTATGCGCTCAAATTTCTGTCATATAATGTGAGCCTGCTATATTTAATAAATGGTTAACTTTCCCTGAAGTGTCTCTGTTATGTAGACCCAACACAAGATTGGGCCATAGGGTCCAGAAACCTGCTTGCCCATATTTTCATCATTTTTTAACCACATTCTATATTGTTGGTTATTTTTGTGTTGTTGTTCATTCAAATTTGTCAGCTTTGATAATGACTTCTCTTTGGTGTATCAAATTGAATCTTTGTTTTATTTTTACTTAGATGGCCTTTATGATGTAAGTGTGCTGGAAAAATACAATGTAAAGGAACCTATGATGAGGATAATAAAGTTTCAAATATATATATATCTTTTAAACTGATATGATTTGGTTAACTTTTGCATACACGGTATGTCCACATAAATGTTTTAATCTCATAAAAACCTTTGTAATCGTACTACAAATCCAGAAATTGGTTCTTACTATATGCTGGAATCCATACAGTTCAGTGAGGAGTAACAAAATGCCCACATTCAAAAACATAATTATTACTATTACCGTATTTTACGGACTATAAGGCGCACCTAAAAACCAAACATTTTCTCAAAAGCTGACAGTGCGCCTTATAGTCCGGTGCGCCTTATATATGGACCAAATTCCTAAATTTAAAGCATTGTGTCATGAAATCAATCATAAGTGGCCCGCTGAAGACCATGAATCATGAATCAAAACGACTAGGGATCATTATTTTGTGATTATAAAGTAATTTGTTGTATCTGAAGTTGAAATAAAAAAAGATAAAATGGAGAATGATTTGATTTGGATTAAAAATCTGACATGATGCATTTAAGGTGCGCCTTATAGTCTGGAAAATACGGTACTACAGATCAATTTGGAGTAGTTTTTTTTTTTTTAATGCTTCATTAGAAATTCCAGACCAGGGTTTACTGTTGTGACAAAACAGGCAGAGGTTAAGGGTATGAGGTAAATATTGGTTTTAATTAACAAATATCAGTCAGGGAACTGACATTAGTCTTGGGGGTGTGGAGACGGGATCTATCAAGCACAATGCACACGTGTAGAGGTGGGGGACATATTTATCTGTTATACATGGTGCCCCTGTACAGTGGGAGCAGGAGATTCTATATAACATACAGATCAGGATCCAAGTCTACGGTACAAAACTTAGCAGCAACATGTTAAACATCGGAGACCATGGGGCTAACAAAGTAGTTTCATTTAGAAAAAGTCACAGTATCCTTTAAGCATAAATTTGTTAAAAAGGTAAAAACAGTTCTAGGCATCCTCTAGGGTCAACGCTACTCACAAGATCTGTGTTTCGTATACTCTAATATAAAGACCTTCTGGTAATGAATGGCACAGTACAAACTCTCAGGAAACGTGACAAAAATATACACTGTCCTCACGTCACATTTGCAGCTTAAAATGTAACCAAGGTCTCTGGCAAGCACAATAGATTCCCCAAAAAAACAAACAAAGACAAACAAAACCAACTTCGCTTCAACCAAAATAGAGGACACCATTGTTAGTTAGTTCAGCTATCTTGACAGATTATGTCTTTTTAATACAAAAATAAGGACAAATATAAATTAATATATATTAAAAGAATCAGAATTGATACATGGGGGGAGGACCTACTTAATAAGTACAGGTATTTATGATACAATAAATACTCATGACTGGGGAGTACTGTATAATGTATTGAACCTGGAACTCTGCTACAGGTGAGAGTCGCTGTATGAAAAACCTTTGAGGATTGTGTAAACAGTCTCTTTTGTGTTGTGGTGAGGCAATTTGGGGTTCTCCTTACCACAAACACGACTCTCAGAGGATGCCTGGGAAGTCTTCAGGACACGTGGATCCTCCAGGGACGAGACAGCGGTAGGAGTCATCGTGATCCATGAAAAGAAGTAGATGCGAGGAAAAAGTCAACTCTTTTTTTTTTTTTTTTTGTCTTTTTCTCCACTTCATAATAAAAAATAAGTCTGTTTTTGTACTTTACAATACAATTCAACATCCCCACCGAGGAAGCATCAATCATCAGTCCAGCACTGACAAGTAAAGAAACCGTTAAGTCTCTTTTTTTTTTTTTTTTTCAGGGTTTTTAAAAAAAAAAAAAAAATGATGGAGGGTCTCAAAGAAGGAGATGGGAAGCAAGTAAGGCGGGCAGGTACACAAAACATATCTTGCAAAGAGAAAAGTCTTTTTTGTTTCCTTTTTTTTTTTTTTTTTATGTGGAACAATTTGTACAGCCACACTTGACAATTTTCTCCACTTCCTGAACAAAAGAGGAGCCGTCAGTGCACTGGAAGGTGTATTTCCTGCGTTTGCTGCGGAGGGGGGTACAGCAGGTTCCTTGTCCTCCTGCTCCCCCCGTGCAGCTGCCCCTGCACTCTAGACGGGAGACCTTCTCCTGGGTTTGGCACGCCGCGTAGCCTTGCTGTCTCTGGTAGACATCTCGGACCCGTTCCCCTCTGCAGGCCACCTCTGCTCAAAAATAAAATGTAGTGATTATCCACTCTGTGGTCCAACAATAGAGAAATGACATCAAAGTTGGGGAAGATAGTAAATGAAGATCAGGTTAAATGAAAAGACAAAGACTTGAAGCATGTGACACTTCAGAGAAGTCATTGGAAACGCCCCTTGCCAGCTTTATTCTGTTTGGTCCAACACTCATTGAAAGGAGATCAGATCATTAGAGGGTATTCTTCTCTCCCTTTATGTACAATCTACAACACATCAATTGATGGATCCAACGTGGATTATTCAAAAAATTCTCATGTTTTGTGGCTTTACTGTTTCCTGGTAGGCCTACATATTTTAAAAATAACACTCACACTGCTCACAGGAAATCAACACAGTGGATGAACACTGTAGAAACCACATGGGATGATGGAAAAAATAAAAATAAATCAAACCATGTCGTCTCACCTGCGTGACCCCTCGTGTGGGAGTGAGCAGAAGCTCAGGCGAGGCTGATTTGGAAAAGCAAGTGTTAGAAGTGTTAATGCAGAAACAAGAAACATTGTTAGATGCAGACAGTGAACCAAGCAGCTGTTCACAAAGGATAGTCTCTTCAATAAAGAGATCGTTCAAGCTCACGAGAGTCCATTTCAAGTGTTACTTTGTATTACGAAGGTCACCTTTATCGCACGCCTCTCCGGTGAATCCGCTGTTACACTCGCAGTAGGCTTTGCCCAGTCCTGACACTCTGCATTTGCCGTTTTTGCAGCGAGACAGGCTGCAGGGATTGGTGGCTTCCTGGTCCTGCTCGTCACAAAGGACGCCGCTGAAACCGGGTTGGCAGCGACAGGAATACGAATAAGAGTTGATGGCCAGGCAGGTACCATGAATACACCTGGGGATGAAAAAAGAAGAGCGTATTCAACTACCGTGATTATATATCACAACATCAAAATGTCCGACTCACTTGTTGCCATCACATGGGTTGTTGACTTGCTGGTCGCAAACTGGTCCAGTCCAGCCCGGGTGGCAGGTGCAGGTAAAGCCACGATGTCCCGTCGGGTAGCAGTCTCCCTGGACGCAGGCGCCTCTCTGGCATGGCTGGCAACCAGGCTCCACCCCTTGCCCGAGCCACCGTCGAGTACCGCCCTGTGCCGCCCCGGCAGCTCCCGAGCTTAGCCCCGCTCCGAGGTCCTGGAGCTTGCCGTTGATGTAGAGGTTACGGAGACAGCCGTGGAAGCTGGTGCCATTACGCCCACCTGAGCTGTGCTGTAGGGCTGACAGACCCCCAGATGCCGAGGCACGCTCTGGCATACCTGGAACCATCGCAATCAAGCATGTGCCAAGTCTTATTGACAAAGCGACCTGTGAGTGTGTGCTCATCGTTCTTACCTCCGAGGTAAAGCGGGGAGTCGATGTTGAGTGTGGACTGTTTGCTGATGGAGTTGATGGACTTAGGGGCCCCGCCATCGATAGACAGCGACAACGTTTGATCGGATGCAACCAACTCCACCGCATGGAAAGTGCCATCATTCACCGTCTCCACACTGAGAGACAAACAGTGGAATGGTCAGTCGTGTAAAATCGTAGTCAGTCAGCGCACCACAAACCTGTATATGGCAGATGGAGGATAAGCGCCAGTATCGTAACTGACCCGAAGGCGCCCCCGATAAAGCTCCATTGCGATGTGATCATTATCCCCCTTATATAATAACACCCCGCTGTCCTCATCTGTAGCAATCTGAGAACACAGCGCGATATCGATGAGAACGAAGCAATTTAATTCCAATCCATCTGAACGGAAAAGACATCCCGCACCTGCAGGCTAATGTTGGTCTGCGGCGAGATTAAATTGGAGGGAAGCTGTAGGTAGGACTCCCGGTCCACAAAGTTGACACTGACGAGCGTCTCGCAGCGCTCCCCCTCGTAGCCTTGGAGACATTGGCAGCGGGGGTCGGTTCCCATGACGACGCATTGCGCCCCGTTGAGGCAGTCGTGGTTGTCGCAGGGGCTGGTGCGAGGGAGGACCATTGGTGGGGACAAGTCGCAGAATAACCCACTGCAACACACACACATTGTGTAAGAATGATGCCGATACGCTTCGGTACTACAGCTAATGAATCACCACAAGGGGGAGCCCTCCTCCTCTAGTTTCAGAAGGACCAGGTAACAACTAACAAATCAATAGCTACTCAATGAATCCAAAATTTAATTGAACGTCATTTTAGGCTGTTAATTTACAATATAGATCATAACATATAAGATAGGGGCTGAATATTATCATGGATTTGCATCCCTCACCTGTAGCCCTCTGGACAGACACAAGTGTAGCCGTTGATGGCATCAATGCACTGAGCGCCATTTTGACACTTATTTTCATCGCAGTCGTTATAGTCCAGATCGCAGTGCTCTCCGATATAACCTGGGGTGCACTCGCATCTATGAAACACACACAGATTGCCCACATGCATTAAAGTTTCTTTCACATCAACTCAGTAACTATTTAATTTTTATCTCACTCAAGTACAGTAGGTGAGGAACTAGACAACACTGCTTATGATGCCAATGATTGTGTGTGTGTGTATACAAGTGATACTCACTTGTATCCCTGAGGGGTCAAAATGCACTTTGAATCGTGTTGACATGGATTCAATTCCGGAGCACAGAAATCCAGTTTCTCTTCACACAGTTCTCCTGGGAACACACACACACACAAAAACACACAGACATACTTTCAGCTGGAACAACTCTGACAAGCTGGTTGATACATGCCTCTGTACTCTGTGTGTGTACTGTGTGTGTGTGTGTGTGTGTGTTAGTGTATTGTTTGATGGATGGCTCTCTTGTGGGCGGGACTAACGCAGAGGTCTGACAAATGATCTAATCTGTGGGAATGTCATGTCCCTGATGATATTCCCAGGCGCATACCGGTGCTCCTCAAACTCAGAACTTTTCAATTGAGTAAAAGAAATCACGAGGGAGTAAAACAGAGCTCGTGACAGCATCCACAATGGGAATAATTATAAAATCACTTGAAGATCTGTCTGCGATATGTTCAGTGATGGGTGATATTTATGCCTGTTTACAACACTTAGTCCTAAAAAGTGATGTTGAAATTTATAGAACAGCATTTTGAAAGAATATTTCTTTTGGTGTTGTATTTTAAATGGCCATTTCACGAATGTGGAATCTTCCCATTTTGACATTTATCTTAACCTTAAGATAGCCTTTCTGCAAAATTCATCACCCCTGCAACATTGTTCATGAAAACGCAGTAAAAATACATTGCAATCCATTCATCGTTTCCACCGTATGACCAAAATCATTGCACTTGAGGCAAGTCGTTTGAATAACAATAATAATATACAGTCTGTAGTATAATAATATGCATTCAGCAGCAAGCAGCAATTTAAACAAAAGTGCAACGTGAATAACAGTCGAAAATTGAGGACATGCAATTTGAACAGAGTGCACAAGCATTACATGCTTGAATGAATATCAAATTTCCAATTAGCACTGCTAAATCATTGAAAGGAAGGGAGGAGGGAGGGAGAGAGGGAGGGACAGCGAGACAAACCAACTAACCTCTCTCCACCTCATTGGTAGCAGCTGCAACCACAGTAAAGACGGCGGATGGCGGAAAGCAGAGCGAGATGAGGAAAAAGACAAATGACAGCGAGATAGAGAGAGAAGAGCGCCACAAAAGTTAGCAGTCGAACGTGATTAGCGCAACGCTAAAGCAGACACACAGCAGAGCAGTGTTAGAACAGAGTAGAGAGCAGTGATTCCCAACTTATGTGCCATGGCACATTAGTATCCCCTGAGAGATCATTAGATGTGGCAGGAAATTGGAAATGAGCCAATTTCCACTTCATTGCTTGGAAAATTACGGTGCATTTACTAAAAATAACACATATTTTAAAACAGAGATCGTTGCATGTGTGGTTTGTATGTGTTTGTAGTCTCCAGACTTTGTTCAGACAAAGGAATACAATGGCTATCAATTGTTCTGTAATCGATTTATTTCTAAGGCTAATGTTGTACGATTAGTTTAAAGATATACATATTTTTTTTTTAAATATTTGCAGTTTAAACTACTAATCAAAGGCAATTATAAAAAACATGTTAGGGGGGGTGTTTGTCAATTGCATTTTTTTTTCAAATAGGCAATTATTGTACAAACTTTTGATGACATTTTTATTTAGTGATGTGCCCTGAGATTTTTCTAATCCAAAATATGTGCCTTGGCTCAATAAAGTTTGGGAAACCCTGGAGGAGAGTACTGATGCGAGTGTGCGCGTCACCATGGAGACGACATTAGCCATGTGTTTGTTACCTGTGTATTCTGGTGAGCACATGCATGTGTAGTTGTTGATTCCATCCACGCATGTCGAGTTGTTCTCACAGTCGTTATCTTCACAGTCGTCGATGTTAAACTCACAAGAGTCGCCCTCAAAGCCCTCGGGGCACACACACCTTGGAGCAAACACACACACACACTGCATCGTCAGCATCATCTACTATCCATATTCCCGGTAGAAAGTCATTAATCTGTTGACATGAGCGTGCCTTGAGTTTGTAAATACAGTTCACACGCACACACTGAGCACAGTCGGAGAGGTAAATTATGGGACTAATAAAAGCTCTCATGCGGCATAGAAGGATTAATATGTCATTTTGTTGTCAAGCACAGCTTCTCACTGCGACTAGCTGCAATCCCCCAATACCGAAGTAGGAAAGGTTACAATACAAATAATGAAACTAAAGACAAAGCAGCTGGAAAGTTGAAGAGTTTGCTCGGGATTTGCGTCACCTTGTGGCCACTTGCCCAATCATGTGATACACCGTTAAAAGAATGAGTTCCTGGGGATTTGAATAATGATGAATATTTGAAAATATAGATGTGCAGGCTCAGTGAGCACACAAATCAGACATGGGGTTCATGTAGAAAGTCACGAGAGAAGTTGAGGGAGAGGCATTTATACTGATGTATAGATTTATTTTCACGCAAGGCAATTTCATTTCCACATCTTATAAGTATGTCTTAAAAACATGACATATAAATTCCCTGGGATGAATTGTGGGCAGAAAATGCATGTAATATGAATGTAACGTCAAACTAAAGGAAATAGCATGGCCAGAAGCTAATTTTTGTGAGTCAGATAAAGTGACCAATGTACAATTTGCTATGTGCACCTCATCAAATCAAGCATAAAATCTGATCAGATTATTATTATCATTATTACTATTAAATTCGATCTGTGGTGTTCAAAAATCCACATTGAAAACAAATGACCTAGTGAGGGCTAAATTTGGTCAGATTTATTTTATTTTTTTGCATTTGATATCAATTTTGGGACACTGAGGGTTAAGAAATAACCTCTTCATTAAAAGCCATTATAATACCTGACTCTATTCTGCATAAAAAAAAAAAACATCTTACCAGAAACTACCACCTTCCCCTTCCTTTAGATGACAAGTTCCTCCATTCTGGCAGGGACTACTGATGCAAGCATGAATGGGCTCTTCACAGTTCTGGCCCTACATAGATAAAGCATCCTTAAAAATCCTCATAACAATCAACAAACGTTCTAATCCGTTCATGAGATCCTATGTTGTACCTTAAATCCGTATGGACAGGTGCAGCGGTAGAAGTGCACCGGGTCATTGAAGCAGGTGCCGTCATTCTTGCACGGGCTGGACAGGCAGGGCTCACATTTCGCCTGGATGCTGATATCTACTGGGCCTGTTTGTTGCAGACACATTACATGGAGCCAACACCACATAGATGATCAGTTTGCATAGTTAACAAGCTGAGACATAACCGCTAAATTAAACTGCGTGGACACACAAGCATACAAACACATTCACGCACAGACATTGACTTGCACTGAGTGTCTTTTGATTTTAGCGATCAGAACGATACACAATACAGGTCCAAACACGGAGTTGCAAAGGGGAAAAGGAGTCTGGGTGGATAAGACGAGGGATAACCAGGCCGGGCCAATAGCAAGGAACTGGGGGAGGCGTGACTGAGGAGGAATAGGTGATGAGCTACTTTACCTGGCACCAGAAAACCACAAGGCCCCGGGACTTCTACAGTGCGTCAGTTAGATTAGGTTAAAAATAGGATTCAGTCATGTGATCATTGTCAGAAAAAAAAAAGTATTAGTTCACGAAAGATGAGATTGAACTAAAAGTACGCCCACAAGCAAATTTGTGACTTTTCGTGTTTATCGGAATCTCATGTACAGCAACTTCAGACAACACCCTTTCAAATCATCACTCGTGTAAAAATGTAAGCAGTTTAAATGTGTTTTCTAGGGCAAAACTCGTAATTGGTGACTTGTGGTCTCCTCTTGGAGTCCTCAATTACGCTCATTGTACACATTACAGGCGAGTACAATGGAAACTAGAAAGCAAAATGACTCTGAGGTCTTACAATCCACAATTGTCAGGAAAAACGAAGTCACAGAAAATTCCCAAAATTCCTCGTGCATTGATTCCATCTTATTGAGGAATTTTGTGGCTTCTTTGCTACACTTTCACAAAAGATGGACCAAGAACAACAAAAGATTGGAAAAGAAGAACGTGAGAAGAAGGAAAATACACAGTTATATCACACTAGCTTTACTCGCCAGATCAACAAGGCTTGTCGCCATTTTATCATGGCAGCTCAACAGTAGATTATTTCAATTTCTCCAAATCCAAAATAATCAACCTTTGTGTTTAACCTCATAGGTTCCGCAGTTTCTCCTTCTACGTATCGCTGTGCTGTTGAAAGTAGAGCAAGCGTCGCACATTCCACATACCTGTGCAGGTGAACTTCTTGGATGGCGTGGTGAGCAGCAGTTTGTCGGTCATGTCGCCGGGCCCCGCGCAGCGGGCGATGCCGGGCTCTTTGTAGCCGCTTTTCACCCAGTCGGACAACCACTGCATGTGGCAGTCGCAGTGCAGAGGGTTTGCGCCCAGAGCCCTGCCGCAGACATATTTCATAGTTAGACACTAAAATATGATCCAACATCAACTTACCATTGAAATATTCCAAATGAATGATTTCAAGAAATATTTTCAAATACACAGCACGCCTGCGACCCCCGTGGGGACTAAGCGGTTCAGAAAATGGATGGATATTTTATGTTACCCATAGGCTGCATGTCTCATAATTATGTTTACATTCCAGTGGGAATTTAGTCATGAAGTCGCTTTCATTTTTGCAATGTTATTACCCTTTTCTTGTAATATTATGTTTGTTTTTTTAGTTTTACTATTCTTTTCAGTGTGGTTTTAATGCACCTTCACAAAATCCAATTGTGTGGAATCAGTCAAAATAAAACCATGATCAAATCCCACAAAACAATTTTGGTGGTCCTGGTTTCCCTTTGTTTTTGATGCTCTCAACATCATACGATGCAGTTTTATCCTTACCCACAGCGCACTTCAACTGCAATAAAAAAAAATGTTGTTAAATCTTTGCGACCTTTCTGAAGGCAGATTTTTTTTCCCCCCCCAGAGTTCTCATAAGCTTGAGTACCTAAAGAAGTGGTCAGTGTGTGTGCACATGTGTGTGTTGCTCACAAGTGTGAAAGTGATGACAGGTCTTTGAAGGCTCCTTCTGGTATGAGTGATATATCATTTCCATGGAGGGACCTGAGAAAGAGAGTTCAGTGAGACGAGTCTGGCTGAGTTCCTGCACTTGGGCTCAACTTTGAAGATACTCACAGCAAACGCAGTGACTTGAGTCCATCGAAGGCCCTCACTGGTATGCAGCGCAGACGGTTGTAACTCAGGATTCTTTTGACACAAATTAAACATGTTGCCATGGAGACACGGGCACAGAACCAGCTATTTGTTGTTATTTGCGGCAAGTTATGCTTGGCCACTTGATGCAAATATGACTAACACACAAACACACAATGCTTTGGTTGACATGGTGATCAGTCTGCATGAAGCTTGATTGTCAAAGTCAAACAGGATTTAGTAGGAGACGCTGTATGAATTTGTAAATGGAGCGCAAATGAAAAGCCAGACTCACAGAGTAAGCAGCTCAGACATGTTACTGAGGCTGTGGTTGGACAACGTGCTGATCTGGTTGTTACTCAAATCACTGAAAAGGAAATAACAAGTCCATAAACACACACACATGCCCTTCTATCAACACACGCACAATCCTTATGCGGAACATAACACATTCCGCGTGATACTGTACAGATCTCTGACAAAATACCATTGGGTTACTTTTGGCAGCGAGCAAAACCACAAGGCGTCGGCACACTCTATATTCTAAATGTGTGTGTATCATTTCCCTCGGCGTAAATGCGGAATGTGAGCACAAACACTTACATGAGCGTCAAGTGTTTGTAATCGGAGAGCTCCACAGGAACCTGAGTGAAGTGGTTTCCATCCAGATACCTGGCAGGTGGATGGATAGAGAAAAGAGACAGAACGACAGAAAGAGAGCAAATGAGAAGGAAGAAAAACATTATTTAATCATGTGGAAAATTCCTCATCTCCGGCAGAGTGTGTAGTCATTTCGGCATGAGCCATAATAAACACGGGTGTTTAATATTCCTACAGGGATCCTATTACAGTTCAGTCACCCTTTCTCCAGCTTGCTTCCACGCACACACATGCATCAACCTGAAACCAACCCAAAATATTAATTGCTTATGTTAATGCTGAAAAACAGCGGGATGAAATGACTCAAAGTTTCTGCCTCATTTTTGCACGACTAATTTAGGCGAGGCGGCACAATGTGTTGTGATTATCGTGTCCGACACGCAGCTCAAAGGCTTTGTGTTTAAATCTCAGCTTCAGACACTAATTTGTCATTAGTAAGTGCCAATTTGACCTAACTAATAGAGCAACATCCAAAGTGAATCAGTACCGTGCTCACTGATGATAAATGGACCTGTTGCAAAGACTGCAATGTGCATTTGATGAAATCACTCACAGTTCAGTGGTTTCTTTGGGCAGGCCTTTGGGCAAAGCGGTGAGGCCCTTGTTGCTACAGCGCACCACCGTGTCCAAGCACGAACACTCGGCCGGGCACCTCAGCACCGGAGAACAGCTGTTGTCATCGTTACCTAGTGAAGATGGATAGATGGGACATGAAGCCACCCAGGGAGAACAGAGGAAGGATGATCGCTTTCTTTTTTCTACGCCTACTGCCGCAACTATTGCGCTGTTGATCTTTCATTTTGCAAAGAGAAAATCATGCGATGAGTTTTATTTGCTTTGACCGAAAGTGAAAGTTGACCAAAATATTAAAGCGATGAAATTATTTTCATTTGTAGCAGTGAAGTTCAATCTTATGTCTTTTTTACTTGATTGTCTTTCTATACTCAAATGTATTGCTGAAAGATAGTGGAAAAGCATCATCAGGTGATAAAAATAAAAAAAAATTGGAGAGGTTCTGAGAAATAAATACAAATGTAATCAAAATATTATCAAAGGAAACTAGTTGAATTGCTTTTGGAAAGTAATCAAAACAGAAATAAGCTAATGGTATATATCATCCATTCTCGTTCCATCGTACCGTCTTCACAAGCAAAGTCTTGGACAGCCACATCCTGGATGGGGATCTCTTTCAGGAAGTAAGGACTCTGGCAACGAGGGTTGCCCGTGACAATACGTTTCCTCCTCAACCAATCCCCGAGCCAGGCCAGATGACAATTACAGTTGAACGGATTGGCCAAAAGGTTGCTAGAGATCAGAAAGTGACCAGGCATTTATTCATTTGATCATTTTTTCTCTATTTGCCTTTTCATGCTTGTACTCACAGAGTAGAAAGCGAGTGGAGCGTGTCGAAGGCTCCGGGGTTCATGGAGGTGATCTGATTGTCGTAGAGCGACAGCAGACGCACTGAGCTCAAACCCACAAAGCTACTGTTGCTCACGCAACTGATGCGATTACTCCGCAGCATGCTACTCAAACACACACAAACATATGAAGTTCAAATGGCTCACAGTAGAATTCGAAGACTACTTTACAAATGTGTGTGTGTGTGTGTATACCCACAGCGTACGCAGGCCACCGAGTCCTTTCAGCATGCGGTGATGAACATTTTCCAATCTGTTGGAGGTCAAAATGAGCTCGTTGACCCCTGAAGCTCCTTCAAAAGTGCCCTCCTCTATGTCAGCGATGCGGTTATTACTCAGGTTGCTTGTACGGGAGAAAGAAGGGCAAAGGAAAAAAAAGAAAAGAAATGTGAGACATTTGAGGGTACAAACAGGGGAATTCAACGGACATGAAAGGATGAGGAAGTAACCCTCTGCAAAGACGAGTGTTTTCTCTTCATGACCTGAATGTGACTCGTGTGTGTGTGTATAGCGACTACGCTCCACTTAAGCTCACTATGTCTGACTCACATCTTCCTCAGATGGGGTAACTTTTTGAAGATCCCTGTCGCCTCAAGGACAGTAAATTCATTGTTGTTCAGACGCCTGAGGGGAGAGAGGGAGCCAGAATATGTTTAGAGGACAACCACAGAGAAAAAAAAGAGCAGATGAAGGTTGACGCAGTCTCTTCTCAAAGCCACTTGATGGATGCACTTGGTCGTCGGCGACAGTAAAGTGACTCACAGTTCGGCAGTGTATTGAGGGATGTGGTCTGGTATTTTGGTCAGCTTTTGGTTGGAGCAGTCCACTGTGGTGCCCTCGCATCGGCATTTCTCGGGACAGGCCAGGTCGGCGAAGCAGTCTCCTCCCAGTTTGCTGCGGTAATCCTCCGTACCTGGTTACAATCACAACGGCAGGGTCACAAAGCCGCCGGCATGCCCGTCGCGCACGAGTCGAACCCCAGCATGTACTGGTAATCGCCTCCAAAGTGGACAAAAACATCCATACACTCGAGCTTTTTTTTTTTTTATCCTGTCAAACACAGACAGAGGTTGAATTCCAAATGCTTGCACACGCAAACACACGCAGACAGTTCTGGTGTCTTGCATCTTGGCCATGCTGTAGGGATTGGCAGGGCCGTTCCATGGTGCTTGACAGAACCATGTTCCACTTTTAGGAACCTGGCAGTCACATGGTTAGATCAAGCACAAAGGAACAACCTGCTCACCGACTGCTCCTCCGCTGGAACACGGGGGTGGGGAGGGTAGTGGCAGCGAGCGAGGAACGAGGGGGGTAGGAACAGGAAAGGGAGAGGAAGGATCAGTTCCCACTAAATTTGCTAAGAAAAGAAAAAGGCCAATTTATATTCTCTGATTTCAAAAAGAGTTAATTAGTTTGTTGTGTAGCCTACACTATATATAAAGCGTTAACAATCATAATGCCCCTTCGAAGAAAACTATGACATCGATGCGGCCCGTGACTAATTTGACATTTCTTTCTCAGATGATAAATTAGGTCAAATATGAATTCATTCATCTTCCAAAGCGTTTAGCCTCACTCAGGTCACCGGCAATTGTTATTGTTTAAATATATACATTTAGATTATATAGAAAATACCAAATGCAAATTTTGTTGGCCAATCAAAAACTGATGGAGCTCGAAGCGTCGTCATGAATTCAGCAGCTCAGCGAGGGTCAAATGGTTTGATTTGTCATGGATACTATCACATGACATCAGTGTACCTCACAAAACCTCAGTTCAGTGAGCATCAAAGGAATTTTTTTTTTTTTTGTGTGGCTTTTTTGTTGTTGCAACATTTCTGCAACGAGGGCCGGCAGCCTTAATTCATGCGACTTGTGCTTGACCTCAAGACAGTTTTAGGAATAGAATCATCATGTATGATCATATTTTACCATAATCATGCTGCTTCACATCTCCACATATTTGTTTTTAGACCAAACTTGTGAGAATTGTCATACAAAGCGACTGATGGGAGAAGAGGCCAGTCAGTTTGGTAGAAATTGCCAAGGAAAGAAGTTAAAGTACTTGGGAAGGAGAAGAATCGTACAATCTAAAGTAACAAATCCAAAGACGACAGGTGGAAACTGAGGGATGAGATGGCATATGATTGAAAAACAGTCGAGGCTGCCCAAGTGAATGGAATGAAAGAAAGAAGAGGGAAGGAAGGATGGAGGAGGGAAGCAGGAGAGAGAAATTCAAAACCGGAAGCAGGCGTGAGAAGGACGTAAGAAACAGGAAGTAACACTGATTGCAGAGGGAGGAGGAGAGTTACAGCGCCAAGAGAAGCTTTTTAGGAACACACACATACACGCACTCAAGCACGCACAGAAAAATAGAGAAACCTTTGGTTGTTAGGGCCACCATCATCTTGTTGTTTAGAAATGTACACGGGGGGGAGGCACAAGGGTCAGGTGTGCGTTTGGACGCAAAATGGCGTCTAATTTGTGTGTGCGTGTTACTTACAGCCGACATGGTGTACTCCTGAGTGTGTGAGAGAGGCAGTACAGGGGAGAGAAGAAGGGACTTCACTTATTTAGTCAAAACAAGAGGCATGAAACAAATAAGAAGTGGAGAAAAGAAAGAAGGGAAAGTTTGTTTCACAGGCAGGTGAAAAAGTGTGTGTTGGCATAACATGACACACGTTCATTTGCTTTGCTTGATCTCCAAGCACAAAATTACACATTTGATTCAATTAACAGCTGTCTTTCTATTGAAATGGAGAATTGCTTCCTTTCCAATAACATATTTGTCAAAAAGAAAATATTTGTGTGGCTGTACCAAATCCACACACGCTTAGTTTTCAACAAGTTACCGGAGTGAATTATGTAAAAAAAGATCATTTCAATGATTGAAACGGCAACAGAATGGAAACTATTAAGCCACTCATAATTATGAGCTGCCCGAATGTTTAGTCAACTTTTAAACTGACAATCTTCTTAAAATACTCTGTTTTTATCTGCATGTGGTATCTGATCTTTAAATCCTCGCTTCCCCGGTGAGCCTCCGAGTTAATGACTGCAGTGAACACACACACACACACACACACACACACACACACACACACACACACACACACACACACACACACACATACTGCGCTCTGTGTGCGGCTGCAGTAATGACCATGCCAGCAGCCTCCATACAACTGACCGATTTGCATATTTCCCAGCACCCCTCCGTGCATGGCAAGCGTGTGACCTTTTGATGTTGTACGGCGGACAAAACAGACAAAGCTGCTGGCAGACACACGGTCATGATGCCTGTGAAGTGAGCTGCTGGTTAATAAAGTTTTGTCTTATTGCTCCACGTGCATGACACAGCAAAGCTCAAAAATCAATTTTTTACTATTCTCATTAGAATGGTGGGTGCAGTGAGTGTGATGAATAGTTTATGTTAACATCTGACGCATTCGAGTAAGGCAATGGTCACGCCAAAAAATGTGTAAAAAAAAAATAAAAAATTCAGCTTTTGAAAAACAACCAACATTTTAACATCTGCTTGTAGATGGAGAAAAGCATGAAAGATTATTCGGATCAGACTGAAAAATAAAATAAATCAACACATAAAGAGAATAAAGTTAAGACTATAAGAGAAATTGTTACGTGATTGGGGATGTGCCCCACCCATCAATGAAAGTCAGCTGAGAGAGGCTCCAAGATGGATGGATAGATGTTACAAAGATAAAGTCTTAATATTATATATAAAAAAAAGTCTGACTCGTTCAAGAAAAATAATAAAGTTGTAAAATGTAAATCTACCAATCAGGGACCTCTATGGCCACATATTGATCCAGTCACCTATTTTAAAAAACACTTCTGTTTATGTCACGGCGTTATAATTACTTGTGCAGGTGGACTTCAAATCGCAACTCTTGTGTGAAAAATTTGAAAGGTGTCAGAGAAAGGCACTCCAAAGCGTGACTGCATTCTGTTTTCTGTGACGGAGTGTCGCGCACACACACTCCACTCTCACACATACACACATGCTTGATGTACAATACCTGGGATGAAATATTGTTCTCTAGCTATTGTAGGGGAAACAAAGAGAGAGTCAAAGTGAAGGAAACACATCAAATAAAAAATTGGATTTCAAGAAAATATTCTTTACTTGTGTGCATGTATGCTGAGAGAAAAAAAGTCTGAGAGGAAATACCAAGCAGGAAGACACAGTATGAAAGCTAGAGCGAGACGGGAGCTTGTCAGTTTGGATAGCACGATTGCCCGTGTGTGTGTGTGTGCATGGGTGAATGTTCAGTCAGAAGAACAATGAGCTCTGTCACGCTGCGTGTTCATTCATACCTGAGCAACGGAACTTCTTGCTCTTGATTTGTCCGATTCGTTTGTTGGCCAGTCGCCGAGGGCTGGTGCAGCGGGCGCCGCTGGTCTCGATGGGATTGTCCTGCAGGTAGTCGGCCAGCCACTTCAGGTGACAGTCACAGATGAATGGGTTTTGAGCTAAATGCCTGTGACACACACATACAGGTTATACATAAGTATATGGAGGCAGTAAGGAAGATAAGGTTGCTTGCACAAGTCGTCATCGTACTCCTTATTAGTTGATTTATATTTGATACAGAACAGTCATTGGTTTAGACAATTATTGTGTAGAAATACTGTCCAAGATTTTGAGTATATTTCTGTGCATGTCTATGGGGAAGATTAAATAGCTGTTCAGTTTCATATTTATTGATGACTGTTTTGTGATGAAACATTGTCAAAGGTAAATTTAAAATGCTGCATACAAAGATATGAACAAGTTACTATAGCAACAGTTCAGCTGATGAGCTCAGTCTTGTAATGTGTGCATTTAAAGACTCATCCACATTTTGTGTTTGAGAGAAAAGCAAATAGTAATATTCATAACAGTAAGCCTGAAATATTATTTTTCAATCATAACTAAATACAAATGAAATGACTAATTAATCATCTAATTAATTGAATGAATTAGAAAAATCATTAAAATTAACATGAACAATTATTTATCGAATTCATTACTAATTAATTAAATTAATAATGAGCAAGAGGTTTGCTACACCCTTGACGGAACACCACAGGGGGACATATAGACAAATAATCATTCACACTAACATTCTTCATTGAACCCAATACAAGCAAATATACTTGACAAAAAGACTTTTTAAATCGTGATAAGTGTGGAGTTTGTGTCGCTCAAGGAGCAAAAAATTGTTTACATACAGCGTCTGTATAGCCCTTAGTGATGAAAAGGTTCCTTTGGCAATGGTCTGGAGCTTGTTGTCATATAGTGACAGAAGGTTGAGATTGTGGAGATCCTGAAAGGCATCCACACGCAGGCACGCTATCTTATTTGCATTCAGTAACCTGAAAGACAGAAAAGGTGCATTGAATAATGACAATAATGGCCTTTCCTGCTATTATTCGTCAACGAATGTGTCTTGAAGTCAGTCAGCCATGATGGTTTTTCATTAGAAAGACGACTTTTCAGCAGAGTATCGATTGGAAAGTGTCTGCAAATAAAAATGTGGAGATGTGCGTCTACTCACAAGAGCTGCAGAGAAAACAGCCCTTCAAAGAGCCCTTTGGAGATCTCGGTTATTTTATTGCCATACAGAACGCTGTGGAAAACAAATATATCAACATTAAATCCGACATTTAATAAAATATATTAGCAAGAAGCTAAATTACATTATTATTCATTATCTTTCTGAATAATAAAAAAAATATCCAGAAGATAATTATACTTTAGATTTTTTCCCAATTAAAACAGTCATAATATAGTAAGAAAATGGTTGCAATTTTGGTGGGTAAATGTCAAAATACAAGAACTGTCATATTAACATCAGGGAAGACCATAAATAATTATTTTAAACATTGTTGGTTCATGATTGAGCAAGCCCAACAAAAATTGGTGATTTCATGTGTGAAATTTTGTACAGCAGGACACAGCAATTTAAAAACAAACAGTTTTTCCACACTCCGACAAACTAATATCGGCTTGTTTAGCATGCCGACGTGGCAAAACATGGTCTTTCCTCGATAACGAATGATTCAGGCTTCTTTCTATTTCATGGATTTGAAACTCTGACAACGTTCCAACCACTCCATTCATGACCACATATTTAAGACATAAAGTCAACTGAGTGGTGTAACAAAAACCTTCATAAATCTGCCGGCCATCGTGCCGTGAAGAATGTACTCTGTTATCAAGAAAAAAAAAGTCACGCTGACTTCACACACACAGATCAAAATCACTTTTGCGCTCAAACAAAGTTTTTGCTCATTGCTATGCTTGATGCCCGGCTCAATGTGCGTGTGTACAGACAAACATGTGTTTGCAATTGTCTTTTAGTTCATTGTGCTGAGTGGCAACTCCTGAGAAACCCGAAGCTGGGAAACGACGCAGCGCACTTTCTGTACGCACACACACACGCTATCGATGGCTCATTTAAATCGACATAACACGCAATGTACGCATACTGCAGCCTAATGTAGGAGTCGTACTCTAAGTGATGTGTCAGCACGAAGGTGGGTGTCCCATTCATTGGCTGGGTGGTGAAAGTGTAATGAGGTGGCAGAAGCCTCCATTCAGCAATTCTGCATTTATGAATTATTGATTCTGGAGAGACGAGATCTTAATATAACTTCTTCAGACAATAACCCCGCATTGCCTCCCACCCTCTCGACCGCCTCGGCCCGGCTTCACACGCAAACCCGAGTGCTGGGCCAGCGATGAGGTCGTTCTTTTTAAAAGAGCGCCGAGATTAGCGATCGAATGTCTCCTTCGATCGCATTTACTTGACATGTCGACATAAAGAGCAGAAGTCTTACTCGCAACTGCAAATGTTTAGAAGTCAATTCCAGGTCACTATCTCCACTATCAGACAGGTCATATAAACATTTGTTCCTGGGTTCAATCAACTTGCTTGTGACTCATCCAAAAACTGCATCTCTATTTATTCGAGGATGTTTGTCAAATGTTTTCATGGAGTTTATGAGATGGGATAACATTGTAAGACTGCTGGATTCACTGGCGGATCTAAAGGGGGGGCCACGGGAGCACTGCTCACCCCCCTCAAAAAATGTGCTTCGACCCCCCCCAGGTCAGATAAATGACTTTGAATTAATTCCAGATTGTTTTTTTCAACATTCCCACCTGTTGCCCTTTCTTTCTAAGCATTTTTTGAGAAATTGTAGGGTTTGTGAAAAAAAAAAAACTCCCTGAGATATCCTTGACTCAAAAAAAAACAAATCCTATCTGAATCAGTGACTGGATTAGCCAAAACTCATTAACCCTTAACCCTTAACAAAGGGCCACGATGAGTACTTACAGAGAGTTGAGGGATCGCAGACCTTGAAAGGCATCAGGAGCCAACTCTGAAATCTGATTGTTACTCAAGTCTCTGTAAAAAGAACAACAGTGAAAATAACATTTAAATTTAAAAAAAGGAGAGCAGTGTATATATATATATATATATATATATAAATATGATGCTAGTCATCTACTCACATTCTTCGCAGTTTCTTATAAGAAGAAAAGGCGCCGGCTGGGATCACCTTGATGGCGTTCTGCTCCAATCGTCTGGAACCAAACATACACAGACCATTGACGGATGATCATTTAACATTGAAATCGTTTCGCTACTCTTAATTAGGGCGAGTGTTTTGGAGGCTTCTGGAATTGCACAAACAGTTTGTGATCTCAAGTCTAGGGAGGGGCTCAAATGACAAAGCAGACACATCACTGTGATTAGAGCGACCATTTGCAAGACTGTGAAAAATGTCCTGCCACCCAGTTTGTTTTCCATTCGCACTTCTCATTCCCAGTGCCTGTTTACATTTTCAGTTTTGTGGAGTTGATTTGGATGAAATTCTAGTGTAGTACTGTAGGGGGGCTGCGATGGGATTTCATCCAGAGCCAGGAAACAAGAGTTCATCCCCAAAAGCAAGGAATCATCTTAGATTTTCATCATTTCTACACATACATCATTATTATTAGATTCCTAGTCATTAATTCTGACCACCATGGCAATTAGTGGTCAAACAAAGCCTCCAAAACGCCAGTGGTGTGTTTCAGGACGCCAAATGTGTGCACATAGATATTAGTGGCTGCATGTCACAACCGAAGAATGCGTTCTTTTATTTTGTATTGTATTACAACAATAACTCTGTGCTTGGATAAAAACGGCTTTAACAGTCTGAAATCACTGGAGACGTGTGTGAGACCACATCATGTCTAAGGATGCCAAAATAGGTTTTGGTTTTTCACAACTGTCCGCAAGAGAGGCTTATTTGTCTAATCGTATTTTGTTACAGCAGTGACGTTTCTGAAGTCAACTGGGATATAAAAACCAGTTGAACTGAGTCCCATTGAAGTATTTGTTTGAATTCATAGGGAAGTCATGGACTTTTTGAAACCTGTTGAGTCAAGTCTAATCTGTCATCATAACTCCCCAAATTAATTCAGCCATTAGTTCTTATAAATTCATAATTCAAGGCAAGTGTGGTGACATCTTTAAGGGGCACCAATGAAAATACTGTTATAAATTATTCAGTCAATTTAGTGGACTCTCTAATGCCCTGTGACACTGGAACTGAAAAAATTGAAAACATTGAAATTTGAGTGTAGTGTTCCGGAATGGTTTGCTTGGATTTCTTCCCAATGTGCTCCCAAGAACACCTTGTACGTTTCCTTTAATTCCATTTCTGCTTACAGCTCAGTCAGTCGATCCGGTGGTTTCCAGCTCTGCCACTTTAAATCTAGCGGCCGTTCTTTCAGATAAAGATATGATCGGCCTTGTCCTTTAGATTGAGCTTTTAATTCTTTCTCTTTCATCCCGTCATTACTGTCTTTAATAAGAGAAGAGCTGCATGACCGGGATTTCTCATTTCACAGCTGTGTGATTTTATTCCACTGCAGTGAGCGAAAACTGTGTACCACGGATATTGTCAAGAGCAGCATGGGGCAAAAGAACGAACAATTGTCCATGTTGTTGACTAGGTGAGTTTATGTGTGTGTGTCTGGAAGCCAAGTGAGTGTGTCTTACATCTCAGTAATAGTTTCAGGGAGGTTGGTAGGTATTTCTGTCAGACCCTTCCCTCTGCAGTCCACAATGTTGTTGCTGCAGGTGCACGACTCAGGACACTGCAACACACTGCAGGATGAAGACGACGACTGGTAACCTAAATGGAGACAATGCTCGATATTAGCTTAGCTATCGTGGATGAATCCGCAAAATGCAAAAATAATTTAGTGAGGAAAATGAAAGAGCGAAACAAAAAAAAATGACAGAAAGATGGTTTTGCATTCTGTACGAATTGGAAGTTGAATACTTGCCTTCATCCGAATCTTGAAAAGGATGAGCGACAGACAGTAAGGAAGAAACAATAAGACAAAGCAAATATTTTTTGCAAAGCTTGGAAGAGTCAATACAACACGCCAATAGTCAGGAACACAGACTTTGACTTTGAGCGACTATGCCAGAATATATAGGATCAATATATTATTACCGTATGTCCAATCATCTATTTTCTGTCGCATTTGTCTTCATTATGGCTGCGGGTGAGCTAGAGCCTATCCGAGATGACTTTGAGTGAGAAAGGATGACTAATTTTTGAGTAGTCACTGGTACCGATACCAAATACCGATACCAATAATACAATTTCGCCCATCCCTATTCTAAATCTCAAAATTGAAAGGCAGGAGGTTCTAACCACCTGTGCTGTCAAGACATTTAAATATTTTTTCAAATATAATAAAAGAGGCAGTAAAATGGTCTACCCTGCTTCTTGTCCAAATCCAGCTGGGATAGGCTCCAGCAAGGCTTGCTTTCAAGCCGGCATTGGACTGAGTTTGTTAAGCAGCACCAGAGTTGAACCAAAGTCACTCCCCTTTTTTTCCCCACATTACAGAATATACGTAATGTGTAACCGATAATCCATCTTACCTGTGCAGACAAACTCCTTCTTCTGCACTTCTGCAACATTGTGCCCTCTCAGGTGCGGCGGAGCCATGCACTGCGTGTAAAGTCCCAGACGGGGGCGCTGTCGCAGCCACTCCGACAGCCAGGCCACATGGCAGTCACACTGCAGGTTGTTGGAGTGCAGGCGACTGGGGGGGGACAAGCAGAGAGGTGGCAAGATGGGGTGATGGAGGAGAGAAACAATAGATTTGAGTATGTGCAGCAGGTACACGATGGAGCAGAGGTGAGAGGAAGCAATCAATTGTTCAAACAAGACGAGTGAAATGAGCACTCGACCCCGGCCGGCCGGGTGTTGTGTACTCTGTGGTGTAACTTACAAGGTCCTCAGCTTGGGCATATGGTTGAAACTGGCCACTGACAGCCGGCTGATGTTGTTGTTGTTGAGGGTGCTGAGGGAGGAGAGAAGACAAAGACTTGGTTAGTCTAGGTTGATTCCGAATCTGCCCTCGTCCTTTTCATAATAATAATAATAATTGTGTAATATTTATGAATTAAAGGGTAGGTTTAGCAACAGGTGGATTTTTTCCCCCTCTACAATGGTGTACATAGCTATCAATTACAATGCATGTTAAATCAATTCGCGCAAACTTTTACAGGTCAAAGAAAAAAATGGAAAATATTTCAAAAACCTGAACACTTTTTTTTTTTCATATGAATTGTTCGGTTGTGTGCAAGCAGACAAAGTGTTACTCACAGTACTTCCAGGTCACGTAACGCTCTGAAAGCTCCATCTTCGATACAGCCGATGTGATTGTAGTCCAGC
The DNA here is from genome assembly GCF_054491065.1 of Syngnathus leptorhynchus. NCBI lineage: Eukaryota > Metazoa > Chordata > Actinopteri > Syngnathiformes > Syngnathidae > Syngnathus > Syngnathus leptorhynchus. Next base: position 12,188,473 of record NC_141199.1, on the reverse strand, counting down.
TGGCTGCGTACAAAAGACAAGTTGTGTTTTGTTGAATGCGACTTCGCCTTACGTTCCGGTGAAAGTCAAGTCAAGTGTAAATGCAGCTCAGCTCGTCTTGTCTCCACAGCTCTTTGTTCTTTGCAGACGTTAGTGCGCTTTTCCTCCTTCTTCTACATGATGATTCATTTGTATGCATTACCTTTTTCCTCGCCCTCTCTCTCCCTCTCTCTTTATGTGCTCACACACAGACAATTTATTGTCCATTTATCATAATTGCGCAATATTTCAACAAAATTGTTGGATGTCGAACAATCCGTACTTACAAAAAGACTGCTGTGCAAATGACTTTTACCTTCAAAATCACCAATACAATTATCTTTAATTGTTGGAACTGATTGAGGCAAAACAGTTAGCCAGTTGCCTCCACAAGCACAAGCGCACACACACACACACACACACACACACACACACACACACACACACACACACACACACACACACACACACACACACACACACACACACACACACACACACACACACACACACACACACACACACACACACACACACACACACACACACACACGCTTATTAATGATCAGTCAATACAGCAGGCAGGAGGCACATGACATTTAAGGCAATTAAATATTGATGCACAAACACATTAGTAAACATGGGGTCAAGAAACACACAAACCCACACAAACACACCATGCCAACAACACACACACACACACACGCACACACACTTGAAGACGCACACATACACACAACGAATCTCTCAACCTTTGGCCGAGTGGCGCCAACTTACAGATTCTTTATTTCCACAGCTCCCCTGAAGGCTTTCCTGGGCACCCCTTGAATCTGGTTCTCGCTGAGATCACTGGACAGAGTGAAAGGGCAGCCGGAGAGATGGAGAGGAGACAAGACAGGGGGCAGAGGGTTATTAAAGCTGAACTATCTCAGAGACACTTGTTTATAGCAGCACCTCTGGCAAATGCAGCAAGAAAGCTGCAGAGCATACAAAGCACTCCTTCCCAACAACACTGGAGGGGGTGGAAGTAAGTGCACTATCTGCATTTATACAGTCAGATAAACGTTATTCGACTCTGAAAATCCAACACCAGGCAAGTGAGACAAAATGTTCAGACAACCTTTAGGGGGCACTAGTGACTTCAGATTGCGTGAAGAAATTCTGCGCTGCCCTCTAATAGAGGGCATACATACATACAACATACAGTTGAGAAATTGTTTCAGCCATTTAAAGTAAGCCTCTGCTTGATACAAATCTTTAAACCCAAATAAAGCCACTCGATTTACTGCAAGCACAATTTCATAGTATACGGTATTCAATATCATTTTTCTGATCTATTAGAAACACTTTCCAGCGTGAAGAGCAACCAATCTCCAAGGCAAAGGATATCTCGGGAGGTCACAAAACAAACCATTATTATTATTTTTTTACAAACCCAACAAATTCTTCAGAAAATGCTGATAAAAATTCATGATAGGTTATCTACAGGGAAAGAGTGGAAATATTGAAAAAAAAAATTGCCGCACGCATACACGCAACCACAGTCAGTGCCAGTAAGTGCGCGCTATAATAGTCAACAAATGAGGTGTTAATCATATCATCGTAGGCACAGGGACGTGCAGATATAAATAAAGGCATGTAAATGAGATTGTGTAGCTGAGAATGGATGCAGCTGCTTGGAGTTGTAAGGAACACATCACTGTGGCATTTCTATCCAAGAGGAGAGAAACTGGATGCTCAACGGAAAAAGTCCGGAGAAGCGGGTCTCTGTGTGTTTCAGTCGCCAGCCGTCGGGCTAATCCGGGCCACGTTCCAGACAGACTATTTGACCTTTCCCCGCTAACCCCCACCTACCCGCACCCCCCACCTCTTGACCCTTACCGCAGCTCCTTGACCTCCGGTGTGCTAATCGGCTAACAGCTAATGCCCGGTGACATTCCTTGCATTCTTGAGTCTGCTCTCTTACAATTAGGCACTCAGATATCCTCCACCTCGTGCACCTGCCGCTACGGCTGCAATACACACACGCTCATGAAGCGTGAATGGAAAAGTTACAAACGTGAAGTAGGATGCAGAAGTCTCAAAAGGGAATGAGGGTCCACTTAAACTCAAAAGCATGAACTGAAAAGTAAATGGGGAGGTTGATTGACAGATAAGTAGAGCATGGCTGCAAAGACACAATGTAAGCAAACCTTTCAAGGTTAATTGTGGCATACTTAACTAGCTACAAGAAAATAAAGGAAAATATAGCATTGAGCACAATTATTATTCACAATAAAATAAAAATAACAATATACAACATTTCATTCATTTATAGCTCTGCAAGTAAAATAACCACATCCACAGCATACTTAGGAAATCACAATGTTCCAAGTGAGCTATGTGCTATTGTGCAGCTGGTATTCACCACACGTCAGCTTGTCCATATTTTGCCACTATGTCACGGGCTAATATATTTTTCCAAGTCGTGCCAATTGCACAAGTCATGGCGAGGAGCCACAATATAGATCTTTTCAAGTTCACATCACGATCCAAGACTCTCTGATGGAGTTTCATCCCAGCGTGATCTTCCAATAAGACTTCATAAAGTAGTAGGAGGCTTTCACTTTTGTTGTTTTACACACACAATCCAAACACACACGCGCCTTGGTAGTGGACACATGTGGCGCTTCTGAATCAAACAGAGTGTATCCTGACACTGTTTTTACAGGACCAGAGGGGCTTTGAAAGCAGCCATGCTCTTTTAACCGCTGCTATTCGAAAACCAAATCAACAGTCCGCTCTCTGCAAGCTACTGTCTGTATCGACAACGTGAGGAAGAAATCCAAAGTGTCTCAAGTGTGTGTGTGTGTGTGTGTGTGTGTGTGTGTGTGTGTGTGTGTGTGTGTGTGTGAATTGTCTTTGTAAATGCATAATGTGTGAGAAATTTACATTTAACTTTGAGATGATTGGAAATGTATCGATATTCTTTGTATAAGCCATAAGTTCAGAAGCTCGCACGTGCACACAGCCACACATTTAAAAGCGATAGGCAGGCAGTAGTTGGAGTTGTGCTTGATTGACATTTGGAGTAAAAGTGCGGTTTTAAAGCCTTAGTATTCTGGGCGAATAAACCCAGTTTTGCTCCAGTTAGGAAATTGACTTCTTAGGGTCTTACGGGTGGATTTTCTTCCACGGTTTCCCTCCAAGGCATTTCATTCAATTTCATCTTCTTCTAGAAGAGTTTGAGTGAATGTCGAAAAGCACAACTTTGCCTCTCTTACCTCTCCTGCCTCCACATTTTCTTTTCTTTCACCTCGCTTTCCCCTTTCCTAATTTGCCTGTTTTTTTTTTTATTATCCAGGCTTCCCCGAGGTTTAACCCTTAACCTCTGCCCCCACCCATGTGCCTAAAATGGGCGGTTACCTTCATTAAAAAAGGCTCCAACTGAGCCCCGTGTGTGTGTGAGTGTGTTTTTGTTTGATCAAACCGGAGGTATGAAAGCCACACAGGAACTGTATCACGCTGCCAGGCTTGGAACCCCCTCTGAAAGTGGAAGCCCCCCCCCCCATACACACATTAGCACACAAGTAACTGCTAAAACAGATTGCTACACATTTTCTCCAGCACTCCAAAAACCGTACATCCACAAGGCATGAGTCAGTCTTAAAAAATTATGGCAACACATTTTTTTTTAAAATGCTGATGATAATGAAGCTAAAACCAGAAATATAGCTTATATTATATATATATATATATATATATATATATATATATTATCTCTGTCCTGGCTGCTCTGTACAATGTCGTTAAAATGAAAAAGTTGACAACATTATAAAGGACAAAGGAAACTGAATCAACATCACACAGATAGATCTGTTTATAGATTACACACAAGTATTGATTTTTAAATTGTTATTTCAAATTTTGTTTCTATTCCAAATTATCCAAATGTATATATCGTATATAATTGACAGTAAAATTCACTTTTACAATTCTTTTGTACTTGAGTCCATTTTAGAATTTGTACTTCTTTTGGGTTTCCAAGTACAAGAGCCTAATCAGTGCTAGTTTAGCAATTTTGTAAAATTGTTGATTTCTTTTTCCTTTTCTCATCTTTGCTAGCATAACGTGTGTGTGCGTTTGTGTGTGTGTGTGTGTGTGCGTGTGTCAGAGTCAGGTCTCCCATGTGAAGAGCTTAGTGCTGCTTTTCTAAAGAGTCTTTTGAGAGTGAGAGGGGCTTTTGACGCCCTGTGTGTCTTCGAGGAGACCTGGCCATGAAAGAGCGCCACTCAATTCTCACACATGCACCCCTCATCATCCTCCGCCCCGTTCCCTCTCACACGCACGCACACGTACACAAGCTCTCGTGCTTACTGTTATACAGTTTCTGAAAATCTTTTGTTTGGGACCTCACGGTCACGGGTTTCTTCCCATGAGGGACAAACCGGGGTTCCCGTGCGTGGCAGGGTGCAGGTCGAAGTTGGCAGAGCAGTATACTAATCATCTTGTTCAAATCCCTTTGGCAGACCTTAATCCTATTAAGTATAAGAATGTGTGAATGAGCATAGAGCTGCAAGAGTAAAAAAAAAAAAAAAGAGTAGGACGGAAAAAAGAAGACGAAGGTGTTGCGATGGAGAGGTTTGGATGCATGTACGGGATGGGAAGAGTGCGAACATGTCTGCGTGTGTTACTTTCAGCACATTCAGGGAGAAATGCTACAAAGTGGACCCCCAAAGATCACACTTGTGAGGGTGGGCAATTAGGAGGAAATGGACTCCCGAAGAAAAGAGGGGAAAAGTAGGAGCCAGAGTGAAAGCAAGGCATTTTGGAACGGATGACAATCCTCACGCCCATGAATGCCAATCCATCACCAAATTTGAAGTGAATCTTGAAAAAGATGTTAACAACCTTTATCACACATCTCTTGTGTAACGACTTGAATTGTCTGTTGAATGATAGATGCCCCCCCCCCCCCATCCTATCTCATTGTCTGCATCTCACCATTATGCATCACATTAATAGTTTAAATGCCAGGTATGACGGTTGCCATGGCTACAGTACCAAGGCTGGACACCTTGTAGGGTGTCCCCTACTGTATGTCTGGGGACCAGGCTGGCGACCGTAAAATGTGTGTGTTTTCTTGCTGCATTGCGACATGATCTTGAAGCTCTTGAACCCTTTTAGTATCTCGCAACAGACCATTTGTTGTGACTTAATAGGTGTGACAAAATGAGCCAGTATATCTCACTATTAGGCAATGGGACCATGAATTTATTTTCCGTACAAGCTTCACAAGGAAGCTTGATCATGACTTTTGGGAAGGGTTGATCATTTTTTTGGAGTTGCCAAAACTGTAAAAAACCTGATCTTGCATGTCCTGCAGAACGTGGGTAGGCTGAGGTTCATTACATCTCTTTGCAAACCAGAGACGCATTAGTCAGCGGTCTGAGTGCATGACATCATCTCAAATGTTTACACATATAATTAGAGATCAGCGCGCAATACATCTGTCGTGTATGCACATGAGAAATGGATGCATACAGTAATTATATGGAGTAATTATAGATTCGCCAGGACACGGGCACCCTACTAACCTTTATTTATTTATGTATTTATGTATGTGTTAATTTATTTATGTATGCATTCTTAAATCATATTTATTATTATTAATTTAATTATGTATGCATTTTTAAAATTACATTTATTATTATTGTTTGATTTTTAATGTGAGCTTTATTTATTACTCCTTTGCTTATTACTTATAAATCATATTTATTATTATTAATTTAATTATGTATGCATTTTTAAAAGTATATTTATTATTATTGTTCGATTTTTAATGTGCGCTTTGCTTATTACTCATGCACAATATTGTCTTTTGTACTATTTCGATGTAAGCTACTGGAACCAGAATTTTCTGAGGGAGCAATCCCAAAGGATGAATAAAGTTGAGTCTAAGTCTAATGATCTTTGGACTTAGGGACATACGCTCGTCACTTTGCGGGCACCTGTAGAATCAGCATTACACTGTCCTGTCGTCATCTTTTGAGATGGTGGAGGGTGGCAGCTGGGATCAGCTCAAGGTCTTTGTGACCATGAAAAGGATCGGCTGTACAGAAATGGATGGATACTGTATACTTGATGAAACGTTCCCTAAAAAAAAAGTCACTGGGAGGGGTGGCGCTCACTGTCTTAGATAAGTAGGGATTTATGAGACTATAAAGATTTCTGACATTTTTATTGTGTGGGAACTATGGGAACTATGCCCCGTGCAAACACTTTAGGAATGGCTCCCTTTTTTTAGGGCTGGAATTCACCATAAAAATGAAACAACCGCACACTTGCACAGTAGATAACTTTTTGGCTCCTAGAATAAAAAAAGGGGTGGAAATAAACACAACCAAGATTTACACTTGGAATCGTACTGGCATATTTAATCAGAGCTAAGATGGACAGGATATTGAAAATAATATTTAATTGATAGACTGATCATGACGAATATTTGAATATACCAGGCACAATGTTTTTTTTTTTTTTTTTTAGACCACTTTGGCTTATGCAGGTGTACCTAATGAAAAGTCCAGTAAGTTAAGTGCTGTCTTATTCCCCCGGCTGTGCTTTTATCCATTCCTTCCCTTCCGTCATGACTTTGTCTCATCCTCAAATCTCCCCACCCAGCAGCACCCGCCCATGCCCTGCTCCTTGTGTAATGAGTTTAATCCATCAGCCAGACAGTGTTCATCGTATTCCGATAACAGCGTTCACTCATTGCTCGCCGCCGTCTCTGTCTTTACGAGTCAACAGCGTTAAATCTAACACCTACACGTTGACTATGACAGCATGCCAGAGTCTATGAGTGCGTGCGCGTGAATTTAAACAACCAGCTCAGCACTAAAAGCAAAAACCTCGACTTGGTGGAGCGTCCAAAACACACATCCAGAGTAGACACGGAGCGATGCACCACAGCTAAAAGAGCCACGGCTGGACGTCCTGCCAGACCACTTGGTGGCCACATGACATCATATCCTTTTCCTGTTTGCTTTTGACATGCTCCATACTAAATGAAACAGATAAATAGTTTATGACAGCACACAGACGCATGGCTCACCAATTGTGTGTTAGTCTAAGTGCGTACGTGGGTGTTTCACCCGCATCTTTGACCTGATCTGTCGCAAACTCCCTGACCCAATAAACTGGAGCAATCTCCTCTCTTCCTCGCCTGCATCTGTCTAGTTTTACACAGAAGAAAAATACTGGGGGAAAAGCCAATGTTGAAACGTCTCAAATGTGTTGATGCGCTCCCAGAAAAAAATACTTGGCTTTTTCTGTCGACTTTCTCTTCCTGTGCGATTAGTTTCATCTATCAATCACAAATTCACCATCCTGCCCATCACTCACTCGTGGCTCTCTCATTCCTGTCATCCATCAGTCAGTCATTCCCTCATTCTCTTCAAACGTCATCAGATTTTCAGCTCAGGCACACGACCAAAAGACTGAAGATGAAAGCCGAAGCAGTGGAAATTTGAAGACGCTGAAAGTGAAATTGTTGGCCATACATTCATCTCGTAACGTTGAATGGTATTCCTAAACGTCAAACGACTCTCTGCTCTTTTGGGTGTAATCTGCAAATACGCTTTAAGAGCGAAAATAGCTTAAAAAGGATTGAAATCACTTAACAAACATGAAATAAGATCTCTTTGAGTATTCTCGAAGTGATTGACAGCCGAAGCCCTGGAAGAAAGCCTCTGTGGTTATAGAGAATTTGTCAGGAATGAAGGGCAAAGTAGCTTATTAGTGGCATAACCGCAGTGTGTGTTTGTGTGTGTGTGTGTGTGTGTGTATGTGTGACTTGTCATGCATTGAAAGAAAAAAAAGATAAAAAACTAAAAATTGAGACTAATCACACAGCGGGTAAACGCGCACACACACAAGTACGTGATGGGGCATCGTGATGCAAAGTGTCTATTTGCAGCACTTGGACTTCACATTTTCCAACCATAGAAGTTTCAATTTGATCCGAGTAAAAAAGTGAACTTATTTTCAAAAAATGCAGCAAAATGACACAGTGAAAGGGATTTATAGAGTTTAAAAGATTTTTAAAAAATGTACTTTTCTACATTATTTTAAAGTATGATCTTTTTTTTTTCACTTGGTTGCTTTTTGCAGCTGACGTTTTTCAATTTACATTTTTCAATTTGACCTGAAATGGCAGGGCATTTTTTAAATGTATTTCTTTTGGAATGTATTTCTTTGAAAATAATCACTTGTACGAATAAAATTCAGCAGTGTGTTTTTGACCTTGCACCTATTTTATTCAAAGCATGTATTTTCATCAGTCCGGCTGGAAAGATGACTCTGATGAACACGTGACTTTTCCTAATATATTATCCTCCATGTTTTAGGTGTTCTTGTCCAGTTTGTCGGCCGTGTCTCTGCATGCAAATGTCCCCTAGCGTGGAAAAATGTGCTGAGTTTAAAGACATAATGAGAGGTGGTCATTGAGGTTTCAGCACCGGGGCAGAAGAAGGTCACATCGGGATGATGTGTCACGTGTGCTCCGAGAGTTTCTCGCTTTCCTCCCGAGAGGCCGCTCACTTGAACTCAGTGTGAGAATGAGCCCCCTCGTCAGTCATCCCACAAAATGGGCCATCTATCAGTCAGCCGCTTGGCTATTTGAGGGTGATTAGCCCACGAGAGTTTACAGGCATTAGGTCGACACCTGCGTGATGCCTTTGGACCAGACAAGGAAGGGGCGTGGCCAGAGGCAAAACAGAAAACATTTGTGGCCATTGGAAATAAATGGAAGCGCTATTGGGAAGAAAAGGAACCAACTGTCAGAAAGCATCTAGTTTGTGCTCCCTTTTCTCACTACTCCACCTCTTTGTCTTTGTCTTGCTCCAAATCTATTCAAGATGTCTCCACAGACCCCCGAAGCCCGCCGCCTCGCCTCTGTTTGCCAGCTCCTGGCAATCAGAGACCAGCTGAAATATTCCTCTTCAAATAGTTTCTCTCCGTCAATGTTGTCTTTCTTTCTTTCAGCGCCGCAGAGGCTCGGGTCGCACACACTTGTCACCCCGGCCCAGCTGTCCCGCACCATCTGTCCGCTGGCCTGCACCGCAGCCCTGGCACTTGAAGGCGGCATTTACTGGCACAGGCCGATGACGCCCGAGAACAATTTGTGTTTATTGGGCTGTGTCAAAACAAATACAATATGTGGAGATTATGGGAGGGAGACAAATAGCAAAGGGCGAAGAGACCATCCGAAAAAAGCTGCAAAGGCTTATGCGTGAACTGGACTTCATGTACGTAATCATGGTTGGTTGTTGAGGTTTTTGTATATTTGTACTGCATTTTAGCATAACACACTTTCTGATGAAGTGAGCAAAAATACTCGGTGTGTGTGTGTGTGTGTGTGTGTGTGTGTGTGTGTGTGTGTGTACGTGCTCGCGGGTGTGCGTCCAAGTGTGTTTCCCTCCTTGATGCATTCCTGTGAGCAGCAGGTTGGAAAGATGGGCCGTGAAAGCAAACAGTCTCCTGGGCACCAGCCAGACAACACGCAGACACTTAACATTTTAAAATTCACTTTGTCATGTTCGAAATACCCCTCCTCCCCCAATTTTTTATGCTAGCTAGTTGCTCGTGGTACTACAACACACAAGCGTGATTTAAAGTGATCCTAGAAGAATGTGGGGAGAAAACCCATGCAGGCACGGGGAGAACATGCAAACTCCAGAAGTTTGGTACAATTTCTGTTGATGTCAAGGCAATATATATAACTTTTTTTCCTCTTAACAAAACGTCTTTCTGACGTGACCCATAAATTATATGGTCATGGCTCATTTCGAAACAGGACAAGTCGAAAGATTTGACATGGTCGGCTGCAGCGCTAAGCGCCGCTGCTCTTCCGTTGACCAACCACAGCATTAGACAAGCTGTTTGGTTTGAAACAAGAACCACCTGGCTACGGGCTCATCCAAATATAGCTAATATGTTCGTGTCCGAGCTTGACGAGCGACTTTTGACAAGCTACATTCCGGCGATGAGGGCATAGGGGGCGCTAGTTAAGCTTAGCTTCTGCTTTTTGAGGGCTGTTAGCAAAATTAGATTAGCAGTGTCCATGTGAGTGGGTAATGCATTGAACAGCTGTGAAGCACATACACAAGCACCCAACCCACCCACCCACCCACACACACACACACACACACACACACAAACACACACACACACACACACACACACACACACACACACACACACACACACACACACACACACACACACACACACACACACACACACACACATTTAAAGTGATTAACATGATACCTCATGCAAAAGCCTGAGCTCTCTGAAAATGATAGACAAGGGGCCTGTTTTTACATATTCAAGTACGCACAAGTATGTGTTGGTGCACGTCGAGTCTATACTGTATCACAAGTTCACCGTGAGTGTAATGGATATAAAGTGGACTGATGTAATGAAGCTGTAATACGGCTGAAGCTTAATCCTGCTGAAGACAGACGTTGACCTCTTCCTCCTAACACACACTCGCACACATTGGGTTACACTTCCTTCCTTGGTTCTCTCAGTTATTCAAATGTGTTTGCTCTTGTTCCTCCAGTCTTTCTCCTGATCTTACCGCAGATATGTCCTTGATATTTCCTTCCTCTTGAAATTTTACTAGTCACTCACGTCCGTCGGTTTTCCACTTGGCGCTTTTGCCCTTTCCTCATTTCCTTTCTACAATGAAATGAGTTGAGTTTCTTTGTCTTGACGTTCTTTCCCATCGCCCGGGCTCCATATCAGACTCGGTTTCTTCTTCCTGCATTCTTCTCCACTTCCTTTTAAAGGCGACTTTATTGACTTGTAGCCTCCATTTCCTCCTTGTTCCCTCCTTACTCCCATCTTCCAAAGCACCACTTTTTCTGTTTTCCACCTCACTCTCTTCCTCAGTTGATACAGGGGGAACATGTTTCTTCGAGGTCTTCAATGTTGTTAAGTGAGGACGCGATATCTTGACGAATCGACTGGTCAATTAAACCAAAAGAGGTTCAAATGAAATTTTAGTAAAAGCGCTGAGGAGGAAATGTCTTACAGTGGCTAATTTGTAAGGATATGTGCAAGAGCCATGCGGTTGTGGTTGTAAAATTACTACTCTCTCAATGTAAAAGTGCCCGTGAGAAAGGCCCCCAAATTTCAGCTCAAGGGTGCTGCACTATTTGTGCTCCCCATCACTCTCACACACTAATAAAAGGTAACAGGGAAGGGATTGCCAACATTAGTTTTCTATTTTTACCTATTGTTGTCTCTTGGTATTAAAAAAAAAAAGCTCTTTTGATGAAGTCTTGATAGACGTCATCTCTAATTCTTCACTGTCAGGAATATTCAACTTACATTGCAGTTAAACAAAATAAAAGAATAACAGAGCCAAGAAGAATGATGCAGTAATGAACAACATTAACATGCCAACCTTGGTTTGCTTTTCAGTAAAACAGAATTCTCCGTCACACTATTCTACCGCCATATTTCCTTCATATACAAATTACTGCAGCAATTTGCCCAACATCATTACGATACCAAAGCAACAACCAGGGTGTCACTTTTAATTCCACACAGAGACAATGACTAGACATTGTGCATGGAAGTGAGACAGAAAGTTTGCCCATGTGGAAAACTGCATACACAACAGTAGTCTGCTCTGAATATGTTACCTCATAACCACCGAAGTCAACTTATCCATACGATGTTTAGTCTGCAACATTAACAGTGGAAGATTCCCGTTTATTTTCTTGGCAAGCTCTCAGGTGAAATTTCATATGAACATGCAGTTTACATGCATGTCACCTTCCATAAATACACATTTTCTAAATATGTGGTCTTGATCATGTGTTATTTCCCTGTCCATGAGAATGATGTAAAAAGTAAAGAAAACCACAAAATGTTTCTTCTAGGAGAAACTGGTTAATTTGCGTCAATTTCTATGTAACCAGTTGCTTGGTAACTTTGCTTTATTTTCATGTTGCGTCGTCAACGTCCCCACAAAACAACCTCATGAGTCCTATTTGAAAGTGACATACATATTTCCAGGAAAAAAAAACTGCTGCGGAGCACATGCAGGAAGTGATATGCTTAATGTTTCCAGCAGCAGGAATGGCGGTTTGCTTGGAGTACGCACACTAACCGCCGTGGCTGACAACAGACAAAATTGTGCGAGCTGCCAGTTTGCCAGTTCAAGACGTGGTTAAAACATGTCTGTGCATCTGGGAGGAGATCCGAGTGACTGCGTATATGCCTCAGACTGCACTTGAATGCCATGCAGACACCACCATAGTGGCTAACGGGAAGCGCTCGTCTAAAATCAGCAAAGAGTCGACCTATATTTGAATTGTTTCGTTCAATTTGTACACATCATGATAACGAGAGCAAAGTAAAGCAGTAGGATGAGTCTCTCACCTCCGGTAATGACTTTATTCCCCTTACATGCTCCTTTTTATCGAAACAGGCGGCCCTTCGCTTTGATTGTGCTCATCTCTCTTCACGTCTTTGTAGGCCTCACATTGCCTCACTCTGCAGTGTGCAACCATTGATAACGCAGGCTTATCATTTCAAAAGGAGCCTCCACACAGGAGCCATCATAAAGAGGCTGCCCTGGGGCGCGCACACACACACACACACACACACACACACGCAGACAAAATTGGGCACGTGCACGAAAGCGTATAGCCACCCATGCAAACAAACCTGACAGATAATTGAGTAAAACGGTTGCCCTATTCTTACTCGGGTAAATATACACATACTAACTGGCACTTCTCTGTAATTGCACCAATGCACACACACAATCACAGTAGAGAAGGGGGAAACCCCCAAGACTGTTTGTTTGCGCCATAGAAATACGTTTTTTTTTCAATTTTTTTATTATGACCTTTTTCTTCCTCTCCCATCCAGAGTCTCATTTCATGCACTCTCTCCTTCTCATTTACTCGTTTATACGTCTGTTTCTCTGTCTGATGTCTCACGTTCTGTCTGTCTGCCATATTGTCAACAGTCCCCGTTGCTCTTTCTTTAAAAGCTCCCCTCGGGGGCTCAACTTATATTACAGCACCCCTTTGAGTCTCTCTGAACTGCGTATACAAAGACACAGACGCACACATACACACATGCATGCATGCACACAGTCAGACGCATGACACAAATGTAAGACTGTCATGCAATAGCGCCACAAAGTGAGCAAAGAGCCCGAGGACACGAAAAGAAGAAGCATCTTAAAAAAAACAAAAAACCTTTGGATGTGTCTCGGTGCATGTTTGTGTGTCTCTCTCAAACACAGTTACAGTAATCCTAAAAGGATACATATTCTGGCCATATTTGGATGAATTTTTGAATTGAATATTTAATACTACATCTTAGAATCTTTGAACAATTTTCTGCTGAAGTGTCACGATTATGCATGACCAGTTATACTCGCATTGAAGTCAATTTTGGGCATATTAACTTCCTTAATCAGACTAATAAAATTGAATGACCTTGATATTGGGTAGCAGTGAAGTAACAATATTGCGTCCTTCCTTCCAAGCCCAAATGGACAAAGAGGCTTTCCAGCACTGCAGTGTATTATATTGAGTATTCACGTGAGAGGCTAAAATTTTTTATGTGTCTGTCTGGGGGGGGGGCAAATTGTAAACCACATAACAACAAATTGTATCACACCTTAATCACGGGAAATACTCACAGCACGTGTTTGTACGTACCTATGCGTCCATGTTTGTGTGTTTATGCGTGTGGGTGCATAAGCGTGGCGGGGCGTTCGGAACTGCTTTATTGATGAGTGAATGAAGTCATTTTTCAATGTGGGGTTAAGCGCTGCATTATTGCCGCCTCATTTGGCTCCTGTGGGCCACCATAGCCCTCCCGTCTGGTTTCCATGGCACAGAGAGGAAACAGAGAGGGGAATGTCCCAGCTTACCAGTCTCTCTGCTCGCTCGCTCTCTCTCTAAACCCCCCCCCCCCCACACACACACACATAATATAGGCATGATAATAAAATCTATAGTTTCAATAATTCAATTTCTCACTACTGGCACAAAGTGCGTTTGCATGTTTATGGAAGGTGTGGGATTGTTTCTGCATTGAAAAATGCAAACACTGTGCAGTAATGGGATTGTTGGACCATTTCCACCTCTTTCCACGGCTCAAAAATGAAACAAAAACAATGGCGCAGGATGTCAAGCAAATGCCAAGGCAACAGTTGGCGCTATAACTCCAAATCATAAAGCCATTTCAAGAGAGTTATTTCCATAAAAGGCACACGAATAACAATGGCAAATCAAGGAAAAGGCGACAGTGCTGTGGGTTTTCTACTAAATGCATTCCCATTCATTCCGATGGCGAACGATAATTTGAGATATGCCTATTTTGATTAATGAACTTGGTCATGAAAGGAACTCATGAGTAATGGCAATACTGTACTTCTGAGTGTGTGCATTATGCTCTGACCTTGCAACCTTGTCATAATAGCTGCATTCCATTGTCTCTCCAATAGAGATACTGAGAGATGGATGAAGCTCACTTATTCATTGACACATTTTGAAAGTTTGGAGTCCTTCTCTCTCTTTGTGGCTCATTTTTTTTGCATTCACTGTAAACATCTCCATATATCACTGTCAATGAAGCACATTCATCTCATATACAGCCCGCATCCCTGCAGAGCCTCATTCACACATTCAAACAATGCATTCACACACATACACACACACCGTATACTTTGGGTGAGAGCGAAGGCACATACTGTACCGACAAAAAACGATTCACAGATATGGACATTTTAGAGCCCTCTATTAATCTAACATGAGAGGAAAATGGAGTGCCCTGGAAAAGTCCACGTGAGCATGGGGAGAACATGCAAACTCCATATAGGAGGAATTCCCACATTCAACATATAACAATACTGTCACCCATGGCAACTGCATTGCATTCATTCAAAGCACATGCATAACTTTATTAAGTCACACACAGTGTGGCATTTCTGTGCAAGCAGCAGGTCACCCGTCACCCCCATCATCTAACTTTATTAGCTGGCCAATTGGCTCAGCTTGGGCCGATCGCATCACAAGTTCATTATGTGGCTGACCTTCAAAATAAGACAACTTTATTAAAGGATACAATGGCAGACATGAGGACAGTAGCTGCTGAAGAAAAGACTATGAACGAGTAGTAGTGACAAAAGAGTCTTGGAAATAACGCCCAAAATTGACAATTATGTACGTATATAAAACGAGTCTCTAAAATTGATGAAGCTGCTGTTTGCTTTGAAACGTAGTAGGCATGTCTGGCTAATGTGGTGAAGCAACGCCTGTCAACTGTCAATCAAATCGCACTTGTATGACCTGGAAAATGAATGCGACATCATCCAGCATTTGTCTTATGTCTACACATAACCACACGTTTGAGCCACAAAAATATATCTGCCCAAAGCCTTTGGGGACTGAAATTACATCCGACTGGATCATCATGGCCTTTGCACGCCATGACAATGAGTCGTTCCAAAGTGGCCGTGCCAATGTGAAGTCGTGCTCCATATACTGGCTGTCAAATTTTTTTTTTTAACAAAAGAGATATCCTTTTCCTCACGCTTCCCTCTTTCTCTGTGGGAAGTGGGCATATGGCCGACAACAAGGCAGTCTAAAGCGTAATGGCGACTCATTTGAAGTCCTACTGGGCCGTGTTTTGTTGTTACCGTTTATAAAAGACGTGTTTAAATTGCTCACGAACGTAATCGCAAACAGAAGCTTGGATTCCTTGACTTTGTATGTACCATTGTCTTATTGAATGTTGTGGAACATATTCATAGTTGTCTGTACAAAATTAAATTGTCACTCTTTCCATTACACTTTTTCAGCATCGTACCTTTTGCAATGCAAACAACAAAAAAGCCGATCACTCCAAAAACTCAAAATGACTCGTAATGTATTTGACTGGACTGAAGAGAATTTTATCACTATGCTTTTTTTTCTCAATCTCTCTGGGGTTTTCATAGTAAGCGATGTTACTAATTGACCAATCAGGTTGCACTAACAAGGCTGTCAGAGCGCGTTAGCATCAGCTGCCAATCATGGCCCGCTGAGTCGTCTCCCAGGGCAACAGTTAGCCAATGACCTGCAAGAGTCTGACTCTGAGCAATGGCAATCGAGCACCACAAGCCGATACACAAAGTCAAAATACGCACGCTGACACGAGCGCAGTCACGGAGGCTCGCTGTTCCGCGGCGGACCTCAAAAGCCACACAGCTCAGGAACAAAGACTTGACGGGCCATTAGTGGCCCAAAGCTTGAGGGCAGGACTACAAACATGTACTCGCATTGATATCAACGCACACCCAGTTTTGTGCATCTTTGAAAATCTTTGCTGCCTCTAGCGTGCAAAACATTCCGGCAGCCTTTTCATGCCATATTGTATGGCGCTTTTATCTTAGTCTCTTTGTCCCACCTTCCATTTTATTGCACTCCACTTTAACCTCATTTCCTCGTTTCCACGGCTATAACACGGAAATCACTTTTAACCTCACCCACAATGGTCAATTGAAATCATTTATTACTTTGACCTGTATCAGTCGTCATTGTACGAATGGAGAATTATTTCCGTTCTAATTTAAGTGAATTTTAACCCCTGAGCATTCCTGTTGGCGCCTGGCTGATTGAAGTGCTCGCATTTTCAAATGTTGGGCATTATTCAAAATATCCATAAACTCTTGTTTTTTAACAATATATCACATGACCGGGCAAGTAGCCACAAGTGGGCACAAATCCTCGACAAACTCTTCAACGATGCAGCATCCCACATGTAGCTGCTTTGTATATTTTGCCGACTGAATATTTAAAAGGAACTAAGATGTGTTTCCTCCTCTTACCATAGTCAGTAGAGACTATGTTAATAACACACGAACGCACCAAATGGTCTCCCATTCGGCCCCCTCGTCCCACGACGGACTGCTAATCAAAGACTGCCACACTAACAAACACACATACGCACAGGCAGCTTTTAGCTATGTTAATTTCCACTGTGCATATGAATGATCATTTGAGTGCAAACAAGCACATACAACAGCCATCTGCTCCAATATGCAAGTGAGAATGTGTGTGTGCTTACATGTGTGCGTCTGTTTGGATGTCACTTTTTTTTGTGCCAGGGTAGAAACAGTTGTTTCTTTGTTTGCATTCTATGTATTTACAATGTTGTATTTACAAGCTCACGACAAAAGAGCAAAATGAGCGTCTTCCGGGAACGGCTGCGGCTCGAGACGATGCTTTTGTAATGGAGACACAGAGAGAGCTAATCCTAATTTTATTTTTTTCCGGCGAGGAAGTGGATTAGAGGAGGATTAGGAAAGTATCATGACAAGATTATGACATATACGAGGCTCTGCTGCGCTAAGACCATTAGCCTCTTTTATATCATCCATGCGTGTGTGTAAGTAAAATCTGTCTGTCGTGCTTTCAATATGAAATGCAGCTCACTTAGTATGACACAATTGGTTAGTTGTGATGCTTGGGAAGTGCTCTCAGAAAATCTGTGTTATGCGTCTGTGTCCGTGTGTGTGTGTGCAATTGAGTGAATGGAAGCATGTCTGCATCAATACATTCTACAGGAAGAAAACGTGTGGAGCCTGCTGTTAGGCCTCCTTAGGGAGAGAACAGAGTGTGTGTGTGTGTGTGTGTGTGTGTGTGTGTGTGTGTGTGTGTGTGTGTGTGTGTGTGTGTGTGTGTGTGCGTGCTCATCGGGGGTGTACACTGGGTTAGAGGGGTTCAGATGTATTTCTGATGCTTCATGCCACATATGGGTCACTGCTGCCAGCCTCAAGGGTTCTCGGGGGGTGTTTTGAAATTGGGGTTTCAGGAAGGGGAGGGGGGGGGGAGATGATATATTAGTAGACTTAAATCAGTATGGCAAACACGAATCACTGAGCTTTTCAATGATGAGCCGCTAACTTGCACGATGGGCAGTCACTCATGAGTGAATTACATTTATGTGGAGGAAAACGGGGCCCCACAAAATCAGACTTTGGTCCTGGTGTGCCCAGTGTGTGTGTGTGTGTGTGTACAGTGAGTGAGGCAAAGCGGTGAGCTGTTAAGTTTATGTGCAATGTGAGACGGGAGCTGCAAGAGGCCTGACAGGGTGTTGTTATTTTTGGTGCTGGCTTCTTAGGTAACTGAAGTCCAGACAGACACACAGATGAAATGAAACGGACGGACTTGCATGAGCGGAAACTTAAAGCCCCCTACAAGTTTTAGTTTGCACAAGGGCTAATTGCGGGCTCCGGAAAGTAATGCTAGTGCTAACAAAACATGATATGTTTCCTGCCTGGTCGACCAACGTTATAGATGACTAAAGAAGATGAGACGAGGTTGTCACGGCAATGACAAGGATGCTGTCTACGTTCTGACAAGCCAATGTAGCATTTCGAAGCTGTTAGTTGAAGGTCGTATTGTGTCGTTTCGGTCAAAATTAAAGTTGACGTTGAGAACATCATCTGACACCTGCCTTTGGTCATTAAGATTTATTTTGAAGTCGCTGAAGGATTATTGCACAAACGCCCAGATATGTACCAAATCTTATTGGGGTCTTCATTGGACTACACTCTACTGCCCAAGTTACTTTCATAGAAATCTGTTTTGAAAACCTCATTATTGCTTGGCTTTCTTTGCTCAGGCCCTCGGCATGAATGAAGGATGGCGACGGCATAAAAGCGTTAGCGATGTTCATTCAAAGCGAATACGGGGAGACTTTGAACTATCACACAGGTATTGATCCGTCAAAGAAACAAACACAGAGGGAGATAGATAGTTTTGTTTGCCTTCAATCAATACTCATCTCAAGTAAAAGATAGGATGAAGGTGAAGCAAGAAGAATGAAGGACGGAGCAACGGCATAAAGCCTTCTCTCGGAGAAATGGAGAAGGGAAAGAACATGAAGGGACGGATGAAGGATGGCCGAGCCGTGTTATGACAAATGTTGTTAACCAATTAGACAGGGTGTTACAGGAGAGTCCTCCGAGCAGCCACTAAAAGCCTCGGTGTCACTGACCTCGGGAAGAAAATTTAATAACAAACACTCTATCCTTTCTGTTTTTTCACCGTCATCCCTCTTTTCTATGACAGCCACTTTGGCCGTCTTTTGTCTTTGCTGGAGTGGGTGAGTCTTATTTACGTTATGCTCGGCTGGGGCGCCAGGTTGGAAACCTCATATCCTTCTGGCTCAATGTTTTTTTTTTTTTGTTGTTGTTGGGTGTGCACGTGACCAGATTAGCAATTACCTTTGGCGAACTCCGGTGATAGCAATCTACAATATTTGGTGATGATTTAGAAGGAGCTCAACCAAACCTGACATGCCAGATGCTTGGTTTTCATCAAGAAAGACCCCAAAGATACGCTTTCGAGAAATCTAACAAAACTCACAACATTGCCATCAGTTGAGCTTCACCAAACTAAAAATAAAAAAAATCAATCAAAGGATGCAAAAAGGAGATCCCATAATGTGGATGAGATATTTATGATCATGTTTCAATCTAAATTTAAAGCGTATTATGTTCTTCTAAAAGCTGTCCCAGTGCTACTCACACGTGTAGTTACAATACAAGAACAGCTGAGCTTTAGATGGCTTCACAATCCCCCCCATGAGATCCCGAGTGTGGGCCAGTAGGGTGAATAAAACTTACCACCTGCTACTGTTAGTCTTCACACACATACACACTTCTCACTAACATCTGCCTCACCGCTCCCTCGTGTTTTGCCAACACCGGAAACTTTCAGCCTAATAGTCACAGCTCAAAGCTGCCCCACAGTCTCCAAGCTTTTAATGGCGGCTCGCATTACTTGGGTAATACATATCAATCAGCGTAAACATGCATGCGCGTGCTCGCACACACAAACACACACAAGCGCACGACGGGCATTCTATCATTGAGCTGTGAATAACTGAGCTTGACAGCCTCCTCGGCGGTGACTATTGAGCTGTTTGCGCCTAGAAAGGAAAAGCAGAGGGATGTGAGATGGAAGAATTTAGTCATGCAGAGGAATCTATAAAGTCCAAAGCCCTGGAGGTTGTACATTACAAATTGTCTTATGAATTTCAGGTGAAAGAAATCTAAGGTCAGACAAAATGCAAGATGTCATTGTGTATATGATCTTGGTGAACCTCACAAGCCTTAAGCTGAGCAAGCAAGAAAACAATTCTGTTTGTGTTTTGTGCCAAGAGTAGCTGAGGTGAATGAAGTCGATTGTGTTCACACCCACAATGGCGCAAAATGGCCATTTTTAACTACGCCAAGATGCGTGTACAAATACCAAAACTCGGTCTTGCTTGCTCCTGCACAGATCGATACAAACACAATCCATTCATTGATATGATTTTCCGAAAGCTTATTTTCAGAGTTTGCGGGTGAGCCTATCTCGGCTGACGGCGGGTAAGGGACCGGGCACATTCCTTTGTAGTAAAACCACTTGCACTCACACCTACGGACAATTCCGAGTCTCCAATTAACCAAACGTATGTTTTGGGAATGTGAGAGGAAGCGTGAGTAACCAAAGAAAATCCACAAGAGAGCTGGAAGAATAAACCCCACACAGGAAAGGTTGGAGCTGACTTTCGATCCTTGAACCTTAGACTCAGCCAAAAGGAATGTTTCACGCCCAAAATGTTTGCAGAAATTCATCTTAATGGAAATGTTCCAAAAAATAGGCAGTTTATTTGATAAAGACAAAAAATGTGTAGTGAAGTTAAAAGAGCTTACTTTTGCCTCATTATTAATTCATTCTGATATAAACACAATGTATTCCAATGACAAATTTATGAAAAATGTTTTATGATGTCATTGTTCTTTTGGAAAAATGTACTTGGAACACAATTACTAATTTAGTGTAGCTTACTCCTGTTCATATCCTTTGCAAAAGTGCTTCTCTGGGTTAAAAGTAGGTGGAGGACCCATTTTGGCCGCGTCACAGGTGGCTCGTAAATAAATCATATAGGTATTATATCATAATATATCATAATTATCATAATCATAATGGTATTTGAGAATATAAATACGTGGATTTATCAGACGCAATTTGTAAGCAAAACAACGGGAAAAACAAAACCAGACAAATTCACATTCACTTCCACACAATAATGGTCTGGTCCAGTCATGCTCATCTGTCTGCTTTCATCTTTGCATGCTAATTAACCTTGACCCGAAACTTCAGCGTGCTTAATTGCTACCATGGAAACGGCTGTTCTGGCACCACCCCTGCCCCCACACCTCAATTAGAAGCATCCATTCTGCTTGACTAGCAAGCCGCCATCCCCATCAACACATCACCTGTGGGAAGGCTGAAAAGGAATAATTTGTCAGAAGAGCTCAAGAATGTTGTCGTTTAAAAGCGAGTGAGAGGACATTAGAGATGGTTAAGGTTCGAGTGGGAAGGAAAATTGGAAGCAGCCAAGCCAGTCTGATGGCCTCTATCTCCCGAATGGGATGATGGTGGGACAGTGATGAGTGGGGGGAAATGAAGCAGGAGATGATGGGAGCCCTGAGACATTTGAAAATATGACCTAAAATATGTTTTTAGAAGCAACACACAAACACGTGCACGCGTGTAGATGGGCATTCAGTTCAGATGAACCTTGTCATGATGACATCACGAAACTTAGGAACCTCTCCACACACATAGCAAGAGAGCTTTTAAGCTGTGTGGGTTCTGCCTGTACATGCTGGCTGTCAGACCATAAAGCGGTTAATAACCTTTTCTCTCCTTTTTCCTCCTCTTCCCTCCCCTCAAGTCAATCACCTCCCCTCTCTCTCTCACATTAACCCCCCTCCTAAACTTGACCCACTCCCACCTTCTTCTCCCTTATTTTATAGTGTTCCACTGATCTCTCCCACCACGAGAAAGTTGGCTTGTATATAAACAGATTTAGATGGAATAGCACTTAAAATCAAGCATACAACAGCAGATGACAAGATTTGTGAATATTTCACCAAGAGATCATTGAACTGGCTAACAGCAAAGTTTAGAGAGTTTTGGTACGCTGATTTAAAAAACATATTTATTTTTGTTCTAGCACAGCAGATTTTTGAGATATTTTCATTCTTTGTTTATTGGTTTTCATATATTTATATGTATTAGATCTATTATTAATATTATTGATATTAATATTATTGTTATCATTATTATTTTTTAAATATTATGATGAAAAAGTAAGAGTAGCTCTGGAAAACAATTCTAGAAAATGTTGCTTGCTTAAAAAAAATTTGCCCAGTGTTATATTCAACTCAAATATCAGCAAATGTGTCTCTGTGGTGAAACATAACAAGAATAACTGAACATTCCTGAAATTGCCTCATCTTTCCAATTGTTATCATTTGATCAAGCGGGACGCGAAAGTTGCATCTAAAGCGGCCGATGCTGACAAAGTAATTGTGCGAGGCGGTGAATGTGAAACACATGTGCTGCTTTGTCAAAAAAGAAGCATTTTCTTTTCTCATGTCTTTTATGCTGTGAATATTTCAGTGAAGACAGCTTTCAAACACAAATGGATTGGATATGGTGATACAGTTTCACTATTGGGTGGGGAAATTGTGCAAACACAGCCAAGCAATGAAAACTTTTGAACACGCCAATGTGGTTTGGATTTTGGGCAGGTGAACAATCATTAAGGGGGGAAAAAAGTAACTCAATCCCAGACTGGATTCTTCCACATATCAATACCTACATTGATTTGAAAACATATATCACCGTCATCCGAAACAAATGTTACTCTGCACATCACTATGGAATCCCGAAAGATGTCATCTGTTAACTACAGGACATGCGCTAGCACGCACACACACAGATATTGACAGTAAGCCAATTGCTAAAGACTCTTGCATACACTATAATTATAACACTCGTAAAATAGGCTGACATCATCTTTTTTCAAGTACATTGCGGTAAAAGTTGTGTATTTATTAACCTGCAGGTGTCGAACTCTCACCGCTGACTTGAGTCATAGCGGAAGAGCCCACCCCCGTCGTCGCACCAAAGCATCATCGGTTTAAATTTTACCTCGTTAAAGCCGACAACACGCTCAGCGTTGCACGTTGCATACAGTGTTGGAATAATGGAAGGAGAATTAAGTCTACAAAGAGGAAAGTGAAGAAGCAAAACATAAACAGGTCATTACGATCCCTTTTTCTGCAGTTGTTGCGCCAGAATGAGATGAGGCAGTCCAAGTCAGAATATAAACAAATAATAATTACAACCGACTGCAGCTGAGAAAAGCAATGGAGGGCAAATGTTACAGCCACTTGTTTGACAGCTTCAATGATGACAAAAAATTGGATTCATTGTTTATTTATCTTTGGCTCAGAGGAATGAATTGTTAGAATTAAGAGAGTCTGCCAATGAATTGTCGGGATGTAGGCCTCAGTATCTGACCCAAGAACAGGAAGAGATCTGAACATACACACACACACACATTCACACGCCTCCTGTTTCTCCTTCTTTCTTTTTCTTTCTTTCCTTCCTTCCTTCCTTCAACCCTCCCTCCCTCCTCCGTGTCTCTACACGCCTGCCAATTGTCCGTAATTGAATTTCCCTCAAGGATGAGGATCTGTCTTTGTATTTCCATCGCGCTGAAAGTCATAAAGTTGAAGAAGTCTCTCGTTAAAACAAGGGTGGGAGATTGAATGAAGTCCACTGTGGTGTGTGTGTGTGTGTGTGTGTGAGATGTTTCAAAGGCCAAGAAGGTTCAAGGGAATACTTGGATTGGACTTTTCTTCAAGAACTATTGAGTGCTACTAAACGGTTCAGCAAGCGCAAGATGTGTTTGCAATATTAGAATGTGCCAGAGAATTACAGCCCTTGACGGTTCTCATCACTGACTTTATTTTGATTAATATATTTGGTGTCGTTTGTCACGAAAAAACACAGATGCACGATTGTGGGTCTCCAAGTGCCCATCTGCAGTTCTTTTCAATGCCTTCTTCTATCTGCACTAGTCAAGCAAAATATAAAAAGAAATACATATTTATAAGGACTGATAAAAATCGCGCCCTATTCATTTAAAATAACTTGTACTATTGAAACAATGTTGGCAATCTTAATAAATGTACATCTTTGTATTTCTCTGACATCATTGTTGGGATATTATTTTGGTAGATTACAGTTTTGCCAAATCAATTACCATAGAAACAAGAAAAACAACTATGATGGTGTGAGAGGAGAATGTAATGAATGATCAGAGTCCTAACTTGTCTCGCATACTTTATTGGATCACTCTCGTTGAGATAGCATCTGTTTAATTCGGCATTACCCAATCTTCTTGGCATGTGTCTCGGTGCATGCATGCGTGTGTATTGGAGAATATTTTAATGCCAGGCACTTGCAGAGGGGTCGCAAGCCGTTCAATTAGGGGGGCGTGCTTGGTGGGTTGGGGTGCACTCTGTCCAAATGACAAAGTAATAGGATAATAACGCTTCTGAGGTAGAAGCTATCATTAGACGCTAGCCACGTATATGCAGCTACTCCACCTTCTCTGTTCTTTTCACAGCACTGATGGTTCCATTCTTATTCAAAATCATCCCATTCTGACAGAGGGCGATGTGCTGCAGCTCTCAAGCTGGCCTCATGATGCATTTTAATGAGGCTAAGTCGCCGTGGTCAGTTCAAAACACACTCAGCTTTAAGGACGAATTAATGCCAGAGACTTGAAACTTGTGAGCAACATTGCAGGGAGGAGGGGGAGGGGGGGGATCACTGGTCAGCTTCCAGTTTCCTCTTTTGCATTGTTACCCTGCATGAGGGTCTTGCGTAACCCTCTCCAAACCAACACAATGGATGGAGGGGAGCGAAAAATGATAGAGGGATGAAGAGTGATGAGGGAGAGGAAGAAGGTGACCAAGAAGAAGATTGAGGGATTTTTTTGACGAAGGGTGCCAGTGGCCAGCGATGACGGTCCCACTGGAGAATGCCGACTATGCCTGTGGAGTGGCACTAATGGAGCCAGAGAGGCGATGCAGTTGCCTGCCCTGGAGGGGGGATATTGTGCAACTGGACAAGGCGGCTTGACATGTAGCCAAGATGGAGGATTAGAGGAGAGGGAGGAGGCCGGCACCCGCAGGCGGAGAGAGACGGCCATGTTAGGTCTGCTGACTGATTGACAGCAACGCAACTATTTCTCCTTTCACAGTGACTGCCCTCGTTTGCCCCTCTAACACTGCCGGGAAAAGCCGGCATTTTTCGGAATATTTTTCCGGCGCCGCTCTTCTGGATAAACAACATAGACAAAGAATAAGTGGAAGGGCATTCCGTGTTGCCGGGGAAGGAGTGTGATGTTCAACATTGACTTCTATTACTCTGTTCTGCTGAAAGATCTGTTTTCGACACATTTTGTCCTCATTAGGGTCACAGGGGAGCTGGAGCCAATCGCAGCTGACTTTGGGCGAGAGGAGAGCCAATCACAGGCAGCACTGGCAGAACTAGAGGTGGGGCGCTGGGGCACTGCCCCTCTTGAAATACTCTTGGATGCTCCAGGTGCCAGGCCAGATATTACTTTTGGGTACTTTGCAATTTTCACCCGTCCCCCAAAAGGAACATATATTGTATCTTTAATAGCAATTTTTTAAAGAATTGTATGGATTTGGACATTTTTGTTTTGTATCCCCTGAAATACCCTTGCCCCGCCCACCA
Source organism: Syngnathus leptorhynchus (assembly GCF_054491065.1). NCBI lineage: Eukaryota > Metazoa > Chordata > Actinopteri > Syngnathiformes > Syngnathidae > Syngnathus > Syngnathus leptorhynchus. The sequence goes on along the minus strand of NC_141199.1, from coordinate 12,162,770 downwards.
AAGGAAAAAAATCCAAGCTGTTACAGGCACATAAAGACAAACAATAACTTGCAACCACATTCACACAAAATATTATCTGCTCCTGTGATAAGGCCTAAGTGTTGTTCCAATGACTAATTACACGCTGATTATTGGGTCATTTAAAAGAGAATCTCAACACTTTATTAGAGCGCTAGAGCTATAAGACCGAGGTCAATACTGCTGAGTGGATGCGATACGGGTGAGTCGAGGAGCCATGCATGATAAATTGTCCTGATTACTTCATAATCCTTCCCATAACTCATCGAGCTGGCCCGGACATCCATCAACAGGCGCTGCGTGTGGATCCATACCTGCAGATAGCGTGCAGAGGGAGGCTAGCCAGAGCAGAGCGAGCACATCCTGCTACTGTGCACCCCGCCCGCCGCCTTGCATAATGAGCTTAAGCGCAGTGCGTTAAGTGACAAACATGAAACAAACACAATTAAGATGCTTAGTGGGCGGAGCCAGCGCACCGGGAAAACGCTAATAACACGCCAGTATTCATTCCTACAGACACACCTACACATGGAGTTGGTGGTATCACTCCATATCATGCATGCTCAAGTTACATCCGCACACACCTGAGTAATTGTGCGGAACAGACATGCAGGCTCCAGACTTCAGGCTACCTGCCATCTACAGTGACGACTGATAAAACTTCCTTTTCGACTTCTTTACTTTCTCCACATGTCCCCTTTACAGCTCACTCACAATGTGCAAAACGCTTCTGTCAACGCGTCATTGTCTTTCTCCACTTTTTTTTACGCACCATTTAAGACAGTAAACACATCTCTAATCTTTGCCCTAAATACCCTTCATTCATTCTGGCTCACCCCCTTTACCCTATTTTTTTTCGGAGCATAACTTTCTCTGCTTCTCGCCGCCACTCCTGCCTGGCATGTTCATTATCCTGCAGATCTCATTTGATGCTCCCCATGACCTTTGAGCGACTGACCTCTGACACACACCCAACAGGTCACACACCCTGCGCCAAATTGGTGATGTATCGCAGTAATTTTAGGCAAGACTACTTTTATGGTGTGGTGCATTTAAAAAAAAAATCGACCTGTCAACCAAATTAATTAGCTTACCCAAAAAAAAAAAAAAAACTCGTTAATTATGCCACCTGGAGGATGAGCATGTCATCGTTCTGTCGACCACGATATGTCGTCGACATAGATATAGCTGAGCAGAGATACGTTATTTGCAGTAAATCAATCATTTTTGGATGACTTGAAATCGTAAATCTGTTGATTTCTCACATTTGGGAATCGGTAAACTCCTGTCAAGGTCAACAAAACGTTTCCAAGAAAAATCTTGGAAAAATCCCATGTGAGGTCACATGAGACTTCAGTTCAGAAGAAATAATTAAGCATTTCATTTTTTCTGATTTTATTGGTAATGCACACAGAAAAGATTACTTGGATGGATAAGCAATGTCGTCAAATACAGGACATTCTTTTTGAAGAACATCTACGCATATTCATTTAGTGTGCAATTTTTAATGCCAATTTCATATACACTTGGGAGTTAAGAATGTTCAAATGTTATCATGTGATAGTGACCGTTTGACTCTGGAACTGATTATTTCCTTTTCGTTATTTCCCTTGGGGGAAATAGTCAAGCCGATCTCTTTGCGGCATCTTATTGCGAGACGCATTCCGCTAATATTGTGGGGGCGGCATTTAATGAAGTTCAGATAATGCTAATATTGGATTTTACACATGTATTGAAATAATATGTTCAAATAAATCAACAGCGGCTGTTCGTCCATCATATCTGGGATTCTTTCAAACCCATCCAGAATCAAGTTTGTTCAAATTCAAGTAGGGCGTTTTCATCAGTTCACGTTTACATTTTATCGGTATAACATCATCTTTTGTACAGGTGCCATCTCAATAATGCCACTCTGGCTTTGGCAAAGTCGAATCCCTTGCGAATGAATTGCAGCATTGTATTGGGGATATGAATGGCAAAATCACTTCTTAGGAATGAGTGGCCTTGAGCAATTCAGACGTCAATCATGTTACTCATGCAAAGGCGAATGAATGACTCACTAACGTTGCAAGAGCTTGTTTGCACTCAAGGTGATTCCTCGTGTGGGAACAGATCAGATGGAAATACCTACCCCAAAAAAAATTACAAATAAAAGTACAACTGGATGTTTCCCTGTGAGTCGGAATGACTTCTGGACTTTTGGACAGCATCCGCTGGGAAGATGTGAAAAGAGCTCCTTTGTTTTAGGTGAATGTGTGCATGAGAATTTTTTATATCTGCATTGAAAGAAACGGGAGGGGGCAGGAAATGAGACGGAATACTCAAGTGGTGAGTTGGTGCGAGTGTGCGGGCCTGTTTGTTCACGATGGGAAGGAGAGTGAGACGCTTAGGGGGATTTAAGTCATTCTCTTGGACGGAGACTATGACAAGTTTATATAGTGCATCATATGTGAACAATCACTAAATATATCTTCATTCATCACACTTAAGTGTCAAGGATATCGGACAGCATCCAAAAATAAATCCAAAAGTCACTCAAAGTTTTGAATCAACATGACGTGCAAATAAATGGAAATGTATTTTACCAACTGTGATTTAATTTTGTCACCATTATTGTAAATGTTTAGGAAGACATTCCAACTTTGACATACTACCTCCTGCTTAGATGTTCTGATTAGGACATTCTTCACCTTTCACCTTTCTCTCGGACCCGAGAGGTCATCAGCTCTGTGGCGACTAAAAGCACCGGATTAGTTTTTTGCTGATTTCAAAATATTCTTTAACAAGAAAAAAAACATCATCCTAGTTCACTGTCGAGTGTCGACATACCAAGAACACCCACTTGTTCCCAGACCAAGGTGGCAAGTGTGTGTATGTGTGTGTGGGGGGGGGGGGGGATCAGGGTTTACAAAAGACAAAGGTTCAACCTCCTAGGCTGCTAAGCAACAATGGCGTTTGGTAAAGCCTCATCATGGCACAGTTTAGCTGAGGATTAACCGCTATTACATGCACACACACACACACATTGAGCTCTATTTTCGTAGACACCACACGTCCGCTCAGTATAAAAAGGGGCACATCTTGATTGTCATGTCAGGGCAAGTCTAGTTTCGCGGGTTTGGAAATTTGGGAGCCCACAATTTGGCATTTCCTTTTATGGAAGTTGTCACTAGTCAACATACGAGTTGATCAGAAGGTTTTGACGTCCTTAACACATTTATGAATGGAATCATGTCAGAGCGACTGTCTTAGATGTGGCCTGAGCAGGTGTAAGGTTAAGATCGACTTTCTAAATCGTCCCCCCCGCCAGGTGCATCTCAAAGTCACTCCTGCTGCGTTGGCCTAGTCCAGTCCGCCAAAAAGTTAAACGAAAAGAAAAATGCGATGTTTGAACAATCTAAGATAAGCGTGACACTGGAAAGAAGTAAGGCAGGAAAATAACAAAACGTACAATAAAATCCAAACATCCCATCAATCTGAGCTCACTCACACTGAAACAAAACCAGACTTGTGGAATTAAAGAATGTTCTCTTTTCATCTAGCGCACCATTCTTTTCATCAATCCCCAAGCATTTACTTTACAGTTTTAATAGAAGCAGAACGTCATAAAAGTTGCCAGAAGTGAACCTTGTCAGTTCTGTGGTCATAAAATCCATGATTGCGCACACACACACACACACACACACACACACACACACACACACACACACACACACACACACACACACACACACACACACACACACACACACACACACACACACACACACACACACACACACACACACACACACACACACACGTATGTGAGCCCGATCGGGTGATTTGCGCAGCGGCTTGGCGGTTGTCCGGGATCTTGGCAAAGGTGCTGATCTTTTAGTGGGCCATCATGTTTTACAGAGTCCATCTAATGAACTGGCTCTGTTGGACCCGATCACCTTCTCTTTCTGTCTCTGGGCTCTCCCTCGGAGCAAACAGTCACAGCTGTGGTTCTCAGCACTCGACAATAGAATGCGGGGACAGAATGTGTGTGTGTGTGTGTGTGCCGTGGCAAATACAGCGAGACATGGTTGCTGGGGTGCTGCCTGCCACATGGCGTCTCCAGATGTGTGTAACCTCATGCAGTCAATGTGTGTGTTGAGGACGTCGGCGTTTTAAAAAAGGGAAAGCTGACTTTTTAATTGCTTGTATCCAAACAGCTGGATTGCACTCGTATTAGATTAAGCAAACTAATGTGATAAATGTAGCTCTTAAAAGTACGTCGCAAAGTTCCTCAACAGATTGAGTTTTACTCAATAACATCATTTACGCAGATGTAGAGAGGGGAAAAAAGAACGAGTATATAATTTACAAAAAAATTGGGGACGTGAGTCCTTCAACTAGTGCACTAAGCAAAGATTAAAAGCATAACACACACAAGGTTTTAAAATCCAAGAGTGAAAACAAGAATGTTCATAATAGTAGGTTGAGTAAGTGTCCGTATATATAGCAGCACTGTTGGAAGAAGCAAAGACTTTGCACATACCATCTGACCTCAATAGAAAACTTAACACTGTTCCACTTCCACGTAAAGATTCTCAAGGGTTTCATGTTATGTTTTCTAAAAATAGAATAAAGCACTGCATGGGGTCAAAGAACACACAAAAGAATTAATATTGACTTCAGCTTTGGAGTTGAAATGCACAATAAATGACTTCCATACTTGGGACGAACGCGCTCGTCGCTTTGTGGCTGCAGAGGCGCCGGTAAAAAAAAATGTCAATGTGGACTAGCATACTTGTTGTCTCTTTCTGTGTATTTTTATGATCATTGTTATCCGAACGAACTTGTCATAGCAGATTCCACCACCCGACGAATAAAGATTTGTTTACGGGGGTTGAGACGCACACGGCCGCCGCTACACAAACGTGTGTTTGCGCACTGAGAGGCCGGTGGTCTGTGACAGCTGAGTGGGGAGAAGTAGAACTGGGATGTATTTTTACTTTTGGCCCACACGCTAAGCAAAATGCCAAGTCTTGGCCTTGAGTAACACACACACACAAGCGTGCACGGACAGACACACAACCTCAGACATGACAGGTCGAGCCAGCGCACCGCCGGAGCGGCCGCAGAACATAAACAACTTTCACACAATGTGAATCATCTGAGCGTGTCAATATTGTTTTAGATAAATATATTCAGCTGCATTTATATATAAATCTATATATACACCGTATATACCACACCATAATTATTCCCCGAAACCACAAACAACCACGACGAGTAGTTAGTTCCCACAGTCTGAGATGTACAGATCGTTTTACGCTCAGCACTGCGACAGAGGTGCCGGAGCAATCAGCGGCGAACGTCTTTGAATGAAACTGTTGATTTTCTGTGACTAAAACTATTTACTACCCATGAAAGGCCAAATGTAACTTTAGAGGGGAAACCTGATTCATCATGAGCACACACACACACACTCGAGCATGCATGCACACGGTGAACAGCAGCTGTCGGGGTGCTAATCTCCATTAGCTACTGAACTGGCCTCAATAGAGAGTCATTGAAAATCACACGACTCCTTCTCATTCATCCATGTTCCACCACATCATTGTTGGTGAGCTTCCACAAGCACCAGACCAAAATGGCATTTCAGGTTTTCCAGTTGTTTGTTTCCATGCAAGATGCAACATATGGACAAACGTAATTGGACGATAGCTATTGGAACTTAGAGTGTAAAAGAAAACAAGGAGTCATCGATGGGTCAAAAGTAAAACGTGGCAAACTCAGGCCCGGGGGCCAGATCTGGCCCGCCACATCATCTTATGTGGCCCGCATAAGCGGACCTGGGGCATCCACTTCCATGATTTTTGCTGGAATGTACCAACATTTTACAATTTTACAAATAATAAATAAAAATCTTCAGCATTTTTTATTTTATTTTACAATGACTTGAACAACTATACTTCTCCTATACTCCAAGTCCATTTTTTTGTGTATAGTGACAATTATTGGAATGTGTTGTTGGTTTCCCCATTGGCACTATTATCACGTCCACTCTTCTTTGTGTGTGCGTGTTGATGCGCGTCAGTGGCAATGTTTGTCCAATCATCCAGAACAATGTTTGTGGGATCACTGACATCGAACCCGAGATTGGGCCTGGTGGTTTACAGTATTTGTCTCGGTTCATCACAAACATGTTTGATGGGGTTGAGGTCAAGGTTCACAAATTGTTCCATCCAACTACTAGTTTAACCAGTTTAATCCAACTACTGCTTGACTAATGGAATGCTTATAAGATGTAGTCCATTGATGAACTCAATGGATTGTTTGGAGATCATTTCAACACATCTGCAGCAACCTACACTGATGAGAATTTATTTGTAAAAGGTTAAAGTGGCCCATCCCTTGACATTAGTTGAGTAATAAAATGCAGACAGATTTGTGTAGAATTGGCCCAAAAGAAATATATTGTGAGCCCTGGAAAGAGTTGCACAAACAATTCAAGTCCAAATCAGTGACACTATGGAGTACATTTATCTAGATTGTGACCTGTGGAACAGATATAGATTTTTAATGTAACCTATTTGTGAAAAGGGTGGAATTCTCTTGGGCATATTCTGCCCAAAATGACATCAACATAATGTCACCAAGCCATTTGTCATCCGAGTGATGTCATGCCTTTGATACAACAATGCATAGCAGTTTTGTGATGAACTGAAATCAGGACTTACAGTCTGTGAAGCTTCGTTGTGCCCAGGAAGAGCAGCTCGGGAAAAACAGCCAGATTATTCCGATTCAGGCGCCTGAAAAAGACAAAACACCTATAAGGAAACCACTTTTTTTTTTTTTTTTCAAACCGAGGATGTTATAAATTAGTTTAATGTTTATGATTTATAGGGGGACGAGGTTAGGTTTTCATGGATGGATACACTCACTAGCTTTCATTAGCTTGCACTGAGAAGACAGCCATAAACAGTCAAATAATTTGCATTCTTATGGTGTCAACCAAAGCTGCATCATTGCATCTTATAAAACCACGCAACCGTTTAGCATAAAAACCCGGATAACGAAAATAAGACGACTTCATTTCTCATTTTGTCAATGGACATGCGCCACACCCCAAAGGCCAACCACCGCCCCAAAATAAATTTTGTTCAACTCCATGAACCAGGATGGAGTCCGCGTAACAAACAGATGAATCATTCCCCCCCTTCATGCCGCAATCAAAAATGGTGCTGCCCAGTAATCTTGTCTGAGCATCCAAAAACAAAGTGGCCTGCTAACATACAGTACAAACAGCCAAACAAAACGTGTGTGTGCGTGCCATATTGACGCAGCTCGTGCATTGGGGTTCCGTTAGATTGCACGGGTGCACCTAATGCTATTTGGTGACAGTAGACAAAAGAACAGACTCCAGGTTACTCTTGATGGTAACGTGGCTGCCAAGCAAATAGTAAAGTGGAGAAGGTGGAAGGCAGGCGAGGCATGGGGAGAAAGACAAGAGTTCCAATGTAGGCAAGGGGGGGGAGATTTTCTTTTTGCCACAAAGGGAGAGAAGAGAAGACGATGTGGGAAAAACAAACAGGCGGTCTGGCCGGGCTACTGAATGTGTGAAAGGGACCCCACTGAGTAAACAAGGCCCTCACAGGGGAAGAACTCACAACAGCCCGTCATCACGCACACACATACACACGTACACACGTACAAATAGAAGCGTTGAGAGAACTCGGGTGAGTTTAATAATGTGGGTGCGATCATTTAACCCTGCTTGAGTGGAGTGAAGAGGTTTGTGTGCTGATGTCTACGGGCGGATGTGCCTTGATGTGAGTCAGGGGAGAGAGAGTGAGGCAACTGAGTGACACAGTGAGTGAAAGGCTGCTGAAACTGTTTAACCTCGACACATACGCACGCACACACGCATTGACGAGGCCGAGCAACAGATGCCAGGCGTGACTGGATGAGAGTTAAATAAAGGAAAAGAAATTGGGGGTCCACGTAAAAACGTGACCTCAAAACTCGAGGAGGTACCTGGGCCGTCAATTACCCCATGTTAATTTGGAAGGGGACTCGTAATCCTCCCCTTTGGACGCATCCCTACTGACAAACATCTTCACACAGGTTCACATTTGCAGTTCCGCCAGAGCCCTATTATAAATATTTCACATTTAGCAGAAGTATGTTTCTAAATTATTCACCCCTTTTCCCTTAACAGCTGCTCTGGAGGCTAAGAGGCTAAGAGCCCCACATCCCGCAGAGAGACCCCCGCAATCCCGGCAGGTCTTGCCTATCCCCGGGAGTGCCCGTTCGATGGGCTACATTTCCCCCGAGGACATTTTTGAGGCTGCAGATGAAGGTGTGGAGGAGAAGTGCTATGAGCTCATCCTTTTAAAATAGATGTGATGCTGTCAGAGAATGAAGATGCAAACCAATCTGTTGCACCGATACACGCTTGACCCCTAATAATCAGAAGAACTCACGTGGGAAAACACGAGATATGTTCGTAGGCTGTCAGAAATAACAAATAATTAACTTGCATATCAAATTAGTTCATCCTAGCAAAATAAATGAAAATGCCAGAAAGAAAAAAATCACTATATGGTATAAAAACACAATCAAATTTTATTTCCCAAAAATATACCATTGGGCAAAGTGTGTCCGAAAGCGGATGAAGACACAAGTCGGAGGTGTGAGAGTCTCCTGCAACTAGTGAATGTCTCGCTGCAGCTTGGCGATAATCCTTGCACTCATAAACAGATGCTCGAGCGACACAAACTACACAGTAAATACCCACAAGCTCCCACGTACACATTGCGGCATTTTGTGTGGCCGAGCATTCAAAAACATATTAAACACACACACAGTCGGTTTTCACACTTCAGAGCCTCGCTGATATGAAGTGAGTTGCAGTCTGTGGCCGACAAGGAAAACAAACAAATCATCCTGGAAAGCAATTATTACAACGCCAAAACCAGCAGTGTTGTTAACACATAAAAATTTGGACCAACAAATACCATCTACCACAAATGCACACAAGCTAGTGATTGCCAAAGGCCCTTTACGAAACATTTCTCTGAATGTCAGCATGCACAAGCACTACAATTTCTGGCACACCTGTACAAGTACTGAGAATCTGGGTGACAAAAAGGAAAACAGGGATTATAATGTTGCGTAAAAAAAGAACCTCATGTGAAAACAAGTTATTACAAGATTCTAGTTAAATAAAGCTCAAACTCGTAAATTTTTGGAAATCCCATGGCAGGAGCCAAATAAGAACTGGATGGGCTAAAAAAAAATATTTGTTCTGAAAACAAATGGGCTGTGATAATAAAAAAATTACGATGTTCTCATAAAATTACACATTGTCACACACTACAACTTTTTTTTTTCTTGTAAAATGACTTAACTGAGCATTATGGCCTTTGATCAATTTCAGCTCTTGTACTGGAGCCAATTAGTCTGTGTTGTGTCCCTAATATTGTGGCCCATGTCTCCCTCCCTCCCTCGTGAGTCAAAAGAGACTTCATTGCACTCAAGATTCAACCAATCTTATCTGATCTCAAAGATAGCATCTTTGCATTCAGTCTCTTCATCCAGGCTTTGACCAGCAAGCATCATTCAAATTCATTAGGTCTGATATGAGCAAACAAGTGTTTAGCAAACAAAAAAAAAACAAAAAAAATTGGCTGCTGCAGTGCGCCCAAAAGGGAAATCTATCTCCAATGCCTTTTTACAAAGGAGCACGCCGCGCAAGTAATTTCAGGCTCTGCTGCTCAATAAACGAAACACACACACACGCGCCACCAACTGCAACAACGCTATCACTCAAAGCCCCAGCGAATGATTTAAGTACAGTATATTATTTCGAAATTATTTTGTGTATCCATGACAGACAAATGATTCCGTGCTATTTACTGTGTCAAAACATGACAACATAATCACTTACATTCAATCTTGTGTAATCTCTCTTGATAGACGCATTTCAAGACTTGTAATAATACTCGGGCAATTACTGTACTCACCACTGTCACTTTGATATTTGACATGTGATCACTCAATTACTGGCTAGTTATCTTATCATTCATCTCTAATGTGTTCCGAAATCCCATAATTAGAGTCTCTTACTTAAGAGTGTGACTGTTCACAGGTTTTGGACAGCCACCGTATATTATTCAAATGTTAGATGATGATAAGAGGATCAAGTCGTCGCCATCCTTTTCTACCCGCAGGGGAGAATGTGTGACATTCCGATATGTGCGGGACAATGGAAATAGAGAGCGAGCGAGACGGGCGGGTATTGAAAAATATCACAAGAAAGGGGGAGAAGAAAGTGTGTGTGTGTGTGTGCGTGTGCGTGTTTTGTAGGGAGAAGAATCCAACCGATAGTGACAGTGCTGCCTTGCGAAAGAAAATGCACATGCGAGGGTGTTAGTGTATGTGCACGTGTATGTTGTGACATGCCTATCTCCTGCACACCTCCTTACACCCCACCTCCACACCCTCCAGCTACTGGCCCACACCTGACCCCACCCGGGCTAAGCCCTGCAGGGCCTGTCACTAAGAAAAAAAAAAAAAAAGGAGGGGGAACGTTTTCCAGCCTGGTGGGGGGTAGTCAGTGTGGATTCATCACCCCAGCTTAGGAGCCTCTCCTATGGCCAGTGGTGCCCAGCAGGCTCCCTGTTGCCTCCTGGAGGATGGAGGCCTTTGAAATCGGCCCCCAGACTCCAGACTTGGGAGATGTGCCATTGTCCGGCAGCAGCGGGGGGGCATTGATGACTGGCTCCATCATTGTGTTTGTGAACATGCAACGGCAAAGATGGTGAATTACAGTTGGAGACCCTTACGCGGAGCAAAAGAAAGAACCATGTCGTGTCAGAAAGTTAGCTGTTTGTTGCCTTCGGAGACCAAACGAACAAAGAAACAAGCGTATCCTGTTAGACAACATGAAATGACTACGCTCTTTGTTCACTTGTCTGTTTTAAGCGTAGAAGTCGTGTAGCAGGTCAGTTTGACCCTGGATGCGCTATATTAAGGGGGACTTGTCCTTTTTGTATGCCAGGAAACAAAATGGGATAGCCCACAAAATCCTATTTAGATTAGACTCCAGTACATAAAAGAGGTCAGTCTCACTTAACTATATGTAAACTCAATTTCTGCAATTCTGGGAGCAACACAACAGCCACGACATGACGATGACGGGAAAATATTGAGTCAGCCTGTGCACTGTTTGCGTAAAGGGAAATTGAATTTTGATCCTATTACAGCCTCCACTATCAAGAAAGTTTTGTTCACTGATGTTTGACGTGAAAGAGGGTCTGGCTCACAATCGCTGTTCTGTGTTTGATGGGGTCCTGGGACACATACCAAAATTCCTTAACGGACCTTGCTTTGTGCACTGGGGGCCCCGTCATGTAACCCAAACAGGTCTTAGGTTATATCTCCACAATTGAGATCTCAGTCCATGTTTTCAATAGGTTACCGTCAATCATTTATAATGTATTCAGAAACAAATCTCCAAATTGACGTTACAGGGACTTTGAGATTCGGGGGGGGGGGGGGGGGGGGGGCTAAGGAGATTAGCTCAAGTCGTGATTGACTTCTAAATTGATTCAAAGGATGTGCCCTGATACTGGTCTGCGGCTTTGTCGATGCATACGCTGCATTTTGCAACACGTCTTAAAAGCTTGACTCCAGACCCCGTCTGACTCCGTCGACTGCATTCCAGTGTGTCGTTGCTTGTTGGTCAGACAACACACGCACACACATTTAGATATATACAAGTTGCTCAAACATCAAGCAAGGTTGACAGTCCACACAATGGACGTTTCACCAGTCAGGGGTCCGCACCCCCCCTTCCCTCTTGCTGTTGTCTCTATGCCAGACTCGCTGTGGCGCTTTCAGACAACCCAGGCTTAATTATGCCATAACTGTCGAAGGGTTGGATGCTAAATACCAGCGAATGCACCATCGCACCCCAACAACCTTTCACTGCTGCTAACTTGCAGCTCAATATCTTCATCCCCAGATTGGCCTTTCTGATTTGGGGCATGTCCCAGGTAAAGTCATGTGTATAAATTCAATGAAAAAAACAACAACTTCCTATCGATGTTATTAGAAGTGAAGACAGTTTGCGATTTTGCTACAGATTTTAAATACAGACACACATAATTTATGCTAAAAAAAAATGTGGCTCAATGGCCACTGCCTGAGTTGCACCTGTTTATTATTTTGACACACACAAAAAAATGTCACTCACAGTCTCTCTAGCTCCTTCAGATCCTGGAATGCTCCTCGCTCGATTGTGGTGATTTTGTTCTCCATAAGCTGCCTGTAGGGAAAAGCATAAAAGAGTAAGATAGTGTGTAATGGAGGGACCCCAAAACTATCGGAAGTCCAAATGAGTACGGCGAGTGTGTCTTAATGGAGTCAGAAAAAAAAGAAGTTTGACAAGAAGTCACAAGAGATTGGTCTCTGAGATGAAAGTGGTTGCTGTGGGTGTGAAAAAGAAAGAGATTGATGGAGATGAAAAGTGATAGATTGTTGAAACAGCATCAGGGAGAAAAGACAATCAGCAGGCGGTCGATCGCCGCCTGGAATTTACTTTAAAACTCAACGCAGACTCATCTATCATCCAATTTAGTCCGTGTCTAACCTTCTAGCTCTGACTACTCATTCACTTACTCCAGAATGCTGACCAAGCCCGCTTGCACAAGCACACATTTTGATGCAATCACATGACAAACACAAGGTGCACACCCGGAAAACGGAAGCAAGCACGCACAAGCGCACACACTTTATGTCCTCAACAAGGACATAATCTCCTGAGGAATTCGAACAATGTGTCTCCGCTGCGATTCACTTTTGAATGTTGAGTCGCACACGCGCAAATACACGCACATGTTCTTACTTGACTCGATCCCCCACTTTCACCCTCCCCTCAGTCATCCCTTCATTTGTGGTTGCGCGTAATGACAACCTTCTTTTCTGCTCAACCTCCATCACTTCCTCGCTGGCGCGTTAATCATTGCAGCACATAGGGCCCCCGAGGGCCCCGCTGTTGAAAATACCCCCCCCCCCCCACACACACACACACACACACACACACACCACTACAGATGAACAGGTGCCTATATGTTAAAATGCACATGCATGACTCACTTAAAGCGACCAGACCCCCCTTTTGGAGTCTGGCGCATTGCGCGTCGGGTAAGTGGACGAGAAAAAGAAGTGCAAGTGCAAAAGGACGGAGTTATAGGGAAAAAAAACTCAAGAAAAACAAAAAGCACTTACAGCACGCGCAGATTCCTCAATCCAGCAAAATCGGCCTTGGTGATTTTAGTCAGGTTGTTAGCGTACAGATCCCTGAAAAAGAAACAGTCCAAAATAATGCAGCCTGTCGAATATTTCTTTTCTCTAAAACTTGCACAGCGGCCCGCATCTAAATGTCATTAAAGCATAGCTTGGGCTGTTGCCGCTGCACTGTAGGCAGGGCCAGTTTTAATTTGATCTTTTTTTCTAATAGAATACAGCCTGTTTAACTCAAAGCCCACTTGGCTTCCAAATCCGTTTTTGATTAACTGACTGGTCTGCAGACAAAACCGATGTGGTCTCGGGTGCAGCGTTAATGCAACAGTGCAAAACCACCAAACACGACCACATCACGCATGCATGGCCCTTCGCCGGTCCCCACGGTCAAAGCATATTTTGGTGGGCGTTTTAACACGTCAATAGAAATTATGTACAAGATGATTTGTCAGAAAATGAAATTCCCCTTACTGCTTTATGAAATATTGGGTGGTGACATTTTTGTTCAGATAAAGTCCGTTTATTCATGAAGACATCCATCTTCAAATAATTCAAACGGTTTGATATTTTTCCGTGCATTTAAACTGGAGTCAAAGTATGCACTTACAGTCGTTCAGTGTTACGGGGTATATTCCTGGGCACGCTGCGGAGCCCTTGGCCGTGACAGTCCACTGTGGTCCCGGTGCAGGAGCACTGAGTCGGGCACGGTTGTCCGACTGCGCCCCAGCCGGAGAGAGCGACGGCCAGGACGGCCACCAGCAGGGCTCCCGGCATTGCGGCAAGTGCAAAAGTGAGGCGCAAAATAGCAAGAGAATGAAAAAGATCCTGGAAAGTGTTCAGCAAACTCAGCGGGATGCCGTCCTCCTCGTCGTCTCTAAAATTTCACGTCCTAAATTTACATTGGGATCTCCTTCATGGGGGATGCGATGATTTAAAAACCGGGAGCGGGGTCTCCCAGAAGGGAGATCGGAGAGGCGGTGGAGCGACTCTGGCTGCGCTACAGCGGGACAAACTTCCACATGTCCGCGGCATGCAGCGGCCGAACCCCCTGGTACCTCGATCCTCCTTGTCTTGATCCACAGAAGCCTCACGCACTTACACACTTTAGGTGCACCCCTTGCACACACGCACATGCACTGCCTCACACGCGCATACTCCAGGTAAAGCTTTCTTGTGATAATGAATTCAAACCACCGTCCAGCAAAAAACAAGAGGAAAAAAAAAAAACGACTAAGAAGAGGTGATGTGGACGTACTGTTTCTGAATGATTGGCAGTCGGTCACAGGTACCGGTTGTGGTATCGGTAACGTGAAGGAGGACTCAAGTCCGCCAGAGAGCTGAGCGCAACAAGACAATCCAACTGAGTAAGACTGGTGCGTCAAAGCGCTGCAGTCCACAATGTCTGGTTGAGAGGCGCTGGAGGAGGGAGAGAGGGAGAGAAAGAGAAAGAGAGAGAGAGTCGGGGAGAGATAGGGAGAGAGAGAGAGACAGGGGGGGGGGAGAGAGACGCAGCGGAGCTGAAATACATTTAGTAAGTAGAAAAACAGAAAGATTGGTAAGTGTACTGAATTAAAAAGGTAAAAAAGTGTTTTATTTTTTTGATAACTTGGCACAACATTTATCAAACCTCTGCAAAGAATATTGTCCACTTTCATGAACCCAGACTTTACTGTTTTTTGAATGCTCAAAGATATTCCTTTTAGACATCTTGGATTATTTTGTAACTTTTTGAAGCACATTGCATTATCTTTTGTATTAAATGTGCTGCATAAATAAAGCTGCCTTGCCTTGCCTAAACTAGCTGATAATATCGACTTTAAAAATGAACCTTGCCTGTAGGCGCTTTTAATTTTACAGAGAATTTTTTGATATGAAAAGTTGGTGGTGTATTATTGGCACAGAACACAATGCATTGGCTATGAATCATTCTTGGAGCTGACAATATTAATCAGGGCTGGGGAATATTTTGCATCTCCACATCCGCTACGGTGTTGTTATTGATGCAAGTGATCACATTCCATCTTTCAAGACTTTACCCGGGAAAAAATACATAAAAAATAAGACTCATACGAAGGAAATCATAGTGACACACTCAAAAAGCAAGTCACATTGAGAGGGAGAGACAGCGAGACAACACATACAAACAGGCCTCACCTGATGCTTTATTTAGGCGTCTTCTCCAAGGGGATAAAATGGGGGACATCCGTCCTACACTGTAGTTCAGTTGCAGGACTTCCAAGTAGCCAAATAATCACGTGCAGTATCTAAGACACCGAGAGGCCATGTTGCTTTTTTAGCATGCTCGGAGCTTCGGTGTCTAGTTTGGGAGACGCATTAATGGGAACGTGTGAGGATTTGCACTTGGCTTTTAACATTACATTACTAGCGCAATTCGTGCTTGGTCTATTTCCAGCAGTAGTGCCTCAATTAAAAACATGATGAACCATTTATAGATACATGTGCGTGACAACATTGGGAGAGGGAGGAGAGAGCCACACGGCTTCGTCCGGACACTCGCTGCATTTATGACATTGATGCATTTGTTTTAATTCCAATCGAAATGCTCAATTGTGCTCTCTTAAGAGTTGTGCGTCCAGGGTGACAAGCCCACTTAAAGGTGTTTAACTTTGACAGCTATTGAGAAGGCGTGACTGGAGGGTCACCCATGGCAATAATTCATACAGGAAGTGAGGGAAGACCAAAAGAAGAAAGAGAATGACATGTTGGTGCTTCAGGGGACGGGACTTGTTTGGACATACCTGACATGACCTGTCCTGACCTTTGACACTTACACACATAATGTTGCCTCAAATAACACCTGAAACACAAGTTAACAACAATTACAAACAATCTAAATTGTGCAGATAAAACAAAAACGTTTTTTTTTTTTTTCACGACGAGTGTCACATTGTCTGTCAGTCCGACATGAGATTCAATGATCGTTTAGCAATGAGACTACTTAGCATAAAAAATTGAGGCTGATTTGATCCCACAGGATGTACGTATCATGACGGCCTTTATGATCCACTGACCTTTAGCAGCTGCCGGTGTGGCGGGAATTGCTTCGAGGGATGCTCCGAGGCACTGGAGAGCTAATCAGTGCGATAACAGCTGGCCTGGAATTGGTCAACCAAGAACCTCCCTCCTCCTCCACTGGTCAACAATTTTTTACATTTTATTTCAATCACATGCAAAAATATTGAGACTACTTTTTTTTCAGACCGATACCACTATAAGTACTCAATTTTTGAGTATTCACCAATACTGATACCAAAAAATGCTTCCAATTTGTAATATTCTTCAGTTAATATTTTCCATGACACAAATTCCATTAAGGTTGAATTTTTCTGTGTGCATTGGTTTGTAGTTGAACCTTCACCGCTGCCATTATCAGGTCAAAGGAGAAAAGCAAGTTCCAGTATTAAATGTGCACTGATGTGGAATTTGGCAGGTCGGAAGTACTGAATGGCTGCTAATGAGATTCTGTCTGTCCAATACAATGTTGATGCTCCTCAATCAAGTCTGTTGATTTAGAAGCTGTTTGTGTTTGTTTTATGGCCATGCAATAAAGTTGGTGTGCGGGTCAGTGTGTGTGTGTGTGTGTGTGTGTGTGTGTGTGTGTGTGTGTGTGTGTGTGTGTGTGTGTGTGTGTGTGTGTGTGTGTGTGTGTGTGTAGGTCAGCCACCTGGCCTCAAAACAGCTGCTACTGAGACACATGCAGCTCAAAGCTCACCCTTCCACCCAAACACTCACACAGTCACACGACATAGTGTGTATTAATTAACCACATTTACATGTCATGGATGCGTGTGTGCGTGCATGTTTTTTTTTTACTGATTATTGCATCATTAAAAACCAATGATGTTTGTGTTTGGACTGCCATTGTCAACACAGAGGTTGGTTACACAGCTGTATTAAGAGACACAAACACACACTCAGAAATATGCAGACAGAGTGATGCCAAACACACAAACAATAAAAACAAAAACTTCTTGTGTTTCACATTCCTTCCCTTCCATACTGTCAATTTTAGAAGCATCCGGAAGGAGTGCTGAAACTGGACTGATTCGTGTGTGTGTGTGTGTGTGTGTGTGTGTGTGTGTGTGTGTGTGTGTGTGTGTGTGTGTGTGTGTGTGTGTGTGTGAGACCAACGAGCTCTCTTGCAATGGAACTGAATATGGTCATACACACATGTACTAAGACACACACAGTCCCAAGCAGCCTGCGGAGATGCCGAGAGGGTGAATGGGATCCGCATGAAGGGACTGGTATGTCGGAAACGTTCTCTTGTCGCTGGAGGACGGCGTGTCGGGTTTCACGTGTCAGTTAAGTCTGTGTTTGGAAAATAGTTCATCACTGCATGTCACATGAAAGACATCAAGAGAAACTACAAGAGATTTGTACCTTTTATTTCTTAAAAAAAAACGATTTTTCACCGATAACAACTGGGTGTGGAATGCTTTCTAAATGTGATATTCAACGAGATGATGAAATTTCAATCACAACGATATCCCAGCCAATGAAGAGAAAGACTTCATTTCAGATGAATCTAATGTGCAGATTCAACAAGCATGCTGACATACTCCACTTCAACAATGGAGTCTGAGCCATTGCAATCCTCTCACACTATTATCTTTCATTGTTTTCACTCTGCTGCTGTTCCCTGGAGCAAACTAAGTGACCCGGTCACCACCATGTTAAAATAGCCTGTAAGTACAAAAACAAACACGTGCGTGAAGCTAATTGTGCGCTGTCCAGCGCCGGCTCGTTGAGATGCAACACTGAGACAAGAGATTACATTTCTGTCTGAATCCAAAGCCAAATTGGGGAGTAGAAGATATCCCTTGTCTCGACAGAATTGGAGAGGCAGTTGTGGTGCAAATAAACACGGACAGACTAGACTACTAATGACGCTTTCATCTCTTTGTCTTCCCTCCATGTCCCATTGTTGTATTTCCATCGAGCCAAATGAGGATTAGGCTCAAAATGATGATATGTATATTCTCATTTTTCAGTATGCTGATTGAGTAGCAACACCAAATAGGAGATTCATAACTTGTGCAAATAAACCATAACAAAACAAGTGTAAAATGAGATTGAGCAAAAATTAAAAATCAAAACAATAAAAAACTGAAATCTTTACCCTTTGAATCATGAAATTGAAGATGGAGATGTAAAAAGGGCTAAAAGAGGTTCCAGACAAACAAAGCACTCTACCTTCACAACTCATTTACTCAAAGATCAATTAAAAATACACACACAAAAAAAAATAGGGCAAAAATAGTTTGATTCTTCATTTTTCTTTTCCTTCTTTTCTAATCAGCGGTACTGAAAAAGGCAAGTTCCACAAAATGCAGCCTTTTCTTACGTTGCTGATCTCATAGTATCTAAAACAGAGTGTGCATCAGTAAAGTTGTTTCCAAAGCTTGACATTTACAGTGGAGTAGCATCAGACTGTTGAAAAAAACACAGTATACTTGTCAACAAGCGACGACCCAAATAGTCACTCCGGATAAAGTGTTTTGCCAGAGTTGTTTTATATCTTCCACGGCGGTGTGAAACAACGATGCCTCACTGATGCTTGTAGTCTACGTTTTCATCTTTGATGCATACCTTGGAGAGTAGCGATCAGCTCCAAGTGAGTGAATGAGTTATAGCCCTTGTAAGCTGTGCTGAAGACATGGGTCTTAACTTCTGACGCACTGCATAAATCACAGATCTCCTGCAGATGAGTCTTCATACGAGATGACTCTTTTCTGTCAGACGGTGTGAAGGATGAAGTCCCGAATCCCGTGTCCTGAGAGAGTGTGAGTAGTTCACGAGTAAATAAATCATGGGAGACACATGAAACCCATTGCGAGGGCCCGACAAATTGCAAGATGGTTCGAGGAGGGAGTAAAAAGGTGAGGTATGAGACAAAATGGTAACAATGGTAAGCGAGGTGGGGACGGGAAGAAAAATAGGTAGGGGGGGGGGGGGGGGGGGGACACCGAAGCCGAGGGAGCGAGAAAGAGCAGTGTGGGAAAAATCAATAAGTGCTGTGGAGTGACTGAAAAAGACAATGTGTCCTGCCTGACCCTCCGCTTCCCTTTTTGCTAATGCGTGTGTTTGTCCAAACCAGCACACGTGTAAATAACATATTTGCACATTGATTTTCAGTCGGAGGCGGCTCAATATTTCGTCCTGATTTAAATCACACACAATATAGAGAGAAAATAATTTGACAGATAATCAGTCCTGAATCTAGCCATAAAAAAAAAAATAGTGTGACTTCATGTTGTGATAATGTCCTATTCAGTGAAATATTTATATCAATGGAGATGCAATATCTATATAAATAATAATATTCATTATAGTTCATCAATTGTTGTCTTCCCGATATACTGTGTGCATCACATTTTGTTACATTACAGATGGATTCATATAGAAATTACATTTTTCTCATCACAATTGTTGACACAAGAGCCTGTAATTGCAATAAAGGAAATCTTATTTTTGCCAATTTACTACGAGTAAAAAAACTATGAAGTAATTATGGCAAAAGTATTTACAGCCTTTTCTGTGCAGGACAAAATTCAGTTAGTTACTTCACAACTGGAGTTCACCTTGTCTTCTAATATTACTGCCTGTATAACGATCAAGTGTCCAAATACTTTTGTTCCTTTTGTCTGTGTCCTTGAGCATGCACAATTGCAATATATAAGCAAGGTAATGGGCTAAAAGTTCATTAGTGTCCCTCTGTCAATATTATGAGAAAAGACAGATGGAACAAAACCCCCTCTTAGAGCAGCAAATGTCTTCATTCCGGCTTCCACCTGTTTTCCTCACCAACTTCCTCCTTGTCGCTGCCACCTAAGAGGTCATGTTCACACGCAAGCAAATGGCTGTGGCACACATTTTCTACTTTTTTTTGGTCAAATGTCCCCAAAGGAGCTCCCTCTCTTCATTGATGTGATATTTTAGCACGCCTCCAGGCTAGTGGCTTTCACACACCGTCCACTTCATGTTTTTGTGAAGCAATTGTAAAGCCGGCTCAGTACGCCATTGTCCAAATCCAACTACTGAATTCTGTTCCTCCATCTGCCCCCAAGCGCCTCTCGGGGGGTTGACGGGGGGGTCAGAATAAGAGAAGGTCGCCTATCATCTCCTTATCGCCCCTCTTGGAGTCATCCAATCATTCCGGTTATCCTTCCTGTCCCTTCAGTGGGATGGCCGCTTTGTCGCTCTGCTGTCAAGTTTTAGGGTTAATTGAGGTCTGAACAGCAGGAGGGAAATTATGATAGGGGCAAAAACAACTTTGCAATATCATCGTAAACAAAGAAACGAGAATAGAGCTTACGCTGTAGACACACAGCAACGGATTAAATAAAAAAACATTCATACCGTTACCATGTAAAAATAAATGAGCTAATAACGATACATCCTCTCCTAGCTCATTTAGTCTTGGAATTTTAGTTTGATTTAAACAACATGCTTTCATTGTCCAGTGCCATGTAAGATTTTCTTTTCCATAAAATGTGTTCATTCTTTGTTGCTGCACAAAAACAAAATGGCCACAAAATCAGTATGACACGATTTATCGTGGCACGGCCAGTTGACCTTTTGGGTTGTGTTACAGCCATAATGTGGTTGCCGCGCCTTTCGTCTCGTTAAGATTGGATGCAAAGGGTTACGCAAACACATGGGTGAAATTTTCTTGAATACGACCTGGAGTGTGAGTATTTGTCATGTGTGCTTATGTGTGTGTGTGTGTGTGTGTGTGTGTGTGTGTGTGTGTGTGTGTGTGTGTGTGTGTGTGTGTGTGTGTGTGTGTATGCGTGTGTGTGGTTTGCAGTAGAGTTGCTGACTGAAGCGGAAGTTACATGGTGGGAAGCTTTGTATCAAACACTGACATTTACCTTTCTGGATCTCCTGTTTGATGCATGCACGCACACACACACACACACACACACACACACACACACACACACACACACACACACACACACACGCTTCAAAGCTCTATCATTTCAGAAAGTCTTGCATGCACTCACAAAAGAGATATGCCCTCAACCAACTTAATATTACTGGAGGGAATTTAAACCACACACACACAGACATGCACAACATATTGTATTTTAAAAATAAGATAAATAATTTGGACAGCTAATTAAAACACTACATGAGTTCATGTGGTCGTTGAGTATCACGTGAACTTTCCCAATTAATATTTACAGCCTGGGAACTGTCTTTTAATCATCAATAAGCCCTTTGCATGGAAGAAGTGATGTCAATAGCTCTTTTTAGAACTGTTAATGAAGTTGATTTCAAAAGATAGATTGCTAGTAATAACATGATCAAAAGAAATAATTAACTCAAAGTCACTCGCAAAACAGCCCCCTGCTCCCAGGAGGAAATTAATTCCGAGGCTAAGGTTTTATGCTCTGATATAATATCCGATGGGGGTTTTTTTTTTTTTTTAGCATTTTAACATTTCAGGATGTTTTCATCTCCTCTCCATAATACTTCTCGTGGGACTGGAGTGAGTCATCTTAATGCAACCTCTAAGATTTCCTTCACTGGATGATAGCGCGCTCTCGAGTCTTACTTATCTCATCTCTCAACTTCAGAGCTGACCGCCTTTAAGTCACAGGATGATGAAATCAGTTTCAGTGTACCACTTTTAGCGCACTGCTTGCACAACAATAAATGCTCCTCGGCCTTTTGGGCAAAGCTCCAAATGCAAAATAAAAGATCATTAAGGTAAAGTGCTGCTATACAGTGGAACAACAAAGCTTGACTTTTTCTTTCTTCTTTCTTCTTTTTCTTTCTAACCAGCTGAATCGGTTAAGGTGGAAATCACAAGACAACAGCACTTCATAAAAAAGTCAACTGGGTGCATTATCATGTTTTTTGATGAAATTCCATGCATGCACAATCCCTGTCATCAGCAACCACACGCTCGAGGGGTTTTCCTTGTCTTTACTTGGGCCAACTGAGAAAAAACAAGTGTGGGAAGAAAGTGACGGGTGGATGGAGTGTGAGAAGAGAAGAAATTAAACGAAAGAAAGATAACCAGATGAGGAATCAAAGTGATGAAACATTTGTGAAAAGTCTCACTTCAGAGATCCTGTACTTAATCCGCAATGTTTACATTCATCTAAATGATACGCACATTTGCATGCACAAAAAAAGATGTGCATGTCTGTGTGAACAACTACTGTGTGACCTTGTCCTTCATTTCTTTTTCCAAAACAAACTCAGACCACATGTTTCCCTAACAAATAATAGAGTGGAGACTAAAGTCAGGAAAGCCCCTTAGAGTTGGCCAAACGCATCTCGCATCCCTGCTTCTCTACTTCGAGCGCTGACAGCTCAACTAGTCCCTTTCTCACGTGTCAAACATCATACCTGGCTGAGATGGACTTGGCTCAGCGTGAAGTGGACGATGGGAAATGAAGTTCCTGCTGCGAGTGTATGATGTGACCTCCGTGAAACATGATGAGGGCATGCGCAGTTGGAAAGCTCCCCCCTCCCCATAGAAGAAAGAAAGCCCAATATTTTTAGTCTCTGTGTGGCTACTGCAGCATGAGAGAAGGTGAGACTGTGAGCGTTTCCCTTGAGACCATCTCTGGGATAAAAGAAAGGCTGAAAGGAAAATAAAGGAGCTGGTGAGATAAAACGAGGGGATAAACATGAAGAGACAGATAAGTGAGAAGATTAAACGGAAGGAAAACGGTGCCACCTACACTTTTTTTCTCACTGAGGCAGGAAAGACACACGCATTACCATGACAACACAAACAAACATCAAAATGGGTTTTACTATGGTGTGTGTGTGTGTGTGTGCAAGTTGTGAGAGTGTGACAGCTATCTTTGTGAAGATGATAAGAATGGAAATGGATGGATCCTTGCTCTTTGAGAACATTCAAGTCTACTTGGTTGCCATGTATCAAACTCTTCAGCCCAATTCTGTCAAATATTTCCTGTTTTTCACTTCTGTCATTTTGGTTACTTTTTTTGGATTACCATGATTCTTGGAAAATTAATATTTAAAAAAAATGCAGTTATACAGTGCAGTCTTTTCGAAGCAAGTCCAAAATGTTGCTATTATCTTCTGCAAGTGTACCTAATGGTTTGTCCCGTGAGTACACTGTGGACTCCAGAAGAATGTAATTCAAGTTCAAAGAGGAAACGATCATAAAAAACATTTTGGATTTGCTGTGGTTATCTATGATGTGATCAGTTGGTGCAGGTTCTGTATGTGAGTCTGGTTCTACTCACTCTTTTACGAGCGAGCCAGCTCAGCATCCTGCAGGAAGAAAATGACATTGGGCTGTCGGTAAAGATGGAAAGCAAAGTCAAAAAACAGCTCAAAGTTGGAAGCTTCCTGCTTGTCAAGTCTTTACCGACTTGATTTTGAACATCCTCGGAGTGCCATCGCTGGCTCAGATGGGCGGCAAGTTCTGAAGAAGGAAATATCGTCCAGGTTGCTTTCCCATTAGGAGCAAACGTGGATATCCGAGGTTACAAATATCTGTTTGCCAGTTGTGTGACTCAGCAGCAAGATGTGGAGGTCCGCATAACTCTCCTCGGCGTCTGACTGATATCACTCTGCACACTTGCCCTGATCTGGAAATAATCATTTCCTGTGAATTGGGAATATCGTGTCATGGACATGAAACTCTTGTCTGTTTTCATTCATCACAGACGACGTAGCACATGTTTGTGTGTCTTTTCCATTCACCTTGAATGACGTGCTGCTAGTTTGCTGTGGGACCGTGTTATGCTTCATTTTGACGTGTTCAACCTGCATGGGGGTGAACTTCATTCTTTGTCTGCTTCTCCATCTTAATTGTTTCCATATTGTTTGTTTGGAAATTCGTCGAGTTCTCCATCGCACACGACTAGGATTGCAGCCAAGGCAGCCCCCCCCCCCCCGAAAAAAGCAACACACACATGCAGGCGCACACAAAATACCATCTTAAGTGCTTTAGTTCTTCCATCCATCCATGATGTCTCCATCATGTCCCATGTACACTATATTTATGTGTGTTGCTGCTTAAAAATGTACTGTATATACAATATAAGTATATATATCAGGTTTGGTTGTAAATTGTTAACCAATAATAGAACCGTATTTTTTTTTAAACAAACACACGCACGGCCGTAAGTCCAGCGAGTCTATTTCTATGTTCGTAATGTTGATTTTGACAGACTTTGGCAGATCAATGGAAGCTACTTTGAAGACATTTTAAATGGCTATGACGACAGCCATGCAGAGGACCTCAGAAGAATCCCTCCAGAAGTGCATCAAGGCATGGCAGAGAAACCTCTTATTGTGTTTGTAGCCCTGCTCTTTCTCCGTCCCCAGCGTGTTGTGGACCCTACAAGTCTGCTCGCCCTAATAAAGTTTAACAAGCTTCTTTTCAGTCCCACAAGAACTGTGAGCACATGGGACAACTACACACATTTCCATTATGTCAACGTCCTATGACCTAATTGCATCCCATCTAATCAGCTCAAGTCCTCTGCGGTGAAAAAAGAGAGGCGGCACGATGACTGACAGCGACAAGACAAGCTACTGCGTTCAAGCCCACCACTGTCATTATTACTGTCTAACCTTTCATTCCAAAGCAGACTGTGAGGTCTGACACAGAAAAGTGAAAGCGTGAGAGAGCACAAGCATGTACACCCCCTGCTGCTGGTTGACTGCAACTGTCTTTTGTCCAACATGAGCCACCAGCTTTAGTTAATTGCTTTCTTAATTGCTGACTTTTTCCTAAAAAGATCTCCATGGGACCACCAGTAACAAATTCCACACTTGATTAGCCCTTAAAACAAGTAACACAGTGAGCCACATGTGTTACCATGACAACAGATTCATCACTAAATTCCTGGTTGACAGAAGCTGTCCAGTCTCGCAAACAATAATTGTTGACTGGAAAAAAATGGTATGTTGAATTTATTCAATTTTATTTTATCAAGTGCAAAATAAAATAATCTGCATCTAGATATGTATATGCACAGCATAGTTGACTGAAAATTATGTATCTGGATCGACATGATTTTATTGACTGTACCAACCTGACAAAATTAAATGGAATAAATTCAACAGCAACAAAAATTGAGTGCACCATTCAGTCACAAAAGCGCATTACATTCTTTTCCTTACATTGCATCAATAGTTTCATTTCATTACTTTTTTTTCGCAAATCAGACATGAGACACAAAAGTTTTGCCTTCCTTTTGTCATAAAAGTGGAACAATATGCAAGAATGACCTCACCCATCATCATAAATTTGTGGCTTGGATGAGCTGACACAGGATAATAAAATCCCAAGTTACTCCTGAACGCAATAGAAGTTTGAAATACTGTACAATCATCAGACACTTCATTATGAATGAATGAGATCCAACATGAGAACTACAAGTACAAAGATAAGCCAATGAAATATTTGAATCACCTTCCTACGTTTTTAAATGAAAACCACTTTGACAGCATCAATCAGAACTCAAGATTATTTCCTTCATGCAGTTCTTGTATTGAATTTCATTGGATTAGATTGCACATGTTGTGGTTTATGCATGCAGACTGACAGCTGTAACTGATGGCTGCTTTGAATAAAACACTACAAGATGCTGCAACTCCAAAAAACAGGAGATAAAAGTGCACGTCCAGATTTTTGCTCAGTCCCAACAGCGTGTTTCTTGTAAATCCAATCAGGATCATAAAAAAAAAGGTTCAGTCTCAAAGTCATGTTTTCCCTTGACTTTAGTTAAAAGAAATTCCAGAAAAGGGGGAAGGTAGGGGGGGGGGGGTGATGGGCCAGGCCAAAAGGACAGCAACACAGATGTAAAAGAACTTTGACTTTTGTGCATTTTCTTCTGACACATCCGCCGATGGAACAAAGACATTGAAACCTGCAGACACGCGTGCAGAACGAGCGACAGCGAGCGGGTGAACAGGGCGTCGTAGAACATGGCGAAAGGGAAAGTGTCTTTGAGCATGAACAAAGGCACAATGATGGGGAGCAGATTGGTGCAGATCAAACAGTAGGAGGATGGAGGACTCAGATGGAGACATCAAACACCACTAATGTGAACTACACGTTGGTCTGACATCTCTCACAGACACACACACACACATGCAAACACACAACCGCACGCTTCAGAACTTCACATATTCAAACAAAGCAGCATATGCATCCACTTGCCACATCGACATTGAATCTCATGCTTGTACACACAAAAAGGTCATGTCCCACACGTCTGCGTTTTCAGACCAAGAGACACACAAATGGGCGCACACACACACACATATGTCACAATAAAGGGGCCTTGTTTTTCCTGATAAAACATATTTGGTCAATTTAAAGGTAAAGCGATGAGGGAGAAGAGCGTATACAAAAAAAAGATGACGAATATTGTTGCTGTCTGATGGAAAATCTGTTTGTCATTTAAAAAAAATCTCAATAGCAATGTAAAAAAAATAAAAATAAAATGAATGTGATATTTTGAATCAGTCACAACATTCCGCTTAACCATCCACATAATGATGGTTTTCCACAACAAACCCATATTTGAGTCATCCGAGTGCTTTTCAGCTAGTAAGAATCCTTTTGAAATGTTTCCATCGATTCTTTGAAAGTGTCATTTTAACAGATAATTGTGTTCAAAAAAGGATAAAAAATAATCGCAAAATTCTTATTTTCCATCAAACAGCTTTGGAAAAATCCTACTATTTTTTTTTTTTTTTTTTAAATCAGCTTGAAATTGACAAGACTAATATTTGTCAAAATGTTTCTTTGGCATACATGACATAAAACTTCAAATCAGATGTTTACAAATGCTTCAATGAAGCAGACAAAGACCAAAACATGATCAAGACCATAGACTAGGACATGGAATTTACTACCATGTGGGAAAGTCCTACAGTGCCTGCTGAGCCATTAAGAACTGAAAGATTAGTTCCCTCATTTAAGTATCAAGATCTTATGAAACATTTATCATTATTGTTTGGTTGTTCGTCACCCCCTGAACTTTCTGGCATCATGCTACTGAAGAAGGGACCGTCCAAACGTCATATTATTATTTTTTGCCTCAAGTTAGTCACAAGTGTGCCAGCTGAACAGTGAACAAAGAGTCAACAATTTTCACTTTATATGAGATGCCTTGACCTCATGATGGATGGTGTCGTGAAAAACCCTCAGCGGGGATGGCTAGCCATGACTTAAACAATTCTTTTCCATCTCATAAATACAAATTTATATCCTTCGTTTGATGCGTAAGAGCTTCCCCAGCGGGGACTATCCCAAGACCAATAAGGGTCACTAAATTATAATAAAAAAAATAAAATAGTGAGTGTTGGTCAGCCAAGACGCTTCATTAACTTCTGAAGCAGGGCCAGAAGGATTGATAAACAGCCGTCTCCATTTTTCTCCGTCTGCCCTACGTTCCTCCCAGCTCTGTCCTGCTGTCCCTCCGTCATTTCTATAGCTCTATTCATTAAAGCTAAGAGCCTATTGAACATTGGGCTAATTAATTTGCTTAACAACCCAGAGGCGTGGCACATGATTGTGTATGCACGCGGGCATTCATGCATGATTAATACCCCAATCAAGATGTTTGTTTGTGTTCACATTGGAAGGATCGCCCTGCATCCTATATGAGTATGTTTTGTATATAAACACATTGCAAGGTCGACAGGACCATCGGCACGGAGAGTGAACAAGAGGAACATTGATCAAGGTTGGAATTTGGATGTTAATGCAGCGCTGCAAATCTCATGAAAGCGTGTTACTTCGATACCACTTGATTACCAATCCACTGAGGTTCACGGAGATTAAATTCATCCTATTAATGCTGCAGTGCAGGATTTTACCCTTGATGGTCCTCCGAAAGAGCAAGAGGGGAACACTATTACTATGAATACTGCCGTAGCAGAGTGTATTAAACGTACAATTTGTTGAAGGTGTCATATGAGCGGAGGAGAAATGTGTGCATTATAAAATTTGTAGAATTCGGCCGTGGCAGGTTCAAAGTAACCACCTTTGTTTCCTTTGCATATCCAGTTGAGCCCTACACTGATCGCCTTTAGAACTGAACTCAAACTATGGCTGAAAACAAACCAGTCATGTGACTACAAGACTCCTTACATTTCCCTTGTGTTACTTATATTGTATGTTATATTTTTCTTTATGTATTGGCCTGCCTGGGGACGACAGACGAAAACTAGCTTTGTAATTATAATCCAGCATATTTACATTTCTCTATATATATTATATATATATTATATTTTATATTATATACTGATATTCCTTAACGTGCATTGTCAATAAATCAATCAATAAATAAAAAAAAGAAAAAGAAAATAATAATAATTAATTAATGGATAAATTAAATATCTAGTTTGTGTCTAGAGCATTGCCGCTGTGCAAGGCACCAATTCTTCATCTACTCCATGCTTCTAAATACACAGCATCCCTCAAGGGCTAATAGATTGTACTACTTCTAAAACGATGAAATTCAACAAAATCTAACCAGCCTCACCTGACAAACAAATATCAACACCAAAGCATCGCAACGATTCAGAAAATAGGAACGTGATGTCTACCCTTGTGTTTTCCTAGTTCTAAACATCTCCAACACACCTCCACAGGGTTATTTTACAAGGATTACTCTGGCGATTACACGGGGTGTAGGCCTCCCGTGTTTTTACTGCTTGTTCCCACATTCCAGCCTCTTTGTCCCACTTCTTCACACTCACTCTCTCTTTTCTGCTCTTTTTGTCGTTCCTGCGCTCTCCGGGCAGCACATTTTATCTGCATGGAGAGCAGGCAACGGCAGCGCTCTCTGCTGTATTAACATTTCAATCAGGCTTGTAGTTGGGGCAAAGAAAATAAACTCAAGTGGGCTCATGCCTTTTGCTCCCCTAAACTGTGTGCAAGTGCAACTCTGTCTTACTCCGACTGTTCACAATGTGAAAGGCAGCCAGAGTGCTTTTTGCAGCGTGGAGGGCAACTTTGCTTTGTCTCACAAACATCCTGGGATTAAGAGATGTGGACTGCTCTGTGAACTCATGGGAAATGTGTGTGCGAGTATGTACGTTTTTGGAAGTTGAAAATGCATCATCTATTTTCTTACCTTTCTTATTTTGTCATCAGTAAATTTAAATATATTGCCGTTTGCATGTCAGTTGTTTGTTCAGTATTCAAAACATAATTGGGTTTCAACTCGGCATGAGAGTCTGCAATTATTTATTTATTTATTTATTTATTTATTTATTTCACATCCAACCAGTTTCTTTATTTTTCCTTTTATTTTTATTTTTTAGTCGACCATATGTGTGTGTGTGTGTGGGGGGGGGGGGACGGTTAACACTTACGCTCGTGGGAAACTTATCTTGACTCAACATATGATGCATGTTATGTAAATTAAAGACTTTAGATTTTTCCATTGGGGATATGTGGGAGGAAAGTGGAATACCTGGGAAAAGATGGATGAAATTGAAGTGAAAGTGAAATCAAGATAAAAGGGGTGAGTTGCCCTGCAGCTTGCAGTTAGGAGAAATCGAGTTAAGGCTCATTTCTTTAATGCGTTTTAGGCTAAACATGGAGAGACAACTGCAGCCCAGAGAGGAAGAGAGAGAACGAAAGAAAGAAAGAAAGAAAGAATGTGAAATAACAACAGCAGGCAGAAGGAAAAAGACATATGAAGTCAATAGAAGTTCTATAAAAGTTCCCACAAATCAAAGAAAGCATGTGCATGTTCAAATAAATATAGATGTGTGTTTAGAGATGACTTAAAACTGCTCAAGACTTGTCCCATTAATCATGCACGCCCATGCACACACACACATACACACATTCCATTCCATTCCATTCCAGCCTTTGCATCAACAGTGACGTATGTTCGGGCCCGCAAAAATATGCCAGCAATGAAACAATGTTTTAAGAACCACCACTAGTGCCAAGTACATTTCGGACTGATATGCTTGTTGTGCATGCTTACTTTCCCAATCTGAGTGGCTTGAAAACATTAGACACAAGATGAACAATAAAATGAAAAGACCAAGTGCAATTCTTTTCTTTTCTTTTTTTTTTAAACCACCCATTTGTCTGGTTTGGTGATATAGAATTTGAGGTATCGTTAGATGGATGGAAATAGTCACTTACATTGCCTTTGGAGTCATTGGGAAAACAGCCCGTTCCCTTCCTCCAATCAGCTGCTATTGATATTACGATTGGATTTACGAAATGCAATTTCCCTGTGGTTTTCGGGCTGTTGGCACCTTTTATCCCTCGGTTAGTTTCGCAGGGTGGAAAAATATGAAGAATGTGTAAGAAAGATTCATGTGTGTGCCCATTTTTTGAACTATTCAAAGGTTCCTGTTATATACTAAGCTATCATCTGTGGTCACTTTAGCTCGCACCACACACACAGGGACAGCTGGCTCGACAATATTGTCAGGAAATGACCATGGCGTATTTCCAGCACCAGTTTATTCATTCCTCATTTACTGCAGGTAATGCAGAAAAATGCGATATAATTTGAAGATTAAAAGCCTCTCAAATGATTTCCCAGCATGGATACTATACATATAAAACTGGTTAGCTGCTTTGAGAGAGTTATATAAAAATATTTCAGTGCCCACTGTGTTTTGTTTTGTTTTTTTCCATTAATGAAAAGGTACCAGGAATTAAACATATGGATCGATGGAGAAGAAGATTGTTCTACATTTGCTTTGCAAACAACATTGCCGTACTGTGCAGTTTCATCACGGCCTTCAAGCCAGAGATGGTAATGAGGGTCCAAGACAAGGATCTGTGTCATGTCTGCTGCAGACCACTCTGCTGTGTTTAGATAAAGATTTTATTACAAGCCAGCAGGAGCAGGAAGCAAAAAGTCTTTATCACATTCATAATATCCTTGACAGATTCCCTCAGTGGGTGATGGAGAAAGCAGATCCTCAGAGGAGAGGTGGAGAGAAGCACTGACAGGTGAGGAATTCTCAAGTCAAGCCATGAAACAAGAGAAAGGTCATGATAAGGGCAAAGAAAAAAAAAAACCTGTTTGTACATCCAGTCAAATTTATTACAGGGGGTGAATTTATGCATACATTTTTGTATGCTTATTGTTTGTATGAAAATAGTTGATTCTCTGAAGTGCCTGTCCACCCATTAAGTGTGAAATTGAACAGCAAAGTAAATCTTTGGTTAGATAAACTGTAGGCTATCTCTTCCCCCCAAATCAAACATGCTTGAATCACATATCTACAGCCGTTGTGAGTAAACATTGAGAAATGATATTTAAAGTGTGCGATAGTAGAAAGATTGATAGCACCCTCTTCGTTAACTCCTCAAATTTTGGGAGGTGTTCCCGCCTGGAATCTCAAAATATTTTCTACCGCCAACAAACTTAAGCTATTAATTGCACCTCCCTTATAGTAGAGTATCTGCGTTCTTCTTCAGCCCTCCTCCCCTCAAAGTCAGATGTCAAGTTTTATGCACCACGTGAATTCATCAGAAGAAAACTGAAAAAAGGCATACGACTTAGAGATGCCTGGAGGTAGTACTTTGGGGGGGTGTACAATTGCGTGATCTCACAGCAGGCAAAATTGATGTCTCGCCAGTAGCAAGGTGAAGTGCGTACACAAGCACACACACACTGACCAGAAACTTTGGACAATTCCACAAACGAAAAGCAGTAAGCAGAACAGCGGAACGCCAACCATTTAACTGAGGCCGTTAAGTTTGTTTGAAATCTGGCACACACTTTCTGGAAACATTTGGGATGGCGTGAGAACTCGGAGTACCTCGTTTAACCTTTGACTTTTTGAAATAATTTTTCTCGAAGAAACTGACATTATATCAGGGTGTAAGAATAAGAGTTATTGTCTATTGTTTTAACAATTGTCTATTCTCGTATTGTTAATTTTGGCAATATTTTTGCTCGAGCGTTAGGAATGTTAATGTTGGACACAACCAAAAGTATAAGGTTCATTCGTGGAATTCCTACCACTTATGTTCACATTGACATTTATGGGCAATTCAGAGCATTGTACCCGCCAGAGAAGACCAGCACAGGAGAAAAATACTAACTTGAAAGAGAAAGGCTGTAACCCAAGATTCAAAGCCACATCCCAACCTAAAATGCTATGTGGCAGCAGTGTTAACCACTTTGGTCGTTTTGCTCTAATTGTCTCATTTCAAATCAAAATATATCACGTACTGTTGCTTGAATGTGTAGCGCTCCATAAAAACAAACACCCCGGTGAAAGAATGGACGCTGACGACAATTGGCACAAGCGTCTGAGGCTAAATGACGACGTTTCAAAGTGACACAGAAAAAACACCACCGCAAGGTTTTTTCCCCTCAATACAAATACTGTCAACTGAGTTCACAGAGCAACAAAGTGATGTGAAAAAGGAGAGAAAGTCAGGGAACAGGTCAACTCTATCTAACCTTGTCATGTGGCATTAACGTAGCACTTTCCCCACTGTAGCCTTGTCGCCATCTGCCATAAAAACACAATGAACGCATCTGCTGAGAACGCACGACTTGTTTGACCTTGGGCGTCGCATGTCCGACGTCGCTTGTCTTTCAGTACTTTCACGGAAAGAAAGCGAAACACACCTTGACAACGACTTCCAGCACACACATACAGTTCTTTTTCCTGGCATCCTAAATTCCTTTGCGTTACCACTATTGATGGACAACTGATGATGGATATAAAACTGCGGCAATACGTTCTCACGATAAATTACGAAGAAACTGTACCAGAGGATCTGCGCTATATTGTATTCGTCACTTGACACATTTTCCAGAAACTGGAGTAGAGTAGAGAGGTAATAGTTTGAAATAGTGGTGAGCCAGCAAGGCCTTCTCTGCCTAAGCACTGAAATTATAATATTTGGTCATTTAAATTGTATGGATTTATTATTCACAAGAATCTATTGCATAAATTTGAATGATGGATTTTTTTTCCTAATCAGATTTCACATTCTGTGTACTGCAATAGATTATTATGCTTTTCAAAGATATATATAATTCAATTTAAAACCCTTTCATACAGTAGACGGGGTTCTAATGTAAAAAACTTGGGAACTGTCAAAACTCCATCACCATTCGCATTTAATCTCAGAGAAAGATGAGAAAGTGATGAACACGTTCCACATGACATTTTGGATGTCAAACCCAGATTCCTTCTTGTAAAATCCAGTCTTCTGAAATTGCTGCAAAAGGAAACTTGACACAGTATTCAAACTTGTCAATTTTAAAAGCTTCCTGGCCTTCAGCCAAACCAAACGTTGGTCAGGCCCACATTGTGATCAGTGTTCCGGAGCAAGTCATGTGAATTTCAGCAAAGACAAGGAATAATAATAATAATCCTAATAATAAAATGAAATCCCTCATAACCGATCAATTCAAATGTGCAACATGACACCCTTAGTAGGAACATTTAAATCAGCAATACAGTTTCATCAAAATGTCTTGACTTGTTTAGAATAAACAACAACCTATGTTTCGTATTTTCAAAACGCTCTAAATAAAGACCCAATAGAAAAACTGTGGAAACAGACATTCGTGTGTGTGTGTTGGATACATTATGATTATTGCTAGTTTCTAACCTGTTGTTCCCCCATGCCACTGTGATGCAAATGTGTGTCCCTCATGGCACTTTACTTACAAAAAGCCATCGTGACAGCGCCCATTCTCCCATAAGTCCGGCACTCAGGGACACACCCGTCCGACTGTGTCATCTGTCAGGGTGCATAGGGCTTGCTTCACTGACATCAAGCTGAAAATATTCAACATACACACAGCTGGTGGTGTGGTTGC
The DNA here is from genome assembly GCF_054491065.1 of Syngnathus leptorhynchus. NCBI lineage: Eukaryota > Metazoa > Chordata > Actinopteri > Syngnathiformes > Syngnathidae > Syngnathus > Syngnathus leptorhynchus. The sequence goes on along the minus strand of NC_141199.1, from coordinate 12,128,646 downwards.
ATGCTAAAAGTCTGAATCAGGCTTGTGTGCATGCCCATGTGGGTTGTCGCCCTGTAGGCAACTCAGAGGTGCAAAGTGTTGTTGCTTTGCCAAGTGTTAATTGAGTCACAACGATACCGACTTGAGGCTACGACTGCAGAAAGTGGCCAACGTTCATAAACACACATTGACGGCATTTAAAATACGTGTGTCCCCCGTGGAATACATATCTGCGAGTATACTTTGTTTTGTTTGGATGTGTTGCTGCACCGTATGTTGAAGTCACATTTGTTAGCGGTTTAAAGTATAATTACTGTAAAGTCAATGCTAATTTCCACAAGCCCATAAAAGTCATTTCAAATTATATGTTAGCGTTTTAGATTTTTTTTTACTTCTTTATTGACTTGAAAAATATTTATCTGGCAGTTTTTTTTTAAATGTTTCACATATAGAAGTTCCAAGTTAATATCATTTCCAAACAACATAAGTTGAGTTTTGATTACACAAAAAAAATACTTCATCTAGACTTTGGTGTTGGTAAAGGTATGCACTTTAAATAGAATTGTTTGATTTATTTAAATCTAATGAAGTTTAATTTAAAACCCTTACCTCATCCAGCAGAACAGGTCCTAATGTCAAACACTTGGCAACATCTCAAAGCTCCACAATGGTTGTCATGTCATTTCTGAGAAAGATGAGAAAGTGAGGAATACATTACACATATTTTTGATGTAAAAGCCAGGTTCCATGTTATAAAATGAAGCGTTTGAAATTTGCTACAAAATGTCACTTGACACATTATTAAACGTTGTCCGCTTAAAAAAAAACTTCCAGGCTTCCAGCCAAGACAAATGTTGGTTAGGCCCGCATAGCATCTTAGGGTTAAATTGACACGGACACTCCCGGTTCTTACCGCTTGTGTCACTGTGAACTCTGCCAATATGGCGTCATACACTACGTTTGACGCAGCCCGTGTGTGTGTGACAGACCAGACCTGTCATATTATACTCACATTAAACTTCCATTCACATTATGAGAAAAATCATCCATTCACCACGCCCACTGAACACCATTCACAGCTCACCCCCTACCCTCAACTCATTGAGTCACACCCTCACATGAAGTGAGGAAGTGTGAGGTGTGGAACATTTGAGGAGAAATAAACCAGCATACTTATACGAACATAAACTGCGGAACAAATGATGTCCCGCATACAAACACGTGATTTTCTTTTCATTTGCAGAATGTATCAAAGCGTACAGAGTAATATACGTAGCTGAGATTAAAACGAGATCATGACAATGGCTATCTAAAATTAGTCACTTGAATAAGATGTTCTCAGAGTGAAGTAGCCACTGAGTTTGAAATGTCATCATCAGGTTGCAAGAGAGAAAAGGAAGAGCGCTCACAAGGCATAGAAGCGAATATCTCTGGCAATTTTGGATCAAACACCTGGTTTGAATTTTACCGTTCAGTTCCTGGTTGAGCTGTTGACTATGGGCGATTAAAACTTTGGAGAAGATCAGATAAAATGCACCTATAACAGTTATAATGTATTTTAGGTTCATAACGGTCAAAATATGTTTCATTAATATCGGTAAGATTGCTTCTAAACCGGCACAAAGTCAAACATTTCACTTTCACTTCAATTTTGGCCAAGCTACAAAACATTTGGGGCTTCACTGTATGTCTGCATGATGACTTCTTTTCCATAATAGATGCCAAACATTACGTACAGTATATCATCAACATAAGACTCAAGATTATAGGATGTCAGGATGGCAACCTTCTCATGGGTTAAGTATTTTTGATGAATCAAATCCTTCCTCGCAACAAGCATGCGAACCGACCAGAAAAAGGAATCGTGGCAATTTGGACCTTCTGCAAGAACAATATTGATGGATCCTGAAATATCGAAATGAATCACAAGTGTCTCTTGATGACATTTGGGAGTTTCGCTGTCCTGATGACTCACTCACGCGGCAGTTTTGGCTCAATAATTTGCCTCACATCAATAAGTCTGAAAACCAAGAAAAGGGGTAATTTTGATAATTACACCCAGCCTTGTTTTGAATATACAAATCCAAACTTTCGCTTGGCGAGGACGCGCGATCAGAATACTTGGGTGATGGCTCACAGGATTTCCCCTTGTTGGGAGGGTGTTTGTATGAGTGTGTGAGGTTATAACCTTCTCCACACTTAATTTCACATGGAATGGTGCCGCTCCGGGTCTGACTCGACTGACACACGTGCAACGCGCCAGCCGGCCGCCTGCTTCACCACCCAAAACGTCTCTGGGGTGCGTGCCTTTGATCAGGGTGACATTTTAAAAAGGGGTGTGGAAGGCTGGAGACAGAGGGCTTGCGGTGGTGGCATGGTGACTGCTGTTTTTATTTGCTTTGATGCTGATTCCCAATGATTGAATAACCCTGATTTTATTTGGCCGAGCATGTGTCTGGTGCGAGTACTGTACGTACGCACCAGTGGAGGTAGTGTCAATACTTTCGAACTGCACTCGAGAAGAATTTTCAGTTATTTGCACTTTACTTGGGTATTTAGTATTCTTCCTACATTTGGAAAGAGGTTATTTTACACCTTACTATTTCATGACAAGTTAATTCCTTTATGTCAACCTGCACGGATTGATTTATTAGGAGCTCAGGGAATAATGAAAAAGTGGGTGAGGGGTGGGAAAGAAGGCAGCGACATGGAGGAACGTGGATCAAAGAGTAGTAACAACACAACAGATTCTGAGAAGCAAGATATTTCCTTTTTTTGGGTTTATTTAAGAGAATTGTATGTATGAATGTCATGAATTGGATATGTGGAATATGGCAAATTCGTTGAGTCTTGTGCCAGTCTCAAAGGAATCAGATCTTGCTGTTTAAACATTCTCTGCTTAATCTGTATTTTAAAAAAAAAGCAAACGCACACACAATGGAAAATTGGTTTTTTTTTCAGTTATTTACCAATTTACATTAAAAATGTCCTTTAGTTTTTACTTTTCTACTTAAATATATTTCAGAATTTTCGATTGTCTGGCAATCGTTCACAATTGTGTGCACTTTTGCCACGTCTGGTATGCACACATACCAGCACACTTTCTCTAATTTGCAGAGCAACAGCACAAGAAAAAAAAAAAAAAGTAAATATTATAGTGTGTCTAATTGCTGTTTTGCTTTAGAAACCTGCCTAGCAACGGACTAGCCATAAAAATATGCGATGTGAAAAGGACATGATTTCGAATGAATCACATGCACAGTGTTTGTGTGTGAAGGGTGGGGTGTGCATTGATTGGCTTGATGCTTCAGTTCCCCAACTCTGAAAAAGAACAGAAATGGAATATCAAATAGCAATAGAAAATTGATGAATGGAGACGCACAAAAAGTCTGATGACTAGAGCAATTTTTCATTTTCAATATGCATCTTCTGCATTAACAGAGTCCATATTGACACTGTTATTCCTGTGCGCTTGGATGGCTCGCGCGTGTGTGTATCGGCAAGACAACTGTCTCTATTATCTGTTTTATGATGCTTTCCTCTGAAAATCATTCCACCACAGGAAACGTTCATTAAAAAATATATATATAAACGTTATCATTGTGAGCCTTGACTATTTATTGACGGTACCTACAGAAAATGAAATGGAAATGCCAGCATTGAAATCTGAAATGAAAGCGGTCGAAGCAAAAAGCTGCGAGCTTGTTAAAGAGTAATTATTGTGACCAGCCACAACTGCAAATTGTTTTTTTCTACATAATTTATCCAGAAACAATTGTTGAAATAACGTGACCACGGGTAATAGATAACAAAAGGTTGTCTGCCGGCTATTACAAAATGATTTATTGGAGCTCAGGATGGAGTGGCACATTTGTCAGCCAGCGTGTTAAGTGTCACACGGGCATGACACATGTGTGTGACAGCTCCCAGCAAAAAACAAAGAAAAAAACCACCACAGTTGGACTTGAAGGCTGATAACTAGTGACAAGGAGGCAAGAGGACGGAGGAAGGAAGGGAAAGAACACTTGTACATTGTTGCTGAAGGCAACATACACATCATGACTGCAATAAGGTGCTCAGAGCAATAGTTTCTGATGTGACAGCATAGAAATACACTGGAAAACTCTGAATCCTGCAACTTAATTCCACTATTTATATTTATGATACAGTGATCATTTAGAACACACTGTTAAGAATAACACTATCACTGTATTAGTTCACTAACATTAACATTGCAATTGCAAGAAGACTTGATTATCAAGTATTTTATTTATCCTGCAATAGTGAAATGAAAGAGAAAAACTGGCCTAATTGATTTAAGTAGCATTGAGGTGTTTTTTTTTGTTTGTTTGTTTATTAAAGCTTAGCGAGCTAGTTTTCCGGTGGGTAGCTCGAATGCAGTTAAGATACCTTTAATGTCGAATAGCTTGGTTCAGTCCATTAGCTTGCTCAACACTGCTGAATCAGCAGTGATGAGCAAGTAGTGCTGATAGTGTTGTAGTTCACTCGCCAGACTTCCGTGTAAGCAGCATGTGTTCCGTTCTCACTTTAGTGACAGCACGAAATTTTCTGCAGTACACATTTCTTTCATTTTTGTGCGTACGAGAACTTGTGAGCCCCTTTACTTGTCTCCATTTGTTTATACCAAAACTCCCTAGATTTTTGCATTTCCTGGCACACACAATAAAACACCACTATGCTTTTAACCATCCTTATAAAGAGGCCAGGGTTTGTGTTCACATACAGCCAAAGCCAAGAGGACAACTGCAGGAAAGGTTATGATTCAGGATGGCCCCATTGCTCATGTTTATGGCTGTCAGTTAGCCGAGATGTGCGTCAGCCTTTTGTTTAATAAGCAACACTGCCTTTCGGTACATAAATTGATTCACCTTCATGAAGTCTACTGTCATTCAGAGGTCACATGATTACATTGTCTTAGTTCTGATTTTGCAAAGGCTGTAGCCTGTAAACAGGATTTTATACTAGTACGCCACAAACCTCATAAACATTAATTGAAGACTTTAAATTGCCAATTGGTGTGAATGTGTCTATGTTTCCAATGAAATCCCCAGTCTAGACCTGTTGCTAAGCTACTTTGTAAATAAGATAACAGAATTTCGCTATTCAAGCAAACACATGACATTTTATTTCGTAATGTGAAAATAATGAATGTGGTTTTGAATGGCAAAGCTCTCTATTCAACCACTTTGTCCCTTGATATCATTCCGTCTTCCCGTCACCATGTCGACTTGATCCTGATCCAATTTTTTTCTTCCTGTGGTTGTTTGGTAATGTTAATCATCAGGGTGGACCTGCTGGGCCCCCCAGAATGAACACACGTGCACATGTATTCACACCTCCAGGCTCTTTAAAGAGACCTAAAACCTTTCTTCAATTGATTACATTTTTGCCACTTCAGCAGCTATGGTTATATCATGGCCAATACAGACAGAAAAGGAAAACCAATCAAATGAACTTTATAAAACCAACGTCAGACTCCCAAACAATCCAAAACCTGTTGTTCTTTGAGATCTAACATCCAATGTCCACTCCACTTTCTTTTTCTTGGCCCAACCTCCAATTTAAGTGCTTTTTGTTCATTAAAGTTGTAGGAACTCATTTCCTGTAGAGATAGTGACGAAAGGATTTGTCATCTATGTATGTTTATTTAAGTAACACGACAGAGTGTATTTTACAATTCTGGTTTAGAATGACATGTTATTTTGGACCACTTAACCACATCATTGAGGATAGCCTGCATGTGCATGTAATGCTTACATGTCACGTGCCTGTCAGGATATGTTGTCTCAATTGTGTGTGTTGATGTGTGTGTGTGTGTGTGTGTGTGTGTGTGTGTGTGTGTGTGTGTGTGCGTCTGATTACTTTTGGTAGCATTATTAACCTCCGCGGCCAGGAGCAGTAAATGAAATGTCAAACATCATATCAGTTAGAGGGCAGACACGCCCGTACACACAAGGAAATGACAATAGCACCCCGGTCTCCATTTTGGAAGATTGGTATGTAAATGAAGGTAAATTAATCGTGACCTCAACATGTTGCTATAGAGCGAGCTGTCAATCAGCAGCTTCATCACTCATCATTTGTGTTGTCATTCATTTGGTGGGACAATATTTTCTCCGATGTTTGGCATTGTTAATGTATTGTAAAAGTTAAGCTCCACATCCTATTGAGAGTTGTGTCTAATGTTTTGGTTGAGCAAGCAGCAGGCACTTTAGCGTTAACATGAAGACATTTTATAGTTTTTTTTTTTTTTTGGGATACTTCTGTGGTTTTTCAATTTTGAAATGTAAAAAATATACAGAAAAGTATATAAAACAAATGCAAATATTGCCTACAATATACTATATAACATATTGTAAAAACAATATATGTAAAAAACTATATTTCAAAAAATATTGTATTTGTAAAACACTAAAAAAACTAAGCATTCTGAAAAGATATCATTGTGACGTAGCACTTGTAAAGTTTTGGGACATAATGGGACTCAATGGAAATCAGATCAGTGAAGCAGTACGTGTCACATTATTCAAGCCCCGAAGCTGTCCCCCACAACCAGGAGCTCAAAGATACTTTTGGTGAACCGAAGGCCGGGAATAAGGCCATGGAGAGCATGAAATAAGCTTTTATTGTAATCATGGCCTCCGGGCTTTTGTGGTAGCCGCTGCAGAAAATCCCCACCCTACATCCTGTGCGGTACCACATAGCCGCTGAAGGCGTCACACAAGTTCCTTTGAGGGTCAGGTAGCAACACAAAATGATGTGTAACAATGACGTGGCGCCTCATTTATATCCCTGAGTTTGCAATAAATAATAAAAAAAAAAGCCTCAGGGTATATAACAGTGACCTAGTATAAAAATGTTACCGTTCTTGCATTTCATATACAGATGATTGTTGAAACGAATGCAAGGATGATGATGTCACTTTGTTGAGAAACATGAATTTGAATTGCTTCAAAAGGTTATGCAACAAATATTAAGTTAAGGGTGCCATTAGTTTTGTCCAGGCATGCGTCATAAGGTTTCTTTTGTTGTTGTTTTAATAATTTGGTTAAACTACAATTTAGGTTAATTTAATTGGTTAATTGTCATTATTTTTTCAATAATAGTACTATTTCAGTTTTTTTTTTTGTCTTTCATTATATATTTTTTCCTTTCAAGTGTACCAACATATCCTCGTGTGTATGCAAATCTGATTCATTCCATTAATATTTTTGCTGTAAATGAAAGGAACTAATGAACTACGAACTAACTAATCAAATTGGACATCTGATGATTTGAAAAACCAATGTCATTATGCTGATAATGTAAAAGTGATAAATGATGCATTCTAACGTTATAGTGATGCTTTTTTTCCACTCCATGTCTCATGTGACAGTAATTAATCAGAAATAAATTTCCGTATTAAAACAAGACAGCAGTTCTGTTGTAATTAATATCGTTCTCGTCATTCTTCACTTACGTGCCATCCAAACACAACCGAGCCTGTGAATGGTCACCGATGAAGGCCTGCTGAACAGTTCGATGATACGATCATATTTCCGGGGCATTTCACAATAGAAATGATGAAAAAGGCATGCTAGTTAATCCAAAGTATACCAGTGGAAATGAGGCTTTCAAACAAGCTGTAAACAAAAAGTGCGGGCTGGTCTCACATCACCAAATTTGTGGCACGTGTTTATGCAAGACTTGAAAATGTCAAAACTACACATTGCCTGTGTATGCATGTATATGAATATGTATACGCGTGACGTGTGTTTGATCCTCCATTTGTGGATGTGAAATCAGATTAAACGGGAGGAACAGTGTGCTCTGTTACGCTCGCTCTACTTTGTGGTATGTGAGAACGAATTTGTGTGTGTGTGCTGGGGTGGGGGCTAAAATTGCAGTCTTTGCCTCTCAGCTATTTAACTTTGGGGGCATCGATGCACAGGTCTCGGGATGTATATGTCATGCGTCTATAAAAGTTAGAGCCCACCTGCTGATGGCTGTGATAAGAAACAAATAGCGCTCAGTCTCCGGTTACCTTCATAACATCTACGCCAGATAGAAAATGACTAAAACATGAAGTCCATGTTTCTCGTGTTGTTGGAGGACTTATGTGCTTTTTCATTCTACATTAAGGAATCTGCTTAAAAGAAAATGTTAAACACGTTTGCAACAGCCGGATTTGCGTAGCGGCTTGAGATAAGATAATGATAACAGCGAAGGTAACATTCTCAAAGTGTTGAAAGTTTGCATATTTATATTCCCACTTCTCCACAAAGGATCAGCTCTCTAGTCCAAGATCCCTTTTTTTTAAATTGCATGCAGATTGAGGCAGGACTTTGCTGCCTAATTAAATGGAAAAAGATGTTCTTGTCTTCATGGTTTTGATCAAGCGTTACAAATTGGAAACACAACCTAAAAGCTGGACAGAAACGACAAACATGAACAGTGATCTGAGATTATCAAATTGTATGCAGACCAACATAAGGTTGTGGATGGGAACTAGGTCTTCAAAATCCAGCAAGCAAAACAAAGGAGAAGAAGGCTTTTGCATAAAAAGACAGGTCGAACATCATTGTTGGCCAAGTTACATTATTTTTTTGGCATCTATCATGAGTTCACGGTTTAGTATACGGCATAATCAAGGCATTCATTCAGAAAAAACTTTAAAAAGTGAAATGCTAATGTAGATGATTCTGGGTCGTTGTTAATGAAGGGCATAATGTTTTATTTTTTGGGCAGAAAACTAGTTAAGCTTGAATCAACAGCGCCTCTACTGGTTGCAGACAGGTATCGCACTCCAAATTTTAAAAATGTTTCCATTCCATCTGTCTTTGGTTACTATGCCAATGACAAATTGATGAGTCTCCCAATTAAATATCAAATGTTGCTTTAACACACAACTCATTCACGCAATCTACGTAACATTTTGGAAAGCAAATCCATCTTGGAGAAACAATCAGCATAACCTTTGCACCCGTATTGACCTTTGTGCGTGTCACCCAACTCTCAGCCATCCCACACCAGGTGACTATGCGTTAGCAGGCTTTTTTTTTTTTTGTCAAAGCTTCAACAGGACACGTCCATCAGCAGTAAGGAAATGACCACTTGGAGAATGAGAGGAATCAGTGTTCTCCGAACAACGAGGCAAAAGAGAGGGCGAGGCGGATGGATGGACAAAGATACAAGCTGACCTCTATCATTTCCATCGTATGACTTTTCTTATTTCCACTTGTTGAAATTGTTTCTCTAGCCAGCCGCAATAGTGACATTTGGAAAACCTTTCCCAGACATCACGTGTGTTTTTCAGGATAACATTACAGGAAATTTCCCCTTCGTTCCTCACAAAGACAGTGAGGTTATGACACATACGAAACAAGTGCCAGTACAATACAGAAAAGAGAACACACCCCTTCGCTTGCTGTACACAAACAAAGACTCTCATGGGGCCAAAGAAAACGAGATGTACTGGCCTAACCTAAAGACGGGTGCGCATCGCCAATCAATGCAGATAAGTCAATCACTGCTTTTGAAAACAGAGATTCAATTTGACACTGTCCAGCTCTGGAGACTCATGAACAACTTGACATGCCAAGTGGCACATTTTTTTGCACACTGGGCCTTTTTTTTTTTTGGGTGCATATATCCGGAGAGTTCGTCATAGATAAACCACCATATCCAAAGTGGTTCTAAATGATGTTGCCAGTGCAAACAGACATGGTGGGTGCATTTCTCCAGAGGGTGTCTAACGAGGCACAAAAACCAACCACACGCCGATTTCCTGTCTACTGGGATGCTTTCAAACAGTTTCTGGAACAGTCTGAATTGAAGGAAGGATCAGCGTATTCTCAGTGCCACCTCTTTCCCATAAATCTGTGGGGTAGCTCTCTGAGCAACTGCAAAACATAAACAACTACGGTAGGGAAAAAAAGAATTACATGAATACTGTAATTACATGTGTTTTTTTCGGAAAGGGTGGTGCTGTTTTACATATTTTATATAAATCAGTTGAAGAAATACAATGGAACCTTAAAGGTCACATGCAGGTCCATTGTGTCAAACTACACAACTAATTTGTTCAGATTTCAAAACAATTTGTCTCAACATTGAGAGTATCCATTCAAACCGCTTTATTCAATTTACAGGATGTGTTTTATGGCACATTTGATATCCATACAAGTGGAAAAATAAGTTGAAAACAATGACGTGAATTTGCAAGTAAATTTAGAACAGAACGGAAGAAGCGAATTTTGTTTGACTAAAAAAGATGGCAGATGGTGTTGCGTATCAAGTGTCGCTACTTTGTATTAAATTGGGTTCACATAAAGTAACTGGCTTCCCTACATATGCTGAGTGAGGTAACAAAGTGGGACCTCTGTATGTTACTATTATGGTTACGCGATTAAGGGCAAATTGTAAATGTTAGCATGTTATGACTACAGCTTTCCCTTAGTTGAATGGTGTTGACAAACAGCCCATGTTTTCATTTCCAGATGTTCTTTAGGTTTCTTGTTGTTTCACAGACTGGGTGTTTCCCACAGCTGTTGTAGATAACGTAATACGTCAGCCGAGTCCACCGACAAAAGGGGGTTGACTCATTGGGCTCTTTCCGTGGACAGCGCTCATGAGCTTAGGCGTGAAAACGAGCGCATCTTGATTTTCGTGCCAGTGTCTCCAAGTGCCAACTTGACTTCATCAGCAAGAGGAAGTCTTCTTGCATTTAGCTTAGCACGAGCCGAGATCCCGTGCCTCTCCTGTGCTGACTTTAAAGTGAATGTGAAGAGCCACTTCCATTGGATGGGAGGCAAGCGGTGTTCACGCCCACAACGGCGCAGGCGGCAGTTCCTAACTACTCTCGTTTATGAAAACATCTGAAAAAAAATCCACCTATAAGCATTGCACTTTGCGCTAAATTTGCGCTGGACATTAAAATAGCGCATGTAGCTACAATGCACATCTGGTCCAACAATTTCAATGTGCAACGTGAACTGATGGTTAGTCATCCAAGCTAAGCACATTTTTGCCGACTCTCATCACAGTTCTTTTCAAGAAAGTTCTCAGTCCCGACTACCATTCCTTAAGTCAACTCAAAAGAAAATTGGTTACAACTCGCTGATGCTGCCCAATTAAATTACGAACCTGAATTTGATATGAGTTCATAAGCCTACATTCTTAGCTCAGATTTGCAGACTGATAATAAATAAATGTGATGCAACATATCAACTTTAATTACATCTGCTTTCGGGCATACACGTTCACTCTCAAACACACAAATACGTACGCTGCAGCGCAAGGCCCCATTAAAATCGTCTGACTCAGCCGGAGAGATCATTTATAACCAAGTCTAGTCTAAACCATAACCGTGGATGTCATTAAGAATGTGTGTGCGGGTGTGAATGTTAGAAAGATCTATCTCTCATTTTGATTAAATCTATATCTACCTCCTCCATCCTTTATGATCCCACTTTTCTAAAACGTATGCATAAATTCAAAAGTATTTTATATAAGGGTATGAGACTTTTTTTTTTTAGCATTAAGTTCTAAGAAAAAAACTGCAAAACGGTATCGTGTTCAAGAATGTGTTTTTGGGCATGCAAGTGTGTGAGCTACAGGTCAGGCTTGTCCTCCCTTCTCATTGACCTACCCACTTAGATCAAAGCAAACCTAAAGGACAAACTGTGAAGTGGCCTCTGTTCTGCACACCGCCAGGAAAATTCTACTCACTGGAATACAGTCACCATGGAAACCATCAACCATTGTGTAAGTGTGTGTGTGCGTGTACACACACAGACAACTCTTGGCATGATAGGAGAACCTGAACTTTCTGTTTTGTTTGAAATCTCTTACCAGTATATCATTTAATAAATGTACTGTAACAACATTCATCTAGAATCACTGCCCAATACACAACCCCGCATTGTGACAGATTTTGGCTTCTAGACTTTATAGTTTGGATGATTTTTTCTCTTCTGTTCCAGAGCATGCTACCTCTATGTCTTGCAAAATCTCATTCGACAACTGAGTGATGCTCCATCCCTGGCGCCTTGGAGCCCAGAGACTACATTTCTGGGCATAGCCTAGCTACAACTTCCTTTTGGCACTGTAATGTTTTCGCTGGCATTTATAGACATAATCAAATACGGTGGCGCTTGAAAGAGGCAATCTTGAGTTTATTGAGTTGTGACAGCTTCAGACGTGTGTCATGTGCCATGTTCATCTGCGTTTAGAACAGCATTAATAAAATGATGCTTTTGGAATTTGTTGTGTGTCTGAAGGATTGACCATAGAAAATAAGTGGCGTTTATATTCTTTGAGGTACTGGGCGATCAATTCAAATTCATGGCTTTCTCTTTTGATTTTCTTTTTATAAGATGGTTTAGTGTTCAATTTCATCAATTTTATGAGCTGAAGAAAGACTACTGTATACTGTGAACTCATCGCCAGTCAATCAAAGGGTGATTGCAAAGCGTGCTTCGGTCCCATAGAGAATGTGCTCACACTGACCATGTGAAAGACAGTCTAGAATTGCTGTGGACAATTTTCAGGTCCTCTATGACAAAGAATCCAATCAATCACCTCTGGGACATGCTGTTTTGTTTTATTCCAGAGACCTGATTGATGCACTGATCCACGTTTGGGATCAGAGAGATCATCCATTGTCTTATCACGAGCATGGCCAGACGTAATTGAGAGTCCATACAGGTACATGTCGAGTAAAAACCAGTGAGCCGCACTGGAACTTTAAGGAGTCACGAGAAAATAATTTAGATTAAGTCATCTAATTTTTAATTCTGATTGTTTGTAGTTTGTTTTGTTGTCACTGAATTACACTATTGTTTTACACTGTGGCCAGAATAGAAAACACAATTCAGGGATTTGGATTCAATCGTACATTTTTTTCTCACAAGTGAACTCGGCCGTTTTGTTTTTTTCCCCCATCTCGGATTGTGGAGTCATGTCCCGGTTTAGAACAAACAATAAGACACACTGTTTTTCGGTTCCTTCCACCATAACCTCATCCGGCCCTTTCTTGGTATAACACACAACAAATCTATCCAGCTGACTATGAGAAAGTGCACGACTTTCTTCTGGCAAGCTCTTGTGTTGTCAATTGGGACTTCTAGGTATCATTTAGGTTCTAGTTGACATGAATAGTAAAACCCTTGATGTGGATAGTTGATGGTCAGGCAATTACACAATGGTAATAATTTACAACCATGTTGACATCTGCGTGAGCCTTTACTGAGCTGCGCCCGGAGGCAAATGTTAATTTTGTTGGATGGCTTATCACAGGTCATTCCTGAGGGAGATTAAGCTCAGAGGCAACTTTTTTTTTCACAACTCAAGCATCAGTGAATGTTTGTGTAACATTTTAATTACCTAATTGGTTCAAGGAAATTCTATCTGGCACATGAACAACAATAAATGTTCCACGGTTCAATAGTGGAGGTCCCGCAAGTTCTACATCTGTATGGCATTTACTACGCTGCATTTCATCAAAGGTGAAATTGTACACTTGCTTCAAGAGCCACTTCCACCCATGCCAGATAATGAATAAGAGACTACAATGCTTGGAGCACATGCATACAGAGCAACAGGGATCTGTGTTAGACAAAAGACAGAGATGGAAAGGCCACCTTGTGTTTCATCATACTCACCCTTGCAAATCAATAACCCGGGCTGCAGCATCCACCCAAACACACTGATGAGCAAGCATGCCAACATAGCAATGTTCACACATGAATAGTCAAGGGTTTCATCAGGGAGACTTCACTGAAATTGAAACAAGTCACTGGAATTGGAACTGGCATCGTTAAAAATCGCAAACAATGGCCAAACTTTCAATTCAGGCAATATAAGAAAAAACTTGACACATAATTAACCATCCTGATCATAGAAAACAGACACAGGTTACATATATCTTACAATATATTTAGTTTATTATTCTCTTTTTAAATTTGAGGTAACGTGGTGAGTAGTGGGGCAGTGGCGAAGCAGCACCCTCTATTGGCCCGGAGTCACCGGCCCAACTCTGACACGATGCAGATGTCCTCCCTCCCATTCTCGCTAGCATTTTCTCATTACTTATTCCCATCAGGAATGTGTGGACAAGCAAGGAAGGAGACAGGAAGGTGACACTGATTAGTGCAAATCCATACACATTTAAATACAAGCCAATAAACAAACATGCAGGTTGCATGAGGGGCAATACAAAAAGCAGCACTATCATATTCTAAATGCATACCATGCATATATATTATTATGCACACTGTTTTCACGACTTTACTTTCATTGGCACTTTCATTCAATTGTGCACTTTATCATGGTCTTTTCCGTATAAATTGTGATTGGCAAATGAAATATAACAAGAGCACTTTAAAGGAGTCTGGAAATCCACTCTTGTAAAAGTCAAAAAGTAAGTTGACGCTAAAATGAGAATTCATGGCACACTTGCTGTAACGTTCACATATTTCACACTTATCCTGTTAAAGAAAGGGTGAGGTCATTACAATTAAAGTGCAAACATTTCGGTTCAAGTAATGACTTAGTGACAAATGTAATTTTTTTTTTTTTTTAATGAATGTGGGATATACAGCAAAACCAGATCTTCAGATGGGCCTCACTGCAACTGCTCTTGAAATTGCAACAATTCAAGGTTAAGAATAAACTTTATGTCTCTAGTTTTATTCTAACTTGGCCAAGGTGCTTTAGTAAAATGGCCGATCATAAATTGTCTTTCCATGACAACTCTTCACTGGATAAAGGTAAAGTACTTTTGGGTAAATCATTATGTCAACTACTGCTTGCAAGGTCCAAGGAATAAACCATACGTCTTAACTTCATATACTTTTCTTAAAACAAAAACAAACAAACAATGAAGCTGAGACATTCTATGTCCATATAATCTATTTCAATGTTTAATGGAGTTGAAACAAAATAAAAGCCAGTCAATTAAATGTTAAAATGATACCTAAATATTGACAATACCTACCTTTACAGCATCCACAGGATATAGGAAATAAAGGGACAGAGAAAATAAATTGCGTAGGCTGCATCTATTCCACCACATAAATACAATACCAGCCTATTGAACGCACAAGTATTGTAATCTAATCATTTATCATTCTGAGGTTGCACTGACCAACCACAATCTTTTTGACAATTTAATTGTTGAAAAAAAATTTGGTGTTCTACAAGACTTGCCTGAGTTTAGTGAGGAAGAACTTGACTTGAGCCCTGACCTCCAACCCCTGAAACTCCTTTAGGGTGACCTTTAACACAGCCACCTCTGACCACACAAATCCTCTGGATGAAAGCCCACACTCCAAAATATCACAGAAAGACTTTGCATCCTGAAAGCCTATAGAGTATCGTATACAGCCCATCCTTCCAGGATGTCACACCAACTCTGGAACAAAAACATCACTTGTCACACATACATACCTACAATAATGCTACACATGCTGATGTAGTTTGTGGCAGTCTAATTTCCACAGAGAGCCATTTTCTCACTTCCTCTGGTGAAAGCATCATGTCACTATATAACTGACATATACATTTACACCTTGTGCTTGGTTATTGCAGTTCTTCCTGGAGCTCACTTCCTGGTATTCACAAATGTGTGAAATGACGCCGTTTGCATGCCAAGATAGTGGCTAGTTCTCAGCTAGATTTATTTTTCATATGATATACAGGGAAAGTTATGAAGGTGTTATTCAACTTGTGATTAACATGTCAATGCATACAGGGTCGGAAACGGGGAAAGTTGAGCGTATCCGCCATGCACTCGCAACCAACTTGATGAAACATCGGTGCGTGCATGGATGAGCGCTCAAACGTGTGTGTGTGTATGTGTAAGTCATAATCGATTTACAGTGAGAAAATTCTGCTTTCCATGCCTGCGGTATCTCATTGTTGGCCCAGAGTTAGGTAGAATTTCCTTTGGCAGGTCTGGTATTCCCACACACATACATGAGAGTGTGAAGACTTGTTTCATCAGAACATATGAGAGAACGGGCACAGCACTGTTGGCATGTGGGTTAGATTAGCCAGGCCTGTCGAGCTTTATAAGCATTGTTCTTAAATATAGAGCAAGAGGGACAGTGAGGGAGTGCTGAGGAAGGGGATGGGGGGATGGGGGGGTCTCTTTGGAGACTGGGAAAGAAGGAAAAGGAAGAGAATGTTTCCATCAACAGCGCCGTACTTGTTCTTATGTGACCGACACAATTTGTGGTATAAAGATACAAGAACAGTTCCACTCAAAGGTGTTTTACGGCTCACGTCTTACACAAAGTGATGGATAATGTTCTCCCGGTACTCCGAGGTGAGATGCACATTGTTGTTAGTAGCAACCTCAGTTCCATTGTTACCAGATGAGATTTATCACCTATGCCTGTGTAGGTGCATTATCTGAATACCATATTTCCCCAAATAGTGCCAAGATCTTGATTTTCCACGCTGAGGGTTGCCAAGTCTTTATTGGGTGCAGATTTGAATTAGAGGTGGCGCCGATCTTTTTCTTTTTCCCTCAGAATATGTTCTCATGTTGTAGCACAAAAAGCCACCTTCTTCATCCTCAGCCATGCTGCAGAGACAAATTGAGATAAAAGTGTGTCAAGTTTTGATGCCATGCAGGTATATGCAAAAAAATATATATTGGATGAAGGTGTACAGTTCGATGCTGATCCACAGAAGAGCAGAATATAAGGGCCCCTGATTTACTGCTTGCTCCAAAATTGTACAAATTTGACTTGGAGCCATGATTCCTTTCCAAACACTGACTGAGTTTATGGTTAGAAAACTGACAACATGGTACAAATCCTGCAGTCATTTCCCATATTGATTGGTATTTCTAAGTAAAATAGTGGAAAACTTGCTCCAACTTTATGAATTCTACTTTACACTAAGCAGACTTCAGAAAACTGCAACGCGCAACTGGGATCGTGGCTTTATTGGACTTGGCTACTGAGTACACTTGACCTTGCATGTGTTTTCAGTTTGCCGATTTCCTCCTGTCCCTCCTTCACCCATACTCCCCCAGGGCGAGATCTTTTCTTGTGCACCTTCACTTAAAATGACCCTGTACCTCCAAAGTTATACAGCGTACCTTCACCTCCTCCCCGCGTGGTGTGCGAGATCACAGCCAAGTGCATTATTGTGAGTAGAAA
Organism: Syngnathus leptorhynchus; assembly: GCF_054491065.1. Taxonomy (NCBI): domain Eukaryota; kingdom Metazoa; phylum Chordata; class Actinopteri; order Syngnathiformes; family Syngnathidae; genus Syngnathus; species Syngnathus leptorhynchus. Next base: position 12,111,493 of record NC_141199.1, on the reverse strand, counting down.
TAATGATAATCCTCCACAGCCCCCTTGTGCCTCACTCATAAGCCCCTCCCGAGCTCCTTTTCACCATTAACGTCCAGAACACACGTCAGCCTGAGCCCCCTGGCTTACCTTCAGACTGTCCAGATTCACAAAAGGCAGACGGCTTAGAGGGCAAGAGGGAAAGGGGGGGGGGGGGGGGGGGGGGGGGGGGGGGGGTCAGGAGAAAGCAGCTTGACGCAGCTAAAGTTATGAGACTTCTTTAGGTGGACAGCAGAACACTACTCGAGATCTCTGTACATGCATTGTCCGTGTGTGTGTGTGTGTGGGGGGGGACTTTTCTCAATATAGCCTACTCAAGTGATTTGAGTCCCCTCAATTAGTTTCATATGAGTAAAACATACATAATGACTTCTCTTGGGATCCCGAAAGGCTATCGACACTAGGGCCAAAATCCAATAATTACAGTGAGCCCCCCCAAAATCTTCTTGTACTCTACTCTCTGAACTACACTCATCAAAAAACACTCATGTAATCATTTCATTTATTTTTCTTACTTTTCATTTTTCATGTTACTTTCCATTTCATTTGCTTCATAAAACGAGTGCCAAACTTTCCATTTGAGTGAAATAAGTCGTTTTTGGAAACCTGGTTTAAAGGGCCCGGCTGAAAGGGTGAAGGGTGTCTGCTTCATGTCAGTGACTAAATTTGAAAGGATTCACTTGCCAAAGACGCAATGAGACCTTGGACTTTCTCAGTGTGCCCCGATGGAGGTTCTACTCCATTAAAAAAACTTATTTCCATTCACTAGATATACAAATGATCAAACATATTGGGTCAGAATATTAGCATAAATCGCAAACATAATCCATCAAATCATCATTCAACATTTTACATGGAAAAAAAGAAACAGCAAGACCCCTGCTGTAATCCTTAACTTTCACTTAAATGCTTAATTTATCAAATTAATTTTGTTGCTTCTGGTGAAATATGATTCGTGCTTCTTTCTGCACACCACCAAATAACACTTAACTGGAACGATTAATTGGATCCATGGCAAGGCACCTACAATTAAACAAAAAAACTTCAAATTGAAAGTAGAGTAAGACAAGTGGAAACTTGTCACAGTCAAGGAGCTCGAGGGCTTCATTCTGAGCCACTTCTATTGTTAAATTGGGCAATAAAACCCCAACTAATGCAACTAAATTCTATTTAGATTGAATGTGCGAGGTGTTTCCTTTATGGTATAGGGAGATCTGGTTCTAATCATTTGAAAATCCAATGGAACGCACCTATAAATGGAATTAAATGAAACACCCCTGTCTGAGAGGCTTCAGCCAGCAGGCACGTTAAAGCCCTAGAAAGACGTGTTGAATGATCCTGACAAACAGGAATTTGCGGAGTTAAATAAGATGGATGTTTAGGGTGTTGTTCAAGTTGAGACGATTATTCCTGCAATGATAACGGTCATGATTATTTTAATCTTGTGGGATAACAGTGGACCCTAAAAATCGGAATGTCGGGAGGGTTCGATAATGACAAGATAGTGAAAATGAGGAGAATTGAAATGCATTGCTACGGTTTTATGGTGGTGGCGAGGTGTTGAATGTTCCTCTGGGCTGCAGCAAATCCAATTGATGGACCTCCACCACTACCATGGTGCTATATAGCTGTTCTTTTTCTGTCATGTTATGCCACAATATATGTGAACACATGTACGTTTTGCCAATGTCACCCACTATTCTCTGCACTGATTGCATCAGCAGAATGGATCTCCGGACTACCATTTTTCATGCTTTTGATTGAACCTTTCTCTGGCGCTTACCTTCCATGGATTTGTGTTTGTTTGTTTTAAAATCTACCTGAGTTGTGTTGGGTAAACATGTTTTGTGGCCTTTTTAAAAGAGTGACAAATAACTTCCGTTGACATCATCAGACCTCATTATTGCCTATTACAGTATAGCAAAACAATCTATGTGCACATGAAGTGCTCTGAGGCCACCATGTGGTTGTTTTACACAAAGGCAGCAATTAAGCAGACAGCAGGGTTATGATTTCTGCATCTGTCACAAAATGTATTATCTTATAATTATGCATTTAAATCCATCCATCTATTTTATACAGAGCTTGTCATCGGCCTAGTGATGGTTGAATTTCTAAGTGAAAGAAATTTCTAGGTTTTGGGCTCTTTAAGTAAATATCATTTCTTTTTTGGGCAAATCATTTTACACATATTTTCATGGAGGCCATCTGTACTTGTTTATCTGGTTTTCGGATGATTTTTTACTCCATAGTTTTGGTCCTCCATAGTTCAACACCTTGATACCTTGTGTTTGTCTCCCTCAAGTGGCCAAGTGTAAGAATGCACCTGTGAGAGGAAGCCACCTACCTCACTCCGGAGCTTGCCTTTTCGGTCCGGGAGGCTCCGTCCACTTCTTTTTACTCAGTCGACGTAAGGACGGAGTGAGAGGGGGAAGGACGCAGAATGGCGGCCGTGCCGTGCTCCAAGTGCACGGCAGAAAGAAAGGGCTTTCGGCGGGAACTTGACTCTTGGCGGTACAAGCTGATTCACTGCGTCGGTATGATCCGAGAGTTGTTTTCTTAAAAATATATATTTAACTACACCGTACGGAGCGCTAGACATGAAGAGATTTGCTCCACCCGGCTATGTTACTCGGTAGCTAGTAACTAGCTGGCTCGCTAGTAGCCTAGCTTGCTAGCGCCAGCTCCGTCGGTGGGCAGCCAAAATTGACAGCGAGAATGTACCAGCTGGCTAAGCGACACATTCTCTTTGTGGCCAACGTCCTTAACACTACTTGTTTTCAACCAGGTTATGCTTTTGAGTGGTCACTCACTACACACGTAGCATGAAGGTGTGTCGTAAAATATGCCATTAGCTGTAATTGGTTCTTGAAAATTCTAATCGCCAATACCTTGCTAATATTAAGGCTGATTGGGGGGGCGGATGTTGTGGCTGAGATAAAGCAGGAACGAGAAGCCTGAATATAGATCAATACTTGCAGCGTTTTTAAAAAGTTGGAGTAAAAAACAAAAGCTGGCAACGTTGCACCTACCGCCCGTTTATCGTCTGATAAACCACTTAAATTACTGTTTTTTGTTTCATTTATTGAGGACATGGCTACATAGTTTACAAATGATTGAAAACTAACTGCAGTGTTGCACCAAATTATTATCTGTTTATAAAATAGTTGACTGTAATTTTGTTTTGTTTTGCAGGGTTTGAAAGCATTCTGGAGGGAATATATGGTTCTATGCTGGCAAGAGACCTTAACTTATTTGATGGTGGGTTCTTTGTCTAACTTGAACGACTTTTTGTATTTGTGTTAATATTTATACGAAATTCAAGAATTTTTATTCTTAAAATGAGTCCATAAGTTGCAGTACACCAAAGATAAATATACACCTGTGGAGGTAACCGTATATAGATAATTCCCAAATACTGTGGTCATCCTTTCAGCGTGCCCCAGGAAGTTATCTAGTTTTATTTAATTGGTCAGAAAATTGTTCATTTATTACTTATTGTGGCAGTAAAAAGCACACACTTCTGACTTTGAAAACATGTCTTTAATCAAAGACTGTCAACAAGTGAATAGTGTTAACTTATCTTAGTTTAACAACACAAAAACGTGCAGTAAATTCATATGTATAAACACGCCCCTAACTGCATGCCTGCTGGGTGAGAGGCATGGTTCTAATGTCCGCCACAATGTAAGGCATCTTTGTTCATCAAGTTATGCCGCTGATGTGTAGTGGCAGCACAAAACAATTAAATGCTTTTCTACTATATGTCGGGAAAAAAATTGAATTACCTTATCATTTCAGTGTGTATAGCTTTTGGTGGTGTGCAGTTTTTTTCACAAAGATTGAATAACACTATATAGATGGTTAGACAAAGCCCTTGGTCTCTGCTAATTCTTTTTTTTTATTGTCGTTCCTTTCAGACTGTGAACCCGAAGAGGTGGTTGACTGGTCTCCAGAGGGAAACTGCTCTCACTGCTCATTCTGTAACGTTCCTCTGGACAAACTCAGTGTAAGAACTGGAATAGAGCCTTGTTCAAAAGTTTTGTGCTTTCATACAAAGTGTTCTTTTGTTTATTTATTTATTTCCCTTACAGGATCTAGCACCTGCCACCACATCACCCCTCTCCTCCCCCTCTGAATTCTCTCCATGTCAAGCTCCAACCATCTCTGAGAGCAGCCACACAGCTCACAAGTTTCTTCAAGCTGTGTTCCACAAAAAAGGTGAGTCTAACCGGGCACAAGTTTGGACACAACTTGTCCTTCGTTGTTTTCATTCACAAAAACAACTGAGAATTGAAGAACACTTTTGGAGGTAATTGTTTAGATTATCACCGAGCTCAATATTCACAGCATGTTGAAATGTGTCAATTCATGCAGAGGTCTCCCAGTTCATCCTCTAAAATTTTGTGCAAATTCAACTGCGTATTGCAGGGTTGAAATCGGAATTTCCTGATATCAGAATAATCTTGAAATGATGGAAACATTTTATATAATGGGGTGGGATTTTCATTTCCTTTCTAAGATGCGTCGCCATGCTGTGATGCCAATATTCCTCGCATTGCCGAAGAGCTTATGAAGAAGATGATACACCAGTTCGCCAAGGAGTATGCATCCAAGTGCCTACTCCACACCATTTCAATGGATGTAACAACAAGGACCTCCTCGCCTTTTTCTGAAACATCAGATGCCCCCTTGGACCTCACCGTAAGCCGAAGCCCAGAAGAATCAGAAAAGGAATCTGGTACAGGTGAGTGGCAATCTTTATAAAAACCAATTTAGATTTTTGAAATAAGCACTATTCAACCACATAACTTTGTATTTAGTGTGTTAGCCTGAAAATCACACTGATTGGTAGCTAAATAACTTTTACTTAAATCTTCCTGCAGCAGATGTTGTGCTCGACCTCTCCAAAAAAAGCGGCAGCAGCTCCTCAACCTCATCAACATTGTCATCTAACGTCCAAGCCTCAGGGTAAGAAGTTTATTACGGATCAGACATTTATGGTATTGAGCCTTGTGTTGAAAAACCAGTGGAAGCTGTGCTATGACATGAAAATTACTTGGGAAAGACACTGGTTTGACATGCTAAGGGTGTGTCGCTGATTTTTACGCTCTCCAAAAGCAAGTGAGAGAATGCCATGATGGTTGTACAGTTAAGAATGTTTACGATGGGTCGATTGTTGAACGCTATGCTATGCACCATCTTTGATCGACTGCACCTTGGCTCATTTCATTTTTAGTTGTTGTTTTGGATTTTGGTTAAGTGGGGTTGACTCTTCTATCTCTTGAGCGGTAACGTCACAGCATTGGCACCGTATCTCAACCAATGCCAAAAGCCCAGCCAGCATTGTCCACTGACGAGTTGCATTACAATATCCTATCATGAGTTTATTTCCTTTTCAAACCTATCCACTTCTGAATCCGATTAACACGTACATCAGACTGTCACTGAAGGATAGCAAACCTGCAGCGGTTGTTTGTGAGTAACGCCAGCCATTCACAGACTGTCCCACCTGGTCGTGAAGAGGCTGTGTGTGAAAGAGATGAAGGTCCAGACAGAGGCATGCAATAACAGGCAGTGATGTTACCAACAAGGCATAAAGGAGTGGACCCCCTTGTCTCCTATGCCCAAATCACACCCTCTCCATCACCTCCATCTTGACCCTGCTGTTTGGTCCTCCCATCCCTAGGAGGCAGCTCAGGCAGAAGGAGTACATTGAGAGGAGTTTGGAGCTGTCTGAGGGGTTGCTGTCCAAGGCCTTGAAGGACATACGCTCAGGAAGGCTGCAAGAGCAGCGTGCTGCATTGCTATACGGAATTCCCCTTCGCACCCTGAGGCGGGGCCTGGAAGACTGGTCAGAAGGACGGTTGGGAGGCCTGCAGCCAGCGTCACAAAGCCACAGAGATTTCAGGGAGGAAATGACAACGTACAGCGCGATGTCATCCACGCTTGGCGGCGAAGCCCGTCTCGTCCTGCAGAAGGTGGCGGCGTGGGCCGAGCGGGCTGAAATTGGAGGAGATGCCGAAGAGAACGGCGATCTCAGCTTCTCTCTGTCCTCCCTTCCCTTTTATCAGCCAAGTGCTCTACACTCCTCTTTTCCCCAGCTCAGGGATGCTCTCAAGCCCCCTCCAAGTCCCACTCCCAGTCTCGAGGCCCCCGCACCCCTTCGTATCCCTCAGGTCCGTTCCATGTCCAATCACGGCAGGTTACCCCCAGCCGAGATTCACAGTACTACCGAAAACCGCCGTACCTCACCAACAGAAGGTGCTGCCAATGTATTGACAACCACTGCCAGACCTTCGTCGTTCCTCAAACTCAGATCGCCTTTCCTGGTACACGGCTGTGCGGGAAATGCCAACCAATCACCTCTTCGTCTGGTGCAACGCAGCTCCTCTTTGGATGATTCCGAGGAGGGAGCAGACCGCCGCGACAAAGACAAGCAACCCAGGAAGAAACGTGGACGGTACCGTCAGTATGACCACGAACTGATGGAGGAAGCCATCACTATGGTGATGGCTGGCCGCATGAGTGTATCTAAGGCCCAGGGAGTTTATGGTGTACCTCACAGCACACTGGAATACAAAGTTAAGGAGCGCACCGGAACACTGAAAAATCCTCCCAAGAAGAAACCTGCCATCTCTTTCTCGTCTGGTTCCACTTTGTCTGGAACTATTACCGGTTCTACTAACTCAGGGACTCTTGCCTCACCCGCTGCTGCAAATATGTTCTAGACAAAGAAACGTGTCCAGAACTCCACCTCTTACAAGATTAATGTTTTCTTGGGATCTTGATAAAACACATCACATGCCTTTCCAAATATACGGTTATATTATTCAGGTTCGACTGTGAGTCTGTTTTTGATAGTCATACTTTCTGCTGTGTTTCTGCAATTTGGTCCTGGACTTTGACTGAGTTCCCGCCGGGATAGGGAGATTTTCAAGAGGCATTTCTCCACAGAGGCTGACGTTTTTCATATCATTTTTATTCTGTGGAAATGAATTTCATATTTTAGTACAATTATCAAAAAGGAAAAGAGTAGACGACTGGTTTTAATTTTAAGATAGATTTCCTGAAAAACGTCAATGTGTTCTCTTGTACTTGGAATGCTGATCTTCTAATCTAGGTCTTTCTTTGATTGTAATAGTCTGGTCCTAAACCACCAGTCATGAGCTCAGATTTCCCAGGATCAAATGGCTGAAATGCAGTGACAGTAAAAAGATGACTCCAGTGTTAGGAAAATAGGTTCTTCAGGTTTGCCGTAACTCTTAATTCTCCTTGTTAATGAAGGAATGATGATTGTCATTTGCAGCTTTCTAGCTCTCTGGGTATCTGACCAAGGCCATTGAAGTGACTTAGAGCCATCATAACAATAAACTCATTGTAATTATTGTTATACACCTCTGCAAATAGGAAGATTGTATATTGTTAATTAACTACTGTGATAACTATTTTAGTGTGAGTTTTTGTTGAATCGAATAGTATGAGGGGAAGAAAAAAAAAAGTCATGTGTTGTCCTTGTTTTTTTCTCTATTTGTTGTGGGAATGCATTTGTGTAGCATGTTTTCAAATGTGCACTGAGAAGCTCAGGCACTATGTTATTGTGTATGTGTATTGTTCAAGATGTTTTATGACCTCAGATGTTGACTAATGTTGCTACTGTAGCTGCATTACTGTACAACCTCATACATGACTGCTGCTTAAAATGTCTCTTTTTACGGAACCATTAGTTCCATAAAAGTCTGCAGTTTATTTCAACCAAGATGACAGGGAGTTGGCATGCAAAGACATAACTTAATGCGGATTGCGTGTCCTAATGGTTGATTGTGGTGACGGCTGCAGTTTGACAGGGGCTCGACTCAATGCACGGCTTTCTGCCTTGGAAATGGTGGTTGACCTTGAGAACGACTGACCTCCGACAACCACACCGACGGCGTTAATACCAAAGCAGCAGTTCAGTTCAGGGTTACCAACAACAAGCTGTTTTGCTATTTGCTGGGATGTCAGCCCGCATGCCTCTCGAGCGAACCTCAATGTCGCATATACCTCTGAACTTAATTTGCCTAAAGCCTGGCTTCAGGTTATTTTTCTTCACCACCGTCTGTTTCAAGGGTTATGGAATGGTACTTTACCGAGTTCTGTCTCTTAAGGAACACCGTGTAAATTTAGTCCCATCTTTGGCACGTACTACAATTTTTAGTGGTTTTATCGGGCACTGTGGCATTTACAGATCTGCCTTGTTTTTGTAACTTGGTTTACATTCTTGTTCATCTTATGTGCTTTGAATTTGATCAGATGATACTCTGATACTGGATATCTCCGCTTGTGAATGTTCTTGATGTTTCTTCAACATCAGTGGCTGTAACTATACTGTACCGCAACAAGATGTCTCTATTTTTGCTTGCTACTTACTATATGAACAACTCTGTTTACAACCAAACCTAAACGTCTCTTGACAAACAGAAAGCTGAGTGATTAGGTACAGTATGTACAGTACATTTATTTGCAGTATATTTAGATGGCCAGCTTAGCTAGTTGCCCCTTCCCTGTTGGTAAATCATAAGAGAATCCTGCCACTTTTGCATTGGTGTTATTGCACTTTGAGTTATTCAAATCATATCTCTGAAAACCTATAATGTGTGGTACATATTAATTTATTTGCGTTTCAAAGCTGGCCGCGTTTTACTAGTTTACTTGTTGTATTCATTGATTTGTAATAGAGCACTTAAATTTAATGTAAAATGTGTATTGCAAAAATTGCATGAATGCTTTTAAATGTTAACCTATTGTATTTAATTTATTCCCCAAATGACACCCATGAATGTTGTGATGAAGTGATTATTGAGTAATTAGTAGACAATAAAAAGGAACACTAGAACGTAACAGATTTTGGAAGAAACAGACTTATCACAAGTTCAGCATGCTCTGTGCTTGTCGCGCTACAGAGCTTCATTCTTGAAGGACTGGAGCTGCTACATTGCCATTGAGTACATAATGATCTTAGTTTTTCTTCAGATTTTATTGTACGCTTTCACTATAGTGTCGTTATTAATCTTAATCAAATATCCATGTATCGTATCCATGAAGGATAGTCAATAAATAAATAAAAGAATATACAGGTAATATAACACTGGCATCATACCTCAAGCAGGCCTCTGCTCTACTGGATTTAGACTAGTCCATTACCGGCGAGGTCTAGATTTAAACCCAACCTAAGAGTTTGACAATGGCATAACATTTCAAACATGTTATTGTTTGTGTTGTTTATTGTGAAATCTTTTGTCATGACCTGATTTAACTGTTGACTTGTACAATAGTTGGTTGATCCGTTGAGATTGTTGGTGAAAGTGCCGTACAAAGGTTTGAGCGTTTCTACAATCATTCCTGCTGTGTTTAGCAGAATGTTCATTTGCCTTCTGCAACTCAATAAAACGGCTCTCAACAAAGTCCTCATTTGTCATAATTTTTACCTTTTGAATTTGATAGTTTACCTGGTCATCTTGTGATACATATGTGGGCCATTTATGAATTGATGGATGCATTATACTTTAGTCAGACTTTGTAGGTACTCTGTACAATGACTTTATGATTCAAAATTTGACCCAGCCAAGATATCAGACTACTAACTAATTCCTTTGTATTTTGCTCCTAGCTGCCCATCTACTACAGAAAAAGAAGAATCAAGAGCTATAGAACAGAGGAAGTGCCACCAGCAATCTGCACTGGATATTGTCCTTAGCTCTCTCTGCCCAGCACATTGTTCCTTACTCTACCAGATGCTGAAGTTGGCACACACGGAAAAATTGCTCCCATCCCCTGCCCACAAACCTGTTGATCCTACAGAAGCTTACGAGTGTCATTGTGAAGTACAAGCAGATGACGTCCTTAATGACCATAAAGCACTTACCAGCAGCAGCAGTTCAACATACCCTTTGTCTGATTGTGGTCATCAAGGGTGTGGAAGCACAGCCTGCCATCCGAGCAACTTACCTTTAAAAGGCTGTAAAAGTGTAGCTCCTTCGAACCTAAACAACATCAGTATGCAAACTTGTAGGATACATACCAACACTCCAATTTGTCCTGAGAGGCTCCACTGTACTTCTAGCCAAAGGCTGCCTGCTGATCCCATCAACAACTTGATGTGTTCATTTGGTCCTTGCTCTTCAGTCCACTGCAAGCACTCTTATTTATGTGCTAGGAACCACACACGTGTGACCCATCCTAAGAAAACAAGAGGAGATTGTGAGCTCCCTCCTGTCCTGAATAGAGAGCATAGCCCTTCTCCTCCACCCCTTTTGCCAATTGATAAATTAACCAATGAAATGCCACCTTCCCTGCTTCACCATAACCAAGAAGGGGAATGTGCCCAAATGATTAATGATCGCCCAGGAAGGCGCCAGAAGTCCAAAGTAGACGCAACAAAAACAGTGGAGCATGAATCTTTGCCTCCAAGAAATAGTCAAGCTGCGGAGAACCCAAGTGGGAGTTTATTGCAGGATGTGGTGAACCGCTTCACTGAGAAACTCGATACCATCAGACCTCCAGAGAAAGACCCAGCTTTGCAGTCGTCACCTATTGATGTTCCTGAACAGGAGCACCTACAGTCCTCCTTAACTAGCCAGAACTTGAAATTTCCTGCTGATGCCCTTCTGACTGAAATTATTACCACTGTGCTACATACACGCAGTGCCAGCGACTATAACCTCAGTGAGCTCTTTCATCGCCAATATACCAACGATCCCAAATCGCCTAATACGCGCTTGCGTCGTCGCCAGGAAGTGCTTGCTGCTCTGGCGACACCTGTCGATGGTGCTTCGACCCGAAGGCAAAGCTTGCAAATTAAACGAGAGCTTGCAATGTTTAACTTGCCGTACAAGAGAAAGTCATCACGAGCAAAGAGATCACAATTGAAAGAAAGTCATGAAGCTGTAAATACATGTAGCACTTTGTTGGACACAAACGTGATGCCAGAAGAGGAAAGAGAACCTGAGTTAGATATGGACTATCAAGGAGTTATGGGGGCACAGCTTAACATTATTACTCCGGAAAGTAACATAAATGAAGTCAAAGATGATGAAACCGAGGGAATTGAGAAAAAAGAAGCGACCATAGAAGAAAAAGACCCAAACCAAACAATGTCCCATGACCAGCAAAGCAAATTATGCAACCATTCTCAAGTAGACAATGAGGAATCACAGGTGAGAACTCAGTGTGACACACATTGCCAAACGGACAAGGTTACTGCAATATATGATGCCATGATTCTTGAAAATGCCTCATTAAGTCAAGGCCGTGGCACTTCTGATAATGGACCAGTTGAAGATCAAAGCCATACAACTGTTACTGACAGTCATCAAAGTCAAAAATCCTCCCCCAATGACTCAAGGAGATCACGGAGGAACATTGTGCCTCCGCAACGATTCTCCTCTTACGTCACAGAAACCAGGAAGATGCTCTTTGCAGCTTGTTTCTCTGAAAGTATATTCAACCAGAGAACAAATAACAAAAATATTGTCACATCCACAACCTCAGATGCCTTATTGAAAAAACTCGATGTTAATGATGTTCATCTTGAATCAAACACCAAAACGTCTAATCTCCCTGACACATCTACATCAATCAGTAGAGAAAGACACAGTTCATCTCATACAGAATCAAGAGAGCAAAACGCGGATGTGCGACAAACAGCAGCAGTTAAAAAGACCACGTCCATTGCGAAACCTTCAGAAGAAACACAACCATATCCAAAAAGACAATCAGTCGAAAATACTGCATCAAGAAGGCTCCAATATCCAAATGTTGGGGTTACTACCAGGTCTGCCGCCTATGATCAGAATTCTTGTACCTCTCCAGTCCCTTACAAAAGCCCAATTCGGTTAATGTTTGTATCACCATTAAAAGATAAAGACGGTACTGTATATAGTCTTACGTCGCCAAGATCTGGCTCAAATGCAGAAACAGAGGAACCCTTTGACCCATGCAAATCGCCGTCCTGGGCAGACACACCCGAGCAGAAGCAAAGCCAGATGACTGAATGTGCCATACCACGTCTCAGGCCTAGTCGCAAATCCTCTACCTCACCTTTTAAATATGCAGGGACCTCAAGAAAGTCTCCTTCAAAGCGGCCGATGTCAGATTCTTCACCAGCCAAGCAACCTTTCTCAACTCCTAAGTCTTCTTCTCCCCCTAAGTGTGGTTCCTCAACCGTCAAGTTGTTATCCTTATCACCCGAGCACGCTCTTTCACCATTAAAGTCGGCTTCCTCATCATCTGAATTAGCATCTGCTCCATTTAAGGCAAGTTCCTCACCAGCTAAGTCCCTCTCTTCATCACCCAAGTCAACATCTGGAAAATGTACTTCACCAAAGTCTTCCTCCCCCAAAACAGCATCTAAGAGATCAGGTGAAGTCACTCCACCTAAGAATTCATTTGGAATGATGAGCCGATCACCGGGCGACTTGCAATCATTCCATGAACTCACTCCCCTGAAAAGACGCCCAGGGCGGCCTAAGAAGCTGGGGCCGCATCTGGAGCAAAAAGCGAAGAGACCAATTGGTCGACCACGGAAACAGAAGCCTGAACACGCAGCGACAGGGACAAGCACGGCAAATGTATCCGTAGACACGGAGGAGAAAGTCAACAAGAATCTCAAAATAACCGTTGTCTACGGCCGTTCAAGAAGAAACAAACGATTAGTTTCTGAGAGTTTTGATCAGCTCCAAACAGAATTCAGAGATGCTTGTCGAGCAGTAGGTCTTAAAAACGACTTGAATGGAACACAAAACTCTAAAATCAATATTGGTGATCCCAAAATGGGTTCACCAGAATTTCCTGAAGGGTTAGATAATGCCAACCCTGTCAAAGTGGCTGCACGGGACCTGAGCAGTAAGATTAAATGCCAGAAAAGAGAGAAGGCCTTACCTTCTAGGAAACCAGGTAGACCAGCAAAAGTGAAAATCTCCGGAATCTCGGTCACTGTTACCACAGTGTCACCAAAGCAACGTAAAATATTGATTGAGAAGAATGCTCCTGATAAACAAAAGAACAAGAAAGCACTTTTGCCAGAATTTCAAAGTTCTAAAGAGTCCAAAAGAGTTAGGTGTCCATCAATTAGCAAAAGCTTGCAACCGGAGGAACAAAGAGAATGCGAGCGTAAAAAGTGTAACCAAGGACTCAATCAGCCTTCGGCTGTGCGTCATTCAAAAAGAGTGATCAAACCCTCAATCTATTTCTTGCATGCCATTGCCAGCTCCACAACTCGAACATACAGTCACAGTAATGCTCTGTTACGGCGCTCCAAACAACTTCTGCTGAACAAGGCCTGCAATCAAAGAAAACAAGAAAAAGAAAACAGAATCGAACATTCGGCAGTGAAAAGGCACCGTTCCGAACATGAGAAGAATAACATCTCTCGGGATCTCGCGCGAGTAGCGGGTGTTTCTTTAGACTCCATTTTTGCTCCAAAGGAGACACTACGCTGGTGGGCAGCATCAGCTGAACAAGAAACCTTGGACCAAGAACTTGCCAGACGCATTCAGCTCATGTCGGACACCTGGGTCTCAGATGCGGCGGAAAACCAGAGGGAAGATTTCCCACTCAAAATAAATACTGAACAAACTGGGTCATCCGTTGCCAAGACCGAACATTCTTCAGTGGTTCAAACACTGTTCAACTGCCCTCCTACTAAACCCCGATCCTGTAGCATGCGGCAGATCAGCTCCTGGTTTATGGAGACCACAGAGACACAGTCGCTGGCTATCGTCAAGAGGAAAAGTTCTCGCAATCGTTACGAAGTTATGCACTTCCCTCGCTCCGTTAACAAACAAGGTGTCAAGTGCCAAAGTCCTCAGGCAGAAAGACTTCGCAGACATCTCAAGAAATTTGCCAGAACAGTGCCAAAGAGCCCTGCCCAACTTGAAAAGGCTCAAAAAAGATTAACAAAAATGAAAGAAGCTCAATCAATTCATAATGTTAAGCATCGACTCTTGATTCACAAGAGCGAAAGGGCTATCTTCAGTCAAGGAACTCGAAGACGGCAGCGCTTAAGCAAATACCAGGCCACACTACTTCGGGCAAGGAAACGCTTCCTGACCCAAAAAGAAAGAAAGTGGACAAAGAAGGAAAAAAATGCACAAGTGAGTCCATGTAAGCCAAAAGTAGCAATCGGACTTCAACCAAAACTGGAAATATTGAAGTCGCTAAAAGACGACTTTTCTGAAGGTTCTGAGAACAGTTCTAAATCCCAATCCAAGGAGCCTGTGGGTACACCAAAAGAGCAGAACGTCTGCTCTCAAGCCTGGAGTCCTGAGACCCTGAAGGAATGTCGGGTATTTCTGAAAAAGATCAACTATCAGCAGAGACATACAGACAACATATCAGCAGAGGAGTGGCACTCTTGTACCGTGACACTGGATAAGTCGGCATTTGTGTTTGCTGGAAAGAACAGACAACTGGTAGAAGTCGTTAAAGCTGTGAAAAAAAATGGCACAGATTCCGCATGTGAATCAGTCCAGAAGCTGGATGAAATGCCTTTGAGGAGGCAGAAGGGCAAACGTCCTGGCCTTGTGTCTGCTGAAGCGCCACCCGCTAAAACGTTGAGACAATCGCGGATGAAGGGCTTAAGTGGGCCAAGGTGGTGCGACTTTGTGCTGGGTAACTACCTTTTTTCTTTACTGAATCTGTCAGAACTATCGTTGTAAACCAAACAAAATCATCTGTAATTGTTTTTCTTCTCTGGCAGGAAACTAGATGACGCACAAGGCCTCCGTCCTTCGTGGGAAAACCAACTGTGGTGTTTTGTGGTGCCTTTGGACACTGAGCTGAATGTGTGGACTGACCGATGGTTCAGTCTTTCCCTCAGCAATTATGTAGCAGTCTAACTTAAGAAAAGCTTGATGTTGCACTATTTTTATATGTAGGGATTGGACTTTTTGATAAATACCCCTTGTCTTTGATAAAAAAACAAAACAACAACAACAAAAAACATGCCTCGTCTGAAGAGCTGTCTGTAAGACAAATGTCGACTGTAAGAAGACAGCACTGTGCCCTAGAAATAAGTCTTGGTCAAGACTGCCTCTTCCCCCCCAGCAAACAAATTTTGGACAGTGAAATAATTGATGGTACAGTTTAAACGTCGACGGCGGATTGCAACTTGGGAACTACAATTCCTTTGTAATTAGCCGCTGGTCTTGCCAACAAACACACGATTAGCACAAACATAATTAATGAAGGTATTGGCATCATGTAGGTTGTTTTTTTTTTTTTATTAATTTTTTATTGCAGATTTTGTCATTTTCACCCAAACAAAGCATTTATTGTCACAAATGGGACATTTCTTGCACTATCCCGTTTGAGATTTGGAGGCCCGCCTTTTAGATTCCTCCCCCATGTTTTGCACATTCTTTTCCACTACCAACACCTACTGAACAACTCGAGAATTGTATGTGGTGCAATACAGACCCAGATGTTTTTTGTTGTTTTTTTTTTCTATCAGTATCTACTCATTATTTTATTACTGACATGTATGTACACGAGCTGGACATTGGAATTAGAACTAAATTTCCTAGACTGAGTAAAATTCTTTGAATACAATGTATGAAGCGCCGTCTGAATGTTCTGAGCTTCTTTTTCAATGCCAGTGTTGAGGAGAATCAAGTTTTCAGGAGCACTTGCCCATGTTGTTATAGTTCAACCTGTCGTCCTCTCTTACCCATGATTCGTTGGCTAGTAGTTGTGATTAAATCAACTGGCCCGAGTTTGACAAATTCTTAGTGATGTAATCCCAGCCCTGAATGTGACTTTTAGATCCCAAACTAAAGCAAAAAAATATATATACACCTTATTATAAATCATAGCATTAATGAATGTTCCAGAATTATATCCTATTTAAATGCAGTTGAGAGATGTTGGATTTTCAAGCTCCTGTTTTTTTTTTTCCTTCTGTGTGCAGCATGAGATCTCTTATGAGGTCCACTGTCTTTTTCCTCCAAGATGTATGAATGTTGACTTAACACTAATCTTGGATGAAACTCAAATTTGTCCTTTCCCCTTTATGTAGCGAGTGACTTTATCCAAGATTTTTCTTTTATATATATATATATTTTACTATATCTCTGTACAGAAACAGTGTGTGCCTGACTACCCGTGTATTTATGTCACTGCGGTCACATTTTAGGGTGGTGACCCGTTTTGGGGGGCAAATAACCCGCTCCAAAATAATCTGGTGCTAAACTTCTGTTGTATTTTTTTTTTTTTCTTGTGGTTTTGTACTGTCCTTTAATGATACAACTGCGGCTGTATTTGGAGGAATAAAGATGTTTTTCCCCCCTAAATTTCAACTGTCATGATTAAACTCATATTGTTGACACCAGTGAAAATCCACGAGGCTAGAAGTTGAAAAATTGCAACCATGAATTTTTATATACACACACACACTACCGTTCAAAAGTTTGAGGTCACTTAGAAATGTCTTTTTTTTTTTTTTTCATCACTATTTTTCAATGATAACATAAAATAATCAGGAAAACACTCTATACATTGTTAATGTGGTAAATGACCATTCTGGCTGCAAATGTCTGTCTTTTATTGCAATATTTAGATAGGTGCATACCGGTCCATTTCCAGCAACCATCCCTCCAGTGTTCTAATGGTCCATAATGGTCCATTGTGTTTGCTAATTGTGTTACAGGCTAATGGCTGACTAGAAAACGCTTGAAAACCCTTGTGCAATTATGTTACATTATTTCTAAACTATAATCTTATATAAAATTAGGGGAATATATATGTGTGTGTTTTAATGTTTACTTATCATTTGCAAGATGAAGGAGCTCTGCAAACATACAATCGTATAAATCTCAGCAATGACCAGAATAAACTTAATGTGCAGGGAACACTATCAACACACAAATATGAATAAATATGGGACCACTTACAGGTGTAAAGTTGGCAATGCTGTACGAACTCCACGTAATGCTCCGGAAGAAGAAAAAAAATACGAAAAGGGTGACGCATCGTGTTGTCATTAACAGCAGCCCAGTGCCCTCTAGCGGCTGGAAGAAACCTCCACAATAAATGCAGCAGCTCTATTCCCTTCAGCCAAATCGACTGCCTTTAATTTAAAAGCGGCATTACATGCATTTCTTTTGTCCCCCATGTTGAGGTTTTGTGTACAAAAGCTTTCTTTCTCCAGTAATGTCCGTCTCGATCTCGTTTTGTCTCTTGTTTGCGTCAATTGTGTGGCACTATTTGCCTGGCAGACAGATATGCGATCAACACACCACTTTTCTTATCATTGACCGTGTCACATATCCCTCCGCCCAGCAAAGCGGTGCGTTATAACTCTTAATAACGAGTGTACAAGTGGTACCATCAAGACAAAATTCCTTATGACTATTAAAATGTTCATAACTTTATACTTATTTTTAGCCTTTACGTTTGTTCAGTAGATGACATAAATTCAGTACCTAATCAATATCTATCTTTTAAATCATTATAGACTGCACGTCTGTCCATATATTGATATGTATCCTAAACAAATTTTGCCATAAAGTTGGAGTGAGGTACATGAAGATTAACTAGAATATAGCAGGGGGAACAATGTATATATTAAGTATTTAACCATTGTGGTGAGTCTCAAGATCTCAAATAAAATAAAGGCAATCTACACAGATCAGACCTTTATTGTAAAAACAGTTACAAATTAGCAAATGCAAGCTCATAAGATTATATATATTTAAAATGTGCCCTTGCCTGCTGTATTTTGGGAGGGCTTGGGGAATAATTCAACAGTAGCCAACTTTACGGGAAATAGTTAAGAAAGATTGGCCTCCTGGTTGAGGAGTGGATTAAGATCCAATTTTGTTTTCTCTATAGCTGCAATCTTGGCCCTACGAGAAGGTCGCGTAGCAGGAACTGAGTCGGGAACATTTTCTCCATCGCTGCTTAAGGAAAAAAAAAAAAAAAAAGGAAAAATAAACAATGTATGATATGATTATTTGAATGATTTAGAAAAAAATAAATAAAAAGTCTCACCTTTCCTCTGAGGACTCTGCTTTTCTGCTGGGCTTTTTGCCTCCTTTGGCAGTTGAGACCTTCCTTTGACCTGCACACACGAGTCAAGTTACCTCACAACGTTGAGCGGCTGGAAGCAGTACAACGTGAAATTACAGGCCGCATTACCTTTTCTCCCTCTCTTGGCTGCCTTCAATGGCTCGTCGGCTACACTTTCTGAAGAAACAACATTGTTATTCTGTAGAGTTCAATGGGTCAGTCCCCTTTTTTTGCCACGTGGTAGGGCATTTTTTTTAATCCGCTTACCAACATGTTGGAAATAAAAACATAATCCTCTTACGAGAAGAATTTTCATAAATGTGACGTAAGCGCACGGTGGAGACAAAATGTTTGTGTTTGCATTTTGTACCGTCCGCATTGACATCAAGCGGCTGCAGCGCTGAGGCGTTGACGAGCTCGGCTTGCTCTTTCGAAGCCCCCAGTTGAGAAATCATCTTCTCCAAGGCACGGAGGCAGACGCGGTCCTTCACCACCTGGAACGGACCAGCGCGGTTTAGAAATTGAAAGTTTAAATCGGAGCCGATGTGGAAGAAGTCAACGGCTGTGCTTTTGTACCTGGACGAGCTGTTGCAAAAGTGACAGCAGGTCCTCCCTGACTATCTCGTCGCCGGCTAGCTCCAGGTAGCTTAGCGTCTTGGCGTAGAGGCGCACCTCGGGAGCAGTCGGATCCAGCAGCATCTCACTGCACATGCGCACCGCCAAGTAGTCGTGGACGCTCACTTCCTAAAGTCACATAACCGCACTCGTCAAGTCTCTTGTCATTGGGCAGATGAGCTCATCGATACAATATGAAGAGCTGTACCTCCTGGGCATATTGTACACATGAATAGATTATATTTTTCAAGTCTCTGATTCTAATAGGGAGCGGAGGTGTAGGTTAAAAGAAAAACAAGAACACGCCTCTTTTTCTACTCGACAAACGTGTCAGCGAGGAACTTTGAGTTTATGTGAGTGAGCGATTGCTAACCTCGGTGTTGGCAGAAGGCTTCATGAGGGAACTTGGACGGGTCAGTTCCACAAAAAGCTTCACCACGTTGCTAACGTCCACCTCAGCTAATGGAGAAGTGGCGGGGGCATTCATCAGCGTACGCATGGTTGGAAGGAAACTCTCCTCCACAACTTCCTGGTGGGCTCTAATAATAATTAAAAAAAAAAAAAAAAAAACACAAGGGCCATGCTTGTTAGTGTCGCTGGTGTGGTGGCGCCTCTTCCAGATAACTCCAGGCACACATTTAAACAAACTACCCACACGAGAGGCTGAACAATTTTCAAGTTGCCATTATGTGTCCCTCTTTCCAGAAATTGTGATTTCACATGAGATTCATTTTTTTTCAAATTCAAAAACCTAATCGTACAAAACTAAGGCATATGAAAACTGAGATTCCACTGTACAAGTAAAAGTAATTCAGAAAGTGAGGGTATTTTTTTCCGACCTGCTCTCGCGGGCATAGAGCTGGAAAAAGACACCCAGGCAGCGTCGAAGACGGACGTCGTCCTCAGTGACTGGGTTATACCACAGCAGAATCAGGCGTGACAGGATCTTGGGACTGGAAATGCGTCCCATGTACATCAGTTTGGCCAGACCCTGAGCTGTCTCCGTACGCAGTTCAGACATCTGCATGTAACATTTAGGACAATATTTACATGCTGAAAAAAGTGTTCAAATGAAGGACCAGTACTCAAAGTATCACGTGTGCAGGCTGACCTCACTGTCTAGGAGCTCTGACAGCATCACCAAAATGCTCTGAGCGGTGTCCTTCTCCTTCTGTGCTGCCACTTTTTTCTCATCCTCCTGCTCCTCCTCCCCCCGGTCCGGTGACCCTGGCAGCTGAGTCTTCTGACCGCTGCTACTTTCAGAGAACAGCTGGAAGCCGAACAGCAAAAGCAGGTCGATAACTGCTCGCAGAGCGCTGATGCGAATCTTGACCTCATCGAGTTGGGCGATCTAAAAAGAGAAAGTGCAGTTGTATTTAATTTTTTTGGGTTGTTGCCTCTTTAACAGAGAGCCTGCAAAAATGCTGCAATGTAGCTGTAACAAAAGAGCTGACACACAAATTCTTAAAAGAAGCTGCATCATGCTATTTTAAGCTTTCCACCAATAATTACTGGCAATTAATTAAATACAGTATTAATTATATAATATAGTTATTTTATTTTTATAGTTATTTTAGTGGTTATTTTTTCTAACCCAGAAGACACCTTGGTCATTGAAACCCTGCCTTTACTGTCCTAACACACGCACACACAAAAAAAAAAAAACGATCTAATATGATATAGCGCTAATAAATTGTGAAATGGTAAATTTGAAGTGTTTCTTTGTGCTTACTTCAGAAAAAAATTGAGTTTGCATTACCTGTAGCAGAAGGACCATGTGGGTGTTGGCAAGCTCCTTGCTGTGTAGAGCGCATGTGCCCAGACAAACCACGGCCATGCTGCGGACAGTGGGGTGAGCACTTGCGATGCTAGGCAGGATCTGACAGGGTAAAAAAAAGAAAAGTCAATTCAACCAGAAATCTATCAAACCACTCAAAGTGTTCCCCATGTATAAATTTAATAGTCATACACTCATCTAAGTTGCAACCAATGACATGTACAGTTGAAAAGTCATAAGGGTCACGAACGGTAATACTGTCAAGGCCGTTGAGACGGTTGTTCATACCAGTGAGGACATTAAGGCGCTTATGGTGGGGCTGATTCGATTCTTGGTTTTCATCTGCTTGAGCAGCTCAGCACACATTGTCAGACACCTCAACAGAGTCTCAGGGTCGTTCTAGACAAAGGAAAAAACACAATGGTTCTGTTAAATGGTCGTCTTCTGCATATATCAGATTTCTTTTGACAGCGGCGTCCTGCTTGAAAAGAAAATAAATACCTTCTCAGTGCGGATCTCGGTGTTAGTTGGTTGGGCGATCGCTGAGATCTCCTCGAGGACCTTGTTGCGCTGGTTCTCCAGCTCTGTGATGGACTCCTTCAACTCGGCGGCGCGGCCAAAGTCCTGAGCGGCGATGCTCTCCTCTAGGGCTTGCTTAGCTTCCATGATTCTCACCTTCACCTCTGCTAGCTAAACGGGACATGGA
This sequence comes from Syngnathus leptorhynchus, assembly GCF_054491065.1. Classification (NCBI taxonomy): domain Eukaryota; kingdom Metazoa; phylum Chordata; class Actinopteri; order Syngnathiformes; family Syngnathidae; genus Syngnathus; species Syngnathus leptorhynchus. The sequence continues at coordinate 12,090,332 of NC_141199.1, read as the reverse complement.
GGAGCAAGTATAAGGCCTGAGAATTCAATGTGACAATTAAGGAGATTTGAGATTTAAAGATCAGCTGTATTACATCATACCATGGATCATCTTCAACCCGTGTGAATGGAGAGGGGCTGATGATATGAAAAAGGATTTCAGGGGTACAAAAGATGGCTGAATGAAGGGATACAGTGGAGAGGGGGGGGGGGGGGCAGCTGCATGTAGCAGATGGGAGCAAAGGATGCTGATTGAGATTAAGATGCAAGCAATGAGCATAAATCCTGAGAGGTTCTCACTGATGGAAGAATATGAGAAAAAAAAACAAGACTTTCTATTTATTCAAGTAAACAGAGAGCAGCTCTGCATACATATTATATCCAACTTGAATCACTTTGCCCGTTCAAATAAATAACAGCCATCTGTTGGATGGAAAGAGAACATTTGGAGGAGGATTTTGGGCATGTTCCCACCTGAACTTGCTGGCGACGGCTGACGTTCTCGTCCACCGGCTGACTTGCTTCTGAGATTGGCGCCCGCATATCCGAGATTATTTCTGCCACCTGTAGACAGGCAAATTAAGATTCGCTCTTAGTGTGAGACACACGGTTATCACAGTCATTTTTGGGATAAAAAACAGTGGTAGGCTTTTGCTGCTGCAAAAGTGTCCCCTTTTTACCAGGGCTGTTCAATACCACTTTTTTCAGACCGATACCAATACAAGTACTCACTCGAGTACCAATTCCATTTGTTCTTTTGATATATGAAATTTGACTCAAATTCTCTCCAGTAAATGTTGAACTTTTTCCATTGTTGTGTTACAGATGTTTGAACAATGAATGAATCAAGACAGATAAATGTTGAAGAAACATAACTAAATTAACTTTTAAACTGCTCAAATGGCCCAAATAAAGGCATCATTCTGACAGATGAATTCAAAATTGTTGTTAATAATCACCCATCGACACTATGATGTGATCAAGTCATGCGCTAAACAAAAAAGTCAACATGTTAGAAGGGGTGTTCTGAAAAAAAGAAAAATACATGACCATAAAAAAAAAAAAAAAAGAGATCAAATGTCTCTCGTGTGATTACGCTGTGCTAAGTGTTGTATCCTCTAAAAGATGTTTGACTTTAAACGTTCACAGAATGGCTAACAGCGAGGCCAAGATGCATGACAGAAATGTATCTCACAGTCTGAATGCGTCGTTGGTCATCGAACACGAGTGTGAGGAGCTTCTCGGTGAGCAAGGGAATCAGCGAGGAGGGCGTCTGCGGCAGGGCCAACATATCCTGCAGCACAGCCAGAACTCGCTTCCTGTAACGATGAATCGATATTAGCAACAAGGTAGTCCAGCTTTGCTCAAAAGACAAAAACGCATCGTTTCGCTGAGGCGTCTTTCTTACCTGCCACCCTCCTCGTTGGTGTCCAGGCAGCCGATGAGATGGATGAGCTGCTGAGAGATAAAATCCTTGGTCATAACCAACTCCAGCTGGGTCAAGTCTGCTCTCTGCTCCTCTGACAGCTCCGGAACCACCTTCAGATACCTGCATCGTGTCACAAGTGAGTTAGAAAACAGCAATGGCTACTACCTCCAAAGAGCAACATTTAGCAAACAGTGGGCATTTGGGCGAAGACTCACGGACCACGATCGACTGGGCCCTAAATTTTTATATGTATTGTCTCTCATACTCGTAGAGGTACTCGGCGTAAGTGGCAGCATCCGGCAAGACCTGCTCCAACATTTCGTCACCGTCGTCGCCTTTCTCCTTGATGAACTTGCACAGAGCTCGCCAGTAAAGAACATTCTCGCACGTCAGGCACTCCACTGGGATCAGTTTCCTGTTTAAACACGCAAACATTCAATCATGATTTCGCCATTCAAAAGGCAGAAAATGCAAGTTGACTAAGTGTACCTGTTGTTCAACTGAATTCTGTTCTGCAGCAGATCATCAGCGTCCATGCCTTTGAAAATGGCAGTCAGCATTTCCAAAGCTGTTTCGGCACAATTCTCCACATCAAGCTTGTGGAGAAGCTCCACGACATTTCCATCCAGTCGAAGGAGCCAGGCAGGTAGTAGACTGGTGCAAACCACCTCTTTTGCTGCTTCTACAAAACATGCAACAGGTCGGAGATAATTATTTTAAGCTCGGTTTGAAATGGAAACTGCAATGATTATAAACCGTTGTTACCTGATGTGTCGTGGAGTCCCTGCTCTAGTAAACTCACTCTTTGTGCAATGGATAGAGCTCTAACGTGAACCTTGTCAGCCAGAACCTTAAAAGATTGTAATCACAAATGAAACATATATTCAAATGTTGCAAAACACACACACAAGCGTACGCGAGTGCATAGATGGCTACCTGGTAGGCTTGTTTGCGGACATTTTCTTTCACATCACGGGTGCGTTTGAGTACTCTTGGGAGGGTACGAGGACACATGGCAATGCAGGAGAGGACAGCCCGTCGCACCTCTGCATTGGTGTCGTTTTCCAGAATCAGCATGTAAGCTGAAAAAAGGGAGAAAAGGGAGAATTGATATAGACAGTAGCAGGCAAAAGGGCTTAGATTTGTTGTTTCACCTTCATAATACTCTACTTATCGCTGTTCTTTTTTTTTTTTTGTTAGTTGGCAGGCTAAACCAACCTTGCCATGACTTTTACGATGTATTGTGTAAATTACATATTACAAGGCTATTTATAAATTCTACACTATTCCATCTTTCAATCTGATGTCCGTTACACATGACCCTCTGTTCGGTGTGTTGTCTCAAATTTTATTAAAAAAAAAAAAGAAATCAATGGATAAACTCCTCTGGAGTTACACACCATTGAGGGTGGGACAATCAGGATCAGTTGGCTGCTGCAGTCGGGTCATGGCCAAGGCGGCCTGGATGCGCACATTGGGAAACTTGTCAGTGACACGGACCAGCATGGCTTGATGGATGCTATCGAAGAGATCGTCGTCGATCTGAGCGTTCTCCGCCATACTGCCGAGCAGCTTGTTGATGAGTTGGCACACGCGGAAGCGCACCGCATGGCTGTTCGCCTTATGAGACTGAGAGGAGGTACACAAGAAGGAGATTGCATTAGTACAGACAAAAGACAAACAGGCAGGATGGGGAAAGATTATGAGTGTCGTACTGTACACAGACAAACTAATCAGAGTGAGTCAGATCCATCCATCCATCCATCCATCTTCTATCATGCTTGTTCTCATTACGGTACGCTAGAGCTGATATTTCCTCACAGTAATTTTAGCACTTTTAGGGCAGTTGACCTTTAGACGTCCATATCCAGGCAACTTAAAGCAGTGTTTTAATTGGATACGATTACGTGTGTATATGTACCTCCAGCAAGAAGTTAAAAAGGAAACTCAAAAATGGATGATCGTCTTCCTCATCTTCCTCCTTTTGATCTTCATCAGTTTTCGGTGGAGTCTGGAAACTTGTGGTGAATCTGACTGCAAACTCGATGACATTTTCCACTGTGGGCTCACGCTTGTAGACAATCATGGCATGTTTCAGGTAGCTGATAAACTCTTCGTGGAATAAGGTCTTGTCCTCCAGCTGACAGAGAAGAAAGAGGGACATTGAGTAAAGTAGCAAATAGATACGTATTCAGAACTTTCAACAACATTTGGTTAGGACTCACTTTGTTGTAGCGGTTCTTCAGGCTCGCCACCAGCTTCGCCTTGTTGCTGTGGCCCTTTTGGGCGCACTGAAACGCATCCTTGACGTCTATTTCGTTGTCCGCGGCCATAGTATTTACCTTTACAGACGACAACACCAACCGATCAATTCCAGACAAGTGTGTGTACAGGATTCTCTTTGTTTACCCCTAGTCGACTTTTGCTGTCAGTAGTTTTGTTCCCAGTGTATCGTTAGCTACCGCAGCAACCCGCTAAACTCACGGGAAAAAAAACCCAGAGAAAAACACCATGGCCCGTCTAAGTCCAAATAAGTTCAACCAAAGACGCTACAAAATACTCACGAACTTAATGAAGTAATCGACGATATATTTTCAACATATTTATCGTCAGTCTTAGGAAGTTCAATTACCTTTCCGACTTGATCGTGAACGCAACACTACCGCCAGTTTTTAAATCCATTCACCGTTGCAATCTCGCGAGAATTGACCCTATTATTTTGCCCACATTTCAGTCTCGCAGGGGCACTTTGGGACACCTTGACGTTTATCAATTTAAATCCTCGTAAAATGTTTTCACCTCTTTGTTTGGATGTAAATATTTACTTTTTTTGTAGATACTGCAAACGTCACGACATTAGGTACACTTGCACAATCTGATGCATGCACTGGTAAAGGGAAAGGCTACATCATTTGTTCCAACTATGTTGTAGTCAGTGATTTAAAATCATTCTGGTAATTTACCAGTGGTAAATGTATTTTTTTTGTCAGAATTTATGCTTTATTTTGGTACTATATATTTGTATTTCAAAATAGACCGTTTGTTGTCTGTGTAGTGGAGACGGGACACCTTTATAAATTTGTACTTCTGACTTTCAGATCTATGCAAACTAGTTTCAACTGTCTACTAATAATTGACAAAGCAAATGCAACACAAACACAAATTGTGTGGTTTGGACATGGATGATCAGTTATATGTGAAGGTGCGACCTTACCTCTCAAACAACAAACAACTAGACACTGGAAGACAATTTGGTATTTTTGTTTGTGTCCCAGGCCAAAGCTGTACAGAGGTCACAGCAGCAGGCTGCTTTATCCATGAGAGTGCACAATATTTGTGCAAGCGTCAGCCATCTATCTCTGGAAATCAATTCATTAGATTGCACACTTTTTGTTTCCATTTGACTTCAAAGTTATTTGAGATTTTCAGGGTTTACATCAGATTATTTTGTTGACATAGATGATGATAGGTAATATGAAGGGGTATACTTTATCCCCTTTAGTTCTTAAGCTTTTTTTTATATCTATAATCTAAAGGGATGTGCAAATATAGACCACAAGAATAGCTGTCCACGAAAATGTCTCATGATGAATTGAGGGAAAGCACACGGTTATTTCTATCAAATCAATGGCCCGTCTCAGATAAACAATTGGCAGGATTGAACACACAGCTCTTTCCAAACACGACTTTATTCCAAGATTGCCAACAAGATTCTGTACTATATGAAACGCCGCGTGAAAAACCAAGCACACATTGCATCACAAAGACATAAGTACAGACACGACCCCAAACCGCGCACCTGCTGGGGCGAGAGGCCTCCTCCAATGTCCACCTCAATAGTTCATTCAGTGCAGATACTCATGCAGGTAAGTGAGTGTAGGAGATGCAGGCTGATTGCCAGCCAATACAAACCTTTACACTTCAAATTCGGACTCTAGATTGTCCATAAGTGTGAAATTGACAATGACATGCACGCAGTAGTAGATCCAGTAGTTTTTTTTATTGTTGCATTAAAACAACACGAGTGGACCCCCACCCATCCTCCGCTGATGGACAGTGATAGAGCAGCACCGATAGAGGCGGGGCTGCACTGCAGCAGTAAACCTCCTCCTGCTTGTGTCTCCTCTCCGCTAATGTTCGGCGGGTTACGCACGCCCCTCTCCCTCCCTCCCTCCCTCCGCTCGGAGACAGGTGGTTGGCGTCCAGTGCCTCCATCCTCCCGGCGCTCGAGAGTACCAAATATCTGTTGGCACCAAGGCAAGGCTCGCTCGTTCGCTGCGAGCGCGTACCCGATGGACTTCCAGCGCGCAACCTCCGCCATCGCCGGGCGGTGGACAGCCGGAGTCGGGGGCTGCAACCGGAACGCTCCACGCGGAGAGCTCCGCCGATCTACTCCCAAATGTTTTCCACACAATCCCACCGGCTGCCGTTCACGGGAGGGGGCCTACCGACGGAGGAATGACATGCACGAATGAAAAGTTGTCACAATTTAGGCGGGGTTCTGCAGTCGACTGGTGGCGGCGGGTTCATTTGTGATTATCCTCCGGGTTTGAAAGTTGTTCCCTGGAGGGAAGACGGCTGTCAAAATGGCTTCGGGCCCCGGGAAAGCCATACAGACACCCGGGCCGGGCTCTGCCGTCAACGGGAATGCGGCAGAGTTCCAGAACGTCGAGCAGGAGCAGTGTGACTTCCAGATGCACAACAAGATGTGCAAGAAGATCGCTCAGCTCACCAAGGTAGGTGGGACGTGACCGGACGAACCTGAAAGCAACGCTACCTCTTCTGGATCATCTTCACTGAGGTGGAGCTGTCACAATCGAGCTTTACGTGGACGTTTATTGTTCTTTAGCCCCTGTCATGCAAACCTGCTCTCAAATCCCGTGCAAATGTTACCTGGAAATGATGAGATTTCCAGCAATTCGAGATGATTGAAATCTGTTACACTTGCAGCGCCAATGAATTGCAATTGATTTGCATATTACTGTGCTGTGAATGCATGGCAACCCATCCCCAAGTTCGTTGTTTTATGTACTCAAACACAAAAATAGCTGCCGGAATACTTCACTCCTGGACTCAAATCTGTTTCAAGAGATTTAACAAGTCTCCCTTAAAAATATAAATATCTAAGTGACAGTATCGTCTCTGTGATGTAATGCATTCTATTGACTACACCATATAGTAAAATTAAACAAATATTTGATTCATGGTGAAGTTGTGCACCACTGCAAAATCTTAAAATCTTACACATTGTATTGAGAAGGTAGCACATCTGCTTTGCATTGCTAAGGTTCCGGGTTCAACTCCCGACTCTGGCTATCATGTCTGGAGTTCGCTTGTTCCTTCTTGTGCCGTTGCATGGGTTCTTTTCATCCCACCTTGCAAATAAGACTCTAAATTGTCCATTGTGAATCATTTTTTGTCTCTATTATGCATCCAGTCATTGGTTGGCGACCAGTCCAAGGTGTGCGTCTCTTCTCTCCCAAAGTCAGCGGGGCTATTTTCCAGCTCATCCCAAACGTCGATGAGGATAAGCACGATAGAATATAGCAACTGTCTAGATGACCTTATGTAAATTCTCGCATACATCCTATCTGAACTCTCTTTAGCTTGTGCAAGTGTACCTAATGGAATGTGCGTTTGTGTTAATCATCAGTCTTACTCTGATAACTTTTACCCGCCGCAACACATGTAATGTAATGTGTGCATATAAATGAAGCCAATGTGCTTCCCGCAGCAGTATTCAGTGTTTTCATATCTTCCGAGGTTCTTCAGCACTGCATGGGGACCTACATGTGTGAGCTCTTCACAATAGTGCTTAGAGAAGCAGGTGACGATTACTGATGACGATGCAGTCGCCGTCCTCCCTCGTGGCTTCACCTCCGCGCTGCCTGAATGTGTGTGTGTCAAAGGAGCATGTGCTCTGCAGCAACATGCAGCAAGTTGTCCGAGCAGATGCGCAGGATGTGCGCAAAGATGACACACTGGATGGGTCAGCTCTTGTGTCTGCACTCGTTAAGGACGTTTGACATTTGTCAAAACTACTGTATCCGCTGCGTCCTTTTGTTTGTGTGCTCGGTGGACAAAAATATGAGGCCGAGGGGGTTTTGAAACACCATCGGTGTTGGACATGGTTCAGTTTTGACGTTCGTTCCAAATGTGTTTGATGGCTGCTCGGGTTAAGCCGTCCACGCTGTCTTGTTGAGATGTGGGATCAAGAGTGAAGAGGGGAACTACTGTAATCCAACCTCTTGACATCTGACCTATTCAGTACTCTTTTATGGGGGTTGTAAGTGGATTGCAACAGGAAATGGGGTCAACAGTAGTAACCTTATATATTTAATAACTCATGAACTTAAAAGCACCTCCTCAGGTCCTCTCCACCAATCACAGTTTCTCACTTGGCCCTCCCTCCATCCCTCCCTCCTTGCTCTTCATCCTCTGCCTGCTCTAGTGTGCCCTAGTTGAATGGGTGCTGCTAAAGATAAACCAAGAGTGTGTTTACGTGGCACAACAAGCCAATGAGAAGAAAGTGCGAATTGAGTCCGTCGGGGCAGCTGTTGTGGATGTTCACACCGGTCTTTTCTTCTGCGTGCACATACACACACAGTCAAAGTCTCTAATTTTACACAATGAATAGACTTCGAAATAGAAGTACAGTTGTGTATGTGCTGGTGTGAGTGTTCATAGCAACATTTTGATAGGCAGATCTAATTTGGTCTATGTGATGTCCTGTTCTTCTCCAGCTTGCACTGTCAAAGTGGGGCCTGCTTTGTAATTCAGCCGCGCACTCACATGTGTATGTGTGTGTGTGTGTGTGTGTGTGTGTGTGTGTGTGTGTGTGTGTGTGTGTGTGTGTGTGTGGGAGGTGAGCTGATGCAAGCGAGAGTGCATCTTTCTGTCTAACCTCTCTTTTTTTTGCAGCAGCATCTTTACACTCAGCTGCCCGGCTTTACACTTTGCACAGAATATTAATGTAATACTTTGCTGACTATAAATTTGATGTCAGTAAACACAGCCCTTGCGAGGCCACACAAATAAATAATCTAGAGTTACATTGGCTTAAGTGACGCAATGCATTGTAGACTCTTTTTCATCCAATCGTTAGTTAGGTCGGTACTGCTAAGAAAAATGTAGGTAGAGGTGACCTTCGGTAGCGTGTGTCGCTCCGAGCGGTGTGTTCAATGCAGCGCGGGTTTGTTGTTGAATTGGAAAAGAGTCTACCGCAACCTGGGGAGAACACAGAAGAGCAGATCTGAACTTGAACTGCTAAATGGAAAAACAAAATTGATTCTCAGTCAGGCCGGTACTCGTAATTGGACTGTTTTTATTTGTTGAAGACATTTGAGCTTTAATCCTAAAGGCGTCTTCAATTCTGTTTGACAATTTGAGTAGTGTAGAGTCTGAGCATTTAGGCTTTTGGGGTGGTTGCAGTTGGAACTTTTTCAGGAATATTTCAAACCAAGCACTCTGCTGAGTTAGATATCAGGCACATTAGAGCTGTGTCAGTTCTAATTAGTGCTGAGCGGTTTTTAACTCCACCAATCAAAACTCTTTCAGGGGTTAATTTACCAATTCGTCATGTAGTATTTCCTAGCAAGAACCAAGAATGCAAAACCTTTCTGATGCATTTGAGCTGACTTCATTCTTGGGATTTTTGTTGCGTGCATGGGTGGACTTGTCTCTCTTTTGGTATTTTCACACACAAGCACGGTTAGAAAGGGGCGTTTGCACCGTTGTGGGCGTGGATACAGCCAACTTACTTTCAGGCCAATGGGAGCTACTTTTACTTCATTCTTTTAAAGTCAGTGCTGGAGAAGCGCACAATCTACATATCTTAAGTCCGACCATTTGTGATACTTCCGCACATAGTTGCGAGTTGAGATTCAAACCCAAACCCTTCCTGTGAGGCAATAGTGCTAACACTTGAGGTGCTGTGAGGCAAATATGCTAATCAGTCATTCACTACGCTCTCCGATGAACCAAATCTTCCCAAATAAAGGCTGGAGTAACATTATTGCACGAGGAGCATATGGGATTTAATGTTCTGGTGTGTTATGCTGTTAAATTGTCCTCATTCCAGCCTTTTCTCTCAGCTCATTGCGCTCATTTCCTAAAAAAAAAATAAAAATGTGAGGCCGAGGAGCCCAGCGTGAACCTTCTCTTCCCTCAGAGCCTGCCCTCGATACAGTCCCTTTCATGCCTCTCGGTCCAACTCGCAATGCGTGAGCCCAAGTTCTTGCACCGTGACATGATCGGATATAAGTGTTGGGCCGACAGGAACGTGAGACAGGAGCTTTGCCACATCTCACATTTGTCATTGATATCACAGGCGAAAAACCATGCACTGTGCATTCAAGGTGGGAGGGGGGACGCATGCCCATATTGACACGCATGCGGGAATGCGCCGCGACACAGCTGTGTGCCGCAGACAGAACGGCGTCTGCGTAAAATATGAGCCCCTGCGTCCCCCACCCCCCTCCCCTTGCATACTCACCTCCCAGAGTGTGTAAGTGAGACGTCAGGGTCATCAGATGATGACACTGTGGGCACGGCAGTAAAGTGAATACGAAACAGGCCATATTTCATCGGTTAGTCACAGTCTATATGGGGAAGAGACCACCGCCGCACAGCTTGGAAATACTGTGCACACTTGTTTTGATGATGCTCATGCTTGCACATCATCCCGACTAATGCTTTTAATTTTGTCTCCTTTATAAAAAAAAAGTGGCCGAGTCATTTTTGTTTTTAAATGGATGTTTCTGAGATTTTCAACTTTTTTTTTTCCTTTTTTAAAAAAAAAATGTTTGTATACATTTTATTGTTTGATTTCCGAAAGTCACATTTTTGGATTTTGTAACCAGGCAAGTATTTACTGCAGCGATGTTAAACACAGAAGAAAAGAAGAAAAAGCTTTGCATCTAATTGTAATTTAGCAGGAAGTTTTGGAGTATGATTCCAGGCAGTGGAAGGTTGTCATAGCAACTCAATCAGTGACAAAAAAAAAAAGCAATTATTAACATCAAAATGTAAATTGTTCTTCCTTGCATCATCTCATTGGCCTCTGAATAAGGCCATTAAAATATAGAGTTTTTATTTTGCACAAGAAGTTTCAATACTTTGCATTTAGATCAGATCATAAGAAGCAGGAACATACATTAACTACAATCTCATTAATTTAGCTAATGCGTTCACGTCTCTAAAACCAAATCATCCCAACTGCGTGTTGTTGATGCCCTCCAGGTGATTTATTCTCTCAACATGAAGAATGAGGAGCAGGAGGCGGCTCTGCAGGCCTTGAACCACGCCCATGACAAGGAGCTGCACCGCGTCCTGATGGATACATGTCAAGAGGGGGAGGGCTCAGCGCTGAGGACACGACTCCTCCAGCTGCAGGAGTCTCTAGATGAGCAGCAAAGGGTCGGAGCACAGGTACGCGCGTGCGCACGTGTGTGTGTGTCCTTGAGCTCGAGTGCGCATGTGTGTAATGACCCTGCCAACCTTATCCCCATAATAATGAGCCCAATCTCTTTCCAAGGCCATGTTGTTTTTCTGTAAAATTAATGTGCTCGCATTAGAGACACAAATCAAACTCGCATCGAATGTGCCTCACTGTAATCAAACCGGAGAAAACAGCGTGGTACTTAACCCATTCGTCATGTGCAATTTGCATAATGTGCCTCAATAAAGCATACGCATTAATCATATATAACTGCATTATAATAGCATGAGATTCAGGTTTCTGTAAAAGTCGAGGAGGAGCTTGGTGTATATCCCCTTTTTCACATGCAAATTATTACAAGGAGAGAATAAAAATCTTTCTGGCTGCTATTTTGGCGATATACGTGACGAATAAGACCACTTGTCATAAAAATGAAAACATCCTCCAACATCCGATTTAAAGGAGACTCAACGAGACATGAATCATTTAGCTTTAATAATAATTCATTCAATTAATCCAGATTTTTTTTTTTTTATACCCAAATTTGAGCCAGCGCATGTGGCTTCTCTTCAAATCAGAAAATTAATTCCCTAATTTCCACTTTGCGAATACATAATTTCTGCAGCTCTTGCATTGTAGCTCATTAGACTGCACGGTGTGTAACATCTCGCCACCTGTGCCTCCAGGTACAAGCCGACTTTGAGTTCTTCCGCATGCAGTCGGAGGAGAGGGAGCGTGAAACTGAAGCCGAACTGAGACGGGATTTTGAGGAGAGGCTCCTGGCGGCAGAGGAGGAGCTCAGAGAAGCCAGGTCCCAAATCAGCGCCGCTCAGGAGAAAAACCTGCGATTGAGCAAACAACTGGAGGAGGCCGAGGAGATGATCCTAGATCTGAGCACCAAACGCGAGCTGAGGCAGAGACTTAGTGTGGATGGGAAGGATACAGAGGACAAGGGTGAAGATAAGGGGGAAAAGACAGAGGAGGAGTCAGAGAGAGTGAAAGAGCTTTTGGAGGAGGTGAACATGATGAAGGAGGAAAGGGATCAAAAAGAGGAGGAGAGAAGGCAAGCAGCCGATGCGGAAAGGGAGCAATGGGAGAAAAAGATGAATCGGCTTGAAGAGGAGAAAGAAGAAATGAGGAAGAAGTTAGAGGCCGAATGGCGGGAGGAACAGCGCAGGTGGGAAGAGAAAGAAGAGGAGGAGAAGAAAGGAATGCACAGTGCTTTAAGAGAACGAGTGAAGAAGGCCGAGGCCGATGTGGAGAGCCATCTGGAGAGGCAGGCCGAGAACAAACGGAACACACTAAAACTGCAGGAACGCATTCAGGTAGAAACCGTAACTCCTTGTTCTCATACACGCAGCGGACGTAACCGACAAACGGGTTGCCGAAATAATTGATTTGCCAAGATAATGTTTACATTCCAAACAATCCAAAACCTTTTGTTTGTGAAGTGTCCAAATTAACCGATTCATCGACAACAACTCAAATACCAAATGCCAATATCAAATAAACATCGATTGTTTGACAAACGGAAGCTGAAAAAAAAATGGTTTCACACTTGGTAATATACTTTAAACTGAAACTAAAATTATACCCGATTAATCGACGAAACAGTCAATAGAATAATCGATTGTGAAAATAATTTGTTCCATCATTCAAACTTGTGTCACTAGTGCACTAAACATCAGAGCTCAGCTATCGGCGACCAAAATCGAGGAATTGACAATGTTGCTATGACTGATGCGAGACAAATTGCCGCTTCATTGGTTTTACATCTTCGTTCTCAAATCGTTTTTTTTCCCCGTTTTTAATGTTATCAGATTTATTGCTATGATATCATATTTGCCCTATTGTAACTTTGTACTTTGGAGTTGCACAGCCAATGTAACAGATAAAGTTCACGTTTATGTTGCAGCCTACCGTCTCTGGTGTTGCCAGCTAATGACCGTTGCTCGAGTTCCATGGTAGACAGAGACGGGGGGAACTTGCTTGTCTAACCACAGGCGGTGCCTGCTGAGTGCTGTTTCCACTGTCAGCTCTGTCCTAATGAGTACTTTGCACAAGATAGAATTGTTTCAGTGTCACCACCGAAGCCAAGCATTGAGATTTCAGACCCCCTGCTGAAGCTGACATGATAGCAGACCATTAAAATCCTGCAGCTGGCCTACAAAGCTACAAATGTGTACTTGCTTGCATTATCTTTGTCAAACTTGCCTTCCTCTTCTGTGCTCCACTGTGCCCCCATGCTGGCCACTCCTTCCCATTCCTAGAACCTGGAGGAAGAGCTAGAACTGGATCGGAAGCGCGTCGCCGAAGCTGAGAGCACGGCCAAACGGGCAGAGGAGGAGCTCGCCGTGGCTAAAGAGAGGCTACTGCTGCAAGAAGATGAACTGCAGACTCGAGCCGGTAGTTCACGAGACTTCCATCACATGCTACATTCTACATTGCATGTGTTCATTTGGCAGTTGTGCTTGTCCTTAAGAAACTTTCAAATATTTGACGTATTGAGTCTGACATAAGCGCGAGGCTTATTCCAACACTGCGGCGCTAAGGGGGTGATGATGTTTGTAGCGGAAAGTGAAGCTCCATTTGTCAAGCTTAAGCTTAAGGCCGTTCACTGACATCCGAGCATTAATGTCTTTAAGACATGCAGAGATGCTTCTCTCAAATTGATTGTCAGAAAGGAGAGAAATGAGATTGGAGTTACTACGTGTCATCAGCAGAGAAGTGAAGTTAAGAAAGGCATAGTGAAATACTGTTAAATATTTAAGGAGCACTTACAGCATGGACGTTGAGGCCGACTCCACTACATCTTCTGATGATGTGTTTGATAACCTTTAAAGAATACAATTACAATGAGCAGTGGAGAAGACTGAAGGTAACAAGACAGGAAGGAAAACATAAAACCGGTTTTGGCAGTACAGTCAATTTCACCTCAAGTGATTTTGGTTATTATCAATGGAAAAAGGCTGAATATTATTTCATAGCAAGATCAGTGGGGCAAGAACTGAGCCCTGAGGAACACCTGATTTGTCAAGTGTACAAAAGCATTGTTTTTTTTAAAGGTACCACCTCAATCACAAACTCATGTATTCGTTTTTACTGAGAGTATAAACATTTCAAATAGTTACGAATGATGAAATAATTCAGAAAAAAAAACATGCACTACTTAGAGCTACTGCATTGGCTAGCTAGTGGCATTTTTCAATGATGTGTGTATTCTGTGTGGGCTTTAGAAGAGATTCTGAATGTGGGCTGCAAGGCATGCGTGTGCGCTGACGTGGAGGACCTGAAGAGCCAGTTGAGTCGTCTGCAGAGCAGGAACAGAGAGTTGGAGCTCCAGACCAGCGGTAGGAATAACGACCACGCACGCCAAATCCGCCAGGTAACAAAAATATCTATCCATCCTACAACACAATTGATGTGTGTACAAGTTGAAATTGGTATCAGACAAAACTGAGCATTATTTTTGCGTACCTAATGAGGTGTCCGGTCTGTGTATTTCAGCACGCGGAAGCCCTGTCCAGTCTGCGTTCCGAGATGGTGAGAGCTCAGACAGAAGAACTGCGTCGTATCCAAAAACATGCAGACGAAGAGCGGGACAAACTTCAGAGGGAGATGGAAAAGGAGCGAGAGAACCTACAGAGGGAAAGAGAGCAAGAAAAGAGCCATTTGGAGAAGGAGCGAAACCGGCTGCGGCGGGAGCGAGACGAGGAGAAGGAGGTGCTGCGGAAGGAGGCCGAGGGAGTCCGAGAACATGTGAGGAGGGAAAAGGAGGAGGAGGTGGAGCGCCTTCGCAAGGAGCTGGATGTAGAGAGGGTCCGTGTCCGCGCTCAGCTGGACAAGCGCTTCGAGCAGGTGGAGGCGCAGAGAGCGGGTCTGCAGCATAAGCTGGAGGAGGAGAAGAAGAGGCTGGTGGAGAAGGCGGAAGAGGACAGGAGGCGACTAAAGGAGCAGGTGCGGAAGGCCATTGAGGAGGTGATGCGGAGACATGCGGCCGAACTGCACGGCGTCCAAGAAGCTCTCAACTCTGAGAAGAAGACCAACCAAGAGGTCAGAGTTAGGCTTAACTTTGTCGCATGAGAAGAACATTTATTTTCTCCCTAGTTCTTTTTCTTTCATGTACAATGTCATCTTTTTGACATTTCACAAATACCTTTTTTTTTTTTTAAATCTTTTTTGGGGATGCTCTTCAAAGGTATGTGCACATCTAGAAGAAGAGAGGAGAAGAAATCGTGAGCTTCATGAGAGGCTGGAGAGGGACAGACAAGACCTGGAGATTAAACTTAAAGATGCAGACAATGAGGTGAAGTGCACACCGTTTTTTTTTTTTAAATTATTTTACATGACCTCAATCGATTGTAAATTTATACCTGCTGCAAATTTGTGTTCAGATCTTTCGTTTGAAGACGGCTATGCATCATCAAGAAGAAAAAGACAAAGTAGCGCCAGATACATCGCCCCCATGCGGACCGCAGTGCTCCCGCCTGCAGGAGGACCTCCAGAAGACCCAAAACCGACTTACCCGGATGCAGGACGAGGCGGAGAAGCAACGGGAAAGACAACAGAGAGACATCGCTTCCCTCAAGGCGGACAAACATCGGCTGGAGGAGAAAGTTTTGGAGCAGAGTCGGCTGAACACAGAGAGGAACCTTTTAGAACAGAGCCAACGCCACATCGAGGAACGCATCAGGTAAGCCAGTCATGGTAGTTGACCCCAAATACAGAAAAGCAACAAATTTTTCAGTTGTATCATCACTGTCTCTTTTTTTTTTTAATGACTATAGCTCGTTTTATTTGATGCAGACTGTGATTATTGCGTGAAGCCCAATAAAACAACGGGTCGCGAAAGTAATGAAGCAAAGCAAGGAAATAAATGTTATGTTCTGGATAATTACTGAAAAATATTTCTTAATACGCTCATCCTCATTTGGTGTGTGAAAACTGGTCACTTGAGTAGGAGATGCAAAATCAGAGCATATTTGCAACTTTGCAGAGTAACTCAGATTTGTCGGTATAATAAATAAACAAGTTTCATCAACAATCCTCCCAAAGAAGCTCAAGTTACACTTGACTGACAGTTAAAAAGTATTTTCTGTATTCCATCTACTTTGTTGCCATGTTCCCTCTAGAGCCGAGTGTGAGGATCGCCTCAGGGCAGAGTTCCGTATCGAGATGAACGCTGCCGTCGCCGAAAGCGAGCAGAGGTGGCAGAACCAGGAGCAAGAGTTGCACACTCAGATCGGCGAGTTGCAAAGTCAGCTGGATGAGCTGCAGGTGAGCCGACTTCTTCTTTTTTTTTTTGCCTTTGGCCTCATTCAGAGTGGATGCGGCAAGCAATGTTGACTCGAATTGGGCTTTGAGTCTTGCTCTTTTCACTCCTCCCTGCACACCATCGTTAACGATCCACATAATGCACCCAGTGAGTGCAACGTTTAATGACCGAACTACTCTTTTAATGCTGCTGCTTATATTTGGAGATTGACAAATTATTCAATCAGAAAAACACAACCCGTTTGTTTTGCTACCAAAAAAATGCATAGTGAGTTGCTAAATTCAGCTCATATATTTATCAGTAACTTAACAACTATAATTCAAACCAAAATAATACAGTAGTGGTAGGAACTGAAATCAAGTTATGCTTTTATATTCTTTGCACAATTAAAATGATGACTAATCACCATGTTGTGCATAAAAATGTCATAATCACACAATATAAAGTTGGCAACATTATTTTTAGCAATAACCTCTGTTTCTTGAAAATGTTTATACCAATGGCATATTCTTTATTTTTCCATTTCCTGTAGATATCAAGGTCTCATGTTTTGTTACTTTTATCCACATTTTTCTTGACAATGCAGACAGAGACAAAGAAGGCGGGATCTGAAGACAATTCCCATGGCAACCGGGAGCTTGACAAACTTAGGAAGGAGGTCCAAGAGACCAAAGAGATTAACAAGAAGCTGAGGGAGCTGCTGCAGGTACTTGCATATCATATCAATACACATATTTTACATTTGAAAAAAAAAATCACACCAAAAATGTCACAGAAAGTATAACTCCTGCTATTTGTGTTGGAGGTCGCAAATAACAAAAATTCTAATAACGGACGCCCCACAGTTTTTTTTCTCCCTATTATAAAGATCCATCATCTTTTTTTTTTTTTTTTGGTAAGGTTTGTTTGCATTCTTGTGTGTTGGAGGAGCCACAGAGCCAGTGCTTAGCTGAGGAGAAACATAATCACGCCATGCAGCTGCAAGCGTTGGAGAGGCAAGCCAAAGAAGACGTACTATCTGAGCGCAACCGACTACAAACCATGCACCACCTGGAGTTAGGTAACACGTCCACATTCACACACCGATCGGGAATTGACACACGAGCGCCGGCTAGCGAAGCCCCGGGATGAATGGACAAACCAGCACGTGCAAGCGCATAGACAGGCAGCCATTTGAGATTATGTATTCAACGGCGAGGTTCTTATTGCCATGGATACATTTCACCATGGCAACAAGCGGAAGGCTACCTGTGACAACGAATGAATGGATGTATTTTTTTTTTTTTTTTTCCCTCGCGCATTTATATGCGTGCCCGCGATGTCAGATAAGCAACGTGCGGAGTTGACCCAGCAGCACACAGAGTGGAGTAGACAGATGACCCAGAGACACATGCAGCAGATTGAAGACCTTCAGGCCCAACTGCAAGCTCACACACAGATGATGGCGCTGCAGCAGGTAACACACACTCCTTTCAATTTCAATCTCTTCCCCCTTGTGTCTATTGACCTAAATATGCTAAGTGTGCTTTTGTGTGCGTGCTATTTAGGACCTGAAGCAGCAGAACCAGAACCAGGTGTTTGAGCGGCAGCTGGACGAGAGTCGCTGCGCCATGCTGGAGCTGCAACGAGAGAATACCACACTCAAGAAGCAATTACAGGAGAAGTAAGTGGACATGTAGATGGATGTAAAACGATTGTCCTGCCTCTGAGGCTAAGAAAGAATTTGCTGGAGTATTTCCAGGCATCGCTTTCCTCACAGGTTCATTCAGGTGAACCCCAAAATGGTAGCCAAAGAAGAGGAGAGCCCAGATTTGGAAAAGTCCCGAGATGCTCATCTGGAAGACGAAGCGCAACGCTTGAAGGAGGAAGTGGAGAAACTGAGGGTGGAGATGGAGAAACTGGAAGAGTCACAGAAACTGTGGGAGAGGAAAGAAGACGACGACAAGGCGGAGGAAGGGGAGCAGGAGAAAGAGACGAAGCCAGAGGAGGACGTGATGAGGAAAAAAGAGCTGGAGGAGATCAGGAAGGAGCACAAGAGGGAGATTCAGAATTTGGTGTCGGAATACAGCAACGCTCAGATGCAGCTGCAGGCTCGCATCGGAGCCCTGGAGAACGAGTAAGTCCCCCACGTGTGACATCTCCGTGACAACGCGGTGATGCTAAGTTGATAGCATACGCTTGCTCCAGGTTGCGTGAGCGGGAGGAGCGTTGCAGGAGGAGAGAACCCCGATGTGACGAGATCCAGTTGGGGAAACTTCAGGAGAGACTGACGGAACGAGACCAGCTCATTAAGCGATTAGTGGTACATTGACGCACAATATTTTTAATACAAAGATATTTTTGTTCGTTTGACTATTTTGGATGCAAGCAAGCAAACGAATCAGACTTCCAGACAACACCAACTGTGAACAAGCTCCTTCTTCATCCTCCTTCCCTCCCTCCAGGAAGAACGGCATCAGCTGCAGCTACACCCCCCTGTTGTCGGGGACAACAGCGGCCTCAGGCTCCGCGAGAACAAGCCCTGCCCTGGGAGCACCACGCCAACCATGAGGGTGAGTGTGCGAGTGCGTGTGAGTCCTGCACATACTCTAATGAGTTCATCAAAAAGCACTCCTTCTTGCCAGAAGGGAATGTTGAATTCAAGCCAAGTTTTCTTTCTGGTGCACAGACAGTAAAGTGTCCAATCTGGACCCCTGCGTGTGTGTGTGTGTGTGTGTGTGTGTGGAAATTCTCATTTGAAATTACACATTCATGTTTGACTCATTAACAGTTACTTGTAAACATATTTAACGACTTGAGAAAACATTTTATGATCTGACCCGGGCAAGCGAATGTGACTTTATTCACCTGCATTCACGTTGCTCTCTAAAAAGCTGCGGCATATCATTGACTTTACACATTTTGAAAAATCCTATTGCTGAGCCGAACCCTCATGTCATAAATATTGATAAATTCATCACTGTATTTACATATTGTATTATTTTTATTCTATCCTCATGAAAACCTGATGTGCTTTTGAATCGAGCGTTCATTTGTGTCCGCAGAAGAAGCACGTGGAGTCGTCCCCTCGCGGAAGCAGCATATCTTGCTCGGGTGCTTACGACCGCCTCCCTCCCTACTCGTCCTCGTCCTTCTCCTCCACGCTGCCCCACCAGTCTACCTCCCACCCACACACGTCTCCGCACTACTCCACCACGTCTCTTCCGCACAAGCACACCTCCCTCTCCTTCAGCCAAAATTCCCCCCCGTCGCTGCCTCGCTCCCCCAGATCCCGAACGTCCTGCATCCCCCCGACGCCGGCGCCCACCGCGCCGCTGCCCGTCTGCCCCTCGCCGCAGACAGGCATTCGCTATGTGTCGCCCTCCTGCCAGGAGCCATATGCGTACTTGCAGGCGCAGTCAATCAGGTACGATTTTGAAAAGATTTCCGAGTGTTGTTGTGTGAAATCATCTGACAGCATCAACGACTTTTCTTCCGGGGGCGTCAAACTCGCTTCCCAATATAACATTTGCAATTGTGCTATTAAACTTGCATTATTTATAACCTACCTTACGAACAGACGGCTTTGTTCCGGAACCTTTATGCAGTGACAGTGACTCATTGGAGTTGGTTCACTTTGGAAAAAATAGCAGCCCTGTGTTCTTCTGAGCTAAATAAAGACACTAGAGGATGCAAAAAAAAATAGGTCAAACATTTACTTGAGTACGGAAAGCAATAACGTGCAACTTTGATCACTTAAATAGTCAAGTAAGGTATTATCATACAAAACGTGAATAGGAGGGGGTTAAATGTATGCATGTTTTTATTGAATTATTATAGACAGGCTGTAATAATAAATACATTTTCATCATGATCTACAGGATAGGATATTTAGCAATTTTGTCCTGCAATGAATTGTGAAACATGTCCATTTGTCTTTTTGGAATGGAAAGAACAAATGAAACAGATTAAAATTAAACCCTTTGTTTTCATGTTTTAGGGGGCCTTATATGGAGCCGAGAGGCACTGAGGGGCTGAAACAAGAGTGGTTCACCAAATACTTCTCTTTCTGAGCACAAACATAACATTGTCAACAGTTCATCGCTTCTGCTACACACTCGACTGAGAGCTCCACCCATTTTTCACGTGGTCAAAGACAAGGAAAATGAAACTGCAATCGGTGTGGATCTCACGGAACGACGATTCCGTCGGATGGATCGCCGCACATAACTCCACACAGACACTCCAGTCGGTCACGTAGTACTGTGAAATAAGGTTGCATGGATTTTTGCCGAAAATATGTTGATCTGGTTCTGTTGCATTGATATGAATCCTTTTACGCCAAGCGGTATCAAATCGGTGGAGTGCTCATCCAACAGACTCGTGGGCTCATCACCAGCAAGGCCATCTCCAACATTGCCTCAAAGCTCAACCAAAAAGTGCTTCTCAAAACACATGCCTGACCTCTTCTCGGCCTCTTGGATCTTGTTTGTTGTCGGAAATGTCTCCATGTGTGTTTTTTTTTTTTAAACGGTCTTCCTTTTTCAACGCAACATTTGCTTCCATATGATCACATGATTATTGAAGGCAAATCTTGGGATGTCGCCGAACCAAGTGTCTCTTCAACTATGAAGGCATTTGATGTATTCAATCGAGATCCTCATTAATATGGACACACACACACACTTTTCACTTACCATACAAAAATGAAGGTTGTTTTGATGCAAAAATGTACAATAGTCTTAATGAACAAATTGAATAAATATTTTGTTTTTGTACTTGATTCTTCTTGACGTTTTCTTATCCGCTAAAGGCTAATGATGTGTCTGTCTGTTCAAAAATGTTTGCAGTTCTGTCTTCACACATTGACCTGAAGAAAATATGAGGAATTATTTGTTTACTTGAACACTTTTGATACGGCACTAAAGAGTTTAGAAATGCAATTCAAGAATGAAATTCTTGGTTTATTAAATGTAATTTGAAAACAGGCCATCAAAACACTGTTTATCTACAGCAAAGCGTAAGAACATCATATAGAAAATATTGACCAAAGGAGACAATTTGCCCTTTTGTCCACTTTACCTTTTACTTAAACATGGGGCATGTTTGGAGTGCTTCAGTTGCAGAAGTGTACTGCAGGACAGTGTCATTAAAACGCGTGAGCTCCTTCAGGGCGTCTTTGCTGCTCTTCCCGCCCGTTCCGCGGTACCTCATGGAGAGCAGCTTGGAGCACAAATAGTGGAGCCACAACACGTTGGAATGAGGGTGGTAGCTGTTCCAGTCGTTACTGTGACCGACAAAAAAAGGCAAAAGTACAAGTTACAGATTTATGAACCCCGAAAGTTACGGTTACTGACCTCCTCCCAACACACGTTGCCAAATAAGTGATTAGAAAAAATAAGTGGACTGACCCATTCTCTTTTCTCATGTGTCTATAGATGTCAAACTGGTAATCTCCCTGACCCATGAAGAGCTCTTCATCATTTGAGATGTCACAGGACACTGTCAGACCATCTAAAGAGAACACGGCCCATTGCAATGAGTCTCATTTAAATGAAAAAAAGTAGCTGTCCTGAGGTGATAGACAAGGGGGAAATGCCACTGACCGATTTCCAGTCTGGAAAGAGAGTAGTCAATAATGCGAACAAACACGCCTTTTGTTTCCAAAGAATGTGCTGCTCCGTTGAGAAGGATGCTTCCAGTCTTCTCCTTTGTGGTTTTCACCAGCACGTTACCCCAGTGGAGGTCCCTTTAGAAAGAGTGACACACGACAAAGCGAATGCATTTCCACAACATGGCCTCTGAGAGAATTCAAAGGAGTCCAAATGAGTTTGTTACGAGAACATTTCCCCACGAGTTGCATTTGGTCAACACTCGGCCGCCACGGCTTGATTCAAACGATTTTGCATGTACCTGTGTTCAAAGTGCAGCTGCTGCTCAGCCACAGCCAGAGCGGCGGTCACTTGATGGAGAATACTTTTTGCCACCACCAACGACGACAACTTGAAGACATAAGAGATGTTGGATGTAAGAGGCGGAGAGCACCAGATGTGGAAAGAATAGGACTATTTGACACCACAAAAAAAATGCAATTCAACGTTTGGGGTGTGACTACCGCTCCATTGCTGTTCTCGAGGTCGACACCACCAAACTCAAACTCCAGGATGATGAACAACTGGTCATTTTGGAATAAATCTACAAAACACAGAGAGAAGCATCAGTACGTAACGTGTAAAACAATCTCCCTTATTTTTACCACATTGTAGTAAAAACAATCACTAAGGTTATATTTACTACACAATATTTCTAACGAGACTTCAGTGCTGGATTCAAGGGAGTGAGAACACAACAAAAACCTGGTCTGTCATTCTCAGAGCCCTTTTTCCGATCAAAGTTGTCCCAGGTCTTCAGGAATTCGGGCGGGTAGCAGCCTCGGACACAGTGGAGACTATTTGGAAACGAGACAAAAGTCAACAAGCGCAGAGAGACGAAGGCGCGCAAATGAGAAAAGGACGCAGAAAGACGATTTACTTATTAAGTCCAATGAAGCAGTTGGTCTGATTATGATTTTTGTCTTTCAGGCTGCTCAGCTCCCTGTAACAATACAAAATGTGTTACATGCTGAACAATTCAACAAAACTATGGAGGGTGAATAACACGTGGATCTTAGGTCAAATGCAAGACAAATAAAAAGGACAAATTACTTTGAGATAATAATCTCGTGAAGGATCTCCCCAAACGTCTTCTGGTCTTCCCCATTCACCTTCTCACTGCCTTCCAATGGAATGACCTGCAAGAAGAAGCGTCGTCCCATTCATCATTTTCAATAACAACTTCAATATATATGTGCGTGTCTCACATGCCCGTGCGTACTTTAAGAGCAATCGTTTCTCCTGACGAGTTGCTGGTGGAGAAGACCTCACCGAATGTACCCTCCCCAATCTTGACGCATCGTTTCATCTGAAGAGCGGAAAAGCATTCCTTCCAGGGCAGCGGACCCGGCTGTCCGCACTCAGTGTACACCTTCTCCGCATCGGACAAATCTAGCTGTAGGGGGTTGGTGGAAAGCGGAGGGGGTCCGAGGGGGTCATTTGAGAAGGCTTTGTAATTGGATTGGCCATGTGGTGCCAAAATATCATGACATCGTCACCCTTACCAGACTGATGTCTCTTGGCACTGGCTTTTTACAACTCTGTGGAGTGAGCATCACTAAAGAGAGCAGTTGAAGGTTAGAGGAAGACAAAATGAGCATAAATCCATAGCTGGACACATATGAGCTGTACCTTTGCGGTGAATAGAGAAAGACGATTTAAATCGATTCCAGTGCTGCGTGCGCGGCGTGTCATCGTCCAGCAGCGATGACATGTTGAGGGGGCACATCCTCACTGGGGTGGAGAAATTCAATATAAGCCCCTGCACGTCAGGACAGAAGTTAGTCTTGGAGAAAACTGCATCATCTCTACACGTTTTACAGAAGACTTGTTAACTAACGAATCCCATGATTACAAAATGCTCTTAGTCTGATTCTCCATCACAATAGTCATATATATCAGGTTCACCTGGAGGTCGGCGGGTTCAACTGAGATGAGATCGCTGATGTTGCAGTCGGCAGGCCTCCTTGCGCTCTTTCTCTTGAACGTGCGCGGCGCTTGCAATCTGCTGTCATTCTTCCAGCGGCTCACGCTCAAACCACTGACGCATGCCTTTCGGGTTGTGCCCGGCCGGCTCGTTAAAGGGCTCTTTTTCTTCTTTTTCTTTTTACCAACCGGTCGGGAAGCACGTCGGTCAACTTTGGAGGGTTTTTTAATGGCTTCTCTGTCCGAGCCCGAAACCCTGTCTGAACAAGAGGTGGTCGAATCCGAACCACTTGTGGATAATTGACATTTGGTGCCTTTTTGCTGCAGCTCCTTCAATTGTGTTAAAGTCAGTCTCTGTAATCTTACTGTAAGTTGGTCAGTTAGGCATTTTTGGATCAATGCCATCAAGAGGCTTTCTCCCTCAGAAGTGTTCTGTTGTCGTTCTACAGACAATCTTTGAGAGATTGTTCTTTGAATTTCCTCTAACCCCAAACTTTCAAGCACAACTTTGCAATTTTTTCCTTGAAATGTGTCATCCTGTTCCCTTGGTGACATTTTCCCAGACAAGTTGGCTGTTAATTGTGCACAAGTAAAAGATTCAAAGTGACTGCCGGTGTGCTGGGTGGAGGCTGATGTTGACACCTCCTTGAAATCACTTTCTGCAGAAAGCGACTGTGACAGTGCAAGGCTGGTGGAAATATCTGAAGTTCGGGATTCTGGCTCAGTCCTAGTGGTTGACAGCTCACAAGTTTCATCTTCAGTAGCAGCTAAACTAGACCGGTATGACTGCTCTGATGATAACATATCCACGCAAATGGGATGCCGCTCAGGAGTTGGACTTTTGTGAGATGAGCTAAGATCGGCAAGGCAGGAGGAGTCGGTGGTCTGGCTGCAAAAAAGCCTCACAGTTGGGCTGTCTAGTCTCGTCATTTTCACAGTGCAGCTCTGGGCCAAACACTCCTCCTTCAAAACTTCAGTCATTGAGAGCAAGTCTTCCACCGTGGACACTAAACAATTGTCTGCAGTCAGCAAATGGATGCTTGCCGACGCCCCATCGGTTTTCATCTTGCCGTCTCGATTTGTTGTGTTCATACTCGATGGGTGTGTAAAAAGCTCTTCTGAATGTCCTTCATGGAAAGGCGGGCATGCTTGTTCATTCGGCACATCGAGCCTCGACTGCTGCTTATTGTTGGAGTGGAGCACTATGGGTGGTGAACAACATGGCTGACTTGGAGAGTCCAGGTCTTCTTGGCATGCGTTTGCACTTATGTGGCTGACGGACAAGGACGTGGGATTCGGGGACTGATTTTTTACCAGAGCAATACGGGGCCGTTTGCTCGACAGTCTGACTGAGGGCGTAGAGCAAAATATGGGCTTCCTGGTACGGGGCCCAAGGCTGTGATCTCCTGCTGAATCATAAGGGAGAATGTTTTGCAAGGCGCCGGCATCCAAGTCGCTGGTGGAATTCTCCAAACTTGACTCTAGAATTGCCAGAGGGACTCTTTTCTTCTTGCTAGGAAGGCAAACTTGACTTTCCTCTCCAGAGGTGAAATCTTCCAAAGAGTTGAAGACCTTGACCTTTGAGGCTTGGACTTTAGTGGTGATGGGACGACGACGAGTCACAAAACAGCCTGGCGAAACATGTGGAGGACTGGAAAACAGGAAGGAAGGATGAATATAATATATGAGGACGACTGGAGTTGGCAACAAATTTTGGATGGACGGCTTGTTATACATTTCTCTATATTGGAATAATATCAGATAACACACATTGCACTATTTGTTTAAATAGGTGTATATTTCATCTTTATACTGATCAGTTTTATTTCAATTTTTCATTGTTGTGATGATCTTTTATAAAAGGTTAACTATTATATTGCAAAAAAAGAGAAATTCCATTTTTTTCTCCAAATCTTTATTTTGAATGAAAAGAAAATCAATAAATATTGATATTGACTGATATGAAATATTTAAAAGTTGAACTTTTGAATATTGTAATACAAAGACTTACTTAGTAGCGTTGATTTGAAGTGGATTTTTGTGTCTTTTTGCTGGAGACAGATCTTCATTGCTCTCGCTACTAATCGGACAACGCCGCTCCTTCCGTCTAAATGTGACCGCTGCTCTGGCTGGTGCTAGTTTCCTGCTTGTGCATCAATAAAGATAAAAAGAAGAAACTATTTGGACAGGAAATTAAAAAAAACCCATTATCTCTATTAAGGGTCCATTCTAAGTAATTTCAGGGTTTGTGAGTTGTTGTTTGTTTGTCATTGGAAATAATGATTATTTCCAATTATCAGTAAGCTAAATCTCTGATCTCAGATGACTGCAGATGACTGCAGCTTGAAAATTAGAAAAAAACTGTTTTGAAATTACAGCTCCAAAAGTCCTTACAGTGTGCATCTAACATGAGCATGATAACTGTGAGGATAAGAAGGAGTTGATCGTGTCAATCAATGTGTGTGTTGGTGCAAGGACCTGGTTGCTCTAGCCCGTGGAACAGGTTGAGGGCAGGAGGGGAAGGGCACACTGAAAATATCTTCATCAGTGCTGTTCTCTTTCAATTTCCCCTTCCTTGGGCGGACCTTCTTTGCCTTGGAAGCACCTTTCTTTGCTCTAAAAATTGAAAAGCATTTTCCAGTGACATTCGCACAGCTTCTCCATGGGCTCATCACACAACCAATAACAATTTCATTATTCGTGTTTTTACATTTGATTTACGATGCACATTTTCTTTCCTCCCCCTTAACGCGTGACTTTAAATTTGCAAAGCAATGTAAGAAAAGTGACACGTGCCACTTGGTTACAACCGGGCACTGTTGATTGGGTTTAGTCTCAAGATAAACAACAAGATATAAGCAATGGGAACCTGAGGTGAGATGTCGCAGCTCTTTTGAACAACATTACTCTGTTTTAACAACATTGGCATGGAGTTTAAAATCTTCAAAGTAATATAGTGACTTACTTGGAAGTTGGATTGCTTTCAAGTTGCACTTTCTGACAATGCAAAGAAAATGACATATCATCCTCACTCTCGCTGATAATCAATCTCTTGTTCCCTCTTGTGAGTGCTGCGACTGAGGCTTTTCTTTTCCTGCATATAAGAATAATCCGATCAGAAACAGTATGAAAGGAAAATCTCTGCCACGACATGTTCCAGCAGTCATTTCAAATCCCAAACAGATAGTACAAAACACAGTTTCAGTTGAATTTTTAAAAATAATTCAATTGCAATTACTATATGGATTATGGACAGTTTAAGCACTTGAATTAGAGTTGTAAAAAATATAAACCGAATAATTCATTCATTCATTTTGTGTGTTGCAAAAATAAGCAATTCCCTACTAAGTTTACAACAATCCTATAATGCAAACAATTTCTCCTAAATTAACAAATAAAATAGAACCATTGAACCTATAAATAACATCGAGGATCGGATGCTCCTTTTTATTTATTCACCTGGTTTTTGTGAATTTATCAAGTTCAACCAAGGAATCATCTGAAGACAAGGAGCTATCAAAGGCCTGCTTGTGATCCTTCGGTGAAATCCAAGGAGTCAGTTTTCGCCTTGTCTTCCCGTAAGTCCGCATAAATATTGGCTTCGCGGTGGTCATTTCTGCAAATACTTATGAAATACTTATTTATGACCATTTGCTTACATTGCGGCAGCTCTCGTCATTAGCTCAGTTTTACCCGTGTTACCCGCTCCTAGTTCAAACAGTATCATCCGGCTGATTGGTCGACAATGTGTAAAACTCTTTATAGGACGCCGCCTGTTGGATTGGAGGAATTGAAACGTGACGAATAAAGCGCACGTCACGTCACTTTTTGGAATGAAGAAATTGTCCTGAGTTAAAATACACAAATCAACCCATCTACCGTTTGTACAAGTTTAAAAAAGTATTTTTTGTTTTAATAAACATCAACAAAGATTAACCTAACAATGTAGCCGTAGACTTGCATTAACAGGAAGTGCCGCTAGATGTCAACAGAGGACTATGCTATAGTGGGGCAGGCATTCGGGGGTATCCCAATCAATTCAACTGATAAACTTTTTGTACGGAAAGTGTACCACCTAAAAAAATACTTACAAGCACTTCATGCCACTGTCATGACCAACATAAAAATACAGTAACGTTAGTTAGCCTGACTGTTCATTGAAAACAAGTATAGAAATAGGATACAAGTATACTATGTAATATATATTACATATACAATGGAGCCTCGGTTTTCGACCACAATCCGTTCCAGAAGGCTGTTCGAGAAGTGAATCGTTCGAATTACGAATCGAATTAATGCCTTTTTTAAGCATTTTTTCATTTGCGCATTTTTGTCCGGTCGCGCAACTGCAGCGCATCGCCGAACGCGCAACCGTAGCGCGTCGCAACCACGCAACTGCTGGTCGCATTATTGTGACAGAGCGGTCGCTAGAATTAAGAAAATATTTTCAAAGTCCTGATGCACTTTCCAAAATTTAAGTGGATCTCAGTGCGCAGGGAGCTTAATTTTGTCCGATCGCGCAACTGCACCGCACCGCCAAACGCTCAATCGTAGCATGCCGCCAGCCGCGCAACTGCACCGCGCTGGTGCATTATTGTGACAGAGCGGTCGCTAAAATTAAGAAAATATTTTTAAAGTCCTGATGTACTTTCCAAAATGTAAGTGGACCTCAGTGCGCAGGGAGCTTAATTTTGTCTGATCGCGCAGCTGCACCGCACCGCCGAACGCGCAACCCTAGCGCGCCGCCGACCGCGCAACCGCACCGCACTGGTCGCATTATTGTGACAGAGCGGTCGCTAAGATTTAGAAAATATTTTTAAAGTCCTGATGTACTTTCCAAAATTTAGGTGGACCTCAGTGCGCAGGGAGCTTAATTTTGTCTTATCGCGCAACTACACCGCCGAACGCGCAACCGTAGCGCGCCGCCGACCGCGCAACTGCATCGCACTGGTTGCATTATTGTGACAAAGCGGTCGCTAAAATTAAATAAATATCTTTAAAGTTCTGATGTACTTTCCAAACTTTTAGTGGACCTCAGTGCGCAGGTAGCTTAATTTGGTCCGATCGCGCAAACGCCCGCAGCTCGCCGGCCGTGCGCTCACTGTCGCATTGGGAGCGTTTGGAGCGTCTTTGTGTTTTAGGATGGCTTTACTGCTCCCACTTGCTTCCTTTGGGGACATGATTAGAGTTGATTGGTTTTGATTGACCGTAGAACATTTTCTCACATATGCTTGGAAAAAAAATATATTGTTCAATTCTGAACATAGCCAAGTAATTTGTAAACTGTGCACACTTGATTTGATTTTTACTTTTGCTTTCAAAAAAATAAAAAACAACAACTGAGTCGCACTATCTTTTTTTAACTATGATATTGATATTGCTCACAATAAAGGTAGGAAAAGTTTGGAAATGATTTGTTCTTTAATTTCGGCCACTTGAACTGAGGTGTCGAGATTTTTTATTGTGACCGTTTGCGGGTTGGGAGGAGCCTTGGCTGTTTTTTTGCTTCCGGAGCAGCGTCCCCTGGTTCCCTCTGACGGCCAAGAGCGGCATCTGGGTGGGCTGGAGGAAAAGAGCAAGACGCCGAGAGGAAACGGAGGGGAGGAGAGCAGAGAGCTCCATCGAGAGAGCAGCGAGTAGGACGCAAACGCACGGGAGAGGAGGTGAGTGATGAATTGACGCTTTAATAGCGGCTGACCGCCGTCGATCTCTTCTCTTTTGGATGCATTTTGCTCTGAAATTTATAAGAAGCGAGGGAGAGAGGGATAGTCGCCACGGATGGGCCCGCTGTGTTGCGGACGGACGGGTCGCGGCCGAGCGTAGTGAAGCTGGAGTCTCAGAAGGGGCGTTCACGGACCCTGATCGTGGGTTTTGTCTCAGTGTCAACTGTGATTGACTTTTTTTTTCCCCTCCTGAAAACAAGCCACTGAAGCTTTTCATTGTATTCACGCATAAGCGGTTTAAATGACTGTCATATTGGAGAAGCATGCGTTAAAATGATATTGCACATCATAATTATCTAGCGGAATAAGCGATCTATGAGTTGAAGTTCACGGTTTACGAAATGACAACCCTTCATGACTTAAAGATTCCTGTTTATAATGTGTTTGTTTAATCATAAACTCTATGAAGACAAAATAAACGAAGCTACGTGACTCAATCCTTTGCAAGCATGGGATTATAGTTTGGAATATTTTCTTGTCATGCCAGTTTTAGATATTGACAGCCAATAGGATGCACTTTCTAAAAAAATTAAATGAGAATACTTTAATTTGAGCAACCATTTTATCTTGGTGAAACCACGAGGTGAAATGTGAGGTGGCCAGAAATATTAACCGATTGAGTTTAGACTGGTTGAGGATAGAATGGTATGGGGTTGGGATGAGAAAAAGTTCATAGCAACAGATTAATGTGTCATAAAATGACCATCTCATAGTGCAAAAGTCATTTGCTCAAATTCGGGCACCATCCTACCTGTGTGGAGTTGCATGTTGCGTGCTAACATTTCAACACATCACATGGTTGTCATCCAGAGAATGCACAACACCCGTCTTGTCCCATGTACGATTTCTCTAGTCAGTGCAAATGAGGTCTTTGTGAATTGAACACATAAAAATAGGACACTCTCTTGACTTTGCACGCATTGTTGTGTTGAGGCTTCAGGCACTTGTATTGGTGCACAGTGCTGGTTGTACTGGAGATTGCCAGCAATAATTGTTCCCAGCCTATCTCCAGCAAGCTTGACCCTTGAGAGAATACATATTATGCTTCTTTGTTTTGTCCACACATGGAGCCATTTATTTCCTTTTCTATGTTCTAATTGAAGGAGAGACTGTTTGCATTATTTGTAAAGTTGATAAGGCGTAGCATCAGTCCCAAGATGAATTTGTAAAGCCTAGAGCTTTTTCTATGTGCACTTTTATCTCTATATGTAGTCAGGGGCATTACAAAAAAAGCAGGATTTCTTATGCTTAAAATATGAACATTTGTGGGGATTTTTTTCTTGAACACCAACTGTGTCTGTGTATATAGGGATTGCCTCTCCAGTTTTCATAGACGTACGCAGACATTGTTGACAATAACAAAAATTGCCAAAGGACACATCTTGGATTTTTTTTTCCTGTTCTTTCTTGGCGACATCAGTCTTGTCTTGTTTTGCATCACGCGCTCATTTATTTTCACTGAAAACTCAGAATATCTGTTTACTGTGTCGTAAGAAGCTTTAAGGCTGAGCTCAGGCTAGCATTAGATTGGTCCAAACAAGTAAATGTGTCACTGTAGATGAAATGGTGCACTGTCATCCCTGCAGACCCCCCCCCCCCCCCCCCATCATTGCCCAGGCTGGCTTGCTCCAGACCTGCCTGCAATGCAATGTGTGTGTGTTTGTGTTTGTCCAGTGTTATATTCCATTCTACTCCTTTGCCTTCCTTTTCTTTTAATATCATAATCCCCCCCCCCCCCCACACACACACACACACAAACACAAACTCATACACTCACTGCTCTGTAACACGTCTCTGCATCAAGAGCGGCTGACTTTGGAGAAAAAAAAGTGCCTCAGGCATTTACAGGCCATCTTTTATGACAAGCACTGACCACAGCTCTTTGCTTTTGTCTGATAAAAGTGCATCCGTTTAATACAACTAACAGTTTAGTGACAACCTATATTATCTACCACTGCATCCAAAAATAGCAGTTTACTTCATGCCATCTGCCATTTTGTGAAGCCCAAAACATGAGGACATATCTTTTCCTGCAGTTTGGATGTAATTATGTTGGCCATACTTTAAACATGTACATCTGTGTGTGTGTGGTTAAGCTTGTGCACAGCAATTGACGAGAAAGGAGTGTTTGTGTGCGCGTGAGTGCGTCCGTGGGCATCTGTGTGTGTGTGTGAGCAATCAGATAAAGAACGTGGAGATCTGTTATCGCCGCACCGCTTCCCTAGCGAAACAATACAGCTTGTCCGCCCTTGACCAAACAAGTGTGTAGATGTGTAACATGTGCACATGATGGTGTGTG
The DNA here is from genome assembly GCF_054491065.1 of Syngnathus leptorhynchus. Taxonomy (NCBI): domain Eukaryota; kingdom Metazoa; phylum Chordata; class Actinopteri; order Syngnathiformes; family Syngnathidae; genus Syngnathus; species Syngnathus leptorhynchus. The sequence goes on along the minus strand of NC_141199.1, from coordinate 12,058,633 downwards.
AAGGTCCCGACCGGACTGGACAGATGAATGATGAATTTAAGACAGCAGAGAATAGATTCCTTGCAGACTGTCAGCTTGGCAAAATGACCACATTGCAGTTTGTTGGTGCAGTGTGTTTCATTGACTCTCAAAAGGCTTATTGCGTTAGCCAGGCCGCAATATATGTGTGTCTGCATTGTTGTTGCAGGGAGCAGACACCCGTGAGGTGTGTTTGAACAGAGAAGGAGCTCAGAGGCCCCCTTTCATCCTGCAGGGTGGGACACTAAATGACAGGGAGGGGAGCATTTTCTGCTTCCATCTGCCTAATAGTCTTGTCCATTCTGGCACTTTTCATCCACATGCTCCTAATCGGTGCATTTTGCCAGTCGGCTGCCTTCTTGTCGTTGAGTTTTCCCTCGGAGAGGTTCATTCAGACATGTCCAAGAAGGAGTCATTAAATCATTTTTAATAACTGGTCGTTAATAATACCCTCTTTTTATTTTAATTAATCCACAATGGAAATGAGCCTTTTGAATAGACTGTAGTTTCACATCCAACCAGGTCCATCAATACAATTATCTTTTTTTTGGGATCTATACACCAACACAATGAATTGCAAAGAAAACTAATTGTTTTAACTGCAGACTTGCATCTTTAATTTGAGGGTTTCCACTTGCAAGTCCGGTGAATGGTGTAGAAATTACAACAGTTTGTATATAAGCCTGAGGTAATGCATCACCTTGTACGTATTTGCTTTGAGAAAAAAAAAACCTGGTTGATTTCACGGTATGCTTTGGGCTATTATCCATCTGTGCAGTGGAGCGCCGTCCATTGAGTTCTGAAGCGTGTGGCTGAATATGAGCAGATGAGATTGCCCAAAACACTTCAGAATTCATCCTGCTGTTTTTGTCAGCAATCGCATCGTCAATAAAAACAAGGGAAGCAGTTCCACTGGCAGCTGTCTATGCCCACGCTATAAAAACTACGACCACCACGCTTCACTGATGAGATATGTTTTAAATCACGAGCAGAGTCGCTCTTCTCATCCCATCACCCTGGTACAAGTTTTGTATCATTGGATGTTGTGAAGGCTTTTTTAGATGTTGTTTGGCAAACTCTAATCTGGCCTTCCTGTTTTTGAGGCTCACTAATGTAATTATCTTGTAGTGATCCTGCGATGGTCACTCTGTTGATGTATTCTCTTGATTGTTGTCTTGGACTGTTTTGCTGTTATTTTGTTAATTATTATATTTAGTGGTCATCATAATTAACTGCTGAAAAATGAGTTTGTTTTTTATCCATCACTCCCAGTCCCAGTTTAAGTGCATAATGTTTTTCCCATACATCTTTTGTTTTGTGACCTCGCTTTCCAACCACGCCACCACATGAAAGCTAGAAAGTGATGAAAGAATGTGTAAAGGCCTCAGGTCTGTCTCCAAATTGGCACTCTCCAACATGTTGTTGGATTTCTTCAGCAAGGTGCTCCTCCTCCTCCCTCCTCACTGTGATCTCCAGGAACATTTAAGCTGACTGGCAAATGTTCAGCTATTAATGGGCACCTCTAATGCATACAGAATCAGCAGGACTGTGGAAGTAGACCTTGCCAAGTGATTTTCAGTACCCTGCTAATTAGAAAGCATGCAGGAGGCTACTTACTGTAAAGATTAGTGCATGGCATTTTGGCCTCAGGGCATCTTTTCTTGCTGTCGAGATGTTGTTTTGGTAAGCTCTGCATCCTTGCATTGACTCGTGGGATCGAAGCGTTTGTTTAAAAAGAAATATTGAGTTATTTGGATCACACAGTGGTACATAGTAGCACCGACTTTGCAAAGTGGCCTTTTTTTCTCCCGATGCTACAGTGGGGTTGTCAAAAAAAATAGCAACGCTGGCTATGTAGTGCAATACATAACATTACAGCGTCGGTGTTATTCATCAATGTATTTGAATGCGCCCTCAGGGATGTACAATATCACTTGTGAGACCTCTGTCCAGACTCCTAAGCAGCTAATGATTAAAAGTAGCCGTTTGTTTTGAATGTGTTGAGTGCATTTGAAAAAAAAAATCCTCCACTTAGAGACCTTGTTTTGAAAGCGTTTAAAAAAAAAAACACACTTAGATCATCTATACGCAGATGTTTGTATTTTTACCCACAAGAAAGAGTCATCCAAAAAAATATTGTTATTCATTTAAGACTGTTTTGAAATAAAATTGTTTCTAAATTTAAGTTGAAATAAAGAAAACCCAAATTCTCAGTAAGAGCACATTCTTATTGGATGAATAAACACAATGTGAATGAAAAATCACGATTGTGGTCATTCTCACCACATTCGTTGTCATATCCGGCCGGGACTGTGGTGGCTCAAATAAAATAGACTTCCTCTTCCAAGGAGACTCTTTCATCCGTTTGTTTGTTAGTTATTCTGATGACTTAAAATGTATTCACCAGATTGCTATGAAACTTTGTCAAGCTCAGGAGCCAAGCAAAAATCTTTAACGTTTTGGATATATGTTCAAGCCATCTTAGCGACTCTGTGTATTAACATATTTGGATTTTGACTTTCCACTGACAGGGCATCATAAATGGAAAATGAGTCTTAAAGCATGCTTTGCTAACAACAAAAAGTAGATGGTGGTGGAAAAACGAAAAACAAGAGTTGGGGGATCGGATGATTGAAAGTGCTGAAGAGGGTGGGGGGCATTGCAGTGGTGTCTGTGGCTCCTCTGGCAACGACAGGACATTCCTTTTCTGATGAGTCACCCTAGCTAGCGCTCTGATCCACTTTCTTCCCTCCTCACGTCTGGTTTTTACTCTGGTACCCATTTTTGATGTCCTCACGTATCAGGACCTCCTTCGCCTTTTGTTCACGGTTGTTTCCATGTAATTAGACACGTTTGAGGTCATGATAAAGCATTGTGACATTTCACGCTTTCTGGTGAAATGTTGAAGCAAGGCAACATCGGGGATGGATAAATAAAGGCCAACACACACAGTCTCAGATGTGTGTTGTTCATAGACTTCCTTCTCCCGTCGGACATCCTGTCACATTCAACTATATATAGGATATGACTATTCTTCACGCTGCTCCCTCCCTGGCCTGGAATTTTTCTTCCTGTACATGTCGGGCGAACTGACCATTAGAATTTTTTCTTTATACCCAAACGTTTACTTTTCACACATACTGAGTGGATGAATATCAATAACACCCCTGTTTGTCAGGTTTTTGCGGTGTGAAGAAATTAAACCGAGATAAATCATTTCAAAACTTTATCCGTATTAATGTGATCTTAAACACGTATAAATCAATAAAAGGAAGTGACTTTTTGGGGAGGGAGAGGATGTGTAAAATAAATAACTAAATTAGATGTCTGTTAACCTGGCAAAATACACAATCAGACTTGGATAGTTATTTATTGACTTGGTAGCTACAGCAAGAATTTAACCTGACAGAGTTGGAGCGCCTTTGCTACAGCAGAATGTTTAGTTTGGTGTCAATATGTTTTTCCTCAGCTCCTTTGACTCCCCCTGCGGAAAGAGAGGTTGGATAAAAAGGGGGAGGGGTTACTGCATATGCAAACCCCTTCTCCTTTGCTCCCATAGTTCGAAAATACACGAAGAGTGACTTGGCTTGTGTTTGACAAATGTCTCCCCTGTATCACTTGGTTGAGAGTCTGGGAATTCTTTTAAGCCACCTCATTTGTGATTGAAGGACTTGTCAGCGTCTCAACAACTTCCTGTGTTCCAATCGGGAAAGCTTCCACAGTGACACATCATATGCCCTTGCACAAGCTCACAGTTAAATGTTCACAAATGGTCAGCCTCGCCGCTAATTCCCGGGCACGTATGTTAAACAATGATTTTCATGCCCCACAGTCATCCAAAAAAAAAAGGCATGCCTCAGATTCTTTGGCACGCCCTGAAAATTCCTGCTTTTCTTTTTCTTTGTGGTTATTTTCTTGCCAGTCTTCCCACCCATTGCGAAACCACACCAATGTAAGTGTAATGTATACAGTGGACACACACACAATGGTACATTCGTGCAAAGAAAGTTCTTGACTGTTACTTTGAAGGTTGATTTTAAAAGTTGTTTCTGTTTTTCCTTGTCACTCGTTACACCACAATGAATAGCCAATGCAGCATTCTGTGTGCATGTTTGGTGTTGTAGTTAGACAAAATTGCTTGTTTAGGTTTTAGTCTCAATCATTGAGTGCCATTTTGCCTCTTGCTATTTCCTGTGATTGAAATGACAAGGATAAACACATGTGCACGCATTTGTTTGTAGGGGCTTTGTTGTATTGTCAGTATTCAGGACTTCGGAAACCTTTTTATTTTTTGTAAAAAAAACTTAATAATCGTTCCTTGAGATATCCGGTTTCTTTGATATGTGAGATTCCATTGACTGTGCTTCATGAAGAATGTCATGACTGCCAATATATAATTTCTGTCAGTAGTTCTATCTAAAATAATGTCAACACAAATGTTTTCATCTTAGTTTTATTTCCTCCTCTCGTAGAGGATGTGGCGTCCATCTAAATGTAGACGACCCGGTGTTCGCTTTAGCCAGTGAATACAAAGCCAAGAGTGATCTGGGAAGGTTGCCGGCTGTTGTGTAACTGCCTTTACACGTTAACATCCTAACTCAAATGGTGGAACACCCCCCCCACACACACGGCTGCATTTTTGTCAGCTGCGTGCCTTGCCTGCACATAGAAATTTGTCACCATGGCCGTTTATTTCCTGGCCAGCTTCCTGCACAGTTTTGCTTTCTTGTCCATCTTTTGGGAGCAGATGGGCTTTGTCACGAGTTGTGTGTGTGTGTGGGGGGGCAGTTAGGGAGAAGACTGGCAGCAGAGAAGCTGTAAATTAGAGTTGTAGAACGAAACGGGTGGTTTTATGAGAGTTTACAGACCTTCACTTTTAATGAGAAAGGGTAGCAATTCTCTTGTAGACAAAGGCAAACGTTTATAGTCTGTTGCGATTCAGCGGGAGAACTGGAATGACGAGAAACCTTGAGAGGGAAGGGCAGGAAGGAAGGATGGATGGATGAGAGGCCGAGCAAACTGCTGGCAGGAATCCACACGTGCTTTGGAGCTAAAAGCTCAGTCCACCGTCTTGTAAACGTCGGTGGCTACACTCTGCACACATGTGAAGTGAGACTGGAAGAGGGGGGGGGGTGTCATGCAGCAGCTGTTCCCTTCATTCATGTGCGAGCCGACCCCCCTATCTTACCAACGACATTTGCACAAACATTAGCAAACACTTGCAGGCTTGGCGTAGAGGTCAGAAGTCAGTTTTTGCTGTGACACAACCTGGATCTGATTACCACCCGTCCCCCTTGTGGCTGTCGGAGCTTTTGCAAGTGTGTCCGCGTCACATTTGCAAGGCTTGTTTGTGTTTGAGTGCCAGTGGCTCTCTGCCCAAAGCGGCACCCTGTAATTACACCAAGACCCCCTTATCCACAGCTGAAGGGGACTCCAAGCTACATTTGCAATGCATAAACGCTGTTCTGCACCACGGTCACTCCACCCCGCTTGTGGAAACTTCTTTCTGGATTTTTTTTCTTTTCGTTCTGGTCTGTTTCTAAAAGCTGCAGTCGTGATGTGGAAAATATAGAGGAATCTGTAAGTGTTTAGGTGGTTTCACTTCACCTCCCACTAATCTGGATTTGGACCTTCACCACAAAGTGCAAAGTTTTACCCTAAATTTAAAGTGTTTACTTTCATTGGTTGTACTTGAGTGTCTTTTATGTTTAGCAGCAAAGCCGCCAATTAGTCACATAAAGATATGGGTTTGTTTGCAAGGACGCATTGTACATTAAAGTGCAGCTTTTTAAACTTTAAAACGGCTTGCTGAGGATACTGGCATGCATCCGAAGTCATTCCATCACTTTCAGAATATAATAAATCACTCTGATTTAAAGCCTTTCACTGATCTTTGACAAGTTGAAGCTAAGTCAGAGGTTTCTTACGATGAGTGGGTAGTACAACACAAGTGCGCTTCCACAAGCGAAGGAGATGTTGATTGTTCTAGTGTTAACAAATTACAGAACCTAAAAAAAATACATATAGGATCACAAAACCAAAATATTTTCTGTCAAATTTGGGTAAAAATTGGTCTTAAAAGTATTTACGTAAATGTTTGTTGTAATCTATTTAGGGAGTCAAGTGTGGGTAGTGCTCACCACATCCAACTGAAGGTGAAAAAAAAAGTGTTCTGTGTGTGGCACTTGCCTTGCTAAGTACAAATTACTGGAACCATTTTTCAATCAAACACTTGTTCAAAACTATTCAACCTTAAAAAGAGGTCCGCGATTGATCGGTGACTTTCAGGTTTTTCTTTTGAGACTAAAGGATTAGTTAATCCAGATTTAGTATAAGTGCTCCAAGCCTGACTGTTGAATTTTGTTTATGTAAGTCTGCCAAGTTTGCACTGTTTTGATTCCCTCCTTTTAGACTCCCGCTACAGGAAGCTCATGGCTGCCTCTGGTCATGTTTATTTGTGTAAAGGGCTGGAGTGTCACATCAGAGCAGTAACCTCAAATCAAAAGCAATATATGCTGGCAAATGTTTCATGTTTTTTTGTCATGTAGACGTCGCTATAAAACATTAGTGTATCTTCTCACACACTGGTATGTAGACTTGTTGCAGCAGGATTCAAGGGACCACACGTGCCTTGTAATTTTAGTCCCAGAATGCAACTTTGTTTTTTCTATGCCAATATTTCAATAATGATTCCCTTGTGCGTCACAATGATTGGCTAGCGCAAGGTACAGCTGTGCACTCGAATGAGATTCAGTACAAGAGTTCTATTAGCGATGGTTCTCGTCAAATCCACGAAGGGCAGATGAACCGGATGTACCTAATGTTTTGACCATGAGTGGAATATCCATATAAGTGTTTTGAACTTTGCTATTTGAATTTAGAGTGTTAAAAAAAAGTAAAAGCTGTGCATTACGTTATATTATTGTGTTGACAGTTATTTGTCACCGGTTTAAATACTGAGGAAGAAAAACAGATCTTCCTCATCTGTTTTTCTCTCGGTAGAAAGTGGTGACTGTATTTGGCTCACCCACACTTCAATCTATGATCAAATGATCTTAAATACCATTGAGAGGCAAGAATTCAGTGCCATAGTAGTAAGCACAGTTCAATTGTTTGTATGTAAAAAAAAATTTTTTTATTACGTAACCCTTGAAATTCATCGTTCAGTCTGTATCTGTGTTCTAAGGCCACATCTGGGCAATTTGAAACTGCTCCATTGGAATTTGTGGCTGGGAAGCAGTTTCAGCTTGTGGCTTGATGTGAAAAACAAAGCAAAAGTTTATTCCATGACACTCTATTATACTGGAATGATATGCAACCAAATACATTTTTCAGATTTCTTCCCCCCCCCCCCCCTCATCCTTAACTCATATGATATCCTAAAAACTGAACTGAACTTTGCGTTGGAGATTATTTAAAAAGCGCAAAGAAGAATATGATGTCATAACATTGTCGGAGTCCTCATGTTGTGAATCTGCTTTTTGTTTTGTTGTGAGAGAAATAAACTGCGATACCACATAACCTTTAAATGTGGTCAAAAATCTAAACGTTACCTTTCTGCTCAATTCTTATTATTGTCTTTTGACTTCCATTACTTTTTATAACAACCATAGTGGAAATTTCTACAGTCCAACCAAACAGTAGGTTTGGTGTTGTTGGAAATGTGTGGAAGTATAGTCTGCACTATGCAGTGTTGATTGTTAGGAAGCATTGCGGTGTAGAGGTGGCGGTGGGAGGGGGGCCATTTCACAATCCTCCTGTGACATCAAGTTTACGAGAGTTCCAGTCAGTGAAGGCTCTGCAGCAAGCAAAGACAAACTGAGCTTTATACATAAATGAACCTTGTTTTCTTTTCGCACATCCACATGCAAACGCACACATATTAATGTTTGATGGCGGCTGTGAATTATTAATGTATCTTTATTTGTCCCTCCGGTGTCCTGCGGACCTCTCTCTGTCTCTCTCTCTCCTTTTCAGTCACCTCCCTCCTCCCTCTTTCTCGCTTGCTCATAAATCCCATTTTTATGTTTGTCCCTCCCTCAGGACGCTGCTGCCTCGCTTAGGCCATCGTGATTGGATCAAGAGCGAAAAGCAGACTACCGGCATGGACACGCTCCATTTATATTCCGCATAATGCTCGACCACTAGTAAGTACAGAAAATTTTGGAATGTTTTCAACATACAGTAGAAGCATTTACTTGGGAAGAACCAGTCAGTGGAAAAAAACAAAATATGAAGCATACCGCAACAATCAACCCAATCAATTGAGTGCTAAAATTTGAATAATAATACACAAATGTATTTCTTTTCAGTCACAGTAGTGTAAAAAGATAATCACACTGCATTTCATTCCCCTCCAAGAATTAATAAAATATTGCATCTAATATTGCATCTATTGCATGTTACATATTGGACAGGCATTCACTACTCAAAGAATTGCAAAGCCTGATTTATCTTTTTTCTAAATATGGCTTTTTATGATTCCCCACAAGGAACATTTTAATTCATGCCAAAGAAATACACATGCAATACATGTACAAATTGTAGGGAAAGGGTGGTGGGGGGTGTCGTTAGCATTTGGGGGCTTTGGCGGGGTTCAGGAAGCTTTTGCAATCCAACCATGACTTGGTATGTAAGTGTGTGTGTGTGTGTGTGGTCCAGGTGTGTCTGCATGGGTTGTGATTTAGAAGAGTATTAAAAGCAATCTTTTGGTCCCCAAGTCGTGTCATACCTCCATTCTTAACTAATGTATTTTCAATAGAAACTAATGATAACAAATTAACTAATCTCACTCAACATGCCTACAAATGCACATTTACAGCTATTGATTTGTATTTACCACAGTGTCTTAAATAACCATTACACCACACAATGGGTGGAATGTCCTTTGAGAAAAAAAAGATTCTTTATTTCTGTGTTTTTAAAAAAACATGAATCGTCTGCGTATCGGCCTCCACCTTCATTTTGTAATACAATGCACGGATTGGCTTTATTGTGATTGGCAGGGAGAAACTTTGCATTCTGTCATGCATGAGAAATTGTTGTGCACAATATGCAGAACAACGATCCAAAGAAGTCACCTTGGATTGATTGCTACTTCACCCTCTCCATTTTTTTTAAAAGCGGTATTAAAAAGCTGCTGTGCCTTCTCCATAGAAACCAGCTGTCGTCGTGGTTTCGCACAGATGAATTTGGTCTCGGAGGGATCCCTGAGACTTAAAAAGATTCCTCACATTCTTCTGCTGATCATTCCTTTTTTGTTTACCCCCCCCTCGGCAGTGTTCAGATGTGCAACTGAGTGTGCTGAACCCTGAACCGTGACCGGCGTATGCTCTATGACTGACCCCCTGTCAGGTACACAAGACAGACACACACACACACATACACACACACACAGATGTACACACGCTTTCACACATGCTGTGTTTGTGTTAGGGATTTAAATCAAATGAAAACCTCCAGGCTCGCACACCCACTGCTCAGTGGTTAAGTATACAGATAACGTTTCAGCTCTAGGCAGTAGGGGAAAGTACATCAACAGTTAATGATGCAAAAAAGAGTCAATGATTTGAGAAGAAAAAACAACGACTTTAATTTCTCACAATGGACAGCTGAGGATTTGGGTTTGGCGCTATTTAATCTTGGGCAAATAAAACATTTGACTGCATTGCTGGCCGACACCTAATAAGAAATGTTGATTTTGCAGTTGCTCTAATTACTCCTGACACTTATTGAATGTTACAGACTAATTTTCTTTCCATGCACATTAGATATTCTGTTTTTTTTTAACTCGATTAATGATTTTATGCAAAACTCAACGCAGCAATTTGGATTCAGAAGAACGTTTTCACAGCACCGATGCAAACATGAATAAAACACGAGAAGAATCCATTGTGTTGTATGTGTTGTCAGGAAAAGTACAAGTATGGAAAGTGTATATTTATATAAATATTGAAAGTCAGAGGTGTCAAATCCAGGTCTATGATGTAGAAACCCTTCCACAGTTTGGTTTTAGCCACAGTTTGACTATAGAATAGAATAGAATAGAATAGAATAGAATGCCTTTATTGTCATTATACAGCAGGTACACAACGAAATACAACGCTTTAGCCACAGTTTGGCTTTGGCTTTGGCTTTTAGCTTTAGGTGCTTCTAATCAACCTAGCCGACATGTGAACGAACTAGCTCATTTAACTGTTGGTTGACTAATTACCCCCTGTGGCTATAGCCAAACCGTGATTGGGTTTCTACTTACTGCACCTGGATTTGACACTTGTGTTGATAGTAAACAGTTTATATTTATTATTTTCCTTTAACAGTGTAATGCATTAAAGTAATTGGTCCTGGAACTTTTTGAACACAGCTCATCTGTAATGTGGTGCACTGTCTGCATTCTTTCTACCAAAAACATGCTTTATTTATGTAACGATGTCACCTTTGTTGTGCATTACCCCAACACTGCTTATTTTGTTGCAGAGTTTCGACTATTTATGGGTTTTAAAATACCTACTGGTGGACATTACTCGTCCCAGCAGGTTTACGAACTTGGCGATCCCTTAAATTTGATCGGCAACACAGAGTGCAAGGGATTTCTACACTATTCCCCCGCAGTATCCGGTGAATTTATGACCTCTGCCAAGGAGGTTATGTTTCCATTGAGTTTATTTATTAGTTAAGGCACAACTTCCTGCCTAGAGTTTTTGATACAATATATCAACCTGGATTGCTTTAATGAATAGGTAATCTTCTAGTCACAAAATGACGTTTATACTTGGAAAAGTAGTTTGGATGAAAACGGGAGGGTTTTGCACACACACACACACACACACACACACACACACACACACACACACACACACACACACACACACACACACACACACACACACACACACACACACACGAGTAATGAATGTTTTTCCCCCAGTTTTTTATACTCCTCATAATCCCTGGGGATTGGTTAAAACAATTCACACTTTGTCTGATGTGTATTTGTGTTGCATATCTCGCAGGGAAACCAGATTACACAAATATACACACTCCATTTCCCTCTATCTGAGATGAGACGTTTTGAAGCTGACGTTAACCCTGAGCATCTGGGGAAGTCAAAAGTTGAATTTTTCCCACCGCTGCTTAATGACCTTTGTCCTTTGTAAGGAAAATATACACATGAAAACTCAGGAGGAAAAAAAATACCCCAAATGAAAATTACAGGGGCACATAAAAATCATAATTAAGTTTTTGGGACAGACTCGTTTTTTTTTTTTCTGTCCTTTATGTTTATAGTTAAATGGAGGTAAATATCCGTTCAGGTTAAAGACAACAAACCTAAAAAAATGTCGTGCAAAGTATCACTTGACAATAGCAAATGCGATTATATTAAATCGATTAGTAGTCGATTAATTGCTCCACCTGTAATTTCAGTCTTGGCGGAGGGTTCTTCTAGTCCATTCACATTTGGCTTCCTTTCTCTTTCAGCGGCTCTAACTGACTGCCATGATGATGTCAGTAGACGTGACCAATCGCAATGGCCCCTCTGCCAAGCCTCCAACTTCCCTCAGTTTACGCTCCTCTCACAATCAGCTCCTCAGCAGTGACGTCATCCACCAGGGCTCTTCTACTCCGCCCAAGTGCCGCAAAAAATACGCGCTCACAAACATCCAGACTGCCATGGGCCTTGGGGAGGTAGTGCCACCTTCATCATCACCCTCTTCATCATCGCCTTCACAACAGTTGACCCCCAACAATCCCAAACTGGCCAAGAACGGTGTCAACCAGCTTCGTAAAGCTGGTCAGGATCACAATAAAAATACTACAGACCTAAATGTGACAGACCTTGATAGTAATCCAGAAATCATAAGGGAAGAGCTGAGCGTTAACACTCCAGAGGAGTCTGAAGGTCACATGGGGGATGTTGTCGAGCTTCACTCAAACGGTAACGCTGACCCCGAGTCGGACCGAAGTTCAGAATCAGAGAGTGGCTGCAACGTCAACAAGGACGCTGATCTCCAACTCAATGGCAACTCTGGAGATATTGTTTATGACTTGAACATTGAAGCGGAGCAAAGCGATGACATCAGTGTCCTGTCTGAGAAGGAGTTGAAGTCCCTGATGAAGACTGAGGACCATGACGCGGCGGAGGAGCACGAAGACGATCAGAAGAAACCATTATTGTTGATCAGAAGCGAGTCTCCAGTGAATACATCATCCAATTTGGAGATCATCTCAGACCTCCTCTCTAAGGACTCCCCTGTGCCCCCTCCACCTTTCCCACCCAGACGAGCTAGCCCAGAGGACACACCCCTACTCTCGGTGGCATCCTGCTCCTCCTCGTCCTCGTCCTCTCCAGAGACTAAGAAAGACAGAAGGACCGGAGCAAAGACGGACTGCGCTCTGAACCGTATCCAGAATTTGAACCCCAGCGATGAAGAGTTGAGTTGGACCACTTTGTCCCAGGAGAGCAACTCCCCCGAGGAGACAGGTACATACACCGCTTGATGTAGATTTCTATTTTTGTAGGTTTGTTTTGGTTTAACTATCCCTTGTGCCCTTCATCCATTTATGGTGACTTTATTTGTGCACATATTCCCAACTTGGGACATTGCTGGAAGAGAATAAACACTCCAGTCTGCAGTAAATCCCCCACAATCCTTCTGGGACAGCAAGTTCCTTCATAGCCTCATGGGTGGTTAAACATTTAGACTGTTTCAATCTGTGTCCCTGTGTTTGTGTGTCTGCATACAGACCAGTCAAGAGCTTAATCTCTCATTTACTTGTTTCTCAATTGCCACATGCGTTTTGTTTTATATTCCCTATTTTAAATTTTATAATCCTCATATAATTCATTTCATTGCTTTACCGCTTTTGTCACACGTGAGCTATCCCAATTGACTTAAGGCAAGAAGGCTTGGTCGGGTCCTCAGTAAATGACATATACCTTAATTTTTAACATCTAATTAATTCTACTTTATAAAAAAAACAAAAAAACTTGCTGAGGCCCAAGTTCTTGTGTGGCAATTTAGCTTTATGTGCACAAGTTTTGTCTCCCTGTAAGAATTAATTTCAAACGTTCAATATCATTAGACTTCTTTTGTCAGCTCACTTTACTTTCTTTAAACTTTCAATAATTTATAGTTCTTGGTATTGGCAGTAATGTCTTCCTTATTGAAGATGATAGCAGTAACTCAAGTCAATGGTCAGATTATTGGCCAAATGTTCCTTGTCAACTCCAGGAGGGTGTGATTTTTTTTTCTTTTTTCTGTTCCTTTAAGAGAACTTCTAACATTGAACTCTAACAACTTGAAGTAGTTGATGATTAAAGAGGCTTGATATAATTTGGGTCAGATTGATAGCTACTGATAATCGTCTTTACCTGACTTTTAATTGGTAATATCACCTTGCTAGAGAAATAATTAGATCATTTTTTCATTGTTTTTAATCAACTTGGAGCATTTTTAATTATCAACAAAAGCCTCACATACATTTTTAATCGCATACAGGACATTCCCTCATTTTCAAAATGGTTTACGCACACATTCAAGAACAGCTTGTACGTGAGGGGGCGTACTCCCTGAACTGGTCACCAGTCAATCGCACTTCTTCACAGTTCTGCTTCGTCTGCTCTCAGCTAAATAATAGTGCACTCCATTTTGCTTTCCAGTTGTCCCCATTCAAGTCTGCATTATTCATTCATAATGATCAATTTATCGACTTACTGATTATGATGGCCATCCCTAGTGCACTTTTAATCTATGAAATCAATGAGGATGACTATCATTGAAAAACTTGACTGATATATGTTAGCCGCTTCATGCTTTATTGCTTCTCTCTTGAAACGGTCCGGTCACTTTTGTTGGTCAGCGTTGTGTGGAAAATCTTGTCGTTCATGTCAGTTGGGCTTTTAAAAGCCTCTTATTGTTGTCGATCTCATTCATCTACTTCGGAGTGGCTTGTGACATGAGCGCAGCAGTACACCAAGCTTTCAGCCTTTCTGAGTTATGAGGCCAACTAGCTGTTTAATTTCTCCCAGAATACCTCTTATCTTACCCTCTGGTGCATCGGCGGAGTCTTTTTCATCCAAGTAAATCAGAAAAATGTTGTGGTGCTGAGTAATAGCAAAATAACAGAGCCATATTTGCTATATTGTGTATCACTTTTAAAAAAAATGATAAGGAATGGTGAATTTCCCTAATAAGTGATTCAGTTGTATATTAATTTATATAGCCTGTGGTCAAAATAACAGAGTTGTTAACAACACTGCAAAATATAAATGTATTTCAAAATATAGTATATAAAATAGTTCTTCAGAATATACATTAGTAGGAAGCAGGACTGTAATGTTTTGCCTTTTAAGATGTGATAACTTTTGTTCCTACATGATTTAAGTCTGTAACGTTCATAGAAATTTGATTAGTGCCAACAGTTACCATGTGAACAAAATCCAAGTTACAGTAAGTCGTGCCCACAATTTATGCAAAGGCTCTTTGCGGCCAGGGATAAGTTAGATCTAGTAGGGAGCGCTGACTCACTCTTAGGCGGCCAAGTGCATGACTGGTACACTCGTTTCCAGCATTTATCTTCAATTGTGTAAACTGTAATTTGTTTAAAAGCAAATTCAATTTCCAAAGTCTTTAAAAATGATCTCCAAAAGCTAAATTAACTAAAAGATCCGGGAAGCTGAGCTGAATGATTAAAAAGGAATATCTTTCCCCTCTGTGCGTTTCTTATGCAATTCTCAAAGTTCAACTAAATCACATTGGACAGAACTGTAAATCCTGCCCCTCGTGACTTGGAAACATCTGCAAATTTAATATGTTGCAAGTATATTTAACATCAACTCAGTTTCCTGTCTTGTTGCTGCAACAAACTGAATTACGTTCTCCATTGCATTTTTCTCCGATGACTCAAGAGTCGGTCTTTGAGATCAATATGAATAGTATTGATGGAATTGAAAGCAATGGGGAGACAGTTTTGCACGCCCTAAAATTCATCATCCTCTGGATTCTTTTTTTTTTTTTTTTAAGAATATCTTTTTCGAATTTATGGACACTGATTTCACAGTTGTCGATACTTCCCATGTGCCTGTCTCCAAAGCTGACAGAGCAGTGTTGCTTTCCCAGGTGTGCGTCAGATTCCTCTCGGGATGTTGCGGTTTCCAGGGCCTGTATGACAGCGCTTTCGCACGAGGGAGCCAAAACACACAAGCACGCAAGCACAAACATGCACGCGCACAATGGTGCGTGCTTTAACAAGAGGTCTGAAAGCAATCTGCAGCACTCCCAAAAAAATTTGGCTTTATCGTCTTTCTGTGAACCACGATTGCATAAACCGACCGATTTTTAATCACCATCAACCTTAATGAGCAGGAAAGATGACCAGAGGGCAACCATGTCAGGTGAAGACTTTTGCAATCAACATTTCATGAGGATGAGTAAAACGGACATCTGAGTGTATATCAGCACTTGTGCACGCAGGACAAACCGAAATACAACGTAACCTCCATCTTTTGCCGTCTCTCGTTGGCATCTCTCCCCCTTTTGTCGTTTCCTCCCTCCCTCGCCTCTCCGGTTCTCATCACCCCCCTCTCTTGCATTGCACCCCCCTTCGCCGTCTTCGCTCTTCTCTGTCTGGGGTTGTGTGTGTTTGGCAACAGCTCTGGGTTTTCATGCCGTACAAGGCAGCTGGCAAACTACAATATGATGCTGGGGAAAGACTACATGCTCGCCATTGTCATTGTTAATTACGAGGGTAGGTGTGTTTCTCGCTCTCTCTGTGACTGTGGTAGTTTAAAACGAGCATGTGTGTATGAGTGAGTGAGTGAATGTTATTCCAAGTTTTATTACCTAGACAATTTTTTTAATGTCAATCATTCATGTGCATGCTATTGATCTATCATTAGTGTGCATGCTATTGATCTAAGTTTGTGTGTGTGTGTTTGCATTAATCAAACATAACGTGTGTGTGTGTATATACAATGTATAATTTTTCAGTTTTGCGCCACAATCTCTCCCCTCCCCCTTACACTCAACTCGCCACAGAGCTGGCTGCATGCTAACTAGCTCATGTGGCTAAATAGAAAGGATCACATAATTGCATGAGCAACACAGGTGCACGCTGACAGTTAGTCTCGCTGGCGTCATGCTAAGACTTCTGAATCCGACCTACATGGAGGGATGCTGCCCGAGGGTGACTGTGCAAACTTTGAATCACGATGCAGCTTTCAAGCCAAGGCTGCTGGAGCGTTCTGTCTCTCTCTCTCCTGAGTGTTTATGTGCCTAATCCACATCCACTTGTCGTCTCATCTCACACCAAAACGCTCTCTGCAGATACTTGTAGTTTGATGCCCTGACCTATTTTTTTGCTTTAGATAGACTGCTGCCAGAAGCTACCACTTCCCTCAGGCCACTTTTTATGAATCACAATCATCGGAAGCCTCTTTTTGGTAGAGGACGAAAAGTCAAGAACTATATTTTTGTGGCTAGAATTGATGTCCGATAATCAAACGTCTCTCTGAGTACCCTTAGTTTCCATTAGGCCCGTGCTTGTAAAAAAAACTATAAGAGCATTACGTCCAGACTTCGAGAGAACCTTGATGTAGAACTTCTGGCGAGACAGTGAGGAGTGAATAATTTAATATGACAGACATTTCGAGATCTACTCTGTCATCAGCCGTCGATGTCCTTCAGTTTATTAGGAACCAGTGAGTACTCCTTACCGAGGTTCAATTGTAGCTTTGTGGGGGTCTGCAATTTTCAAAGTGCATGAAAGGGCGTACTTGCATGTGTGCATGTCCGCACACAAATAAGACCATAACATAAAATCAAAAGTTGATGTCCACTGACTGGAATCAGCATAGACCAAAAAATATGGACATATTTAACGCTGCTAATAGAGTTGCCAAATGCAAAATGATCCAACGGTGGCCAGGAGATGATGTTTGGATCCTGCGTCCAATTGTTCAGACCTCCAAGTGATTTATTTGGCTAAACAACAAGAATTTAACTAAAAACAGCAGTTTGTGTACAAGCAAGTGCCTGCATTTCATTCTAGTCCAAGAGCGTTAAGGCCATCACTGTGACATATCACCTGCTGTCGTCATGCTGCGTTTCATCAGCATGCTCAGAAGTCTCGCTCTCTTTCGCTATCACTCTCTTGAACTACTTGACCTTCCTTACGTCATCCTGAGAGGTGTTTCGAATGTTTTTGTCAAGCTATTTCGTAAAATGAGAGAAAGTATCAGTAAAAACATCGCAAAATACAACCATAATCAAAATCATTTGATAGAAGTTGTGTTGGATCTTATTTAATCGGTGTAACTAATAAAGTCTTGGATGGTTTACCACCTTGTGGAGTTTTTACCATCTTCACGAAGTTCACTCACACCAAAATCCTATAAAGAGCTGAGTGTGTAAATGTTTGCTACTTTCTGATGAGGGGACTTTTTGGGAGAGATGCTATAACTGTGATTTAAAGTTTGTGTTTCATCGCTACACCACGTCAGTGTGTGCGTTTGTGTCATCTTGCTACCTACTGTATTTCCTCCAAATGTGTCACTGCCAAATAAATGACATCTGCCATCTGCTTCGTGTTGTCTAGATGTGCTCTTTATGCTACTGAGATGTTTAAATCTCAGTGTAAATTCTGAGCTTCTTCTGACATCTGCAATGAATCAAGGAAACATTTTGGGCAATCCAAAAGCGACGCAAAACAAAAAAATAAAAATAACAGATGTGCTTTGCCATCACATGTGGTGCATTCAAGCTGCGGTTTGCAAACATGATGTCATTTCCTTTTTGCTTGTTTTGGCAAGTTTCACCAATGGAAAAAAAAACCCAAATTGCACAAGTAAGAGCGCATAAAGAAAAAACTGTCAAGCAGCAATCTTCTCTCAAACAAGCTTACGTTTGCTTTCTGCTTTTTTTTTTTTTAGCCACCCAAACAAATGACGTCTAATAACATCGTGTTAATTTGTTTTGCCATGAAATTATTCCTTGTATGGCTTTTGCCGGCAATACAAACCGCTAATTGCTCATCCATTCTGTCAAATAACATCTTTCCTTTTCTTAACAGATATTTGGAATGAACAGTCGTTCCAAACAGACCCGGACCTGCCGCCCGGATGGAAAAAGATCACAGACATGGCGGGTAACTACTACTGGCACATTCCCACGGGCGCTACCCAGTGGGAGAAACCCGTCAGCCACCCCACACCCTCTGGACAGACAGAGCTCCAGGCGCCAGTTGTCCACACAAGCTCCACACCACGTAAACAGTCGCTAGGTTCACTCAGCCCCTCCCCAACTCCTGACCAAGAGGTGAGAAACTGGGGAATGCAAACATATATGCTAAGTTGTTTTAGACAATGCTTTTATTTAACTCTCCTTTGTGCTTGAGTTAGTCATAATAGCTGGTTTGAGGAAACAAATGACAAAGGAAGCTACTGCAAATTAGAATAGAAAGATAAGCCTTTGAGAATTATTAAATGCAATGAGACAAATTACTGCGGTCGTGTTATAGCTTCTGAATGTGATGAGTCGACGTTGCATGCAGTGAATTGAAAGTAGTTCCCAATAGTCATCATTGTTCCCCAACATATAAGAGATTATGCATGCATATTTTAATTTCATCAGCCATATGCTGATGAAATTACACCTGCACAATCTAAACTTCAATGCAAGAACTCTATGAATTCTGCTTGTATAAAGATGACTAGATTGTTTCTTGTAGTTTACTGCACTGCGTCTTACGGACAGCTGGGGCTTTTATTTTGGTTGCTGACAGTTAGCTCCCACATATTTGTGGTTTGATTTTTACAGCTTTTACACCTTTTTTTTTAATTAATAATTTGGTGAATGAGTGTTTTTAAGACTTCCCTGGAAAACGTCTTTGACATCTTACTACTCTCTCACGACTTTTTCCTTGCCTGCGGTTTTCCTTTTTGTGTGTGTGTGTAGGCATGTCAGGCTGAGGTCTTCTTCAGGGGTTCCACCCGTTCTGGGAGCACCACCTCCGACAGCTCAGTGGAGCCTCTCCACGAACACATCCTGCCCACATGTGGATTTGTCAACAGCTGCTATTTTGTAAGGAACCTGGCATGCACCTCTTTTCCTATCCTTGATAGACACAGTCTGAACATGCGGTTACGAATTAGTCCTAATGACGTGATCTATAGTTTCCTGTATACCTGACAACAAGAAACAACCTAACAAGACAAGCGAGCATTGAGAGAAGACGGTCAATAATCCCGTGGCGTAGTAGAATACAAGACGAGTGAGACAATCAATCAGTCAGTCATGCGGAATGATGGATAGTCACAAAGAGGAAAGTAGATTGATAGAGAGCTGCGGCTGGTAGATAAAACATTGACTTAGATGGGATTGACTGATGTTGGCAGAGAGATGGGCCACAAGAACATCCATCTGGTGAAGGTGTCAATGTTTACTGCCTTGCATTTCAATGCACCATCATGTGCGCGCCACATTAAGTTGCTCCTTTTCACATTGTTAGCATACTAATGTCAATTTCAAAAAGCAATTTGAAGTTTTTCACGCCCGAGCCATTGTCGCGGCTGTTTGAATTAGTATGATTCCACATCTCTGCTCTGTATTTGATATGCTTGACTAGCACAGGATAGAAAATGAGAACTTGTGGATTATTTATTGATTGACTTTTTTTTTCTCAATCTTTTAGAGCCACCCTAGTTATTGATCAGTAACGAGGACATGAGAAAAAACTAAATGAGTTGCGTATGTGTGTCACAGCTGTCTCCCCACCTCCTTACCAATTGGTAGGGAAGTAGCCATTAAAAATCCCAAAACTTTTTTGTAACATATTCAGTACTATTTTAATGACATTCTTCTTTTGGAATTTGGTCCTGATAGCGTATTGAATTTTATGCCGTTTTTCTGTGCAGCCTCGCTCTACATCGCTACAGGGGATGTCAGATCAGGAGTGTACCCCCGAGCATCAAGAGGACAAAGACAAGGTGGGAAACAGCTGAATTCACTTTCTTTCAATGAAACTCCTGCCGATTGTCATGTTTTTTTTTTTTTTATATTACTAATTCCAAATGGAAAGGTGAATGTTCAATGGGAGCAAGGAACTTAAGTTTCTCCTCATTGTAACAAACACCAAGTGTGCAGTGAGCAAGTTAGTTAACAGCTTTGTTCTGTCTGTCTCTCTCTTCTTGACTCCCCCCTTTCAACCTTGACCCTCAACTATATGTGTTCTAAACACCATTTGTAGAAACACACGTGGGGTGATTTTGGCGGAAAGATTGATAGTGAGGTGTGGAAGGCAAGTATCATGCATTCAAATGAGCCTTATTGCCACCTCAAACTGAATGTGTGGATAAATGATGCTCGCCATTAACTGCCTGGACAGCATGTGCGGGCTAAAGCGCTAACATCAACCGGCTGAGCACAGCATTGTGTCATACGCTTGATGAGCAGAAGCGTCTCGTGGCTGCTTCAGCAACACACCGAACCAACGTGTGCCTTTCTTGTCTGTTCACTTAACCTTCCTGCTGCATAGACATGAATGTGTTGACACAGATTGTTTTCACATATTACGCAAACTGCCTTAACTTGATGTCTGAGCATGTCCTTGCACCATTACCATCGCTCCATCCAGCCAGAGCACTTTGGATGCATGCTGGAATGTCGTGTTGAACCGTTTGTCCTTTTAGCCCTTTTCCCACATGCACGCCATGGGCACAAGATTTTTTTGGCCAAGTATTCCACACACATTAAATTGCATTAAGATCAGCGCATTCTCGATTTGCCGAGTAAAAATGTCCAAGAACATACAGGCTTTTCTTTTGCTGCATAAGTGCCCCCCCCCCCCTCCTTCCTGTTACACGTAGGACCTACAGTTCATACCAAAACAGAAAGTAGGGGGAGAGAATAGATTATGGCTATGTGTCCAAGTTTGACATTTATTAGCCTACCAGAACTTTTCTAATGAGGTTTGGGAACAGCCAGAGCGGTACGAAGTGGTGTGCCTTTATGATGACGGAAAGTACAAAAAGCAAAAAGTTTTTTTTTTTTCCAGCGCTTTAGTGCTTTGCTAACTTTTATACACTCGAGGGATAAATGGAACTAAGCATATGCAGTACATCGGTTTATTAGCGCTGAGCTCCTTCCTCTGGAAGGAGAGGAATAAAGATTAGCTGAATTAAAACAGAACATGTGGCGTATGAATGAGAGGTAGCGATAAAGTAGGAAGAGTTGAGGCTACAGGGAGAAGAGAAAGTGATGGTGGAGGACTTTAATTCTTGAATCAAGTGTCCAGAACAATGGTAGGTGTGGTAAGATGGCAAAAAAAAAAAAAAGGACCGGACAGGTAGAGGAAAGAGTCTGGCGTATTATGTGATAGAAAATTTTCTGCTTGGATGGCAGGGAAAGTTTGAGTCAGTTGTGAAGCCCGTTCATGATGCAATGGCTTCGAGACATTGGCACTGAACCGAAGAAGAAGAAAAACACAACATAAAAATCTTGACACAGGCTTTTACAATTCATGCACCTGAGGGTTAAGGATAATGACTTCAGCACACAATATTAGTGGTTCCATGTGTGAAGGGGGCTTTAAGGTCTTGTCTTATGTGTGTTTTGCTTGTTTTCCTACATTTTGACTATATTGTTTATACACACCAGGACTTGCAAGCGGCCACGGTGAACCCTGACCCCAGTTTAAAGGAGTTTGAGGGTGCAACGCTTCGCTATGCATCATTAAAGTTAAGGTAAATGACTTTTTGCAACCCTCCTCCCATAGTTTTAAATTATTTTCTTGTGACTCAATTATCTGATGCTCCAACTACATCTGGTTAGTTTCTCCTATCTACTGTTTAATCACTGTCAAATAACTTCCGATGAAGCAGGAAATTTACTCTCCCGATCAGGAAATGGATGTCTGTTAGTGTAATGACCTCTGGTAAATTAGTGTTCAGTGGAGCTGATGGTTGCCACAGCAACACTCCATCGTCACTATATTCCATGTTTGCTTTTGACGTTTATTGCAGAAACCGTCCAGCAGTGGAAGAAGACGACTCCAGCAGTGGCAACAGTGACCCACAATCAAAGGTAAAGACTCAGAAATGGTTTGAGTTGTCTGTGTTGGAGGCATTCGACACAAGTTCAGTAGCACAACCTAGTGGTCAGGAAGTGCAGTGGCGCCACTTGCTTTCCTGTCTGCATTTATTTGCTCTCTGAGAACGGAAAAATACTGACGTTATTATGACGTACTTTGAGGCCAGTTTGAAATGTGATTAGTTGAACAAACAGTCACATTGCTAATAATGTTCAGCACTACTGACTCTGAAGCCATGACAGCGTATTTGGCCAAAGGTCAACACGACAGTATACTTGCAGTACTATTTTTTTTTAATGTAATCTCTTCTGCGATTAAATCCATTATTTGATTTTTTTTTCTAAATAATGAGCTACACATCTGTGGTGGCATGACAGAGGAAAAGCTACAAATGTCAGTTTGAATTTAACTCATTTTGATGTCCTGTCATAGTTTCAAACCAAACCAATTTGCCTTCGAAAGAAAAACACAAGCCTCACAGTGGTCTGTCTGGTCTGGTCAACATATTAGTGCTTAAATGATGAACTATGAAGAGCACGATCAGGATTTTAAATCGGGGTTATTTGCTCACCTTTAATACTGGTCTGTGGATGATATGATTATTACAAAGACAACGAGCGCCTCCTGCTGGCTTTGGTGCTACACTGCCTCCCCTGCTTCAAATGCAGAGTCACTATGCAGTGACATTCAGATGACATAAATTTAAAGGTGATTTTTTTTTTATTTTTATGGTACTCATCCTGGAGTGCATTAGCATGTACGGATATTATTGATCTAGTCACATCCCAAGACTCATCGTACTGACTTGGGAGCCTTTTATTTATTTTTTTTGTTGCAATGAGTGTTGGAATTAAGAACGAGCCAGACACTCAACAGGCCCACTCACCCAAACATCCCTGAATAGAAAATGTAGAGTGGACTATGTGTTCCATAAATAAAACACATTGCTCTACTTTACAATCTGGGTCAGCCAGTGCACACTTTGCACAATCTTCATATAGTACATCTGTTGTGTTTGCATTTTTATCTTGTACCTCTTCTGTCTCAAGAGATGCTTGCCCTTGTATGTTGATAGCTGTCAGGCACATTTTAAGTGTTAATTGCTCCAAATAATCCAGAGAAAGGTTGAGCAATTGCAAGGTGGTCATCATCTCTATTGTTTGGGATCGTGACTATTTGTTGGACAAGGTGACAGAGTCCTGTCTGAAAGGGCAATAAATATTTGATGGTGACGCGTCTCGCTCTGTTTGCTGTCTCCGATCTGTTTCAACCAAGATTAACATTTGTCTCTGTCTGATTACATTGTGAATTGACATCATTTGCGTCAGCAGCGTTTGTTACAACTATCAAAGGGAATGCAAATATGAAAGGTTAGCTAGCGCATGCCACAATATCCTATTTTGAAATAAACTTTTGAAATAAATTCACTCTGTCAGGTATGTAGACATGGTCGTTTTTCTCGCTGGATGTTAATTACTATACATGTACTACTTTTGGCGTTTTATGATCTTAACGTGTCTTGAAACTAACTAGTGGAATTGATGGCGTGGTAATTAAGTCCTCGAGTGAAAAATGTTTCTTAAGTCTCATTAGTGCACATGAATAAAACATTTGATCATTAAAAATGCAATATTTCCAATAAATGAACGTTTTTTGACTATGAATAAAAGACCCTCATGGATTCATGAATTTACCCGTGACACGAGACTCCATTTACAGAAAAGCGACCTTTTGTTTTAACATGATGTATATACGTTCAAATCATCTTATTTCTCCTTGTTTGTATGCGTCTCAGTGTTTTGCCGTCCGCTCTCTGGGATGGGTGGAAATGGCCGAGGAGGACTTAGCCCCTGGCAAGAGCAGCGTGGCTGTAAACAACTGCATACGACAGCTGTCCTACTCTAAAAACGACATCAGAGACACAGTCGGCATCTGGGGCGAGGTGAGGGAGCTTGTCAATATTTTGTGGCAGTTTTATATCCACTTTGAGAGCTGCAAGCCAGACAAATGAAATGACGTAATGCAAAGAAGGGTTATCCAGGTCTTGTCACTGCCACTGCATGTGAATACTTCGACTGCATTTGTGTGTTCATGTGCATAGGGGAAGGACATGTACCTGTTGCTGGAGAATAATATGTTGAACCTGGTGGACCCGATGGACCGCAGTGTCCTTCACTCTCAGCCAATCGCCAGTATCCGCGTCTGGGGTGTCGGCCGCGATAATGGCAGGTAGGTTACCGTGGCAACTCAAGAGCAACCTATAGCAGATCCATGCTGTAATATTTCCGAATAGCGTGATTTCCTAGTGGTGTTCCTTTGTTGCATATTTTCTCTAGGTTTTAGTACTTTAACTAATAAAGCAAGCACGGGAAATAATTGACATAGGGACTTGATGAAAATTCATTTCATCATGACAAACCATTGTGTGTGTGAATTACCGGGTTAACCACAGACCAGCTGCCCTTCCTTCACTTTCACCTCTCTTTGTTCATTGCTGACGGAAGATAACCACTAGAGGGAGCTGTGTCCCACAGGAAGACACTAACTGTATTTGACAATTTGCCAATGAATTCAGTGACAAAAAAGGGATGTAGAAAACAAAGGACAATAACAGAGGGCAGCTTTGTGTAAAGGAAACATTTGAGGGTATTTTGCAGGCCAAAGGTCCTGACCTCAGAATTGATTTGATTCACGTGGCTGACTTGTTAAACGATATCAAAATAGCACATTTCCTTTATCTTTTTGCATTGATTTGTGGTTACAATGGTTTCCGTGAAAAAGCTAATGTTTGTGTGTACCATAAATATTGTTATCCTACGAAAGGAAAGCACTGTATGAATTTGAATCATGTACCAAATTCCCAGAACCAAAGAAATGAAAAGTGATGTTTAAACACATCAAAACTCTTAAAACAGTTCGCATTTAAAACAAAAGCAAACAATAACTCAAATAAAATACGATTAAATTGACACAAATTCATTTCAGTAAAATTTTTATTTTGCAATAAAAAAAAGGGGCTGACCAACTTTAACTTTAAATGTGTTGGTTTTGAACTACAATAAGAATAAAATATTGTCTCTCACGGTTCCTGACCATTTTTAGAGAACTACTCCCTCACACGGGGAAACAAATCCAGTGCAGATGCTCAGATTGCGCAATAGCTCAAAAGATCTAATTCACAAACTTTGGCAGCCAGCCATTTTCCCCAATTTATAACTGATTAATTTGTGCATTGCCATTACAGTAAAAAAAAAAAAGGCACTTGAGTTTTCATGTTGTCATGGCAACATTGCCACCACGCTCACACAAGACTGCAGAGTTCGAACACACATACACACATTCTAACACACACACTATTCAAAGGTGTGAGAAAAATCGACCTTGTGCTCCGTACGTTCTTAACCTTTATTTGTAGAATTCTTATTTGAAGAAGTGATAACATCTCAGTCAACTGCATCAGAGGGAGGAGGAAGAGGCGGCTCAGAAGGGAAGGGAAGGGAAGGATAGGGGAGGGGGTTGACTGAAGAAGGGGAGAGGGGGATGAGGCTGAAAGAAGGGGGGAGGTCTGCTTTACTACTCACCGGGTCTGCAGCATGCAGAGACTTATAAGCAGAGCATCTCATCTTCCTAAAACAGGGGAACAAAACCACTGTGAGTATTCTTGATTTTTATTTGATAAAATAGTAGTAGGGGCCAAAATGAGTAGACCAGATGGAGAGTTACTGTGCATGTAGGTTTTTTTGTTCTTACAGGAACTTGTACTCAATGTTGCTATGAGAGATGCAAAATGAAAACCATTATTGTTGTAAATGTTTAAATTTATTCAACACAAAGTGTGTATGTGTGTGTTCTCTGTATCAGCTGCCACTCCTTCCACGGACCGCTAAACTCATTCTCTCAATAGAATTGACCCTTGACATTTTTAGGAGCATTGGCATGAGATGATGGGACCGTATTGGATATTAGACACCTGAGTGATTCAAGTGAACCTTGTCTTTGTCTATGTTCTCCTCTCCCGACTCAGCTCTTCTACACATATATTATATAAATGGGCTTGCATCAATAGCTCCCTTTGGCACCATTTTTCCTTCTCACCGGACAAGTTTATTCCAGAGGATTTTCATGTTTTGCTTGTAAATTTCTCAGATTGATTTTTCCTCTAATGACGTGTTTTCACAGGCACGGATTTATTTGTTGTTCACCGGGTTTGCTTGTTCACAACTTTTGGGAATCTTTTTTTTTTTACAATGGATTTCTTGGGTGGTACCACAAATGGATAGTACATTTGGAAACATTAAAAAAATATATTAAATTAAACAACCAAGTAAATTGCTTGTTTGACTACTTTTAAAATCAAAAACCTCTGAGCAGTCCTCGCCCCAGCTTGACCCATGTTGTCATGGTAACAGAAGCCATACAATGCATTCGCCTCTTAGCCAAGAAGTTTCAACAAGTATCATTATTTATCAGGTGTTAATAATTCTTTATCATTTGTGGGTTTTTTAATGCGAGAATAACTGGTGACTTATTATTAAGACATTGTCTTATAAAATTTCCCCTATAAAAGTTGGTTTGTAAAAGAAGTTTAAATAATTTGAACTAAATGTAATCAAGGTCAGAAGCTGCTATAAAGTTGCATGTGCTGAATCGAACTTTGTCTTTGTCATCAACTATTTGAAGATTCAAATGTGCCATTAACAACTGGACGCTTTTTGTCTGTCAGCTCTCATGATGATTAGTAATTTAAAAACTCTATCTTCTACTAACCTTTTCGCTTTCCCTCCCGGCTTCCGTGGATACAGAGAGAGGTAATCGCATTCCTCTCCTCTTCTTTTGCATCTCAATATCATCTTTGTCATTTCTTATTGTTTCATTTCCTCTGCGCCTCTTCAAAATGACTGTGTATGAAACAAACACATTGTAGACATCAAGGAAATGAGGGTGACCCCCTTGTGTCCTTTTCTGCCTACAAGCATGTTTTTGCAGTATGCACACAGACAGAGAGGAATGAAAAGATCATCCCCGAGGAGCCAGACTCTTTCTGCTTGTTAACGGGCAGATTTGTGTTTCCGCTGTCGTCAAACGAATTGAGGGGGGGGGGGGGGGGGGGGGAGAAAACCTCCAAGGAGGTTATTGCAGTGTAGCCTTCTTGAGTAAATGTCTTGGCATGTTTGTGAATTTCATGCTGTTCTTTCTCAGTAATGGTCCAATTCCTTGCTCACTCCTTCCTGTTGCCTTATGATCATCTATTCCCTCTTACTTTATTCATCTCACTCACGTCATGCTGCGCTATCGATCTCTACCTGGGTGGTGTGTTCGTGTAATTTTTCAGACCAATAACAGTCAATAGAATAGCAATAGCAATACAACCTTTTTTTTTTTTTTTAACACTTAGGCCTACTATGCGGTTGTATTTTAATATTTTGATGGTGATACTTAGTGTGTAAAATATTTTTGAGGTGGCACTTGGTATAGAAAATTTGAAAAATAGAACCTGGATTGTGACTCAGGTCCATTGACATCAATAATCTTGATTAATACAGAACATTTTTAAAAGGTCTTCCTAGATGAATGGAAGCACTTTGAACTCAAGTGGGAGAAATTCAATGTATCTTTCATTTTTGCCTCCTGTATGTGTGATATGTTTCTTGTTTGACTGCGCTCACAAAATTACTGTACTATTCTTTTCTTCACAGGGATTTTGCATACGTGGCACGAGATAAAAATACAAGGATCCTAAAATGTCATGTGTTCCGCTGTGACACGCCTGCCAAAGCTATTGCCACCAGCCTCCATGAGATCTGCTCCCGGGTAAGACAAGGCATATCTTTTTTATTCTCTTTAATTCTGTAGAATACCAGCTAAACATTTATGTTTTTTTTTAAAGATATATAACAAAGTGATTAAGAAAGTACTGCATTCACCCTTCCCATCCTTTCCCTCACCCACATTCAGATTATGACGGAGCGAAAGAATGCCAAAGCGATGGCAGGCGGCTCTCTCCATGACCGGATTCAGGCGGGACTAGATCTCCCTTTACAAGGTTGGCACCTCACCATTTAAAATGCAATTCAAACCAAGCAAATTATTCAAATACTATTTATTTTTTTCTTATGGTCAGAATTCCCCACACCAAAGACTGAGCTGGTTCAAAAGTTTCAGGTGCTCTACCTCGGAATGATGCCTGTTGCCAGACCCATAGGTGGGTGGTTATCCAACCCATAATAAATAAGTCAAAATTTATGATTTTAGAGACTGTAAAAAGAAAAATTAAGATTGGGAAAATTTGGAGAACAGGACAAATATTAAGAGTTAGTTTGCATTTGTTCTAAAAATGTGATTTATGTAACTCATCACAGGCATGGACATCCTAAATGGCGCAATAAGTAGTTTAGTTGGTTCTTCCAACAAAGAGGACTGGACTCCAGTGGCCCTCAACGTGGCCGATGCCACAGTCACCATCAGCAAAGACAAGGTCAGTTGCTCCTCTAATGACAGAAAAATTGAACAGCACCGCACATAAAAAAAATAACAGATTATGGATTTAAGCCGTAACACCCAAAGCTCATCTGCTCCAGTGGTCCGATTTATTAAAAGGTCACCCCTTTTTTTTTTTTTTTTTAAATGTGACTATTGACAACCAGGATGAAGAGGAAGTGCTGGTAGAGTGCCGTGTACGTTTCCTGTCATTCATGGGCGTGGGACATGACGTGCGTACATTCGCCTTCATCATGGACGCCGGCGGCCATCGCTTCGACTGTCATGTCTTCTGGTGCGAACCCAATGCCGGAAGTGTGTCTGAGGCTGTTCAGGCTGCTTGTATGGTAAGTTGTTAAAGATTCTCCGGGTATTGAAGGATTTGTGGCTATGACAAAACGGGTTCATGAGTTCTTCCTTCATCAGCATACAAGTAATAAAATAGCTGTTCCGGAATTTTCCAAACAAACACATCAATGAAAAAACTAGCCTCGTTGGCATTTTACATCTTTTTCCCCAGCTTGCTGCCCTGTGTAAAATGTACCAATGCACAATGAGGCTGATGATGTCAAATTACAAATTGTTTCTTTTCCAAGTTAATGTCAGGTAAGATTAACAGTTTTGTGGCCCCTTTTGTTAAAAGACGTTGTTGCAATTGCATACTTCAGACATAGCCATGCCCCACTTTTGTAAGTTGGGTCTGAAAGGGCGGGCTTTATGCCTCTCATGCACCAATTTGCTGCGTGAAAGTGGCTTATGCTGAAAATGGGAAGATAAAAAGTTATCTGCCTTGTAGGGCTTTTACTACATTTGATTTATAAAAAGAAAATGGAAGGGCTGCATTCGGGGTATTATGTGTGCACTCAAGTTAGGAGTGATGAATTACTTTAGATGCAAGGCACGAAAAAATGCAGCCGCCCTTGAAATAAGTTACAGACTTTAGCTTTGTTGATTTGTAATTAAGAGACATAAAAGATGTTTGGAATCTCTCTCCATCCAAGTTTCATATATATCTGTTACAAAGTAAAACATTTCATTTCTGAGAAGAAAATATTACATTCATGGAGGAACTAAATTATCTATTGCACTCCCAGGACACTTGACATATTATGTCGATGATGATGATAAGTAGTTTGGCTAGGGTGGCAGGGTGGGATGATAGTACATGTATACTTTTTCAATTGGTTTACTAATTTGAAGACGTTGCATGAATAAAAAGTGTGTCTTAAGGAAGTCCTGAAAGAAAAAGGAGGTCAGGAAGGTTGACGTGCCAGAAAATGTGGGTCAGAAGAGGAATTAAGGCAGAAAAGAGGTCAAAAAGAAAGGAGAAAAGGTCTGGCAAATAATGGATGCATGAGAGGTTTCAGCAAAAGTAATAAGGATGCAAAAAATACAAAGCAAAACCAAAGAAGAAAGGCAGGAAAAGAACCTGGGGGAAAAAATTCAATGGACAATGGCATTTGTGTATATATTTAGTTTTTTATGTGCTCGAGATTACAAACATCTGACCCTAAAATATATTATTTCCATGTACACTGAGATATTACACAGGCACACACATATGCGCATTCACACCTATCAACTAATTCACAATGACACGAGTCATCAGTCAGTCTTATTGATCAGCTTCCCCTTTAACACGCGAATACGCACTTGACTCCGTTTGATTGACCCCTCCCCTTTCTCTCAGCTGCGGTATCAGAAGTGCTTGGTGGCGCGGCCGCTTTCCCAGAAGGCCTGCGGCTCGTCACCGCCTGGCGACTCTGTGTCCCGCCGGGTCTCGACCAGCGTCAAGCGGGGCGTCCTCTCCCTCATCGACACCCTCAAACAGAAGCGACCCGTCACGGAGTTACCGCAGTGACCGGGAAAGCACCGAGCGCTACCGACTTCCCCCGGCCTTACCCTGCACCCGGTCACCATGGTAACTAACTACCCGCATCGCTGCAGAAAGTACCATGGATTCCTGTAACCATGGTAACACAGCTAAGACCCTCTGGAGTTTGGTCATTCCCCCCCCCCCCCCCCAACCTGCCAAAAGTAAACCCCAAGACTCAATCATGCTCATCAGTTGTGAGCGTATTTTCAATGTGAGACGGCAAATTGTGAACAGTGTACATAGAAGCGCCTCGCATCCCCCTCAGGGCGGGGCAAGAAAGACGCCACGGCGTCGATTAGCCGTCATTATTGCACGTGCTGCAGCATGACCCCGCACACTCGACCAAGCTTGTTTCCACCCACCTCGTCAGCGTTTGATGGCGCATCACCGATAGACATCAGTTCCACATAGACATCACCTCGAGCACTGAATTATCCGTCACCTCCCATTTGGGTGTGGAAAGAGTCGTAGAGATGCAGTTATACTCTTTCATGCTAAATAAAATGGCAGATTAATTGATGGGATAATATATTGTAAAAATATTTGATAGTAGTCTGTCTGCCTCATCCAGTATGGCAAAAGCGAAGATTTTTCGTAAAAACGAGTCAACCTAATACAGGTCCTGTCTATGTACTTCTGTCTATGGTCTCCCCCCCTTGCTCTCACACCTAATAGGCCGAAGACTGTAAAATGCGCCGGTTAAGGAAGTATGACCATGACGGCTCCAATGAACGAGGACGTGATTTAAAAAAAAAAAAAAAAAAACGTACGTCCCTCGACATGATCCCGCATGAAACTTCCTTTCCTAAACAAATATTACACTAGAGGCAATACCAGTACACCACTTCTGCTTTTACATACCGAAGGAGTCCGAAAAGACAGATAATCGTCCAGACGGTCAAAAAAACTAAACGAGCGGTGACTTGTCACCCGAATCATCCCCTCATACATACTCGCCATTTTGGATGATGACGGATGATAGCCATAATGGTGGAGGACGCACGAGACTGAGTGGGGTGACAGAGAGACTGCTGCTTTCGTACCCGGCACGGCAAACGTGGGCTTGCTACTGCTGCTGGAAGATGTGCTGCTCAGTGTCAGGACCCCAGCAATGTGCTTTTATACTTGTTGCTGTCATTTTATTCATATTGTGAGAAGGAAAAAGAAAAAGCAAATCCCAGTCTCTTTTTTTTTTTTTTTTTTGAAGTGTTTTGACTTAGGCCATGCAACACACGTTATAAGAAATGAGCACATTTTTCCCATTGCTATTTTTTTGTCTGATTGAAATGTGAACGGGTTGTCAAACGTATGTACATAGTCTTCATGTAAGGTAACATTTGCCATTTATTGTTGTCATAAGCTATTCCTTTCATTTTGAATGCCTTATTTTATTTTATTGATTGCCTTTTTTTTTTTTTTTTTTAAGAACTCACCAAATGGCCAAAGTGTAAAATATAACTTGTAGATAAGAAAATGAGGAAAGCAAATAATGACTTTTTGGTCACAGTTGTCAATTAAGTTGACGCCTGATAAGCGATTATCTATGCATTCTTTTCATGGCAAGATTCATTACAAGGCCTTGCATGCCCCAGGACGACCGAGAGAAGACTGTATGTACTGAACAGAAATATTTTTATTTTATTTATTCTATTTTATAAAGGTATATACTGATTTTATTCATGGAGGCTGGTGAAGTCTCACTTTGACTTATTGTTTCAGTGCTCGCAACGCTCCAACAGGCTCCGCTTTGCAGTAAGAAAAAAAAAAAAAGAAAAGTGCAACTATTAACCAAGAGCTGGAAGTTCTCTGCTGGGGGAGGAGGAGGCTGCGGAGGACTCCCAGTGTCTCAAACAATAACAACACACACTCCATTTCCTGCCAATGGATGTGTAGGCTCCTGTTTGCTGCTCACCGATTTGTACACATTATCACTGTAACCAATTGTGAGAATAAACAGCATCTTAAAATGGACTCATCTGTCTGCATCTGATCTGCAACTTAACTGGTTTTAACCCAACAGTTATTTGCTCTCTGACCATGCTTGTAACTCAAAATCTTGATCTAAAAATCATCTTTCTTTGGTGAAATGAATGAAAATGTCAACAATTAGTTCCCCACCCCACATTGTGCCCCTTTTGGTATGCTCATCTTGGCCACCAGTGGGCAGTATAATACAGATGTGTATGAAAAGTTATATTGGTTGTGTGGAGGATAAAGAATGTATGCCTGCAGGTGTTGTTATATTGTCTGTCTACATCTGTTGCTGATTTGGTGTTACTGCTAAATTATTTTCCCACTAGAGTGAAAAAGCTAACTACGATGTCACCTGCAATGACACATTCACTCAAAAGCATTTAATGGCATCAAGCAATGGTCGGAGAGCTCTGCTGGCAATGTGCGTGATTATGAGAAATTACAATATGAGCAGGATTCATGTTTTCTTTTCAAATCCTGTTTCAACGTGACTGGCAAAATACATTTGTTGACATTTTAAATGATTTATTTTTACTCTGTAATAATGTTTGATGCAGTTTTTTTATTAGATGAAGTTAAAACTTGATGAAGATGATGATGATGTAGACCTCTGAGCATGCTGGGATGTGGAGGCTGAAGTCTGCTTGAGGTACGTGTCGCTCTCGTTGTTCATAGAGCTGCAGGTGAGCGAAAGGACCAAATCTGACATGATGGCCTCTTCGGTGGCCATTTCTTCCA
This sequence comes from Syngnathus leptorhynchus, assembly GCF_054491065.1. Classification (NCBI taxonomy): domain Eukaryota; kingdom Metazoa; phylum Chordata; class Actinopteri; order Syngnathiformes; family Syngnathidae; genus Syngnathus; species Syngnathus leptorhynchus. The sequence continues at coordinate 12,025,464 of NC_141199.1, read as the reverse complement.
TGTAGCTTCTCACTGAACGTCCTTCTATACTCGTAGTTGCCGGTCCCTTGTTGGGCTGCGGCCTGTTAGGGGAGGAATCTTTTTTAGCAGAAGCTACGGATGACTCCAGCTTGGCTGCTGCATCAAACACGTGGTTGAAAGGTTTAGTGGAGGATATTAACTTGAGTGTCAGCCGAGGGATCTTTCTTGCTTTGCTCTTCACTATACGCTTCTTATGATGCGTCTGGGTTGTTACTTTCTTCTTCCTCTTCTTGTGGCCAGTTGAATGTTGCTCGGAGATCTCCTTGGAGTTTTTGGACTTGATCTTATGTTTACGTCTTTTCCTCTGCACTTTCCTCTTGCGTCCGGGTTCTTTTCCATCCTCGTCCCCCTCGAGCTCTTCTTCATCTTTGTCCTTTTCCTGGTCTGAATGTCCCGCGGGATTCTTCTTGTTCTCCTTTGTCTTTGGTTCTCCAGGGAAATTTCCATCCAGGAGACCTTTGGCCACTGCCCTCGCCAGCACTTCCTGGACTGTTTCGACCTTAGTTGGATCTGCCTGGAAAGCCATTGCTTCAACTCAGATCTGTTCTACTTGTCTTTTTCCACACACGCTTCACAGTCTACCTGGCGAGACAAACGGGCCACAAAGCAGCCGTTGGTGACCGGAGAGGGTTCCAACCTGAAGAACCTGCAGGCTGCTGTGTCTCCAGACCGAGTTTCTTCAGGGAAAATAGGTCCATTCACCCTGAGGAAGCAACAGCAGTCACATGACAGGTAAAAATACATTGGAACATATGGAACATGCTTTAAATGCATTTATGAAAAGTAAGTGTCACTTTAGACTGCAAATAAGCAAAAAACGGAACAATTCAACAGTTCCCTCATCTCAAGCACATTTTTCTTCTATGGCTTAGAGAAAATCCATTATTAAGGTGACCGCCCCATCACTTTCAGTTTAAATGTGTGCCCAAAGGTTTTGTATTGAAGGCAAAATGCACCGTGAGTGACAGAATCCAACTAGCCGTGAAATCGCAATTACGCCACTTGAAGCGAAATGTGAGGAAGCCAAAGGCACAAGAACTTCCCTGTAGATGGTTGCACACACTTGCCATGGAAGGAGGGACAACATATCTGCATTCAAACTACTCGCCTTGACTTGGGTTGTCTTTCTTCTTATTATTACTACTGTATTTTATTTTATTATTAGAAATTCTAAAAAGAATGAGCCATTGAACCACAGTTTAGTGACAGAGCCACATAACTGTGCGTTTACCTGAATGGCCGCAGTCTGGATGGAGTGTATGTTTTTTCCAACACTCTATTCACAAGCTGCTCATTTTCCTCGACATACACTGAACGTGTGCAGTAGAGCACGGTCTGAACCTGTGGGACTTGAAGAGAACAATGATGACAAGGACTAACTATTAGGAAATAGAACTACGGCATACCATTCACTTCATGGGGTTTGTTCCATTTGACATAGTGTGTTGTGCAAACGTTGCGAGCAGATTCTTAAGAAGGAAGGCATATTTCTATTCATATAAGCATGAATGTATTCATGCTTGGAGAGAGAATATTATTATTTTATATTATTATTATTATTATTATGCCATAGGGGGTAAAGTGTGAAAAATATAACCACTGAGTATAGATTTAGGCTTGATGGTTCAAGTGACACAATTCTTATTTTGGCCAAGGCAGAATAGAAAAATATTGCATTGAATAGAACATCACACCTGACATATTTTGAGAAAACCTACTCATGAGAGGATTTAAGGGATATAGAATTGCAAGCTTGGCTGATTGTTCAAGTCATTGCATCTCATCCATCTTCATTTATGTGTGTGTGTGTGGGGGGGGGGGGGGGGGTGTTACAGGTTAGAGCACGGGCCAGTAGTCTTGCTTGCTGAGTTGTAAGTTTGCTTATGTTGCTCTGGGACACTAAACCACGAGACAGGTCCTGCAGCAGATTCCAGTCTGTCAAGAAAACGGAAATGTCTGTCTAAGCATTTATCCATAGCCTTTCTCATTGAGGATCATTGCACACCTCCACGTTCACGCTGGATGGTCTCCACGGGATCACTGAGGGCAGACGACGAGCATTGAGGAAACACCACGATGACCTTTAAACGCTCACAGTCCCACTCATCCAGACTGAAGAATGCTTCAGAGAGGATGCGCACATCTGCAGGGTTTGAGCTTCACATCAAGATCTATTTTATATTTACTTGCACATTCTACCTCGTTTATTGCTCACTTTTTACGTCCATGTGTTTCAGTAGCTCGTGTATGTCTTCAAGTTGTGATGTGGTGTGATCACCACCACACACCAACACCCCGACTGACATGGCGGTCGCCACGATGGCCACGTGGGCCACAGTCAAGGCTGAGAAGGAACCCGCCACCAGAACGTCGGTGCCGTTGAATAAGAGGGGGCATAATGCACTCACTACCAAGCTTGTGCTCCTGTCCTGCACAGAGGCACACAACAGCGCGGTGAGTCGTGAATACAAACTCACACTATGGCCAAGTGTCTTTTTTTTTGTTCCAAAATAGTTTTATCTGCATTTCTCATCTAATTTCAAGTCCACCAGGAGCAACTGTCAAAAAAAAAAAAAATGCAACTAATAATAAATCCCATCATTATACCTCTACTTCAAAATCACATCAGTTACTGTAATTTTGTGTTTTCATATAGTGGCAAAAAATAAAAAATCAATAAACCTCATCCAAACTACTTGTCAGGGTCGTGGGTCAAAATATTAGACTGAACAGTTCTGCAAACTAAAAAGAGTCATTTTGCCTCTGACATACAAAAACAAATTAAAATTAATTAAATTACATTATATATTATATTATATATATAAATGAATAAAAATTTAAATTCGCTCTTGGTTTACCTCGCTTTAATGTCTAACTTTGGGGTCTCCATTGAGTGCTACCTTCGATTTGCTAGTAGTTCGGCACACACAACGTTACTACCTGTATGTTAAGTATGTGAGTCGCAGTGAGGTAGCTGAGCTGCTGGGAGCCGAGAAACTTTCGGGGAAGGATGAATGTGTCGAGACAGAGGGGGTCTCGACTGAATGTAGTTTCACCCACTTCAGCCACATGGTCCACCTCGGACATCCCGCAAAGTTGCAACTCCTCACATACTTTCTCCACACTGTTTACAATCAAAAGAGATTATTGAGGGTGGACAGTTGTCTTTACGTTTCCACTGTGGATCTGACATTGAAGTCAAGTCGGACCTGCTTTTGAGAGTGTTGACCCATGCATAAAGAGGAAGACATCTGGCTTGTTGTTGTTTGCTCCTCACGGGCTCAGACAAAATGCAAGAAATACTCCTCAGGCTGTGTTTGACCCTGCAGCGTGCCAGAGAGGCTGCCAGCTTGGTTTTATACCTGACACGCAAGCGTGCATGCGTTAGACACATTTTGGATGGTCACATGTAAATGCTTCATCACATACGCACTTGTGTAGCCTGCTTTCAAGATCTCTCACTTCTTGCTGAGGCTCGTCCCCTTCCTTTGTCGAAAGCTCCCGCGGCATAAAGCTCCGATCACGGAAGTCACACAGCATCACCATTGCTAGTGGCAGGAGGCCACTAGGCTGGAAAGAAGATCAATTTGAGTTGGATTTGCTATTGTAATTATTAAACAGGTTACAATTATTGACCCAGAGCATTTTTCAGGGTAAACAAACAAAAAAGAGAATCTATTGTGAAGTCTTAGTTTTGGATATAACTCTTGTATTTAATTCCAATGGATTACAATGATGTGCAACTGTTTAACGAATACATCCACACAAGTATTTTTGTTTTCCGTGATTCTGTGAGGAGTTGCCATTATTATTTTTTGTTTCAACTTTTACCTCCCTGGTGTGCTTGATTGTCACTTTAACGGCAGCAGACTATCAACCCGTCAGCTTGTTAGTTGCATTTCACTCACCCTCTTTAATGCAGTCGTTTGCTTTCTCGTACACACTCTCGTTGTCTATGGATGTGTCCTCGGACATGTTTTATTGTGTCATTTACAGACTCCCAGTTGCCTGCGTTACCAATTCATCATTTGACAACTGTAACTGGGTCGACGATATACACAGATGTGAATACAAATGGCCTTTTAAGTCCATCCTTCTTTCCCCCCATTTTCTGATGTGGCGGAGAACGACGACGCACGGCTATCTTACCAGGCACTTTAATGGTCAGTGAGGGTGTCGTTAAAATTGTGTTTGGACTTTTTGTCACACAGTATGGGACTCACAATATTCTGCGCCATGTGGAAATGGCTGTCCATCAGCATCTCCTCCAGTAAATCTTGGTCTGGTAGCAAAACAACATGCAAGTCTTTATTGAAGAATATACACTCACTGGCCACAACATTAGTTACAAGCGTCCAAGATGAATCAAAATCAGATGAATTGATTTTAAATTAATGGTGGTTAGTTTTACAGTGCAGATGTATATTGAGATACGTTTTCATTATTTTGAGTTACTATTATTATGGCTTTTTTTAAAAAAATCAACTTTATAAATCTGTTAATGATATAGTCAGAGTTTTGCTTGTTTGAGAGGACAAACCTTAATGAAATGGGAGTCTTATTGTTTCGGCATTATTAACGGATTATTGCAAGAATTATGACATTATCAAAATACAACCAAAATGTAATTCGAATCTTCTGGATTTCAAAATGAGGCCAGCGTGGCATGTTCTCTTCAGACTTAATGCTTAAATATTCAATTTTCCTTATAAAAGAAACTTTAAAATAGTTAAATATACTTATGAAAGAAATTATCCTAATTTGATGTACATTTGAGAGTGCTGAAGGCTAGCTGGAAGGCCTGATGCTCAATTCTCTTGTCTCCACCTCCCGGCAGAGACAGCGTGTCCGTTTTCTTCTCATAACTCAGAAACTGATGCCTGAGCGGCTTCTCCGTACGTAGATATTGGAAGATGGCCGCCGCCTGCAGGAAAGCTTGATCTGATGGAGGAGGGATGTCGGCGAGGGTGATAGCTAGAGAAAAGAAAGACAAGGATGAAGTGGCAGAATAAAAGAAAAGCCATGTGATGACAATGCATGGGAAAGCATCCTTTTCTTGTGTGAGCTGGAGTTTAGTCTTTGGGTGGGGAAATAAATAAATATATAAATAAATACATATAACTAAATAAATAATGGTTCACTTCTGAATTGCACATCCATGCATTTATTAAGACCATCACACTTCTCCACTTGCCTATTCACAAAATTTTATACATCAATAGTCATCGATCATACGTAGATTTTATCTATAGTTGGAGATGAATAATGAATTATCCTCAGCTCGATCTCACCAAGTGGACGAGAGGCGAGTGCCTCCTTGGCCTCCATTAGCTTTTGGCACGAGTTGACCATTCCTGTACTTTGACATCCTTAGTGGAGCTATGCGAAGTGGACAAAGAAAGAATGTGGAAGGTGACTGAGATGTAAGACGCTTCACTTTTACTAACATGTCCTTATTGAGCCACGTGAGCAATGACGACTATTGTTTGTTAAGTGAGCGAAACCCGAGGACTCCGATTATTGTGGTTTGAATAATCCACCTTTAGTTGTTTGTGAGTGTGAGACTCAGTCTGCAGGCTGCTGAGGGTAATTGGGCTCTTGCTGTTGCAATGAAACACCCTCTTGGATTCCTGTGGCATTAATTAGTAATGGTCAGCACAGCAGTACACGTCTTTGTGACCTGCCTCACTCATGACATACACACACACACGCACACACAGTATTGATGACATGACTTGACAATGAGGATTAAATTCCAAAATCCACTCACTTCTGATTAAAGTGGATTAATATTAATACAGAGAAACATTGAGGGTCTAATCGGCTTTTACAGCCGTCAAGAATGGTTGGAATGGACCATATGTGCAAAAAATGAAAATGCATGAATATTATTATTTTTTTGTGTGAGCATAGCCAATGCTGCAGGAGAAGCTTTGGTTCTGGAAGAAGAGGCTACAGGAGATTAGTGTAATCTGCATAAGTGATGATGAGCTATTTAAAATTCTATAGCAGACTTTTACCTTTGTCATCCACAGTCCTCTCAGCAGAGCAGCACGTTTCCTCCATTCAGCTTTTCTCTATAGAGCTAGAGACCATTGAGAGTTGTCACAAACTAACCTGTCTGCCTAAAAGTAGTCCTTCGCCGCACTGTCCTGTTTAATAACCTTCCTTTCCTCTGTTGTGCATGATCAAGTGCTGGAACGTGGTCGCTCTAGTTTATAATGCCATGGCAACAATATGATAATGAGCAGAAGAACTACCATTTCAGATAGAGAGAACACAATACATTATATTATTAATTTTATTTTTGATCAGGTAGATCTTGGATATTTTAAATTGTAAACACCTTACTTACTCGTAATTTTTCAACCCATTAAAAGAGAACATAATGATGATAAATCTGACTGATCTGTCTTGCTGTGAAACATGCACGCCTGCATTTTTTGTTTGAAAAATACAACATTGTCACATTAATACAAAATCTAATGAAAAGCAGCTATATTTTTATATTAAAATGCATTTAGAAACTATCAAGGTACTGTTCAAATTGTGTGTTGCAGTTGGAAATTGTGTAGAAAGGAACTGTACTGCCAATGGGAAATTTTATTTACCCTAATTTTGCGACAGTCAGATGCTTGTAAGACCACACCGTGTCATGCAGGGGATTTCTAATAGAATGTACGCCAACAATTAAAAAAAATCATATAAGAATGTTTCTGTGTTGATTATAGTATGCGAAACATATTATCTTTACAAAAGTTTTTTTTTTTGGCTCCTTTTGAAACTTCTCACTCAAGGTCTCAAATAAGAGCGATTCTGCCACCTGCTGTCTCCAGCTCCACAGCACACCCTCCAAAATTCCAAGGAAGCTAAACGGAAAGAACTTAACTCACAAATTCACAGATTTTAAATCTTGGCTTGTTAAGTTGAACACAAAGCACAAGGAGTAATATTCTTTGATTTTACACACTTTCTTTCTTGTAGTGAAAAAACCCCCATTAATTTCTCTCCATCACTTTTCATTGCTGGCATAGATAAATTACAATCTATTCACAATTAAAAATTATTCTATTAAAGATTATAATTGCCATATGTGTAGTAAACAATATTTCATGGCACTGGCACTGGTGATTATTTTCACACCCTACAAAACCCATAATTGTATCATGGATTAATTTACATGTTTCATAACAATGACGTTTTCCATTTAATTTATTGCGGTGTTTTCAATCTCCTTCAGTACAAAGGTTAGGCTGCATTAGGCAATAACAACATCACGGTGACCCCGTGGTTTTTCTTTCCTTCTTAGATATATAAAGTTTACACACCCCTCAAATGCCTTGTCTCTGTGAAATAACAAAATAGAGCAAGATAAATTACAACAAAGCTTCTTCCACCATTAATGTGAAATATGACCTCCTCCAAAAAATTAAATTAAGGTAAGAAATAAAAATAAACAACTGTGATAATGCGGCTGTACAAGTGTGTTGATTCTGAACACAGCCACACGCCCACTAAGAGAGTGTGCAGGCGGAAAAAGTTTAGAAATGATTATCGTGGTCTTATTTAGTTTTACATTATGAAATTCCAGGAAGTGAACAGGGCTTGTAGACTTTTTCTATCCATTACTTATCAGTAAACATCTCACCTGGCATTAGTAGTTTAAATACAGAATGTACTCCCCCATCATACCAGCAGGGCGAGGAATTTTTCAATAATACTCCAGCACAATTTGGGACCTACAAAATATTGGAAGAGGCGAAGTAAGCAGCGAGCTATAAAGAATATATTAAATCTAGTTTTTGCTATTTGGTTTCATATCAAGTGCAGTGACTATTGAAAATGAAGGGCTTAATCAGTAAGTGGAAAAACCATGGCATGGTTTTCATCCAAATGAACCTCATTTGTCCACGGGTGGGAGTCCAGCTGGAGAGATTATCCCGTCCAACACGCGTCATCATTGTCGCCTCACAACAGGACTCTGCTTGCTTTGTGCAGTGCGTGTTGTGTTTGTGTGTGGCCACAATTGTGTGTGCGTGCGTTTACAACACCATATTCAATAATCGGCCCAGCTGGGGATGGCGGGTCATGTGGGCTTAAGCCAAGCTGGAATTTTCTCAATAAAGGTCTAATCTTTACAGGAAGCTGTACAATGCTGCTTTAAGGCCGTCTTGCTTTCCTTATTGCACTTATGCATCATAGTCTTAATTCTCGGGTTATATACTCACCTTATCAGTTATTCAATGAGTCAGGTCTATTGTTTCAATGTGTCACATTGTTCCAGTCTAATATATTTACTTTAATTACAGTATTGCTAAAATATGCTATTTGCCATAGATGTTGCCATGCAAACACTCGGGGACGAGTCAGATTTTTTGCTCGACTTCAATGACAACCTCGTGTGTGTGTGTGTGTGTGTGTGTGTGTGTGTGTGTGTGTGTGTGTGTGTGTGCCTGTGTGCATGCGCATGTGTGTTACTGATGATAATCAGTTTGGAATTGATCTCTCACTCATCAAAAGCCAATTACAATGTATGAGAACCCATACTAACACACACACACACACACACACACACACACACACACACACACACACACACACACGCTCAGCATGCCCTTCAAATAACTTTACATAGAACCACACACCTACTAGTTGCAGTTGCTTAAGTGGAAAAGTACTAGGTCAGAACTTTGACCCTATTTATGCATGAGAGCTCCTTTGTTGAATCTTTCTTGGATATTCATATTTGTATTCCAAGAAACGATATGATGTAGCAAAACGTTTTTCAAACAAGGTGTACAATGTCCCACCCCATCCCATCTGCTGGCTTGGTTGACTCAACTTGTTGCAGGTTGTTGTGTGAACATTTAAATGGCACAATGTCATACAACATCAAGAACAATAAGGTCCAAATAATATGAAACTATTTAAGATTCTAAATTTTGTATTTGTTAAATTGTTATATTATCTCTTGTCAATGCCAACTTGGAAGAATCTGTGTTGTCTACTGGTCACTGTGTAAATATAGTATGGTTACTCATGCTTGTGCGTACTTTTGGTGAGGCCTAATGTTTTAAGTAAACAAATATGTGTTAAGTAAGCATTTGTGCATTGAGCAACACATCCAACGGCCTCTGCCTCCACCCAGCACAGAGTTCAACCACTCTGTTGAAACGTTAGTTCTCTGTGTGAACACATCTGACTCAATCTCAGTTTCCTATTCACACAAGTTCCCTACTGTGTGTGCACATTGCGTGCACATTGTGTGCGAGTGTGCATGCACTAACCTATGCATGTGTATGTGTGTTACTGCTCTAAACAGAAATCCAGCTTCCTCTCTTCTATCCCTCAGCACGATTGGTTGCCTTAGTGCTCGGAGAGGTTCCGGTTGTACTGGTCTCCATGACGACAAGGTGTTTGCAAAGAGCTGGAGAGAAGGAAGAAGGAAGTGCATGATCCCGCCCCACTTTGATTCCTGCGAGATCTTCAGGTAAGTAAGCACACACACACATGCACACACACACACACGCACACACACACACACACACACACACACACACACACACACACACACACACACACACACACACACATTGAGTTGAATGAAGGGGGAATGCGAGTGTTTGTTGTGTTGAAACTACTCTGCATGATCAAACATGCGCTATGACGGGATTAAAATAGTGATGAAGTGAAAACATATGAATGACAAGCAAAGAAAAAAAAAACACCAGTTGAGCCGGTAATTTTGTAGCATGCAGGGGATGCCCCTAGCAATTTGAGCAATGGTAGAATCATCAAACCAGCAAAGCCTTCTCTGCTGGCCTAATCAGGTTTTAAGTTGCGATATCACCAATCACCACTAGAAGGCAGGTGTTTTTGTTGCACTTTCACTGGGTCATGTACTGCCCTATATTACAACGAGAGGTCAAATCATTTTGGGCAAATTTGAATAAATCGTACCCTAATTCTGAGTGAAAGAAAAATATACAAAATGAGTTTTAAAAAGAGCAATGAGAAACTGCCCATGTGAGAATCCACCCCAGAGTCATGGGTAGCCATCTTCTCCCTGGGATCACATCAGGGAGTGAGAAATGTGAGAGTATGTGTGTTGTTATTCCTGAGAGTTCGTCATTACAGCGGGAGCTACGTCACGGGAGGGAACCCTATAGCATGAAGGCAGCGTGTGACGGTGACCTCGGCGTTGTAAACATCAGCGAGTGTGTAAAACTCACCTGTAGCCTTACGGGCATTGCGGTGGATGTGCTCCTTAATGAAAGCTTGTACTAAGGTGTGCTACTCTTAGGTGGAATGTTGCTCTGGTGGCTACAATTCAGGTTTGTGCCGTTAAGCACGCATACTTACACGCACACACACACGCAAAAGCACACTAGAACAAAGATTGGCTGGAGACACACACACACACGCACACACACACACACACACACACACACACACACACACACACACACAAGGATAGCATTTCCCATCCGGAGCGATAGCAGAGAAAGGAGGGCGGGAGGGAGCAGTGTTGGGGGTTTGGGCAGTCCCATTCTGGTTTGGTGAGTTTTGTGAAGGAGCCACTGTTTACACCGTACACAGGTGCAAAGAGAAAGAAGGATCGAGAACAGAAGCAGAAAAGCCATGGACGGAGAACAGCGGTGACTTGGGATCCACCTGAAAGCTGGAGTGACAAGTCAGCGATGGTGTGCTGTAAGGAAGGTTTTCTCTTCTCTGTGAGTGCTGCTGCTGGTGGTGGGCTGTGTGTGGAGGGGTCTTCTGATGACTTCCTGGGGTTCATTAAGTGTGCTGGAACTTTGTCCCTCTTTTTTTCCTCACCCTCCTCCTTTCCTCGCTTCCAAGGAATGCGGGGCTTATGTCAGTGAGAGTCAGGTACAGACTCACTAATTATCGTTGCCCTTACTCCCTCCATCCCTCCCTCCTTCAAATTCTGTACTCTCCCTCTCCCCTCTGTTTGAAGACCTTGTGGGCTCTAATGCCCCCGTCTCTCAAAAAAAAAAAAAAAAAAATCAGTTCTTGTCTCCTGCTGTTGCGTCTACAAGAAGTGCTGTCGTGACTGGAGCAGAGGCAAACAGAGGATCTGAGTCAGAATCCAAAAAAACGCCAAAAGAGGAACAGAAATTCTGGCTTGTCCTCTTTTTTTCAGTGTGCGCTTATTTGATACTTTGTATGATAGAACAATTCTGATTGTGCTCTTGGTGCTGGTGTGCGGGGGGGCCTCTCATTGAAGACAGGAGGTGCTTGGGCAGCCAACGAGAGACCGCACAGAACCTGACGGACGGCAAGTGAAGATGAGAACGTGACCCTGGACAGTGAGTCCCAAAACGTCGCCAGAAGAACCAAAGCACGCGAGACGACACATCCCTGTCATCCTCCAGGTGGGTGTCCTGCTGTGATGGGCTTATTTGGAAACATGTCTGTTTTCTCACTTGGGTTGATTGAGATAGACACAGTGGGTATCTGGAAGGACATTTCTTCAGCTGGTCCAGTGCTCACACTGACCCAGCTGACGGCTCTAACCTTCACTGCAAGGTTATGGGACAGCGACTGTGTTTATTTGTGCTGAGGTGTGTGTGTGTGCATGCATGTGTGTGTACGTGTTTCGCTGTTGTCTTGTCTCGTCATCTCGCCCATGTGTTTTCCCAAAACTGGTTAAGCAGGGCGCCACTTTAGCCTTGGCCACCTTGCTGATGTACAAACGAGATTTGCTCGTTCTGTATGTGATGCTGCACTTTTGAGGGGAACGGAGACGTTGGATGTGGTTGAGGTAACGGCGTGACTTTGGAGAAGTTCACGTGTGATAATGTGAGCTGTTTCCTTTTATCATTTTAGTTTTAAACGCTCGGGAAATTGTTGGTGTCAGTCCGGTATAGCGACGCAGAAGAGTTAAATCCAAAATTATTTATCACCCAAGCCACATTGCAAGTTTGTGATTATTTACTATGGGTATTGTTAAACAGGAAACGAAAGTGTCAGAATATGAAGCTAACAATGTAAATTGTTTTACAAGGCAAAAATCAATCAGTGATTTAGATGATCGGACATTGGATACTCTTGTATTACAAATTCACTTGTTAGTACTGGATTTTCTTTTCTTTCATTTCTCTTACAAAATGTTAGTTTCACTACTTCCTTGTATCATTCATCCATTCATCCCAGCTGAAAACTGAAATGTGGCTTCCACTCCCATTTTTCTATTTGTGTGTTAGCCTCCATTCCAGGCTGCTTCCTTGTTAATACTGTAAATACTTCCACAAGTGTGTGTGTGTGTGTGTGTGTGTGTGTGTGTGTGTGTGTGTGTGTGTGTGTGTGTGTGTGTGTGTGTGTGTGTGTGTGTGTGTGTGTGTGTGTGTGTGTGTGTGTGTGTGTGTGTGTCTGCGTGCGAGCGCGTGATCTGCGAGGTGCGTCGGTTGTCTCGAAGTACTGGTCAGACCTGATGACAGAATATATTATTTGAAAAACAGGGAGACTTAGTATCTCATCTCACAGGATCGCTACTCCATTGCAAAAGGGACACGGTCATCCAAGACAGGAATTCATATCTCGTGGGTTTTTTTTTCCTAAGCGCAGTATCAGCAATTGCCTTCGAGCCATATCAGATTTCAGGGAAGGAAAAAGAGCAGTTGGTATTAAAAGAAACTCATGTTGTAATATATACATTATATTTGAAAGAAATCTTGTCGAACACAGAAAAACAACATATTGGCCCATGTCACATGACTGTCACATGACTATCTCATGTTCACAATGGGAAACGGAACACTAAGTCTGCTTGTGTGTGTGTGTGTGCGTGTCATAAGCCTAATCCACTAAAAAGTTGCCCAGTAAAAGAAACGTGTGGTTGCAAGGGAGGAACTTGTTGGTATTATTGCGTTGTTTATGAAATAGCTGTAAGAAGATCTGATCAGATCACCGCTGCTCTCTCTCTGTTAGTGACAAACACACACATACCTGAAAAGCACAATGGTGGCATTCTTCTCTATTGGCCTCCCTCGGTAGCTCCTCGAATGTTCAAACCAGTATTTGACGCCAGCGTGAACTAATGTTTAATAAATCGTTGTTAACATAGACGCTTAGGGAAATGGATTAAGCCGATCCACTTTTTGTTTTATACATCAATCAACTGTGCAAGATGGATGGATGGTGTCACATTATAACATTTTTGTAAAAATGTGTAAAGAAGTCAATTGTTGCAAAAACTGGAGCTGGGACTCGCACACTAAATCTCAATTTCCACTTTGCATTAATGTGGTCCATTTCTGAGCATATTATCCCGCATGTCAATATCCTCATTCATCCTTGTCATGATGAGCATAACATGCTCTTGTATGAGTTCCAATTCAATTCTGCTCATAAAAAGGTTATTGCGCAATCTCCAGCCTCTGTGATGCACTATGCGCGTGTGTAAACAGGTGACATCCACCCATTGTGAAGGCTGCAACAACAACAGTCCTTCTCCACGCGTCCCACCTTTGACCCCCGGCGTAACCCCGGGCCACCTACTGTGGTGATACAGCTGAACCCTCCACTCTCCTCTTCCCCTAACGCTACTACCTCTGTCATCATGCTTGATTTCACTCCTCCTTTTGTCTCTTATTGGGATGGGACTTTTTAAAAAATAGTTTTAAATCAGCGCGAGACATATTAGCCTGCACAAATGCACCTGATTGGCCGATCTCACTGCATACCTGTAACTACACACAATGAGGTAGTTGTTTGAATTGCAGGTGAGGGAATGTGCGATTGTCAAGATATAACTCAAACATACTGCGTCAAACATGTTGAGCCACCTTAATACTTAAACTTAAATGACCACCAGCTTGTGTGATAAAGTCATTAAAAACTCTCCAAATCTACTAGGCTGTGAATTTTTTTTTTTTTGTCATTAGGGTGGACTTCTGAGCCAATGTCTGCCCATGCAACATTTAGAACGCATTTCTGGCAGACCATTCAGTTAATCCGTATATCACTGAAATTCATTGAGGGCCTAAACAAATTGATATCTGTCTCTTTCTATTGACTTGTTTCCCCCCGGAGCGTTTATAGAGGACCACCGAGACCAAAGGGAAACAATGCAGTGCACTTTTTCCATATTGGGTTTCACCAAAGACTCGAATCGCTACGTTATGTTACCATTCATGATTGTTATCCTCCGTCATCTAAGTTGCTAGGCGACAGAGGTGCGCTTTGTGACGCAGAGGTTGATGTCGGAAAGAGTTGTCTATCTGTCGACTTGATTGTCTTGTTCAACGGCTTAGTTTGGTCTGACAAAACAGAAGTTAAATTATGCCTTAAAGCCATAAAGCAACAATAGGTAACAATTAACGTCTGCCTTTAAATCATTTTGCTTGTGACATTGTAGCCTAATTAGGAGAATATTGTCTCTGTCATTGCGACAACTCTGGATCACCTACTTTAGTTTTGGCCCAACCAGGACCTTTGCCTTTGTTGCCTCTGCAGAGTTGCATGTACTACTTGTACAAATAGTTGGATGATAAAATAATTAATAAATGATAGCAAATTTAAAAAAAAACAGAGATGCTTTGAAGGCCACACAAATATAACCTACACATCTTGTTCACACGTTCTGAACAGTTTCAGTCCATCCTTCACGAGATGGAAAAGAGGTGGAACTGTTTTTCAGCCTTTTGTTTCTTGTCATAAAATCCCTATTTCGTGACACTGCTCAGGAGCTTAGTCATTGTGTGTTTAGGAATTTGTATTTGGAGGGTGTTAATATGGCAGTCCAACCGGCTTATTTATATCCTTCTTGCTTTGCCAGAGTGCCTGTGTATGTGCGTTTGTGGGTGCGACTGTGTGTGAAAAGAATCATCTCTCAAATAAAGAAAACATTTGAAGTTGAAGATTGCTTGCAACTTTACCTCACATCACACACAGCTTACATTCTCAGGGGATTAATAAAAGTGGCATTCTATTCAGGGGGGGGGAACACTTAATGAGCTTAACTTGGAACATTTCATGAATCTAATGCAAATTTACAAAATTAGATTGAGGCAAGTGGCAAAATGCCCCCCCGCCTCCTGAAATGGATAAAAACGGGAAAAAGCATTTTTTGACTTGACTTCCCCTTTACACAGTGGTGGATTACTCTTGTGATGAGGTACGGTTATACATTTATCTTCCAAACCGCTTATTTATTCATTCATTTTTACAATGCGTGGAGAGTTAACTAAAAGTCTTCATTAAACTTGTTTAATAGTATGAAGTGTCCCATCTTAACTGTTCACTTGAATGATTTGTCTCGGTGTTACTCAATTTGTCTTCCAATGAATGTTGGAGGATGTTGTGCAAACAGTGACACCACTATTTCAAGTTTAAGTTGTAAGAATAAGTGGTATAACTGCCATTTGGAATCAGCTCAGGTTTTTTTTGTCTCATTGCTTGTAGTATCTCTCATGGCTGATGAGTCATATGCATTTATTTGACTTTATGCTTTGTCTGACTCATTTAGCTTGCCAAACTTCTTTTTGATTGTGCTTGATCTGCCATTGGTTAGCCGCAAGGCACATGATAGAGTGTCAGCAGACAAAAGAGTAGGCAAAAGAGAACTCGGCTTTAATCAGGATGGAGAAAAAATATGTCAGCTCCCGTTTGAGGTGAGTGTAAGGCAGAGCGTCACTGTGATTGTGCTGAGTCTTTTTCGTTCATGATAAGCGGGGACATTGCGATTGGCTGACTCTTGCTTCAGGATGTGAGGTGAAACCTTTGAATGAGGAAATGTTACAACTGAACACACATTTCCCTTTTGGGAAGTGTTGTTTGGCTTACAATGTCTTTTTGGCATCAGCATGTTTTTTTTTAATTTTGCTGTGCACATGTATATTGTAGATATATGGAACTATTTGAGCAAAAAGCGAATTTAAGATTAAAAATGGCACCGCACGTCAAATCACTGTGTGGGTTTACAGCAGACCAGTATGGCCAGTTCCCCCATGTTTGATAGCTATCACCTCCAAGCCCGTGTCTCATCCACCTTCTTCCTATATTTGCTTCTAAAAAAAAAAAAAAAAAAATATATATATATATATATATATATATATATATATATATATATATATATATATATATATATATATATATATATATATATATATATATATATATATATATATATATATATATATATATATATATATATTAATGTGTGCTGTGTCAGTCTAGTCTGCACACATGAGCTTGTCTTGGTGTGTATTTCTGCTATTTAGTATCTCGGAATTGGGCTCTCCTCCGCCTCTTAAATGGCTTTATGACTTTGTTTGGCCTTCACTTCTAATTTCACCATGTTGACGGGAACACAGAATTTGTCCATTTGCAAACTTTGCTCTGTGTGTGTGTGTGTGTGTGTGTGTGTGTGTGTGTGTGTGTGTGTGTGTGTGTGTGTGTGTGTGTGTGTGTGTGCCCGAGAAAGAAAGAAAGAAAGAAAGAAAGAAAGAAAGAAAGAAAGAAAGAAAGAAAGAAAGAAAGAAAGAAAGAAAGAAAGAAAGAAAGAAAAAGAGAGAGGGAGAGAGAGAGTCAGAGAGGGAGAGAGAGAGAGGAGAATCCTGTCCTTCATTAACAGAGCCATTGGTTAATGTATCACTGGTACATTGGCAATTGCAGCGCACGTGATAACAGCGTTGTGCTTGTGCACTAAAAAAATGTTCAAGGTTGTGTTTAAAGTTGCACATGTTCCTTTTGTGTGTCTGACAAAAATGACTGGAATGTGATGTGTTTAGTCTTTATTGCAGATTGTCTCACTTCATTGTGTGTCTAAGTGTGCTAAAGTTAGGTCAGTGCTGAAAGTGAATTGTCAAAGTCACTTTGGATATCCGGCCGGCTTATGAGTGATCATTTTGTGGTCAATGAATGATCCACATCTGAAAAGTGATAGATATTGGGTATTTGATGGTGTTGCTGGAAACACTGTCAAGACTAGAATTTGCAAAAATGCAAATACATTTAATATTTATTTATTTATTTATTTATTTATTTATTTATTTATTTATTCATTTATTTATTTGCTTCTTGACCTACATTTTTTGATTTTTTTACATTGAACTTGTAAAAGGGTTAACATCTATTTAAAATGTTTACTCAGTTTAGATTTTGTCTAGTGTATGATTGATGTCCAGTGAAAATGATGCATTTATAAATTGTGCAAATATTTCATTTTTTTGGGGCCACTTGAAAAGTCTATGGATGGACTGTTTGATGGGGGAAATCTCAGATGTAATCAACACACTGAATTAATTCAGAGTATGAAAAATGAAAACAATAGCCGCTGTAATCTCATCACGTCTTTTGTGCTGCAAAATTTCCAGAAGCGAAACCTTTATCAGTTCAAAGCATCTTATTTCAAACCTGTTTAAATGTATTTACTTACAATGTGGACTTTAGTCTTACTGCACTGCTGACCAATATTGTTCTGCAGGTCATCTGTCAATGTTTAAAAAAAAATACTCTGGTTTACTCAGATTGAACTGTTTTACTTAAATGTTTGGGGGGGGGGGCATACTTAATTATCATTTAAGCACCAAAGTAAAACATACACATGAATTTGCCTATCAGTTATATATCAAATCACATTTTTTATAACATGGCACAACTGTCTTGTGGTTTCCAGGCTAACCCAGATAAGACATCGACCAGAAATCATTTTTATAGCTGACAACGTACAAAAAAAACTTTTAAACCTTTAAAAAAAAAAAAAAAAAGAACTTAGCTCTTGCGTCTTATAGATCAAGTCCTCTATGATTGGCATTCTACTGCTGTTTCTGAGATCTCTCGGATGCATTTGTCCATGTTAGAAGAAAACCTTTTGAACACCGTAGATTGTACTTGAAATGTTTCCAAACCACAAAGAAGACCCCTCTATCTGTTTCACTTGATCATTTTCATGAAAGCTTTTCTCAAGAGGTCACGTGTATGAGATAGTGCTGTAAACACATCTCCACGCTGACAAGCTTTTCCTTGATTGTTTCCAATCATCTCTTCTTGTCACACCCTTTTCTGCCCCCTCTTTATTCCTTATCAGCTGAGAGAAAGAATAAATAGGTGGTGCCTCTGTGTGTATTGCTGGAGGGTTGGTTGGGGGGGGGGGGGGGGGTTACCTGCACTAAACAGCCCCACCTCTCTTTTCTAGTCATTGAGAATGAGTAAACACAAAAGCACCTTTACTTAGCTCCACACTCTGTGCCAGAAGCAAGCAGGCAGAGATCCGCTCTGCTTCGCTGCCTCCCTCTATCTACCGTCGGCAAAGTCAAGAAGACAAACTCTAAACGCAGAGGTTGCATCTTGGACCACCTGTTGCTTGACATCTGTACTCCTCAGTGTGGCCCACAGGTACAGTGGTGACTTTCACCTTCAAGTCTTTTGTCTTCTTTACTATGTCTCTGAGCAGCCAATTGTCTCAATTTTAAAACTATCTGAAACATAGTGACATGGACATTATTTCGACTCGACATGAATTGTTTCAAGGCACGTTTCTAATGAAGCCTCAGTAAGCAACCGTTACAGGGTAACGGCTAAAACTACGTTCTTATTTGAACATGTAAATAATATATTGCAATGTAGAACGTTTCGCTGTATCGAGAAAAGTATTGCTTGTTGTCCTTCCTCATTTCACCTCATTCAGTCAGTGAGAAATAAGGAGTAGAACACCTGGAAGCAATGATGGATTGGACTGGAGGTCATTATGGCCATTTCAGTGAAACCAGTGGAACCAGTGGAGTGGCATGAGGACACTGTGCTATGACTATGTGTGTGTGTGTGTACGTGCATGCGTGCGTGCGTGTGTGCATCCGTCCATTCGTCTGTGTGTGTGTGTGTCCAGGCTATATATTTTGTAATCTGTGGACTTTTGCCCTACTAAAAGAGCTGTTTGTTGTGTCCATAAGTGTGTGTGTGTGTTGTGAAACAGTGTGAACTAGATCTAAGGGAAAACCAAACATGCCACAGAAACACTTTTGATTGGAATTCTCGGTTTCCACAGATAGTGACACGGACGTTTCAAGATGTGTTTGTCGAATGGGCGGACCAATGTTTGATGGTGAAGGGCGAGGAGTAATGTTGTAGGACAAAAATGCAGGAATGAAGTTGTTCATATTTCCTCGTTTAAGTCGTTGAACAAAGTCACAATTTAAGTGTTGAATTTAAGCGTTTCTTCCCAGTAAGTGACAATATCACCGTCAGCTCCAATAATTGTTTTAAAGTTGTTGCATTTGTCAGGCCGGCTGATTAACGCGAGGAATGTGTTTGGCCAAGAAGGCAAAACTCCTTTTTGTCCGAGCCAAAGCAAAATCAGCTTTATATTAATGGTGATGCATGTTGATCAAGGACACAAACTTCATTCTGCAACCTTTTATTAAGGTTTGAATCAAGGTTTAAGTGATTGCTCAATCAGATAATCCAAATGCTCTGTTTTGAGTTTAAAGTCTACAGTTACATTGCAATTTTTTTTTTTTTTTTTCGAGTGGCTCCTAAAGGCAGGGGGGCTCTTGAGGTAAATGAGCTGGAATCATCTCTCCGTGGTGAAGTGGGAACAGGCTGCGGGCAGTCGCACACACACTCTGTCTGACCTGAAATTCTTCAGGCCACCTTCACTTTTGAAGGGCTCTCGAGCTCCGAGGGAGGCCTGACGAGATCGTGGGGGGGAACAGTTAGTCCCCTCTTTTCTCTGTCTGTAAATCTTCCTATATACATCATGCCCCGCACCCGATAGTCATACTAAGTTCTGTCACAATTCTGTATGTACCCCCCCTACACACACACACACACACACACACTCTATTTGAGCTCGAGTGAGCCAGAGGAATGATGGTGGATGGAAGACAAACCGACCAGTGGAGAAATACACACATGGGACACTTTATTAAATCGCAGCTGAAGTACAATTTTATCAAAATTTGACACTTCTTGTACATCTCTTTACAATATGCTGGAATAGGGTAAAGCAAGTGGGAATCTCCATTTTAAATTTTGAGCATGTGTAAAAATGCTGACATTTAAGTTTTTAATTTCATTTAATTATGATGTTTGTGTATTAATAATCAGGTATAACCAGGAGCTCATCCTTATGGGTCATGGGTGACCTGCTGACTTTGGGTGAAAGGTTGGTTACACCCTGGACTGGTTAGCAGCCAATCGCAGGGTACCATGTGTGGACAAACAACCATTCAAACTCACTGTTACACCATGTCTGAGCATGGGTGTCAAACATAGGGGCCAGTTTTGGTTCAGTCCAGCCCAAGGAATAACTATGAAACTGAAAGAAAAATAAATTAGTTGTTGGGAAGATTTTTGAGAATTATTATGCTCATGTTTAAAATGTTTACAAACAGACGTGTAATCACTAGTTCACGGTAATTCATCATTATTTCAATTTATTATTTTAATTCAGCATTATATTGTTAGTATTCTTGATTGAAGCTGGGAAAACAGTGCACACATCTTGAAATTAAAAAAAAAGAAGTTTTTTTTATTTCTTCAAAAGTTCCAATCTCGCCTCACTGATGCTTTTTGGAAATCAAGCCCGCACAAAATGAGTACCGGTGCAACTATGCATAGGGAACAAGCACCATTCATTGACACAAACAATTATTATACGGACACATTGTAAACTTAACAATAGTTTTATCTTCAAGGTATAGTTTTAACACGTATCCTTCTCTTTACCTAATAAACATTAACTTTATCCAAGCAAATAAAAGGCTTGTCAAATTATCACTTGACTAAATTATCAGTGTGAATGTAGCCAGTCCTTCACTACTCCAGGGAAGTCGTCAGAGTGTTGACAGACGTATTGTGTGAACCTCCGCTGTGAGGACATCATGTGTCCTGAAGGGTTAGCCGCAGCTCCCACTTCTCCTTCATCAACTTGTTTCACTTGCTCATTCATTTTCTTGGAGAATGCACAAGAGACAGAAAATATGGTGTCATCACTTCTCGCTCCTGAATCTATATTGGCTCTTTGTTGTGAAGGAGATGGGGTTTGTCAGCTGTTATAGAGCATGTGTGGGATATCACAACAGGAACTTGAGTGTTTTGAGGCTGGTTCTCGGTGTCCTCATATGATTAGGAGGAAGCGCTTCCTGTAAAAGTCCAATGTGAGCCTCAACACAGCACTCCTGCAGGTCACGTCGCTCTCTGTGACCCTTTACACACGTGACATGCTACTTATTTACTTTCATGGATGACTTGCAAAACCAAACGGGCTCAGAGGCCAAGATACTGATTACAAGCACTGTTTTATTGCTGACTTTATTCCTGCCTTTTTGTCTGCTTGGCAGATTCTTGTATGTATGTGTGTGTGTGTGTGTGTGTGTGTGTGTGTGTGTGTGTGTGTGTGTGTGTGTGTGTGTGTGTGTGTGTGTGTGTGTGTGTGTGTGTGTGTGTGTGTGTGTGTGTGTGTGTGTGTGTGTGTGTTGGCTGTCCTTAAAGGAGAACAAAGTCATACAGTGACAACTTTGCCTCAGTTTAACCTGTTGTCCCATTAGAGTTTTTAGGTGCTTTTCTCATAAAGAGATATGCTCAAAATAAATCATTCATCTTGTAACAATAACAACATTTTAAATCTCATTTTAAACATCTCAGGTAAGGTTTCATTTCACCATATTGAAACTTTTCAACAAATGATCAATTCCACCCCCCTCCTAAAAATAGAGAGAGTTCACAGTTAACCATTGATGGTTCTGAAATTCAGCACATCCCCTTCACCCCAGATCACCTGATGCATGTCGTGATTCTGACTGGCTTGTGCTAATATCGAACTTTTTACAAGCGATCGCAGTGAAGTGGAGTTTTTTTTTGTTTTTTTTAGATTTCAAGCCATGATGACAAATTTTTTCGTCTTTTCCCTTTGTTCTTGGTGCTATTTCGACTTCCTTATCAGTTGTTTTCCTGGTCGTTAAGGAGTGGTGCCAGTTTCAGTAACAGCTGATACTCAAGCAAACTGCAAACTGTTGACCGACCACACACTGAGACTTTAATCTCACTCACTTGATTTCATCCCATCTGCTCTAGTTTGTCCTTCACTCCCTCTTGTCCTGCACTTGAGAGCATTTTTCTTTTTAGACAGAAACTACAAGAGCAAGTCAAGTCCTCTCATCTGGGGACTTTGTACCCTTCTTTCCCTCTCCTTCTGCTCTCTAGCTCACTTAGCTGCCCAGGAAGGTGTGTGTTGTTTGCTTAAAGTAAGCCGGAGACCAAAAAAAGAAAAAACCCACATGCCCAAAGACGCTCTCATCTTGTGCAGACAGGACAGAAATCATCCGGAAAACCCCCCCTCAAAGAACCAGAGGATGTTTCTATAAGCTTCCTGTTATTTTCCACCTTTCATTTTCTGCAACTCTAAGCAAAAAAAGACAACTTCATTTCCCATCAGCCATCTCTCCTTCCTTCTTTCTAACACACACACACACACACACACATCACATGAAGATTTGTACCTGTTGAAGCTCCACCCCGATCATCGCTCATGCTTGCAGTGTTTGTGTAGAGGAGGCCGGCCTGTGTGTGCTCAGTGCCCCGCTGTACCTGTCTCTCATGGAGGTGGACCAGCACTCCTTAGAGCAGACGGCCCAGCGGTGAAAAAGCAACTTTGGTAGCTATCCTCACTTCTCTTGTTTTTCATTCCTAATCTTCTTTATTAAGACTTCACCTTGTTTGTCTCTTGCTTCAGTCACTATGACATTTGCTCAACCCTGGAAGGGAAATTTAGAATTCAATTTTGACTTGAGGCTGTGTGAAAATGCAGCAATGTGTGTTAAAGTTTTTGTTTGTGTTTCCGTCAACGCTTGCATGGTAACTTGGGCCTGTTTGCATTGTTAATATCTGGATAGAAAATGAGATGTGCGTTGTTGTTGTTTTGCAAATACTCTTCTTTCTTCAATTTGTCAACAAATACTTTGGTTGCATCATAGTCATCAAATGGTGCAAAATAAAATAACTGATTGGGAACAGCTCAGTATGATGTACTGTGAACTACAATAACAATAATCATAATCATACAGTAATAAATGTCGCTGACTTTACGACAGTGATTTCAATGAAAACATATTTTGAAAAATAATTGTTTTGTTCAATGGATACCTTAGCAGAACTTGGCATTGTAATTATTGTAAGGCAGAATGACTGATAATGCCATAATGCCTTATTCTTTCTTCTTCCTACTGTGTGGAATTATTCATCAACGTCAAACCTTGTGTACAGACTATAAGATGACTTTATGGCCGAGTTCAGAGGATACTCGTAAACGCCTTTTCTGCACTCATAAAACAATGTGGTCCTCTATAACACATTGTTAGTACACACGTAGTCAGGTGCTTCTATCAATTATAAACATGTGGCTGATCTCTCAGAGCCATTGCAGTGACTCTTTAACCTGGCAGATTAGTCAATCAAGTCTTTGCCCTTTAACATCTCTCCTGATTCATTCACAACCTTTAACCACAAGAGCTGTTGAATGACTTGAAGGTTTAACATGATCCTGTTGTCATAAAATGGAGACAGGTCAGATTTGAGATAGTGTGTTCTTGGCTCTTTTTTTTTTTTTTGTTGATGTCTCGCTCTGATATATAGATTTAGGTTCGGAGTAAAGCTCACTTTTGAGTAAAAGCTACAATTTGTGGTGGTGGGTTAATCATTAACCTGTTGCCTCTCTGGCACAACACACACACACTCATGTGTCATGATTGGATTAGATTAATGTCACTACCGGTCCACACAGTCGGAGAGGTGGTCCTTCCTTGCGTTGTAATAATCCTTTTGACTGTTGTTTTTATTTTTAAGCTTATAAAAACTCAGGAACATAAAACAGTCTAATAATATGTCACTTTAACCTCGTCACACTCAGCTAATGAGTGATGATAGAAAATAAGCAACATCCTGTTTCGTCACTCTTGGCTCCCGCACCTTTGCATGAACTAAAAAAATCTCAATTCTTCTTCATGGCGATTGTAAAGTGTGTGTGGGTGTGTGTTTTGGGTGGGGTTGATGAAATATTGGGTCAGGTCAAATGAATGCTTGCGTTACCATGGTTTGCTTGGCTTTGCAGAGTTTCTACCTTTGTTGACTTTCTCGTGCTCACCATCAAATGTCCCAACAATCGAAAGACGCAAAGCACACAGTCGCACATAACCCACACACGCATAGTCTGAGATGATTGCTTGCCTCACATTGCGGTGATTAGAGACTCAATGCTGTGGATTTTTGTTTTCTGAATGCCACCAGTGTTAAGCAATAAGAGGTTTACGCTTAGGAGCCTGATTGTTCACTGTTCTTTTTATGGAGGTACAGTGTTCATAAAAATGAATGCAAGTGCACCTGCACACACACACAAACACACACATTACATTCATATTGAGAAGGGGAGTTAAATATCCAACACCTTCTTGTGCGCCAAACAGTGAAACGTGCATGGAGGTACAGTGCACATCAGATCAGTGGTCCATCCGGCCCTCCGTCATAGTAAACATGTGACCGAGCCGACCTCGGTGAACCTTGAACGAAAGTTTAAGGCTTTATGACTTGCCAATCTCTCTTATGGGGGTCAGAGATCAGAAAAGAGTCTTAAGAAGCGAACAAAACAGGGTTGTAAAACTACTGATAGTGAGGCAACTTGAGGATTTATAGATGATTGTCGTATTAAGCCTTACCTTATCTAGGTTTCCAATAATCTTTGTTTTGTTCAAGGATGCTTAAATGTATTTGACAGAAACTAAAGAATGATTTCTCTCAATCTCTCTGCCTTCCTTAGGCCACAGATCTAATTGGATGCTTTTGTCAGAATGACAGCCGAAGATCCTGCTTCCTCTTCAACCATGAGCAACAATACTGCCCCCTCCAAGCTGTGCAAACCCTCCGCTGCCTCCCACCACGCTCTCCTTGGACAGATTAGCATTCCGGATGGTATTGCAGGGACTCCCAATGAGGCTACACTGGTGGCCTTGATGGAGCGCACCGGCTACGGCATGGTTCAGGAAAATGGCCAACGTAAATACGGCCCTCCTCCCGGTTGGAACGGCCCATCCCCGCCGAGGGGATGCGAGATCTTCGTGGGCAAAATCCCAAGAGATGTTTACGAGGATGAGCTGGTTCCCGTGTTCGAGTCTGTGGGACGCATCTATGAGATGCGCCTGATGATGGACTTTGATGGGAAGAATCGGGGCTACGCATTTGTGATGTACACGGAAAAACACGAGGCCAAACGGGCCGTGCGGGAGCTCAACAACTACGAGGTGCGGCCCGGTAGGCTCCTCGGGGTCTGCTCCTCCGTAGACAACTGCCGTCTTTTCATTGGCGGCATCCCCAAGACTAAAAAACGCGAGGAGATTCTGGAGGAGGTCTCCAAGGTGACCGAGGGCGTGCTAGATGTGATTGTTTACGCCAGCGCTGCAGACAAGATGAAGAACCGTGGCTTTGCCTTTGTAGAATACGAGTCGCACCGTGCGGCCGCCATGGCCCGCAGGAAACTGATGCCCGGACGCATTCAACTGTGGGGTCACCAGATTGCGGTGGACTGGGCAGAACCAGAAATTGATGTGGATGAAGATGTCATGGAGACAGTGAAAATACTCTACGTCAGGAATCTTATGATGGAGACCAGCGAAGAAACCATTAAACAGGTTTGTTTCCCTGACAGTAGTCATGGAAGACTTCAGCTAATCACGTTGTTTCGAGAAACAATAACCGTGTTTTCTTTATCAACCAGGTGTTCAGTCAGTGGAACCCAGGTTGCGTAGAGCGAGTGAAGAAAATCCGTGACTACGCCTTTGTTCACTTCACATCCCGTGATGATGCCGTGCTGGCCATGGATCACCTCAATGGAACAGAAGTGGAGGGCTCCTGCATTGAGGTCACGCTTGCCAAGCCAGTTGATAAAGAGCAGTATTCTCGCCAGAAGGCATCAAAGGGCGTTTCTGCTGCTCCAGAAGCTCCTCAACAAAACTACGTCTACCAGTGTGACCCTTACACATTGGCCTACTACGGTTATCCCTACAACACACTCATCGGACCAAACAGGGACTACTTTGTGAAAGGTTAGAACACTTTCATTAGTTTCTTAATTTTTTCCGTAAATGTCCGTAGTTGCGGGTCTTGGGGAATCCAGTCGCTAAAAACCTATAATTATGTGAAGTTTTTTTAATTTAAGGGAAACTCAATCTTGATCAAGATAAACTTGAATTGACAAATGTCTGTCCTTTAAATGATTAAAGACAACAACTGGGTGATGATGTTACGAATGTTAATCCCGTTATCTTTGCTGATTGACTGAATATGGTGGAAGCAGGCTAATCCATCTGACTTTCAACAATCATTGTGTTTTGGTTTTCTCTCCAAAGGAACCTCATTGATACAGAACAATGGTAATTGCTCATTTCTACTTATTCTTTCAATGAACAATTAGCCTTCCTGCTATGTGACAAACTATACATTTTCTAACACCATCCCTTTCCTGCTGCGCTGTCTCCTTCCGCCATCTCATGGATGAATATCCACGACATGGCAGAGAACATCACAGAGCCCAGATACAATTTAGGACCCAAAACATCCGAAAGGGAATAACATGGCCCTTAAATACCAACTTAACTCAAACCAGCATTGCTTGTACCACTCAATTTTCATCCACACTGCAATGACATCTTCACCTTGCCCATTAGCCAGTTGTCTATCGCAAAAATTTCAACGGCAAGTCCCAAACTATTACCCCAGTAATCCCATTCCCCGTTGTATTCAAGCAGGTACTGTGCGAGGTCGTGGTCGCGCCGCCACAGGTAACCGTACCCCTGGTCCTCGGGGCTCGTACCTGGGGGGTTACTCTGCCGGTCGTGGCATCTACAGCCGCTACCATGAGGGTAAGACCAAGCTGTCCGAAAAGCCCTATGAACTGATGCCCAGTCTGGAGCTTGCTGCCTCCGTCAACCCAGTTGCCATCAAACCAGGCACAAGTCAGTGAGATAGACATAGCCATCCCTACCCTCACCCATCTCAAAAGCCTTCCCATCTGTTTCTTCTTCCCGCACTGTTCTTGCGGAGAATACAGGCATCGGTGGTCGTTGCACGTATTCCCGTAAGAACTCTTCCTCTCTCTGTCTTTTGTGGTTTAAATAACATCTTTGTAAAATCAAAATAATAGTTGTTGCTGGATGGACACGCTAAAGGACTGCTACTGTCAAATGATTCAAAGAATGAAATTGTCCTTTCTTGCGTGCTCAGATAGTAACTGCTGTTAATGCAAAAAAAATTAAAATTCGTCCTACGGATTGTTCAGACTGATAACAACATTCTGCTAATAATCTTGTAGGGGTTTGAAATTTGTCACGCCAAATCAAGTCAAATCACCAATCAAGTATGAGGAAGTCAGTTTGTAACAATTCATCAAAATGAGATCATGGCAACAGAACTGGTTAGGTAAGTTCGGTAGTTTTCGATCTTAAAAGATATTTCTCCACCAAAAAAAAAACAACGGAGTAATAGCAGATTTATCTTGATGGAAAGCATGCTTTCACTGTCAAGTTGGCACTTTTTAACTTTAAATGTAAGTGCAGCGTCATGCTGTCGAAGTACTTGCCATTTTCCAACCAGTCTCAATTGGCTCTTTCCCACGTAGATTTGTGAAACTAACTTTTGTCAAACAGGCCATCTGGAGTGTCAGGTGACTACAGTATGTTACCGGCTCACAGGGTGGCTGCATTGTAACCGACATTGCACGCTAACGTGGGAAAAAAATGGGATCCAGTAAGTCCGTTAATAGCTTTTTGCTGGCTAGTAAATTTAAGTCATTTCAGAAAATTTGAGTGATAATTCAAAATAAGCAATGAAACGAAATGTGAATCACTCAGTGCTGTTGTCTGTCTGAACATAGTTGTAAATAATATGCATCGAGACCTGTACTTCCATAACCTCTTATTCATATGTACTTGCAACTCCAGCCTTTGACTGAATTGTAGTTTCATATCTAATCAGACTCTGAAAATACAATTTTATTTTGTTTTGTTTTTTTAAAGGGGTGGCGCTCTGTGTCAATCACCTCACTGCAGTTTCAGTCAAGACTGGAATCAAAATTCTAAACCTTTTCTCAAGCTTAAGAAATGTTTTTCACTTTGTTTGTTACTATGCGTTCACTCTTCTGACCAAAAACAGGACCAGTAACACAAAATAGTAACAAAGCATTTGTTACTGTATTGTGTTCAGATATCATTTGTGGGACTTCCTGCTGACTGAAATGAATGACTTATGACGTCACCAATTATGAATAAAAACGAAAGCATTAACATTCATTCCAAAAGTACTTTCATGTGCCGAGTTTCCTTAAACTGTGGCCAAGGGCGCGAATTTACTCAACTGTAGAAGGTGCCTGTAAGTGGTTTGTGTTGGTTTTGCAACGGAATGTGTACGTAACTGCCAAGTAGTTCTTTTATTCTTGGCTCCTTGACTTGTGTAACCATATTATAGATGCAGACGTCACACACCTCGAGACACTTACTACACTATTATAACTTCTAAAATGCAAATTGTAGAATAAATACCAAGCCACTGATGTATTCGTACATTAATGGGAGCGGCACAAGCTCTGGCTTCAACAGTATACGACAATGACGCAATGTCCGCTCCATCACACAAACGATACTTCACGTACCACATACACTTGTTTCTTGTTGAACTAATATTGCAAGATTTGTTGATTGGAAGTTTTGTTAAATGTTAAGTGAGCCGGGGGGTGGACTGTTTTCAGATCACAAGATCAGCCCGGGATTGAAAAAACTTTTGTCCATCCCAAAAAAAACAACAACAGAAAAGATGCAATGGAGTTAATTCACAATTGAAACCATTCTAAAATTCAAATACCACCTGCTTGACTTATTCTTTCCTTCTAACATTCTGTCCTTTAGCTTCTGTAGCATTTTGTGTTTTAATCAGTGTGTCTTTTTGAGCATGGGTGGATGTACCGAATGTGCTGGTCTTCTGCTGTTAGTCAGATGCCACGTCGCGTCCTTCTATACTATTTTCTGTGATCCCAAACAATCGCTCACGTCTATGTCCATCTGCAGTGGCATTGCCAACTCTGGCCGGGCAGTACCAAGTGTTCAGTGCGGCCCCTGCGGCCAAGCTTATGGAGGAAGGCAAGGTGCACGCAGTGGAGCACCTTATTAACCCTCTGGCCATGCAGCACCCTGAACACACCACGGCTCCCGCCGCCGCCACGGTTCTGCCGGTTTCCACTCCTCCACCTTTTCAGGTACGTGCGTCATCTCATAAATATGTACAAATGAAGTACCTATTTCCTTGATCGTTTATTGTTAGACTTCCTTCTATTTGAAGAGTATGCAAATAATGATGCTAGATTATAGTTGACATTGTTGCAAAACATTGTTCATCACCAACTGAAAATCATAGGTGCATAAAAGCATCACATAGTTGAATGACTAAAGATTTTTTTGTCATTGGATATAATGTGATAATAGTCAAGTTGCAGTCAATGAATCAAGTCATCGATTTTTTTTTTTTCAACACAGTACACTGGGCCATCTATTTGAAATCTAGAGTACTTAGACAAACGTGCTTTAGTGGGCCACTTACAATGATGTAGCGGGCCAGATCTGGCCCCTCGGTCCTTGAGTTTGACACCTGCCAGTTTTTCATCTTCTTTGGCCTTCATTCCCCAGGGTCGTCCAATCACTCCCGTCTATGCCATGGCCCACAATGTGCCGCGCATCCAAGCAGCCGGTGGCCTGTACGGCGCAGGTTACGTCCCCATCACAAACTATGCGGCCAACACAGCCGCCCTGGCCGCCCTGCAAAAGAACGCAGCAGTTGCGGCCGCGGCGTACGGAGGCTACGCCGGTTACGCCGTGCCGCAGGCTTTCCCGGCCACAACCTTCCAGCTGCCCATCCACGACGTCTACCAGTATTGATGTGTGGTGGCTCGGCCCGCGTGAAGTAAACACCAGCGTTATTCTGCCTGTGACTGATCCGCCGCTGTGACTTCTCGACAGCGTGCATTTAAAGTACATACCTGTGGACTCAGGTACTCTCTGAGCAGACCCAAAGTGCGCGTGACCCATGAGGAAAACAATTATGAGCACACATGGTGGAACCGTGTGCCCCAACCCATTGGCCTCGTTTCATCTTAAACCAAAGCAATTAATGACACACTTGATTATGCAAATTCGATGGGGCGATCTTCTGATGGAGGAAGTTTACTTCTGTGCGGAGGCAGCCTTCTCTCAACTGTGAGCAAAACTAACAAAAACAACACCACCTTGTCACTGACCCACGGCCACATCATCAGGTTGCTATGGCAACAAAACCCTGAAGGTACATTCAAGTATTTATAAAGAGAAGACATATATTTAAGGTTCTATTACTGTAGGTTTAGCTTTGTATTTTAGGGGGTAAAAATAACCTTTTTAAGGAAAAGTGGGGGAAGAAAAGTTCAGGACTACTGACATGAAAGGATACCACTGAAGCCGGCTGTTTTGCATATACTAATGAATGTTTAATATTTTTTTTTCCCCACTAGTATATTTTAGTATTTTTTTCTTGTTGAGTGCTATCGCTGACCGTCCATGCTGATTGAATGTTTATGCTTCAAACACATATGCCTGTTTGGTACTTATTTGGCTCATTTAGTTCTATTTGTGTTGTTGTGGTTCTTTTTCAAATGAAGGTTTTCAAACGGTTTAACGGCCTATAACTAGTTTGCTCGTTTCAGTGTCGCTGCTTGAACTATTTGAACTCACTTCGTGCCTGATTTGAAGAAAAGTCCCCAGTTGTTTTGTTTTTTTTGGACAGATAATAAGCAAACATGTATACATTATACATTTTCATGTCTAAAAATGGCGACATCACGTATATGTTTTATCTCACTGGGGACTGAGACTGAATTTTAGAATTAATGTTTGACTCGTGAAAGGTGAACAAATATGCAAAGAGGATGGAGGCCTTTTCTTTATGGACATTAGCTTATGTACACTGCAGTGTGAGGATATTAAAAAGAGGCTTCACCATGGTGCCTTGCACATACCTTTTATGCCACCCTGCTCTGTTTTTTTTTTTTTTTTAAATCTTCCACTGTGCCTTTCATAATAAAATCTGAAGTGGAAAGATTCTTAAATGGTTCCAGACTTATATGACTCACAGGTCTGGTGAATTTGCAGTGTTGCAGTATTGGGTTAACATCACAAGGCTACCTCCACCATAAAAAATACTATCTTCATTTCTTTACCCGGAACAGACGAAGAGATACACTCAGGCTACTTGACACACAAAAAAAATCCTGGGTTGTTTTCCTAGCCCACTTGCTGTGGTGCTGTGGATTTTGAGCACACTGGGTTACTTTTACCCAAGGTTGCATATTTTGACTCTTGGTAGCTTTAACTCATCCGTATGGATAGTTCTTACCCCATGTTGGATCAAAATCTTGACCAATATTCTGTGGAAAATAGCCCTAGCATTGGCTCAGTTTCTTTTGGACCCAATGCTGGGTTTGCTATTTTACCCACTTTGGGTTATTTTTAAGAGTGCAGAGTCAGTTCTCCGTGGTCACAATGACGAATGTTTTAATAGGCACTTTTTAAAAAAAAGTCTGCACGTGTGATTTCAAACTGGAAACAACTGGAGCAATGCAGACCTAGTGTTGACCTAAAATACGAGTTTTCAGTCCCGCCAGCTCGCAGTGGTAAGCAACCACATGACAGAACAGCCATTTTGACCGGAGTGCATTATCTCAACTCTTTATTGTTATTATGAAGGACAGCTCATCAGTCTAAGTCGGGGTTTTCCAACACTTTTTCAGATCACGACCAGTTATGAATTTGACATAGGTTAAAAAACAAGAGACACACAAGTCATACTCACCATTTTAAGCCCATAATTGGTGATGACTGCTTTTATTATTTTTCTTATATAATGACAAAACATTGGGATATATTTAATTAATATATGCATTACATATATCGTGTATGAAGTGAGAAGAAAAGGTCTAATATATTTGAAAACTTTTCTTTATTAACATTGTTAGAGATTTTTCAAAGGTCTGAGTAACAAAAGTAGAGATGTTTTTTTTTTCCTTGCCAAAGTGTCCAATAGTTTAACGCATTCAACTTATTGTATTGTGTGATGTTCTTTTTTTTTCTCCTTATTTTTTACTATTTTGAACTGGATTAGGTGTTTTGAGTGGGTCTTTAAGCTTCATTTTATAAGCCAGGACAACAACTTTGCAGTGCTAATTAACAATAGTGTAGTTCAGTCTTGGCCAAGCTATAAAAAGTATGGACCAACAGCCATTAAAACATGTTTGACAAATGTCACTTCCTGGTTGTGCATCACTCCAAACTGCTTTTTTTTTTTTTTTTTTTTTCATTTGCTTGCATTTCATCCACACGACAACACCGCTCATTGGTATGGAGCTGCATTACACAGAAGACTAGTTTAACCATAGTGTCTGTCACCATACAAACTCTTAGTTTGTGCCTTATTGCCAACATGTGCTTTACCTTTGTAGACCTATGAAGACTGACTTCTATCTGAGGGGTTGTATTAAAAATGCATTTTTTTCTTCCTTGTTATATTTATAGTAAGAAATAGATAAATAAAAGCATTTTCAAAAATAATTATGTGTCATTGCTTGGTATGTGGTCATCATCATACTTTTCCTGTTTTGCCAAAGAACTGTGAACTCCCTAGTGATATTTTGATGCCCCTGCAAATTTTTCAAATGTTTTGTATAAAACTTTTATATCAAAACATGAAACGTTCCACACTTGTTTTTGTGCATTCAGTTGTGGATTGCCTCTTGTACCCTTTAATTGGGGCAACAATTGCTGTAGGAAAAAAAAAACTACAAACTATGATTGCCACACTTTAACTTTTAACAACGTAATTGTGGAAAGTTTTTTTTTTTTTTTTAAATGGTGGAATGAGTAGCGGTCATAAATGTTTTGCAAGACAGGGGACTTTGGCACTAACCTTGGTGAATGGACACACATCCTTGTCTTTATAGATCAACTATGATCAAATAGTTAGACAAATGTTTCATAAACTCCTTTGCTGTTGGTCAACTTTGCTCTAGAAACATGCTACACCCACCAAAGAGTGCAGGGAGGATTTGAGAACAGAAATACAGTAAATTATGCAAAACGTTCTTTAACTTTGTCACCATCTGTCAGCTGACACTACACAGTCTTGTGTTAAAATGGGAACCCACAAGAAAACATGTAGATTTTTAAATTTAATGTTTGAGACAGCAAATAACATATAGTATAATGTTTTGAGACATTTTCCAACTTACTTTTACAAACTGTTGGGGAGTGGTGGAAAGAATTGAAGTACAAATACTTTGGTTAAGTTTTATTTGTCAGATGACTGTTACCTTGTGTGTCATCCTGAATGGACGATGACACACTGTAAAAAAAAAAAAAAAAAAAAGTTTATTGAGGAAGAGAAGTTTGCTGCAGATGACATATTTAGATAGCAGAGCTTTATTGATGATGAAGAAAATATTTGCTGGTAACATACTGTCTTTCTCCAAGCAGACTAGAAGCTTGTCCATGCTCCGGAAGAATTGATTTTCTTAAATGCTCTCAAAAGAATATCAAAACAGCTGCAGCTCATTCAGAATGCATTTCAGGTTTTTTTTCTTTTACCCAAACAATGAGATCAGAGGGTAAAAAGCAAACATGGTACATGTTGCTGCCTTTTATACAGCACGTGTTTGATTCCTAGTCAGTAAGCCAATAAAGTAAGAAGGATACATTTCAGAGTCTGTTGTCTAGTTTATTGATTTGTTTATTTTACTGATGCACCACAGTTGAATCAGTAGCCCTACTTCTTCTTTTTCACAATACGTATGCTTTTACCAAAGTACTGGTGCTTGTATTTTTGCCAAAGATGCGTATGACATGAACTTGGCCACCAGACAGATTTGATAGTCAATAACGCTATCTAGTGGCCACTAGACAAAACTGTAGTAACTATTATTTTGACAGGCGCAAAATTGGTGCAGGTTGTCATCGTCAGCCATTTTGGCTCCACGGATATTATCGTTGATAGTACCGTGGGGGAAGAAATATTTTAAAGAAAAATTCAACACAATATTGCTCAACAAAATACAGTAATAATACGCATGTACATTGTATCATTTTATTGCGTCTTAGGTTAGTATTGACAACATTCAGTATTAAATATAGCATTCATATAAACATTGGAAAAATAATTACAGCAACAAAAAATGAAAATCTGTTCAAAGGGCAGGAAATTGAATTATTGTTGTCACAATGTGAACTCCAATTCCCAGCATGCTCTACGGCCCTCACGGCTGCTGCTGTTTTTCGCAGATCTATAATTGGCACCATCGGACTGCGGGCCAGTGTTGAACAGAGCAACCGAATCCAGGTGATTTGTGTTGCTGCTAAAGCGCAGCGGCTCTCCTTAACGTTCCCCCTTGGTTTGTATTTGGCTTAAAGGAGACGCAACAAAGCGCACAAAATGGTCGCGCTCCGGAGCCGCTCGAAGAAAGTAGGTTTACTATAGCTTTAAGAACGCGAAAACGGCGGCTGCTTCTTTAAGGTTATATCGGGTTATTGCTGAATAGATAATTGAGAAAACTTTTCATTTTGCCATCAATAAATCGATGTGTATAATTTGCGATGAGCCTGGCGCATTTGCAGAAAATGCCCCACAGTCGGATAAAGGCCTCCCGACATCAAAATGTCTCCATACTAGATGTGCGCTATTCCTCCTTTTACAAGTAAACCCTTTGGACTTTCTGTGGAACTGAAGACAAGCTGAGAGCGTTCTTGGTGATGGAAGCGACGAATGACCGAATTGAGGATGTAAATAAAGGCAAAGAGCTGGTGGAGCACAAGGCCGCAGAACAGACCACGACCGCTAGTGCGGCCGTCACCCCGCGGCGAGGGCTCAGGGATCGGGGAACCACCCGCACGAGATCCGGCGACCCCGCTACACAAGCGGCCGTCAATGGAGCTACGCAAGGCTCTGGAAGGGTTTTACGGGACCGCTCGACGAGGGCTGTCCCGGCCTGGCTTAAGGACAACAAAAGTGAAGAGGACGAAGACGAGGACAGCCTGGACGCCGGGACCAGCAAACGGAGGAAAGTTTGCAACTCTCGTCGGAGGAAAAACGGTGACTCTTCGGGGTCGGTGGAAGCTGGTGATGGCGTCGCAGGTGACAGCCCGCAAGGCGTCGAGTAAGTTTGAGCACCATTATTAATCAAGACATGTTGGGAATTATTAAGGAAACCTTAAACAGCGTTTAACGTCAACAACGCTCCTTCAGCATACAATGCAATGCGTCCCCCTTCTCTGCATGGGGAGGGTGGGGCGGAACTTACCTGGTTTATTAAGACAATGTGGAGAATCGGTAAATGAGATGAATTGATTGTTTACACGGCACGCAACCAGTGACTGTAATTCAAGTTTTCATGTTTATAATTCCTTTGAAACCCAAGAAACATGTCAGGTCCTTCCCCTCCCTTAAAGGTACAGATTCCCGGTGAATGGTTCTCCCTTGTGGGTAATTACAGACTCCACTCTCCAGGAAATAGCCAAATTATTTATTTATCAGATAATCATCAACAGTGCCAAATTAGAGCAGGATGGGTGTGTCAGGAATTCCTCTGCATCTGCTGGCAACAGGATGTCCTCCATGTGGACAAACAAGGGTGGTATAAAGACCGAAGGGTGTTGTGACAGTTGATTGATGGCAGTGATGAGAAAATGAAGCTTCAAATTTACTTCATGAACCAGTTGTTATAATGTTTGACTCTAGATGGCACTTTTGATTTCAATAAAGGGTTTCAAGGTGTGACAAGTCAGTTTACTTTCAGCCTGCTGTTGAACAGAGTACCACCTAGTCTAGAGGATTCAAAAATACAACAACTGGTTCATGAAGCAGATTTAGAGCTTCATTTTCCATCACTGCCCGATGGTAACCACGTACCATGTTTTGACGACGACATTATAAAGAATCTTTTTTACTTAACTTCTCCCTGTTCCTGGTGAATTTCTGTGGGTCGCCACAACAATTAGTTGAATAACAGCATCTTCTGTTCTTCATGTAGCTCTGCAGAGGAACCCAAGAAAGCCACCACTAATGCTGAAGGTAATTGAATTCTTTGTAACCTTTGCATTCATGTGACACAAAATCCGTTTTTTTTCAAATCTGATTTATTTATTTATGATTTATTTACTTGACTCCAAAAAACATTGGCAGATTCAGCTTTGAGATGGAATTTCAGGATTCAACTAGAATTTACTATTTAGTCTTTATGTTCATGTCCATGCTTTTCTCTAATGAGGAGCTGAATGGCAAAAAAACACAACCACAATATAATTTCAAAGACATCTGGAACTCTGCCTTTCTGTGACTCTTCCAGTCTCTCTAAAGCTTTATTGCAGTGAAATTCCTTGTTCGGAATGCACAAACTTGGCCAATAAAGCTGATTCTGATTTTGATGCATTCAAATGTTTGTTAGACAAGTTCGCCCTGAAAAGATCATTTTAGATTCATCCTGAAATGTCACCTTAATTTTTGGTGTATAGGAGAGTATACAGTATCAATCTGGGCATGAAAATAATATTGAATGGTTCCTTCTCCCCAGCTCCTGTTTCCAGGCTTTCTCCAGCCCAGAGTCGAGCCAAGCCTTCATCCGGCAGGGCCGTCCGCTGCTCTGCCAAGCCAGTGTGCAAAACTGAGCTCGGAATAGAGAATCAAGCTGGTGAGCAACCTGTTTGCGTCATTGTGAGCTTACGGCAACCTTAAGCTGATTTCTACTCCAAATATGACACGGGCGTTTACAGACTCAAAAAACAGAAAATAATAACATGCACCGGGAAAGAATTAGTGGTTTTTTTAAAGACAGTGGATTTGGGTTGTATTTACTGATGCCTTCTCTTCTTGTTTCTTAGCCGCTTCAGGGGAGGCGAACGTTAAAGAAAAGTATGACATGTAAGTTTATTTTGCTCCTTAAAATGAGTTGAGATTTACTCAACGTAGGTTCCTCAAGTTGGTTTCGCTGGGAAAACGTTTTGTCTTTTACAAATATGATTAATGAGCAAAATGTGAGCAGGACTTTTGAAGTATTCTGCTTTTTGCATAAACTAGCAACTTGCTTTCCATTTCAAGATCTAGTTTCAGATATAATACTCAAATCTGTCATGTCGGTTGACTGGAGAGTCAAAGACAAAACTACTCAAGCATCATCTGGTCATCAAAGCGCATGTGTACAAACAAACACA
Source organism: Syngnathus leptorhynchus (assembly GCF_054491065.1). Classification (NCBI taxonomy): domain Eukaryota; kingdom Metazoa; phylum Chordata; class Actinopteri; order Syngnathiformes; family Syngnathidae; genus Syngnathus; species Syngnathus leptorhynchus. The sequence continues at coordinate 11,988,169 of NC_141199.1, read as the reverse complement.
ATCGCTTAACGTGCATAACTTGGGGGCCATTGTTTTCAACTGCCATAACTTACTGTAAGGTGCCCTTGGGTTGCTGTAAAAATTCAGTTCATATATTATTAAATAATAAATTGGTTATACCTATTACATAAGAGAACTGCTGCGTCGTAGTGAAAGCTGTTTACGTGTTAGCGTATTGTCCACCACCGCGAAATGTTATCTTTTTAAACGGTTTTTTTTTTGGGGGGGGGGGTTGTTGTATTTAATTTCAGTTGATTGTGCAAGTGTACCTCATGTGTACATTTACATGTACTTTTGAGTGCTTGTATTGTGTGATGACGGCAACATATCTCATTATTGAGCTGTTGGGTTTTTTCCTCCCCTTTCAGAAAAAATGGAGGAGAGAAGAGCGAAGGTGTCGGTGGTCAGTTTGCAGATAAGGAGGACCCTCAACTTCAGGGTGACACAAATGACTTGAACGCACCTTCAGTCTCACAGCCTCAGGGGTAAACGTGACTCAAATGCAACACTTGGACTGAAAGATTAATATCGTTTTTCTCATAATGGTGTGTGTGTGTTTTATTGTATTTTAGTGAAGCAGACGGGGAAGAGATTATAAGCAGTGACGAAGATGTTCCCTTTAGAGACGATTTAAATGACCAGAGCTATGACCCCAAGTCGGAAAGATTTGTGTATGTGCTGCAAAATGGTGCAATTGCTGTTTTTACTGACTACGTATAGTTTTGACTCTGTGGCATCTCATTTGTTCAGCGATGCGCCCAAGCCAAAGCGCCGAGTTCCTTTGAGACAGAAGGACAAGAAAGAAAAAGAGAAAGCACCCAAGAAAGAAGAGGCGGAAGAGATAATAATGGAGGGCTCTGAAAACTTAGAGAATCCAGACCTGGAAGTGAAGCTTGAAGACGAATTAACGGATGACCCAGATGGGCCGAGGAAGTAAGATATAAAGTAGCTTGTTAAATTGCATTCGTTCTTGGAATTGTAACTTCCAAACTTTGTTCTACATCTATATAGGAGGGGCCGGCGGAAAAAAGATGATAAAACGCCACGGCTGCCCAAAAGAAGGTATGTTACGCTCATTACAAAGGTTACACTTTAAAGCCCCTCCCCCTCATTATTTTTACAATGTATCAGTTAATACTTGGAGTTAGATTTGAGTATGCCCAGCTCTGATGACATTGATGACGTTTCCCATTCAGAAAGAAACCTCCAGTGCAGTACGTCCGCTGTGAAATTGAAGGATGTGGCACCGTCCTGGCTCACCCTCGCTACTTGCAGGTAGCTACAATTGACCTGTTGCTCTGAATGTCGTCATTACTGTTGATTTATCATTTTTTATTGTTTAAATGTATGACCGACAAGTGTTTTTATATCGAAATATTTACTGTAATTTAGCCTAGGTTAGTGGCAGTGACTTTGGGCCGTTCAGATTTATACAAATACGGGTTATGTAACCTTGCAGCTGTTGTGTTTGCTCTGTTTTGCACCAGCACCATATCAAGTACCAGCACCTGCTCAAAAAGAAATATGTGTGCCCTCATCCTTCTTGTGGAAGACTTTTCCGACTTCAGAAGCAGCTACTTCGTCATGCCAAACACCATACAGGTTACTCATTTGGAGGTGAAATGTGGATGATATTTATTTGTCTTGCCATTGATGTTTCTTTGTAATTTTCTTTTTAGACCAGAGAGACTACATCTGTGAGTTCTGTGCTCGTGCCTTCAAGAGTTCCCACAATCTGGCTGTGCATCGCATGATCCACACAGGAGAGAAGCCCCTCCAGTTAGTGCCACCGTCATTTCCACAAATTGCATGGATGTGAAATCACATCATTTTTCCCTACTTGTTGATTGGAGCATGTTCTTGTGCCCAATAGGTGTGAGATCTGTGGCTTCACCTGTCGCCAGAAGGCATCCCTCAACTGGCACATGAAGAAGCACGACGCCGACGCCAGCTATCAGTTTTCCTGCTCCATTTGCGGCAAGAAGTTTGAGAAAAAGGATTGTGTGGTGGCCCACAAAGCCAAGAGTCACCCAGAGGTACTCATAGCCGAGGCGCTCGCGGCCAACGCCGGCGCCCTCATCACGACCCCCGCGTCCATGCTGGAGCTACCGGTAAATCCCGCGCAAGCAGAAGCGGCATGCGGCGGCCTGGAAATGGTCCGAGGCGGCCAGGAGGAGCAGGTCCAGCCGCTGGGCCAGGAAGGACACGCCGGGTCTCAAGTGGGTCAGGTAGGTCACATGACCCCGCAAGTCAGTCACCAGGTGGTTCTCCTGGGACAAGAGCAGGCACTCCACGCCATGCAGGTGCCGGTGACCATTGCTCTTTCCCCCATCGACCCCCCGTCGCCTGCCGACCACCAGCAACAGACTCAACTCCAGCTCCAGATGCCCGTCCAGTTTGTTCAACAACCCCCGCAACTCGCCCTGCACTCCCCGACGGTGGTGGCTCAGTCCCAACCTCAACTCCAGCCTCTTCAGCCCTACCCCTCCCAGCAACAGAGCCAAGGGCAAATCGTTCAAATGACCTTCCACCCCGTCAGCCAGACCCAGACTGCCATGCAGCAGATCCCAGTCCTTACCAACTCTCAGCAACTCACCACCCTGCAGACAACCACCTCCGGCCCCCCGCTCCCCTCTCCATCCCGGCCCCATGTGGCATCCAACGGGAACAATCCTGCGCTAGCGGCCTCCTCTCCACCAGCAAACGCCTTCCATTCAACAGAGGGGGTGGGGGCGAGCACCGTAGCTTGGGAACAAATGGACCAAGGGGACGTCCTGTCCAACAGCACTGCAGCAGACGTGCAGCAGATCACCATTTGAAATGAAGAGGGTGCTCGCAGACTAAAGAAGCCACGATGTCACTCACCTACAACCATACTGTCATGCAAAGTTAAGAGATTTATGTAGGATCACTAATAGTCATATTTGTTAGCGTTGTTAGCTTTTTTTTTTAGAATAGCATATCAGGGAACCATAAGTCCGTGTGTAACTTTGTACATAGTATTCCTGTAAGCTTTTTATGTGAGTATGCTAATTGAGTGTTGTAATGCTATTACTATGAATAGGCACTATGATGGCGTAATTTGAAGTCATTGCCGTCACAGCATAACATCCGGTCTGCGTCCTCTCATATACAAGCTTGAGAATTGAATGACACCCAAAACACACTGTAGAAATCTTAACAATTGAACAGCTTTGACTAAGTGTTAATTAAGCCATGTGTTTGTTTATTTATTAAGTCCACAATATATAATGATTATTGAGCTGCCACTAACACATGAGTTTAAGATGAACTTAGTTTTAACAGATGAATCATTAATTGTTAAAACATCTTGTTTTGTCTATAACAAAGTCTTGTGTCAGGATTAAAACCAGAATGTTTTATTTATATAACATGAAACTTGACTGTTGTAAGTACCGCAAATTAATCCGTCTTTCATCGCTCAAGAATTTCATCTGAAGTGACAACCTGTACAGATTGTTGTTTTCAGTTTGGATTTTGTGGTCAGGATGCTGTTGAAGCAGATAAGCCAGCTCTTCATTTGTAGAATGTAAATAAATGTCTTAACAACAAACTCATTGTTTTATTAGTTGTCTAGGTGAGAATTAGCCACTTTTAACCAGTGTCACAGCAAATGTTGAGATTATCATTACATGTTGTGACGTTCTTTGCTCCTCAGCATGTTGTACTGCTTCATGGCTTTCTTTGGAGGCATCAGCGTGTCGCTTACACCAACCTTCCGCTTCTTCACCCGTTGGCCTTGTGATGCATCCTGCTCGGCCTCTTTCGGATGTTTATGGGAGCTGGCTGTGCGTGACCCGACTTCTCCCTCATCACTCCCTCTCGTTGCATGAGAGTCATTGGGAATTACTGCAGTCTGGAGGTCGCTGTCATGTGCAAATTTACACTTGATGCCAAATCTACATCTTCCACTTTTCCTGTAGGAAACGCATATCCTCTTCCCTCCAATCTGAGTGGGCTTGGCCTGCATTGTGAGCGGGACATGTTTCTGCAAGGCACTGAGCTTCCGCTCGGCCTGAGCTTTAAATGGGTTGGCGAACACGCTGCTTTCTGAACAGCCGTGCAGACTAGGAGGTGGCAGTTTCTGAGGGCTGATCGTGGAAGAGGTAGTAGACAAGCTGGTCTGACTTCTACTTGACTTGTAAGGCTCCGGGTCTCCGTGTTCAGATTCATCAGAATCACTGGTGGCAGAACCAGTCTCCAGCAAGAAGTTACGGGTCTTCTTGTCAGGTGGGGCCCCATCAATGAGATCCGTTCTGGTGCTATTTGGTCAGATAGGTGCAGAGAAGAAAAGCCACATTATTCAGTGGAAATTAAGTGAGCTACACTCGAAGGCATTGTGCGCAGCACGTATGTCAATTAACAGCTAGCATCGGCTATCCAATAGCCAAAACGCAAAAAAAATAGCATGCATACATTTGTATGTCTTAACTTACCCTCCTTGATCACTGTTTACATTCTCTGAGTCTCCATCACTGTCGGACTCTGATGAACCGCTGTATCCAACAAGAGCGTTCATGTCTAAACCTATTCGTTATATGAACTTGGATGACATTTAGTATTGTAGGGGTAAATATCAAAGCGATAAGGTATAAACAGCTGAGATCGTCGCCATTTCCTCAATCGATGGAACATATGCTAGGATGTTAGCGGCTAATTTCTTGTTCTACAGTTGTTTACGTTCCAGGTGCTTTGACTGACATCTACAGCGCGTGCTTGGTATTGCTTCTTTATGTCGCAACATCACATTAAACCTACTGCACAGGGGGTCTTCAATTTACGACGGATTTTATTCCCACCAGCGCGCTCTGACGGACTAAATCGGAACACAGCCGAGTCTATCACTAACCGACAGCCAGCAGTGAAGTCATAAATATAGCAAATATATGGACAACAAATAGACACCCCTAACAAATAAAGACCTTTCTCCTGGTAACAACATACTTTTATTTAGACCATTTGAACAGCGTCTGTCAGCACCGGTAAATCAGCAAAAAAGTTTATAAATAAAAGCTTTGTGGAGTGAGCTGCGTCTTCCCGCTCCGCTCCGCTCTCCGCCCCCGCTCATCCTTCCAAATTCCTCGGTGCTGGCATCAGGTTCCTGGGCGGAGAGTTGGACGTAAATCCTGCAGTCGAGCACGGAGCGAGTCAGAAACGTGTGGCTTCTTCCCCCCCCAAACATACAAGAGGCTCTTGTGAGTTTGAAACTGAGAGAAGTTTCGAGCAAGGCTGAAGTCACTCGGGAATGACCGGGAATCCGTTGCCGGGGTGATCTAGGCGTCATTCAGTGTTTCCTCGTATGATCAAGCCCTTTAGTCTACCGGAGCTTTGCGGAGGTCCGATATGGCAGACCGGCGGAGCGGCGTGAACGGACCGCCAGATCAAGGCAGGACGACAGCGGCCCGAGCGGCTGCTATAGCCGAACTTTTGCTTTTGGAAGTCTCTAACCTTCTGGAACTTTACGTGAGTACGAGTGAGAGTTTACACGTTAGGCTCTACTTTCCATCCAGTGTGCGTTTTCTTGTGTCTGAGGGAGAGAGCAGGGCTTAATGGAAAATGAACACATTTAACGTGCTTGTGTATGCTGTCCAAAACCGGCCCACGCCTCCATGCATGGGGGCCCTCTCCAAAATTGGAGTTTGGAACTCTCTATTTTGGCCAAGTATATATATGATCGACCATTCATTGTTGAGGGATTATAATGATTGTAATAAATAAAAAATACAAGCGTTGAATGGGGTTGATTTGCAAAACATTCCAAATGATAATGCACTAAGCATCCAGGACTACATAAAGTAATATGAAATAAATCGGGAGAATGCATTTACTGTTCTGGAAGATTTTTTTTTCTAAATAAAAAAAAAAAAGATACATTTGATACATAATAGCTCAAATAAAGACTCCCCCCGTCTTGAGTTTTCCCTCAATAGTTAAAAAAAAGAAAGGGCTCCAGGTTCTGTTGTCCCTTAATTGCACTTAAGGGACCTTGCGTGGTCATGACTTGAGCCGGCGGTTATTTTATCGTATATGCCCTGGGCATGCTCTGGTGTTGCCCCAACAGGTTCGCTACTAGTGAACTCCATTCATCCTTTAAACTGATGTCGGTATACTGGTGCCCTCCTACGCAACCATTCTGTTTTTCAACTTTGGGTGATAAAAGTGTGTGTAAGTAACTGGAAGGAGCCATGACAAGGAATGCATGTTAAGGAGAGATAAAGAGTTTCTTGTGAACCGGATATTATGAAGCATTAAGAAATGTGTGTGTGGGTCTTTTCCCCTTCATCTGCAATCTACACGATTTTTTTTTTTTTCTTTTAGCAATTAGTTTATCCTCAGGCAATTTATTGCTCATTCCCGCTATTCACGCATCTGGCTTGTGAGCGAGGGAGTGGTTTGGCACAAAACTTTCTCTGGTATTTCCCAGATTTCATTTGACCCTCATTATTTGTTTTCTGCTCTTATCTGTGAAATAGGATACATTTTAAAAGCAATCATGAAGTTACCACAAAGTGCAATAAAGGTGGCTATGACATGGTGATTCTAGATCCAAAGCATGTACTCGTTTTATGACAAAAATCTTTTCCAATGACAGTGACAAAATGTTCATATGTATGCAAGTAAAAATGTGTCATAGTTTGTCACAAAACTACTGTGATGTTGCACATTTACATGGCGGTAAAGGTAAATGTTTGTTTTTACTGACAGAGCTTTATTAATTCAACAATCATTTGTCGGTGGAAAACTATAGAACTGCTCGAGAAGAGCAAACATTACACACCATCATCGGTGTAATTTGAGTTTGAGTATATCAATTTGTCAATTTTTGGCTTTACTTTGTTTTCATGCAATTGTTCCCTATAAAGAGCAAGAGGGAGAACCTCAGCGCAGATGTCATAGAGGACAGTCGTTTGGTGTCCGTCCCTCCTCCTTCCTCCCAGCTGGACACCCCAGACAAGCTGTGGCGCTTGCACACGGCCCTGCTCCAGTGTCGAGGCTTGATGGAGCAAGCTATCGCCAAAGAGGATGAGGAGATGGGCAATGGGACGGGGGAGTACGAAACCCTGAGGAAAATGGTGAAGGAGAGGCTATGGTTTCTCATAAACATCACTGGAGAACTTGTTAAAGCTGTGGGCGGTGCGGCAGTGGTGACCCCGAGTTTGAATGACAGCTTGGAGGTAAGCCCCAATGGATGGTAACACTGACACCTTATGAATGGTCAGAGGGGGCAAAAGTACTCTCACTGAACACTGAAAGAAATTTGAAGGAATATTTACTCGGAAAAAAACTTTTGTCATTTGGAAATTCTACATGCATGTATCTATTTTTAAAAGTAAGGAGTGAAAGTTATCACGAAAACTAATAAGTAGTACTCACATACAGGTACCAGAAAAAATCTACTTAGAAATACAATACAATCACAAAGTCGGCTACTTTGGTATTTCCCACCATTGTGAAGAGTTGAGTAGATAATGAGGTGCTGATACGATGCCTTCTCATCCCTAGCCGGACAACATGAGTGTTTTTGAGCTGAAGCTGTGGGTCTTCCGCGTCTTCAAAGAAGTGGACTACTGGGCCAAGACGGCCGTCGCCATCTTGCAAGCTCTCCCCAAAGAGCGAGTGAGGAACACGCGTTACAGGAGTACCAGAAGCTCTCGCAGATGAGGTAGTATCGTAGCGAGAACGGTTCCACACAGACGAGAATTATGTGAAGATGAGCATCGCGGTTCAGTTCATTTTGGTACCTATATATTTTTGCACATTTATTTTTTTCAAGGTTTCCAAAATGCTCAAACTGAATAAAGTTGTAGGGATTACAATGCCCCTTCCAGGTCAGTGTGACCCTATTGAGGATGAGTGCTATAGAAAATGAATGATTGGATCTTGTTTACGGATACACAGCACAGTGTTGTGTTTTATCTTTGTTTTAATCCATGGGCGGATTACACACACACACACACACACACTCTCGCTGCTACGATGTCATATTATTTACGAACCTAACATTTAGGTGGGCAAACATATGGCGAGCTTCATTCTTAAATCCAGCCCATCCAACATTTCCATAATCAAGAATCCAGTAATAGTTGTTGTTAGCTGTTCTTTTTTCCCCCTCTAAAAAGGGTTTGTTAAAATATATTTATTCATTATTTAATTTATTTTGTATTCATTTATCTCATTAAGAAATTGGTTTGCTGTAATTATATATACCTACATTCATGTACACGTTATTTTGTGAAATACTACTTTACCTGGTTAATTGATTAGAATTTAAAGGAGAAATAATTATCTTACTGTTTAAGTATATATATATATATTTTTTTTTTTCCATACAGGTTAATTTTTTAAGTCACCTTTTAGTGACCTGGCCCATTTGTCTGTTACAGTAAGAAAAGAAAAAAAAAGTGTGGCCCTTGATTGAAGATCTTATCCATCCTTGGCCTACATACACTGTGATGTAAAATGCAAGCCTAATCAGGATTTAACAAGCGCAACTGTATCTTGGTGTGCCCAACTGAACTGTACCGCATGGGGGAAACATCAATTCATAATATGCTATCAGGTTATCAAGCTGGAGAGCTATTCTTTCTTTAGAACTTTCTTTCTTTCTGTGTCAAGGGACACATTTTGAGAAGAAATACAGCAAGTTATGACTGGACTGTATTGCGACTAGTGTTGAACACTGGCTATAAATCATTCCAAACACATTAGCATCTTGGGACCACATAAAACATAGCACAGAGGGAATTTGAGTAACAGCACCCTCTAGTGTTTATTGCTTGGAATTACATTGAATCATTTCTGCTTTAGCTCACACTTGGTTATTTCCAAACACACTTCTATAGAGTCCGAAGCTAAATTTGAAAGGGGTCCCTCTATTACTACCAATATTATTGACTCATTGATTAATAACTATTGAAATTAAATATCATACATTAACAAAAATAAATAAAATACAGTACACAACAAGTGGACTGGGCTTGATTTACATTCCAGGTGAGAAAGCACTGTGGGATATGAGTATCATTAAATTCAGCACTTCTCAGAACCACCTTGGAAAGAAATACTTCCAATACTTCACCATCATGACCATTAAAATATGGTTGGGAAGTGTCAAAATGAAAATGGTTTTTCCTGTCTGATTAATAATACGATGGCTTATTTTCACGGAATGGAGAACAACCAAAGAGGTAATGTTTTACAACCTTGGGATTACACGGATGCAAACATTTTGGAATTGTTCTTTCTTGGAGGTAACTAATGTCACCATGCTTAGGCCAATGATGTAATGCCTTTGTATTACTCTGAAGCTGTGTGGCACACAGACAGGGTCTGCATGCAGCCTCAGAGCCCATGTGCCAGCATGGCCACATTGTTTTCCTTTTTCACATATTGTAGCTTTGTCTGCACTGCTGACTTCACTGTATTAAGAAAATGTTATTTTGTGTATGTATGCATTTTCTTGACGTCCTGGTGCAGTTACTGTTGTGTGTTTACTCTCTGAATGTAGTTTTGTACACTGCCTGGTTTCCTTTTCTTATTGTATGGAAAGAATTAAACTCACTAAGGTTATCCGTCTTCACAGAGATTACATTGCTTTTAGTTGGAATGTTACATTTGGATGTTTTCACTAAGAAATTTACATGTGACTGCACATACTATAGAGAGAAATATATCTAAAAAAACAAAATACCAACCACAACATCCACAACTTATAGCCCAAAAATATCAACACATTGTGAGACGACTACTTGTTGAGTTAAAACCAAACATTTTCTTTCATTTTTTACACGACACAGACCATGATGTAAATAATCCAGTGAAATGGTCTGTGAGTGTTCATCCAAGACAGATGAACAAAGCATAAAGGGATTGTCACATTGTAAAGACTGTTATGATCATTAAATATTTGATTAATGTCGTTTAGTCACAATGGTTGCCTGAAAAAGAAATTCTTTATAAATGCCGGTCTGTGACATCACCCTCCATTTTTTAAGTTTAATGGTCAAGAAATGGTAATCCCAGTCCTGCACTCTAGTGATAAAACTCCAGTGGTACCAAAGTGTGATATTTAACATCAATGTATTCAGATTGCAAATTGTCAACGTAATGACAATATGAATTGGGGATGGGTGTAGAGAACAATTCATTGATCATTAGTTTTCTGAACCTGAGCTGTGATTGGTTGTGACCTGAGACCTGGCAACTGTGATGTCGTTTTTAGTCGACGGCAAGTGGGAAAATAGCCGCCCCCTGAGATGGATAAAAATGAGTGAATTTTTCTGCTTAACTCATATTCTACTAACGTAATATTATTCAGAATGCTGTGTTTAGTGGGGGCAGATACAATCTATTATTGTAAAGAACACCTTAAGGTTGACACCCCCTTTAATAGTTTAGCACAGATGTACTCGCTACTGAGTGACATTCCCGTTGGCCTTCATAGCATTGCTGAAACAAACAAACAAAAATTAATTTAATGGGGAGCCTTTTGCACAGTATATCCGATGGCAGGTTATGGTTTGAATGCAAATGTTTGATATTGTTTGAAATTGTATTTATTATTGATTGGATTTGTATGGGGTGAAATAAATAGATCCCTCCCATTAATTTGGGTAGCCTCTTGTCTTTCTGTGTATGTGTGTGTGTGTGTATGTCTCAGGTTGGTGTTGAGAGAATAGCATTTTGATTTTTGTTTTAATGTAGAATATTAAGAATGCAGTGCTGCTTTGGGCCAATGCAAGCATGCAAGATGCACCTTTGTTTGAGGGAAAGGGCCGCAGCCTTGCTGTCTTTCATTTCACTTATCATTTGTGGATGGACCTTCTCTGATTGACTTCTAGAAGTCAGTTTGAAGGTTAAAAAGACTTTGTTCTAAAGTTGAGGTTGGAATGTGGTTGAGGTGAGGATGATGTAAGGCTTTGACTTCCTCACCAACACAGGCACCACAATCATGTGTGTGAGTGCGTGCGTGTGTGTGTGCGTGTGAGTGTGTGTGCCTGCATCTTTTCACTTGAGTGTGGTTGTTAGGAAAGGAGTGGCAATCAGAATGCCTGTGGAAAAGTATTTGTGTGTGCATGTGCGTGTGTCCAGAGAAAAAGTCTGAGAGAAAAAGTGTGTGTGTGTGTGTGTGTGTGTGTGTGTGTGTGTGTGTGTGTGTGTGTGTGTGTGTGTGCTTCTGTGGTTCTGTGCTTCTGCGCATGTCAGTGTGTGCTGTTGCTGTGAGTGTATGTGTGTCAGATAGAGAGATGAAAAAAGAGAAGGGGAGCGAGGGCAGGAAAGAGTGTGTGTGTGTGGGAGGGGGGGACTGTGCGTGTGTGTATGTGTGTGTGTGTGTGTGTGTGTGTGTGTGTGTGTGTGTGTGTGTGTGTGTGTGTGTGCGCTCCATGTGTGAAAGACAGACAGGCAGACAGACAGAGAAGGGGTAGAGCAAGCAGAATACTGTGTGCGTACATGCCAGTGAGTATGTGTGTGCAAGTGTTTGTGTGAGCGCTTGCCTGTGAATGTGTGCAAGTGTGTGTGTGTGGGGGGGGTATGCGTGCGTGCGTGCGTGCGTGTGTGTGTGTGTGTGTGTGTGTGTGTGTGTGTGTGTCTCGGTGGCTAGGTGGGTGTGGGTGTAAGAGAAGCAGAGAACGTGTGTTTGTGTGTGTCAGAGAGAAAGGGAGAAAAATAGAATGAGTTAGTGAAGAAAAAAGTAAGAGGACATGTATGTGGAGTGTGTGTGCGTGTGTGAGTGAGTGAGAGAGAGAGAGAGACCGAGTGGGGGAAGGGTGTGTGTGTGCGTGCGTGCGTGTGTGCGCGCGCACGTGTATGAGTTAGAAAGCGTGTGTACGTGTGTGTGTGCTGCGTAGGAGGGAGTATGCATGTTCGTGTGCCTGTGTGTATGTGTGCGTGCGTTAGTGTGTATGTGTGCGTGCGTTAGTGTGTATGTGTGCGTGCGTTAGTGTGTTTGTGTGCTTGACAGAGATAGGGGGAAGGGCGTGTGTGCGTGCCTGTGTGTACGTGTGTTTGTGTACGTGTGACTTGCTGTGTGTGGTGCCTGTGTGTGTTTGTGTGTGTGTGTGTGTATGAGAGAGAGAGAGAGAGAGAGAGAGAGAGAGAGAGAGAGAGAGAGAGAGAGAGAGAGAGAGAAGAGAGAGAGAGAGAGAGAGAGAGAGAGAAGAGAGAGAGAGAGAGAGAGAGAGAGAGAGAGAGAGAGAGAGAGAGAGAGAGCGTGTGTGTGTGTGTGTGTGTGTGTGTATGTGTGTGTGTGTGTGTGTGTGTGTGTGTGTGTGTGTGTGTGTGTGTGTGTGTGCAGGGAGAACTGGAAACAAGCGCTACAAATGGTGTGTGTGTGTGTGTGTGTGTGTGTCTGAGTGTTAGTGTTTGTGAACGTGTATACGTGTGTGCACGCGTGCGTGCAGTCTGTTACAGTGTTACAGCAGCACAATATGTGCCTGTGCTGAATGAAAGGGAAATGAATGCTGTGTGTGTGTGTGTGTGTGTGTGTGTGTACCCTCGTGTGTATCTGTATGTGTGTGTGTGTGTGCGCGCGCGTGCGTGTGTGTGTGCGTGTGCGCGTGCGTGCGTGCGTGTGTGTTGTGTGGTTATGTGCTGGTGAGCAAGTGTCCTCTATTGGAACAGTGTGTGTTTGTGGATTGTCTGTGCATGCAGTTGTTGAAACTGCAAATTGTGTGTGTGTGTGTGTGTGTGTGTGTGTGTGTGTGTGTGTGTGTGTGTGTGTGTGTGTGTGTGTGTGCTTACTCCTTCAAAAGCGTTGAAACAGTGAGGCCATTATTTTTATTTCCAGGTATTACTGGAAGTTTCATATAAAATACATATCTAATAGTTCTTTTAGCAGTTCCAGCATATACACAACCTCCTTCAATTTTTACACTCTTCAGTCTTTAATGCATCCTTCCATAGGGTTTAAGTCTGATGCTTGATTTGGCTAATCCAAAATTTGTACTTCTTGCACCCGATGAGCTCCTTTGTTCTTGTGTTTATGGGTCATTATCTTGATACAAGAATCTCCTGGGTGGTTGCATATTTCTTGAGATTGGCAATCAATCCAAGAAGATCATGTGGATATTTTGACGTAAATCTCTTTGGAGGAAAGTTATGTATGATTTGGTAATTTCACAAGACTAGCGGAGGGCGGTGGATCTGTGAGAGGGAGGCCTGCGCAGCTGTGGGAGTGGTCATTTTAGTCACAGCCAATCAAATCGACCCCTATAATTTTCTTTAAATATGATGTTTGAGGTGCACAAGAGCTTCAACAAGGCCAAAGCACATGAGCACTTGACCACCACTCCACCCAAATCATTAGTGTGCCCACCCATCGCTGTCAGCCAGTGGGATGCTGCACATGCTCTCGAGCTCATTTACACATTCACACGTCACTGAGTGAGAACTCAACCTGCACCAAAGTCAGACTTATGTATCCCTACGCCATCATTGAATTATGACAACAAAAACAATCCTACATTATAGCACATCCACATCTATAAACACCTATGATACAATCTCACATGTGGCTATAACAGTATAAGTTGATGTCGATCATTTGAGTCTATCCCAATTGAATTTTGAAATGCGCAGGAAGAAACATTTGGAGAGGTTTCTAATAATAATAATAAAATGAACGCATGCTATAAAGAAAAACAAAACAATGAAATACGTGTTTCTCTGTGCCTTTTCAAGCGTTTATTCATAATAGGTGGACTGTTGATCGGTTTACATCATTTTATTGTGACGACTCATTGAAAAGTATACTCGCGAATCACTACGAAGATGCTGTGTACTCCCCCCGCCCTTCAGCAGCTTTGTGGGCACGTCCAATCCGTCATGGAGGTGACGATCACCTTTGTATGTAGTATACGACTTCTTTGTTTACATCGGTAAAGTGTCGTTTTGAGTGGTAGTTTCATAATTAGCCACCCGCCCTGCTTTTGCCGTATTGAGCCGTGTAAAAATCCTAAAGTGAATACCGTTTTCCCCGGGTATGGGCCTTGTACTACCCCTACGCTCTGCCATAGTGGAATCGTCTGTAATAACCTTGGTGAGAGCCAGTTGAGCAGCTGAAGAGCGGCGGCTCAGGCGAGAGAGGCTGAGCGGCGGACATGGCGGAGACCGACCGGTCGCCACACGAGTACCGAGAGACACACGCTCATGACAGGGACGGAGACGGCGTCAAAGCGGCAGCGCTGCCGCGCGGGTGAGTTGGCCGTTTAACCGTCACCGTTAGGACCAAAACACGGGGGCCAACATTTCACGCAGTTCACCAATGACAGCGAGACCCGGTGTGGGTGTGTAATGCGCGTGTATGACGGAGCGTGTCCTCTTTATGACAACAAGTTGCAAACATGTATGAATTGTAATCGCTCGCACTGAGAAGTCGCTTTTTTTGTTTTCACGCTTGTTTTCTACGATTTACATCAAACGCATCAGTGGCGAGCGTGCGCGCGCGCACGTGTGTGTGCGACAAGACAGTGAACTTAACACCCAAACAGCCCTAACAGAACAGGTCAAATGTGTTTTTGAATAAATTGTGTTACATTTCCCAATTTACAGCTGGACTATGTTGGTATTTTGACGTCCAGGGTGCATAAACTCTACAAAAGTCACCGTTGTGTGTAAAAAAAAAAGTTTCATGTTTGCTATTACTATTTTCTATGAGCGAGTGTGTTAGTGTGTGACGCGCGTGAGTGTGCGGAAGTGCGTGCTCGTGTGTGTGTGCGCGCGTGGGTGAACGTGTACGTGGTGAGCTAGTGTGAGTTGGAGAGGACACGCACACGTAAGGGAGGGGGGAGAGAAAGGAGCAGCTCTGTGTGTGTGTGTGTGTGATTGTGATTCTGTGTGTGTGTGTGTGTGTGTGTGTGTGTGTGTGTGTGTGCTTGCGCTCAAAAGAGCGAGAATATGTGGTTATCCGTATGCTATGGGGACATAAATCTGTTTATACATCACATCTTATGAGGCCCTCATTTGCCTTTTGGGGTCCAGGAGCAGGTTGCCATGACAATGATGATGACAGAGCTGAAGTTTAAGATAATGTGTTAAGTATGGGCAAGGTCAAAGGTTAAGTCAGAAGTGACTGCTTGCTAAGAAATAAATGCAAGTCAATGTGATGTCCTCTCAAGTAATGGAAACGTGTGTTGTGCATATCAGTGTGTGTGTGTGTGTGTGTGTGTGTGTGTATTGAGTGTGTGTGTTAGAGAGAGAGAGCAAGGGAGGGAAAGAGAGAGAAGGGGGAGGGCAGGGCAGTGTGTGTGTGCAAATGTGTGTGTGTGTGTGTGTGCTTGTGTGTTGCTGCATGGTTGTGTGTGCGAGAGCAGAGGAAGGAGGAGGGAGTGTGTGTAAGGGATGGGAGGGGGAGTGAGTGTGTGCGTGACAGAGACAGACATGAGTGTGTATGTGTGCCTGTGTTTGCCTCTATGTGTGTGTGTGTGTGTGTGTGTGTGTGTGTGCCTGTGTGTTTGTGCCTGTGTGTGTCTTTGTGTGCGTGTATCTTTGTGTGCCTGTGTGTGTCTTTGTGTGTGTGTGCCTGTGTGTGTATGCGTGTGTGTGTCTCAGAGGGAGCAAGATGGGAGGGGGAGCAGTGTGCAAGGAGTGTGTGACAAAGAGCTAAGAGTGTGTGTGTGCGCCTGTGTATATGCGTGTGTGTGCGTGCTTGCATGAGTGTCTGTGTGTGTGTGATATTGAGCGAGTGTAATTTTGTGTTTGTGCTGAATGACAATGTGAATGGGGTGCTATAGGTGAGTTTGCCATGTGTCAGAAGGCGCACAGACATGTGACATGAAGGACATGTGTGTGCATGCGTGTGAGTGGGGCATATTATATATATATAGTATGTATGTATGTATATATATATATATACAGTGTATATCTTGTATATATACATATATAGTGTATATATGGTATGTGTTTGTGAATAATGCTGTGTGTGCGTGTGTGTGTGAGAGAGAGAACGAAAGAGGGGAAGTGTGTTAGAGGCACAAGGAAGGGGAGGGTGTGTGTTTGCACGTACATGTGTGTCTGATGAGTGGGGGAGGGTGTGTGTGAGCGTGCGAGTGAGTGAGTGAGTGAGTGAGTGAGTGAGTGAGTGAGTGAGTGAGTGAGTGAGTGAGACAGAGAGAGAGAGAGAGAGTGTGAGTCTCAGTGTGAGTGTGAGAGTGAGTGTATGTGACTCTAAGGGATTGTTTTGGTTTATCAGAAGGGCCAATAATCAATTGTATGATCAGTATCTAGTGTTTACCTGTTGCGTGTGTGTGTGTGTCTGTGTGTACTATATAGACAAATTGAGCATCAAGCAAGGTAAAAAGTGCTACCTGAAGAGTGTGTATGGCTTCAAGGACTGGTGTGCAATGTCTGTTTGTGATGCACACACAAAACCAGATCGTGCATTAGTGTACGCGTGTATATGTGTGCTCACGCTCGTGTGCGTCTCAAAAAGAAGATGGAAGGTGTGTGTTGCAGCTAGAGTACAGTGTGTGTGTATGTGTTTAAGAGGAAAAGAGAAGGGAGGGTGTGTGACGCAGTGTATGTGTGCGTGTGAGTGTTTGTGTGTGTGTGTGTGTGTGTGTGTGAGTGTGCAAGTGTGTGTGTCTTGTGTGCGTGCAAGCTTTTGAAGGGGCGGGTGAGTGTCTGTGTGTGTGTGCGTCTTGTGTGCGTGCAAGCTTTGAAGGGGAGGGTAACCGTGTGTGTGTGTGTTTTGGAAACTGAAAAAGAGGGCTTGGTAGCTAGTGCATATGCAGTTTAGTGTGTGTGCGTGTGTGTACTTTTTGTGTAGTTGTTTGCTTGTGTGTGTGTTTGTTCTGCAGTCAGGAAGAAAGCGAGGTGTGTGTTTGTTTGTGTGTGTGTGTGTGTGTGTGTGAGTGAGGGGTGAGACAGGCAGAAGCTTTGTGGGTCTACTAGACAAGGGCAATGTGTGCGAGTGTGTGTATTTGTCATATGGAGGGAAGGAGACTGTGTTTATGCATCTACTTTGTTTATGAAAGAAGGAAGGACACTATGTGTGTGTGTGTGTGTGTGTGTGTGTGTGTGTGTGTGTGTGTGTCTGTGTGACTGCGTGTCTGTGTGTGTGTGTGTGTGTGTGTGTGTGTGTGTGTGTGTGCGTGTGTGTGTGTGTACACATGCTCCAAGCAAAAGTTGTGTGCATGCATGCCTGTGTGTGGGTGGTATGGTAAATGTAAGAATGAGGGTGGTGATGTGCGTGTGTTTTTCTGTTTAACTATGGAAGATTTTGTGTGTATATATATATATGTGTGTGTGTGTGTGTAGGTTTCTGTGTGTACAACAAAGTGTACATGAAGCTTACGGTGTAAGTTTGTATCTGCGTTTGTGTTTAATCTGGTCATATATGCAGCTGGCGTGTATGAAGAGGATGTGTGTGAGTGCCTAGCGTGCGTATATGTGCATGCACGTCCGTGTCGTATTAGTTTGTGAGTGGGAGAGGAGAATGAATAATGTGTATTAATGAACATGACTACACAATTTATCACGGCAGTTATACGTGCGTTTGAGAAGGTGCCGGTTGTGTATTAGATCACCATTGTGTGTTTGAGAGAAAAACAAAGTGTGTGTGTGTGTGTGTGTGTGTGTGTGTGTGTGTGTGTGTGTGTGTGTGTGTGTGTGTGTGTGTGTGTGTGTGTGTGTGTGTGTGTGTGTGTGTGTGTGTGTGTGTGTGTGAGAGAGAGTGAGATGGAACATGAGACTGTGGGTTTGGTTATTTGTGTGTGAGAGAGCGAGAGAGAGGGGGGGGAGAGGGAGCGAGGGAGAGAGAGCGTATGTGTGTGTGTGAGTGTGTGTGTGTGTGTGTGTTTGTGAGCTTTAGTGAAGGGGGAGGGTGTGTGTGTGTGTGTGTGCAAGCTTGGCTAGAGAGAGGATATTTGTGTGTGTGTGTGTGTGTGTGTGTGTGTGTGTGTGTGTGTGTTTGCGTGCCTGTAAGCCTGAAAGGGAGGGGTGTGTTTGTGTGTGTATGTGTGTGTCACTGAGTGAGTGTGTGTTTGTGTGTGTGTGCATATGGGCTAGAAAGGGGGAGGTGTGTGTGTGTGTTTGTGTGTGCGTGTGTACATGCGCACATGTGGACTGTGAGCTGTATGTCTGTTTGCTCATGCACATGTGAGTCTTGTGTGTATTTTTGTGTGTGCGTTGGGTTGAAGTGAAGGGAGCGAAATGTGCAAGGACAGAAGAAAGACCAAATCAATGATGAGGGTGAGAGAGAGAGAGAAGAAGATTGAAGGAGGCCAAAGTCATATAAACACAAGCAAGAAAGTTGCCACAAGCTCAGTGAGGTGCACACAAGTCAACTTGGCGTCGCCTTGAATGCTGACAACTTTATTATTCTACAGGTGACGAAGGAAGTGGCCACTGTGTCAGTGTCTCCCTCTACAGGTCAAAGGGAGTTATTTTCAAAAGCAGCACTAATATATCAAAACAAAGGGTTGTGTTTGTGACAATGATTTGTTGATCAACTTTCCAACCTAAATGAAAAGGACCTTGACTAAATCCATGACTTAGCCATAACCATTTCAAACATGCACAGCGTCCACAAATGACATGACTTCAAATAGAGAGATTGATATTGACATTCAAATACGCCCTCAAAAAATATAATTGACACATTTGTTTTTCAAAATGTAAAGTCAAACAAACACTGAAGGATAAAGTCTTGTAATTCATACCTTGATGTTGGGTTAATCGAGCAAAAAGGAGGTAATTATTCATTATACAGATACAGCCCAAGGACCCCGGTTTTAGAACCCCTGCGTTTGTCCAGGCGACCAGTCGAGGGTGCGTCTTTGCAACGTCTCTCTAGCTCCCCCGTGGCCCCAACAGAATAAACACTGTGGATGATGGAACGGCCATTTGAATATGGGTGTAGTCACTCTCTCTAGCCATTGGAAATACATAAATTGATTCTCTTAATTGAGGAAAAGCCAACTTGTTACACTTTAGGGTGCCCACTCTTGAACAAATGCATGAATTGCTTTACATGGATTTGTAAATCACATTTCAAATGATGATTTGAAAGAGAAAATCCGGCCTCATACGGCCAGAAGGGGCAGTAGAGAGAGAGACACGAGCAGATTGATGTGGTCAGTCGTTGCACGCACACAAGAGTCCAGATGGGAGTGGAGTGGATTGGATCAATACGACGACTGTGGTTCTGGTTGATATCTGTGCTGAATGACACTTTCTCTCTCTTCTCTATACACACTTTGCTTTCTCTTGTGCTCCTTTTTTCTTTTATTGAAGTCTTACCCCACACCAACATGTATATTTTTTATAATTTCTAGATCTCCCTATGTCTGCAACACACAATTTTATGGACAGTGATGGATGTTTCTAAATCCAACACACAATCTTTTTATGGTCTACTCTACAGGGGCTTCAGTGTCATAGAAATGAAAGTTAAGGAAAGACATTGAGAGATTGGTACAAGTCACCTGAAGATCAAATCGATGTTTATTCTCGTAGCTTCACATATAACGGTGGTTACTTGTGTGTCAAGTGTTTTGTTGAGCTCTCCACCTCTTGTGGAAATAAAACAATCTTCAAGTTAGGCTATTAAAGAAGATGCACTCCACGCACCCAGCAAAATAGTTTTCATCTATTTATTGAGTCCTTATTGCTGTTAGTTTGTATTTTATTAGCTTCTATGAGAACGACCCAAGACCAATCGTATCAATCTCTTAGACGGTCAACAGCTCATTGATCAATGATCTGATTGACTAAATACAAATTGTGTATGTGTGTGTTCTCCAGGCGTGGCTGCGGAAGAAAACGGAAAGGGACACCCGTGAAAGTCTTTGTCACGTCCGCAGAGGAGGAGAACAACTCTGAGCAGACACTCAGCAGAAGTGCGTGTGTACATGCCATTTTCCTGATGACGTGCAATTGTATTTGTGTGTGTGTGTGCATCTGCTCGTGGGATTGTTAGAGGCGGAGCTAGTTCAATTGAGTGTGACCTACTTCTGTGTGTTAGTGTCTGATTCTGTACATACGGGCAGCTGTGCATGTGATCGAGAAGAATAGGGTGTGTGTGTGTGTGTTGGTTAGTGTAGTTGTTTGTTTGAGTGGGTCTGTGCGTACTTGTAACCCTTTTTACAAGGATTGCTGTAACTCTTATCAGGTGATCGTAAGGAAGCAGCTGAGAGTAAACGTCCCGCAGTAGACGGGTCTGTCCCCAAGACACAACCATCTCCCAACAGATGGTAAGTGGTGGTTATCTCATGATATCCTTATTGCCGTCCATCCAGCCGCCCATTTTCCAGTGCTTATGTTGTTGAGGGTGAGCTGGAGCCCATCACAGCTGACTTAGGGCAAGTGGGAGGATACACACACACCCAAAATCTTTGGTCGCTAGTCCAATTGCCGATAGGAGACAAACCATTCAGGCTGATGGACAATGCGTCTATTTAATGTGTTATTTTTTGTGTCCTGGTGAAAGAATGCACATTATTTATGAATTAATTTATATATTATATCATTGTTTTGATATTCAAAAGAAGAGAACCAGTTCAATAACATGGGAGCTAAGCAGCAATAGTCTATCATTTTACATTTAAAAAGTTGCTGCTGCCTTTTCTTCTAGTGGTCCATCAGAGCCGACTCATGAGAAAATCTCCAACACATCTAAGGCTAGCTCCAGCTCAGCCTCCACGCCGGCTTCTTCTTCAGCTCGGACCCCAACCCCAGTGCCCGCTCCTGTCCCGGCGACCTCCGCTCAAGCCCCTTCAGTGACCCCAACATCGACAGCACCGACCGCCCCGGTCGCCTCCGCGACCGCCCCGGCAACCGGCTCCTTCCCACCTTCCCCTAACTGCCGCATCAGAGAGGTTCACTGTGGCAGCCAAGTGCGACTGGTGGTCATTGCCATCCGAGACATCACCAAAGGAGAGGAGATCACTGTGGACTACAGTCTGACCGAATGGGGCGAGAACCTGGTCAGTACGTTCAAGTATTCAAATAACTATTATTTTATTACTAAGTACTTGAATAGAACTCAAACAAAACGGCTTCTGACTTAAATCACTATTTTACCTTCATCTTACTGTCACCCAGGGAAAAATGAGCTTTAACAATACAAAAACATTAGCAGACCAAATTGAATGGAAAAGCTCATGCTGCTCACATAACACTTTTTTTATTTTTGTTTTACCTCGATTTTTCTAGCTCTAAATCCCTGCAGTCATTGGGCTGTAATGAAGACCTTGTCTTTTAAGTTAACCTCCAAATGTTTTACAAAGGTATTAATGTGAAGGTAATTAATACACAATTCAATGTTAGTGCCAAAACAACAGCTGAAACCTCATCTCTGTGCTGACTATCTCTGGGAACAAATGTGTTGCGCTGCCATATGCGACCTGCTATAGTTTTCTATTTGCATGTGAATTGAAAACACACATTTGTATGTTTTCAGCATAAATGTTGTGTGTTGGATCATTTGTAACCATAAAAAATTCACCTTAGAGATTGATCGCATCAAGGAGGCAACAATGGGTTCAGTTGCACATTGCTTTTTATACACAGGTGTATGCACACACAAACACTACAAACACACACGTGCACACTAAGCTAGGGCATGGGGTTACCATGGTGACGACTGCGCTACAACACCTACCTATAGTGCTTAACTGTAACCATTGTTAGTGGCTGATATTTATTTCTTTAATGGCTTCCATTAAATCCTGTTTTTTTTTTTTATAGATCCTGTTTTTCCCCACAAAATGATGATAGCCACTTCCATTTAAACTCGAAGAAGTAAATTCACATTGTGAGGATAGTGGTTAAGAAAGGAGAGCATAATTTCTCTCAAAATCATATTCATTATCAAAAGTCTTGGAAGAAATCCAATGCGAGTGTTAAGCTTTGATAAAGACTCGATTTAGGTCAATCAAATTTCATCATCAGGCAGACATTAATAATCTGTGTTCCTCAGGGTTTCCGTGGTTCCATGTCTCCAGCACAACATGAGTGTAACTCTGATATGGAGAATAACAACGTCAAAAAGGTAGATGTTCTCCTGGTAATGTTTACTTGCAAATTTGACCATTTTTGAATCACCGTTCTTCTAAGTTGTTTTGATTCATGCACATAATTTTATTTTTTACCACATCAACTATTACCATCTGACTATTATCAAACACCGTGTCTTTCCGTGTCTGTTTCTCTAAGGAGGACGAGCCCGTGTCCGCCAGCCAGCGAGTGAAAAAGCAGCAACAGTACCAGGACTATGTCACCCCCTCTTGGTCCCTTTCCCCCTCTTCCTCACCCATCTCTCATTCTGATGCCAGTGAGTCCGATGCAGGAGATGAGGACAATGCAAGCCCCCGCGGGCGTACCCCACGCCGGCGCAAGAAGAGGCGTGGTACCCCTTCGAGGAAAAAGACACACCCTCGGACTCTGTCAGGGCAACCCGCACCTGCCTCTTCCAGTCGTCCTCTCCCTTCTCCCAGTTCCTCTTTTTCCACCTCAACCAAGCCCATGTTTAAAGCTCCCGCTCCTCTCAGCCCCAACAGCACGAGTAACACGGACGTCCCTCGAGGAGGTGTGTCCATTGATTCCATGCGCCAAACTTGTGAGTACTGCGGGCGCCACTTCCGCTCATTGGGCCGCCATTTAGACAAACACCACGCCCACCAGCCGGACGTCTGCTCTGCCCTCGTGGAGCGTTACACTCAGATGCCCCGCCTGCACACGCATAACACAAATGTCACCGCAGCCCACGGTCTTCACGATACGGCGGCGTCACCTGGCGCGACAGAGAGCCGAGTAGAACAGAGCGGTGTTCAGGACCTCTCCCTATGTCCTCCTACCGCAGCCAAACAACCGCCGGCCCCGGCTTCATCTGCAGCGACGCCTCCGCGAGGGCAGAACGCTGTGGCGGTGTCGGTCCTGAAGAGGAGCCCGCCCCCGGTGGCTGTGACTCTGCCCAGAAAGGGAGGAGGGAGGAGACTAAAGAAAGAACGACCGGATGACGACCAAGATGAAGAAGTCATGGAGGTCGTGCAGGCAAAGAAGCCCAAAGAGGAGGACGTCGAGGTCGGCTGCGCTCAGTCCTTCAGAAACGAGTTGTCCAAAGAGATACCGAAACAAAAAATGGAGGAAGAGGAAGAAGAGGAGGATGAAGAGGAAGATAATGGTGTGATGAACGTGGAAGATGAAAGTGGCACAGAGGATAAGGAAAAAGACTCGTTAAGGTAACACTTAAGAAATGCCGTCAATTGGCCTTGAATCAGATTCTCGTTAATATAAACCTTTTTTTAAACTAAAACCTTTCCGTCGTTAAAAGCGTAAACTACAAATCCAACGGAACAGTTAGGGGTTGGGGATTGTTCTAATTTCAATCTATACAAGTCGCACCTGAATAAGTGTCAGTAACTGCCAAAATACAATAAAAAAAAAAAAAAAAGTGACTTGTAATCCTGCTCACTTTGCTGTCTGGCTTTCCCGCAGTTCCGGGCGTCACCAGATGCTGCCCCTTCTGTCGTCTTTGTCGTCCCTCGTCCTGTACCTCCGCCGGCTGCAGCATTCGGCCTTCCTGTCGCTGTCTCGCCAGCTGCAGTCAGCCGAGGCCTGGCGCCTCCTATGCCACTCCAGCCTCGCTCTCCTCATCTTGTACAACCGACGGCGGGAGTGCGAGGTCTCCAAGTTGTCTATCACAGAGTACCGGGCGCGTGTCACTCCTCAGTGCCCCATTCCCGTACCCCCTGGCTCTCCCCCTGCTCTCACCCCTCTGGAGGCCTCACTGTCTCCCTTTGAGCGGCTGGTTCTTTCCCACCTCCCGCGGGTCGGCGTCCAGGGCAAGCGTGGGCGCATCCAGCCCCTCATTCTGCCCCCTCACTGCGAGCCCTGCCTGGAAATCCTCCTGCAGACGCGCCAAGACGTGGGTGTCGACCCGGTCAACCCTTACGTCTTCGCCAGGCCCTACCACTCCCCTGCCACGCCACTGCGAGGCACAGACCTCCTCCGAAGCCTGGCCCGCTCCAGCGGCACCCGTAATCCCAGAGCCCTCACCCAAACCAGGGTACGGCGGCAGGTGGCCATCCTGACCCAGTTGCTGCTTCTCGGAGAAGGAGAGGAGCCGGGACAGCCGGGAGGTGGTGCGGTGGAAAGGCTGGAGCACTTCTTGGAGAGGGAGTACCACGTGACACAGAACTGTGCCGGAATTGGCCAAGATCCAGGTCTAATGGGCAGAGTGGGCCGTGTTGTGCTGTGTGGAGAGAGAGATGGCGTTCTCTTCAGAGGCATGAGCCTGAACCACATCTGCTTGGAGCTGGACGGTGAGTCGGACCACACGAGGGACACTGATGATATTTATCGTTGCCTTCGGATAAATGGGAGGTGTTTGATTGTTGTTGATTGCCTGCCACTGTGAGAGATCATAGGGTGTGCCATGGGAAATCATGCAATTTCACTTATTTGGTCTCAAAGAAATTGGCAGGCTGAACAATTCAATGGTCTTCCACTAGATGGCAGAAGACAGTAATGTTCTTTCCTGTTATTTTTGACAAGTGGAGCTCTTTGAGATGGTTTATAAAATGTGTGCCTTGGCTCAATAATGGTAGATTACTGAAGTCGCCCCTTTCCTCTTTGTTCATTCACAGTTATGTCAGGGAACTCCGCAGACTCTTATTCAGAGGCAGAATCAGAAGGGGAGCAAGTAACGGAGAAGCCAGATTCCCCCACCATTGCCTCAGCTCCAAAATCCACTCCGACCCTGCTGTACGTGAGGAAGGGCAAGAACAATGGCAGAGTGGGACGACCTAAGAAGCTCAAAAACACCCAGCCAGATGCTCCACCTATTCCTCCTCTACTGCCAATTAGTCGAAGGAGAGGCTCGGGTAAGACATTGTATTTGGATCACATGACGTTACAGAGTTCTCAAACTTTTGGTTGATCAGGGACCCCATCCTAATGCTAAACGGGATGGGAATAATTTCTTGAATATTTCAATCAAAATGTTAATGACAAGATGGCAGTAAAGGGAGTGAAGCTCAAAACAATTCAACATCATGCGGTGGCATCAAGATGCTACAAGATGGTGCCAAAACATTACATAATATATTTTCTGCAATTTGATGCGTTAGCCTTTTTAAACATACAGCAGCTGATAGTCCTTTGAGAAATATAAATACATATGATTATAGGCATCACTTAAAACAAATATTTACAATGAGCCAAAAAACATTTGCAATCAGCCCCTGCTTCCATCACTGACCACTATGGATGAACCTTTTTTGTGTTCCTTCAAATGTCTTTTGGCAGGGAAGCGTGGCGTTCTAAAGCGTCCATGGTCCGAGGCAGAGCGCGCTGCAGTGGAGGAACACCTGACCCAAAACATCAATGAGCTGCGCGTACCTGCTAAAGCCGACTGTGAGCGTTGTCTGCAACAATGCCCTCTGCTGGTCAGCAACCAACGGGACTGGCGGGCCATTAAGTTTTATTGCCACAATCGCATTCAGCTCCTGAAGAAGAATCAGCGGCGTGAGAGCGAACCGCTGCCCCTCACTGTGTGCTGAGAGAGGAGGCGGGAGGGAGAGTATTATTTTTTTTTTTTTTTTAAATCTCTATTGTGGTAAAACAGCAGTGCTAGGCAATACATGGCAATGACTGCAGCCTACACTGTTCCATTTGGACATCTCTTTAATGTGTAAACTTGTGCCGCATTTAATCTCTACACTGTTGTTTGATAAAGTAGCATTAGGGGTCCATGTAACTGGAAGTTTAACACAGACACCCGCGTTTCTTTCAATGGAGGTAGAGAAAAACGTTCATTGTTAGAGTAGAAGAATCCAAATGCATTTATTTCTTCTATTCGTGCCGTTGACCTCAGTGTTGCCTTTAGTATTATTACATTTGAATAAAGTTATGGTACGTCTACTATTTACGATTCAATTAGTTAACCTTCTAAAATCTTTCAATGGAGGTACATTACATTTTGCGAGCAATTCCAAAGTTGCAAGTGGTACATTTCATGTGAGAGTAAATGTGATATCAGAATGTTTAGTTGTGAGGTTTGCAGTACCTGCAATGTTTTGTTCAAACTTCCACTCACAGAACCTTTATCAAAGCTGTTTGGACCAGTGTACGTCCACTCTCCCTTTCGCAGTTTCATCATTGAGGAACGGTGTTGTTGTTTTTCTGCGACAATGGTTATCCACAGCAGTAAAATGTGCAACAATATCGGCCTACAGGCAGGATATCTATTTTATGAGACCCGTCCTCGTGTTATGTTCCTTCAAGCGTAGGCAGTTACAAACTTTGAAAAGTGATTGTTCTGCGTTTCCATCTTAGTTGGAATGTCTGTTATGGCTTATTTTTCAGTTGCAGCTGAACTTTGCATTAAAGAATCTCTTCATCCATAATTCAAGAGTCTGTGAAAACCCAAGATGGATGCTTAAAGTTAATTCAAATTTGCTGAATCTGTTTTGCCAGTCCTTGCTATCTACATTGTATATAAAAAATATATTATCACTATAAAAAAAAAAACACTATATGTAGCCTCCTTCATTTCTGAGTCATTACTATCTGTATATAATACTGTTTTGTAAATACTTCTCAGAGAAACAAACGAACGAACAGTTTGACATGCTTTGGTTGTTATGTTTTCTTTTTATAAGTCTTATAAAACTTTAAAGCCCTATGTCTTGTGATTTATTTATTATTTTGTAAATATGATCTTTAACTTTCAATTCTAATTTGGAAAATACAGTTTTCACAGGACTTTAACTATTCTTTTTTTCTTCTTCCCCATTCAAAGTGCACCACAAAGCAAGCATTTGTTATTCAATAGACATCCCTGTAAATGATGTTCCCATTGGTTCTTCTCTTCAAACCCATTTCCAATGAAGTAGTAGTTTTTATTTGATTTTATTTGGGACAACGAAAACAGTATTACAGGAGATATATCATGGAAAATCCACTTTTTTTTTTATCTTTTAAATACATTTTATTGGGCAACTATTTGATCCATTTTCTATTACTATGTATTTTTATCGCCTACGTCACAGTCTTTGGGGCGGCACTACCAAACAAGGCAATGGGTGCAGCCAAACGGTTTCACAAATCCGCCATCTTTATTACTCAAGAGACTTTTGTAGTCCAAGGTAACACCTCAAGGATTCCGAAGTGGAGAGCTCGAAATGTTCCGTTGTTGGATGAAATAATACACACAAACCTCAAAACAGTGCCTGGTTAAAATTTTCATGACGAAGTTCCCACATCTGCTTGTCTTTGTGAAGCATTTTAAAAGTTGAGTGTTTGAGAAATCCCAATATATTGTCACTACAGAGAAGGATTTGCCCAAAGACTAAGTTTCATTGAGGGTTCAATTCCTTCAATCTATGGAAACAACGGACACAGTAAAGCGGTAAGCTTGAGATGACACACATTTTATCAGCTGTATTTCACTTTCATATTATTATGTGTCTATGATGCCCTCGTTTTCATGGCATTGCATCACTTTCTGCTGATTTTAGCGCTCTATATTGTCACTTGTGGATATATTTTGAGTAGTTGTATCAGATGAATTGCATCAAAGGTGTTGTTTTATTCTTGGGAACACAAATGTGTTAAATGCATTCGTTAGCTTCTTGCTAACGCTAGCATTAGCTTACTTCGTAGCTTGACTCCAGTGCTTCACTGTAGTCAACAAATTTGACTTCTTTGCACATCGGCTCTTCAAACTGTGTGACGCCATCGTTCGGTGAATAGCTGGCCTTTTAAAAATCAATGATAAAAGGTACAATATAGTCGTCTTTATTCTCTGCTTTTGTTCTGGGTAAGTAAAAAGAAATAATGTATATTTTAAACAAATTTCACTTTAATTCCATTTTGGTATTTCTTGTTTTGGTCTTAAGTGTCAAGAATCCATACTTCACACGCATCTGAAGAACACTCACAGTGACTTCAATTTACACTTAGCGATAAATCACCAGTGAAGAATCTTTATCCTTCATCACTCCAAGAATGATCCACAGTTTGATTTATTCTTTTCCTATCACCCCCTACCAGTGTTCAATTTTCTGGTTTTCAGTATTGTCACTGTAATATAACATCTCTATGCTGCTCTATGTCTCAACATCATTTGTCCGTAAAGACCTCAACAAGGTTCCGATCACGACTACTTCAGCATCTATGTCGAGCCATTTAGACACTCCGTGAATGTGATCTGAATATTTTTGTCATTTGGCCACAAATTGCATGTCACCCCCTGGTGACTATTTGCAGGTTTTCTGAATAAAGATTAAATAAAGCAAATCTCTAGCTTGCTTCCTTTTCTATTCTTTTTCACTTGAAGTTATATTCCTGTGTATTTCACGTTTATATTTATATGCATGTTTGTTTCTAAATACTGTTCTGTACTATATTTTTTAAATATTGTAACCGAATCACTTGGGGGAAACTCTTGAGGGTCTGTAAGCTTTGCCATCTCCTCTCCTTTCGTAAAAGTTGATCAGAAGTAACCTCTGCTACAGGGCTACCTTTCTTGTGTGTTTTTAGACTTCAATGGCAGTGGCTTTGAGTATTTTAATGAGTCATACACAGCTGTCATCTATTCCAGTGTTGCAATCTCTCATATTTTGCCCTCCACATCCCCCACCACCGTTTATCCTTCCACTTATCCCTCCCAACGCAGTTATCGTCGCAGGATGTCTTTAGAAAAAGGACAAAATCCTTCCTTGAAATATAGAAAATCGTCATTTATGGAGACCGTACAAATACAGTGAGGTGGATCAAATATGTTCACGGCAGTGGGGTGTGGTGGTTTTTAGTTGGCTTCGTGAGTGTGTGTGTGTGCAATGCATGGAAACTGAAATCAGATTAAATCAAATGAAAATGATCAAAAATGAATTAAATGATAAATGACTCATGCTATAAAGTGGAGAGCACAGTTGGAAATAGGTACAATCAATTCATTCATCCAAGTTGAAAAATTCACTCACTGCTTTTGATAGTGTTTGGCCCCGCATAGATGGCATTGAAAACCGTTGACTCCATGCTAGCGCTTGGTCATACATTCTTACATAACTGATGTCAATCATTTTATAAAAGCTGTCAGCAGAGGAATGCTTTTTATTTTCAAATGTGACAGGAGCTCAGACAATAATATTTCAGGGAATGTGCGCTGATAGACTCCAGAGAGTATATTATGAATATGAATTAAGAAGAAGTGAATAGAAAACACACAAAACACTATTATGTTGTCATGAGGCCGTGTTGATTATCCATTCACTGCAATTTCCTTTTACTCTTTCCTGCCAGCCTCCCTCACCAATAGAGGCGGTGCTACCGCCTATCAGTGACTTTTTTTTATATGCCTGCTAAGTGATAAAGACTTACAAGGAGCCATTTCTAGAAGACTGTTACATGTCAAATGTCATCATATAATTGAGAACCAACATTTTTGTCTTTGAGATTGCAACATTTTGACATAATTTAGACATTGGGTTTCATCGTTGCCAGTGGGCTGATTTTCTTGTGGCATCTTTTTTTTAATTTTTTTATTTTTGAGTAAATGCAGATTTGGGTTCACAATAGGTGGATAAGGTTTACTATTATAACTCACTCTAGACATAGATGCAGGGAGCAAGATGACCACAGAAAGAACGTACCATTTTCAGTAGCCTTCGTCCATGTACGTCACAGAAGAACGTTGTCACGAAAAGCTTCTTTTCAAGATTTTCAACCCAACCCAGCGAGTACCACGATGAATTAATTTACTATTTTGAACATCAGGTACTATGACTCACAGTCTTGGAACAACCAATGTTATGACTCACTTAACCTTTATTCGGCAAGTCTTATTTACTGTATGTCATAGCTTCAAACTTCAGAGATCAATTCCTGCACTGCTGTTTTTCACAGCATTGATTTTTGATTTAAGATCAAAATCTGATGCACTATAAATGCACTAAAGGGGAGCTCATTAGAAGGCAGGACCAAGTGACCTTTCTGTATGTTAAAGGGTTTTCCTCCTTGGGAACAAATAATACTTTTCCCTGCGGCTGCGAATATCAAATTGCTTTTACATTCGCATTTCTAATTGACTCCGGTAGATATGCGCAGGTTGCCACAACAACTGAACTACCAAATGAACAAAGTGAATCTGCATCTGTACCAAAAAAACAACAAAAAAACCTCATATTTGAGATCAAATGGTTTGCACTGCCATTCAACAGACAATTGCTTTCTCTGGCAGGAGGGCTAAAAAGTCAAACTGCCTGAAGCGCTATGGGAATATTTGTATGTCTCATCTTTGGGACTGTCAGGTGGTCATGTCTGGGTAAAACCCTTCAGAAGAGATTAGAGAATGTAAATCCATTAAAGTTGCTCTCAAAAATGGACAGACTACACGGTCCCCATTTTCTTCATTAACATAAAGAATGGGAAAGAAAGTACTCTTTTTTTTTTATTTTTTATGTCATTTCATTCCACAGATGGAGGATGTTGCATAAAGTAGTTCAAGGAGTGTAATGCCCAAGGTTTTGTGACCAGTAGGGAGACAGTACTGCTTTTGTAAGGGCAGCATTGCGGTAACGTTACGACACTGAATTCAAACGTTATCCTCAACACATGCAAGAGTCGCTTCTGATCATTTCAAAAGCAATCAATTATGTGTCCGTTCATTAAGAACCCATAAAACACGACATAAACGAGGTCAACTACCTGCAGGCTGACTCATTCATCTGCATTTCTGATGTTAAAGCCGGGGGGCAAAAACAAGTCATTCCGCTTCCTCGTTCTTCAGTTGCTTCTGTGCATATTTATTATTGAGCGAATTGTAATTACGCAGACAGATGTTTGATTCTCAGGAGCGCACAAAAGATCAGTGCGAGGTCTTACAGTTTGAAAAACAGAGGAAGTCACTGTATTTTTAACACTTATAGTTAGACTGTTTTTTTTTAGCGTATGGGCTGGTTCAAGTGTTCAGAATATGTAGGCAATGACTTTAATTAGGTACTTCGACTTGCAGTGTTACTTTATTGTTAACACAATTGCCCTGTGCGTCTGACGTGCTCAGGTTGCTAGGAGACAGACCTGTGCTTTGCACAATATTTGAAAACCATGCCTTGGAAAACGTCAGGAGTGATATCGTAATAACAATTGATTCAAAGCACAGTTCATTTCCAAAGATACACAAAACGCAAACTGACTATTTGTCACCACAGACAGGACCATTTTTTTTTTTTAGCATTACTGTAACCTCCAAAATGTCTGAGACGTCTGAAGAGAAGCAAAAACTTTCATTATCAGCTGATGGCCTTTGATTCTTCTGAGAGGAAAGGACAGGGTCAAAATAAAAAGGATAGGGAAAAACAAATTTGCCAGCTTTAGTTCAGCAAACATTTATCATGTGAAAGTTGAATCTTCAGCACATTGAATTTCAATTCTGTCAATATGCAGTTTGGCATTATTAAAGAGATTTTAAAACAGTTACCAAGAATTTGTCCGAGGGTTACCTCTGAGGTCTTGAAGAAAACATTCACAGGCTGGGAAGTATACTAGCGCAGTCTTCTACCATCTCAAAGAGGAAGTGATAGGGGCCGCTACGTCGAGCCAGCTCACTGGCGCTCTCCCCGCTGTAACTGCGAAGCCCCGCCTTCAGGTGGCGCTGAGAGAGGAGGAGCTCCAAAGTGTGGCGCCAGTCACTTTTGGCCGAACTGCTGTGCGAGGCCGCTAAGTGTAGAGGCGTGAGACCTCCGTTGGTCTGCGCGTTGACATCGGCGCCGTGATGCAGGAGCAAGGTTGCCATGGTGACTTGGCCCCAGCGGCACGCGCTGTGGAGGGGCGTCCAACCATCAACGGTGCGAGAGTTTACCTTAGAGCCCGCAGCCAGCAAGGAAGCGGCCACGGCCATGTGGTTGCTATAGGCCGCCCGGTGCAGGGGGGTGTAAGCATCATCGTCGCTGCTGTGCACCAACGAGACCTCTGCCGATAACAATCTTTGGACTGTGGACACCTGTGAGGCAATCGATAATGGATGGTTTACTCTCTGGCTGCATAGTAATTGCTCTCAGGTAGCAGTAAAAAAAAAAAAGTGCCTGCAAAATGATTGACTCCACAGGATTTGTGCTCCATGAGCAATGCACTATGTTCTTTAGCAATCTACTTCAAAAAATGAAGTACACCAGGGGTGCCCAAGGCCCACTCGCATCATTTGGCCTTCAACAATCGCATTGTTTGGCTTTTGTTTTGCTCAGCCTCAAGTGGTCACTTTTCCATTCCACATTTTGGATCTGTAAGGATAGAATGGAGCAAGGCTGCGACGTTACTGCGGCTCATTGTCGTCAGCCTCTGATATTCCAGAACCTCGGCAGTCGCCTTACTTGGTGGCAGTAACCGGAGGGTGATGACAACGAACCGCCGCACGTGACGGCAATTCGTAGAGACGGACGAGCGAATGAGTGCTCGCTGTAATTCAAGGGAAACAACCCGGCATATGAAATTGTAAATATGATTAAAGGGATAATTGACTTGACATGTCCAAGACAAAAGGACTTGGGACTTGAAGGCTAGGACTTACTGTATGTGTGACCTATCTCTGCACTTCAATGATGAACGCAACCCAGATACATATCGTTTATTTTAAACACGATAGTCTACATAAACTGAAATTCTTACACGATTGTTTTCTGCAGCCCAGAGAATGAGTTCTGCTGGTTTGTCTTTGAGACTTTCTTCTTTTTGTAGGTACCACTCCTCACTATGGACTTCTTCATCCTCCGTTTCTCCCTCTTCGTCCTTACTCCCAGTCCAGAGGCTATTAGCCCCTCGTGGAATCAGATGGCTGTGTGTATTTATAAGCTCCAACTGGTTAAAATCATCTGGAAACTCCATGCTGGCGCGTCTGTGTGTCGAAGAACACACACAAAAAAAGCAATGAGTAGTGGCATACAGTACTCGTCCATCTTTCCTGCTGAGTGCGATGTGAAAAGGTCTTAAGGCTCTTCCTCCAAGTTGAAGCTCGAGTTGAATAGTTGTTTGGTTGGATTGCATAGCTTGCACAGCACAGCTTTTCACTTTGGAAGGTGTACGTACCTTCTTGCAATTCGACATCATGCTATCGTCGTTTTCCACGGTAGTAATATTGGATTGACCATTAACAGTTGAGCGAGGCGTGCTTTCAGCGCATTCAGCGATCACGCCCATTTGAAAGGAGAAGCGAGCTAGATTTTTCACCATGATGATGACAAATTTGGCATGCTTCTTTCTGGAGAGCCAATTTAACAAAACATGTTTTTGCTTTCAAGGGTCTTCACCTTATGTATTCATAAGAGCTGCTATAAATAAAACCCTATAGACTGTTCTGCTCCAGGTATCTTCGGGTTTCCATTTACAGCTCATGAAAGAAAATGCATGGTCCTAAAGCTGTCCCATATGCAAGAGCAATGTTTTTGTGCGTGTTTCATTTTGAATATACGTAGTTCTGTGTAGTTACCTGTCAAGATTTGCGGCTTTACGTATGCTGTTGTTTGATGGCGTTCGATTAAATCACGGGCATCGAGACAACGTATTTTAGAATGCAGCGCAAGCAAGTGTCATGGTCACAAAATTAATTCGTATTTAAAGAACGAGCGCACAACATTTTGAATTGTCACCCCTCGGCTTTTCGGATTCAAAACAAAGCTGGTTTGTTGCTGTGTTAGGGAAATGTAGTTTTTAAGAATCAACATGTAATGAGAATGACGTTTCAAACACTACATTACCCACAATTAAATGTGATGCGTTTTCCTCTTCGTTGACTTCTGTTGTTTTTTTGACCCTACATTTTGAATGTTGCGACATCTAGCGGTAATTTTGTAAACTGCGAAATTCACAGTTTGCCACTCTCCATTCATCCAAGATACATGCACGAAAACAAAAATCTATATTTGCTGAAATAATAGCAATTGCAAAATAAATATTTCCCCCTTTTTGTGGGGGTGGGGGGCTAGAACAAAAACAACACATTTGACAGAAATACATTTTTGTATTGTTCAATTCAATACAGTACATTTTCTTCCACATTCTGTTGTGACACGATTCTACAGGGAAGCACACAACGGAGACATGCGAATTGCTTTGTTTCAATAAAGTTCATATTATGGTTGTATGGTCATCAATATATTTCTCAAATTTTAATGGTTAACATAGCAAAATGTAAAAAAAAAAAAAAAAAAGTCAAAGATAAAGCATGCTCTTTGAGTTATTCCTTAACAGACTCACTGCCCTAAAATCTGGTGAGATGTTAAAAGTCTTGTATGTTGTAATTGTGGCTGTTGGCACCATACCCTAATCTTCTGATCTTTGAGCAACAAATGCAATTAAATTCCTCCTCCTTTCATCAAATGTAAACCAAAGTAAAAGTAGAGTATTTCAAACATTGAATCCCCGCAGTGTATCTGATCACTTCAGAAGTCTAATTCAGTCTAATGCAGCTTTTCCTGTTTATCTTGCCCTGACCTGATGCTCATTTCTTGTAGCTTTTCCCATCAGAAATGATCATATATCACTGTCAATTTGTGTCTGATGTTCACAAATGGGTGAGCTGCAGCCTATCCTTCAAGTAGACCCCAGACAGATCATTGTCCAGTCATAGGGCCAATAAAAAAAAAAAAAAAAACATGTAAGGCTGTTTCCCCCAAAACTATTAGCAATTTCCAATGGATTACATCATCAAACCTTACAACGCAAATGAGACTGGTCCAGCTTCCATCACGTATGCTATGCTAATATTCTTAATGACATAACAATATTCCATTCCATTTTGTTTCCTTTTCAATTAACGTTATTATTTAGGCACCGATTAGTATTCAAGATTCCATTTGTTCTATTGTGTTCTACAGCACACAGTAAAAAAGACAGCCTTGCACTAAAGCATTCAAAAGAATTCTTTGAGTTCCCTAGCCGCAGCTCAGAAAAACGTTCACATATTTTTTGTAAATTGAGCAATTTTTTATTTTTTTTTTGCTTTGTTTTTGTACGATAGCCTCACAGCGAGAGGTCTCACGTGTGTCATGTGTCCAATTTGCATCCTCCCTCAGGTTTCTCAAGAACAGTCACTGCTGGAGTTTGTTGATTATTTGCTGCATGTTGAGCAGTTGAGACCACATCGTACTACTTGGCAAGTGGCAACGCATCACATATATTGCTTTGTGTACGCTTTGTTGTGGCGTACTGCCGTTGTTATTGATAACTCATCTAGTCTCAGCCCTAGGCATCTGCAAAGAATTTGATGAATTCACAGCATTGATTTCAGCTCAATTGGAGGAAGAACATTTTTGATCATTCCTCATTTGTTAAAGATGCTTTCAAGGCTGACCCTGATTTTAGAACTTTGAATAGTAAAACAGTATTCATAGCTAAAAAATGGTTGATGGAGTGCCAAAAAGGTAATTTGCTCCTGGCTGTGATGAGAAAGTGAAAAAATGGTGGCACCTCAGTATTTATATTGGATTTTGAAGGCAGTATGTTTTTTGTTTTTTTTAACCATATAGGTGAACTTAGAATACAAATAAATGTCCTTGGGGGACTTCTCCATTTTATGCTCCTGATAAACATTTTGATTTAAAGCAGTGTTTGAATCCAGAGGGAAAAATAAGTATCGATAAGTTTCTGTACTGCAAGTAAGAATTGTGATAACGACAACTACGTACACATTGAAAATACTGTTTCCATGTTACTCATCAGTTGATGAACTATTTGGCTGTTAGTCAACAGTTTGCTTACATTCAAACTCGACTTGTAGCTAATGTGACGGCTTTCACAGATGCTGTGATTAGGAAGATATTATTTCAACATTTATGATTCTGGTGTCCTCAGTCTGGTTGTTGGAGACGTCAGTCTTGCTCCTGCCTTGTCTACTGACAGCTTCATACATCATGTGGACCATGCAACAAGATGGGAATAAAACGCTGTACCTTCCGTATGCCCAAAGTCAATGGAGCTCTTATGTTCATTTTTTCAAAAGAATATACTATTTAATTATCTAATATTGTATTAATATCATTTCAGTTATTGTGGTTTATGTTCAGGGGTGCACATAATTTATTTATGGCTTTGTTGCCAAAGAAGCACCAGATCGATGCAGTTGCGTGGAGCTCATTTTATTTTGTGACCCTCCCTATCCTCAATTGGGGTGGAAATTCATGGATTTATTATCTTTAATTATGCGTGAATAATAGATGTGGCCTCTAGCAATACCTTGACGTATTCAGAGCTGAGTGGTTTGATCCCAGATCTCGGCTTTCTGTGTAGAGTTTGCCTGCGTGGATTTTCTCCGGGTCCTCCGGTTTTTTCCCACATTCCAAAAACAGGCATGTTAGGCCAGTAGACCACTCCAAATTGTCTGTAAGTGCGATTGTGAATGCTTGTTTGTCTGTGTGCCCTGCAATCGGTTGACAACCAGTTTAGAGTTAAGACTGCTGGGATTGGCACGGGATCCGATAATAATAATCTAATCCACCCCTTACCAAAATAAAAAATATCTGACAAAATCAACATCTTGTACACAAGTCCTTACATACTTGTAAAAAATGGAGCATCCGATGATTACCGCTTTCAAAAGCTACTCATCCCACGCTAAGTGATTCAAAATAAGAATGTAATTGGCAGTTTCCTAGTGATTGCACTGCTCAAAGAATCGAGAATTAGGCCTCATCAAATGCATGATAAAGCGAGACCGAAGGACGTTACGTTTTCTTGTGTCTATCCAAAAGATTTGGAGAGATGTTGGTCCTCATCTACAGAATGCTACCAAAGTAGTCCTGCTCAATGCAGCAGTGTTTGTTTTAGAGCACTTATAAATGAAGTTAGTTCGAGTTGAGTTGGGCAGGTAAGCTAAAACATCAGAAAGAACTTTATGGACGTTTGTGTATGCGGCACAATGTGCAGGCATCCTTGTTTTTTGTTTTTTTGTGCCGTCCACAAACATGAAATGTGCTGACACTTTGTCCCCAGTGATGCAGGGTTGCCGTAGGCACGTAGCTCAAAGTGCCGTGTCCTATCCACGTCCCTCTGTACTGAGCCTCTCCCACCTGACTTTGAATGAGAGGTGGCGGTACACTTTGAACGCTGCTGAGCATTATTCAGCCTGATTTGATTCGGGTTCATGAGAGAAGCAGACAATGAGAAACCATTACTGCATTTTCTCTAAGACCTTAGAAACCATATTCTTAGACGTGTGAAAGAGCTGGAAAATTCTCTTGATCACAAATCAGACAGCATGTAGTACATTAAAGTAGGAGCTTAAATAATGCAGTGAGTCACTTACCATGATCAAAGCTGGTAACAACTGAAGCAAGGGTCACTCTCATGTCCACAGCAGGCATCATAAGTTCTCATCAATTTTTGATTTTCAATCTAAATACAAAAATGTTTTAGATGCGGTAGATCTCGATGTTCCTGATTCACAAAAAAAAAAAAAAATGTTCCCTGCAAAAATCACCATTGGTTTCATGCATACCTGCCAATTTTTGTTACATCACCGTGCATATGATAAAGGGATCAGTTTCCACATACAAAAAAAAAACTCTTGTGTAGCTTTTGATCAGGTAAATGAAGCTTCCTTGCGTTTTTAGTTCTATCAAGTTGTTTTGGCGAAATTAGTAAATAACTAGGGCTTTGTTCACCCTGCAGGGCGTAATTTTAAAAATTGTTTTGGTTGTTAAACCTGATCTCTAGTCATTCACATGACTAATGCGGCTTCTAATGTGAACAAAACGCTTCCGTGCACATGCACAAATGTGAGCATGCATTGAATGAGGCCCGGTGTCTATTTTAAATATGTGAATGGAGAAGGGGCAGCTCGGTGACGCACTGGTTAGCACGTCCGCCTCACAGTCCGGAGGGTGCGGGTTCGATCTCACCTCGGGCCCTCCCTATGTGGAGTTTGCATGTTCTCCCCATGCCTGTGTGGGTTTCCTCCAGGGCACTCCGGTTTCCTCCCTCATCCTAAAAACATGCATGGTAGGCTGATTGAGCACATCAAATTGTCCCTAAGTGTGAGTGCGAGTGCGGATGGTTATTCGTCTCTGTGTGCCCTGCGATTGGCTGCCAACCGGTTCAGGGTGTCCCCCGCCTACTGCTGTGATAGTCTCAAGCACGCCCGCAACCCCCGTGGGGACAAGTGTTACAGAAAATGTATGTATGTATGCAGAAGCACGTTTGGCCTAATGAGGAAGATATCTTACATCTGCAAACTCACCAAGGACATAATTACAATTCAAAGAATAAAAAAAGAAAAGTTCAGAGTTATTTTTCTTTACAGTGCATTGTGAGAAGTTGTGAAGACAAATGCAACTGCTTAGACAGGGAAAAAAAAAAAAGAATTGCAACTCGGGTAAACAGAGAACAAGGGGATTTAAAGGCCACTTTTATGTCTGAAATACTGACTTACTCTGCTTGTTGCCTAGTGCAGGAATGTTAATTTACATTTTGTACTCACCAATGGTGATTTAAAACTCAAGAAAGGTTGTTTGTTTCATTTCTTATCATTACATCTCATGTCTGCATTCTATTCCCTCTCAATCAGGGACAACAATAATTCCATTTAACAGAAAATGCTCGACATAATTTTATTATGCGTAATCTGATGATTTCTGTGGAATAATTGAAATAAAAAATGGAGTTTGAGTTTCCCCCACACATTTTGAATGACTAAATCACCCAAATCCAACCTAATACAACAGCAAGGACTCCAATGATAATTATAAATACAACTCAGGCTGTGAAGAATTATGAAAATGAGGAAGACTCAGAGAAAAGCACACAGTTCACCCAGCCAGAAGGTTTTTCCATTTGGTAGCACAAAATATAGATGTTTTGACTTGAGGCAGTATATGACATGAATAACAATGCGATGAACGCTCAAAATGTTTTCTCACTAAACAAATAGACATAGCCAATTGCCAATATATTAATCCCACTTTTCAAAAAAGATGCAAGGAGGAACATTTGAGGTACTATCAAAAGTTCATTCCAACATAGAGTGCCGCTCATCAGAACAAAGTCAACCCATTAGACTCTAATGCCTGGGGCTGTCAAGTGATGTAAACTTTGTCAAATATATACACTGGCCTCAGAGTTTGGAAG
Organism: Syngnathus leptorhynchus; assembly: GCF_054491065.1. NCBI lineage: Eukaryota > Metazoa > Chordata > Actinopteri > Syngnathiformes > Syngnathidae > Syngnathus > Syngnathus leptorhynchus. The sequence continues at coordinate 11,949,091 of NC_141199.1, read as the reverse complement.
TTGGGGGTTTGAATCCAGGGTCAAGCCTTCCAGTGTGGTGTTTTGCATGTTCTTACAGCGCTTGCGTGGGTTTTCTGCTTCCCACGTTCAAAATATTCTCAGAGCATTGCAACTGGACTGCTCTGTCTTTTTCTTCGAAGAAAATTTGCCTCTCCCTCGAGTAAGCTTCATCAGTTGATGCAACAAGGAGCCCTGGCTGCAATAAGGAATTACATTGGGGGTGGGGGGGGGGGGGGGCATCAAATTCTATTGGCAGGGGCCCACTTATTAAATCTAAACGTGATGTAACTCAGTCTGAAAATAAACAATTTGCATCAGTGCTAAGAAATACTTAGTGTCATTTAAAAGTGGTAGTTCATCCTAAAACCTAAAACCCAAACAAAGAACGATGGTGCAGTTCCGTCAGGCGGAATAGAAATAACTTGCAAGAGTAATCAGAAATACTTCAAAATGGCACTTTATCCTAAAACCTAAAAGCCAAACAAAAAACGATGGTGTAGTTATGACTGTACTTAACTCAAAAGTTATTGTTCAGCATAGCCGGGTGTGCCTAATGTTGTGGCCCAATGGAGCAACAACACGCGAGGCAGGCGGGCGCGCGCGCACGCTGCAGTACTGAAGCTGAAGAAAAGCAGTGCGCCTCGCAACTTGTTGCGCGCTCCCCCTCCGTCGTCTCCTGCATCACATCACTTGCAAGGCGGACAGCGGACACCTTTATCCACTTAGAGGAGAGTCCAAATCGAGGAGTATAATTACTTGGCCAATATGATGAGGAGTGGGTTTGTGTGCTTGACCGCAATGGTCTTCTGGATGGTCACGAACCCAACAGCAGCAGTTGAACTCAACAAAGTCAACGACAGCTCACCTGAGGCGAGCGGGATGCTTTCTTACGGGGAACTTGTTGCGAACACATCAGAGAAGTTGGGCAACAGAACTTCGCCTTATTTGTTGCTGGATTTTGACGAAGGCATGTTGGAAGACTGGCGTTCCCTGGCCAGTGGTGACAGGCGGCGCGGGAAGGAGTTGGGCGTCAAGGCGCTGCTGGTAGCCGCCTACTCGGTCATCATTATCATCTCCCTGTTCGGAAATACGCTGGTGTGTCATGTGATTGTGAAGAACAAACGCACCCAGTCGGCCACAAGCGTGTTCATCATGAACCTGGCTGTGGCCGATGTGTTCATCACTTTGCTCAACACGCCTTTCACGCTGGTACGTGCACACTCTCCCCCAAAATGTGGTACATTTGCATGAGTTAAAAAAAAAAAAAGACAAAATTGACTCCAACTCTTAATGAATTACATTAGTATCAAATGTCCTCATTGAAATGATGTGAAATGCAATTAATCAGCACACCTCAAATTGTGTTTTTGTTGCATGATTTTAATAAAGAAAAACAAGATTGCATTTTCTAAAGACATGATAATCCACAATAATCACAACTTTTAAAAAAAAGCTGTTTTTCTAAAGTGCAATTATTGCACGTACTTTAGTATTTGTGTGTTGGATGTTGCATTTAAGAGCAAATTAACATAATTAATATAAATTGCATTATTATCAAATTTCAATCAGCACCCCTCAAATTATGTTTTTGTTGCATGATTTTAATAAAGAAAAATAATTTTGCATTTTGTAAAGACATGATAATACACGATAAACACAACTTTAAAAAAATAAACTATTTTTCCAAAGTGCATTTATTGCACGTACTTAAGTACTTCTCTGTTGGATGTAGCATTTAAGAACAATGGGTGATGATGATCTCAGGAGCTGGAGTGGGTAGGTGGGTGGGTCTTTTGAGTGTTCTCCTTTTGCTTGCTTGTTTTACTTAAATTACATTCGGTAATGGGTCTGTCCTTGACTACATGTAAGGGGCAAAAACTATCTTAAATGCTAAAAATTCACTTCACTTGAGTCTGAATAAAATATTCCAACTTTAAAGGCAGCATTATACGTTTGCATAATCGATGGTGAATAAAGTCTGCAGGCGATTCCAGCTGACTTTTGGTGAGAGGCCACAATTGCAGAGTAGCTCGCTAGCTAACAATAACAAGCAAACATGACAGGCCAAAATTACTGGCGAGTCTTTTTTTGCTTAGTTATTTTTGAACATAATATCAAACATTTATGTATAGTGACAGTATGCCCACCCCATCACTGATTTTAGTGGGCAATTCAAATTGTTCCCAAAAAACGTGAGTGGCGGCCTCAAGCCATAACGATCGCTTCCGTGGTTAAATGAATACATCCACTTGACGGTTTAACCCCTACTGAACCGTGGTGTACGTTTGAACCCTTGGCACTTTTCAGCTCTGCACCTTCCTCCATCACGAACTCTCATAGATACTGTGAGAAAACTATTGAATGAGGGAATAATGGCCATATTCTCGTGGCACACAGTTTTTTTTGGGCAGACAGGGTTGCCATCGCCACCTGGAAATAAGTGTAAACGTAGCGTTTTGATTCATCTTCCCTCAAGGGATCTGTGTATGTGTGCGTGTCTGTCTGTCTGTCTCACAGGTCCGCTTTGTACACAGCACCTGGGTTTTTGGAAGAACCATGTGTCACATTAGTCGCTTTGTGCAATATTGCTCCCTGCATGTGTCAACTCTCACACTGACTGCTATCGCCTTGGACCGACGACAGGTGAGTGTGCATGACCTGAACGAGCTGCCGATGCATATCCTTTAACCAGTGCCATGACATTTCATAGTGCTCAGTATAAATATATTTTCTTTTTTTCCACATAACGTAATAGCGATACATAATATTACACTGGTTTACTGCCATTTTGCAGTTGTTGTTGAAGTCATACTCATTTCTAGTGAGAACAGAATGGGCAGGTTAATCACTGTTTGGAATTTTGTCCAGCTCTCCTCACGTATAATGCTTGATTTTTATCTCGGGGATTATGATTTTAATTAAGCTTGAGGATTGTGATAAGGGGAAATGACGTCCTCTAAGGGTGCTATATATATAAAAAAATCTTTCTCTTAATAAATAACTTTTTGCATTGTGTTTATCTCACATTCCCATATTGTTTTTCTCTTGTTGTGAGTTTGTGTTATTGTGAGCATCTCAGAACACACTTGCACACAGAACACATTGACAGCTTTTCAATTTCCGTTCTTCATCAAATAGCACATATAAATTAAAGTGTTTAATTGGGGATAAAATTGAATTTTTGATTGCAACGTGCAACAGTGCCTTTAAATCCCAGCAAGCCTTGAAACCTGTTTTACATGCCAGATTGTGTCTGTATATTCATCAGTCGCCATAAATGTTCCTGACTCTGCCAACAAATTAACTAAATCAATGTTATGAAATTAGATTTTAAATACCTTTGTATGAGCCGCTCAGTGGAGCACTGGTTAGCACATCTGCCTCACAGTTTGGAGCGTGTGGGTTCGATTCCATCTCCGGCCCTCCCTGTGTGGACTGCATGTTCTCCCTGTTCCTCTCTCTAGGCACTGTTTTCCTCCCCCAGACCATTTTTTTTAATTCAACTTATTGTTTTTTGTGTTTCTTCTCTCAAATATAGTGAAGTTTCTAAGCCTATTTTTATTTTCTAGACTTACCTGCCAGTTCCATCAAGCATCACCTGTGCGCTTGATGATAGTTTTATGATAGCAACATTTTGACCAAGACATTGATTACTCCTCTTGTTGTCATTCTTTTATGGTAACCTTTTAAAACAAACAAGTTGGGATCAATTTGAGGTTGACAAGAACAGATCTTTTTGTCTTTAGGGATTCAACTCGATGAGCATTTCTGCTTATTCTAGAGCATTTTTATTCAATATCTTCTCTCAGATGTGTGCTGCTTTTTTCTGTTCTGTTCATTTCTATTTTATTTTAGAGCATTTTTGTTCAATATCTTCTCTCAGCTGCGTGCTGTTTTTTCTCAGGCAGACCGCAGTGTTCAAATAACCACTCATGCAGCCAGCCAGCGATTACAACTTGGTATGAAAGCAGGTGCAGCATTTAAATCCTGGCTGAGTGCAATTTATCACTTCTATGGGGAAGCATGCTATCGTAGTTCAATACTCTCTTTGAACATCTGATGTTTTAGTTTAAACACACTTTGATGAGTATATATCGTGCTACAATTCTCTCATTCCCATAGCAGTTAAAAAAAAAAAATAATAATAAAAAAAAAATATATATATATATATGTAACAACTTGGATCTCAATATGTCAAATACCATGGCCATAGAAAAAAACCTAAAAGTTTTCAATTGATGTACAATGTTTTTGCATTGTGCATAATACATGTATTGATGCTATACATACTTAACAGTTACCTGTAACGTGATGAGAGTATGAGGTGTAGGCGAGGTGGAGAAGCAAACTCACTCATGATCAGATTTGACAAGAGGAAAGGTGTTCATCATTTTTGACTTTAATTTGAATTCAGCTAAAAAATAAAGTAAAATGTAATATCAATAATGTGATGTCAAGGGCGTGAGAGGCAGGTGATCAAGGTAAAAAAAAATTCAACACGGTTGGTGATGTTATCAGGATCCGAAACCACCCTACCGCCTCGCTGCCAGCTTGTAAGTGGAGCACGCTGACTTCTGCGCTAAAAGCAAAGGCCAGCATCATCCGAAAGCTCAAAAGTGAGGTTTTACTATCATACAATTGAGCAGCTCTCCCTTGTGACGCTCACATGGAAGGTGTTGGAAAAAATAAGTTCCTGCAGGTCCTACAGGAACACTATAACACTCATTCAACCACAGCACTTCATTATACTCACCCGATATATTTGATATGGGGAGGAGTGGAAAGTAAAAGTACATTTTACCTGTTTCTGTATGCCAAAGAGCTTCTGTTGAGATTGCTGATGATGACATTGCTAGACCTGGGCTGATTTGACTATAGAGTGCAGCAGCTACAAAAGGAAATGGGAGGACAGCTGTTTAGGCAAGTGTCGTGTGATGACAAGTACGCGTTGCAAATGGCTCACCGTGAATAACCTATTGTATCTTTGGAGACTCGAGAGAGATACTGCTGCAGAATGAAATATTGACAGCGACATTTCATACGAGTTCTAGAAATGTTGTTCACGATGCGTTTGTTCGATAGGACTGATACATTTGTGAATTTGTGTGTATATGTGTATATATATATATATATATATATATATACACACACACATATATATATATACACGCACACACAGTATAGTTGCGAATAATTACCACAAAAACGTGTAGACATGGACTCACTCGAGCGATAAAAGATCAGTGTTAGAAGATGGGTCACTGATCGGGCTCTAATAGTGTTCTGAGCTCCCATCGTAATACTTTTTCTTCATTTGGTGGCCTCAGCTGAGTTCCAAACGTAAACAGGCAAGGTTTTTCCGTTTTTGTAGTTCAAGTTGAGTTCGAGACTCAAGACTACTAAAAAAAAGTCAAGTTGTGTCTTAAGAAAGATAGCCAAGCAAATCCTATAATTTGGTTTCTTGAGTCTGAGTCCGCCACCCCTGGTGCACAGTTTTTTTATTGAAACAGCTCATCCAATGTGGGCCTTTCCAAAGGTTCTGGTTTATTTTTAGTGTCTTAGGTGAGATTTGAATCCTGTGGGGAAAGATTTAATCACATAGAATTTGATAAGTGGCGTCAAAAATGTGATTAAAACAGAAAAGCAGGAGAATTCTGTGGTACACACTGGAATTCTGAGAGCTTTTTCATCTGTGTGAGACGAATTTAATGACCTGTTCTCTGTGTGCGACCTCCTACAGGTAATTTTACATCCTCTTAGACCTCGTATGTCACCCACTCAGGGCAGTGTTTGGGTGGCTGTGATCTGGATCATGGCCAGCTGTTTCTCCCTGCCACATGCCATCTATCAGAAACTCTTCACTTTCAGGTTCAGGTAAAGACACGCATGCACACGAACCTAGCATGAATCATTGAATCACATTTTCGTCATTGATACAAGAATAGGAGCATGACATTTTGGTCACCATGGCAATAAGGTGGTTGCTAACTGCTATCATATTTGAATAATGATGGAAATATCAGTTAATGATATGATTGTGAGTGATCGTGCAGGTGCATTAGACGGTTGAGGATATTTCAAGGTGTTTTAAATGTACTGCGAATTTTTTCAGGCGGGCACTATATAATTGATTCTACGTTATACTGTATGATGAAATCATTATAAATTGCATAGGCAGTGATAACTCCAATAATTGAATCGCAACTACATTGAGTGTGTGAAAGACATGTCCGGACTCAAGGCATTTTCTGTCACTTTCTTGGGGACTTTTTATGGACTTTTTATTCATAGCTGCAATCAATCTCAAATTTTGTCTGTATCCCAGAGAACACTTTCTTTGATTGACAAGTCTAAGCCTAAAAAAAAAAAAAACCTCCACAAAATAAAGCACATACTGAGAAATTCTGAGAATTCTGAATTCTGTGATGCTAAGTGGTCTACTTACCATGATTGTGATATTTAAAATCTTGTCATTTGCCCTTAAAACACTCAAGCTAAATAGCACAAATTGAACATTATTACGAGAAAAGCCATGTAGGCAGAAATGCAGTTTAGTCAGGGATTGTTTTTTTTTTTTTTTGTGAATGTATCTGTTTTTCTCAGATATATTTGAAGTGCACGTTTCATATTTTATTCAGAACATTACAAGTAGATGGCTCTTTGTCACATTGTTAAGGTGAAAACATCTCATGTACTTGCCTGCTTCTTTTCATATGAATATCTCCAGAAAAGCCACTTTAAAAGCCCGTTTAATTTGACATTTTTCATTTCTCTGCCTTAAATATTAATTGTTGACTAATTTCAAGCTTGATCTCTTTTGCAGTCAAGAAAAGGAGCGCAGCCTGTGCCTCCCAGACTTCCCCGAGCCATCGGACGTCTACTGGAAGTATATTGACCTCCTCACCTTCATACTCCTTTATATGCTGCCCCTCGTCATCATCACGGCATCTTACACTACGTTGGCCCACCGGCTATGGCACCACAATGCCATCGGCGACGCCACTAGGGCTCAGCACGCCACCCAGAGGAAGAAGCGTCGCCGTACTCTGGCCATGTTGCTCATCGTGGTGGCCGTGTTCGCCGTCTGCTGGTTCCCGCTCAACTGCTACGTGGTGCTGCTGTCCAGCCACGCCATCAACTCGTCCAACGTTCTTTACTTCTGCTTTCACTGGCTGGCTATGAGTTCCACCTGCTACAACCCGTTCATCTACTGTTGTCTCAACCCCACCTTCCGCCAGGAGCTACGTCTTCTCCTGAGGGTATGCAGAAGGAGCCGCAGAGTGACGGTGGAACTGGAGCTTGAGCGGCAACCCGCCGCCGCGTGCCCTCCGTGCCGCAGGACCGCCTGGCCTGACAACGATGAGTCGTTGGGAGAGAGGCAGGCTTTGCCGCAGCCCAGCCACCCATCCGTGCAGAAGAACCACGCTTTATCCCAGCAGTCGCCCTATCTCAAGGACACGCACTCTCTTTTCACTGCCAGACGGGCCCTCACGGGGAGAACTGACATACTATCCGTCGAGCCCATTGTGGCTATGAGCTGACTAAACCCGTGACACAGTGCAATCAGGACGTCTTTGATTACCTCTTCACGACTTCTATTACATTTCCTTTTGGTTCTTTGGGAAAAGTGGCATCATCTCAGTTCATGGTTTTTTTTTCTTTCTTTCATGAGACTCATGTCCTATCGATCAACCCGCTGAAAATCCATTTAGGTTTTGCTTGTGAACAAATAGTTTCTCCTCATGAAACGCTGAAACCCGGGCACAAGATGCAAAACTCTTGCTAAGACATTGATACGTAGCAATTCTTAATAATCAACAATATTATGACCACTTCCCCAATCTGTTTCGGGTTGAATCAAATATACAGCCCTTACACAAGTTTGACACTGAGATAGGACTTCACCCAATATGTAATGCGCTGTTAGTTTTTCATAATAAGAGTTATTCCTCATATTGAGGTATGCAAAATATTATTGGCAACTTCTCACATTCTGTGGCACCACCTCATTGGCTCATGGATGAGATGTAGCCCATCCCAACTGGCAGGGTTCACTCTGGCCAATTAAGAACTACAGACCTTTGTTTGCAGCCTCTTTTTTTTTTTTCCAAACAAAGCTCAAGATGTGTTAAAAACGTCACAAGAAGTGGATGTGCCATCTGCCTCAAACAAAAGTCCATTCAATAGTTAGGTAGATACGCCAGAATACATTATGTTTATATAAATAATGAGCTAAAATTGCATAATTACACCTGATGGTTTCTCGCAGCCTACTGATGTGCCACAGGACAATAATTATCAATCAATGGATAGAGACAAACATCAATTCAAATGAGTGTCTTCAGTGAACCAAACGTATGGGTTTTTGGAATGTGAGGGGAAGCCAAAGACATGCATAAAACTGAAATGCAAACTCCACATATAGAAAGGCCTCAGTTGCACCATCGTCCGTAACTTTGTTAAATAAATTCGCATGCATCAGTGTCAAACAAAACCCAGCAGTATTATCTTTTGAAAGGCGGAGAAATTTGTATAGAGCTCTGATGTTAGAGCTGCCTTGGAATCGAGAGGAAATTCATTCAGCCCCCTGCCTATCACCCAAAAGCTATTTAATCTCATATTGTCTCAAAATGCTGTGGCTCATCGCTGTATCTTGCAGCACAAAGGAAAGCATGGATAATGAGGGCCGTCCTTTGGCTACAAAAAGACTATTGCTTCTAATCTACCTGGATATGCAACATTATGATATAAATCGCTTTTTATTTCTCCCAACACTTGAAAAGATGTTTTCTTTTTAAGCAGTCTCAGAGTGTAATCAGTTGCGCAACTCAATACAATCAAAAGCATTTGGATCCTTTTATTTCATAGTTAAGATATCTCAAATCAATACAATTGATATTGTTTAAGCATGAAAAAGTCAGGAGTCCACCATATGTATTTACTTTTTTTTAATAGACGTACTGTATGCTGTTCAGTGTCACGTTGAGTTGGGTGTGTGCTTAAGTGAACAGCATTTCATACTTCAATCATCACTGAGTGAGAAGTGAGCACGGCAACCGAGTATCGATCAATCTAGCTATCGGTTTGTCTGTCTCTAAAATACAGACACCACGTGGTATAATTGTGGTTGTCTATGACCATGAAAAAAAATTCTATCAAAATGCTTTATAACGTTTCTGTGTATAAAAATAAATGATGTTTCGTTTTTCTTGTTTTGTAAATCGAGTCACGAATACAAACACTCAGGGATCGTTTTATGATTTTGGTGTACATTGGATTAATCGCCTAACTGAAGATATACAATTTAGGATGTGAATATTTTTTAAAAGCAAAACTACAGACCTGCCTTTTAGACTCACTGTTACGTCTGTTTAATCTTGATCACGTTATCTTTATTATTAATACAAAGACTGGCAATATTTTAGTTTGATTTCATTCTTCTTTCATGAGTTGGTTTTATCCTTGACCCATCCTTTCAATTTTAAAAACACAGTTGAGACCTAAATTTTTCATACCATGGTCATTGAGTAAGAAGTGAAGATAATTGGCAAAAGTTTTCATTTGTTGGATGAGGATGTTTTTTGCTAGAAATAACACAAAATGTCAAATGATTCAAATATATTTTTCAAGATTCATTTGTGGCTGGAATAGAATGCTGTCTTCTACATTCTTAATTTTCACCAAAACAACAATGTCCAAATGTATTCCTACCCTTTTCCCACAACAGTCATATCCAATATTATAAATGAATATCCTTGAACATGCTGTGCTTTGTCGATCAACCTTTCCCAGATTAATTTTTAGCTTGCTTCATTTCAGATGTTTTCGTTCATTTCTTTGCACTTCTCTCGCCTTTGAGTCAATATAATTGCTCCTTGTTGTTGACATTTCTTTGACCTTTTCACCTCGCTAGCTGTATTGTTCTTGGTCAGGGGTGTCAAGCACATTTTTGTTCCAGGCTGCATTGTTGTCATCGGTTCCCTTGGAGGGCCATTATGATGTCAACATCTTCTATATATTACATACAGTAGAGGCTACAGAAAAAAATGATGGATAACTAGTTTTTAAATCAGAGACTAGGAAAAACTGTTCAAATAGTTTAAAAAGATGAATAACAGAGTCTCTGAGTTCATATTACCTAACCGTAACTGGCTTGTTAGGATTTGTTTTGGTAACACAGGTAATAAAAATGAGGAAATTTCATTTAAAACACTTGCGGTTTATAGTCTGAAAATTACGGGTGTTAAAATCTGCACAGTTGAAGATGACCACAATATGTTCCATGGACATCTGCGAATTTTCAATCTTTATTGATGTAAGTAATCAGTAAGATAAAGTTTGATTTGTTGGATGGGAATCTTTTGCGGGAAGTAACACCAAATGTTAAAAGATTCATACATTATGGATGGCGATATAATTTATGCACGATCCCTTTAGCTTGCACCTTTCTCACACGTTCCAAACATGAATGCTAGGTTCACTGAAGGCTGTAAATTGTTCATTGGTGTGAATATGTGTACCAATGGTTGCCTGAAATAGACTCCAACTCATCCAAGAGCTGTAAGACTAAAACAAGATGTTCTATGGATCAAATACACCTCTGGTAAATGTCATAAATTAATCAAAATGTAAGTCTCTGACCCCTGTGGATATATTTGTGCGCATGCACAGTATACACCGAGACCGTGCTTTGCATACGAAAAGTCTGATGCAACAGCAATTTTCTCGGAAGTCAGTCGAGATTGAGTGTAAACACTTTCTTCTACATTGCGATGCAGTTGTTTTGCAAACATGTTGCGGCTAATAACGGCCTTGGATTCCACTTCAGTAGGTTAACATTAAGGGTAATGATTTTCCTTTTACACTACAGCTTCTATAGATGTTTGATCCTAGAAAAAATAAATAAGTAAATCTATATGGTACAAGCAAACTATTACTGTCGCTAGGAAAATAGTTTCAGAGCAACAAAGACAATACTAAAAACATGCATAGGTTGACGCTTTTACCAGGTTCAAAACATCTCTCATGGTCACTCAAAGTCTTCTGGAGCACTTTTTATTTTATGTTTTGAATGAGACATTGCAGGTAGATATGTAGAGTGGATGATCTTTGTTCAATTCTAAAGGGACTAGGCGAAAGATGAGTGAATTTAACTCAATATTATCTTTTTTGTCCTTCAACAGCCAAAATTGTCCACCAGAATGGATAAAAATTAATACAGTCTTATTTTCAAATGATTCTTTTCCAGTGCCATACTTTTTCCATTGTATTATTTTCACATATGTCTGCTATGTCATTTTTCGATAACGTTAATATTCATGCTGGTTATATGATACCTATCCAAAATTCCCGTCTTTAACCTCACACTGAAATTTCTTGGAAACATTCCGGAAATGTACCACCCCTAATGCTAGCTGTAAATAGGAACAACATCATGTATTGCGTGTTCTCTGTCCCCATTGTCAAATGAAAATGTTGATATGAAATGTACTTCTGCCCTTCAATGAATAAAATTTCTGTATGTCTACAATATATGTATCAAACTAGTAAACCAGCTGGTGTTTGTGTGAAATCCACAACTCTCTTTTCAGTCATGTCTCTTAACGAACCTGTGTTAATGTATTGCACGTTCATGTGAGAGGAAAATACCACTGAGGATATACCGTAACAGCCTCCAGAGTCCGCTGGTCAATGTAACAAAGCAATGAGACAACAAATCTGTATTTCTTTAACCAATCAAATTTCAGATTCACCTGACAGGACCGGCTATTATTTGTTTTATTTCAGGACACACACGATTACAGAGACAAACAATCTGATGAGATGACCAAAAGATGCCCAAATGTAACATTGGTGAAAGCTTACGTTCCCCTGTGCGTGTCTGCCAGTTACGGTTAGGTAATCTGAACTCAGAGACTCTGTTATTCTCCCAGAATAATGTAATCGATAAATGCTAAGGGGTATTCGACTTGCTCCCTTTCCACTCTTGCCATCAAGGGAACACATGAAGGACAACCAGAGACAGGTAGTTACATACCAATTAGAATGATTATTCAGTATTTGACTGGGATGAAACTGGATCACACACGTTTGCATTGTGCACATGGCCTCCAACACCAACCTGCTGTACAGCGATCAATTATGGCATTGATTGGCTCCTTCAGTAAATAGGCACAACTCGCGAGCTTTTTGACTGGCTGGAAAATTTTAGCTTGACTTGTTGCCACTTGTTACTCACTCAAATTCAATGGTTCAGTGGCGTGCTGGGTAATTGGGAGAGCCGGACCTTTTCCCAGCGAGCAGCTCCAATGTGTGGGGATGGGGCCAGACCATCATTTATAGGCCGTATATGTGTGTGTGTGTGTGTGTGTGTGTGTGTGTGTGTGTGTGTGTGTGTGTGTGTGTGTGTGTGTGTGTGTTTGTGTGATGAAAAAAAAACGTCAGTTGAAGTCAGTTGCGTAATGCCACAAGTAAAAAATTCAAAAGCATAATTTTGTTTGGCTTCCTACTAGCTGGTTATGGTGACATGGAGGGTTCTGCCTCATTACTTGCAGATAGAGGTTCAGAAGGGCCAAGGTATTTCATTTGTCACGCTTCTGATGAGATGAGGAGAGCTCATTTGCTGCGCGCTGCATGTTGACCTTTTGGGTCAGACTCGGTACATTCGCATTGTGAATAGCAGCAAACTGTATTTTCTTACCTAGAAACATTCCCAATGTGGCAATAAGCACAACTATTATTTTCTGTTCAAATTTAATGGTGGCCGTGTTGTGAAATCAAACAAATGACATAAGGATTGCGGAGATAAATGGGTCAGAGAATGAATGAACGAAGGAACAAACTCAGCTGAGGTACACACTGTGGCAATTACTGACCTTGAAGCAATTTGACAACACAACCACGAGCAGACACGTGTGCTTTGCTTGACACCCTATGGCTTTCATCATAACAGTCTCTTTTATGTTGTCAACTGTCACTCTATGTCATTGTGTGTCGGCTGACTTCTTGGTTTGACCTCTTTCTTGTATTACTCTTTGGGATTCTTTTAACCTTTACCTCATTCTGCAATGCGAAGTTCATTTCTACTGGGCTACCACAGCAAGTGATGGGGATTAGGTTGAGAGCCCTTATATTGAGATGCTGACTCGATCTTGAGGAGCCTTTTAAACTCAACAAAACACTTCATCTTCCAAGTCAAAATCATTGAAATGTTTGCTGCAAACCTCTGGTTGGTCTATTCTATTTGTTTTGATTTTCTTGATTTTTGGGGGGTTTTACAATGAAAAAATGATCACAGAGCAAAGAAGTAAATAAACAATAGCATTCGGCTTGTGTCGCCCCAGCATTCATGTCATCAGGTTCATGCCTAAAAGATATGAAAAGAGACATTTTTAAGACCATCACACATGGCGAGAGCCTAATGCACCTCCTATGATGCACCTCAATTGTCCATGACAGGCTTTTACCGTATGTCACGCAAACTGAAAAGCTGTAAATAGCCATTTTCAGAGGAAGCGACAGAAATGTGGAGGATATTTGTCATATGATGAAAGAAGCAACCAAAGCACCATAACTTCTGGCAGGGGAGAGAGGGAGAGAGAAAGAACACAGCTCGGTGACTCCACAGATGGCATGGACAGAGATTCTTTCATCATCATTTCTGTCTTGAATAAAGATACAATGTATGTCATAATAAACCCAAAAGTGTGTTCTTTCCATAAGTAAAATGTATGGTAACTAACTGTCTTTATTTTGAGGGTCCCGGATTATGAAAACTGATTATATAAAAAAAAGAAAAAAAGAAAAGAAAAAGAAAAACTTTGAAAATTTCTCGACGATACTTTAAATCACATTCTTCCATCAATGTGCATCATTCCTTGAAATCTGAAGAAAAAAATAGCTATTTTGCAGACATTAAACTGGTTTGGGAGACTGCCGTTTGTCACTTCATTCATACTCATATTCTCTGTGCAGCTACGCCATTGGTCAAATAATTGACCAATGGTGTGACCTAAAATGTAATAAATAAAAACGGCGATACGCTTCATTTTCCTATTGCGCATGCGCACTCCGTTACACACAGGAAGAACCATCGCGTCCCCTCGAGGATATTAAATCTTCTTAAAAAGGTACTCAAAGAACATTCCTTTGTGATATTTTGCCCTCTTTACAGTCAACCTACATGTAACTTCCAACTAGACGTTGTACCTGACGTGTCTTTACTCTTAGAAATGCCTCAGCACTGCTTTTCTCCCATTGTTGTGCTAACCGGCGAGAGCTAGCTACATTTAGCATTGTACCTTCCTGTTAAGCTAACGTCAGCTTTTGTTTCATTCATGCCCCTATCGAGTCAAGCCCATTTTTAACTTGAACGCTTACCTCCACACATAAGAACTACTCAAAATGATAACCTATCAACTCAATCGCTTTAACGGTGCGTTTATGTGATTAATTTGATGGCTGTCACAAGAATCTCTTCTGTATGAAAAGAGACGTATTCGGCTTGAGACGCCAACATGCACGGAGCGGCCAACTCACTAGGTACACCGGCATCATCTAATAACCACTACAGAATGTTTTTTCCCTTTTGAAGTTGGTGTGTTTAGTAACGTTACTTGTGATATTCTCATATATTTAAATATGTGTGCATACAATTGTAGTGTCGACTGTATACTATGCTTTACCTTTTGTCACCAAAAATAATTATAAACGCATGAATCGTGACAAACGTTTCGAAAATTGCATAAAAACGTGTTTGTTGCAACTTGTGTTAAACTGTCCATGGATACCAAATGTCTCGGCAGAAAGTGTGCTTATGATGTTCTTATGATGGTGATGATTATTGCTAATTCCTACTGCTGGTCTGATTACGAGACCTGATGGTAGGAATACGAGTAAAGTCAAGAATTTGCTAATGCTTTCTCATGCTCAGCTCTTAGGAGCTCATCTCCAGGAGTAAAGCTGTATAAGCGAAACGAAGGAAGCGGTGCGTCGTACGGGGAGCTGCCAGTGGACATCGTCATGAGTTACAAGCCCATTGCGCCTGCGCCGTCTGGCTCCAACCACACACCGCCTGGTTTGTGTTCACCGACCAAATAAGCTTCAGTCACTCGGACCTGTTTTCAGAAATACGCAATGGACAAAAAATCTACTTTGTTGTTGAATTTGACACATGGTTCGCGGGGGTCAAGTGCGAGTGAGTTTGAAAGGTACCACTAAGTTTGTGTTTTGTTGAGCGCTGACTTTATTGTGTGTATTCAGGCTCCTCCGTGCCCTCGCCTTCCCTCCCATCGTCGTCAAACTTCCGGCCAGCTTTCAGCGACTTTGGCCCACCCTCCATGGGCTTTGTTCAGGTATGCTAGCCGCACTCCAGCATATCCGTGATGAGTCACAACGGTTGAATGGGAGACTGCTGAGCTTTGTTGTTGGAGATACTCCAACTTTTTTCCCCTTACCGTGAACAGCAACAATTTATTTGACATTTATGACTTGCCCACATGCTGGCTGACAATTTACGCAAACAACCTGAGCCATGTTTGGGAGGGTTTGAGTTGCTTACGCCAATTGGTCAAATTTTCTTTGCGCTGCGAGCCAAACTTTAAGGTTCAAGCAGCTTTGGATATGCTGCTGCTTGCCTAGAGTGAAAAAGGAAATGGAGAAATGACATTACTGTCAAGAAGAACCACAGTTGGCATTGCACTTTTAATTCATCTCAATGGAATATGCGAGTAATGAGTTTACCAATATGTGCTCTGGTCACATTTAACGCCCAAGTCAAGTTGTAATTGATGATTTGATGCATCTCTCGTTCTCTTTCTGAAAAATCCCGATCAGCCCGTCAAGGTCAGTCAAGGGTCGACTTACAGCGAACTTCTGTCAGTCATAGAGGAAATGAGTCGCGAGATCCGACCCACATATGCTGGAAGCAAAAGTGCTATGGAGAGACTAAAGAGAGGTATTAGACACCATTTGATCATCTGCATGCCCGACACTTTGTTAAAGTAGCAAGAGTCCATTATTCACGATTCAATTGATGTAGATTTAAGATTGGCGAGGAGTGCTACAAGAGAACACAAAAATTAAGACTTAATTGATGCAGTGAAAATAAAATCACATATTTTGATAGCTATTAAACACAATGCCTAATTGACTGTAATTGCTTCAGTCATCTGCATGTCTGGTAAAAGGTTTCTTGGAAAAGTTTGACTTTCTAATGAAGGGTGGAGTAGACTCGGGCTGATTATATATTTTTTTAAGAAAATGACCTTATTATTCCATGCTCAAAAGTTTGATCTTTTCTAGGTATCATTCATGCGCGTGCACTGGTCAGGGAGTGTCTGGCAGAGACAGAAAGGAGCGCCCGTACATAACCTTTAACCCCCCCCGGCCCCTCTCCCTTTCCCATCATCTGTTTTTCCTTTTTTGTTTTCTTTTAATCCTTTCTGGTTGCTTTTTACAGTTGCATTGTCCTTGTCATGCCACCAGGCCCTTCTCTTTAAACTAATATTTTCCCCAAATTTTCAGGCGTGATGTGGAGATTTTAAGTCGAGCTGTGAATAAAAAGCATAGTGAACCATTTTCTAGTGGTCAACACAGCCAGAAATACCAAATGATGTTTCCTTTAAGTTAAAACCAAAACTTGTCCTCAAGTTGGGAAATGTTTTCCTTTTGCTCTTTTGAGTTTCATGAATAGAGGCCATTTGCTTTCCTGCTCACCTGCATCGGTCCTATTTTCTAGTCAATGTTCAACAAGAACTATGTACTGTACATCTCAAGTCAATTTGTTATTGTGGGAATTTTGTAAACCAAACTTTTGCAGTTCAGTATGTATATCTTAATTAAATGACAAAAAAAATTCTGCACCTGCGTCTTTCTTCCACATTTGACAGATACATTTAGTTGTTTTGAAATAACAATTGGACCACCCGGGGAATAGGTAATTAAATGCATGAATAAACACATTTATTAGGATTACACAATTGGTGCTTGCGTGACATTTGATGAGGGTAAGACACATTCAACAATTGTTTCCACATAGAGTGACAGAAAGTATAGAAACAAACTAAATAGGTTGTTTACATGAACTAAGAACATAGAAATAAACAACGTCCAAATGTGTTTGATGATTGTCGTCAAAGTCTCCATCTGCCAGGCAAATGGACAAGAAGAAAGCACTCCCGAGATTGATCTCCAAAGAGACAAAGAGGTGTCTAATATTCCCAATTTAGCAGCGATTAGAAGAAAGTAAGAGACTGCATCAAAACGGCTTGTGTGGCACTTAACGTTTTACATGAGGGAACAGAGAAGTACATACAACCGAGACTAAACGATGATGTTTGAGGCCTTGAGTCGCTGTCTGCAATTAAATATTCCAAGGGAAATACGAAGCATAATGGGAACATTGAGTGTCTAATGGAGGGCAGAGTTTGTCTTGTGAGTGGAGCTCAAACTCAAACACCAGCATGCGGCGTTTGCTATGCTTGTCTTGAAATTCACAGGTGTCTTTGCATTCCACTCCCTCTTCAACCCTGATGAGAATAACAAAAGAATAATTGTAGGGCATACAACAGAGAAGGATGGAAAATGAGTCAATATTGAACTGACTGTGGTAGCAGTTGGCGGTGGTGAGTTGTAGTCGAACAGGCCTTTGTAGCGCCCCTTCTCCTCCTTCTCCTTGATTCGTATGCGCTCCTCCATGGCCCGCAGCTCCTTGTTGACCGATGGTCCCAGAGACGGGTCCAGCTCCAGCACCTTGGCAAAGTCCGCTCTGGCCTCCGTCTCATTCCACACTGCTGCGTGGGCCTTCGCTCGCTTGTAAAAGGCCTTTACGTTGTCTGGCACACAAGGACCAGCATGTCAAACCCATGATGGTCCACCCACCAACATTATGTTGCGCAAATAATAACCTATGGCATTTCAAGAGCTTGACCATTCATAAAATAAATATTTTCACATAGAACATCAACTTCTGTTTATAGTTGGGCGTCATGTTTTTTTTTTTAACCATATTAATACCAGTGGTATGCACACAAAGTCAAGGATCACATTTTACGGGTTTGGTCTTGTGACATTCCGCATATAGTGGATTGGCCAAAAGTGGCAAAATGTACAATGTGATGTAACCACTATATTATTGATGAATTGAAAGAGCTAAAAGTGGCTACTTAGGAAGACAGTAAAAAGGGAAAGCGAGATGGTCAGTGTGAATAAATTCTACTCTTATCACATCGATTCACATCTGCCTTGAAGGCCAAGCTGATACAGAATAATAAGCTGAGCCTTACCCTCGTATTTGAATGCGAGGGATGAGCAGTGCTCGATAACTTCGTAGTAGTGGCCTTGAAGTAGCTTGCACTGACAGTAGTTGAGGAGAAGAGGTGTGATCATGTGGTCCAGCTTGATCCACGCTTCATCTCCTGGGTGCTCCTGAAATGAAAAATTGAGCAGGGGTCAGACATAGTGGAAAAGCATTGATAGGAGACAGCCTGAGGCAGATCTCACTCACCTTCATCTGTAGATTTTTCAGGCAGGCGATGCCGTTGTAGTATTTGTCCATGGCCTCCTGGATTCGGCCTTGCTTGAAGAGCATGTTGCCCTCCTCGTGGATGTGAGGCACGGAGGCCAGCTTCTCCTCATCTGTCATTGCCCACACATCGAGTTGGAATGAGCCCGGTGGAAGAACCTGCAAGAATACTGGAGATCACCAGCAGCTCTTGCAGTCGCTGCATACAACACAATGACAATCATCTCTAAACCTCAAATGTCTACCAAACCCCCAGCTCACACCTGCATCAGCTCAATGGTGAAGACAAGAGGCTGTGGGTTAGCCTGAAGGTGATCCAGGTCTTTGTGGCCTAGCGAGTGGTGGGAATGGATCTGAGCAATGCCACAGCAATGCCGTTGGCCTTCAAGGGGGTCTTTCCCAATGCTGATGTTCCTCAGCGACTGGGACACCAGCGGGTAGAGTGCGGTGTGCTGAGAATAAAAAAAACAAGACCGTCTCAGATGTGTACAAAAGCACCGCTGACATCCTATCGAAGGAGCTCGCTCACTTTGGCGTCACATGTGAAATCTGCAATTTCTCCTTCTCTCATAGTGATGATCACTTGTTCCCACACAGCTAGCTTAAACTTCTTGCCCAAGATGAGCTCCATTGGTTTGCTGCATCCACCCATGTCCCTGGAGTCATCCAGCACGGTGCCATCACACAGGCTGGTGCGGTAGTGGAAGACCACCTGGAAGAACAGAGAGTGGGTAATTATTTGAAGAATAAACGGTAAACGGTTGCCCATAAGTGCAATGCTAATAATGTTTGTTCCAACAGGGTGTCCCCTGCCTGCTGCCTTATGACTGCTGGGATAGGCTCCTGCACGCCCCGTGGGGACAAGCGGTACAGATAATGGATGGATTACAATATGTGTAGTCTATGTAATACACTAGCTTCACTTTTCGAATTGAACAAGATGTATTCCGTTGTCTACATTCTAGATTACGTACTTGTATTAAAAACGGAAAATATCTACAGTTGGCTGACAAAGTCTAGTCTATCTTGGCCAATCACATCTATGGAAAATTGATTGCTACAGTAACCCAACCAATCAGCAGTGATAAACACAAGCCATTCTGTCCCGCCCATATCCGTCCATCGGATGAAGGGAAAACATGGAAAGAGGGAGAAAAAAAGAATACTTTTAAACCACGAAACGATTAACAACCAGTTTCTTCGATGTGCGTCGACGCTATATCTTGGAATAAGAAAAATGCTTAGGTAGCGTAAAAGAACTCAAATGTTAGCCTAGATATGACAACAGATACAAGTTAGCATTAGCGAACGGGCTCCGTCACGTTTGCTAAGCATTCCCCAAGACTTAAATTAAACACAGTGACCCACAAATGTATTTAACTTTACCTTTGTTCCATCGGGGAAGGTCGAAAGCTGTCCTTTACCCGGGCTAATCAATTTTTTACTGATCCCTTCTTCGAATAGCTTTCTTGCCTCTTCCTCCATCCTTGGCAGAGTCGTTTGTGTTGGCTCGTGAGTGAACGATTCGTTCAAAACAACGAATATTTTCGGTGAACGAGAGTGAACGAATCACTTCCTAAGTTTTTTTTCCAGTTCATGTGACTTTAACCAGTATGTGTAAGTAATGCACATTGGAGCTGGTGCCACCTTGCCGTAAAACAAAACAAAGAAGAAAATGACCTAACTTCCCGTTCACGAACGAGTCGCGAATTGCATTTCCCGTTCACCAACTGAACGAATCTGTGAGTGAACGAGTCAGTGAGTCAGTGAGTCAGTGAGTGATTTGGATTTCGGTATAATAACACCATCAACTACAATCCAACAAATACAAAATTAAAACATCAATGTCGGCATAACGTGTGTCGGCTGACATAGCAGCAACGCTGTCTGTCACTCACTTGAGAATCTTCGCGAACAAACCTGAAAATGGCAGTGTACTTAATAGAGTGTCCATAAGTGATGTCACAGATCAACCAGCCAATCAGAAAGTGGGGGTGAGGGCGGGTGTGGCACTTTTCACCTTCACTTAAGTTTTGACCATGATTTTTCCCTAATGAAGTGGCCTGCGATTAGGTACACCTGAAAATGGTGTTGTACCTAATGGAGTGTCAGAGTGACGTCACAGATCAACCAGCCAATCAGAAAGTGGGGGGTTGTTTGGGTGTGGCACTTTTCACTTTCATTTAAGCTTTGACCATGATTTTTCCCTAATGAAGTGGCCTGTTATGAGGAACACCTGAAAATGGCGGTGTACCTAATAGAGTGTCTGAATGACGTCACAGATCAAACAGCCAATCAGAAAGTGGGGGGTTGTTTGGGTGTGGCACTTTTCACTTTCATTTAAATTTTGACCATGATTTTTCCCTAATGAAGTGGCCTGTTATTAGGTACACCTGAAAATGGCAGTGTACCTAATGGAGTGTCCAAATGACGTCACAGATCAAACAGCCAATCAGAAAGTGGGGGGTTGTTTGGGTGTGGCACTTTTCACTTTCATTTAAGCTTTGACCATGATTTTTCCCTAATGAAGTGGCCTGCGATTAGGTACACCTGAAAATGGTGTTGTACCTAATGGAGTGTCAGAGTGACGTCACAGATCAACCAGCCAATCAGAAAGTGGGGGGTTGTTTGGGTGTGGCACTTTTCACTTTCATTTAAGCTTTGACCATGATTTTTCCCTAATGAAGTGGCCTGTTATGAGGAACACCTGAAAATGGCGGTGTACCTAATAGAGTGTCTGAATGACGTCACAGATCAAACAGCCAATCAGAAAGTGGGGGGTTGTTTGGGTGTGGCACTTTTCACTTTCATTTAAATTTTGACCATGATTTTTCCCTAATGAAGTGGCCTGTTATTAGGTACACCTGAAAATGGCAGTGTACCTAATGGAGTGTCCAAATGACGTCACAGATCAAACAGCCAATCAGAAAGTGGGGGGTTGTTTGGGTGTGGCACTTTTCACTTTCATTTAAGCTTTGACCATGATTTTTCCCTAATGAAGTGGCCTGTTATGAGGAACACCTGAAAATGGCGGTGTACCTAATAGAGTGTCTGAATGACGTCACAGATCAAACAGCCAATCAGAAAGTGGGGGGTTGTTTGGGTGTGGCACTTTTCACTTTCATTTAAATTTTGACCATGATTTTTCCCTAATGAAGTGGCCTGTTATTAGGTACACCTGAAAATGGCAGTGTACCTAATGGAGTGTCCAAATGACGTCACAGATCAAACAGCCAATCAGAAAGTGGGGGGTTGTTTGGGTGTGGCACTTTTCACTTTCATTTAAGCTTTGACCATGATTTTTCCCTAATGAAGTGGCCTGTTATGAGGAACACCTGAAAATGGCGGTGTACCTAATAGAGTGTCCGAATGACGTCACAGATCAAACAGCCAATCAGAAAGTGGGGGGTTGTTTGGGTGTGGCACTTTTCACTTTCATTTAAGCTTTGACCATGATTTTTCCCTAATGAAGTGGCCTGTTATGAGGAACACCTGAAAATGGCGGTGTACCTAATAGAGTGTCTGAATGACGTCACAGATCAAACAGCCAATCAGAAAGTGGGGGGTTGTTTGGGTGTGGCACTTTTCACTTTCATTTAAATTTTGACCATGATTTTTCCCTAATGAAGTGGCCTGTTATTAGGTACACCTGAAAATGGCAGTGTACCTAATGGAGTGTCCAAATGACGTCACAGATCAAACAGCCAATCAGAAAGTGGGGGGTTGTTTGGGTGTGGCACTTTTCACTTTCATTTAAGCTTTGACCATGATTTTTCCCTAATGAAGTGGCCTGTTATGAGGAACACCTGAAAATGGCGGTGTACCTAATAGAGTGTCCGAATGACGTCACAGATCAAACAGCCAATCAGAAAGTGGGGGGTTGTTTGGGTGTGGCACTTTTCACTTTCATTTAAATTTTGACCATGATTTTTCCCTAATGAAGTGGCCTGTTATTAGGTACACCTGAAAATGGCAGTGTACCTAATGGAGTGTCCAAATGACGTCACAGATCAAACAGCCAATCAGAAAGTGGGGGGTTGTTTGGGTGTGGCACTTTTCACTTTCATTTAAGCTTTGACCATGATTTTTCCCTAATGAAGTGGCCTGCGATTAGGTACACCTGAAAATGGTGTTGTACCTAATGGAGTGTCAGAGTGACGTCACAGATCAACCAGCCAATCAGAAAGTGGGGGGTTGTTTGGGTGTGGCACTTTTCACTTTCATTTAAGCTTTGACCATGATTTTTCCCTAATGAAGTGGCCTGTTATGAGGAACACCTGAAAATGGCGGTGTATCTAATGGAGTGTCCGAGTGACGTCACAGATCCAACAGCCAATCAGAAAGTGGGGGTGAGGGCGGGTGTGGCACTTTTCACTTTTCAGTGTGTGTGTAGGGGGGGGACGATTCGTTCAACGATTCGTTTGAACGAATCTTTTGAGTGAACCTTTTCTAAAGATTCGGTCCACTTAAAAGAACTGGAATGCACATCACTAAGAGTCGTAAATGACGACAAAACACGATGTTTACCGAAGACAGCCGATTCTAATTTAACACGTTTCGGCTGATCAGCGCCCCCTGATGGTTGGCGGGCTTGCAGTCGATTGTGACTATGAAAGCTTTTAGTGCGTTGTGCTGAGCTGCATATCAGTTTGTCTTGTTGAAATGTTCAAAACAAGCCCACATGTTGGAATGAGGGAGGAAGCCACAGTACCCAGATAAAATCTTCACAAGCACAGGGAGAATATGTAAAATCCATACAGCAGGGCACACTATTTGAAAGCCAAATGTTAACCACTGCCTCACTGTGCTGCGCTGCATTTTAGTAAAGTAGAGGGAGAGATAAAAATTTACAAAAGTTTTTATTTTATTTTCACAGTCTGTAGTTACATAGCACAGATATACAATATGTCCATGAAAGTACACAGGTCAATTCATGTAGTGGAAAAAGCCAACAAAGTCAAGAACTGTCAGTGGTTATCACAACAAGAAAAACTACCCAATACATCAGTGCTTTGCCAATGTATTGACAAAAGAACAAAAGTAAAAGTGGGTCATGTGATATTCGGTGAAACCTCATTTTTCAAAATAAGGCAGGTAGAACAACTTGAAGCCTCTTCTTCCTCGGACAGCACAGCTGATGTATATCACATGGTACACTGGAGAGAGTTCATAGAAGAAGAACGTTATTATTATTATTCCAGAATGTAAAAAAAAACTTCTGAGTGAGACTTGGCATTTCTTTACCTCCAGGAATGAAGAGCAAGAATCCAGGCACAAAAAAGATGGCACTTGAAACACCTGTGAGAGAACAGAATACTTAGCTTGTATTCATAATAAATTACATTTGATTCCAGCCCTAGATTTGGGGGTTCATAATAATGTCATTGGTTTTTACCCTTGTCTTTCCCTTGAGAAAAAAATAGTCAGAAAACTTTCAGTTCTTTAATGCTGTTCCATGAAAATTTATATTAAATATTTTCAAAAATGTGAGTGGAGTGCTCAGATTTGTAAGATACTGTAAATTTCCCATGGATGTAAGCTGCTCGATGACTGTAAAACAACAATGGACTTTGACATAAAACTTTTTTTGCAGCCCAAGAACATATGTTCCAGGAACTGAAAGTCGTGTGAAAGAGTTCGAATCTCATTCCCCCATGAGCAATATCACATCAGAGCAGCAAGCACCACCTAGTGTTGAAAGTTAGAGGTAAAATTGCTGATAAGAACGCTTATCGTACGAACAATAAATTGCACAGCATTTATACTGAGGATAAGTGAATCGGGAAGTCATTTTGAGGAAATGCAACTGCGCTTTGAAAGTTGTAGAGATGACTATCAGGAACAATTTTTTTGACAAAGTAAAAATGTTTTCATCTTATCAAACCAGCTGCGTTCTGTTTTTTAAATTCAACTAAAAAAAGTAGGATGTGTGAACTCAAGAAGGTAATGTAAAGGACAAAATGTTTTGGTGTGTGTCTGTTTTGCCAAAGAGGAATTTCTCCCTCCTTTAGAACAGACAATACAGTTTCTTTTTTCTATTGTCTGTTGATATTGATATTATAAATGTTCTCACATAAAAAAGCAGATGTTTATGTTTCTTACCTGCAATTGGATTCAGCTGTATGACAACGCCAGTGAAAATAAGAGCTACAAAAAAAAAAAGAGGACGTGCAAATTACCAGGGTCTGGTTCAAATTGAAATGGGCTGTGTTTGGGCCCATGTGGGCATCAAACTTACCAACTCCAGTGAACAGGAGAAGGAAGGAAGCAAGGACAACTCTTCTGTTTTTCTTCACCAGCGGATGAGAAACCCACCTGCTCAACAAATTCATGTACATTGAGGGACCAGCTTGTATATTTGTATGTGTGATGCAATCTCACCCGCAACAATGTGCTGAAAGTTGTGTGACAGAACTCAAGGTGCTGAAGGACCACTGAGAGCTGCAGTAAGACAGAGTGGCGGGGTCACTGCGCAAAAAAAACAACAACATTCAACTGTATCAGTACAAAACACAAACTCATAAAAAAATACAGTGCAACCTCACTTTTCCACAAAAATATAGTGCAACCTCACATTTCCACAATACTCACTCACACATGGCCAGCGAAACGACTGAATTGATTATTTAAATTTACACGTAATTTGTGGGCAGGCACTCCATGTATTTATAGTATGTGTCTTTAAATATTTCACATCAGCAGTTTTTGTTTTGTTTGTAATGGTTCATTAAAAACATGAAACAGATTTGGGCCAACCTGATTTTGAAGAAGTTGTTAAAAGAGGAATTGCCATTGTTGGTAAGAGGGTCTTCATTTTCCAAATTCTACAATAGAACAGAAAACGGTAAAGCAACAAAAACACCAAAAGCACATTTGTGCAATCGGTGAATCTTACTTGATACTTCAGGTTACTGTGCTCGGCCGAGGCAAGCAAAACGGGTGAGGGATGAGGTTGAGGTTTAGAGAAAGTCAGAGGCCCAAACGTGAGCTCTGCTTCTCTGTCCTTGTCCCGAGCATCCCATCCTTCAGCGTCCACCCCAGACATGCCTCCTTCTTCATCCACCTCCAACACGAAAGCGTCGTCGATAGTGAACTGTGTTGCCATGGTGATTGCCTCTTACGCGTTGATGGCTTGTGGTTTGAGGTTCACTGTGGTTGGGGAAAAATAAGAACAGATGTCATCGCAACTCATAATCATGAGCATAAAAATAGAGACAGCATTTTTTAAAGGCAATTCTAAAATTGGATTTTTGTACTAAAGTGTTAGTACAAAGATATGTAACTATAAGTTAACCCTGATTTCCTGCGTGATCTAGTTAACACCAGTTAAATCTTTACTTGTGAGCGGAAAAATCAAGTAATTTGCGTGTTAGGGCAAACAGGAAGGCTAAGCTGCTCTGATCTCAGTCTTTGTTTCCGCTAGACGATCAGATGACCAAGAGGAAAACTTACTATCTTCAAACACTCTTTTCTTCTCAGAAGTTCAGCTGGACTCCAAGACGTTTGACACAAGACTTACATATCTCCTAAATTTCTAGTAACATCAGCGGAAGCTGCTGGTAGCGAGCTTTTGGAGAGCTTCAAATGCGTTCCCAAAACTTCCCACTCTCTCGCTCTTTTGAGTTGTTTTCCCCCCTCAGCAGCCGGCTATCGATTGCACATGCCTGATTACGCCCAGTGGATGTCCGGGAGCGCGCTCAATCGAGGATCGATTTATCGATGGAGTTACCCGTGTTGTTGACCACAGTTTTGCTTCTTTCAAGTTCAACCAGACAATTCACGAGTACCGTAAAGTTATTTTTTAGAGCTACAATAAAACTACATAAATTGTTTTGAAAAATAAAAAAGCCAATTTGTGGCAGAATATATATCAAAACATATCATTTTTTCCCTTAAAGTGCGATATGCTAATATTGCACTATATTTGTCCTGCAAATTGTTCAAAAAACGATTTTCCAATCACCTGCAGGATGCACTGTAGAGGTTCACTTGGCTTTCTTGAAGGAGCCCTGCAAAGCTGGTGTTCTCTTTTTCTATGAAGAAATGCTTGATGTATGCCATCTAGTGGTAAACTGTGTTATTACAACTTTAATATTTTCAGGTCGTGTGGAGGAAACAAATGTAAAATTTTCACAGATAATCTAGGGGCCACAACACAGCAGCAGTTGCACGGGCGAGTTGGATGACTGGTTCACAAGTCTGACAACTGAAGGGAGGAAGGGTCTGGTAGACTTGCTGGTATTTCATTTTTGACGTACTCATGGTGGAAAGAGCAACTCACATTGGAATAAATCAAAAGCTGGTAGTCAAGTGCATGAACCAAACAAAAATGATGAAAACACCAGTTTAATATCAACTATGTTTTTATCTCCCCACAGTAGTTTTGGAAAAATGAATTATGTACTCAAAACGCACCAAGGTCTAAGTGCCACTCATCTAGAAACTAGCACAAATGTGTTTTGCTTCAAAGTGCTGCTAATAAGAATTAATGGTTACTCATGGTGTAATCAACCTCTTCAATTCTTCCCCTCTCCAAATTAAAAAAATAAAAATAATCTCATTGCTGTTGGTATCTACTGTGTGGGCAAATCATTTGTTTTCCAGTTCTTAAGTGGTCGAGCATGTGCAACAAACAAGACGATTCCCTAGAAGAGGTGCTGTTTTGTCATTACAAAGATTTTTTTTTTTCAGAGGCTTTACATTTTTGAGGCAGTTTTTTTCCTTTATAAGGAAATGGCTGAATGGCTGAGGTGCTTGCCTTTAGACCTGCCCTATATGTAAAGTGCCTTGCGATAACCTCTGGCATAAATCAGCGCAACATATTGTAAATAAAATTGACTTGACTATTTTAATAATTAAAATTTTAACCCCCGTCTCCTTCGTGTTCCCATCTGGACGAGCCACCAAGTCATTATAATTTGTCTTTGGCTGCAGTGCTGTATTTGGAGATCAAAGCGCCGCGGCGTAGCAGACTTTGGTTCAGGCCTTGAAAGCACCTTTTAATCAGTTATTAAAAATGGTGTCCTGATATCCACTTTGCATGTAGCCCAAGGCTTCTCAATGGATTTGCTCTGTGTTGCGAGATATCTGAGGAACAGACTTCATCCGGAAATCTGATATAGCAATTGCTCCATCCTTCCATCTCAGAACTGTTCCCAGTTGACTATTACAACCAACTAATGTGATTCCAATGTCGTTCGTGAGTAATCCCCCCTGAATGAAACTGCCGGTATTATAACAGGTGAAGACAAAACAAGTGGTGAAACAACTTTTGTTTATTTTGAGAAGTAGTGACACAACATGACCACATGATGCCAGTCACACTGTGATCCTAACTGAATAAACAACAGACTTCTCACAACTCCCTCCCTCCCTTTCTTTGCATTTTTACCACTCGGAGCGTTTCGGAAGGCAAGTGTCAAACACAAAGTAGCACATACAAACATCCTGAATGACATCCTGCACAAAAAAAAAAAAGCACGCTGATGCCACAAAGTGTCAACATATCAGTATGCTCCACTAATACAAGCTGATGATTATTGCTAAGCATGCAGCTACATTGCAGATCAAATGTGAGCAAAGCATGCAAGAGGGAGAGACAGAGCCGCTGACAAAGAATCCATCACAATCATTTCATTTTGGTTTGATTATCTCATCACACTGGGAGCTTTTGATGCATAGAGAAAGAAAAGGAGGAGCCAACATGTTCGCTCAAGCCTTTTTTGTCAAAGACATCCAAAGACTTAGCTGTTTTCATAGTTATGTTCATAGCTTTTTTTTTTTTTTTCTTTTTAAACCTGAGTCCTTTTTCCCATTCAGAATACTCTCTTTTTTTTTCTGTGGCCAACAAGACATTCACAAGGTTGTCGAAGGACTCGATGAATCGATTAGACTGAACATCCCTCAGGTCTCTGGGCGTGCGTTAGTTGACCAGAGCCCGGTTAAGGACTGTTGATAAATGACACACACATGTTGTCAACAAGCCAAGACTCAGCAGGAGATACTTTTGTTTACAACCAGCTTTCACCTTTTCCACAGACAGATTTTGGGTCATCTTTGCCACTTAGTGTATGAAAATAAACCTGATATTCACTCGTATTATAAAAAGAACCGATCACAGAAATGGTCATTAAGTCCTTATGTCGTGAGTCTCCAAGTGACACACTTATTAGGATGTATTAGAGGAGTTGAAAGCAATGTCAATCCCAAAAATCAAGTGACAGCACCGCGAACGGATGAATTACGGCATGATATTAGCCTGCAGGAAATAAAACTTGCATCATTTATTGATTGATATTATACACTTGGAGTAAGAATGAGAAGCTCACCACTCAAACATCAATCTTTTTTGCACGTCGATGAGTATGCAGCAAAGTGAATGCATTGAGGCATAAACACTCACTGGACACTTCATTAGGCACACAATCAAAAGAGAACCAAAACATGAGCTGAATCAAAATGTCCCAAAATATTACAACTGGTAGTTTCCCCTCAAAGGCTTTGTGACGGATATCTTTTAATGCAGTTCTTGTATCGGATCTCATTGGATTGTGCGGCCGTCTCAAAAATACTTCTATGATCGTGAGCCGATGAGATGACACGTGATTGACAGCTTGTCAGTTGTGCCTTCCATGCAGGAATGAAAACATCCACTAGAGGCAGCAGAAGGTTGCTGTCTGCTGGGCTACTTCATTCCTGTCCTTGTGTCCGTCCCCCTTATTCTGTTGTCTCATCCACACACAGATTCACATTGAGCCACAGACTGTGCTTCTTGAAGTTCAGTTGTGCACCATGTTAAAAGAGATGCTGCAAATCCAGGCACTCAAATAAATTCTCACTGCCTGCTTCACACATACACATAGATTACAGTCACAAAGACAATGAAAGTTTCAAAACACTTGACATGTTAAAGGAACAAATCCACCGAATGGATCTTTTTGTGCTTTTAAAGTAATGAGACTGCGTTACTATACAAGCCAGCGTAGCAATGGTGTATTGGACACTGTGGGCCTGATTTACTAAAGATATTCTTGTGCGAAAAAAAAGGCACAAACTTGACTAGTCACGCAAACAGATGCGGAAGAAGCTAACAGGGAGCACCTCGGACTGCGTCCACCAAATGCACAAAATACATTTCGTTTTGGTAAAAGCATATGCAATCGATGTCTTAGGCATGCTCGATGTGATTTAATAAACCTGAGACCAATTGCGATGGCTGATTTTACATCTTTGAAGAAGTACCTCTGAAAGCAGAATCAAATAAGAAAGAAGAAACACTTTGACACCTTGCTGCTAAAAACATGCCGCTCGCTATCTGTTCAGACAATTTAGCGCCCCTTATTTGGGATCTTTGTAAATCCGGCCCATAGAGTCACATGGCCTCACGCAGTCGCTGGCCTCGTTCACGGAGTGAATTCGAATCATCTCTTCATTAGTTGTACATTTGAACAAGGACATCAGAGCGACTTGCACGAGGTCTAAATGACAACGTTGTGTTTATCCCTTTTGTTACATTTATGAGGGCAATTTGGTTCACCATAAAAAAATAAACACCACACCTTTTTAACATCACTGATGTCAGAATGAAGATCATTTACAAATAATCGGAGCTGTCGGCATTAAATGATGGATTTCATCTTCATCACGATGACATTATTATTATTATTGCAGTTTTTCTTCTTTTCTTTGTTCTTTCAGGGGGATGGATGTGCAATGTGTGTTTACTGTGTGTCTGGTGAGATTTAGTCCGTCTTGTCGCTGCTCGGGGCTCCTTGCTGTGTGAGCGTATGCCAGTACTCCACTTTTTTCCCTTTGTTTTTAAGACACTCGAACCAGTGTCTGAGTCTCTGTCCGCTGGCGTTGATGCCTAGCTCCACGCCACCTGGTGAGCACAGGGCGAAAACACACCAGTAAGAATGTGAGTTGGATGAAAAAAAAATGTTTGGCTGGGGAATTAGGAGAGTAGGTGAAGCTAGTGAGCATGATGGGTGGGAGGTGACAAATATTGCAGGAAATGAGCCAGCTGATGGAGCAAACAGACTGCAAGAGAAGCACGGTCATTTTCGACAGCGGGTGTTATGATACAGCCTTTTTCCCCTGGTTGCCATTGCACAGTTAAAGGAGCATGAAATGTCATAAAATAGTATTATGGCGCCGCTGCCTTTTAACGGTGTACAAAATGACAGCCGCAAGCCACCAGGGTTTGTTGATGTGCGGCTTGTCTCGGCTCAGAAATGAACTCTGCCTGAAACGACGCTGCTGGGAGGATTGGAAATGATCTCGATTTTCTGAATTCGCTTTCTATGTTCCTTTCCGCTCACATAGGCGAGATAACGTCGGAACCTGTTGAGGGAGGTTTTACGGCAGTGGTCGGCAAATAGGGGCTATTCTGTCTGGCCCGCGAGATGACGTTAATATGATGTATTAAAGAAAAAAATTTAAAAAATAAAAACATTTTTTTTCAACCCCATATTTTTGATGGGGTTGTTGTATGCCATACAATTTTTTTTGGCCCGCGTCCAAAAGTAATTTGGAGAACCAGGCTGTCAAACCAGGGTTAGGGTTTCCGACTAGGGTTTCCAGCGGGTTTTGGGATCGCTAATTAGGGTTTCAAATTAGGGTTAGGGTTTCCGACGGGGGTTTTAAAGCGCCGGTAGGGTTCCCAACTAGGTTTTAAAACTAGGGTTAGGGTTTCCGCCGAGGGTTTGGGACTACTTTTAGGGTTTCCAAGATTAGGGTTTCGGACCGGGCTTTCAGGCTAGGGTTAGGGTTTCCGACTAGGGTTTCCAGCGGGTTTTGGGATCGCTAATTAGGGTTTCAAATTAGGGTTAGGGTTTCCGACGGGGGTTTTAAAGCGCCGGTAGGGTTCCCAACTAGGTTTTAAAACTAGGGTTAGGGTTTCCGCCGAGGGTTTGGGACTACTTTTAGGGTTTCCAAGATGAGGGTTTCGGACCGGGCTTTCAGGCTAGGGTTAGGGTTTCCGACTAGGGTTTCCAGCGGGTTTTGGGATCGCTAATTAGGGTTTCAAATTAGGGTTAGGGTTTCCGACGACGGTTTTAAAGCGCCGGTAGGGTTCCCAACTAGGTTTTAAAACTAGGGTTAGGGTTTCCGCCGAGGGTTTGGGACTACTTTTAGGGTTTCCAAGATTAGGGTTTCGGACCAGGCTGTTGTATGCCATACAACAATCCCATCAAATTCGAAACATTTATTGAGGTATATAGTCCTTAGTGACAACAACAGGTGGAACATCTTTTTTCAGTTATCCATGACGCACAGGTCGGAACGGTATTGTTACACGAGTGCGCGTAATCTTATGCAAAAAAAACCCCAAAGTGTTTTGTCTCCCTTCTCCAGTGGGCACGGTAAAAAATAGTCTGTATTTCATTAAATTAACAACATAACAAGGTCTGTTCAAATGGAATTAAATTAAATGCATTTTAAAAGTAAGATGATGTTTATTTTCATATAATATAATAATTAATAATTTAATTAGTAGTGACCCCCGCCCCCCCAAAAAAAGCAATGGCCCGTGATGCCATTGTCAGAATTTTCTTTGGCTCGCGTCCAAAAGGAATTGCCGACCCCTGTTTTATAGAATCATGGTTCCAAAACACTCCCACCAACTCCGAATGGAGGTCGACAGATGTTCCCTGAGGGTTGCTCAGGACAACCCGGCTGCGCTCGATGGTGAGGGAGAGGAACTGCTGAGGAGGAACTGAGCGATGATGAAGTTCAGTTTGACACCCAGGTAGGAAAGGAGCAGCTGTGCAGCCCGCTCACATGACTTTGCCCCTCGCGAAAACCTCCAGTGCTAAAAATGTTTACTCCCCCAGCTCCGACTGGAAAAGCTTCAAGGGCACCAAGTAATAACGCATCGGATTTATATGACGCTTTACTGGTGTCTGCAAAACAGGGCTCTCTTAATTGAGTCATTAATCACTCATTGATTGGATTACAGGCAGCATGGTATACTAGTGGTGAGCATATTTGGCTCAAACTTGTGAGGTTTTGGAGATTGTAACTATTGTTTTGAAAGTCGAGGTACTATTGCAAAACAGTGATAGACTGCGCCTCACCCTTGAACTAGGCGAGTGGTACAAAAATGGAGGCACGATTAGATAGACCCCTTTGACATTTTGGGCTATTCTATGCTGGCACGAACAGTTTATGTAATGTCTCTTGTCCCCGGACACAAAGCAAGGTCGCAAAGGACACAATTGGATGAATTTGATATGAAAGAACTTTGGAGAGATTTAGGGCAAGTCCTTTAACCTCACAACTCTTCTTTTAATGGATGGACACACTCCCAATATCTTGAAGAAAATGTTCCGAGAAGAAAAGCTGTACTAACTGTAAAGGCAGTCTATGTTTTTTGGTGCCTGTAACTTTTCAAAGATGGAAACGTGTCAGGTACGCTTACTGCAGCACTTGCCACTCTTAGCCAAGTTAATTATTAACACATTGTTGAAGATGTAACTATTTTGGGATGTGAAACTGTCATCTTTAGAGCTCACCATTCTTGATGAGATTCATGATGATGATGATGATGATGATGAAGATGGGGACCATGATGATGATGGTGGTGGTGGTGGTAATGATGGTTTTCTGCAGCAGCTTCAAACATCTCAAACACCTTTGCCTGACATGACACATGCAGTCATGGTTTTCGACACATCTGCATGTTTTTCTAAGTAAAATTTGTTGCATGAGCGAAAATTCCACATGAGCCTAGGTAGCTCAGTTGGTCGAGCATCAGACATTTTTGTATGTAGATCGAGCTCTTGCAATCATAGTGACTTAATAAACTGTATGGTCAATGTACAAACTAACATGTTACTCTATAAACACTCCTGTCATACAAGAGTAAAAACCATGATGAACCACTTTAAATTTGAAATGTTGAAGCAAAAAAATCCTAAATTTTAATAAAGGCACAATGCAAAAATACCTTAATTATAAAAAAGTTGAAAATAATCATCACTGTCAATAGCAACAGATAAAACTAAACCAAACCAAACCAAACCAAACCCTCTCGTACCTTACTTTGAATAACAATTGAGTTAGACTAACGGTCTTTTGTCCCAGCGGGGCTAATAACTCACTGGGTTATCTCAACAGTGAGTCCTTCCCACCAACCAGAGCGCTGCACAGTGCACACACCGAACATGGTAAAAAGCTCTGAACATAACACCTCGAACTCACTAATCTTTTTCTTTGTACCACCCTTCAGCCTTCCAATCACTCCTGAACCCCCCCCCCCCCATGTGTTTTATCTTCTGCATGTGCACACCAGGCTGCTGCAAAGCTGTTTGGTGGAAGTGATTCTACAAGCATAAAAGGATGAACACTGCAGAGCTGGCAAAAAAAATAAAATAAAATTCCTTGATATGCTCAATGTCTATTTTGCCAGCTCGATCAGACTCCCCATGCATCATAATTAAGTCTCATCTCGCAGCACTTTTTATGCATCCTTCTTTAATGCACCTCTCCTTTGCTCGTTCCCCCCACCCACGCTCGGCCTGGTTTTGATACTTGTTGAAATTTGCTACATTCTCTCATCTTTTTTCTCCTTATCATCAACATAGACTACATTGCCAAAAGCATTTGCTCACCCGCTTTGACTGGCATATCCGTTTAAATCAAATCCCATTCTTAATCCAAAGTGAAGCTAAACAAACTTCAAAGTTTCTGTATTAATTATGGATATCTGCAACAGAATTGTATAACTCAAGATCAGTAAGAGATACCAACATTTTGGTTCGAACTAGTCCAGTTCAAGCTAGCTATCTTTCATTCATGGCAATATCATTACAATTTACCTATGAAGTCATTGCTCATTCCCAAATCGTAGTCCCACACTGAGATCTCAAGGGTTTTCTTAGCCAGCAAGTCCAGAGTCACCTCATAGGAAAATTCCTGTGCACAATAAAGACACAAACACATCAATTACATCAGTTGACTGCGTGACTTTTACCTGCTAAAGAAAAGACTCAAGTCAACAAAATGTCAAGTGTTTTTCACTTCAATGTATTTTAAGTATATCAGTTCCAATAATATGCCTCATCTAAAAGTATGTGTGTGTGTATTTGGCAACAAATAATGTTTTTAGTCTAGATGTGTACTCAATCGAGATCTATTTACCAGGAAACACAAGTTGGAATGTTGATCTCTTGTCCTATATGTTCATCATCTGGACCCGGATATTTTGGATTTTCAGCAAAATGAGGCAAATTGGCCTCACTGTTCCAATACATGCATTGAGCGTGTACCTCATTGAATTCAGGGTTGAGAGTCTTTTTCTTCACCGACGTCTTGTACTTGGATTTCTTCCCCATGTCTGGCTGTAAGATGCTTAGAGGACAAGAAGAAAGACTGTCAAACCTTTACATCACTCATCAGTATAAAAGTAAGACAAATTTGCGGCACTGAATGCAGACGTCAAATGTTATCATTTATTAGCCTTCATCAATTAGTGAACATAATCACACACTGTGACACAGTGGTCTACTAAGACGCCTTGATTAAGGGCACCTCAACCACAGATGAATGGGGGCTACATACTGCAAATTGGCTTCCGCCTCCATAGATGCTCCTCTACAATTTATCTATGCGAGCATCATCTATGTTATCTACCTGGGGAAAAAAAACCACAAGTCGGTAGCTGCTATGACCTTGGCAATACCACCATGTGCCATTATAAACATCATTATGATCGCACACTCAAGCCTGAACTGAATAGAAGACACTTAAAATTAAAATGAAAAAAGGTTGATTTTATTAAAAAAAAAAAAAAAAAAAGGATTCTGGAGCAGACATTTTGCAATATTACCTTGCTGACCTGAAACGTAGTAGGCAAAATGATCTAATAGATAGCTAAGTATAAACTTCCAGCCACTATGAAGACATATAATCCAAATACACACAGAGACGAACAACCATCCGCACTTGCACCTAGGGGGAATTTGGAGTGCTCAATCGGCCTACCAAGCATGTTTTTGGGATGTGGGAAGAAACCGGAGTGGCGGGAGAAAACCCACGCAGGCATGGGGGGAACATGCAAAATCCACACAGGGAGGGCCAGAGCCAGAATCAGGAGGTGGAATCGAACTCGCACCCTCCTAACTGTGAGGCGGACGTGCTAACCAGTGCAGCACCGTTGCCCAAATGCAAATCAAGTCAATTGAAATAATTACCCTTTTAGTTACAGGGCACTTTTTTATCACCTGTCCACAGAGGGTGATTTTAGCCTTTAATTAGCTGGTGTTGGTGGATTGCTCCTGTCAATTTTGGAAAAGGCTAGGCATGTACTTTCTCTTCATATTTCTAGTGTGCAGAAAGGAGCAAGATGACTGACCTTCACCCTTACATCTCAAACTTCAATCAGATGAACTTTCACGACGGAATCAAACAGATTTTGTGGAATGAAATGCTCCATTTGAATATCAGAGCTCACCAAATATATTGTACCCGCACTTTTCTGGAATGGAAGTCGTTAATCCGACTACTTTTTATCTCTTGCCTTTATTTGACAATAAACCTTGCTGAATGGAACTAAATGGAAACATCACGTTTATCATAATTCTTTCGAAGATAATTGTGACCTAGAAGTCCTTTGGACAAAGAAACACAAGTGACAGAAGACCACAGCGAGATCCTAATCATGCCAAGGTTGGAGGAGGAGATACGCTCCAGTAAAGAGGCACCAGACAGGTTGCCAGAGGGCGGTGGGAGTCATCGGTGTGAATTCTGAGTTAAGACTTTCAGGTGGTGCGAGGTCTCACTCCTTGCGCAACCTCTCCCATCCACCCCACGGGTGACAGACAGCTAACGGCAAGGGATGGATTGTCGCAGCGGCACCGGAACCAGAGCAAAAGATGTGAAAATGGAGAGACAACAAGGTGGTGGGAAAATGTGATTCATCATACGCTTGTGTCAGCAATGAAAAGGAAAGCAGGTATCAGAAACAATTTTCTTTTCAATTTTTCTGTTTGATGAGCGAGAGGCAGAGTCATTAAATAAGCAATTGGAAGGGAGCACAGTATGCCATAAGTTTCTTCAACACAACTAAACAATCCTCTCAAATGACAAAGTTTGTGTACAATAAAGATAATGTAAAAAGTAATTTGAAGAAGGCAGCCAAAGAGCAGTAGCAATTGAGCCGGTAAACAGAAGCCTGGGGATGAGGCTCCGGGGGGGTCTTAATCCAACCTGTGCCGAATCTCATTTTGCATGGGCTCCAATGCAGCGCAGATGGGGGAATTCCAATTTCCAGTTTTCCAAAACAAACAAATGCAATATTGACAATAGCAATGCCTCAGCCAAAACCATTCTACACAGCCCCAATACAACTACGCTTGCATTCAAAATATTTCAGAACACAGGAAACTGGTCCGCAGAGATAGGAAGGATTATTCCTGCACTTTTTAAAAACATGTTCAGTGGTTTTTACACTGAATACACGTCACTGAAAAAAAAGCTTAACTGTGACTCACAGTTATTCATACTTGTCTCGTACCATGCGATGTTTTCTAATACGGATCTTCACAGAAAGGCAAAGACAGCAACGTGAGGAAAAAGGTGAAGTGACATGTTAAACCATTAAAAAATACGATTTTGGATAGATGGCGCTGTACTGTGCTCGAGTCCTCATACAGTTTAATTTAATTTTAGGCTTCTAATGTAAAAGAAAAAAGTTACGTGAACAAAACTAATCTGTTTGATAATATTTTATATCCTGATAAAAATCCTTTTAGCGCAAACCATTAAATGATTTGGATTACAAGCCAGTTTAATAAACGGCAGCAGCAGCTATCCAATAGTAGCTATTTCGCTATTAAATTACTCCATTTTAAACCCCAGAAAAACAACAAACACACACACACGCAGATTGGCAGATGTTTCAAGCAGCAGGGTCATGGGCTTGGTCTCTGGTGTTTAGTCTGAAATATGTCCCCGAAAGTCGACTCAGTCACAAAATACACGCATGCACGCACACACAAACACACACAACACACTATTGACATTGGTCTACATAGTCATTGGTAAATCACAAAAAAACATGATTTAAAAGAACAAGTGAGGTAAAGAAGGTTGACGATCGCAGGTACAAGAGTGAATAAAGGGAATGATAAAAAATTTGAAATGAAAGGGAAAAAGAAGTGTGAGATACAACTTCTGTGCACATTTTTGCATGTAGTGCAAATGGGCAGGATGAAGTAGAATGTGAAGTAGTGTAACAAATCAATGCCTCAGGGCCAAATGAAAAGATGTGCATATCAGAGAAAGTGCGTGGTTGTGAAGCACATCTTTCCCACTTGCGGAGCTTTCGGCCAATCGCGTCATTCAGCATTTTGCAGATAAAAAAAAAACAAAACACTTCAGCTCTCTTCCATTAACTGCCTTTGACCAAGTAATGCTTCTTGAAAACCCTTCATTGTGCGCTCCTTCAGTGACTCATGCTCAATCCAGGATATTTACAGCCTTATGTGCTGCGGCAATGGTCAATACTTCAAGTTCAGTGAGAGAAAGCTGAAGTTTTTTTTCCCTTCTATGTACACAGTGTGAAATGGTATCCACAATGTCTGCCCCGCTATGGTCACCCGAATGAGAACGTCTGCAAAAGTGTCACCTTTGTCCATTTGCAGAAAATAACTATTCGGTTCTATCAAAGTGGACAAA
The DNA here is from genome assembly GCF_054491065.1 of Syngnathus leptorhynchus. Classification (NCBI taxonomy): domain Eukaryota; kingdom Metazoa; phylum Chordata; class Actinopteri; order Syngnathiformes; family Syngnathidae; genus Syngnathus; species Syngnathus leptorhynchus. Next base: position 11,910,891 of record NC_141199.1, on the reverse strand, counting down.
ACACGATGTCATTGCCTGTCAGAGTCAAAGTGTCGTCTATTAAAAAAAAAAAACTTGACTGGGGGGAAAAAGTCACCACATGAATGAGAACAAAAGTACAAGTCTGACAAAGTGGAAGAAAAGGAAAAAAATAGGACTTGAATTTAAGTCAGAATTTAGGATAGGAAAAAAGAAATAGGCAGAAATTAGGAATGAAAAAGAAGAATTGTACAAAACAAATATCAAAAAAGGCTATGATTATTATAAATGACATATTTGTCTTTGTGTTAAAGTAGATCTTTGACAAAATTGAGACAAATGATTTTGCTTGTTTAAATTTGAGTTTGTAACAAATCGTAAATAGATGAATAGACAAAAATAAACTCAGCTGTAGTTAGAGTACATTTTTAAAAGGTTTTTGCTAACTAGAGAGAAAATTTCAAATGTGGATTATTTTTTATACATGCAACACTTTTGATCTGTTACTCTTGCTACGGTGTGATGAGAACTGATCAACGGCGAACTAAAATATGGACACGGTGCAATGTTCTGCAAATGCTGCAACGGGAACATTTCCTCCAAAATCAATTTACATAGCGTCTACAAACAAAGAGAGGAAGTTCGGTCGATTCATAAAAGATGTGACTCACATTTTGACAAAGGGGTCAGAGTAGCCATTGGAGTCCATGGCGGCCAGATGGGCACAGCGTATGATCCCAACCAGCAGGCAGCCCTTCTCCGTGTTATAACACAACGACACCAGGATGCGTCCCCGCTGGCCACAGAAAACACACATTTAAAAAAACAAACACACACACCGAGGGGGACACTACTAGGAAAAAGTACTACTCCAGAATTCACCCAGAGAAGATTAGAATTACAGTTTCCTTTTTAAGCCTTCAGCATTTGCTGTGTGAAAGTCTACACTGTAGTTAAAAGCTTTGTCTGGGCTTAGGAACATGACACTACTCCATTACCCCTTGAGGCCAAACGCTATTAACACGCGTCTCTAAAATCACAAGAAGGGTTTCGATAACAACCAGTGGAGAACCACACCGGACTGGCAATTCAGTAGGCCCTGTAATGCGCCCGATGTCTCCCTGGCATGCATTTTTTTTTGTAGGATATTGCGGTGTGAAAGATAAGAAACTCTCGTCGATGCAAAATGAGAGAGAAAATTATTGTTGATTAAAAGATAAAGCTGGTACCTCCTCCTCTGCCACCAGCGCTCCTTGCTCCACTGCTTGATTGTTGGATTCTTTGTTCTAGAACCAAAGAAATGTGGACATGCGGTGATGTCAGAGAGATCATGAAATATACAGGACAAGGCATCGCAACCCTACCTGTGCAATTCTCTCCAAGCCCATATTGTAACGTTTGTTGTCACCCTCTCTGAGCTTCTTCAGAGCCACTCTCACCTCGCCGATGAATTCATTTCGTCCCAGTCTGTCCATGTCGCATACGCACAGCCTGCATGACACCAACACGAGACAAGATGCGTCAGCGCAAAAGACAAAATTGGGGATTCGATTAGCACGATGAGTCACACAATGACACACAATTGGCACAAAAAGGCACATTTGTTATCCTTTCTGTTCTGAAATTAACAATCCTCTGTCGGCCAGTCAATTTTGTGTGACGATTAAGTATGACCGGGCTCTGATTTATTAAAAGGATTTTAGTACCCTTACCAACTTTTTACAATGGTGTGAAGAAAAAAAGATGACAGACTGTAGCAAACTCGGGCGAATATCAAGATAATGTGCGATGTCATTTGTTATGAGCTGTAAATTCCGTCTAGATCCTTCGTCTAGGATTTTATTCACCAAGGACTCCTTTTCATGCTAATGGAAGCGACTCTTTTCTATATTCTTTCAGATATACGCTGTTTTGTACTCATGAAAAAACACACTCTTCAACTCTTCCAGTCCCCTTGGATGTTCGGCAGTGTAGCTCCCCAACTGACTCATGACCACAGCTGTCTAGTGATTTATATGCATAAGCTCCATCACATACTGGATGTGTCGTATGGGTTGGAGATCAGATAAAGGTTGTGGTGAAATGTCACACCAGTTCCGGGAAAAGCGCCCACATGAAAATCTTTGCACCGTTTACCCCACGTTTCCTCTAAAAGCTCAACAGATGCTCGTGGAGAGATATGATTTTATGCCATCAACATAGCCAACCGGCAATGAATGCAAAGTTGTAATTCATGTTCGTAAAATTTAAATTTTGATTAAATTTGAATTAAAATGGTGATTATATGCAACCTTCTAAGAAAAAGTATGTTTTAAAAGGACTGCAACAGCGACAGACATGTTGCTGTGCTTCTCATCATCACTACCGCCAACATTTCATCCTTTCAACGATGCTGCATTTTATAGCTTGCGATTATTACTTTGCCGATCTGCTCTTGCAAAGCGTACAAACGCTGAAGAAGAATTAGACCTACAAGGAAACATTAGTGGAATCCTATTGTATCTGCTTCTGTGAAAAGAACAACAAGAAAAACAATTGTAGTTTCCTCATAAATCAAAAATACATAAAGGCTGATAGTTTACTTTTAAACTCGAGATGGGAATTCCTTCCCCCTTTTGCCATTTTGTTTTGGAAAGAGCCTATCATAAAAGTCCCATAGCGACATCCTCAAAAAGCAGAGGAATCAAAAGCTCCCAATCGTGCCAATAAAGGTCAATTCTGTATTTTAAGACAACAACAAGACAGAGGTCTTTCTTTAACTTCTGATTAGAATATTTTCCTTCAAGACCCCTTCTGAGCCTGACTGAATGTCTCACCTGAGGCATTCAGCAGCCAAATCCAACCTTGGACTGCATCCAATACAAAATTAAGTATTACATTTGCCTTTATCTCTCCATGGCAGAGGACAGCGCAAGTCTATTAGAAAGTTTGACGGGGAGATAGAAAGATAGAAGAAACCGAGGAAAGAGACACAGGCACACACACACACAGGTGTGAATGTACCGTTACATCTCTCCCCTGTTAACTGCCAGCCTGATGGCCATTTTAGCAATCAAATCCAAAAAGGACACCCATAATTCACGTGCGGTATGCAGTTCACAACCTTTTTTTTTTTTTGGCGCAATGAGCTGCACGAAAATTGCTGTGAGGGGAATTTTTTCAACTGCACATTATCACTGTCACGGCTGTCTTAACCATTTCAAAGGTGCCTCAGTGGAGAGGCAGACCGCAGTGACTGATACAGATTGAATAGTATTTGGACATGATATTGAATCAAGTCTTCACAAAATAGGATATAAAAAAAAAAAAAAAAGCTACTGTACTTCATATTTAGATGTCAAAGCAGAACAATACATTCACTAGTATTAAAACAAAAACGACATCTGAATTGACTGAACTTTTATGAGAAATAAATATAAACATGTCAAAGTTTTAGACAGACGGCAGCTAATCAGAGGCAGATTTAGTCCATCTTTGTCACCATGTTTGGTTTTTCAATCAAGATCGGAGCACTTCGGGCAGCCTTCGTGCATCAATTAAAGGATTAAAGCTTGTAAGAGTCCAACCGTGAAGTCTTCACTGAGGACATTAATTAGGTCATTCTGCTGGATCATCCTTAAAAACTGGCAGGACTGCTCTACCAACTTTCAATTTTGTATTAATTGTACTACTGTAGTGGACTATTTAAAGCAGATGGATGTGGAAACTCATCTTCTATTTAATGGACAGTTGAATCCCTTTTGCCATAGCATCCAAATGATGGGATGGGATGGATGGATGGACGGATGGACGGATGGATGAGTAAACACCTCGGTGGACAGGTACTCCAGAGACCCAATTATTTGTATCCAAGACTATAAAAAGGCAATTTTTCATAGATTGTTTCTATGATGGGAAAAAAAGTCAACATGGTTGACAGACAAGATGATAGACAACTTTGCTTTTGAGGGTCCTGATGTGATTCGGTTACTGATGAAATCCATCACTGAATTGAGTTTGGTCTTTTTGCAGTTTCACCCAGCTCGACTAATTAATACCTGTAGGGTCGACACCGGCAGCACCATCCCATCCCTAGAGAGTGTTTGGCTCATGTAGCGTGCGGATCAAACAGCACAGCGTCCCCCTTGTCGCACACGCAGCAGAGAGCAGCCAAGTAGAATGCGGCAGGGCACGAGCCAGTGAGTCAACATCTCTCTGGGGATGCCCTTCTGTTTTTGCCGTTCCCTAACACTGCTTTGCTCTGCGTGAAATAATGAGAGCAAACTCCATTTATTGGCTGCGGTGTGGCGCTGGCATACAACCACAACCGGTGAGATTTTGATTCTTTCAAGTTCTCATCTCTTTTTGGATTTGAGCTTTTCCTTTGCGCTCAGCTTCCTACTGTCCGCATTCTTTTGTTTGTTGCCATTCACTAAGTCCTCAAATACATCAATCCCACAATGATCTCTGAGTCAGATTCTCTCCGCTGACCCTGTCATCTTCCTTCGTCTTAGCATCCCAAGTTTCTTCTTCCAGTCTGTATCTGCCACTTAGCATCTGTCACACTGTATCCCACCCCACCCTGCTCACTTTGTTCTTCTCTGGAACCACCCCTGACTCTCGGACATGCTCCGCCTCCTCCTCTCTTTGGCTCGCCAGCACCACCATGCTGTTTGTGTCTGTGTCCTTGGATAGAGGTCAGATGGGTTTTCTCTAGTTTGAGGGATCTCTGCTAGTGCGTGTGTGTGTATGTGTGGTGGTGCATTTGAGGAAGAACTATAAATTGTGGTTTTGTTTGTGGGAGATGAGCTATGTTTGGCAGAGTGTGTTTTGTCTATATCCAGAGGAGGAGCCGTATATGTATGGACGTACTTCCACCAGTTACCCTTGATACACAAAGGAGGACACACACACGGACGCACCTGCCTGGCTGCATTTGTGTTCAAAGGAGATGAATGCACTGAGCGTGTGTGTGTGTGTGTCTGTCTGTGTGTGTGCGCTTGTGTTTCCTCAGGATAAACAAAGTCACCCAACACGATTACGAATCCACTGTGACACTCATTGCACGCAGCGTATACGCTCCCCTGCCAGTCTCTGAATCATCTTACGGGACAGCAAAAGTGTATTTGAGTTTTTGGGTCAAGTTGCCAATGTTTGACCTCAGCCACTCCATATGGAGACAATCTCAGCACAGCTGACACCTGAGGAGAAGCAGCAAGTGTGGCAGTTGGCTGCAATAATAAATTACTTGGAAAAGCCCAGATGAACGCGCACTGAGCTGCGGGCAGAATCTCACCCCCCCCCCACCCCCACCCCTTTGCATGAAAATGGTCAGTTGTCCGCTTGGGGAACACCACAAATTGCAAGATAGTGACATATGAAGCTGAGATCCTACCTGAGCGTTTTGGTGGTCATGTCAGCCGCTGTGATTCCGTGATACACCAGTGTCTCATTCCAAACTGGATTTAGTGTGTTCTTCAGAGTCTTTGTGCGAAGTTTGTTGGCCTGTAGAGGGAAAAAACATCTGAGCAGCATTCGTGTGAAGGGGATGAGAGAAATGTGCAAAAGGCTAGGATAGCAAATTCATCAGATCAGAGAAAAAAAAGGACAAAGGATTGAGAAGAGAAAAAAAAAAATGACCGCGAGGGAATAATTTATCTCGGCCCCTGAGGAGATCTCGGACATCTGTTGAGCGAGCGTGAGAGGCCACGAGGCCTCCCTCTCTTCACTTGTCCATCTGTCTTCCTCGCAATGTAATGAGGCAGAGCCTCAACGGCAGTTCCAAATGCAGGAGACGTTTAAAGTGCCCAACACAATCAGAATGAAAATTTAAAGCTTTCCGGGAAGTGAATTGCATGCAGGCTCCTAATGGTGCGCCCATCTCCTCGCTTGCTGCTTCATTTCCTACAGTTGCCTTAGGGACGTTTTCATCCTGCTGAGGATTTGACCGTAGAGTTCATGTCAATATCACAGAAAAAAGAAATAAAAACATTTCATCACCTTCAGTTTACGTTTGACCCAAATCAGCTATGCCTGTCTTTACTTGATAGTTGACAGATTTCAATTCCAAAAATAAGTGTAAATCCTTTGACCCAAGCATCTTAGCAAGATATTCTGGCTGACATTTTACATGACAGGTGACATGACATAAGAGTTCAATACCCCAAATTTATGTGTGCATGAAAATGTTGGCTGTACGCAAAATATTATGACATTTAAAGTGTTTGAGTATTTTCGCAAGCAAATTGTATTTTATTTAAAATAAGACTTCCTACTAGGGCTAGTACCTTCCTATAATTAAAAAATATTTAAAAAAAGAAAAATAAAATAAAATACAAGATTTTTTTTTTAGGAGGGGCTGGGGAGACGGAAGTAAGGACTTGCTGCTGTATCCAGCGATCGGACCCTAGATAAGTGGAACAAGATGAATGTATGGATGGATAGATAGATTGGATGGATTAGGAAAGATTATTCCAATGCTTTTCCTATTTTTTTTTATTGTTTCAGTCTTGATATTAGGGTAGGGAAGTCCAAACTGTCGTATCGTGTCGACACTAGTTCCAACCCTGGTAATACTCTCCGAAAAAGAAAAATTGTGACGATAACTTATCAAGGCTGAAGCCCAAATTGCTGCCCTGTGGGGTTGAAACAACACTTTCTAAATGGTAAGTATTTGAGTCTGGACAATGGTGTCTCATATTTCATTAGAGGTGTTGTGCAGGGTAATACTCATGTCCCAGAATTGCTTGCCCTATGACCACTTTCTGCAGCTGCTACAAAAAGCCAGAATGCTCTTCCATCACTTACTCCTGCTCATGTCTGCAGCTCCGAAGATAAACACCCCATCTTTCATGCTATATCGTCTTCTCACTGAGTCTGTTGCGAGAGCCTCGAGACCCACAGCTCCTTCCTCTGCCCTTCTTTGTCTCTTTTTGTCCCCACATCCGCAAAATAGAGACCCCGTCATCATTCACCTTTGTTTGTTGAGAAGTAAAACAAAAACACACGTTTTGTTTTACTGACTATGATTGATTGTTTCAGTCCACACCACCACGTTATGCTCTAAGCACGATTTCAGTTTCCTTTGTGTCTGTGCCTTCATCATCAGCCGTCTTTGAAAACTTTGTTTCTAAATGTTTTATCTTCATCCTCCATCTGCCCGTTCGCATTTCTTTTCAGTCAGTTCCCTCCATCTGTCCGCATGCATCCGTTGTCTACTTGTTGCACTTTTCTCCTTCAGTTACTCTTTCCTAGAGATGTGATTAAACAAGAGTTGACTTGGTTTTGACACATTGTCACTACGATTTCCTAATGCGAAAGAGTGGGTTGGAGTAGAAAAAAGGTATTGTCAACCTTGTTCTTCTCACTCTGTAGCAGAACTGTATTGTTTTTGTTTTCCTCTGATAACCATTGATAATGTATCAATATGTATTATTCTAATGAGCATAACCTAACACAAGCTACTAAAAACCTTTGTCACAACCATCATAATTTGTCCCTTTATCAATAACTCTGTATCTCCAGAATTCAGTACTACATACTTTCGTTCAGAACTTTATCCATCAACTATTTTCAAACATGGGTTGTACATTTAAAATGAAATCTCTGACTTTAACTGAATCTTCCACAGCCGAGACGAGTCATTCTTGAGCAGATTCTGCGTTAACTTTAAACGACATATGCTGAATGACGAGAGCGAAATAAACTGTGAGGTGGAACATGTGCGCCACCGTTCCCGCTAAAAGTCCCTCCTTCACATGCATCGACTGAACGCAGGCACGAGTAGGCGAGCGCGTCCGTCATACTCACATCAGCGTGTGTGCGCTCCCACTTGTCAAGTGACGTGGCCCCCGTCTGGTGGATATTAAACTAATGACGGTCCACGGGTACTTACCTCCTCATTGACGCATTCCCTGTGTCCCGCCTACCCGCCGCTTTACTCCCATCAACACTCGCCTGTTGACGTGAGCCGTGTAACAATCCTCTCTGTTTCCATGACAACCACCTGCTGCTGCCCTCCCTTTATGCCCCCCCCTCACTCCGCATCTCTTCTCTTACCCCACCCCTCTTCCCTCCCTCTCCCTTCCCGCCTCTCTGAGTTGATATTTCAAGGTCACAGAAGGTCACAGCGATATGGTGAGACAGAGACGACGATAACGGTGGAAAGCGAGCGGCGAGACTAAGAACAATGCGGGAGCAGACACAGGAGAGGGCTGCGGGACAAAGACGCCCCAGACCGCGCGATGGTTGGCATCTTGATCTCACCAAAGCTGCCTCATTGAACCTATCGTGGCTTACCATGCCCTCTCTCTCTTATCACAGCCTCACTTCATAACTACCTTGAGCTAAAATGGCCAACAACAGGTTGCCAAAAGCATGGGGCTGCAAGTTGTGGCATGCCTTATCTTCCCACCAGCTTGAGCCGGAGACAAAACAAGAACAGCGCAGCCGAGCAGAACGTGTTTGTGCTCGATAAAGCGGCGTATTGAACAAGGCGCAATAAGAAAGAGCCCACCGCGAAGCTCCCTGCTCTGCGGCTCGACACGACGCGCTAAATAAGCCCGTTGCTCTGTGACACTTTGGGAAAAGCCTTTTCACAGAAAAGATGGCCCAGATTTATAAAAGTCAACATGCTTGTGTTTTTTTTGTTTTGTTTGTGTAAGGTTTAACCGCATGTTATGTGGTATATTGATAGCCACTGAGGTGATGTTGGAGTCGAGACCTTGCTAGCCCCAGGAAGAAGATGAAGCTTGACATAGGGATCAGCCAGCCCATTGGAATCCATGGCTTTCAGTCCCTGTGAACACACACACACAAAACACACACACACTCACAAGTGTACTGAAGTGTCGGATGTGACGTCACGTCCTTGAACATTTCGCACGAACAACAGGGTCAGAAAAAGACAGCAAACATCACAATAAGGCTGCCGGGCCTTTCTATTCCGTGCCACTGTGTCTGACTCCCCTCGACTCAATTGTGGTGTCCTCTAGGGACTCTTTCAAAAGGATTTACATAATTCTTACTCATGCGACAGTTTACAGTATGTAAGGCTGGTGTCCTTGGTCCAAATAACTGTGTCTATCTAGCTATGAAGTGTGATACATTTCAGGGAGGATGTCTAGAAGACATCAAAGTTGCGCTTACCTTTGCCTTGTGAATGGTGCAATGGAGACAATTATTCTCCTGATCAAAGAGAAGGGTGAACTCCAACGTCCCCAAATAGGCTGGAAAACAACAAAGACGACACCAATTACTGACGGGACTCAGCCGCACAGATGCACTCAAAAGCTGTGAGTCATAAAAATATAAAGTTGCTAAATAAGAATTGACCCGTCTTGTAGCTTGAAATTCCTTTGCACTGCAGGGACCTAGAGTGTCATGGGTGAACACTTTTCTCCAAATTACACTGTGAGCGCATGCTGTTTTCTCCGGAGGAAAAACTGGCCTTGAATGGAAAAAGATGACTCTCCATTTTCAAGTTTTAGCGCTGGCTCTGTTCTTTTTCTGCTGCAATGCTTTTTGATTTCCATATAAATGAACAAACACGGACATAAACTCGAAAGGAACTTACTGTCGTCATCATCGGAGTCAGCTACTTCCTCTCTGTCTCCATCGTTGTCCCCCCGCCTCTCTCCATCTTTGAAGCCTCCGCCCATCTCCCCGTTGAAAGTCTCCTCCTTAAGGATCTTCTTCTCCCGCGGGGGTGGCGGCGTGCAGGGATAATCGTGGAAACGCGGGAAGAAGTCTGAGATCTGCGGGATAGGGAGGATGGGACCCGGGCACACGTTGATGGCAAAGTGCTCCTGCATAGAAATCTTGACGGGCGAGGGAGGGGGCGGGGCCGACGGGGAGGAGGCCGATGAAGAGGGCGTGGAAGTTGAGGACGGTGGGATGGTCAGGTGGGAGGCGGAAGGGGGCGGCGGTGGTTTGGAGACGCTCATGTGGGCTGCTGAACTGGACTGGGATAAAGAAGGAAAAGAAGACAAGTTGAAGAGACAGCAACCGGCGCCTCGGCCCTGGAGGAGACAAACAAAACAACACACGTCTTCCTCCTGAGTGTCCAACTTTTCATAGCAACTGACTTTGTAGGACAGCATCCGTTGCATTTGAATTCACATCACATCTTCCACACTGACAACGGGGAGAAAAAGAGAGAAATATGGTTCACTTTTCATCTGTCCATGCGAATCCGAGCTCTCAAATGCCAAAATAGAACTTGCCAAGTTGCCACAACGTTTGCCACTTCATAAAGTGTGACTCACACTTTATGTCGGCGCACCGAGTCTGTGCTTTGGATGAATATTCCAATGTAACACTGTAAAGTCTGAACATGTGATGTCACATCACCCCATGAGATTTTTCTCTCCCCTGAACTCCTTGTGTTTGTCAGCGCCTCTCCCCAGCAATATTTACATAATACCGCTCAGAGTCTAACTGAGTCATTAACATGTTTTACCTCTAAATGAAGCATAATAACTGTGAACAAACTCCATTTACTATCAGGCCATCATTTTCCTAGTTCCCTCTGACCAATCAGAGCATCTTTTTCCTTCATGCTTTTATCCTTTTACAACAATTTTGCGATTATTGTTTCCGTTCTGGTCCTACTTAAGTGATGAACTCCGATGTGTAAACACGACATGGGTGGTTAATAAATACTCCCATGAGTATTGATAAATACTCCCATCATATAAATCGTTTGCCGATTGTGACTATTGTGAAAAGTTTTATTCCATTTAATATCTTTTTTCGTTACATAAAATTACTGATATCCTCAACATTTCTGGTCATGAACACAGTGCCCGATTCAACACTGTGATGAGTCAATAAAAGCAAATGAGGGTCACAGTCCTGATAATGATCGAAAAGTGATCTATGAGTCTCAATGAACAGGTCAATAGATAATGAGACATTTCCTGGCATTCTTTCAAGGAGGTGTGCCCATAGCCCGCACAACCACATTCTGACTCTTTAAAGTCTCTGATGGGCCCTCACAATAAACATGAAGCCAAAGTCAAACATAAGTTACTTTTATTTTGAAAGTTATGCTTTTATTTTAGGTACACGGGAGGACGCTAGCCAAGTAGAGAATAAAAGCTGCAACTTGTGTCTGCAGCATTGCAAATTTAGCAATGTTTTCAATATATTGAGCAACTTTTCTGACCCTTCAATCAACAATAAAGGTAATTTTAGCAACAATTTTATTTCACACAGGGACCAAGAAAATTTGGCCTGATAATACTGTCCTCAAATCTACAATTTCATACTACGTATATAGTACTGTATGTATTGGGTGTATAGAAAGTCATCACTGTATCATTATACTTCACTGTCAATAATATTACGATACTTGATGCTTATCTGGATATTTGGGAGTCCTGACTAAAGTCCTAACCATGAAATTGATGTTATAATTTTCAAAGTGTAAAGATAGAATATTAATGACCACCTATAATTTGGTCCTAAATGTGTATTTCATACTTTTACAGACAATATCAAAAGTAGAAATTTATTGAGCCAAGCAAGCACGGCTCCAGGATTTTTTCTTTCCTGGGGCTAAAGGACGGCTTGAATGATTTATGGGGGGGGGGCTGAGAAAATAATATATAAATATATTTTAGAATATCAAATGAATTCTGGAGTGGCTAAACTGGGGATTTTGCCTGGGCTTTAGCATCCTTCTGGAATCAATACAATAATATTTCTAAATTTTCTTAAAGTGGAGACATTCCAGTTTCTCATGTGGCCGCTTTGCAAAATTAATTGCCCTCCACTGTTTCACAGAATTCTGCTATCTCTGTAAGCAGCTCATGATCTCTTCCCTATGCAGGGATGTAAAAAGACAGAGTAACTTTCCTTAACGACATGTGCAATGTAGAAGGAGAGGTATATTAATCGTCCTAAAATGCCCAAAGTGGAAGCCATATTTTTTAAATGAGCGTACTTTCCTGCACCTATAAATTGCATGCTTCTGTCATTTACCAATTTTGCATACTTGTCAAGCTTTACAAGACTAAATTTCTGTCCTAAATAGAGCAACAACTCACTGCATACACGTGAATGGATGGAGGATGGTAATAAATTGAATTTAGTGGAGAGTATATCATCAGTGCTACAACAACATTTCATAAATTCATCAAGACCGAAAGAGACACTATTTTTTGTCCATGTTGAGATCTCAAGTATTGTGTTTAACTTAGCCCATAAATTGTCACTGAGGCTCCAATATGCAGAAATCTCAGTGACAGAAAAAATAACGCAACATATCCCAGTGGGCACAATTATTCCGTTTTGTTCGACATTTATGAAAACCATTGACTGATTTTACTTGCAAATGATTTGCAGCAATAATATTCATCAACCAACTTTGTCGAATGAGTCTGTGTTTAGCAGTCAGCTCGGCTTTCTGTGTTGCTTGCCTTAGTCTTTAAAATGGAAGGAATTTCGCTCAGACTCATTAAAATTGTGCTTCCATCCTCTCTCTAAGCCATCTTTTTTGAAGAGGAAAATTCAGTGGGGGTGATGCTTAAGGTCCACTTGGTTAAAATGTGGGTTAACTGACACAATTACCCCTCATTTTGGCTCAAAATCAAAACAATACATTTCACCCATGTGTGACCGATGTAGGCGTACATGTTCAAATTCAAAGGACTTTTTTTTCCAGCGTAGGCCAAATAAAAAAATCACTGTTGTTAATCCAAACATCTTCAACCGATTGTTGCAAAGCATCTTTGTCACAAAAGCCACAACTTAGTTGTAAAGTCGCATTTTAAACAGCAGACACCTCTACCCAAACTAATTCAAACACACATGGAAGTCAGAAAATTTAAATCCCACAAATTGAAATCCTCCAGCAATATGAAGAGCCCATGATCCAATATCATTCCCTCCATTCACTCAGTGATTTCACATCGCATTTATGTAACGACATCCCCACATCACTGCTTGCGATGACATCGATAAGCACTTGGAAGCTTGGTGTGCCCACAAACTCATCCGCTCGGAGCATCAGACATACGCAGAGGCACATGCACGAATAGACACAGACAGCCACCAAATACATACCCAGGGCAGTCTTCATCTATGCCAGCACTCCATCCTAATTGCTCTCACGTCTGCCTCTCTCTCACACAAACTAAGGAGCATGAAGACCAGCTTTGAGTCAATATAGCCCCCCTCTCTCACTAGCTCTCCGTACATGGCTTACTCTCCTCTTCTGCTCCGTCCCTCCCTCTCCTCTTTTCCTTGTTTGTGACGTATCCACTTAAAATCCTCATCAGTCGAATGCAGACTGTGCATGTCATACATTGGACACTCACTTTCGCAGCGCAGCAGGTGAGAGAGGGAGAGAAAGAGAGAGAGAGGGAGGGAGGGGTGGAGGGACAGAAAAGGAGAGAGAGAGAGAGAGAGAGAAAAGAGGAGGGGGGGAGGATGTGGTGATAAATAGACCAACAACCAAAGGTATGGATTTTGCGCGCATGGTGGCAATAAAAATACAGACGAATATATTGTGATTGTGGATAGACAGGTCCACAACACACATAAAGGCAAAGGATGAAATGAGAATTCACTCGCTGAAGGAACGGAAATTAAATTCATCACATTGACTGACTTGAACACAATAAATCGTGCGTGCGTGCGCGCGCGTGGAGCAGTAAGCGTCAGCCTTGGTAATAAAGTGAACCAAAGCCAACCATGCACTATACAGACAGGACAGGATCAAACGCCGTGAAATTAAGGTTTAAGAGAGAGATGCCGAGACATTTTGAAAACATGGGATTTTAGATTGATTGTTGGAGATTTTTTTTAAAGCACATAATACCCATAACAGTGAGGGCTGATGCAGTTGCAGAGCCCCCTATGTCACATCTGTCCTTCTCCTTTTGGTTGGCTGTGTAGACCAGGGGCGTAGCCAGAATTTTTTCAGTGAGAGTGTGTAGTAAGTGTTCGTATGCGTCATTTTTTTTTTTTTTTAATTATACCATCAACAGTCATGGTTTCATGGAATAAAATCCACACATATCTAGAACAATGCACACCACACTCACAATCTAGCAGGAACAAGTGTAAGAAAAAGGCATTGTTTGTCATGTTCTTTGCCGTTGCTTTGCTTTATTCCACTGTCTCATAATCCTCTTCTATTTCATGTACCAATTGGGAAGCTAACAATCAATCACTGCAATCAAAGTTCCCCAAGGTGTTGGGTTGACAAGGGGGGTAGCCAGAAAATGACAATGGGCAGCACCAACGATGTAGCTCCGCCCCTGGTGCCCACCAAAATCAGACCAAGGAGTACCCAGTTTTCCCACAAATATCTCAGTTGGGACTGTTTTAATTAACGCCTTCCAGAACAGAATTTTCATACAGCCCTGTTCTGAATCTCACTTACTGTGCAAATGTTGTGACCATTGGTGTGCATTCAGAAATGTACTGTCAAAACAATGAGGCGGAAGTCATTGAATTTGAGGATCCAAAACTGCAGTATTGACCAGAAAGGGAATTCTTCAGTTTTACCCGGAAAGAATGAAGAAGCATTTCTCACATTGACCTTGCAGGACTTCTATGATTTCCCACTTTGGAAAGAATGTATAGATAACACAATCCTCTCAGGGTTTTTACCCTCTGCCGCCGAGCTAAAAATGAAAAGGTGAGCACTTCCTGAGCTCACTGCACTGGCAAAATGCTCGCAAGTGACCTGCTGACCAGTGAAAACTCATTTCTTTACATTGGGGGAAATTCTGTTTTTCCTCATGCTGCAAAAAGCATGTGCAATTTCCTGAACGACCGATGTTCTTAATAAATTTAGAAGGGAAATCCAAACATTTAATTAGATTCAGAAGTTTTCTAACCAGTCCCCGTGTTTGTACAAACGCCTGCAGTGATGCACACAAAATGTCTTCATCCCTAATTATTTTGGCATTAAGGAAAAGTAAAGCAATTCTTGATAGCGTTGTCATGTTGCTAAGATTCATTATTTACACCTCCGCCCAATTTGATTATAAGGAATGAGTTTAAAAAGAAAATGTCAACAGGATTATGGAAAAAAAAAAACTGTTTCCTTATTCTGATTATTTTTTTTTTAATTTAATATCCATATGACTTAATCCTACAGGCTTTCTTTCATTTCTGTTGCGAACACCTTACTCAGACATTAAACTACTTTGTGATGACGGTATTTTTAATAATTATGTGTTTGGGATGGAAGACCAGACAAGTCGATTGACGTGGACCTATCTGGATCAGTGTGGTCAGACTCGCCTGGAGGAAGAAATCAATCAATCACGCCCACATAATAAAGGCTGAACAATCACCCTGAGCTATGTTGACCTCGTCTGCAAATTTTCCACAGTGACATTATCTTTAAGATGATCCGGTAATTAAATCAGAAGCGTTTGACGACGAACTGTAGGGTCATTCGGTGTGACCGTATAAAAATGATACAGTGAGTCCACTCTATTAAGAAATAACAATAAAACCACCTTAATGATAGAGAAACTGAAAACATGACGAAACTGAGAATGGCTCGCAAAATTAAAGCTCTCACACATCTCACGAGTATAATAATATATTATGATAATAGCGTAAACATCCGGATTCTGGATTGAAATAGAAGGAAAGCGAGGATACAATCAATTTGTGGAGAAGCATTCATGGCATCCCTCTGCATGGCAAGATAAACTCCTCCCATTACCAAGGCACAATGCAGCGAAGGTTTTTCCATTAAGACTCTTACCGCAGCCTCCCCAGCCTCTTTGCAAGCCATTAACTCAGAGATTAAGTAACCCCCCGTTTGCAGACTGCCACACTTGTGCAACTGGAATTTTTAGCATTTGGGTTTGCACTGGTTGGGAATTTGCATACATTTTGTGATAAAGATCGAAATCCTGCTTATTCACTCATACTGGAAACGCATTCCTCTGCATCTTTTACAAAATGAAAGTATCTTCTGGAAGAGTGGCTCCAATTTTCTGTGGTACATGTACTTATTAGATTACAACTGTGAAGATCTTATATCTTATCCGCTCTTCAGTGAGTGTCATTCGTGCTCCCGACCGAGGCCAGTAATGTAATTGGCGTTTCTGTTTAATGGCATGCTGGGCCGTAAAATTGTCTGTAAACAACGTCATGTTTTTTTGTCAGAAGTAAATAAATTGGATTGCCTTGGAAATGAGTGCACATTTTTATACACACTCCAAGTTGTATTCACCAGGTTATTTTTTAGCGGCCTCTAGCAAATACAGTTTGTAAGGTTTAAAGTCACAGAAACAGCACAATAGGTCAATTAACTTGTGAGTAGAGTGAGAGATGAACAGCCAGAAGCTTTATTAGAATTGGATATCATGAGTATGAAAAAAGCTCTTCTGACTTTGGGTCTACATTACTGAAGTCGTAATTTTTGTACAGCTGAAAAAATGCTCACTGTATTTTGTTTATTTTGAAGGGTTTTAAGTTCCAGTCGAGTAGGGTAATTTCTTTATGACATTGACAGAAGAGGAAATAACAAGGTGAATGATGTTTTTTCGTTACTCATGATTTGTCCCGATTCAATCTTCACAATGATTATGCACAATCTACACAGTCAACAATGTAGGTCGTTGCCGTTATTTATAACAGTGGGGAAACTCATGTCGTATTGAGTTTGCAGGATTTCCCCAGCGACATTTCAGGAAGGAGCCAGACCAATTCTTTAACAGATGAATCTGTAACACTGTGATGCATGACACATATTTTGCCCCCCCCCCCCACAGACAAAGTGTTGACTTTGCAACAGCCAGACCGGGAAAGAAATATTGCAGGAGGAAGAACATGGCTTGAAAATAGATTGCTTAATGCGAGGCAGTGCGGTCTGTAAATGTTTTTTTTTTTTTTTAACAGGCACGATTGTGGCGGGATATTTGCATATATTGTAAATACGCGTAGATTGTATTATTTTGTTGCACAAATAGACCCTAGGGTTGTCATTGTCAGTTTCATATTTTACAATGGCAATTTGGTCAAGGTCACTGGCGTAGCTGGGGGGGGAGGACAGGGGCACTAATCCACATGCCCCCTGAAATAGGCTTGGACTCCCAGGTCCCAGGCCAGATAATTGCCGAAGTTGTATTTTACAATCGATTTTTTTCTACATGATATGTTCATCAGTGTTTTATGAAGATTTTGGGGGGTTTTGGGTATGTTTTTTTTTGTCAACAACCCTGAGATATCCTTGGCCACCTCATGCTTTCAACCGCTACCCCCCCCCCCCCCCCCCCCATTTTAGATGTGCCAGTGGTCAAGTTATGGTAAAGGCCTTATAGCAGGAGTGTCAAATTCAATTTCTCAAATCAGGCCACATCATACTTATGATTTCTCTCTGAGGACTATGACCGTGAACCCACATGCAGCACGAGTGCCTCATACTATCACACATACACAACAAATTGATGTATAACTACAAATTAGCTTTGAAGCTAGTAAATAAATGTTTGTCCAATTGTATTCTTTTTCAATTAATTTTGAAAGTCGATCTGGTAACAAAAAATGCCCTGCAATAATGTGTTTCCACTAAAAGGAGTAGGCAAGTTCTTATTTTATTCCAGCAACGGTGTCATCTTAATAAAATCCTTTAAATTGAGCTAATCCATATCAATGAGAGTGGATGAACTGAATTTTATGAATGAATGGATAAAACAGCAGTGGGACACGAGCAAGTGCATTTTTAACAGGTGGCGAGTTGTTGAGGCTTCCGCAGGGTGGCAGTTGGTGTCACAGGTGCTGCTTGCGCTACACATCACTCAGCTTTAGAGAGCATCATTGGCCAAGCTGGCGGTGGAGTGCCAGTCTGTCAAGGTGCATTACTCTTTTCACCATGTGTCACATCCCCCAAATTTAGCCCAGCATGCCCCCTGGACTTGCACGCAAAAAAAAAAAAAAAAAGGAAACAACTCCGCTCTCACACTGCCTCAACTCTTGCTTCCTTTCGTCATTGCTCTCCTCTACTAGCAAGCACCTCACCTTCCACTCTCCCTTTTCCCACATTTTATCAGTCTTTCGTCGTCTCTCATTCTCACGCTCTAATGCTGCCCTGACACAGACAGATCCCATTAACCCTACCTGTGATTTGTCCTTAACTTTGACAAGCAGGGGCAATGTGCAAAATGTTGTTTTTTTTTGGCCTTATCCAAATTCAAATTCAATGTCACCGAACAATTTTTCCCTTTTCTCCTGTTTTGTGACAGGCCCCGGTAACAATTCATGAATGAAGTAAATTACCCCTGTCAAATAAAATGACTGACTGACAGTGATATTCTCCAAGGGCACATGGCGGATATATTTTTATTTTTCTCGCTCTTGTTCTTTTTGGGCATTTTCTTGAAACCAGACGCTCTTGTTGCAATTCAGTGTTGCGATTAAAGAACCTTGTCATAGATTTTGCAAAATAAAGTGAAGAGTGTTAGTAGGCTTAATGGATTGGGGAAGGCTTTGCGTGCAAGCTTGCAGGCGAACATCATCTGCTCTGTCTACTTTCAAATGTGACACGTGTTTTCAATCATTTTGAAAAGTGAGTATGTTTGAAACGTAAAGCAGCTTATAAATAACAATAATCAATGTTTACCATTGATACACTATCTCAATAAATGTCTTATTTGATGTTCAGGCTCCAGGGTATCTGTTTCCAATTTCAACAAAAGCCATAGTGCTGATGCATCGTAAAACATTTGAAAATAGGCAACTCTCTTAAGGGGTTGAAAATAACACCTGCACATTGATATGCTTTAGGGTGGCTATAATTAATTACACACACCTTTTTTTTTCTACCTCTTTTTCCATTTCCCTTTCTGTTTCTCACCTTGCAATGATAAATAATCTATCTTTAACTCGGTTTGCCCCATCAGCATATTCCCAGTGTGGCCCGGAGGCAAGTCAGTGGAGAGGCCGGAAAGATGTCGAGAGAGAGAGAGAGAGAGGGAGCGAACGAGAGAGCGAGAGAGAGAGAGAGAGAGAGAGAGAGAGAGAGAGAGAGAGAGAGAGAGAGAGAGAGAGAGAGAGATGAGCCAACCATTGCAGATCAGGAGAGTAAAGGTGACTTGCAAGGTGGAAAACCGAGATCAAACAGAGAAGCATATGCGCAAAAAATGAAATGCTTGAGAATGAGATGGAGAGATATGCGTGAAAGCGAGATAAAGAGGCACAGAGATAAATTAACAATGCCTGAGAAATCGACAGGAGTGAGAATAGACTTCCGCATTGTGGGTGAATGTCAGAACGATCCGAATAGCAAGAAATCAAATCTTTGAACCGGTCGTTAAATGCCATCATCTTTTCATATTACCATCCCAGCAATCAAATAGCAACAAAAGCGTCAAATGAGTTATGAGTGGAGAATGTAAGGAGGCATCGAGTCAGCAGTGATTGCAGGGAAGTGTGCAGTCAGCGCCCTGTGGCACCATGTCATGCTGTGCTTAATGAGGTAACAGGCCAGGCAATTAGTTCCTGATATGACATTATCACTCACCAATAAGTGAACACATCATTAACTACAAGATCCTTCCAAAAGCCCTTTTTTTTTTTTTTTAATCTTGCCTTGTCTTCCATGTAAACAACATACAATGGGCTAGACACCCCAAAGGTTATACTGTATAAATTAAGTGTGATGCCTCATGCTCGGAGTGTGTCTGTCAAACACGTTTAATTGTTGCGCAGCTTAGATTTCCTGTACCCGGAGGAATGAATACAATTTGGTGAATGTTTTCATAATCTGGCTAGAGACTTTTACCTATGCGCTCTTTGTGCTTTTCCATTCACCTCTCCACTGCTCCATGCTCAGCCACGCCCACTTGAATATTTAAACTGCTTACTTCGGCGCACAAGTTTCAAATCATCAATCGGCCGGTAGTATTTAGGCTCCTCCTATTGACTCCTGCTTTAGATAGAATTATAATTTCCAACTCTGTCTGCCTGACATTCCCGCTTCGTCGTTTTCCTGACGATCGCCTCAGCCTTCCTAACTTGGCCCATCTTGCTTTCTGTTTGCTGCTCTCTGTTTAAAAAAATATATATATACTATAAATGTCTGTACTGTGCCACACTGCCTCCAGCCAATCCTTTCCAAATATCAAAGCTGATTTTCCCTCCAAGTCAATAATTTCAAAGTAGACACTCCAATAGGAGCTGACTGCTGCACGAAATGCGACACATTTGTGCTAGTTTTTATGGGGAAGATTGAAGCGTTTCCACTCTTGAAAAAAGTGCGAAATAAGAACTTGGTTTGTATGCACTAAGCACATTTGGGCATGACTGCATTTTGATTGCACAGAGCAGTAGCTTTACCCCCTTGGAAAAGTCGCTCAAGAGAAGGAGGAAAGATTGTATAATGAGGGGAAAAATAAAAATATAATAAGTATCAAGCTTAAAAATCACAACAAATTCAATTGGTTAGAAACTGTATTTGCACTGCGCTCATGTATCCTTTTTTTTTTATAACCATTCCAACAAAGATTTGTGCTACAGTGTCAAGTAGAGACATTGCCACACTGTGACAAAAGAACTCTCAAACATTTGGATCACTTTTGTTCGAGGTATCTACAGATAATTACCCTTGCTTCTAAATTCGCCATTGATGAAGTACAGCCGATATTATTGATTGAAGCCTAACAATTCGGACCGTGTTCTAATAATGGACACTGTCTCCACAGTGACATCAGAGTGTTTGTTTGACAAGTTGGCATTCAATAAAGAGTGGAGAAATCAATAGGTAATTGCCCATGGGGGGGGGGGGGGGGGGCTAAGCCCTTCTCTGGCCTTGGCTGGGCTTGGTATGTATCAACATCAAGCATTGTTACATGGACTTTAGGCTTTAGTGGAATCTACATTTTGAAGCTGTTAGTTCATTAACCTTCTGAACCTTGGACATTTCTCCTCACTGTTTTGCTGCAGTGGCTTAACTCACCACTCACCCCTTATGGTCACCAATACATTACCTCTATCTGCTTGTTGACACCATGTCAGTTACGATTAGCATCTCATAGGGCCAAAATTTGGCGGCTGCAATAGTAAGCCCAGTGCCTGTTTCATGCACTGTTGTCCAATTCCACCATGACCTTGCACTGCAAAGGCCAGAAAGATATATATTTTTTAATGTCTACCTTTTCCACCCTCTTGATTCAAATAGCACCGTCGGTAAGTACAACTCGTTCTCGTATCAAGCACAGCACCAGGAAGTTAAATGCAAGAACATTGCATTTGGAAAGACGGTAGACACGCTGCATTGATGCCAATGTTTGCAACTAAATGGCTGTATTTGGACATCATTTCAAAGATGTTACAATCTGTTTCTACAAAGACTACACAAATGTAGCAATAGGCTAAATCGTTAGGACATTCAAACCAAATTGAAATAGAATATACTGTAAATACCTCTCAAGACACACTCCCCCCACCCCTCGGTCCACTTAAATGATCACTGCCCTTTCTGTACAACAGGCCAGCAGCATCTCTATTTATCAGGATAATCACCTTTAATATATAATCCACAGGTTAGCTGAGGCTTTGCATACACACCTTGTTTATCATCCCAGTCAAACAAGGAGGAAATAAATATATTTTCTTTGCTCCTGTTTAAGAAGGTAAGACTGCAAAGTTGCTGTATTCATGAATGATAGTCAAGTGTCATCTTGTTTTGCTTTGGGATGCTCAATAATTTAACGCAGCAGGAATCGGCTATGGTTCATTTGTGAGTGTGTTACAGAGCATGTTTTTTCCCAACACACTAATGACACTGACAGATATTTCTCTGCTTAATTAAATGACTTTTTTTTTCGTTCCTCAATCCAACATGGCCACACCTCAAAAGGGTTTTGTTTTGGTCTTGTGTTTCTTCCCTGTTGCTCTCGACAACATCACTTAATTCAAATCCGACTCCACCGCTCCATTTTAAAACCGATCTGAGGAAAATGTTCTTTAAATTACAAAGTCAAGGATGGATGTGTGATGGTGAGGAAAAGGTCGAATTATCCCCAACCCCCTTATCAGTGTCAATGCTGATGAAGACAATCTCATTTTAGAGCCTTGACACAAAATCAGTGGTGGTGAGTAAGCTGGGGTTGCTAAGAGGAAGCAGTAGAGAGATGTTCAAATCGGTGAAGGTAAAATGGAGTACCACAACCAATTGCATTACTATCAGCTGCTTCTGTATTAGGCATTGGCTGGTTGCGTCCTCTGGAATAGATTGTTTCCAGACAGGAGGATACAAAGAGATGTCAAGCCTTACCTCAACTGAACCCAATTTAGTCAATAAACATTCCAAATGAACTCGACTGATTTTGGGCTTTCTGCCTAGATAAGAAGGTGTTGTATTTATCGACAATTAGGTTCATTAGGGGAAAATGAAACTATCCGAGGTTGAAGTTGTGTGTATGTATCTGTGCATTATCGCCAAATGTCATAGAAATACAGCTTGATGTTAATTATGTTAGATCAACAATGAGATAATTCTCTCCGGTGGCTCTTGTGAAATATATTTCGACCATCTCCAATTAGATTCTAACCTCCAACACTCCACTCAGGCCCTTCAAGCAGCCTCTTCTATTTTTTTTTTATTCCCCAGGCCAATCCACGTGAGTCCCAATTTCAATGTTTCAATTAGCGTGATTGGGATATAAAATTGTGTGTGACCGCTCCATGATTGACAGCAATTGACCACTTAGAGAGGAGAGTTGCAGGCACACAGTGTCACTCAACACTTTGTGTTGTGTTTGATGAGTCGGAGTGTGTTTGTTTACCCTGATGGGATTTGCACTCAAGTGATGACAACGAGAGCAATTATTTGGGCAAACAATAAGAGATCACAAAAATTCCAAATATTGTTTTGCCCAGATGTGTTCAGAAAAATGCTTGTAAAGTTTGGTTTGGTTTATTGCAAAGTTGCAACTGTAAGAAACATAAACTCTGGCCCAAAAAATTATTCTAAGGATACTAAGCAGTGTATGATTTTTTTTTTTACCTATTCTTGATATTTCATATTCAACTCTAGCTTTAAATATGAATCCATTTACATTGTTTTGGTGTACCGATTGTTGTCGCCAATGAATGTTGAAGGTCACAAGTAACATTACATGAGAGGCTCTCCCGACTTTAATGGCAAGGACAGGAACATCACCCTCCCCCTTTACAGTTTAACATGCTTGCAGCGTGTTGCAATCAGCATGCACGCTGATTGCATGGAAGCGTGACAGACAGGCAATCACTACTCAGTCATGGCACGTTGTAACCCACTGGGAGTTGGCAATGCCGTTCGTTTGGCACATGAAGCGGTCGGGTGTAATTCGGAAGACTGGCTGATCTTCGTGTCTCTTCCTATTAGGGCTCACGCGTAGGCAGCGGGCCGAGCGGTAGCCGCTGGAGCAGATCATGGCTATCTTGTCTTTGCGTCGGTTCTGTGGCATGTGCGCTGGTGGATTGAAGCGTTTATGCAAATATTGTATCTACATAAAACGTGGTCCTTCATCATCAGGCCATGGAATCACAGAGGTCCATGACAGAACATTAATCTGCCCCACTAACAGTCAAGCATGAGTGTCTACTCTACGCTTCTACAAGTCCCCCCCCACACACACTTTTTCAATCTTCCTCCCTGTCTTGCTTCCCTGTCTTCCAAATTGCATAGCATTCTCCATCGCAACCCATCTGTAAGCCCCATCCCAGTTCTTGAATCATTCGACTCGCCCCCTATTCTTTTTTTCATTGCTTATATGTGATTGTATTGCATTGCACAACATTTCATTATGTAGCCTGTTACCTTAAGGTGTTTGAATTTCATCTGTGTCTGACTCCTGCTCTCCTCCTACTTTTTAGTATTCTCAAACTCAAGTATTGTACTACACAGGAACAAAAACGAAAGGGGTCACTTTAAGGAGACAAGTAAAATAACTTCAAAGTTGTCAGTTCCACTTAATTTTCAATATAATTTAAGCTTTGCTCAGTGGTTGCCTCAGAAAGTGCAACGCTTTTGCTCTGTAGGGGCTAAGCTACGGCACAATGCTTCAACTAAGGGAATAGTGTACAGAAATAGAGAAGTTAGAAGCGGTTGGTGGGTAGATGCCGGTTTACTTTTGAGCACTACCAATGCACCCTTGAACACAACTTTGGGTGTGCTCGGCAGTGGCTGCCGCCGACATCAATCCCTCCCTTGATGGCTGCATTCATGCAGATCAAGCTTTGTGTTTATATGCATGAAAAAACTAATGAAATAGAATTTTCCCTTGTGAGACAATTAAAGAACTTATTAGTGCTGGTATTATGAGCTCTTGTATATTGTTATGCGTGATGATAATTCAAATTCTGGTTTTGTGTGACTTCCTAGGCATTATTTTCACTTCAAATATTGGTTGATTGATTATATGTGCAACATGATTAATTGGCAACCATTTCCCATCTATTCTCCAAAGTCAACCAACATAAATGGATGGAATTTCACTTTTTAAAGTTGTTTTCATTCTAGCAGAATGTCTTCAAAAAGTGTAAAGGGAGGACCAGAAAGTCGACCATCAGCTGCAGCCAGGTTCGTAAATTTAAACACTATGGGTCAAAAATGAGGAATGATTTGATAACAAATGTGTATATTTGCCAACAGGCAGACATCAACTTGTTTTTATTTATAATTTGAAATACTCGAGTTATTGTAAATATTTTGAACCATGTTTTCTTTTTCCCCCTCCAAGCATGTCCCCTCGAGGGGGGCGGGGTCCAGCAGCCGGCAGATCACCGACCACTGGCAGATTTAAAAACAAGGCACTTCAGCTCAGCCTCTCCAAGAAATTCTGGTCATTATCAATCTCTGTTTCTCGTCAACACTGATTAAAAGAAAGAGAGCATTAGAGTCACTGATTGGTGCATCGGCTGCAAAACAAGCCCTTAAAGAGCTAAATTAAAGGACACTTCATCTGTTTCTCCAATGACTAATGTAATGAGCCACATCAACTGATTGGATTGCTCATGTTTTTCAATTATTTCTCCAAGCAGTAACTTCAAAGTGGGTTTGATGCAGCTGTAGCTTTATGAGAATTTTGTCCCCGAAAACGTGTGTTTAATTGAATTGCATTGGGAGGTTAAAAAAAGCCTGTGGTATGTTGCGAAATGCACAAATTTGCAGTTCAAAGTCTCCCGCGACTCAAAAAAAGAGCAACGCCAATGGTGACGGGGAAAGTCGTCGACGCAGTAAACGGAGTCTCAGCAACAGCTCGGCGGTGGCCGCTGCCTACGTCGCCTACCTTAATAAACTTTTTGGACAGGTCAGTTTAACAAAGCACCCTCATGTTTCAATAAAACACCCAAAATGTACTCAAATCTATTTTGTACTTGAATTGTTAAGTCAAGTAATTTTTTTTACCTTGAATGAATCAAACATCTAGAGCTCTATTTTCATAGACAGCACACATGCATCCAAGCGTAAAAACAAGCGAGTCTATTTCTGCTTCCGAAATGTCAAAAGATTGTGCACCTCTCGTGCGCTGATTTGAAAGGTAAAGACAGGAGCCGGTTCAATTGGCCCGGAAGATAGACAGCTGTGTTCACGCCCACAACAATGCAAACACCCATTTCTAACTGTGCAATTCTACAAAAACATCAATGGGAAAACTCCACCCATGCGCATAATTAGACCCCACCTTTCACTGGGCACAAAAATAGAGCCCTTAAAGTTAACTAGAATGCAAGGCAGAGTGGAATACAAAAAGAGGTATACATTTCCCAAAAGATACAATATTGAATTAATATTATAGTTACTTTGTTTTACAGAGTAGAAGCATTTGTTGTGCAGAAACAATGACTATTGATTGAGAATTTAACCACTGGGTGATATCTGCAGCGAACCATGACAATACTAAAATGGATGCTTGATTTGCAAGCCAGTAATTGCCTATATAGAGCAGGTCAAATGACCATGAAAATTCAATATCATACCAGACTCTATTAATTCAAACAAAGAGCAGAATAATAAAGACCCTCTAGAAATAATTCTACTAACCTGGACTGGCTGGCCCTCTGCCCTGCAATGCCACTTTAAAGTGGGAGGCGTGTTTAGGTTTGTGTTAATTGCAGGGGAACAATAAGTCTGGGATATTAATGGCACGTTGCATTGCCAAGGACAAAATGAATGAGTTGCTGTTTAACCCTATTTGACTCTTCTTCTAGACACAGAAATGCAATAATAATAATAATAATAATAATAATAATAATAATAATGGACAACACGTCTGAGGTTTTGTGTGACTTGGTTTTCCCAGATAATGTGTGGAGCTTTCAAATTTAGAGATTCAATTGTATTTTTTCAATGAAATAAATTGAGTATCATGGCAATAAGAGATCGTTTAGTCAGATAAACAGACCTCTGTTGAGGGACATTATGAATTTGATTCAGCTTTGTTGTGTTTCCTGTTATTACCACCATGGTGATATCGTTTTCATCAAGGAACATTATGAGCCCCTGATGAGACCTCATTATAAAACTACACACAGTTTTCATTTTTTGTCATCACAGGGGAGGGATTTATTAAAGTGCACCATCTTCACCAAAGGGAGCCACCTGCCTGAATATTTGAATGTTGTTTTTAACTGGGTTTTTCAATAACTAACAGGACACATTTGATTGTTTTTACTAGAGGTGAAAACAGCTCCAAGATAACCTTCAACTTAGGTCATTGCCATGCTGTCACCTCCAGAAAAATAGAATGGCCTGCATTGGGTCCCCGTGCACAATGTACTTTGTGGCAAAGAAGTTGAAGCGAACCGAGCATTCACCCTGCAGTGATCCTAATCCCTGCCTCAGTATTAATTAGCCCCTTAGCTAAGTTTACTGTCAGCCCTCATTAGAGGAGGCTGGACAAGACAAATAGATAATGAAAGAGAGTTGATGCCTTGCATGCCTGACACTGCCAAAGCAGAAGATACCGAGAACAGATATTGCATTTGGGTGTTGGGAGAACATGCGTTGCAGATGCACAGGTGTTTGAAAATCTCATTCAATCGTGTGTTAACATCAACGTATTGTTCATATATTTGTATTCGTGCTTGAAAAGCAGTAGCTGCTCAACTGAAGGCAGACAGAATGAAATTAACTGTTAATGGGTTTAATGCAATGGGAGCCTGCATGGCTATCAAATCCTTTGTGGATGGAAGAAAAATCCAATTAATGTGTTGACCTTGCCATCTAAATATGCCCTTGTGGACCATAGGATCTTTGATAAGATAAAGACAACCAAGGTTCCCCAGGTCGTAACAGCTCTTCAATGTTGCAGTGTCGAAAACAATATTAAAAATGAAGACATTTGTATAAATTATGAGCGGTTTTAGCGTTTGAGGCAGAGTTCTACATACGGTAAAGTGGAATCACTGCTGGCACAAGTGCGTGTTGGCATTGGATTTGTGTTTTAACTCAGCTGGCAATGTTACTCAGAGAATAATTGTTTGCATGGCGGCCATGTGGCCCAGCTTCTAAGACACTACAGGGGTTGCTACTTTTCCTGAGGCGGTGCAGCACTTTACAAAATGACCTTCTGTGATTAATGGATGAAACTTGTACCATTTCGTTATCTCTGCCAACTTTATCATTTGTTTTTGTTGTGGCTTATTGGTGAGCTCATCTGTCTCACATTACAGAAGTTGTAGGATCAATTCTGGGCACTGCTCTTCCAGTTTAGTTCTCACCATGCCTGCATGGCCTTCCTCATTCCAAAAACATGCATGATACTCAAGATGAGGTGTGAATGGTTGTGTTTCTCATTTTGCCTGATCACTTCAAGGTACCTCTCGTCCAAAAATCAAACGTGATTAACTCCTGCAAACATGCGACCATAGTTGAGGAGTACAAATTGGTACAGAGAATGGATGGAGGGATGTTTTTGTTCTTTTGGGATTATTTAAAAAAAGAAAATCCATAAAAATGTTTGGAGGGGTGGTGAATACACGTATCCCAGATTTGGTTCCTCAGCAAAATATCCAAGCACATGCAATAGGTTTTGGTGGCAAGCAAATCATCATTGTGAAAACTTTCCAATTACCGAGAAGGGACTGCAAGTGTCAATTTAACAAGAATGGCAATAAAACTGCAAACTGCAAATGCTATAAATGTTGAGTTGTAGTTGTTACTTCTGACTTGATTATACGGCCTTCATTTTCATGTTGTGCGGTTTCAAGAAAGAAAAAAATGATCAGAGGCTTTTATATGCTTCCTAAACTGGGGTGCCAGTCAAGTTTCTTTGAGCTTATAGATATCTCGGGGCTTTGTGCCAAGCAGCATCTCCAGAAGTCTTATCTAAGAACATGTGAGCTTTCATGTTCCTCGCTTTGCTATGTGGATGTGATGATGCTTTTGGAGACAAATTATGCGCAGCCCTGTACCATTTGAACACTTATCATTATTATTATTATTATTATTATTATTATTTAAGGTGCACATATCTTAATAACCATACTTGTTTCATTTTTGGTTCATTTTTTTGAATCAGCGCAAGTAAACATTACATATGCAAATTAAATACAGCGTGTGTTTACAAATATGCAAATGAGACAATTGTTTTGAGGACTGAGGCAAATTAGGTGCCATTAACGCTCATGGGCAACAAACAAGGTACTTGTCACTTTTCAAAAACAAGCCTGTTTTTTGAGGGGGGGGGGGGGGGGGCAGGGTTGGATCAGAAGGCATTCCTGCCCTGTTAGACATGCTGCAAGTCTTTAAGA
Source organism: Syngnathus leptorhynchus (assembly GCF_054491065.1). Lineage (NCBI taxonomy): Eukaryota > Metazoa > Chordata > Actinopteri > Syngnathiformes > Syngnathidae > Syngnathus > Syngnathus leptorhynchus. The sequence continues at coordinate 11,882,238 of NC_141199.1, read as the reverse complement.
AGTGAAACTCAACCTTTGCTACACTTTACAGTTTGTTTTTCTTGACTTACAGTTTTGCATGAAAAGCGTTATAGTGGATGGCTCGGGTGAAACAGAAGGAGAGGGAGAGTGAGCCTGAGCAAATGTCAAATGAATACAGCAGAGAATACGGAACGTTCCACACACAAGAAGATATGCAAATGATGTGTTTTGTGTTCCTGTACTGGCAAGGATATGCGGCCATCTTTCTCTGTCTGAACACAGCAAAATCAGTACGACTCACCATTACATTTGTTTACGTGTGGGTGTGTGTTTGTATGCGCACAGTTTAAGCATATGCCGGATCCCTCTGGAAACTGCAGCTGTGTGTGTGTGTGCGCGCGTGTGTGTAAGGAGTGTATCATCTTGCGTCATTTTGCAAATGTGAAAGAAATGTTGCAGGGTGAAATCCCATTAGTTTATTGTCACCATGCGCGGCTGTGCCGACACGATATGCGTGATATTCTAACAAAATGATTATCTCTGGAGCGTTTCTCAAGGGAATTTGACCTTTTTAGAAATCAAGGTGATTTTTCTATCTTCTATTCCAATCCTGTCATGTAACTAAATCTATTGTCTTTCCTCCTTGTGCTGCATAGGAGCGAGAGTTAATGCCCCTGGAGTTAGATGGTAAGATGCCTTTTGGGTGACGCGGGCAGCCACGTGTCAATTGCATCACTGAACTTTGACAAGCATGCTTAGATTTACGTCTGTGAAGATATGTCATTCTGCTTTGTGACTACAGTCAGATCTTAAGATCACATCTGTCGGAAAATTATTTATTGTGTTCTAAAGGGACAGTCTGCTCTCATTCTCATTTCAATATTTTGCCTTTTAAAAAAAAGCTCTCAAACGGTTCTCCTTTGATACAGGAGTTTTTGTATGGAGGGAGAGAAGTTTATCTGCTTGGAGACGTGTTGACTGAACTGCTTATGTATTAATGTCTCAGCCCAGCACAGCTTCATTGTTTTAACGACCATTTTCACAGCAGTCATTTTTATAGAGTGAAACAGTAGGAAAGGACTGAGTTACTAAGATGCTGCCATATGTCATCGATCCGTTAGTTTGCTGAATCAAATTTAAGACGTATTCTGACACATCTTGTTATATTATATTTTTGAGTTTATATCCCTTGGTCTCTTCTTATAACACCCCTTTAAAGATTTGTGTGCGTCTTTGTGTGTGCTAGAGTTGCGAGAGGCCTTCAAGGAGTTTGACTATGATGCGGATGGATTCATACATTACAAAGACATTGCTGACTGCATGAGGACTATGGGCTACATGCCTACGGAGATGGAACTGATCGAGATCATCCAGCAGATCAAGATGAGATGTGTGTATTAATTTTTTCGGCTTTGTACGCGACTGCGTGAATGTGATTCCTCCCTCAGAATTCAATGTCAGCCATTCCGTCATTCAATGATTGATGAGTCTATCTCAGGTGAGCAAGTGTGTGTAATATGTAACATCGTGACATGTGTGCAGCACTTTTTTACTGCCATGTGCAGAAATGATGTTTGTCTTTGAAGCCAGGGACATTGGACGCATTTTTGCAGACTGATTAATGGCCCTCACCCTGTATGTTGAAGCGTGTGTTGAGATATTCCCTCTCAGTGGTCACAAATGGGGCTGCTCTTGATTCTTTTTCATCAAACAGACCTGACAGTGAATTGTTCAGCTTTTACATTCTGAATTCTGAGAAAATGAGACATGAAGGGAGAGGCTGTATAAAAAAATAATAAAAAAATCTAACATAGGTGCCTTTGATATTCCAGAAGACACTAACATACAGGAGATCATTAATTGACGTGTTCTATGGCACCATTCATATGACCAGCTCCTTAAATGATCATAAACCTTAAATGTAACAGAAAAAAATGTCATGACTTCATCAGAACTGAAGCAATACTATACTTAGTCAATGTCACACAAGATTGAATAATAGCATTTATTCCCCTAAATACTGCTGCTCGCAAACAAAACAAAGTGGTCATCAAGATGGCAGAGAATTATAGCTGTAATCTCAGAGGACCAGAGTCCAGATGTTATTTCTAGCGCTGTAACTACGCCACTTGGCATGTTTTCAATAAATTTAACGCTAGAGTTGTCCTAATGATGAGCAGGTAACATTGTCAATGTCAAAATTGAACGATATTTACCTATCTATCTAGACATAGATGATAAAGGCATCTGCAGGCTACACAGCTATGAGGAAATTGTGTTTTCTCACATTTGTACTATATACAGTGATTTGAATTATTCATGCATGCTACTGATTTAAATTGACCCTACAGGGAGGCTTTAGTTATTTTCTTGTTAAATCTCTATGGAACTAACAATGCCATGAAATCATATATTTTTTCCATAATCAGTCAAGCACACTCAGTTGAAAAAAAATATTTTTCTCCTATGACGTTTAGTTAAGTTTTTTTCTTTCATACTGTGATTATAGGCTGACCCACTTAAGGCAGAAAAAAAAATCCCAGACTGCTGCTCTACAAGAAAAATGTACCTTACCTTTAGGGCAACTAAGAAAATCATTTGCTGGGTGGAAATCACATAATTAGCTGTCTCACATTTCTGAGTTTTTCAGCTGCTGTTTTTTTAAATTACCGTTTTGATTTGCTGCTGCAAGTCAACGATAATGGGGGGGAAACACAGTTTATTCATTAATTGCCCACAAAGCTTTCCTAGTGGAACCAGTGTCAGTCTGTTCTGTGAGATTGTTCAACCTCTTTCCCTTTGAAACTCATTATATTAGGAATATTTTGTTCCAACTGTCACCATTATGAAAAAAAACATTTGATCACGTGACAAGCATATGGCAGTTAACCAGTGGCTGGCGAGCTAATGTCTTTCTTGAGAAGCTCGTGGAAAAAGTTCACATCTTCACCGAGTGCAATCAATTATGCAAGCACTTCTCTGTGTTTTATGATAATGTTAGGTTAGGTTAGCAATTAGCATGGCTTCTCCAGCTTTACCCTGAACAGTATGAGCAGAATTCAAAATGGGTGTTTTATTTGCATCAATTAATCTTTCAAGATAGTCCGGCGTACATACAACTTTTTGACGTACGTCAAGATCTCTGTATGTTACATTTCAAGGCACATTATGCATGTCTTCTTGTGTGATCCCTTTCATGATGTAGTGGGCAAGATGTGGCCCCCGGGTCATGAGTGACTCTTGTGTTGTGATATTCTGCAGTTCCATTTTGTTGTAATAACACTTCCTCTGTCAGTAATATGTGATTAAATCACAGCACAGTCAAGTATTTAGAAGTGATTAAATCATAACACTTTTAAGTATTGAGCAGTTTCTATATTTTCTCTGATGAATCCAGACAGAGCCAAAAGTAAATAACCAGGTGGATGGATCCACCATACCTGAGAGATAACTAAGCACCTGGCTAATGTTTAAATAAGCTTTTGCAGACACTCATTAGGAGAGTTTGACTTGTTGCTGTGCCATCACTTTGTTTTACTGCCCTCAGGTGGCCAAAAAACATTACATTAAAACAGATTAATGTGCAGTAAAAATGTCATTGCTTTGTTTTGCTCAGCATAAACAAGGTTAATATTGCCCACCTGCACATACAAGCGTAGTTAGTTTGCTCTCCTTCTGCAGGGGGTGGCCACGTGGACTTTGATGACTTCTGCGAGTTAATGGGCCCGAGGATGCTGGCTGAGACAGCTCACATGGTTGGGCTCAAGGAGCTCCGCTGCGCCTTCAAACAGGTAAGAATCATTGCAATAAATAAATAAATAAATAAATAAATAAATGAATAAATAAATAAATAAATCCAATGCCATCAAAAGTGTGTGGCTCTTATCTGAGGAGGTTGAACAAAAGTAGTGAAGGGAAAATGAAGCTTAAAATTTGCTTCATGAACCAGTTGTTGCATTATTTTGACTCCTCTAAGTGACACTCAGTTCAACATATGGCTGAAAGCACACTGAGTTTCCATTCTCTTAAACCCTTAATTTAAACCAACAGTGCCACTCACACAATATTACTTTACCTTAACAGTGCACATGGTATTGAACTTAATGTCTGAACAATATAGTGACAAATTAAAATCTAACCCACCAAAATGCTTTTGCTGTACAGCCAAAGGCATCCCACATAAGCAAGGGTAGAAACATGTCAAGTCCACATATTGATTCCCGACCCGCTCAAGTCGGTAGAACAATTGCACATACTGTACATATTGTGTTTTAGTATCGTATTGAATTATTATGATTTTGTAATTGCATCATAATAGTCGAATTATAAAGAGGTGGATTAAGTTGTGTAAAACCCCACTGCAGGCCCAGCGAGGTACCAAATGCACGGTCTGCCACAAAGTCAGAAAAATAAGATTTCTAAGTTCCACCTCCTCCTCCGAGCAAAATCATGATGTGGCCAAGACAAATTAGGTTATTTGTGGAATTTGTAAGCAAGCATCTCACCCGAGCACTGTGTGTGTGCGTGCGTGGGGGGGGGTTATTAATCATGACTGCCGAATGCATGACACTGACATAAAGGGCGTCTGTGCTAATAAATATTAAAGAATGCTTGAAATGCTACGGTGCACTTGGTTTTTATTTATATGGGTAGAGTCTTATTTGGAATATAGTCTCATGCATCAAATAGGATCACATTTTAGGAGCCTTTTATTACATCCACTAACTGGTTTATGATTTTGTTTGACTGCTTTGTCACTCCAGTTAAAGATACAATTAAGAGCTTGTCTGGAATTAAATATGCTCTCATAACACTACCTTACTGTATGGGTAAAGTTGATTACTTTAAAAGTAATAAAAAGTTATTTTATTATTTCATGATTAATATTGAATTCACTTCATCCAAAAAAATCATTATCATTTGTACAATTGAAGGTGCTGCTCCTCGGAGATGCCTGGCCTATAGACTAAACATATTTTCATGTGACTGCAGCCTTTTTGCCAACACCAAAAATATAACTTAATTTGCTCTCAGTCTAGCTTGTTAGCACTTTTATTTTTCAACACATTGGTCATATGTTTTCAGTGGAGTGTTTCTTGCGTCATTGTCAGCACCATAAATAATCAGTCAAAGGAGAGACACATGAGTGACTCCAGGCACCATGGTGGGTGCAAATGAAAATTAGCTTCCAGCCCCTTCCTCACTTCCAAAGATGTTCTCACTTGAGGACTAACATGTCATGAGTCAGCATTGCCCCATCTGTAGATTTAAGCTGTTTGCAGCTTTCAAGGGGCCACACAGAGCTGCGTAGAAGCTCCACAACATTCAATCGGTTTCTTCTCTATCTGAAAAACACTTTAATTGGCTTTTTAATGCGGCTTTTAATAACCTCTAAAACCCTCACTGTTGTTTGTGTTCTGTTTATCCGAAAAAGTTTCCCTTTTTTCCTCTCATCTTCTCCTCCTCTAATCCTCCACATCCTTTGGTTTGACTTTCATTTGCAGTTTGACTGTAATGGGGATGGTAAGATCACGCTTGAAGAGCTGAAGGATGGGATGAAGACCCTGCTTGGTGAGAAGCTGAAGAAAGGCGAGCTGGAGGAGATTCTCGGTGACATTGACCTAAACAAAGATGGCAACATCGACTTTGATGGTGAGCAGCTGAACTGGGGGTCGCGGCAGGAGGAAAGAACAACGTCAAGGATAGAACGAGATGTAAAGCTAGTCGAATGACCGCAAGTCACCAAGGCTTAAACATTCGTCACCAGAAAAATCAATGAGCAAGCAGCAATGATTTAAGTTCGTTGGGACCTGGTAATACTCATGCCCTAGGTCAGCTGGGATAGGCTCAGGAATGAGCATTGAATGCTGGAGGGGGCCACAGTTTTTCATCTGTGATACTGGGGGGGCCACGTAGGACCACATACTTCCTACCAAGACGTATGACAAAATACGTGCAAAATATGAATGCTATATCCATCCATTATCACAATGTGAGAGAAAATGAAAAATTTAGCAATTATGCCCAATTTTTCTTCTAATAGTGTAAGTATGATTAATTGTCTGCCTGTGAGTCAAAACATATATTGAACAAACACTTCAACACAAGGCAGGGAGCACCAAACAAACAAAACTACAAGAAGACAACACAAGAGCAAAGGATAAACAAGAGAGAGGAAAAGGGCAAAAAGGCTCGATTACATGAAGGAGCCTTGCCTTTGAGGTTTGCAATCTAATTGTGCTTTTTCCTCAATCAATACACATGCCTGCACGTGTGTCACATGCGACACATTGAGAACACACTGTGCTGGACAGCTCAAGGACTTAGGAGAAATTGCATTACCTGCAGAGGAAATACATGTCGTATATATACACACACACACACACACACACACACACACACACACACACACACACACACACACACACACACACACACACACACACACACACGTACACACACACTCACACGATTGCAGGGGAATGCATGATTTAGCAGACAAAAGTGTGACTTGTTTTGTCTCATCTCAGCAATCCAATCTATTGCAATTATCGAGAACATATAAAAAGGCGTGTCTTAGTGAAAAGGGATCCATAAGCAAGTACTCCTTCTCGGCATCATCAACGAGCCTCTAGGGTACAGTTTGAAGGTGTCACATGGTCAGAATGTCTAACAAGGTGCAACAATAAATGAATGCCCCGCATGTAGACCTTCCAATAGGCCCTGAGTGGGATTATAGATTTGTGCCTTCTGCCGCCTCACACCTCAAATTCACATCATCATTTTGAAAAGCCATCACAAGCCTTGTATAAAGAACATCAAACTGATTTACAGTATATGGGGAAAAGCGCTTGCAGCATATACAATGCGACTGAGTCACAATGTTTTAATATATTTTTTTCTTTTTACTTTTGCTCTCTTCCGCCCTCCCTTTGGCTCAGTTTCAAGTTCTGTAGATCTTAATAATCAGGCACCAAATCAGTTAAAAAATATGCAAAGCATATATTCATATTATGCATAATACAATATATGCATGTGGTATACATTTGTTCTAAGAGGCAAGTTGTGTAAAAGATGACTACGATATCGAAGAATTATTGATAATTCACAAATAATCGTACGTTATATTGGGTGCGCAGTAAAAGCATTCAAAGGCTGCTTCTTCTTGCAGCTACGCTCATCAACTTTGTTAAGACTAAATTCAAATGGAAAAAAAAATCTTCAACAATATCTCTTTAATGAGTGCCAATGTTCTTTTAGTAAATGGTTTCCAGAGAATTATAAGAGTCTCCATGAAAGCTAAAGATAGTGGGTTAATCTGGCATTAAACTTAAGTGCCCATCCAGTCAAAAGCTCTATGTGCATGTAGACAATGAGAAGGCTTCCTGTGAGACAATAGGTTTGATTAGGTTGGGTGAGTTGATTTGGAATGGATTTCATAGAGACGATTGGCTGGCTTGATGGGCAGGGACTAGAATCTCTGATACAACCAATAAAGGCGGAGGTAATCTCATTAGTTGCTGGTTTCAACTCATTTTAACCCTGTGTGAGTTTGAGGACTTTGGTTTTAATACAATGACCAGGGGTTCTCCTGGCTCTAATTCAGGGGCGGTTCTAGACTAATTTCACTCGGGGGGGGGGGGGGGGGGGGTCAGGCATGGGGCACGGGGTTTTGTCAGACAGGCACAGTAAGTATTTGGATCTGTTTTTCATGCATTCTGAGAAAAGGTATCAGCCATTATTAAAAAAAAAAAAGGGATATGAAACTGGAATGTCCTCACCCATTTATTTTTGTTCTTTCTAGCAGATCACCACTTCTGTGGTTCATTAACCTGCTGTTGATGACATCACATCACCATGTGTGAAACTTTTAGGTGTATGAATAAACTCAGTGTGAGATGATAATAATGTACACCAGCATCATTTTGTGATCATCACCTTCTATCTCCTTCCGCAGAGTTCATGATGATGCTCTCTGCTCGGTGATGTCTGATGGAGGGTGAGGCCGGCACCACAATCACTCTGCTCCTCTGAGTTACTTCTTTCTGTCCCGTGACGTTTTGCTTTCAAAATAAAGAGGCGGTTAGTGCAATGTGAGTTATAAAGCACAGTAATAGAAAAACATTGGTGCTACTTTGTCGTCCCCTTGTGGCAGCAAAGGGTACGCAGTGAAGCCTTCATGCAATAAAGACTGGATAAGTCATTTCAGTACATGCTAACATAAGATTTTTTTCTCCTTCCCAGGGCTGAAGGGGTAAACTTGACTGATACAAGTGATTTACAAATATTTATCTCAAATAAGATGCTGGAATGATTTAACTGGGGCTACGCATACAGATTTCTGACAGGGTTTTGAGCCCCAGGGTAGAACCAGCGCGAGGATACGAAGGCCTAGATAGGCACGCTTAGTTACCGTGGAACTTGCTTTTTACTTACCGTATTTTCCGGATTATAAACCGCTACTTTTTGCACACGCTTTGAAAACTGCAGCTTGAGTCCAGTGCGGTTTATCTTTGGATTTTTATAATATTGTATAATTTGTGTATATTCTCTTACATTTGAAAAATTAAACATTTAAGCACCTGCATCTTATAGTCTGGTGTGTCATATATAAACAAAACTGGATTTTCTCCTAATTTTAGCTGATGTGGCTTATATTCAGGTGCAACGTATAGTCCAGAAATATGGTAGTTTGAATTTAAGGCCATCAAAGTATTTTCCAAATATTTCCTATAATTACAATTTTGTTAGTTAGGGGAAATGAAGCTTCACAAAGCACTGTCATTCCTCTAGCAGCTAGAGTCAAGCTGATGCTCTTGGTTTAAAAGTCAACACTAGTGCGATGGAAATATAATACATTTCCACTGCATCTTTAAACAACCATAACCTCAGCCAGTGTATTCTAAGCAGCAACAGAATTCGCTGGGTTCTGGCTAACTGACAAATTACAGGACGCAATGTACACTTAAAAATAAAATAAAGTAAGTAAATCTTGTACGCCCCTCGGAAGACGATAAAAAGCTACTGACTCCTCCCCCCAAAAACCTTTTCGGGGAGTGTATATGTAGAAAGGCAACGTTAAAGGAAAACACAGAGGCCCAACTCGACCCTACTAAAAAAACGTATTTTTTATTAACTTAAAACACGCAGCAAATAGCAAGATAAAACAATGTCTTAACAACTGATTCACGTAAAGCAGCCATGAATTTGTATCTTTCCAATGTAGTGAAGAAATGGTGCTTTGGACAGCTGGAAAAATAAATCCTAATTTGATGATACTTTACATTAAGATGTAAAAGAATGGTAAACCAAGTATAGTGTAACTTCAAACCACAAATTCATTGTGTAAGGCAACAGGCTCTCTCATGGAAGCAATGAGAGGGGGGCGTCTATGGAATATTAATAATATTAAAGTTTTGCCTTCTAGATGCATATATACTGGTTTGGTGTCTTCATATTGCAATACCCCTGACTCAAAATGTCTACACAAAAAAAATAAGGTCACAATATACAAACATTTGTAATTCTTCTACTTAATTCAGCAGGAGTAACTGAATATTGTTGGATTCATAAATAACTCCCGTTCTAAGTGACAAGCCTTGGAAGATTTTTGCAGTAAATATTCCACTGTGGGAGGAAGATTTTGACAAGCGTGCATTCAGGGTGACGATTTGTGGTCATGAGTATTTGAGCATGGCCACGTGGAAACAACATATCTGACGTCAACAGGAAGTTTGGGACATGATGGAAGTAGAGTGAACAAGACAGTGGAAACAAGACAACCATGTGGGCAATCTGATAACAGGCCAGCGTGGACCATCAATGTCAGTTTGGTTGCACTTGGGTATTATGTAGACCTTTTTATCCTCTTGTAGTTGTTTGTGCAGCATTCTGGATTTTCCCGACAGAATCTTGCCCGCTCCCCTTTCACCCCACTTTCAACAGGTGATCTAAACCAACATCCTCAGTCCATCTAAATGATGTCCACTTCAATGGTGTACACAAGCCTCAACAACACTACTGTGCATCGGGAAGTTCCTCACCACATTCCAGAAAGGCAAGAGCCAATTGATCTGTCGTGATTCATGTTTGAGAAAACAAAATATTGTGCGTCACTGGAAGAATCCCTGAGGCGGTTTGGCCACATCTCCGCAAGTTCAAGAATGTTTTTCACAGCATAGCTGTGAGCGGAAGGATCGGATGTTAAAGTTTCCAATTGGCGGCGTGGTGGAGGCGAGACGAAGAAGCTCTTAACTGTTAGGGATGCTCTGCAGATAGGTAAGAATGTGCTGGATCTTCACCAGACGCTCTTTGAGGCTGGTCATGGAGAGGACAGACAGCTGGTAGCGCGGGTCGATGGGCAGCACAGCCAGCAGCCACCAGCAGCACGCAGGTCCGTTAGGAGTCGCCTTGTTAAAAAAAAAAGGGGGGAGGAAATAAAATCTGAAAGGAACTGCCGTATACAGGCACATCTCAACAATTTATAGGATTATTTTGGTTTATTTAATTTCAAAAACTGAAACTTGTGTAAAGATTCAGTACACATGGATGAAATGGTTTTATTTTTTTGTAGTTTTAAATATATCATGAAAGTTACAGCAAAAAAAAAAAAAAATCACCATGTCAAAAACATTTTATTACAATATTGCTTATAAAAAGGGGTAATTGGCCTGTTGAGATTTAATAAATCTAGAATACGAGTTTCCTAATTTTAATTGAACAGCACAATTTGGGGAATAGTTTTGCAATATTCTCACATGCTTTTGTACCTGTAATACGACAGGAAACAAGCACATGACTTAAGGGTATGCTAATGTTCGCGCGTGTGTTTATTCTTGTCATTTCCGTGTACCCACAAATGGATATCTGCTAAGTGCATCCACTAGGGAATCATGAATGTGATCATAGCTGTACTTCATCGTAGCCTCGACCGTCTACCATACCGACAAGGGGATTTTCTCCATGACACTTGTGATGCAACAGTGGAGGTAAGATTAGCTATGAAGCACCCATAAAGCTCTTGAGCCAATACTGTCAAAAGGCTCCGCCCCGCAGGTTATTGAGGGAGTCGAGATGTAATCCTCTTTGGCGTAAAGAGGCGAGCACCCCTCCCAACCACAACGTGCTATTATGCACCTCTAAGGCTCTTAAGCCCACAGTAATGCAGGCCTTCCCAAACGAAAGTAAACAAGCTATTGGCTGTCAAATTTGCATTTTTCTCAAATGGAGGTGGTATTTTCAGATATAAAACAAGAGGCAAATTCCATGATGCAAAACAAAGTGTTCATGACAAGAGTACCCTTCCTCTTGATCAGAAGTTATATGACCGACTAATGGCGGTTTATCCTATTGGAGACATGGCTGAAGCATTTGAAGAGACTACAAGGGCACATTTTTGATTTGCACAAAGCACTAAAAATAGTGGAGGCCAAATTTTGAGTGTATTTTGGGGTTCTGGTTTGAAGATAGACACTTATTTTTGCTTGTTTTGTGTTTTATTATATTCAACTTTTTTTTTTATCTGTTTAAAACTTTTGGTGAACATTTGTGAAATTAAAAATACTATTAATATTTGTTTCACTGTCACTAATTGATACAATGTCTGTCTACTAAGCTGAAGGACGGATGCCAGAACCACCATTTTAAAGGACTCTAACATCAGAGGAGCACATTATTGGTCATGGATTTTTCTGGACAAGACATAAAAAGATAAAATCGGCAGCAAATCCCAGACATGAGATTTGTTTGAGTCATGGAGAGGTCCATTATGAAACATTTGATCATGCAGTGAGACAAGTATGGATGTCGAAATGAATTTATCCAGAGGACATGTCTGTGTGGATTCTCAATCGTCCCGGTCATGGTAATCTCGGCAACGGGACTGTTCTCGGATGGTGAAGAAGTTTCACATTTAAAATTAAACTTGTCCCCAGGTTTGAATTTTAGATGTGATGTTCCTGTGTATTGTCCCGTGAGGATTGTTTTTAGACTTTTTTAAAAATGCAGATTTTCACTTATTGCAAGTGGATCTGAAACATATTCCCTATGATAAACGGGTGAACAATAAACAAGAAAATCGAAGATTGAACCAGCTGGAAAGGACTGCATCTCTGTATTGATTCGGAGGCACTGGCCATAATCTGTTTTATACAGAGGGGGTCAAGAGTTGTACCTGGATATCAGCTTCCCTCTCAGGCATTGGTCCAAAGTGCTGAAGGATCTGGTTGTGAAAGCGGATCTTGAGATTCTGGAACCAGACACGAGCTTGATTGTATACAGCATCGTGGAGCTCTTGAAGGCTCTCGAGCTCTTCTCGGGCTTCCACCTAAGAGCCAATAATGAACACACCGGTGACGGTTGGATTCTGTGTCGTGCCAAGTGAAAGAGTAAATCACTCAGGTACTGTAGGACAAAGCAACATTTCAGGGAACAGTTCGTACCCTCGTGTCTTCCAAATGCTCAATGTCAGCAATACTATAACCGTCCTTCATTCCTCGGGACAGGACTCTGAAGCGCTTCCCTCCGATAGTGTCCACCACGGATCTACCATCAGGCAGGAAGTGAACACTCCGGATGATGAGCATACAGCCGTAGTCGACAAACCTGTCATGGTGGATGCCACAGAGTTAATTTAGTCAAGATGTTTGGCAACTAATGACTTGAAGTCATCAGTCACATGAACATGATCCTTGTGTGCAAATTCCTCCGACATCAAGAGCTCATGAAACTGCGACGTACACAAAACCCCTTTCGCTTACCCTTTCTGGGTGTCGTTGATACACATCCCGAACTGCCGCGTGCCCGTGTCCATGCAGCGGCGGATCATGAGGCGATAACGTGGCTCGAATACATGCAGCGGGCAAGGCACCGTAGGGTACGCCATGGTACAAACAAAGATAGGCACGTTCTTTGTCAAGCTGCAGTCGGGACAGAACAGGAGAAAATTACAACCCGACTCTAAACGAAGATAAGGAAAGAGAAGCAATGGCTAACTTACTCAGAAAACTCTCTGGTCTCCTCCAGGTGAATCTTGGACCTCACCTCATGTTCCTGACTAAAATACTGTTTGATCAGCACATCCAGCATGCTTGTCACAGTGTACTTTCTACATGCTAGATACTGCAGAGGGGGGGAGAGGTTTATGATTAATCATACATGATAGAGAAAAGATCAATCACCATGCGAGCATGCCCTTACCTCTTTTAGGCTCTCTTTGCACAGGGGGCAATGTGGCATGTGGTCCAAACAGCGTTCCAAGCAGGTTTTACAAAAGGTGTGGCCGCACGGCGTCGTCACAGGCTCGTAAAATAACCTGGTTTGGGCATAGCATTGGCCCGGTTAGACAGGGCTTTCGAGGTTCATTTTCAAGTTTTGTCAGTGCAGGATGTATTTTTGTAGAAACGACATGGTTTATGTCCCAAATGATTCCTACCTAAGCCGTACTTTGAATTGGAATTACTTATGCTGAGTTCTTATTGAATGGGTAGTTAACTGTCTATTTTATATACATACAGATTAAGTGTGTTTCATTTTATTTCATTTTATTGCTACTTTCTTTCAGTTCTTTATGCCCCCCCCCCCCCCAAAGCGCTTTGTCTGATGGTCAATCCCAGAGACTAATGCTGTATTTATATCATCATACAGATTCTTAAGAGTGTAAATGTGGGCTCACCTCATGCAGAGAGAGCACTCAAGGTCATTGGCATCAATCAGATCCTCAACAACACTTTTGTAAGCTTTAGCTTTGGTTGCTGTTTTGGGAGAAGTTTTCACACCTTGAGGGAAACAGAGAACACGAGGTTAACTCAAACTGTATGACTCTTGTACTTGTTTGTAATAATAATCAGAAAACCAGGAGAGAGAAAAAAGTGCCACACAATACCTTGTTTTTTATACTTGCTACTTCCGCTGTCCACAATGCAAGGCTCAATGTCAGAAATGGACAACTTCCTTTTCAGCAGACTTGCCTTCTCCTGGTCGCCAAGCTGAGGGGCGGAGCACACCCTCTTCAGTCCCAGCTCGCCAGAACTGGGGCCGTTAGATCGCAGGGAATGAGCTCGACTCAGACTGGTACGCTCAAGACTCTCCCAGCGTTTCTGTGGCACAAAAGTAACAATTCAAATTAATACATGGGACAGTCACTATCCAATAATTTTAGAATAGATTATTTGATCAATTAATCAAATAATCAGATGCATTTTTTTATCATCAAAGTGTATTACAAAAACGTTTATTTTCCCAATTACTTCTTATTAACCAATCATTAATGTATTGGCCATTTGTTTACTGTTAAGGGGGGAAAAAACAAGTACTAATATCACAGAAGAGGGTTTGATGTGCTCTAAAACAGATTTAGTAACAAGTTTTGGTCATTGTCTTTCAAGTTAAAGCAGATGAAACATCTTTTCTGAAAGATCTTTTTGATGAAACAATACATATTCAGTCTGCTTTCATGAAGAAAAATCAGAGAATGACTACTGTTGAAAGATTGAAATCCGAGGATTTGGAAAATGTTAAGATAAATATGATCTCTAAATGATTACTCAATTAATAAAATTGTTGTCAATTAATTGTATAATAGATTTGGTTAATTTATTATTTTATTTACAGTGCTACATGTGCAATCAAGGAAAGCAATGCGATATGATTCAAATAATTACGATGGTCGTCTTGACTTATCTGACCTCCTGCTTGTCTGTTTGCTGGTGTGCCGACACAGCGCGGACATGATGTTGGCTTTGTCTTTGGACTGGAATTTGTGACCCGACTTGGGCACCGGCCACAAGGCTTTTACTGCGCAAGTGGGGTGACGTATTCTGCGCCGTTTCCCTCAGGCCGACCTTGATGTTGTTGTTAGCCGAAGAGAGCAGGTCACACAAAATCTGTTAAAAACAAACAGCATGTGATCTGTCTGTCAATTATGTAGGCCTCAACAACTACAGAAACCCTTAAAATCTTCTGACAAGATAACAATTGGAATTGGTGTAAACAGAAATATTGTCACGGTCCAATAAAAAGCTGGTAAGTCTCATTGGAACCATAAAAAATTATTTCAAAGCCAAGTATCTCATAAAAACACAGCGCAAATGGCTGTTAGTCAATCTCCAAATTGTCATTCTCAAATTAAACTTACAAATGAATAAATGTGCAGCCAAGACAGTATGTCTACCTATTCTAATAATAGCATCTTATGAGTCATTATGAGCTCTAAATCACCCCCCCAGGTTCATGTCAGCTTGTAAGGTAAAAACTTTCTACAGCATTCACCATGTCATCGAATCACTTGATTGTGATTTCAAATGATCATAACTGGCTGTTTTAAATGATCACAATGAATGGTTTGAAAACGGATATATCTGCTTTGCTGCAAGCAGCAGACATGTTTAATTCAAACTCAACTACTTCGAGATAGAAAAAGACAACAAGATGAGTTACCATACTTGCTTATCTTCTCTAACTTTTTATCTGACATGCCCTCAAGAGGCAGGAAAAAAAACTAGAACATTTTGACACGAAAGTGTATAAAGTACAGCACAGTGCTTGTTGGTGGACACTTACATAAGATGTGTTTGTTATCATTCTTAAAAACTGCACATACATTTCAATACTAAACGAGGCAGCCCGATAGTTTACACAGAGAATTACACAAAGATTATGGCAACTGTGAGAATTTCATATCAAAACATCGTGAGCAGATAAAGGTGCCGTTAAAAATCAGGTTCAACTGTATACAATGAGTCAACTGTGTTCCTCTTGCATAACAGCGACAGAGCTGGTTTTGTTGATTGAAGCTAATTTTGTCACGTCACAAGACCTGCTCTTTAGCGAGCATAACCGAGATGATACAGCGGTGACAAGTGAAATTGTTTATCGGTTCATTTCTCAAGTTAAGCCAACTACTTTCTGCGACCTCTTTTATGTTGAGTATTTAATGCATTCGTTTCTGCGTTCCAATCAGGGGTGTTGACCAAAACGGCTTAACTTTTTGACCTACTTAAGATGGCACATCTGCCATCAGGATCATGACGAAGCAGATATACCACACCTTTGTGTTTTAATTGGTGACTTGGCTGCACTAGATGCTAGATCTAAACTACCTTGTCGGCCACACCCTAACTTCTCCTAAAGGACTTGTCATGCTTCTCTTGCAATTCATGTTCACATAAGCAGTTGATAAACTATCACCTGATGTATTGTAGTAATAATAATAATAACAATGATGATAATAATAATAATAATAAATAAAAGTTATATCACCCTGTTCTGAATTCATAATGCCAAAGTTCTACCTTCAGCCATGCTGATAAAATTAAACTTTGGATATTGCCAACTAACAGTGATTCCTTGCTTAAGTCCCAAAATTCAAGTCAAGTCAGAAAGACATGAACACTCAAAAAGGCAACGCAAGTATTGAAACAGGCACAAGGCAAGAAATATCAGTAACAAACTAACCTTGTTAGTTTCTATTTCTTGGCTTGGCAGCGAGAGGGGGCAGGGTCAATTGATTGCATAGAATAACCATACGCCGCTTAAGATCTTTATGACAATTCAATATGGGAGCCCAGATTCACCCCTGGGGATTCCATAAGATTTAGTAGGGGATTTCTCACATTGGCTACTACATGTCTCTCAACAAAGATTATAGCGCTCACAACAAACAGTAATAAAAAGCAGAAAATTAGATTGTGGCCACAACTCAGTCAGACAACATCACATCATTTTTCAGTTAGCTCACCTTTTCTACTTGTCGTTTTGCACAGGGGAAATCTTCGTCCACAGCAAGGCAATTGAGGAAGACTTGGAGGGATTGATCGACTTCCCCCATCTCGTTAAGCACCATGGCTTTCCTAAACAAAGCCTACCAGGACGTAACATCAAACTTAGTAGGTTGTTACAATCACCGAATTTACAGCTTCAAGACACAAACAAAAACAAAGGAATCATGCCGTTGTCTTCGCTTTTAATTTGAAGTGAAAGTCAACAATGCACATCTAACTGTAACTGTAACATATTTTGATAAAGAGCAAACAACAAACAAAAAGAATTAGTGCTCACTGCTTTAATAAAACAAACACTGACATAGTTGCATTCTTTTGAGCTGATGATCAAAATATTGGCGTGATGCTGCTTGTGTATTGAGTCTACTTGGAGCATACAGGTAAAAAACAAAACAAAACAAAAAAACAAGTAAGAATGAAGAATGTTTTCATTCTGATTGATTTTTGACTGAGACTGACCTACCTCAGCGGAACAGCTAGATGCAAGACAAAACTCAATGTCCTCCAGAGCTAGATCAAATTGTTTTAGAGATGTATATGCTTCTGCTCTTGAGAGTCGTACATCCCCTGTTGTTTTGGGTTCTTCAAAGAGCATGGGGAACAAAAACAGAGGCAAGATTATTTTCATGCATCTCAAAAAACATTGTGTAACTGTTAGGGTTGTGTCACAATAAAAAAACAACAACAACAACTGTCAATCGGTAATTGAAATTGAATCGGACGGGTCTATTTGGGACGGGAGAACTGAACCATCCTCTCATGTCTCTCTTTTCGTCAATGGATGCTTAAGGTAGTGTTTCTTTTCCCAATTTAGCTGGAGCAGACGCCTTCGATCCACTGGTGAAGGGAGATTGAATCTCTCCTATTTCATCTATAACCGCTTCAAACAACAAGTCATATGGAGGGACAGTTATTATATTTGTATTATTGCCAATGTTTAATGTGATACTTCCTGTTGAATTTTTGAATTGCATATATCATTTTAGGTCTTTGTAAAGCACTTTGTTATGGCAAAATGTGAAAGTGGTGATAGAGCTATATAAATAAAGATATTATTGTATTGTATTGCATTTTAAGCAGAGGTCTAACATGAGCATTAGACAATTAGTCAGCTGTCTTTGGCTTTTTACACAAAACAAAGATACAAGCAAAAACTGTTTAGGAACAAATGCATTTATGTAGTCATTTGTTTGGGGGACGTTGGCATTTTACATGAACGGGATGATCAAGATTCTTTCTGCAATGACAAGAGCAATTCAAGAGTTTGCATTTTGCTGGCGTAACTATACATTGACCCCATTGACCCACTTTGAAATAACCATTGCAATGTCATGCAAGAACCATAGTATTGGATTATTTAATGATGTTCAAATGCATATCCTCAAACTGCATGCCTGCTACTTTCACAGTCTGCTGCAGGAAAACAGTCGCCACCTTTCCCCCCTCTTTCATATTGTTGTCGTGTTACCAAACCTACAGTAAGAGGCCTAATCATGAGTCACAAGTGATGCATATGACCATTTTCGTTGTCTAAATGCCATTGGTTGCACTGCAGCATATATAACCATTAAGACCAGCCCCCCCGCAAGTTACAAAACCTGCAATAAGTGTCACGACCTAACTTACGCAAGCTGACCCCGATGCGCATGCGCCGTGTGTGAACCTTTCGTAAACTCGGCGCAGACCGTAAATGACGTCGCTATGGTAACTGCTTGACAATAAACCCAGTTGAACAACAAAAGGACGTATTATACCACGTTTAGTGATAAAAAAAAACACACAAAAAAACTTCCTTAGCTTTTGCGACATTGGCTTACATTTTCAGTGAAATATATTACTGTATGAGTGGGGGATTGACTTTGTGTACTTTGCAAATTATAGCGAAAATTGAAATTTGCCACATTCAATATGGCGGACGCGTTCACGTATCCCGGCGAGGGGCCAACCCGTTCAAGGCGCGTCTACGTAATCTGATGTTCATGCTCAATAGCAGGAAGCAAACATCCACTGTCAACATAAATCTCGTTGAATGAAGTTTAAAACTCACCTGCTTGGATCATATCGCTCGCTTGTCTTACGGCGTCCACCCAGCGATTCCGCAGACACAGTTCATCCACTTCGCTTAGTTTTTTGAACCGTTTCACCTCGCTGGGGAACCATTTAGTTAAGAGTCCATACAAAATCACGTTGGGCTTGCCTTCGCGTCCGACCGGTTCGTGGCACAACTTGCACCTGGAGAGCAGCCCTCGTTGCAAACATCTCTTGCAGAATGAGTGTCCACACGCTAACGTCACGGGTTCCCCTAAAAAACGGTTGCAATTGGGGCAGTCAAACACTTGATCCCAGCAGCTATCCTGCTCCTCCGTGTCCAGCTTGGGGGGCAAGACCGACCCGCAGGCAGTCTTTTCTTTTAGATTTTGCACTATACAGTCCACAAACGTGCTTAGCTGTTCGGGTTTCACGGGCCCGTAACGCGAGGCCATCGAGAACCAGTAAATGGCATCTTTAAGAGAGTTCTCCGAGGTTAAAGCATTGGCTTTTAGCAGGATGAGTTGATGGTGGTCCACGTACTCCTGCTCGGGGACGTCGTCATTTTCGGCGCCTATCAAAAAAGCGCTCCTCTCCCCCATCGCTTCCTCACCTGGCTGCTGGAGCGACATGATGAAAGAAAAATGTTACGAGTAATAGCTGTCTCCTCGGGTAACGCGACTATTCATCTCCTCGAGTTGGTACTCTACCGACTTTCCCTGTGGACACTCGTTCGTTACATAAAAACTCACGTCACGTGAGCACAGGATCGCCCGTGATTGGCCGGTGCGACTGGGTTACAAAACCTTGCCTGAGTCAAGTTTCATAACCGCAAAGAGGACGTGAAGGAATTAATGCTTCGACAAGACGTTCTTTGACACTGAAATAACAATTTAATAAAGTGAATTAAAAAAGAATTCCTTGCCGACTTTATATTGTAGATTGAAGTTCAGTTCTTTTCAAACAGAACCTGTGATGTGTTGCGCAACGACCAGAGAGGAACGCAATAACATTGTGTGGCCTACTTGTTTGAAAAAAGTATGGTAAAAGCGAAAGTAATGATTTATCCTGTCACTTAAAGTTAAAAAAAAAGACCGAAATGTACTTTTTATTTCAAAAGTATCAGTAATCTCTGCTGTCAACACAATACAGTACTATTAACTGACATAACATCAAGATTTTACACACAAAATACTTTCCCTTAACTTGCACAATGGTTGTAAAAGAAAGCAAAATAAATTAACAAATTAACAGGCTTTTGAACATTGCTTTGCTCATGTTTTGAACTGACTAATAATTCTAAATTAGCAAATGATGACATCTGAAATAATACACCTAAACTCTGTTATTATTTTAAGATCAGAGACAGATGTTACAATGAGAATTCGATTGACTGGTATTCCTACAAAACAAAATAGGCCAATACTCCTTTGCGTTACTCTGTCTTGGCCAGACAACCCAAAAGTTGATTAGTTCACATGCAAAGTGCTCTATTGTGGAAGAGCAGGTGTGACAACATGCCCTATTTCTGTTCATTGGAGCCATGAAAATAAACTTAAAAAAAGTTCTGATATTTTCACTGCCTTGAAAGTAATAATAGGACTTAATGTGGGTATACTTTATGATGAAATTAGTCTACGAGTGTTGTTTTTAGACGAGGTTGTCTGATTCTTGAGTTAAAATCAAATTGTTGAGCCATAGCTTTTATTTCAAGATTTTAACTACTACATGATCTTTACAATTTAGGAATTACATTCCAATTTTAAGTGGAATACCTCTATTTTCTTGTATATAGTTTTGCTGATTTGCTCATTTGAGTTTTAAATTCATTCATTCAGCTCAACTCATTGGAGCTGTGAATCTGCCATGAACACTTAGCAGAAAAGGAGTATCCAAAACAAAATGTTTCCATCTACAATCTTGACTTTCTTTGGGTCATTTCATTCTCCAAACACAGTGAGTGGACTTGATACAAATAGTTCAATCTGACCACTGCAACTACTGATCATTAAAAGATCGAGTGCTTCACACATTTCCCTTCACGAGAGAAAGTCATTCAAACTAAAAGTCTAATAGAAATCTAGAGGAAAAAAATGCTTAATATATTGTGACAACATGTTCAGCTAGTTTGCTTGTAAAGACTTACATGATGAATTGTTGTGGGGTGTTACACGATTCAATTGAGACCAATTTTGATACGTTTTCATCAATACGACAATGTTCATGTTGGAAACTTGCACAGATGTGTCAAGGCATTTGCAACTTTTCCACAAAAATGAGAAACTGCTTTTTGATGTGCACAAGTGACACTGATATGAACATTAAACAAATAGATAGTTAAGTTTTGACAGAAATTCAAATTCTGATAAGATTATTTCAGGACTGTCAATACTAAATCCTTGTCGTGGCAGAAGTCGCATGCTAAATTTAAACTTCTTCCATGACTTCCTTCTTTTGGCTGTTGGCAAATATTTATGGTGCATTACCACCCCCTTCCTCAGCATGGGGATGAGAGAAATAAGGCTAGTAGTATCTGTGCTATATCTAGTATTAGTAATTATCCATTTATAGTTTCAGCAATTCAGAAATTCCAGATAGCCAGAAGGAAAAAAAAGGGAAGCAAAACGCTTATCTCCCCGTCGGGGAATCGAACCCCGGTCTTCCGCGTGACAGGCGGAGATACTGTCCACTATACTAACGAGGAAGGGATAACAATTGGAAAATATTAAACAATATAAATTGTTAAGAATGTGCTAATTCTCTGGCCCAAAAAGGATGCTTTATGAAGCACTTGTCATATTCAAAACGGATCTGAGATATAAATTATTTGTTATTCTCTATTTATTTTATTATTATCATTATTTGTGGCAGTATAAAAGAATAAAAATAGATCTTACTGTTATCTTCTTGGTTTCTTAAATAATGTGCAAGATTTGTGATTTTGTTGAAATATTTAGTTTGAATAGGTGTGGTTTGGTTTTGAGTGTATGCTTTTATAAATGGCCACTAGAGTGCAGTGTTGAACAAATACATGGACAGCAAAGACAATTTGTTAGGCGTTGGAACGGTTTGAATTAGTCTAGATTGTGGAAATTAGAAGTACCTGGCACTTGTCGATGCGGAACCTCAGAACTCTTGGAAATGAAAACAGAACATTTGGAAAACAAGAAAAACTTTAACTCCCCGTCGGGGAATCGAACCCCGGTCTTCCGCGTGACAGGCGGAGATACTGTCCACTATACTAACGAGGAAGTGGTGAAAGACCGACCACTCAAAGTTGTTTTTGTATAATTACGGTTAATACCAGGTACCTTGGCAGGGTCACCCAAGATGAAAGGGTCCTTGGTGAGGGACCAGATAAAGCACAGTTTATAAATCCCTTATTGTGATGCATACAAATGAATTCAGTTATCCCGGGTATGGGTCACCGGGCCCCCCCTCTGGAGACAGGCCTGGAGTCGGGGCTCGAAAGCGAGCGTCTGGTTGCCGGGCCTTCACCCATGGGGCTCGGCCGGGCACAACCCAAAAAGGCAACGTGGCTCCCCCTTCCCATAGGCTCACCACCTGTGGGATGGGCCAAAGAGGTCGGATGCAAAGTGAGCTGGGGGGCGGCCAAAGACCTTGGTGGTCTGATCCCCGGCGACAGAAGCTGGTTCTCGGAACATGGAATGTCACCTCTCTGGCAGGAAAGGAGTCCCAGCTGGTGTGCGAGGCAGAAAGGTTCCAGCTAGACATAGTCCACTCACAGCTTGGGTTCTAGTACCAGTCCTCTCAAGAGGGGCTGGACTCTCTTCTACTTTGGAGATGCTCACTGTGAGATGCGGAGCAGGTGTGGGCATACTTTTTGTTCCTTGGCTATGTGTCTGCACATTGGGATTCACCCCGGTGACCGAGAGGGTAGCCTCCTTCCATCTCTGGGTGGGGGGATGGGTCTGTAATGAACACCATGTTCAATTACATGGATGTCCACATGTATAATTGGCACTAGGACACCCTAGGCCACAGTTCGATGATGGACTTAATAGTCGTGTCATCGGATTTGCAGCCTCGTGTTTTGGACATTCGGTTGAAGAGAGGGGCGTAGCAGAATCCCCAATCAGAAAGTGCTTCAACTCCCACCACGGGCAGAGTTTTTCCCACATCTCGGGGGAGGCGGGGGACATTGTGTCTGAGTAGACCGTGTTCCGTGCTTCAATTGTTGAGGCAGCCGACCGGAGCTGTGGTTGTAAGGTGCTCGCTGCCTGTTGTGGCGGCAACTCGCAAACCCGCTTGTGGACACCGGTGGTAAGGGATGCCGTCAAGGTAAAGAAGGAGTACTATCGGGCCGTTTTGGCCTGTGGGACTCCGGAGGCAGCCAATATGGGGTGGACCAGATGGCCTAGCGGAACACAGCTTCGGTGGTTGCAGAGGCAAAAACTCGGGCCTCCTCAATTTCACTGACACGCCTTCCATTGTGGAAGCAGGGCCTAGGGACTCTGAGGTGGGCTCTCCCATCTCTGAGGTGGGTCGAAGTCACAGAGCTAGTTAAAAAGCCCCTTGGTGCCAAGGCCCGTGGGTAGATGAGATTTGCCCGGAGTTCTTAAAGGCTCTGGGTGTTGTGGGGCTGCCCTGGCTGACCCGCTTCTACAAAATCGCGTTGACATCAGGGACAGTGTCTCTGGATTGGCAAACTGGGGTGGTGTTTCCCCTCTTTAAGAAGGGGACCAGAGTGTGTGTCCCAATTACACAACTCAGCCTCCCTGATAAGATCTATTCAGGGGTGCTGGAGAGGAGGGTCTGTTGGGAGGTAGAATCTCGGGTTCAGGAGCAGCATTGTGGTTTTCGTCCTGGTCGTGGAACAATGGACCAGCTCTATACCCCCGTCAGGATCCTTGAGGGTGCATAAAGGTTCGCTCAAAAGGTCCACGTGTTTTGTCAACCTGGAGAAGGCATTCAACTGTGCTGGATGAAGTGGGTGTAGAGAGGGAAGTCTGGGCATCCCTCCTAAAGCTGTTGCCCCCACGACCCGACCCCGGACAAGCGGTAGAAGGTAGATGGATGAAGGTGTGATTTGTTTTCGGGTGAAAATATGCTTTACAAAGGGCCACCAGAGGGCAGGGTGGATCTTTCAAGCTATGCTCAGCAAAACCAACCTGCTGTAGTGCTAGGTGGAACATACAACCCGGGCTTCTTCTTTGAAATTTTGTAGGGGGTGCCGCTGAAAACCATCATACTATTGAATGTTCACACAATTAATTAATGAAATATAGATTCTATTGCTAAGCAAAATGTGTTTGCAAACTTTTAAGTGGTTTTGTGCATGTTTAGACCCTCATATTTAGCGTTGTGGAACTCAGCGTTGCGACGGCAACAGTGTTTTCGCAAATAAAAAAATAATAACAAAACTGTCAAACATCAAATGTCTCCCCACAGGGAATTCTAATTCGAAAAAGCGACTTAATGTGTTATCTGTAGAACAAATCTAACGCAATATCACGATGACATACTGTACCTCACTAGTGTTGTCACAATACACGTACAAGCACAGTACCAATCAACTGTGACCCATAACGTGTGTCATATTTGGCAGCTATATGGGATTGCTTCTACCCAGACATAGCTACTCAATTGAGTGGTAAAGAGGCCAGCGGGCAAATGTTGCTCTCCTTACATGACGTGACGGAATGCTATGTACGGTATGATCATCTGCATGAGCACATGTAGAAAATATGTAGACTTAAGAGTGATCTCTGGCTGTATTGAACATCTGTTATTGAATGTAATATAGACTCACAAGACATTAAAATAAAGTCAAATTTCTCTCTCTTACAAGATGTCTGACGCTGAATGGTAATTGATGCTGTCATCTTTTGTTGAAATGTATATAACAGGAAAATGAAGCTTCATGAACCAGTTGCATTTTTGAACCTTTTCGACTTTCTGCCGGAACTGCGGCCCAAACTCTGACATCGGTGGTACAGGGACCGAACCACCCTTATCAGGGGGTTCGGTACCCCGTACTCCCAAAGCCCCCCAACAGAACTCCCCGAGGGACACGGTCGAACGCCTTTTCCAGGTCCACAAAACACGTGGACTGGTCGAGCCAACTCCCTCTCTCGGGTAGTCTGCCGAGGGTATAGATCTGGTGCACTGTTCCACGGCCAGGACAAAAACCACACTGCTCCTCCTGAATCCGAGATTCGACCTCCTGACGGACCCTCCTCTCCTCTAATTGGCTAGAAGTGCTTGCTTTGTTGAAAATAGTGTAAATAACAATGTGGCTAATTCTAAGATGTAAACGAGGACCAGAGTTTCTAATGACATTCGCCCAGAAACGTACAATCACATGCAAGCGTGCACTTATATGTTTTGTACTCATTTATCAATGTGGGAACACTTCTGTGGTTGAATCTCAGACAAGTGTGGAGGAATGCACGCTGACTCAGGGTCAGCCTTATCTGGCCCTCCGTAATCTCCCTGCCGTGTTTGGGTTCTCGGCACAAAATGCACATCTCCTAACATTCCGGCGCATGTGTTTCAGGATGACGTGAGGCTGGCAGCGCTTGTTGCTAATGAGATACGTAAAAGGAAATCTCCCAAACTGGAGGCCTTCTGGAGGCTTGTGGCTCCTTGCCAGCTCCTCATGGCCAAGTGAAGAGTGATCGAGGGAGCGAGAGCATCGGCACGTAAACCAAATGCATAGTTGTCCCAGTCAAGTCGCCACTTGCTACAGCTGTCACACTTGGAACGAGCTTCAACGCTTGGTCCAAAGCTAATATACTGTCAAAAGAACAACAACAGGCAGCACCTGACACCTAGGTTCACTGTGTTCACAGGATACACGATTTTCTTCTTTTTGATGTACCCAAATATTACACAACCAAGTTGTAATAGTAGCTTACCTCCACTGCAGTGGAACATTCAAAGTAAAAAAATAAATCGTCAAGAGATACAATTAACTTCAACCTTGTAGTTCTAGAATGACAATGTTTAAAAGTCAAACAAACCTTAGCCTTTAAAATATCATTGTCTGCTTTGTTTTTAAATCATGTCGATGACACAGAAAGACCATAGACCCAGAAATGGTACTTGGACGTAGAAAAACGTTTGGCTGCTGAGTAAAATAGGATCAATCTGCAGTGTTCAGGCTAAGTAGTTTGACTTTATTTTCATTGTATTACACCAGCAGTCACCAACATGGTAGCCAAGAACTACATAAAAAGCCCGTTTATGCAACATTGTGATTTCCTACGACAGTTAAAGTGATCACTGAAGAATTCGAGGACATGCAGGAGGTGCACATTTATGAATGTGAACAATTTCAACCGTGACGGTGGTCTGCGTTCTACCAGGTCTCATTACATGTGCCCCCTTCTAGGCCGCTGGCTTTGGAGCAGCTGTGCTACAATGAGCCCCTTTGTTTTGGGCAATATGAAAGTACTGTACATGTTATGTAAGATACAATTGAGAGAACGGCATGTAGAAATGCAGCGGCCGGTACTGACCTCCCCTCAGCTCCTTGTTGGCACTATTGGTGCTTAACTGGCATAGTTGAATGTGGCGATAACAGTAATCCACTCCTGGATCAGAACAAGCAAACAAATTACCAACGAGATTATGAGGAATTATTTGTGGCGTGGCCTCGCGATACGCCCGATATTACATCAGAAAATGACCAGTGTTTATTTTAATACATTTAATAGTGCACTTTGATTAAACTGTACAGAAATAATATTAATAAAAAAGATAAAGCATTTTTTCCCCATTTCCGTAACAGATCTTAACATTTACAATACAATACAACGAAAGGATACAAAACAAACATATATCTGAGGTATAAATATATTTGTTTTAAATTAACGATCATAGTCACGTGTTGTTTGATAGAGACGGTTATATGAACGATATGGATGATGGCTTAGGTGAAGTATGCAGGAAGCTGTGTTAAAACAAGTGAACAACTACACAGTGAGAAGCTTGTCTTCCATATTTTTTTGTAAAAGCGCATTAACATGCATCTTTACAGTAAAACCTGTAAAATCTCCTCCTTTATAAAAGGACCTTTTCTCTTACGGTTTTTATTTTTGTGTTGGACGTGTTGTGTTTTCATGCACTGTGACAGTCAATATTCTTAGAACTCAAAATACGTTTGTGGAAATACGACATACTGTGAAATTTACTCTGTGGAAATGTCTAGAAAGATAAAGGGTGCTTTTTTTGGGGGATTTGGTCCACTTGTGTCAATTGGTCTTCAACACTAATCACTCCTCGTAATGGAACGTTCAGGGAGGTGTCATGGTGCTTTCCCGCTGCTTTTGGTGAGCCAGCCACCACTTTGTTATCCTATCCTCTCCGATCCACAAATCATCTCAAACCGAGCCAGCACATTCACGTCTTTTCTCACCCATGCACTCATCAATCCTCACGACATCATAAATATTGTATGTGCTTCCTCCCACGTAACAGAAAAAAAAAGATGAATGTAAGACAAGAGAGACAGCATTAATATTACGTGTGAAAAGAGTAGTTAGTGTATGTACACTGGAGTATGTTGACCTTAAGTATTGTTTGCTCTCATTACACATGCAGTCAGTCACCTTTGCTTCTCAGAAGCAATATCACTCTTTGGATAAAGCCACACATCCCATCTCATCAATGTTCTTTCACCCACATAAATACTTAAATGGCAGGACCAGAGGACATATTAAATGGTAACATCAATAATACGGTTTAAAAAAACAACAACAACAAAGTCCTTCAAATCCAGGAGCCAAGGTTTGTCCTGTGTTTGTAATGAGATGGAGGATGGCCTTCCTCTCTCCAAGAGTCTCATTTGTCTGTGGGCAACACGAAGGAGTCACGAATCCGTGCCGCCTCGGCAGCACACAAGTGTCCGTGCAGTTTGTTGTACCACTCTGGGAAGCGACCCCTGTGTAAGCAGACAGCAGAGCGTGTCAACTTGTGGCACTCAAGCGTCATTCAAAAAGCCCTTGTTCACACCGGAGCTTCATCCAGTTCGTTAGCTAAATCCCATTTTGAAAGTTCTACTTTGATTTGGTCACGGAAGACTAGTCATGCCAGCCACTATAAATCTGCATGGGTTGCAGTGGTAAACGACATTTTGATCGATAAGTAAGCTGGCGATGTCTAAGAATTATGTTCATTGTTCAAGTCTTAAATAATTTGATGCAAAATGGAGTACAATAGTTAGCTGCAGCAACAACAAGATTGGGTAAGGAAAGTTGAGATACATAAGTTTTTACCGAGTGATTTTCCTGTGGTGTATGGTGCTTAGAAAACAATTGGAACCGACAATACGTATTTGCGATTGCAACGATGTGTCTTTGTGTAAATAAAAATAACAAGGAGAGTTTGCCACTACAATCAAAATATTTATTCCTCTTCCTTCACTACTACTAGTTGGTATTTTCAATCAATCTGGATGCCCTGTGTCGCAATGGTGCCTCTCTCTCTGAGGTATGTTTGGGTCCTGTTGGTTGGGGACTGTTGTGATATTCCCCCTGTCATGTGTGGGGTCTCTCACTTGCTGTTTAAACAAATTGACTTCTGTCTCTGACAACTGCTCTGTCCACAGTGAAGACACATACTGCTTTATAAAAATCGTATTTCATGGGATTTCTGGTTTTCAGACTTCATAAAACAAAGCTGACTATAATAAAAAAGGATTTAGGGCTGTCAGTGTGAGTAAAGCCTGAGACTAATTTCAACGTCCAAGTAAAATAATAATGAAAAAAAAACCACTGACCTGCAGTCAATTCTGGAAATGTGCGTGAGCCGAGACTTGTTGGCTCCGCATGGCTCGATAAAATAGCGTGAGAGGAAAACGTTGGCGCGCACGCCCACAACGGGCGCTGCGCTGTGATCCACTGATGTAGACACCAGTGCACACGCCCCCTTTGGCAAGTCTGTTATCCATGTTCTAGTGTGTAAAAGAAATATATTAGACCACAAGCATGACAGCTGACAGAAGGTCAAGATCAAGAGATATTTACCTGAGCACCAGGTGGTCCTTCATGGGGTGTGGGGCCATGGTATTCCGCACATACTGGTAGACCTCAGTCTTCTCGTCCAACGTTTCTACCACGCGACTCTCGTACAGGTCCTCATCCCAGCGCGCCTGCTCCCTCACAATCCGGGTCAGGACTTCCTCCGGAGATGCAGGCACCTCCACGGTTGCCTTCCACAGCCTCAGTGGGAAGCCGTCGTGTACCTGGACAAAGAAACACAAAGTGCTCACTATCAAAGTGTGTTTGTGGTAATGAAAGAAAAAAGTGAAATGATTTGGTTCTCTGTAAAAAAAAATAACCACATGAATCGAATCAAGACTCAACTTTCTGCGAGATGTTGGAGTGCATCTGTGGAATGCTTATTTTTTTGGTCCACTCATCCAGAACAACATTTTGTTGATGTTGGACCTGAGAGTGGGCTGGCCTGCTGGTTCCCAATCTTGGCTCTAGCCCATCCAAATGTGTTTGACGAGGTCAAAATTCACAAGCCATGCAAAAGGCCTGATTGATGCCCCTCGATGAAGTCATTGATTAATCGGTGTATCTCTATCTCTATAGTTTTGTTGTTCTCTGCTTTAGGGTCTTGCTAGTGATGTGTCTCATTGATTTATTGATTTATGAAGCGATGCGTCCAGGCACAACAATCTGCTTGTGCTCTGACTGCCCTCCGGCTAAGTCAGCTGCTTTTTCCTTCCATCAGATGATAAAGACGGCACGTTGAATCCTGAAGCCTTGTGACTTTAAGATAACCCCGCTTTGAGAGGCCTTACACACTAAACATGGGAAATGTTGCCTTTGGGGAGATTGGTGCGTGTGTGTGTGTGTGTGTGTGTGTGTGTGTGTGTGTGTGTGTGTGTGTGTGTGTGTGTGTGTGTGTGTGTGTGTGTGAGACGAGCTGATGTCATATTGGGACAGGGTCCAGTGCTGGGGAGGGGAATGAGAAGCCAAGGGCCAGGATAGTTTCACACGAATTCGTTTCTCAATACAGGAAACGCTAACTGCTGCTTTTCCACAAGATATTTAGAGAACAAGGACAGCGGGGAAGGCAGGACAGGAAACAGAGACAGCGGAGAAGACACTTTGACGGCCTGTTTACACTCAGGAGACATGCTGACTGACTGCCCATTCCTTTTTAAACGCTCGTTTACGAAGGTTGGATCCATCTCCTCGAGGCACATACATGAACAAAGTGTTTAAGGTGATGAATTACCTTGCGATAGGCCAGCTCAGCTTGTTCCGGAGTGGAGAAGCTGTCGTAACCTTTAAACTTGTCTTTGGCCTCCTTGAGGAGAGCGTCAAGGGCGTCGCGTAGATAAGACCGGTATCCACCTGCGTCGCTACCCGATAGTTCCTCCAAGCGTCGTGGTAGCAGAGCCTGCTCGACATAAGAGTTCCTACAACGACTCATCTCCTCGGGGATCTGCAGGAGGACAAGAAGGGCTTTACTCAGAGTTGTTGAGTTGTCAAGTGAGCAAGGTTATGATACTTTGGGATTTTTATTCAGTTAGTTTTAATGGCTTCCATTAAAAATCAGCACAGATGTTTTGTTTTCATTCCCGAGAGCATGATTCAAACCAGATTTGGTGCACACTCACTGACTTATGAATGTGTAAAGCAACACTCATCACTAGGGAGCAGTCAGTACAATTATGACCTGAAAGTTGAAGGTGTTATGAGGTTACATAACCAAACATATCACGTGCGATCGTTATCTACGAATCTTGCCAAAGGGCAACACATTTTTTAGGCCTTTGCTAATAGACCTCGATACTTTTAAGGCCAATTTTACAAGCAGTAGGTTGATGTTTTTTTTGCACTCACAAAGTCTGGTAGATTACAAATTACAGATGAGAGGCCAGGCCTTTTCAGACAACAGCACTTTACTTATGTCATGAGAAACGGGATCAAGCACGGGGGAGGATAAGCATATGAAACAACATCATGTCCTCTTTTTGGTAATTTATCACTTTATTTTTGCTGCCTGCCATTTTCAGAGTTATAACTTCAATTTCATAACAAAGGGTTTGTAGAAATAAAACCAAATTATTGTCAATTATAGACTCCTTTTATAGGCTTTGACCGGAAAGAGATATTTAATTAAAGGCCAATTATTGGTTAGGTAACTCTGTTAGTGACTGAGGGATGCGACCATGACAGGAAGCGCTCCCACAATCTGATTAAGCGCTCAACCCTAATGACCCACAGTGTGTCGTCCCTTTGGCGAGCGCTGTTGCATGTCAGCTGGCAGTGACTGCGCCAGACTTTGGGATTGAAATTGGATTAGTAATTGTGTAGTAGGCTGATTATTTCTCGTTGATCCGCTCCAGCGCTCTCCTTGTGGACACTCTTACAAAGATATTTCAGCTTTTTGCTGGACTGCACTGTAGTGGCAAATATTTATCTCGCGTTACCATAGCAGTGTTGATCGGGAAGACAGCATGGACCGGATCAAATAGTTATGTAACCAAATGTCTGTTGTCGGGACAAACACCAGCATACCAGCGACTTGCTAATAATATTGCTGCTTTAGCAAGAGGCAACATGCTGTCAACAGATGAACCTGAGGCACTATTTTAGGCCAGAACCCGTATGGGGTGTTCCCCCGTACATTCGTGATGCAGTTACACCTTGAGGTGAAGTGAGAAGCTAATTATAGACCAAAGTAGTGCTGTGCCATCATTTTGAGGAATTTAAAAAACATTATGAATCCTTTGTTAGGATGGGTGTCAATTACTTGTAAATCAAACACCACTTTTTGATGGGCCCATGTCTCAAGTACTATAAATTGTAAATTAAAACTGACCCTGAAGAGTTTTCTGCACTCCATGATCATGTGCGCCAGGCCGTGGGTCGCAGCCAAGTTCTCGTTCAGGTCTCTTTGGTCCGGCTTTCCCAGAGACTGTTTCCTGTTCATCACCCTGCAAGGGAGCGGAAAAGGACAGTTAAGAAGGGGAACGCAGTGAGATTAGGAAACAGCATTCATCATTGGGACAGAGACCTATAGTGGAAAAAAGGCTGCTTACACCTGCTGAACAAACTTTCTTGTCTGTCTCTCTCAAACAGCACTCTGTTCCCTTTTTGCCCTCCATCTACTGTACAGTATCCTGCTCTTTTGTTTCTTTAGTATGACCCTTTTCCTGTTTGTGTAAGGTATGTCAAACATCTTATGTAAGCTGCCACTGACTGTCAACACCGACCATTGATTTAAATAAAATAACCGATGAACACATGCGGAAACACATACAAACATACCTTGGTGAGGAACTCTCTTTGCGCCTCAGGGTGTTGAGATGGAATACAGACGGCGCCAGGCAAACTGCCAAGTTAGTGGGCGTCATCTGGTTCTCCCCGACGCTGGCCGTCACGTCGCTCAATAGGCACAGCAGGGTCCGCAGCGCCTCACGATTCTCGTCGGGCAGCAGCAGCACGGCGGCCCGGGCGGCCTGGAGCCGAAGCTCTTTGGGCATGTCTGCATGGAAAGATGTCACCAGTAACATCTGTCAGTTTTCATTATCTGCTTTGTGCATCTGGAAACACTTTGGGAGGACGGAACACGTTTAAGTGGGATATGACATGAGTGAATAAGTGGGTTATGTAAGAGACTACGTGTGCATGTGTGTGTGCGTGCGTGTGTGAGTTATGTATGGCTTTATGTTTTCTTGCACCTTAAGCAAACATTTCACTATGTAACAAGGCTTCAGTGAGTAAAAGGACCATGAACCAATTCTGAGAAACCTCATCCCAAAGGTATTTCCTACACTCGCGTTGTTTGTTTGGTTATTAAATGGTAAAATTGGTGCCCTCCTTTCACTCATACTCCTTGCATGTGTGTGTGATGTGGTTGCTGGTGAGTGAAGGATGCAACACAAATAACAGCAAAATTCCCCCTCAGGGGATCACAGTGAGTATAATAAATCAAAATAACTCAATTCAAAACAGACGCCTGTATTCTTACACTGATAGATCTGAAGAAAGGTCTCGGAGAGTTTGCTGGTGAGCAGCGGCTCGGGTAAATCTCGGAAGTACTGTTTGAGCATGTCGGC
This sequence comes from Syngnathus leptorhynchus, assembly GCF_054491065.1. Taxonomy (NCBI): domain Eukaryota; kingdom Metazoa; phylum Chordata; class Actinopteri; order Syngnathiformes; family Syngnathidae; genus Syngnathus; species Syngnathus leptorhynchus. The sequence continues at coordinate 11,849,421 of NC_141199.1, read as the reverse complement.
GACATCATAGGCAGACTGGCCCTCGTAGGTAACGCCGGCCCCGTCAGCCCCGCCAGCTTCATTCATTTGACGAAGAGCCTGAATACGTGACTTCACTCCTGATTTTCTGAAAAGACCAACCTGGACAGAAATAGCAACAGTTATGTCATTCATTCATGTGGAAGGTTTTGAAGCCTAATCTCTCGATGAGTCTCAATATTGTGTATCAACTCTAATCTGGCAACCCTCCCAAAAAAATACAAAAAGTCTTTTGAGATGCTGTTCCTCTGTTGGATAATACAATTTCTTACAAATCCAACAAATCTTTAGCTTACTGCCAACATGGTTACATCACACCAGGTTGTGTTACCTATTAATAAGAGGTACGATGAAACAGCTAGCTGGAAAGGACATCAGCAAAGTTTAAGACTTGGTGCAAAATGTACACACACACAACAATAAAAAAGCACAAGGAGTCTTCATAGACGCACCTGATCACCTTTTGTTTTGCTATTAAACACTCATCCCATATTTTTGAAGGTACGCACAGTCCTGATCTGTTTTATTGTTTTGAGTTAAACAGCGAATGGTGATGTAACATCTACGGGCTGACTCTCTCTGGGCCCCTTTGCCTCAGCATGCGTGAGAGAATGGAAAAACATGGACGCACTTGGAAACACATTTGTTTGAATAATCTGTCAAATAAGAGTGATTGAACTACCAGAGTACATTCTTAAAAGAGTCTGTTGTGTGCTCGGTGTGTGACACGTTACCTGGTCTAAGCACTGGTTTCGCAAATAGCGCATTGCCTGTTGGATGCCTTGAGGGAGGGGCTGACCAGTGCGCTGGACGATGACTAGCAGCGGAACACCGAACACATTCCTTCCTTTGTAGTCTCGCACCTTCATTCGCTTCATAAACTTTGGAACAGCCCTGCAATAAAGAGATATACACCCCAAAAAACAGCTCATCAATATTTACCAGGGAAGTCAGAAGCCATTGAGGTACAATTAAAAATTCAACCTCTGAAGTGCACAAAATGATCATGAAACGCAATTTATTTTTTCTAAAACAAGGGCCCTCAACAAGTGGTGTCGAGACAACATGAGAAGGAAACTCCGAAGTTAACATTCTTGTCATTACTTATCCACGTAATGTCTTATCCAATCATTAAATTATTCTTGAAAGAACAAATTAATTCTGAGATTACAATGAATCTGCTCTGCAATCGATAAAATTGGTCTTTAGTCACATTTTTCCCGTAGTTATCCATTGCGTATTTACATTTACGACTGAGTGAAGACACTTGACCACACCTCTGGCATCTAAAGAGCGTGCGAGAGTATTTTATGTGCAAGTGGGGAGGCATGACAAATCCTGTCTCCGGATTTACGAGAAGGGAGGCGGGAAAGACTGGGAGGTGTAGATTTTGGAGTCGTGGTGGGATGTACTATACTGTGACAAAAGGGGAGGATTCTATCTCTTCACACAAATTGTACCCGTTTGTGTGTTTGTTGTGTGTCCATGGACTTTGGTTTTAGCGCTAGCCTCTGGTTTAGCACGAGCACTGAAATGTATCACCACATTGATGACTGTGCATGTTTTTAGCAATGTTATACGAGTGTTTAGGATAGCAATGCTCGAAACTTGATTGTAAACAAGCGCATCTTTGTCAGTGCCGACGTTATGAAGCCTCAGACTTATTCTGAGAAGCACATTTTAGGAGTAGATCGCAAAAGAAGCAAATTATGACCCTGACTTGGAATTTTGAATATGTAGAGGGCTCCAGCTGCCAACAAGTGGCCTCTGTCTTTGAGCAAAGCCCAGAAATTCTATTCCTGTCGTCAAAAATGACCTCAAGATGGAAAAAATGGACTCAGAAAAACACATAAATTATGACTCCAGTTTCTTCACAGAACTTTTATGTATACCCTTCTTATTCAGACAACAATGTATAGTACTCCTTTTAGACCAATTCTGGTATTTACAACTAGAGTCAAAATAGAAGATTATTGTCCAATTCTCTTAACTTTAATTTGTTTGGTCCTATAAATATCTCAAGCCTGTGGATTTCCCCCTGCAATTTTGGTGTAAGTCACATGAGTATATTTATAAAAAATAAAAGAAACTACATACAGATGGCTTAGGAATATGGATGATATAGTTAAAGAAATTGGACAACTGTGAGTGGAATGAAGGTGATTGAGATGGAAAGGTGGACGATAATTGTTCAGGACAGAAATTTCCAGCCTCCAGTTCTTGTAACACCATGCGTGTGAACAACAATGATTGCCCCTTCGAGTAAAAGACAATGTAAGCCCCTTCCCAGCAATTACAGGTCTGGGAAAAGAATGTGAAACCTAACCTCTGACGAAAGCCGTCACCACACTATACAATGACCTGCAGTTGGCGGAAACTGAGACGGGCTTGGGAGACGTAAGCATTGATTGAGACCCAGGCTACAATTTTCATTACGTGACTGTCTTCACACTTCAATAAACGGTAATCTTCTCTCTATGTGTTGTCATCCAGTCGACTCACCAGCTGAAGCCATGTTTGTTTGTTGGGGTGTGCCTCTCGAGCAGGGCGGTGAGCTGTAGCAGCGAGAGCTTCTGAAGAAGATTCATCTGCAGTACAGACTGGCAGCTAATCTGGAGCTGGGCGGAGGCCAAACTGGGCCGATGGGAGTTATGGAAGCTCACCCAGCGGAGTTTTTGTGGCCTGGAGCGCAGGGGGGGGAAAAAGAGGGAAATGGCAGATGTTAAGAAGAAAGTTGGCTGGGAAAAAAAAAAACAGTTGTGCTTTTTTTCTGTCTTAGTTTGCATACAAACTAAGAGCATAATTCACAGTCACACATGTACACTTTGTACAAACACCTCTTGCAGTATTATCAGGCAAGTGACAGTCTTAAGGATTACAGGGATTTGTGTACATATCAATCAAGAGATTGTCGAGAAACCCCAGTCTCCAAATGCAAGGCTGTCGGTCGGCGGATTCCTAGAAAAGCAGCAACGGTCCCTATGGAGACCAAGCAGCATTCCAGAGAATTACATAAGGAGAGTAGTCGGAAGCGTGTCTCCTGTTCATCTTTTGCTGTCTCCTGCCATAGAGTACTCTTTGTGTTGGTATAGACTTGGTCTTTCTATTGGACCCTGACTTTTTTTTTTTCTCCATATAATTAAATAATGCGTGTCAGCAGATTTACAGAATCAAAAGTCTGCAAAGAATCTAAAACTACATGTTTTTCCTCTTGTAATTTTTTTTTACAAAAACATGAGTAGTTTGTACAAACTGTATATCAAACATGAATGGAAAGATACAGGTTGTCCGGGTTGTTGACTGACCTGCTGGTTCTTGTTAGTGATGCCCCAACGCCAGAGTCCCTCCTCTCCCTCATCCCTTCCTCGCCCTCCCCAAGCGGGTTTCCTGTACTGTCTTGGTCACTTCCATTCTCAGCCTCTTCAAGATGGTTTTGCAGAGGGGAGGACGGGCATGGCGAGGCAGAGTCCAACGCTGAATCGGAATCTCCTTCTTCCTCTTCTTCATCCTCATCGTCTTCCTCACCGGCCACCACAGCCTCGGACCAGGCGTTCACAAAGCGCTGCAGGCCGCTCACATGTTGGAGAACTTCCTCCAGTTTTTGTACGTCCCCTTCCGGAGTCTCCTCTCGCTCTGTGTATGGGACGTTGTCGTAAAAACTGAGGCGGCTATCCACTGAGCCGGATGAGACTCGACGCAGGCGTCTACTTTGCCGTCCTCTCAGGATCACAGCGTTCCCATTATCATTCCCGTTGTTATTGGGTGAAGTCCCATCTTGCAAAGCTTTGGGGAAAGTGCCTGGCTTGTGACCTTCTGGTAAATAGAAAAAGATCCTGCCTTCATCTCCTTCCTCTGCTTGGCTGCCATTCTCCTGAGCTCTGTGGTTGTTTCTTCGGTTCTGCTCGTCAATGGTCATATCAACATTTGCTTGGGACGAGATAGGCGGGGCCGATTTGGGCGTTGGTGTAGGTTGCCGATCGGATGCTTGTTGGGGAATGCTGAAGGGATCAAATCCCTCCAAGTACATCCCGCCTCTCTTACCGGAGCCTGCTGCAATACTGTGGCTACGAGCGCGGGTCACTGGGCTTGGTGTGCTCACTGCACTGCCGCTGCTGGCTTCTGATTGGCTGCTCCCAGTACTTCCAGTGCTACCGTTGCTAGTTTGAGTCGAGTAAGATACGGAACGATTCCTGTTGAGTGTCATAGTCTGAGTTGGATGGTGATTAAGGTTCTGGTTCAGGTTGAGACTCGGGATGTCCACACAGTTCAGTTTCCGCAACTTGTCATCATCAAGACCCTCTTTGATGACAGGACCGCTGATTTCTATCTTCCCACCACTAATGCTCCCTTTCTTCTTTCTCTTGGAGGTGGTGCCGCTGCGGAGACGAAGACTCTCCATCCTCTTGAGGAAGCTTTTGGCTCGTGACCGTGTGCTTTTACCACTGCTACCGCCACGGTCCAGACTTCCTCCAAGTTCTCCCATTTTCAGATCAAAGGTGAACTGTCCGAGCTCCAAGGGTGATGGTGGCATCCCATCAGAGAGAGAGTCCTCATTAGCACACACTGATCCGCCCGTGCCTGACGACGAACACATGCTCGCAACAGAGCTTGCGCGCGTGGCTCCAACGGGAATGGCTTCGTTTGGCAAGCTCTTCTCTTCTGTTCTTCCGCCGCTACCACTGCTATGGATGGAGCCCACTTCAGGTTGTTCACTGAGATCAGTCAGCACACTCTCTGAACTGTTTCCCTCACACAGGGCCATCTTGGTCTTTTTGGATACTTGGTCCTTTGCTGAAGGTGGTTGGGCGCCATCTGTGCACAATGAGGAGAAAACGTCCAGTTCCTCCATCCTGGACCAGCGCTTGCTGTCTCTCTGAAAGGTCCAGCGGCCACTGATGGCACAAGGCTCATCCTCATCTGAGTCTTCACTCTGGATAAGAGACAGCAAGAGAGTAAATTAGCTCCCTCTTCCAGACGCTCAATCATACTTTCAAGCCGTATGTGTTTGAAGTCATTACATGAAGTCTCATGCATAACTTAAAGCAGTTTCATTCATGTCGACCAGAAAACATGTTTTACAGCTTCCTGACTTCACAGAAGATATTTGCGCACCAGAGAATAAAGGAGCCAGATTTATCACACATGCATCTTCCTTAAATGCACACCTCCCCCAGTTTGGTTAATCTATCTCAGTCCCTTGAGGGATTTCAGCAAATTCCGTTATGGCCCCTATATATCACCATACACCCAGACAGACAGGTCACGTACCCTAGTCTTTATCCAATCTGTTGGTATTTTAGCTGCGTCAGACTCGCTCATCAATACTGTGTTTGTCATTCTACACTTAGTGTCTGTTCTGCCAGATTCCACTGTTGACCTCACTTCACCACCCTGTGGACACTAAATAAGATAATAACTCAGCAGACCTTAAACCTTTGATAACCACAACTTCTTTTATGCTTGGAAATTAGCAGTTAATAACCTAAATGCAAAGATCCATTCTTCAAAAAACATTCTGTAGCTCAATTTAATTAATTGCTAAAAGGACTTTGCTCAGTGTAAAACACATTTTAATCAGACTTTTATTGATGATTTATGAAGATAATGGAGGGAAGGGTGTTAGGGGATGTTTTAACACATTCCACAGTGGCTTGTTTCTGATGTTATTATGCTGGTTGGAATGTGAGATAACAATAGACAGCAGCTGATAGGCCAAATACGCCTTCAAACATTTGTCAACATTCTGCAGATATCTTATCATCAGTCCATCAAATCATTCTCCGCAACGCTGGATATTGCAAACATCACTGTGCGGAATGAAAACTATTATTACCGACAGATTGGACAAAAACTGAAGGGGGCAGCCGTGGTCAAGTGGCTAAAATCATCACCTGCCAACGTGGGGGCCCCGGTTGAGGACCATCCCCCTCTGGACTCACAGTCACAGTGTCCTTGAGCAAGATACTGATAATTCCAACGACTCCGTGGGTGCTTAATATGCATCTACTACTGTGATGAACCAAATGTGTGTGCTCAAACAAATGAAGGTGCTTCTATTCTACTCTATTACCACAACACAGCCGGTGAGACAAGAATTTAAGAGTACCATCAGGGAGTCAATGCATTCCTATGTTGTCTAAGGGGTTGCTTGTCATCCCACTTGGAAGCCAAATGACCTCTTTGACTGGACCAACTCCGAAATGAAAGGTGACACACAGAGGGTCATCCCAATGAATAGCACCAAACATGGGACAAGGGTGTTACTGTGTAGCACTTAAGACCATTAGGGAATTAAGGTTAATTTGCTTGAAAGACAGCAATTCTTGTCTCAAAGTGGCCATCTATGTCAGGTTCTACATGACTTGAAACACACACACAGAAACTTGTTATATTCCTTGAAGTGAACCGTTTTTCCTTTGAAGGCAAAGCCAGCCACATCGTGATTTATATAGAAGCTTGGTTGTCGAGGTGATGAAATGCAAATGTGGTTTCAGAGAATGAGTGATGTACTTTAAACCCACCCTTTTTCTTTGCGGTGATATCTCCAGTCTCATTAGAGCACACTTGTTGAGAGTTTTGAGCCTCCTGCAAGGAAAGACAAACATGCAATCGGATTATATTTAATATTGATTCCGCAACCTCCAGGATAGAAGAAAAGCGGGAATATAAGAAAAAGACAGAGGTTGATCTGCTCCCAGGCTGCCTAATGAACTGCTGAAGGATAATCTCCACATGAGTGGGAAGCCAAAGAGAGGGAGACAGCAAAAGGGGGAGAATGTAATCTGCTGAAGTGGCTACGAAATCTTGGGGAGGGGACAGAAAGCTTATCCCCCAGCCACCTGGTGAAGGGGAGCGAGAGTGGCGGGGACCCTCTGGAGAGCTTTTAGAGGAGATCACGTAACAATGGTGAGATGAAGGGATGGAAACTGAGGAATAGTTTAGCAGGAGGAGGTGGGTGGCAGCAGCTGAGGGAGGAGACATTGATATGATAGCTTACAGATGTATGAAGGGACACCTGCTGTGCTTTATTACTCAAAACTGGAATTTGATGAACAAAGCTTCATTAAAAGGCCATTAACCTCTTTCACCCCCTCCTTCTATGCTAACTATTACCGCAATAACGTAATATATGGGACCATTGTTACTTGAAAGCACACTAAACAGGCTTTCTTAAACACAAGGTAACGGTAGACGAGAGTAATGTGCTTATCATGTCATTCTTTCATCCCAACACTAACAGTACAGAAAACAGGCAGTGGAACATCAGAGGTCAGAAAAAGGATGCGTCTCACCTGCAGAGAGCCTCAATGGCATCTCGATCAAGGAAGTCGTGGTCCCTGGTGACTGAAGAGATATCAATGGGAAACTGGGCATCTGTAGGGAGAGAGGTCAGATCAGTCTCAACAACATGCACCCAAACACCCTCCGAGGTCTTCCGGCCCACCTTCTCCCCCATACAACCAGCATGAAAAGCTAAAAGAGGAAGTGGCATCTTATCCGACCAAACAAACCCAGCTGCAGCTTTCAGAGGCAGCAGGCAGGGGGGATGTGGAGCACTGAGCGATTGATTGAAGAATGACAATAGGTACTCACTCCACCGCAGCTTGGAGCGCCAACTTCCTCCTAATTCTTTCTGCTCTCCAGTCAACCTCATTAACAACAAATCACTGCGCAAGTAAGTGCACACAGGTCCAACACTGAGACACTTACACGAGCAGTGTTATTAGAACACACCATGGACTACTTGTTGGAATTTCCTGGCCCAACCCCAAATGGGAATCTTGCATTCAAACCCTTAGGGGAGTGATGATAAGTAAATACTATTGAGGGAATACCAGCACTGATCTTTCAGTGCCGACACAGGCCTATCATTTTGCTTATCTTTAGTGGGGCAATAGTCTTGACAGTGCCGACAATAGAGATTGTCCTATGGATACAAGAGAAGAAAAATTCCCAATTTTGTGTAGCCTGCCAAGCTTTGAAGCCAGTAAAGTGAGGGTTGGTAGTTTTCTGTTTTTCTCAGTTTCGTGCCGTATGAATTGAGACTCATCCATCATCTTTTCACAAACACAAAGAGTCGTTCTCTCTGATACAAAACCTTTTACGGTAGAGTGGGAATGAAGTACGAGCTGCTTAAAAATATAACTTTGTCCTACAGTTACATAAGAGAAGGTTAAAGTGATGCTATACCATAGTTGGAAGCGAATAGGCTAGACATTTTTGGGCACGTTTAGGATAACAAGTGAGAAAGACCTTTGGTGCTTAGAGTTATAGTTTAATATATAGTTCAATTTAAGTTAATGTTTGGAACACAAACATTGCTGGTGGTGCTGATCTACATTTAACGCTGTTGCTATAACCTCTCCGCCTACACAACTCAGGAATGTTCTTCCTGTGGGACATGTGCATGACACAACTATGCCCGGTTAAAAAAAAAAAAGGCATAATTACATCTACTTAAAGAACAGAAAACTGTGCACTCACAGTTTGGTCCACTGTCAAGAGTGTAAACTAAAATCAACTGTGCACTCCTTTAAATCTCAATTAAGTGTAATACAATTAGGTTCGTTTATGAACTCGCCAGGAATACTTAAGCTTGAAGTACTTGCTTCTTCTAGAATTCTTAGAATTACAACTTTACTCTCACTAATATCAGTAGGGGGATGCTGACCTTCATAAAGTTGGGCATACTGTGGGAAGCCTGCTGCTCGCAGCCAGGTACAGGCCTCTTTGGCTTCAATCTCTGCAGAAGAAAAAACACAAAAGAACCCAGAGGCTTGTCAGATTGAATGACACAACAAATACAAATTACGATTCATAACATACATACAGAATGTAAATAAAAATGACAGGCGCAAAGAATGTGAAAACAATTGCATGACACAAACTTTATCATCACAATGTCCAATTCAGTTGTTTGCAACCTGCGTCATGCTGCTGGACCGGGCTTAATGCTCACTTGAAGCCCATTGACGATATCCCTGCGATTTCCATTGGACTCATCACTGGGGGCTTTCAACCGGGAATTGAGCCTGGACCAGTTGCGTGAACCACTACACTGAAATGAGATGCATGGATGGATGTGTGATTTTGCACACATTGCTCTCATACATTCGCAGCTTATCAAAGTTGAACCTGCTGACCTCATTAGCTATCTCACACTTGGTCACTCTCCTCTCACATGGTTTAAAAGCTGGAACTCAAAAGCATCATTCGTGCAAATGGTGTTAACCCCCTAACACACCAAGTGTGTGCCACTTAAGCTCTTTAGCTGATACGCTGACCGTTTTTCCCCCCCCACCTCAAGCCTTGTTTTAAACATGTTCCCACTGGCCATTAATTAATATCATGTATTCATAATACAAGTTTTCAAAATATCTCTGGATCTTCTCACAAATATATGATAGGAATGTTTTTATTTATTTCTCAGCAGTGAAGACATTTAAACTAAATAGTACACATGAGTGAATGAAATCCACTTTGGACTACAGTAGCAAGCATCTCAATGACCTGCGAACGTCATTTAGATGACACATGCCAAATGGTTGCCCACACCCCTGTCTCTTCAATTGCCCCCCACCCCCCCACAGTAATAGTTTCTTTGTAGACAGAAGACAGACAGGGTCCTGTCTCTGAGCCGACAGGAGCTGACTTTACAATGCCGTCTTAAGTGTTGTGACAGCTAGTACGAATGTAGCACAACCATGAGAAACACTTGTCAACAAAACAAGCGTTACAAAGGCAGGAAGGGATGGTGGTAAGAATTTCAGATGAAAGTGGACTGTATGGACGGAAAACTATTCACATGAACTTGCAGGAAGATATTAATCAAACATCTAAAATGTGAATTGGCACCTCGAGGTGTTTTTAAAGCCTCAATTAACATTTTCACATCAAAGTCAGAAGAACACAAATTCAGGATCCAAGATGACAAAACAGATGAAAGTGAGATTTAATGTATCATAGTGAGACTCAAAACTGACTTCATGCTCTCGGGAAAAATATGTTTGACAGACATGGGGTCATAAACCTGCTCCTGCTGCTGCTCCAAAGCGTCTTGTCTGCACCATATATATTCCTTTACATACCAACAACAAGCCTAGACGGCAGACTAACCCACTAACAACAAGGTGTGACACGATCAACGCAGGGTCTACACTTTGCCTCAGCAGGGGCCCGGCAGCTCTTGAAGCAACAAGTCTGACACCAGCATGCACCTATGTGACAAATAACTTATTAACAAGTGTTTTACACCTATTTTATTTGACAAATGAGTTATATTTGTCACCGTTATTTGTCTGTGGTTGCGTGAACACGTGTCTGTGTTTACAGCCGTACTTTGGGGTACTAAAAGAAAGGGAAAATATCCAAAGATCTGAAAAGAGCTGGAATTCTTGAGTTTTCTTCCGTATCTCTGTGTGCGCAAACAGTTTTGTGTGTGTGTTTACAAGGACCATTCTCATGTTGAAAGACAAACCACTGTAAACACGGTAAAGCTTTTAAAATGCAAATTAGACATGCAAACACATGGTTAGGTTTCATCCCCCAAATCCCCCTGAAAAGAATATGAGATCCAATAAGTGGCTTAGGAGAGAGGCTATCGGATGACACACCCCATGTGACTAGATTTTGGTGGGCCTCAAAGACATAAAACTACAAAAGCAACAACAACGTGGACATTTCTCCATGTTTGGTTTGTAACAGCTAATGGACAGGGCATGATGAATCTGGCACAAACATTCCATCAATAGAAGTCATTAAACAATCAAAGTGTTGGCAGAATTTACCCCGGTCACAGAAATCCAATCCAGAGCCACCCTTGCTTCCAAATTTAATCTGTTTATATCTTTCTTTTTTTTTTTGGGTCTTCCGCAGTGTCCGTCCCAATTCCTTTGCCCTCGCCCGGGTACGGCCTCACTTCCCCTTCCTGCTTTCCTCACAGGAAGAGAGCCGAGTGGCGTTGCAGTCGCCGTTGACCACCAGTCTGTCTGGAAGGCCCTGCCTTCGTTTGTTCCTGGCTAGATAATAGGTGGGGAGGCAGCCAAGGCAAACAATGGCTTCTGGGATTATATGTACGCACCAAACGTCCTCACGATTGCGGCGGCTGTAAATCCATAAATGTTTTACAGCACTTTTATACCGTTAGAAATAGAAATGATCCGCACTTTGATAATAAGGTTGGCGTTTGATTACATGTGCCAAGGAGAAGTACATCACTTGAGAGCTCACAGACCAGAACTACAGACTCAAGGCCTAAAGCAGCAGGGAAATTACAAGGTATCATGGGAAAGTTATGGTAAAAACTGACCACAGAATTCCTTAGGTGCACGTTCAGGACAAATTCCTCTTCAAATTTAGCTCATGTAGTGACAAATGTTTTTCAGGATGTATGAGGAATGAAAGAAAGTGTGGAGGATGAAGGGAGTCGGAAACACTCGTGACTTGACAAGTACTTTGTCAGCTCTGTGTCAGTTTGACCCAGTTGACTTCAGCCTTGGAGCTCAAGGAGGAACAGAAAGACCCAATAGCAAGCCGTTTCCTGACTGAAAATATTCTGCTATTATAACTGACACATTTTCTCCATCATTTTCTTTTTTGCCTTAATCCCGTCTGATAGAATAGAATTGATCTGGCCTGGATACAAATGATATCTGAACTATTTTATCCAGTAAGTTTAAGAGAATCAGATATAGATATGACGTTCAACAGAACTCAAAACACTAGGACTATGGGAGGTAAAAGAAGAAGGGAAGAGTGATGAGAGTGACTATCAGTGCATAACTAATGAGAGCCTTGCTGGTCCTAATAGGGATTAGATTACATTACAATCTCCAGTGAATTTTCCCACTACATTTATTTAGAATAACCAGTGAGTAACAATCACAGCTGCTCTCCAGCTACTTCTTGGCCAATTCTAAAATTAACCATTGCGGTATTTTCTCTGCTTTTCCTTTTTGTACTCTCAACGCCTCTTCTCTGGGTTCATTTCAACTCCGCTCACCCTTCTCTTCTTCTTCTTTTCCTGTGGCAGGAAATTCTCACAATTGCCGGCCAGAGTTTCCCTCCATCGCAGGAGGCCGCGGGGTCTTGCTTGGCCAATTTGGAATGCTCAGATCCAGTGGGACTTTGTTCAGCGGCTCGCAAACAAAGGATGCTGCCTCCCACCTCAAAGGATCTACTGCAGACACGGCGGACTGGAGGTCAAGAGCCTGAATACAGTTATCACCATGGCTGAGGCTTTGAAGTTGGCAGATTGAAAAGAATGCTTGACTAACAACTGTCATGAGGCTTATCTGGAATAACCTAATCGCTGGTAGGCCTCGCAGCGCCAACTGCAACGCAACCCCAAAACTGCAGTCAGGTGAGGTTCTTATCAACTGCAGGACTGAGAAGCTCTTTCTGAAGGGGTTGCAAAGTGGGTCAAGACAGGGGAGGTGATAAATGAGACTGTGGCTCAAAAGTTATCAACACCGAGAACTACCAAGACAAGAAGTCATGATTCATGATTGTCACATGGACAAACAAGATGGTCTTGCCACTGAGGCTCTTTCTGACTAATAGTACTTCTATGGTCTCTATGGACTCTTCTGAAAGCTTTGGTTGGCCAACTAATCCAAATTGTATGGTACCATTGAACTTGGACAAACTGTTGTCCACCATGAATCACTCCAATAATATGATTGAAATGGCAAGAAAGTTAATGGAAAGGAAAAATGATGCCATTTGTCAATAGCACATAGAATAGGGGGCATGACTCATGGCTCATGACTGACAGGGTACAAAAGCCGACTACAGTGCTGTTCTGGAATGCAAAAATGGTCGATGGCATATGTATTTCGGCGGTGAGCGGGTGTCAAGTTATTCCATTATTGAGACAGCTGGTGCACCATGAAAAAACATGTCTGCTTCTTGCTTCGTGAGACAGTGGCAGCACTATCACCATCTGGCTTGCCTCAAGCAATGTCCCGACAACCACACATGCAAAAAAATAATAAAACTACTAGCATCATTCTTTTCACTTTGAGACACACGTACACATAGGAACAGCTGCATGGATCAATGCTGGTTATCGCCAATGGACACTGTGCTTGCCGATGATAGATTAATGCTCACACAGAGGGGCTAAAGCCGGGGATCAGGTGACCATGCGTATTCAAACTCATGATAAGCTTTCTACAGACAGATGGGAGCCTACCTAGCCGGGACCCACTTGATACATTTGCCTTCAGAGGCCAAAACGGTGCTTCATTCAGCCAAGAGGTGACGCATTAATGCACATGTGTGTTTTCTCACGGGATGTGAGCCGCGCGCCAGCTGGATGTGAAATCCTACAGATAAGACATCAGCTCACTTCCTGTTTCACAAAGCGGAGAAGCTGAAGTCGGTTTCCTTCAGTTTTTTTTTTCTCTCTTTGGAGCAATCATTCCCTGTCAATAAATCACATAGACGTGGAGCCGAAAATCTAACTGGGGTTTGTGAAACATTCAACAGCTAGATCACTCATTGTTAGTATTGTAAACAATGCCATGGCTTTGTGCTGTGATGCCATGATGTCTACAAGTGTGTTGGAGCTTGCTCCTACGTAGTCGTTAGGACCGAAGCTTTCCGCGTCTTATATCTAGTCCAATGACCGAGATACAGTATCTGATAAGGAAGCCTGTGCCATATAAAAAGAAAAGAAGAAAAAAAGAGAGTCTTAACTCAAGAGCAAAAGCACACAAATCAAGTTAAGCCAGGGAGGACAGCTGAAAAGAGGATTTTATACTGCTTCATCTCGTCTCCCCTCATTAGGTTTGGGGCAAAAGGCAAGGGCACTTGTGAGCCTTTACAAGAAATTAAATGAAGTTACAAAGAGGGTCCTGATGCAGTCATTATTTGAACAAGATAGGAAAACTATAGTACTTGGTTGTCTCAACCACAGTTTACATCTTAGTGAGCAGTCATTCTCCTCTTAGCCAGGTGTGCGGGAATAGACATTCCATACTAATGCAGTTTATTCTATTTGTACCAAAAGAGAAAACTAATAGCTACTGTACAGCTTGATCCAATATATTAACAGGTAAAACTATACTGAGTTCTAAGTGAGACACAAGTAACGCAGATCTGAGAATAAGACCGACTTTTTGCTTGAATTCAAATCAGAATACAAATATCACCAAATAAAATTATACCTTTGGAAGTGTGTGTGTGTGTGTGTGTATATATATATATATATATATATATATATATATATATATATATATATATATATATATATATATATATATATATATATATATATATATATATATATATGCTGTATTTGAAAAAAAAAACTTACGTGTTAAAATCATATCAGCGTGTCCTTAGCATTAAAAAAAAAAAAAAAAACTCGACTTGCGACGACTTTGGTCCTCAGTTACATCAAAGCCCTCATAATAAATCCAAACAGAAGTCCCTCTATAAATTCGGCAGAGAATGTCCTGTGAGCCGTGCGGGACGCTGTAAATCCATGGTGATCATTCAATTTGGCAGCAAAACCGTCCCAAAATGTTACACTTCTTTTGACGCCGAGGGCTGCTTGCGTGGAGCGGTCCACGGCAGGAACGTGAATGGGGAGAGGAGGAGTGATTCAAGCTTTTGGAATGGCCAACTGTGCCGTGACTCCACCCACACACAGACACACACACACACCCCGCTGCTGCTCTCCACCTGATGTGGACTGAAGACCAAGCGGCTTTTGGAGCGGCTCCCAACAATCCGAACTATACTGAACGTGAACGGGGCTCACCGTGACGCGTCACGACGCACTGGTTCTTCTTCCCCGCCGATCTTGGACTCCAAATTGAGTTTTCCCAAATACTTTTAAGAGTTGCTATAAAATCCCAAATGCTCTTGCCCCTCAGTATGAATGTCATGCAGCTCTCTCGGAAGGCATCCAGGTCCGCTTTGCATATCATTAGAGCCGGAGAGGCGCCCCTTTGTGCGCGGATGTCAGCCTCTGGGCGCTTGACGCACGTACAACACGAGCGCTGGCGCAACTCGCAAGAACAAACGCAGGAATGGGATCACCTATGTTTACACAAAAATGTGGTGGTGGGTTGGGTCAGCACACATCCCTTGTGGTGAGAACATCTGCCCCACGTGAAGCTCTGGATAAGTTCTCCCTGTGCTTGTGTGGGTTTCTATTGGAACACCAGCTTCCTCCCATATCCCAAAAGATGTATGTTAACTTCATTGAAGACTCTAAATCACGGGTGTCAAACTCAAAGCGCACGCGAGCTGTATCCGGTAATTCCACCACATTTTCATGTGGCCCTTAATAACTTGTCACAGTATTTATTTGACTTTTGTTCAAAAAGTAGGTCTTCATTATAAAAAGGATATAAATCAAATGTCATGACGTTCACTTGCACAATAACAGATGGTTCATAAAGAAACAGCGCAGATCAAGTTCTGGCAAGCGGATGTCATGACTATCAATGTTTTTGTTTTTTCAACTAGCGTGACATAAATGCAACTTCCAACAAATGCCACTGTTGATATTTTTTGTATTATAATAATTCCCAATGTTCAAACTGTTTCTTTTCTGCAAAAATGACAAACATGTTGCACTTTCCTATAATGTAAAGATTTTAATTGTTGTTTTTTTTCCATTACAAATGTCATTCATTTTGTCACTGACATTTTGCTCTCTCATGACCTGAACGATGACATTAAAAAAGGTATGGTGCAGAACACCATGATTTGGGACATCGTCACAGTAGCTGAGAAATACGATGGCTCCTCATGTGTTTCAAATTTTGGCAGATGAGACGATGCACGTGTTTGAAATTTGTGCATAGGATTCGTTTTAACTTATCTAATTCAAAACAGACTTTTCCAGTTCCCGAGTATTCCACTCCCCATCCTCAAGGACATGCAATTTCTGTGTGGCAGTTTGTAATTTTTTGTTTTTTTTTCTATCCAGTAAGAAAAGCATGAGGGCAAACTCAACGTAATAGTAATAACATTAAAAAAAAAAAAAAGTATGAAAGGTTCATAGCGGGAATGTGATTGTTTCTACTTAAAAAAAAAGTTAGGGAGAAATATAGTTGTGTCTGGAAGCTTAGGCTGATGCAGGAGAAGGACACAGAGAATAAGCAAAGAGAGGAATGAGAGATGACGAAGAGATTACCAAACAAGGCCAAATCCCCGAGCTACAAAACACGACCACCCAGAGGCTGCACCACAAACTCGACTTTAGATCTACCCTAAGCTAGCTATGGGTCAAGCAAGCCTGCTTAGAAACGATGGCGGCAGGAGCTGTAAAGCTCACATTGTTTTGCTGTGGGAAATACACAAAAACAGCATGAAGAGGAAGCTGTATCAACTTAGAAACTTTCACTTCTGCCTATCATGGGGGACTTCATTTTAATAAGCAATGAAATGCTTTTTTTGTATTTTTGTAATTTCAACACAGTAAGGGTGCCCGTGATGACATTCATTTAAAAAAAAAAAAAAAGGTGGTTCATGTCTCGGTCTTTACTGCAGTGGGAGTAGTAAGCAAATGTAAAAGAAAAGAAGAGGAACGGAATGTACCGGAACGTGAGTCGTGTTATTGATGTCTTTATCTGAAATGACTCGCCTCCTGAGCGCAAGTAGTTATCTCAGTCCGTCACCACGTCCATCATTTAGTCATCAAAGTTTACTGTGCGTACACAACAACTCTTTTTTTTACACTTGCGTGACAGTTAAGAATGTTCAAATGTTTGGGGAAGTTTCCCATTTTATTTTTTTAAGGAAATCTTTTTAGGAGTTTTTTTTTCTTCTCCACATTTCCAAACAAGGGAAACTCCCGCACAGTCTCATATTTTTGTCCTTTGATCAAGCAACATTTCTTTCTTTCCGGGGATCCACAAAAACAATTTTATTGCAAATCCCCTGAGCTCTCTTTGGCCAACCCATGCCCCCCAAACCTCTGGAAAAAAATGGCAACTCCACCACTGGTGTTGAGATCCCAGGTCTTAAATCAAAACTAACTACAGCTATTTTTAATTGCATCTCGTTGCTGCTGAGTGTAGCGGCAGCTGTAGGTTGTAACCTCTACAGTGCCACCTCTGACCCCTAACACGGATGTTGCGTCTGGAGGAGGAAAATGAGCATAAAGACCGACTTTCAAACCTTCTAGACTTAATGTGGAAAACACATCTGTAACGTGAAAGGCAGAAAAGTAGAATAATAAAAATCCTAAACTACCCTGCATTCTCCTTCCAATGCTTCCACCCCTCCTTCTGGCTCACCTTCAGGGGGTGTAAGCTCTTTCTCAAACCTCAAACATGGAGGCCAGGTGAGGGTCAGGGGAGCGACATGCAAATCCATCTCTCTCTCACACACGCACATGTACACACACCCAAGGCCGTGTCGACAAACACTCACTAAAGGTATAAAAGAATTAGGACTCCATTGAGAATAAGCCCCCTAGAAGACACGGTTTCTATATGTTCATGTAAGTATAGCAGTGAATTTGTAATTCTCTTGTGTGGTTTTATATAAAATATATTTTGGGGAAATTGTAATCTGAAGGAATAAATCTCACTGACATAGTTATAGATAACGACAGCGTGTGTTTATGTGTGCCAGTGAGGGTAGTGATTGGAGAGAGCATGAGATGCTTCCAAGCATACAACAGTGATGAGGAAGTCAAGAGAGACTAACTCAAACTCACACACACAGACACACACATACACAAACAAAGGAAGTGTGAGGCAGACAGCGGCCCAAATGTCTTGCCAACACCCTCTCCGGGCTTTGATGGACTGACCACCATCACAATGGGGGCTAACACGTACACACACACACATACACACACATGTACAAAAACAATGGACATACGTTTTCCTGGCATATATTTTGAATTTTCTTAATAAAACAAGTTATTTTTGTCTAATCACCCTTTTATTACGTGACCTACTGGATGACTGCTGCAGAAAGGGGAGATAATATTGCACAAGAAGGAGCAAGAAAACTAAGACTAGCTAGGCAGGAAGGCTTTCTGAACAATTGCTTTGTGCACTGAGGATAATGGGCTTTTAGGGTGATGGTGTCTTGAGAATGTGCTTGTCTGCACGTTTACAAAACATAAACAAGGCAGACATTTCAAACATTCATGTTATTTGTTTGGTCCTGATGTGTCACAGAAATTTGGGATTTCAAAATAAAGAAAATGTCAAATGCATGTGAGGTCATATCAATTCAATTGATGGAATCTGTTCCAAACTGCTGCCATCTTTCATAAATACTGCATAGGCAATGTTTTAACTGCTTTTGGTTGATGCCTTGCTATTTGCTGACGTGAACTCTACTGCAGTAGGCAGAACACTGACTTGGACAGTCTGTTGACAGCTGGTGAGATGCAGCTGATACTGGAGGTTCAACTTGGAGTTTTTTTTGGCATAAATTTAAACACTTTATTCTCCACGGGGATTTCAGTCAAATATTTAACTATGTGATCTCTGGCGATCCGATATTTGAGGTACTACATTCTTATTTATCAGTTAAATAACTTTTTATTTCCAATTGAATCCAAGAAAGGTGGACCAATGACAAAAGGATTGACTCGATACTAAATTGTTATAATTTTTATAAGATCACGTAAGAGCTAATGACTGACTAGTGATACATATCAGACATTGTATTTTTTTTTTCTTTCGAAACTGACAATGTCATATTTTCATTGACTGGATAAATACCATTCCTTCAGCATGACTGTAATTTTTAAGCAATGAATTCCAAAAATCTCTGATAAAGCACAACCATATGTGGCTGTGGTTTATCGTTGGCATTCTAACAATGGCAGAGAGAACGATTGGCCAACACTTAGGTGTAAAAGCTAAAGTCAACAATGTGAGAGCTGTGTAGGTTATCACACGCACAAAGGCACTAAAACGTGTCCAAAGACATGCTTGTTGGAAATCAGCAAGACATAAGAGCTCGATAATATTTCTTATCCAGTTCAGATCGCTGGAATACTTCAAGAATGTGTTGCTAATTTTTAGAACAGTACTTGTAAGTTTCAAGGAGTTTAATAAAAACATAGAACTCACACATAGAGCGGATTGTTGCTCCTATTTAGCGCATTAGTCAAGGGTAGGGAAATAAAGATTATGAATTTGTTGCTTTAGGCTGAGAGAAGGAAAGAGGCGGAAGAGCAGAGCCTTAGGGTAATTGTGAGGAATTTGGGAGAACACAGAAAGGCATTTTGAGGAAAAAGTTGATCGTGATTTGAACAGGTATATCTGGGCTGTAAAAAATAAAGGAAAGAAGGAAGTGTATGCCACTTATTATTGCTTCCAAAACTATTGTAAATGTTGGATAATTATGGACATTAACTCAAGTGTTTAATAGCACCGTGTTTTTTTTTTATAGACAGGAAGTGGATGAAACAAGCCACAACAAAGCGTGATATATGGAACACAGAAGGAGGTTGTGTGGCTGACTACATTTTCAAAGAATCAGAGTTCGTGTGGAAACCAGCTAAATATTATAGGAATGACGCTCTGGCTGGAAATGTTAAAAAACCCTGTTCTTTTCGGAACAAGTTAAATGGCATCGAGTCAGGTTTTCCAACCCGAACACACCCAACCAATATTTCAAAAATGAGCATAAATTTCCATTCATCCATCCAACCATTTTGTAAAGTGCTCGTCGTCACGAGGATCTTTGCTGAGCTGGAGCCGATCCCAGGTGACTTCAGGCAAAAGCAGAGAGGTACACAAACAGAGCCACACGCTCACTTGATTGTGTATTCGGAGAAAACCCATATAGGCACAGAGAGAATGTGAAAACTTCACACAGGAAGCCAAAATGAATCATCCGCATAATCAACACAACATACGAATTGGTCATCACAGAGTTGTTAACGCCTTAGTGTAGTAAAACTGCGGTGAAGATTTTAGTGAGGTGATGTCATGTTGAGTTGCCCAGGGTGCGGGTGGAGCTGGCAAAGTTGGCAAAAGATGACTTTATGTGGTTCAATTCATGCGAAAAGAGAAACTTAGATGAACATATTGTGTGATACATGGAAGAAAACAAACTGTTGTTTTGACTAAACTATAACGGCTTTAAGTAGTGTGGTAATAGACTTCATACATTTAACAGACTATACCGCTATTTGTTCTGAGGCTGGGGGGATTCTTCCATTGTGAGTCATACAGAAAAAAGGGAAAATTAATTCCTCAAACATACCTGAAAGAATTTTGCTGTATTTGTCTTTATTTGTCTGAAAGGCACTCACCTTTATCCTGATATGCCTAAGAATTCAATGTTTTTGTTTTGTTTTGTAATTTTTCTGTTTCTGCTAGCTTCAAATCAAACGGCAATCATATATTCTCACGCACAATTTTCCTTGTGAAAGAGGAAAAGACTAAAAACTAAAAAACTAGAATTATCTTTCCTCGTATTCATTTCAGCTTTTAACTTGTGTGATCGCTTCCTACACAAATGAAGTCAATTGCAAATACGGAAGTTCATTCTTTCTGTGTGCAGTATCACGTCCGAGTAACAGGAAGTTGATGCTTTAGTCTCGGCTGCCCTGACCTGCGACCCGCTCCGACCTCTCACGAGGCACGTGACAAAGCACGCAGACATCGAGACTGTCAGGAGAAACACAAACCAGGTTCAGCCAGGAGCCTCTCACTGATCCAGAGCCTTCAATGCAAAAGTGTGACCGCCAGCCCCGACAGCAATGCTTTGAATTTTTGGAGAGATTTCAGTTGACTTTCAGCTTCTAACAACTCCCTTGTTGTCACTCTTCTGAAGATAAGATGATAGAACGCTACTGCAGATCAAAGAAAGCGAGGAAAGAGGAGGGATGCCCTATGGCGAATCCATACATCCAGGACTGAAATAAATACACTTATAATCTTTCCATTCATCCCACCATTCTCTATATCGGTAGTCTTCAACCATTGGCCCGGCCCATTAAGTACCAAGCCGTACAGAGACACAGCCTGGTGGAGAAAAAAAACCTGGTGATTTGATCGTTGAAGTAAACAGAATCGGCCAATAAATGAAAGAATAAACAGAAAGTAAAAGTATCAATGACAGCAAACAAGTAGATGAACGTGCATAATAGCTAGAGAGCTGGTCACCAGCTGAAAGATGGCTAGATTGCCAGCAAACAGCAGTGTGATGGGAGATTCTGAGTGGTCCTAAAGGTAAGCAGGTGAGGCTCTTTGTAATCTTAAAGCAAGAGAAAGTGAGGTGCTAAACTTTGCAAGATGATGCAAAGAGGGGTGGGGAAAGGGAACTTAGCAGGAGACAACATTTCTGGCCGATGTTGACATCTTTAATACGGGTAAACACACAGACGCACGCACACACAAAATTTCTACGTGACAAAAAAAAATATGCTTCTGTTCTGCAGCTGCGAACAGCTATCAATCCAATGTGTCCCCTGAGGGTGCAATTAATCCCCTGAATGGAATGGAGAACAGATTTTTATGACAATCTAGCTTTAACAACCTAAGCGAGCGTTTTCAAATGTGATTTTATGATATTTTTTAAAAACTGACCAAAATAACAATAATTATAAAAATAAAATAATTACACATATTATTTAATCATTCATGGAAAAGTGCTTTTACCTGAATAGTGCTCAGTGTGCAAGCATTTATCTGCCCTCATTTGACAAATCCCAGCAGGAAGGGAGACATTGTCCTGACATTAACTCATTACCCAGGCGACAACCTTGACCTACTATACCAGAGATGGGCATGACACTAATAGGATAGATGCCTAGCATATGTGGGAATTAAACCGTTCCAGACAATTCTTTCCCCTTCTTCCGAGCGTACTGACAAATACAAGGGCATACCGTATTTACATGCTTGCTGTACTTTTCAGGTAGATTTCAATAAACATTGACCAACAGAGATGGCGCTTGATGATTACAGCTCGACTTGGATATTTCAAATGTTTGCCTTCATGAATGGCTGACTCAAATGCTGTGGACAGGAATCTAAGGAATTCGGTATAATACAAATAAACACCAGAAATAAAGCAGGTATTCAGCTATCTCCTAGTACGGTGTGGAAAGTACCTCACCATGAATTGCACAGTAAAATGATTTACGAGAAATCGTTTAGCGAGCAATTTCTATCTGAATGCATTCTTTTTCCTCTAGATTCTGGCATATTAAAAGTCTCACACTCTAATATCTGACACTGATACATTTTATGGATTGTAGACCTTCATCGTAACGGTCCATACCTCAGCTTCTGCTTCTTGAGAGCTAATGGACAGTGCTGATGTGTTTTGGGGTGAATATTTTTACAGATGAACAGAAGCCGCCCTCATCCTCATCAGTCCCGTGGGGAAGATCGCTCAACTTCTGTGCATGTAGGAAAACTAATCCCGTCCAGCTGGAGAGTGGCAGTAGTGACTGATCCACCATATGCCCAGCAGATTTTTTCTCTGGTTTTCGTTGCTGACCTTTTCTCTGTTTATCTACTGACTCCCTTTCTCTCATGAATGAAGAAATTAGAGTGGACAGGAAACATAAAACAGGGAAGGCCATACATGAAAAATACTGGCTTGATGTTTCAGCATAATATTTCAGTAGAAAAGTAGGTCAACGTCAAGGCGTCACAGTTATTAATAATAACAACATGTCAAACTTTTTTTTTTTTAATACTATAATAATACTGGGAAACAGTACAGTAGTTTTTCTCAGCACCACCTACAGTTGGGCATCCACTGTGCATGCTTATGATGCATCAGACATAACTGGCCTCTCTAGCTCACATTTCATTGTATGCATTTTAGAAGGGGCCGCTTGAGCGGTTCACATGACACCTATACTAATCCAACATAAAGTCTGTCAAAGAGAAGAAAAGCCCGAGCAGTTTAGTACTCATTAAGTTTCAAATGAAAGTTATTGAAGAAACCGGATAACACACACACAAATACTCTCACAAAAGGGGATAAAATTCTACAATGGGTATCCAACATGCAAAAAACATTTTCATAAGTGCTTCTAATAAAGGGGCTGCTGCTTGTTTTTGATTCGGATGGTGTTTGGAGAGCAATGATTGTGACATTTGAAGGTGTTTTTTCAGGAAAAGCTAGCCACACTTTGTGTCAACCGACCCTGACCTCACACACACACACACACACACACACACACACACACACACACACACACACACGCACAAAGGCATTGGGCTGTCAAAGTGTCACTTCACCAACGTGCTAATGCTAAGCGCTCCACTGCTCGTATTATGCTCGACCAGCAATAAGGAGGTAAAAAGGAGAGGTCGGCCTGGACACGGAGGGTGACACTCAGCCAGTGGCCTTGTGTTCATCCATTCGGGGACAATAGGGGTTACACTCCCTGTGTGACCAAAAGGTGAAAGGTCGGTGGCAAAACATCTTAAAGGCAAGGCGGAAAAGACACATTAAGTGGTTGCTCTGTCTACAGAGTGATTATGCTGAAGCACAATAAATGTCTCCATTGGAATGAACAGGGAGCTTTGTCAGACAGTCTTGACTTTAAATACACATCGGATAGATGGGATTCGATATATATAGACAGACCGACGGATACAGTACTACATGGATATTTCTCCCTGGCAAAACCTTTGTAATTCTTAGAAATGGCCCTGCAAGCCTGAACGCATCCATGATGTGTTTCTCAGAAACACCGAATCCAAGCATGCCCTTATGGGCGACGCTTTGTGCGGTCATGCTGAAATAGAAAAGTGCCTTACGCAAACTATTCCCACAAAGTTTGAAGAGTACAATTTCCCGAAATGTATTGACAAAAGTTTCAAGTCCATCACTGATGTATAGAAATTGCATCACCATATTCTTACATAAAGTACTAGAAATTGAAAATTCTGCCATATTATATAGAGGAAGTCAAATGCATGAATACAAGGAATCACATTTTTCAGGTCCACTTTATTTGTACTAAAAAGAAAGAGGTGCTCATCTAGCTTTGCATGCTCATATGAGAGATGATCAGGATACTGTATAGATTATGATCATGGTTTATACGTAATTTTACGTGAGTACGTATTATACATATTTTAAGCAACAAAGAGGGTTGTTGTACAAAGAACATCAATAATTCTAAAAAATGCATGCATTTCAAATATCACACTATATATTGTTTAATAATTTGCCATTTGTAAAAATAGAAATGGATGCATTTTTATAAATCATATTAGCTCAGTTTTATTATAAATGTAATTATAAATGTCCCTGTGCTCTTGCACCACTATATATTTTGACACAAACCTTTTTTGTCATTGTTTAATTTGCATGAATGGATAGGCAGTTTGTTTTTTCTGTATTTAATGTACAAGTGACTCAACCCTATGAGTTATATTAATGCACCTAATCAGAAATAGCAACAAGAGCAAAAGGATTAACTAAAAAAAATACACGACATAACTGAGAAAAAAAAAAAAAAAAAAAAAAACAAGGCCCATGAGACCCTGAAAAGGCAACAGACACAGGAAATGAAGGCCTACTGAAGAGTAAACAAGCAACATACCATGAGATCAGGCACCCCGAAAGGCAGTTAAGTCACCAGAGATGAAGCTGCTTTAATGGTGTACTAAAAGATGTTGTTAGTACCCATCTGGAAAAGATTCAAACGGAATGTGACTGTTTCACATTTAATGACCAGTGATGAGCTCTCATGCCACCAAATTGCCATAAATCAAAAATCTTGTTAGACCTTTTTCCATAGATTTTGGGAAGATGATCTTTTTTTTTTTTTAACAACTGATATCAGAGGCAAAGCAGCAGCCTGGTTCACAATAGCACTTGCAACATTTCTGCTGACAGGAGCAAAGGTGTTGGCTAGACACGCTAGAAAATCTGCGGTGTGAAATCAGACGTTCTCAAGCATCGGGCAGGCGCAAATTCCACAATGTGTGCAAATATTTGCGCACACCACTTTAGACTCTAAGCTGTGCTGAATCGAGGCTTCAATGAGTATCAGCACTGCAAGGATCCGCGCTCCATTGCAGTGAATCGTCAGTGGTTACTTAAGCGGGTTTGTTTTTCCAGCTTCTCTCTGGATGTCTGAGTGTTTGAGGGAGAGGAGATTTTTTTTCTATGCCTAACAATCACATCGCCTTCCAGCTGGAGTGAAGGCATGGGCAGCCAACATGACAATGGGGTCAAGAGCAGGCATCAAGTAGGATTCTTGTGGTACAGCTGAAAAGTGCTTAACGTCTCACTCGAGTGACTATTTGGATTAACAGAAAAATGAATAAATGAAGCTGCTCAATAGAATTTTGCATACCTAAGTCTTGAAAGGCAATTTATTTTTAATTGTTTTTCATTTTTAAATTTAAAGGAAGAAATTGAGAGGAAGGTATACCACTAAAACATGCCAAAAATATGTACTGTCCACTAAATAAAAATAGTGTCTTGCTTAATGGATTTGTTCATTTCATTTCAGCAGTAAATCTCGACCAAAATTTCAATTTTTTTTTCCAATATGAAATTCTTAGTATGTAATTATTATTGCCAATAATTTTCATTTACAAGGGACTGCAAAGTATCAACTTTTTGTACAGTGGAACAGTCCAAAAATAGAATGGGAATGGGAATTTCCCCCATCCACCTACAGCCCCTCAACCCCATTTCCCGGTGGTTAATGATGGATTCAACCTTGGGTATTTAACTGCATAATACAAATATCAATGTAATATTGTGATTCTATATGCAGTGTGAGACCACACATAACAATCATCTAGATTTCATTTAAAAGAAAGTAAACATCATTTCTTGAAGCATCTGTGCTACAAGCTACTCAGACGATCAAATGGTAAGGCTCTCTCATTGGACAGAATAAATCAGAAACTGGTAATCAATAAACCAGGTCTGTTCATGACGGCCAGAAAGTGTATTTAAAGCACTATACCTGCTAAAAAGAGAAAGTGAGAAAAGACTTGAAGTGGGTGGGGGGGGGGCGACGAAGGACGCAAAGTAAACAAGTTTGGCGTGAGCTTGCTCGAGTCACTGGGTTTAGCAAAACATTCCAGGGAGTTTGAAACAAGCGGCCTTGTGAATGCACGGGGGCAGAAACAAGGGGGCTTTAAATCAGTGAACAGGAACCGTGTTGAAGGACTCTAACTCAATCATAAATATTTTAAGAGTATTCACCGTCCCACATATGAATGACACGTTCAGTGCCTACCTTTCACGTATATCATCATGCAACAATCAGTCCAAATCACATGAACAGACGTTACGAGGAGAGGGAGACTAAAACTGACATCAGCTCATTGCAGCGGACATTCGAAACTGTCGAATATTTTTATTTGAAATGTCTGTGAATATCTATTGTGCTATATTCTTTGTGAAGACATACAGTAGCCAGTGAACACATTTAAGTGTGGCTCCATATGCTTACGAGACACATGCCGGCTTCAAGAAAGGTCTACTAAGAGCAAACAGAAATGAGAGGACGCTGGCCTACTTTTTCACCATGACTTAGATGGATGCTGGCATTACACTGGGGAGACAGTGGAGCTTTTATCCATCCGTAATAAAATAATAATCTGTATCTTTTTATAGACACAAACTGAGAGGCCTGACCTAAATGTCAAAGCATCTTGATTTTCCACCATGTTTGTTGGAGCCTAGGAAAAAAACAAGTGTCCAACACAACGCTAATTTAAAAATGCAGATTTTAAATTGTCATGGAGAACCAGAGGATGAACGCTGTTGACGTTTGTTTTTCAGGAGCAGATAAAGCTCTGAAAAGCTCTTGGAGGTAAGAATATCTCGTTGGGGCTAATTTGCTACATGGGTGCCTGCTGCGCTTTTATTCACTGAGATCTCTGCTGATGTCACGGCAGTGCGCCCCTTCTGACTTCCTCTTTGGACATCCTTGAGGCGTGAAATGATCCTGCTGAGTCCCCGTAGGCCCACAATGGACACAGGGCATTTGTGTCATTTAACGTTATGCGAGGCCCGAGTAGACCGGAACACGTCATTGGACCCCCACTGTCGTACTCTTGAGTCACACACAAAAGCCTGGTTGCCACTTCACAATTACAATTCATGCACAAGGAGGTGTGCACATGCAGCAAGACACATTACTCTGAAAAGTCAGTTGAATAAACTTCATATGACAGTGTAGCTTCTAAATTAACTGATAACCTTTAGAACAATTATTTCCCAACACGCCTTCCAAGAAAAAGGATTTACAGAAATTATTCTCTGGCTATCTGTCACCATCAGAAGACTATTTAACCGTAGGTTAAGTCCTGTCTACCATTCTAACATTTTTATGGTTATGCAGGCATAAAAAGTTAACCACAAAATTTTATGAGGAATGTGAACACGAGTCGGTTGGCAGATGTGCCTCAAGCATTACATTTTCAAATCTTTTCAAATACCACACAAGTGGAAAGGAATTTATAAACATTCAAAGATACCTCAAATAATATGCGGTGTATCATCTTCTGCTGTGTTTCATCTAGTGTTTTCCATATAGTAAAGCACCCTTTTTTTGAATAAGTATTATAAAAAGGTAGCATATTTTCCGGACTATAAACTACTTTTTGCACAAGATTTGAACTCTGCGGTTCATAGTCCAGTTTGCCTTATCTATGGATTTTTCATGGTTTTGATGATATTGTATAATTTGCGCATAATGTCTTACATATGGAAATTAAACATCTGCGTCTTATAATCAAATGATCCTTATATATGAATAAAACGGGATTTTTCCAGAATTTTAGCAGATGCGGCTTATCGATTTATAGTCCAAAAATTATGGTACATAAAGTCTATGGGATGTCGGTCCCGTATGACATTTTCCATGATGACTTGTCAGATTAGATTCTGCTACTCCACATACTAACACAGCTTCTGTTATGTCCCTAATACTACCATACAAGCTGGCAAAAAATGGTGTCGGTGATGTTCATGGTGGAAAGTAAACAGCGTGAAAAGGGCTATTGAGTAGCACACACTCACACAATTTGTCTTATGTTTGGTAATGCTTATTTAACGCAGAGTGCAATTTGGTATGCACTCAATACAGGGATGGGTGAAATTGGTAGTAAGTAGCACACATGGCCTTACATAGAGTACAGAGTCACAACCAAACCCATAATGAAAGCTGACTTATTTGACTTTCGTTGACATTTCTCAACCAGTGGCAGTCGACCTGCAATTATTTTTGTTTTAGCCCTTTCGAACACACGAGGGCTTGTTTTGAACAGAAGATGCATTTACTTGGCGTGTTGGTTAACATCACTGGGCCACACAAATGTACACAACTGGGTAAGCTCTCTGGATTTAGCAATGTGGATAGAAAAAGGCCTTAGTGACGCAGACACTGCCTGAAAATTCAAAGAAAAGTGGCCTCTGATAATTAAAGGATGTCCTGTGTGATTTAATGAGCTAATCCATTTTACCCGAATGTTGGCTTTTGGTTTACATTTGAATTTTCAAAAATATTGCTGCAGAAAAAATATGACATCATGTGGGCAATATCGCCTCATATTTGAAACTCAACCAGGCTCACAGGGCCAAGATACAAGATTGATGATGTGTTATGTTGTGTAACAGAGCTGCGAGCCTGGTGGCCTTGTTAGCAGGCATGGCACAAATGTGTCTTGTGATTTTTGCTTGACTAATTGCTGAAGCTTTGTGTGTTAAATTCATCTTATACAATTCTGTGGCTCAACAATCCCGACTCTCATTTTGAAAAGGAAACAGATCTGGACTGCTGGCAGACCAGAGTAGTACTCAAACTCTTTAACTAGAAAGCCACACTGTTGTAGTGTTTGTCAGGTGCACAAAAGGTCGCAGGACTACTGGACGAGGGGATATTTTCTCCAGGCAGGGATGATGACAGATCACCATTTGCTTTTTAGTTACTATCAGTCACCTAGCAGATACCCTTTGACCTCTCTGGAAGCTGCAATTACCATTTCAAACAGGAAGGACCGAACATGCAGACCTGGGTGAAAGATAATCATTTCACAATATTAAAACACTAAACGGTTCATTTCAGAACTTATAAAAGATTTGGCGATATTCCAAAAAGTCACTTTTTGTAATATTTGTTAAAAAAATCAGCATTCACATCCCTTGTTTGCCAGCAACTGGGATACACTACTTATTGCCTAATTGAGATGATGTTAAAGCAACGAAAAACAGAAAAACAAGTTTGACCCGTAGCCTATCGCTAATCTCTGGAAAACAACAAAGGGAATGATTTAATTAGAGCACAATGTGATGAAGCAGTGCTGGAAATATCCAGTGGACAGAGCGCACAAAGACTTGCGAGGCAGCTGAGTTTTTGTCAATGAATAACCTCAGTGTTCTTTGATACATGTTTTTCCCCTGGAGCTGTAAACATGCTGAAATATGTGAGTTGATCACATGGGCATCAAAAGGAGATTCAACAACTATTAGATGTCGAGACGTGTGACTCTGGATGCGCTTGGGTCATGCCGCAAGTGTACAAGCTATGTAAATGCATCATTAAAGATCACAGAGCAAACACATGACTGCATCACATGCTATGGTGTATAAACATTAAAGATGTTCGTTATCTAAATGACCAAACTGTCATTCAATCAATCGACCGATCGTTCAATCAATCATCCAACCTACAGTTACAGTGGAATTGACACTGTTGTCACTAATTTAACTGCAACCTCTCTGACTGTACCATTTAAAATGGAACATTACCAATATGAAGTCAATTTTTGATAGCCTACAGCTTCTGTGCTAAATCTCATTATTAGTTTTACACATATCATAACTCCAGAAACTACAATGGTATACAATAGTACTAGTATGCTGTGCAACACAATGCAATTTCCCCTCAGTGCCTTGAGCAATAAAATGACTTTAGAGCCTAAAAGCGTGTCAAGCCATAGCGGTCACAAATGCGCTGATTAAGCACGTCCCTCTTGGGACAAAACAGTGTTCCTGCACTTAATGGCCCGGAAACATGCATACATCAAGTGAAAGGACGTCAGGTTTTACACATATAGTATGCATACTGCATGATGACTAAACAGGAAAAAAGTGCAGGTTTAACCATAACAGGTAACAGGACAACAGCTCTTTGGCATTGTCAGAATCAATCAGTGAATTATTTTTTTGCAGTCATTTAACTGTGACTGTAGGTTAATGGGAGGAATTAGCGCTTCAGAAAATGGATGGATTTATTTATAAATGAACGAGTATGGATTACTCACACAGGTCAAACAATCCGGACTGCGTGTGTTAAGCGTGCCTAAGAACGGTATGGATGGTCAAGTATGTGTGGCCCAGCATGAAAGAAACTGTTGAGCCATCAAGTCTGCTGATGCATTTACAATATACTAAGTTAGAGTACCAAACGTAAGACTGAGAGGCAAACTGCTTTACAGGGAGTTAAAAGCAGACTAATGGGCCGCATCCTTACTCTGCACTACTGGTTCATTAGTTTGAGAGGAAATGCATGAGGAACCACACACGCGCTCTTCCAGTGGCACAGATAAAGCTGCACACAAGGACTTATAAGCATGACACAAAACTAACGATGGTTTACTGTATATACAGTATGAACAAATTTATATAGCAGCATCCAACATTTCCGTCTATAGCCATTTATTGATCTTTTAGGTCATTTGTTATGATTGCAACTTACATTCGATCTCCTATGAGATAGAACATTATCTCCTGTGCATGGGTCAACATGGAGACGAATGTCTAATTGACCCATATGAGTACAGTTGGATGCTAAATGTGCCTCTGAGATAAGCATGAGTCATGATGTGTTTCATAGATATGTATTGTAAATGGAAAGTAACTGTCATTGTGCCTTTCCATCTACACAAAACAGCACTACTGGCCAAAGTACTACAAATGAAATCACACTGCTTCATTTTAAAATCTGTGCATCTAATACCCGGCCATGTAAACAGATATGGCTCATCACTTGATTAGTCAGCATCCAATCAGACCACATAGAGACAGACAATCACTGACAGTCACACTTGTGGGAAATGATCCCACTACGGTTGCAGGAAAAACAGCCAAGTGAACCACTATATTGTCAACAACCAAGACATCCTAATAGATACAAACATACTGTACAAATACTAGCATTGTGGTCATCCCACTTACCTGTCAATCGGCTTTCCCAAACATTTTTGTTGATCATATCTAAGGTTCTGGAGCTAGAGGGTGTGTTTAAGCCACTGAAGGACTTCTGCAGAAGGAGTAGCCTGATGGAGCGAGACATGCTGCAGACACCTCCAGCTGATCAGCCTCTAATCTCTTTTTTCTCACCTATGTCCGCTGCCGATCAGGTCTGTTTACGCACCTTCCTAAAGCTTGCATCTATACTGCTTCGCACCTTCTTCTGTTTGGATGAATATTTAAAATATAGTATAAATCCTCTAGCAGAATTCAACCTGTTTTTTTCTTTTTGCATAGATTTCTGCCTCCTCCTGGCTCTCACTCTGCTCACTTCCAGTCTGGACTGTACACTCCCATCTACTGCAGCAAGCTTCAATGCGGTAACGGCTGGGACACATCCAGCCAGTGCCGCAATACTCTCATATTCTATTCTCTCTAGTGTATGTGTGTGTGTGTGTGTGTGTGTGTGTGTGTGTGTGTGTGTGTGTGTGTGTGTGTGTGTGTGTGTGTGTGTGTGCGTGTGAATATACTGTAAGTGTGAGTAAGTGCTTTCTGACTCAAGCTTCAGTGGTCACAGCGCATATCTGAGTGCTTTAAAGGCACAACTAACATTTCCCATCGTCATTGTATCCATTTACGTACTAGAATAAACAGGTTTAGGCATATACCTGTACAGTACATCAAATTGTCCATTAGGGGACACTGTGGCAAGAGACAGGTTAACTCATGTTCCGCATAAACTCTTAAAAGAAAGAGAAAGCTCATTTTTGGAAAGTGACTGTTTTTGAATGGAAGCTTTAACTAAACGGCATTCTACCTATGGAGAAATTTCAATTTGCTTAATAGATTCTACTGGTTATTGGAAAAGCTCAACAGCTCAAAAGGTTTCAATTAACTGATGATAACTTAATACAAATCAATGTGCTGCAAGAATGCTGTTTTCAAAAGAATCATTATTGGTTGGTTGCCTAATAAATTAGCCATAGGCTGGATGTATGGGTTTAGTGTGCATGTCCAACTGTGAGCCATATGCACTGTTCACATCGTGCTTAGTGGAGAAGGCAGTTGAGGACAAACACATTCAAGCAAGAAAATGAAGCACTCATGCTGATTGCTCTGACTAGAGAAGGTAATGTACCCAGCACAGGCTTATTGTAGTCTGCTGATAGCATTATACTCATCACGGCCAGTTGACTTTATGGCCCCTTGTGGTTTGCAGAGACTGATAAAGATGGTTTCCCATATTTCTTACTTTCACGATCACCTATTTTCAATGTTAAAATTTGATTAAAAATATGACGAGTTCAAAATCAACCACAGCCCTATCAGTTTTCACGATACATTTGACCAGTAGCCTGGTTATGTTTAAAAGATGTTTTTGTCCACTTCAGCAAAAATCTTGATAAACCATACGATCAATGACATTCCAGATTGGAAAAACTCTTTTCGAGATGGTTTTGTTAAAACTCTGGCAGTCAAGTAAGAGGGCTTCCTGTTGTAACTTCCCCCTCATGTGGCTTGGTTTCCTTCCCAGAGTGCCGGTGAAGCACAGACATCTGTCAAAAAACCGTAAAGGGGGCTCAGATGTAATGCATGGGAAAGAAGAGGAGGAACAAAGGGTTCCTTGGGGTCTAAACTCCACCAAAGCCTGCATCTGCAAATGTATTTACCACGGGTTGAAATGTGAAGTGTGAAACATAATGGAATGCGTACAGTACCAGTCTCCACACAGGAAGCGGAGGCGAGCGAGAGGGGAGGGGCTAGTGTTTTGGCGGAGAGCTGTTAGACTGATGCGGAAAGCAAGGAATGTGACCTTGCACAAAGACAGTGACTCTTGTGCTATTTCTGGATATGCGGCAAAAAGTAGGATAGGACAGTCTAAAAAAGCAGGAACAGTAAGAGAAAAACAAACATCAGTCACGAGCTAATTTGGATTTGGCTTCAGGCTAGGAGTGTTTAATTTCATCTTTCAACCCTCTGAGGTCCTCAAAGGGTATGTTGCTGCTGGGTTTAGCAATTCATTTTTGGTGGATTCCCAAAGGATGGTGATGGGGCTACGGTCACAAGATCAGTGACTCATGTGGATTAACAGAATATAATTATCACATCTGTCTCTGAAATGGGGTTGATTCCGTAATTGATTCAGTTTGTCAATTCCAATTGACGGTGACACATTTACATCCTTGTGTATATGCTCAATGGAAATATGGAATATGTATCCATATAGCCATTAAAAGCAGGAAAAAAAGGATTAATTTTGTTTTTGCCTGGATGAGACAAGCAAGATAGGGCACGCTATTGTGTCATAATTCACGCTTGAAGGGGAAGTAAATCGAGGATAAGGACAGAGCCAGACAAGCCATCGGCACTAATTCCAGACTTGACATTAGATACAGGAAATATTTTTTTGCGGCATTCCTTATCAAATATAGAATATTTCTGATGACTCATAACAAGCCAAAATAATAAAAAATTCAGCTTCTTATTTTATTTCACTTCTATAACTGAGATACAAATTACAAAATAATGAATGGTTTATATTATAAATATAAAATAATTTCCAGCGGTTATAGTGAGACACTATAGTGAGGGAAACCAAAACAAAAAGTGAGAGCCATCTCAAAATAGCAGTTCTCCATGGCATAAAATAATTGAGGATGCTTTCGCTTTTCCTTTTCCTTCTCCTTCAGCACTCCTTTCTTCCATCTAAAAACGAGGTGAAGTCATGTCAACCGAGGATCTAAAGTGAAAGGCAAAGGGTCAGACCACACCTGCTGACTTGCCCATCATTGTGTTCTCTTTATACATTTCCACTGACTCATATTTACACCAGGACAGCAGGGTGGTGATATAAACCTCAGTTACAGCCAAGATGAATATGAAGACATCCCAAGAATCTTTCAAATGGGTGCTGACAAGCTCAGAGGCAATTAAAGGCAAGAACCCACATTCAGTTATGAAATAATGTGCTTCAAGGTGCTGACAAAATTATGACATTAAAAATACATTCTGATATGGCCATCATTCCTTGTGTAAAACATCTGTATGACTTTGATTGATTGATTTTTACTACAGTAAACCCTCAATCATCATGAGATACTATATGTGAAAATCTATAGATGAAAATCTGCCACATAAAGAAACCACTTTCCTCTTTTTCTTGTTAATTGGAGATTTCCACGATAGACAACTGCATACAGGCCACAAAAAAAATGCAAGGTAGTATGACTATGGTAGTGTAGGTGAATAAAGGAGGCATCCTGTCTGTGTACAGGACAGACGTGATGCTGACTACACGCTTGAGTTCACCCACAACAGCAGAGAGGACATGAAGTGTCAGAGCAGAACGGCTTTTGGAGCTTCTCGCTGATCATTAAATTGCTTCAGTTGTCATAGAGATATAAATGAACCATGAATGGACAATTCTCTTATGGTAGAGTAACGGGAGCCTTTAGGGCATTGCGTGAGACGTAACACTGTCACAAACGTGTCATTCCCAGGGACTTTAATGGTGATACAGAGGGCTCTTTGAAGTACCACAATGAACACTGGGCTTTGTACTTAATCAAGGCCCCCAAAAACTCCACTGACTTCCAACATAACCCACCCCCCTTCTATACTCCCCATGCTGCACACGAAAGCGGCACGGTGCTTACATAACTTGCTTGCAGACTGATTTACATGAAGTAAAATGATAGAAAAAAAAACCTAGCATCAAGTCTAGAAACTTCAGTTATCTAAAAAATGTTTTAACTTTTGTCTAGAAAGGGTGACGGTGTGGTATGAACTGACAAACAGCTTCTGCACATTTTCTGTGAAAGGCTTTCACAGCAAGTGGCAGTAATTACAAGGCGAGACAGAGCAATAATGACTGAGGACTCCCAGCAGGCTTTGCAACAGCAGGGAGCATTATGAAAGCCTCGTCCCCAGGTCACACCACCTCGCCTGCGATGTTTACCAAAGGACTGAGGACATGCGGGGATATTTAATGAACGCTGACCACCACCAGCCGCTTGCCGTCCATCCATGTATGACTGCTTTTGCTGACAAGAGTGGAGCCAGAGAGGGAATGTTCTTGAATTTGATTCATAAAATAGATGATGTATAGAATCATGATGTTTTGACATAATGTGAAGACACTGAAGGCTATTCAGCTGCAAGAAGTCATATGGATTGATAACTACGGAACAGATTATAGAAAAATCCCTTTAGCTGATGATTTGTAGCTGCATTAAGTAGCGCATCGCCTAAATGTTGTGTAATTGTATTTCAACCAACATTTAGAAGGAAGACGAAGAAAGTTTCATCCATCTTAATGCATAACGGCATGCAAGATATTCGCTTGTATATCGATTTAATTCTCCTTTGTAATGTTCTGATGTGGGTCCAGGTATTATTTGTGATGGACCACACACAGTTAGACACTTCCCTGGATCAACAGGCAGAATTTTCTTGAACTTTTTCTATTGCTGACACCAATGCACAAATAGTTGAGTGAGATTTGACTGGAATGGGTAAACAGATGCAGGTCAAATGTTTTGGGCATCAGGCTCGACAACCAGTCTGGCTCTTATCTTGGAAAGGCGACAGGCTAGATGGTCCGCTAGATGAGTCTGGGTTCTTATCAAGACGGACATCAAGCGAGTCATCAGACCAGATCCTGTTCTCCTTCACTCCCTCCTTCCCTCTCTTGCACCACGACAATTAACGGACAATGATATCAGTCACTGTACTGCAAATGCTCCTCACATGACTACAGACTGAGGCACATCGGGACAAATGCAGACAATTGCGTTTTGTCAACAATAAAGGCAACATAAACGTGTTGTAACAGATGAGAAACCACACCAAAGGTATGTGGCTATACAAATGCAAGCTGTGTATCAACACACTAAAATCACTGACCTGCTTTTGTCCTCTCTGGAACTGCAGAACTCTGAAAACAAGAAGAAAAAAAATTATGGATTGCAACCAAATCCCATTAAAATTGATAAACAAAAACTTTGTGTAACTTCAAACACTTTGAGCTAAACAGTTTTAAATGGTGACACACCTTCAGACTGGACAATGAACAAATGTCCAGCCGTGGCTTCATATACATACCTTTCTGTTATGGCAAAGATTACAAACCCTCCTTTAGAAATATTGCATCATTAGAATTTCCCAAGTACAGCAAGATGTGCTTTGATCCATTGTTGGCTTAAGCATGACATATGTGCCCTTGAGAGGTTTGTGCAATAACATCTTCATTCTGGGAATGTAATGGTTCATGCTTGGGCTTGGCCACAAATAAAATCAGCATCAACATAATGTTGGGACAAGGCAAACTATTATGCAGGTACTCTATGTCGTTGGCTTATGTGTGTTTGTGTGTGTGTGTGTGTGTGTGTGTGTGTGTGTGTGTGTGTGTGTGTGTGTGTGTGTGTGTGTGTGTGTGTGTGTGTGTGTGTGTGTGAGAGAGAGAGACGTGTGCAAGTGCGTGCATGTGTCTGTGTGTGAGTGCATGGTGGGCAGCAGTCGATTGGAATGCAGAGGTCTTTCTTGCCTCTGACTTTTGACCCTGGG
Source organism: Syngnathus leptorhynchus (assembly GCF_054491065.1). Classification (NCBI taxonomy): domain Eukaryota; kingdom Metazoa; phylum Chordata; class Actinopteri; order Syngnathiformes; family Syngnathidae; genus Syngnathus; species Syngnathus leptorhynchus. The sequence continues at coordinate 11,812,698 of NC_141199.1, read as the reverse complement.
TTCCTTGGCTGACCCCCACACCCTGACCTGTTTTAATCCACACTCCGCTGGAAGAGCTCAGACAAGGGAAGGAAGACAAGCTACATTCTCTGTGGCAGTCGTTCGTGTTTTCTAATTTACCCCCGTACAAAATGAATGTGTCGTCCTGGTATTTGTAACAATAGAATGAGTTCCCGTTCCGTTTTGCTTGGAGGCCTAATTAGGGTTGATCTTACACAACAACGACATACCTAAACTAATTGTTGATGTAAAAAATGACTTGTCAAACGGATGGTTATTTTCCACAAATCAAAGGGAATTGGAAAAGTTTCGACTTCATCTCCAGTTTCTGAAAACTATGTCAATAATGCCGTGATGGGCAGAATAAAGAAGAAGACCATGCGAGACAGTCCTGAGTGCACAAGTTCATAAAAAATGCATGCAAACCCCACTGACAGCGCACAGTTATAGCCTATTGCTATAATTTGTGACATCATCATTTACACTGAATAAGTACTGTGTGGATTACTACCAAAAATGAATTAGAAGACAATAGAAATCTTAACTATAACCACTTGCCTATTGTTTCACTATCCTCATGAGAGCGTTTATATTTTATGAACCACCGCAGCGACACAAGCGTGACACACTCTGGTGAAAATGCTTTCATTCATTCATGACATGGAGCACCAGATGAAGTGTTCTCTTTGCACTCATCGGTTTGATCCGTTTCTTTTCTAAAATAGGTAAAAGTCAAAGCAAGTCTATCACTTGTAATAAATCTTGCCAGGTTTGGACATGTGGTTCCTGTGGTTGGGCTAAGTAGTGAGTAAAACATTACATTTACAGTTAATTGCCAACTAAAGACCCCAAAGTAGACCCAAGGGGAAGGCCACAGACCTTAGACTTAACGGTTATTAAATCAGCAGGATAATCAGAACAAGACTGAGGTAACTTCTGAGACAAAATTTATGTTCAGTGCTATTACAGCCGCTGTTTGACTCAAGTAATCTTAGCCTAAAATGACTTTGCTACATTCCTATGTGTGTATGTGTGTGCATGCAGGCAGGCTAAAGACAATAATATGAATTGTTTGGGCTTTTTATGTATTACGTACAAAAGGTCTCTTTCCCCTTATGGCTGTCTGGCCTCAACTGATTTATCTCCTGCCAAAATTTGGAGTCAGTAAGGCTTTTTGTTGTTGAAATGATATATTTTAGCTGGAAAGAACATAAGGTTATAGGAAAAGACTGGATGATATTATGCAAGAAATGGGAGCTGGAATCTATCCCGACTGACTCTGGGTAAAAAAAGGGCACAGACAACTTGTTTACGCTCATATTCACACCATCATGAGCGGAAACTCTCTCATAGGTAACCCACGACACTATTGGTGACCACAAGCATATCCAATAATCTAAATTTATGGATTACAATGTTATGGTGCGGTATGATTATGGTACTGTTTCCAAAATATCAGAGAATAACAAAGGATATCCTGTATTGGTGCTAAAATCAGCCAATTTTTTTACTTTGACTTGAAAACAAACTAATTTGAGATACTAGCATTGGAATTTCAAGTTTAACACTTGAAGATGGAATGGTAATAAAAAAAGGTCTCCATATGGGAGGTCCGTGTCGGGCGCTAACAAGACATTTCAGTTCAGCAGTGTGCGCCCTCGCTATTGTGTAAACACCACACCACGAGTTCCTGTCATTGACCCATGAAGTCATTTACACAGTTTAAATCTTTCCCTCCACACAACTCTATGTTTCCCTCATAATAGCAATTACAGTGAAATAAATGTGAGAGACTGCAGAGCCGTGCAGGAATGCGGATGAATGGGTACCAGTGAGTACCACTGTTTTCATAGCACGGTGGGCGCATATTTTCTTGATTTTCACCCTGAATTTCCCTCCGACATGCCACAGAGCAGGTTGGTCCCAGGGGCGAGGTTGTTCCGGCCCGTGTCAGGTGTCCACCGGGGAGCTGTAAGCTGCAATGCAATAGGCATCAGCTGCCTCATTTACTGCCACTTATTTTCTGGAAATAGGTTCTGTTGGGGGCACATGAGGTTTGGTATGTTTGCTTTGCACATGTGTAACTGAGAAGTATGTGTGCCTGAGCGATAAACCAATGCTGGGTCCATATCCATGTTTTATGAGCGTTTGTGGGTTCAATATTTTCATTTTTTTATGATTGAAAATTGCCTTTCGGTTTAATTTGCTGTTATGCAATAAAGGCACTTGCATCGAAGGTGTCATCCTAGTATAAATGTGTTTTTATTTTTCAATATCAACTTTGAATTCTTGTTTCTGTGTCAAATAATCACCCAAATAAATCACGTCATCACGCCGCTCTAGTAAAACACCGTGACTAAAGGCCACCACAGACTCACACCCGCTCAAGCCCCCCCCCCTCTTGCTTGCTCTACAGCTGTGGTGTGCATGTGTACGTGTGACCACCCATGGTCTGTGCTGGTCAAGGATTAGGGAGAGCTCAAGCTAACCCAAACCTTTTTTTCTCCACTGCTTAGCACAAACGGCCAAATTGATGCAAATGGCTCAAGTAAGCTCTTGGCTCCAGTACTACAAATAAGGTAAAAGTGTGTACGTGCGACCTAGAGGTTTCTTTGTGGATGCACATGAGCACGCTCGTACAGACTCCTTTGAGTTGTTATCTGGAGCCCATTACTTTTAATTTTTTTATTAGCCTGATATGCTCTTGCTGCCCTGAACTTATAGAGGAATTTGTTCTCCATGCTGGGCCAAGGCCCACGTACACGTGTGCCGGGGGACGTGGGAAACAATTTCATCTTACACTTCTCCTCTAAAATCTTGCCCCCACCTGCTCTCCTCCACTCATACTTTCACTCTCCATGTTACATTAACACATTTTGATAGCTTCCATATGTCAGTTGGCTTGTGTCGTGATGCGATAACTTTGTAATGGTATGACTACTCCTATCTGAAATGTGAATGTCCAGATGTTGGTTCAAACTGGTCATTATTTGTTGTAAAGAAAAAAAATAATAACAGCAGTGACTCAACTATGAGGACTCGGCTTGAGGACAGGGAGGTTGGGGTCATCATCGACAAAAAAAAAACCCCAATGCATTTTATATAGGGAGGAATGTGGCTGAGTTGCTTCCTGAGAACCACTGTGACCTTGAGCAATGCACTGAACCCACAGCTGCTTACTTGTTACTTCTGTATGTGTCCAACTCGTTCCCTCGTGGCATGTGTGTTTGGATGATATAATTCAGTATATGCATGCACAAAGGAAATGCACAGAATAAATTGCCTTGTTTTTCTGCAAAAATATGTACCCTTGACCAAATGATTAGCCTTATGGACACATACTTAGATTGTACTATGTAAAAAGAAAATGTGATCTGACTGTATTTCACTTTTTTCCCCCAATTAAAAGCTTTAAATAGCTTTCTTGGGACTACATGTTTCACACATTTGATTAGGTAAATTGTTTATATTTCCTGTAACTATTGGAGACAGTTACAAAGCTTTGGTCCAGATTCAAGACATACAGTATGTACGCAATTTTGTCTGCAAGAGTAATCACATGCAACAGGCTTCAGGATGAGGCGAGCAAGACTATAACTTGATCAATCTCAGGTAGAAAAAGCACATGTACTACCCAATATATCCATCACTCAGGCATATGACCCAGCACTATGTATCATATGACTATCTACTTTAGTGCTTTATAATTTTATTGAGGCTTTATGAAGCATCACAAACACAACAACATCAGAAAAGGGCAGGAATGTAACTTGTTTAAACATCCGAAAGCTTTATCAAATTTATCGAATCAAAAGGCAACTAAGCTTTTCGTTAAACGACGTCATATTCATAAATCAACGCCGTCACCTTTTCTCATTTACGAGGTGGAATTTTCGTCCGAGTGACCTGGGTTAATAGAGATAATCCTCATAATCCCAAATGCAGTAAAAATGCCAGATTGTCGATTAGCCACAGGCTTTATTGGGAGAAAACAGAGATGGTTAACAACACAAAGAGAGATTACATTTAGGGAGACGACGGTGGCACCACAGCAGCTTATTGACTTTGGAGGAAGACTAGACATAGCTGAGTCCAAACTTTATTGCATTTACTTAAATTGTTGTTTCTGTTGTAACCTAAGAATGAAGACTATTCATTGACTCCAGCAATGCATTTAAGGTATCTAGGCCAGCAGATAATTAACTGCAGCGATTGTTCAAACTTTGTCTTAATTTTAAAAATTATGATGCTTGCATGCAGAAAATAAAATTTCATTCAAGATTGCTTCAAGGGAACATAAAAGCGAGCAACAATTAGGCACCCAAATTCAAGTACAAGGTTGTACAGAAATGCCCACAGCAAACGTCTGAATGAGTGATTATTTATTACATTCCTTAGTGCGTGTTTCAGCATATATAGCATAGAGTAATGTGTGTAAGTGCGTGTATTTGTGTGTGCATGCGCACTCAAATTTTTCAAGCAACTACAGTGGTGCCTTGAAAATGTTTGCATTATTCCATGACCACACTCAAAACACTTTTAGATGTATTTTGTGATGTCATTGATCACATCAAAGCAGCGTTGAAACAAGAGTATACCGAAGCACAAAGGTCTACACGACACACACAAACGTGTGTGTTTGTTTGTGCGTGCAATTGTGTTTGTAACTTCTCGGATTTATTGCAGTTTATTTTCTGCAGGCTGCAGGGGGGTTTCCAGATGCCTGCTTTTTAGAGTCATCCATAACATTTACTGTCAACATGTACATCACTCTGTAACCATTCCATTTACTTTTTTACAGTTTCAGTTATGAAACAAATGTGGGGTTTGATTCAATGACTCACTGCGAGCCAACACTATCAATTTGTGGTTGTTAGTGACAAAACAGCAGAGTGATGTCTTTACATAAGCTGACACATGATTTATTGTAAAAACACTAAGTCAATATAGCATACTTGGGATGTGATTTAATCACCATTCCATAAAATACGCGCTGAGTGGCCAGTAAGCACATTTGGATATTTGCCCACCTCAAAGATGCTGAAAGGGAGAGTTCATATTTGAAATATTTTGGCACACTATGATCTATTTTGGCAGTATAATTTTATATATTTGGGAAAATGTAAAGTGCATCGCTATGTAAGTGCAAGTGCACTCACTATGGGAGAAGCGACAGCTGTGTTCAAAATTCTGTCTTTAAAAATAAAAAATAATTTTGACACTGTTCGAGGGATCCATTTAAAAAGATGTTTCTGTGGCTGTATTATCAAAACATGAGTGGAATGCCCAATTTATCAAGGTGAGCATCAAAGGCAAAGATTGATCTGATTAGAAGTAACTTTTAATCGACTATTAATACACAGTCTGCTTTCTTTTCGTTCCTGAAGTGCTCGTCTTGAAATAAACAGAAAAACATGATTTCCTTTAGGGAGTTGAGAAGTTCAATTTCCATATCCTGTATGGAACTACTTTTTTATGCTTTTTGTGACTTTTTCGAGTGTGAGTGACTTTGGGGACAATGACCCCATACAAAGTGTTTGTCGTGGCCAGAGTAACCACTGGAATTCAGTTCCTGGCCAAGCAGTGGTTGGATTCATCCCAAGCAAAGTAAATACTAACGTTACCATCTCAGAGTTTTGCACCGGTTGTTGACTGACAACAACCATGAGGCATAGTGGCCATGAAGAGTTAAAGGAAAGGCAGCAAAGTTAAGCATTTCACAGACCTTGAGGAGGGGCTGTCGGGGATAGAGGATGTTTGGGGACTGAGAGGCAACCAAACCGGAACACAGAGGAAGGACAGAGCAGAGATCTGCTTGCGACCTTAGCACGCAAACCACAACTCTTCTATTGTCCACTAACTACAGACAGATAAAGAGCCCTGCACATACATAACCTACTGACAAGAAGGAAGGTACTCATCAAACTAAAATAAAAATATCTTCAACAAATGGTTCCACCAAAATACATAAAAGTCTAGAACGGATACTTGGGAGATTCGGATTTCACCGTGAAATTCTGATAACTCTACTGACAGATGACAAAAGTCACATTTAAAACAGCATTGTGGAATGCCTGCCACACACCACTGTGAAACAAAGAATTACTGAGTAAAGGTCTCACATTCATCGATGCGATGAGACAGAAATGCTGCTCAATAATGGCATAGATATTCATTATTCAAAAAGTAAAATTATGAAAAAATACTTACTCAGCCGGGACATTCAAACAAAGCACCTACATGCACACATTTTGTTTTATTATTTTTTGATAAAGGCAGCGGGCCCCAATGAAATTGTTTTCAAACATATATTAGCATGTTTGTTGTCAAACATATATCTCAATAATTTATTTGGTATTTTTGCTTGTTTTCAACCTTTGGTGAGCCACTCATGAAAACGTGTGTGCAACATTTCAGTCTGTTTTGGCTGCATCTCTGTCTGGTGGGTTTTAGAAAAAAAAAAAATCCCTGCGAGAGGTCAAAAGTTTCCCTGTCATGGAATGTTTGGATGAGGCTTGATATAGATTAGTAACTGTCACCATATCTGTAAGAATGCTGGTTTAAACACCTCTTTGCTGAATTTGACAGCCAGTTTAGTGGTACATCTCTTAAAGGGGGTACCGCATATGTTGTACTGGTGAGAAAGCTCGGCACTCAAGGTGACTGATATGTTGTTTCCGACTGTAACTTTGAGAGGAAGGTGGTCAGGGGTCAGCAGCCTCCACCCGCCTCTGTGGCTTGGCATATCCTCTACAGCCACTGACCCCTAAAAATAGAGGCTCAAAACAAATGGCTCTAACGCCGCATATAAATTGCATTTGTCAGTGCAGATTACATGATTGAAGCCATGTACGGTAATTTTGCTGGTATCAATATGACAACCGGTTATGATACCATTTCAAAATCAGGATTGAAGGATTGAAGCCATGTACGGTAATTTTGCTGGTATCAATATAACAACCGGTTATGATACAGTTTCAGAATCCATACACAAAACAAGTGATAATTTGAAATTGTGCAAGATTATCAATCTTTGGTTGGATTGGTGATCATGTGTACATGGTTAGATGTTTAAGTGGGAGCTCTTGAGCTGTGTCATGAACTAAGCTTGACAACATGAGACAAATCTAGAGTGTGACTTGGTTAACACGTCTAAGGATAATTCAAAATTACCTCTCACACGTCGATATTTCAAGACCATTAACATAAATGTGGTTTATGGAAGAAGAAACACCTGTTGCAAGACAATAATACAAGCCAAACAACACTATGAGACACCTTCTGCACTAAGTAAATCAAAGAAACTTGCCAACAAAAACACTCAGGTCAAAGAATAGCAGTTGCACACTGAGAGTATAACACCTGCTGTGACACAACATCCGCTCGAGATTAGACACAAATTTGATACAAGGAAAACAACCACCTGCTTAAGGCTAACAATAGGCATGGTGGCAAGAGGTTGATAATCTGTTTCCTTCAACCCACAGCGGTAAATACGCTAAGTGATATAGAGCTTGCTCAGTGAATGCTCACTCTTCAAAAACATCCACAGCCACATACCAACTCCTCACTTATCATGGTTACATAAAAGACAGAATGGCGCAAGTATGTACTAGGTACAATCACACCCAAGTGTTACAGAATGTGCCAGTGGGTGCGAGGGGGACAGTAATAGCACAAACACGAGTTATCCCTGCACGGGATGGAAGGAATGCTAATGCAAATTGACCCTGGTTCCAATGGCCAAACTATAAATCATAGTACACATACACACATATTTTTCCCCAGTAGATTCGACTAAATCTGGCATGAGACTTTGGAAAAAATGCCTTAGGTGCCAACATGAAGTGCTGTTTGTCTGAATTCTGTTCGCAGAATAAAGGTTGTTTTGTGAAAGGCCTACTTGACCTGAAACGTGTGAGCAGCCACCTGGTGTTTCTAAGTTATTTTCTCACCTTTATTTATTTTATTTTTTTGGAGGCAAAATTCCTTACAGTCCTCATATCTTTATTCTTGTAAAATTATGATTTAAAAAAAGACATCTATATGTAAAAGCAATTTTTATCCAAGCAAGTTGGGATGACTTTAAGAGGTTATGGGAAGTGTTGCCCACATCCATCCATTGAACATCAAAGGTCTTGTGTGTGTCGCATACCTTGTCTAAAATTAGCCTACACTCTTCGCAAACTTGGCGTGACTACGTGAGCATGGAATCACAACAGATAATGGTGGAATTTGATAAAGCCATTGTTTTCCCCAACAGAAACACCTTGGACATGAGATTAGAAACAAGCATCATTCCATACTTTGCTTTGACAATGTCATTAAGTGAGCAAGCAAAAGGGTTTGAGGAGGGGTGTTTCACACAAAGCGCACCCCTCGTGACTCCCCTTTCCTGGTGTCTCAACTCACGGGCACCCCTTGACCCTTTTTGTTGGGGCGAATGGGTGTAGATCTCTGGAAGCGGCTAATTATAGAGTTTTAACGTCTGCTTGGCTGAGCTTTAAGTGTTGCCGGCAGATTCTTACAATTGGAAGGTTCACTCCAAGTAAATGTATGAACACAAAGAGTCTGTTTGCTCTTTTTATCCAAACCATGACACAATGAATCTGTTTCACTACTTAAAGTGCTGTGCAGGACAGTGCAAACGATGAAACATGAAATGATAAAAACATCCTGCACTTTGAAATCAATATTACATGCAGACTTTCAATTACAGACTTATATAATGATAAGAAAGCCAACTTACCCCACTCTTAGGCTTTGCTCCAAGAGTCGTTGGGGTGCCTTTAGCTGATGTAGCATGACCATAAGAATATGATGATTCCAAATCAAAGTCCTGCATCAAGAAAGTATCCAATGTCTGTGTTTTCCCGTGCATTTATTCAAATATACGTAGATTGCATTAGAATTCGTACCAGTTGTCGTCTTCGAGGAAGGGTGGGGGTGCTGCCTATGGAAGAGTTGGCGCTCAAGGCATTTTCAATTTCCTGATCCAACTGGTCCAGCTTCATCATTAGCAGCACCATCGAGTCCAGACGAGCATGGTCTCGCTGAAAGGACATTTTTCCACAGGAGATATAAGTAACATAAAACAAAAAGTCTATCTATGTAGGTAGCCACAATAGACTGTATATTCATGTTATACTGCATGCGTCCTATAAAAGTGTAAAAACAATAATAACTTGAACTGAATTATTTGGAATATCTTTGAATATATATGGGGAAAGAAAATAAGCATTGACATATTGTCTAAAACACCTTTCAGACAAATAAACAAAAGCAGCAGTGAAGGGCTACAATATGGCAGATACTTGTTTGGATAAACATAAACTTTCCAATTGAGAGCATTTTTCATTTGATGATTATACTCTGAAGTTAAGGTAATGTAAATTGTGGCCTGGAGTGTTTGTCCTCGTGATTACTTGACCCTAATGAGTTGAAGCGGTTCAGAAAATGGATGGATAGCAAACTGTGTCATTGCATGGTGGGTCAAGAGACAACCGCAGCTGTGTTGTGCCTAATAAACCTGCACTGCTCACTTCTTCAACAGTGACTAAAAGCCTCACAGTGACCCCAGGTGGTGTTCTTCAAGTAAGGCAAGACGTGCTTTCATTTTCTTTTGTCTCCAGCAATAAGTGGGACTAACAGCCTGAGCCTCCTTCCACACAAAAACGAACAAATGACATCACAAGGCTGTAACCAAACCAACCTTGTTACAATCGCCGTAAACACAACTCGTTAAAAAGCGTAATGAGGGTGAGCTCATAGGACAATGAGGCACTCTGTATGTTCCTCCAAAGGTACGGAGGCATGGCAACATGTGAACGTAAGACCAGGCTCCCTCTGCTCCGAGAAGTGATACATAATCAGGAAATCACATTGAATTATGTAGGCGAAGAAATACAAATCGAAAACATGTTCGAATGCGGTTCGATTTTACTTAACGATGGGTGTGGACGGAGGAAAGTAATCACATTCAGATTTTGTGTGTTTGTGACTTATAAATGAAACGCAACACAATACGTTGTCAAGGAAACATCCCTATCTTTTCTCAGAATTGCATTATTCACAATTCGCTTGCCACAAATTCACTTTTATGGGGGGTGATGGGGGTTTGGGGCTGGACCTATTCTCTGGGGAACTTTTCATTTTCATTGAAGCAAAATCTCTCGCGTTTGTGCATTCACTGACATTCCAGGCTGGTAGCGGCGCACATTGCCATGTTCTGCCTCTTTAGTAGAGTATCACAAAGACACACTGTCATGGTAAAACAATGACATCTTCACGAGGCCTCGCTGAATGAACAAACGCATCTGGTGAGAGACGGCAACAACAGCAACCGCAAAACAGCAAAGTGGAAAAACAAGTGTAGAGCAAGTCTGTGTCTTTTTATGGGGTGTTCTGGTGGTTTGGGTGCTCTTTTTCTCTCATCCCATTACATTCCTCTCCACTTCCTGTTTTTTTTAATGCAAGACAGTTCCCACACTGAACTGCTGGAGACTTCCCTCCCCTTTCTTTGCTTTTATTTTATTTATTTTTTTAATTCCCGACACCCAGCTGTTCCTCTCTTAAAATGAAATTGTTTGCAAAAGAGAGATTGCCAAAATTCGACGGGCTACAGCGGTGCACTCACACAACGGTGAGTGCTTTCTTGTGAAATGAGAACAGAAATTGAGACAGACAGATGTAGAGAGAGAGAAAGCTCTTTTCCAGCCAAGTCGTCTGTTGCCAGATAGACGACTATAGAGCCTGAGGTCAGGATAAATCCTTGTTGCTAAAACAAATAAACACAGTAACAAAGCCCAATATCAAGTTAATCTAAAGTCATTACGCACACCAGATGGGTTTCGTTTTACTAATTCGATCCACAACAATATGCGCCTCGTGGGAAGTCATCATGAATTGAACGTCTTGTCCAGAATTGTACATCATCATCTATCATAAAATCCAGCTGTTTAATCCATATAGTATTGAAAAATCTTTTTGCATCTTTTGCATGTTTTAGACCAAATGCTTCCTCTTTTTGACAGTAATAGTAATATATATTTTCATATAAAATGGTGAAAAACCTTGTGGCTAAAATGACCATATCTGGTCATGAATGCATTGTCTTACGTTTTTGTGGTTACACACCTCCTAAGGAGTTCCACAAGTCAGAATATTTGCTCTTCAAATGCAATATTTTAAGGATGCCTATGATATTGATGCCGACCTAATTTAGCAAGCCCCCAGCAAAACCTGTGATGTCGACTTCCTGGAGGATTGACGTCATCCCTGCTGGTATGTAAGAGTAAAGCCGGATATTCTACGAAGAGCCCAATTGTTGATTCACTCAAATGTCTGAAGTAATGTCTGCACAGTGTACATATTCTTTTAGGAATCCACACAACCATAATGTCAAGTAGGCGACTCTCTCTGTTCACATGGGGGAGTGAGCATCATAGCCTATTCCAGGTTTGTGACTCAAGGCAAACAAAATTGCGGTTGCCAGTATGGCATTAAAGCATTTCCAGTGTGGACTATAATAAGTACTTTACTAAAAACATATAATATAAGCACAGTGACACAATATAACAAATTATGCAAACAATGGTCATAAAACCAACGTGACGTTGGCAGGCCACCAAAATCATATTGACAAACTCCTTCAGTAAGCCAGTCGCTTCACGATTTTGTCCAGTTGTAGATTCTTACAATGGCGACATTTTTTAGTCTGTATGTGCTAAATATATATCTTTTGGCAGGGTGGTGACAAAAGTGGCAAAAGATGCTGAGACTTTCTTTGTGATGAATGACACGCATCCTCTATTTTTGTTCTTTTTATAATTTTGATATACTTGAATTTTTTTTTAGGAAATTCTCGATTTTGAATGTGCACAATACCAGAACATAAAAGATATGGTTTGTCTGTATTGAAAAGAAGTACAATATAAATTATTCTTATTCAGATCTGACTGAAGTTGAGTTCACATTAAAGCTTCACATCTACACAAAGTAGGTTGAATTAAAAACTTTGATTTGATTTTTAATGTATAATAATAATCATCATCATGCTTGCAGTCTGAAAACTCTCACCAAAACTCAGTGGGGCATTTTTGGAGAAATACCTTCTCTAGACAGGAAATGACATGCAAACAAAGGAACAAACCCATCCAGATTAAACGATAACCTCTTGGATTTATAGGTAATAAATATGCTTATCCTTTTAAAGAAAAAAAAAACAAAATTTGTAATAGATAATGAAGGGATTTTCATAACTACCTTGAGAAAAATACAAGTCATGCTGAAATGTGCTTCTTGAGCTGTCATTAATTATTTTGGAGTTGCTGCCAACTTTTAACTGCTTTTGAATTGTTTCAATTACAATTACCAAATGAATAAACAGTCTTTAGTCTTTTTCTTTGTAACAGCGAACCTAAATCCATTTTGGGCACTTTACTGTGCTCGCTAAGCAGACCAGAGGGTGTAAATAGCCCAGTGTGCAATTATGCTAGAATCTCAAACTTTTCATCCTGGCAAGACGTTGCGCATTCAAATCTCTGTGTTCATAGTCTCCACACAATTATAGGACTTTGTTTTGAAATGAGTTGTTAAGAAAGACAAACAGTTCACATATCAGCACCACAAAACAGGCGCGCGCGCACACAAACACACACACACACACACACACACACACACACACACACACACACACACACACACACACACACACACACACACAAATATTCTAGCATGTGAGAGTGAAGTCATTGTTTTCCGAGAAGTTTGCCAAGTGTGGGACAAAAATGATTCATAGGCTGTGTATGTTAGTTTTGAACAAAAAAAAACATTAAAAGTGTGGTGCATTAATCAGTAAACCACTAACACCCAATAACCGTCTCACAAAGTTAAAATACGTCATTCAATATCTTCATCCTTACCTTCTTAATGCGCACTTTCACTCCTTCCTCCTCCTTCTGAATTCCAGGCATTCCATCAAAAGCCGGATTGACGGGAGATATGTCACAGGGAATATCCTCCTGCACGGCGTTGTTCGTTTGCTCCGTCCTAGAGTCGGCCGATTGCGTGTGGCGTTCACAAGGACCATCTGCCATCTCAGAGCCAGGTGACTCATTGAGGCGACCAGAGGCTTCGTTGCCATGGAGTCCCTCCAGCGGGAGCACATTGTTGACCTCTGCTAAGAGTGGAAGCAGCTTTTGGGGGTGTTTTTCTCTTGCTGCATTTTCATCATCTTTCTGGCAGTGAATAGTTGCGGTGAGATTCTTTGGAGCAGGTGTACGGCTACCCGCTGCTTCAACTGGGTTCACCTCTGGGATGGTTTCCAATGATAAAGAACTTTCATCAAAGTCTTTGTTTGGCTGACTTGCAGTCGTCATAGTCAAAATGGGCTCGGCTTCTTCAATAATGATTTTCTGTGTCCGGACTTCCTCTGACTTACGCGATTCTTCTTGCTCACACGGCACTTTACTGTTGGCCAAGCAACATTGAACTTTGGCACAAATATCAGCTGATGTGATAGGTCCTAAAGTGACATTTTTTTCACAGCGTTCTGGATCACTTCTTTCCTCCCCTTGAGACATTTTCATTGCTCTTGTTTCGGAATCACGCTGCTCCGACAGTGTCTGAGCGGGCATTTCACAACCAGGGGCCGTATCCCATGCTCCAGCAGGATCTTGCTTTCCTTCTTGAATGTCTCTGGAAAGGCGCTCATGTCCTGATTTTTCATTTAGAGTCTCTGGGTTATTTAATCCAAGCAGTTTGTCAGATGAATCTGTGGTCCAGGGTTCAATTGCTCCTTTGTCACATTTTCCTTCTCCCGCTGAGGTCACAACTTTGTTAGCCAATGACGTCACAAGCAGACTATCCATTTTATTGAGTGAACTGAGCACACCGACATCCAAGGTTATCTTTGCGCCAGCATGGCCAGGGATGGAAATCACTTCCTCAACATCTGGGAGGTCATTCCGAGGTTCGTGTTGAGTAGCAGAGCGCGACTTTGGTGTGGCCTCTGAGATTTCAGGAGGTCTGCTGTCACTATCTGTATGTCCCTCCTTTGTTTGCGAACATTTTGGAGGCTTGCCAGGCTGTCCGGCAGCAGATTGTAACAGTGGAGGCCCATTGTTGGAAGAAATAGAGATGCATTGTTGCTCCTTATGACAGATACTATGTGAGTTTTTAAAGACATCATCGTCATTCTCTGTGCCAACTTTGTCTTTACCATCGACAGCTTCCTGAGCACAGAAAATCATAGTGCCGTTTTTGTCACTCTGGGAAACGCAGTTAGATTGGACAGCCCCCTTCTGCGGCACATCCAAACATTTGTGGAGGCTGCAAATGAACTTCATCTCAAGCGGAGCTTTAACATTTTCTGTCAGCTTCACATCCTCCGATTGGATCTTATCATGTACTCCAGAGGTGGTCACATCTGGACTCGGAGTCAGCTCATCTGTGAACAGTCGGTGGCAGCCCTCTGGCATGGAGGTGCACCTTGTCCATCGACCTTGCTTGGAAGCCCCCGAACCCCTCCAAAGCCCCTCGCTGTCAACACCATGGCAACAGATCAGATCCAGATCATCATAGCTATACTGTAATCCTGAGGGATGAGTCACATGATCCTCCCAACTTCTCTTGCGAATAGCAACTGGCATTATTGGTGGCCAGCGCTATTCCATAGGGATGCTTTTGACTGAGGATGAAAAGGACGAATAAGACATGGACGTGAGAAGACCAATATGGTTTTGTTACCAATGTTATGCATTGAAAGCCATGGCAACTAAAATGTAACATTTGAACAGCTTTTAAATTGTTGAATTTTCTTTCATTTAACACTTGAAGACAGTCAAGCAGTTTATTTGTATGTATTCGCAATTTCCCCACCCAGTCAGTAGAAACTGATGCTTTCAAAATACCATTAGCACGCTTGACAGAATTAACATTTTGAGAAAATAAAAATTAATGGCTACAAAATTTGATTAATCCCGTGATGTCAAAAGATTGCTTTAAATTACGCAACTTCAAAACAGTCATTGTCCAGCTATTTGATTGTAGATAAAAACAGTCATCTTATTTGGCTTCACTTTTTCATTTCTATTTTTACCTTTTGTTTCCTAGAAGTCACGTAGGCTGATGCCAACTGTCATCTGCGTCCTGTGCATGAACCTGCAGAGTTTATGAATGATGAAAGTTTCAAATCTCCTCCAATCTGTCATTCAGCCCAGCAACCAAGAGTCACCTGTGTGCTTCTCCTTTTTTCTTCTTCTTGTGGTAAGTGATGACAGCGTTTTATGATACGATTATGAAGACATAAAGTCAACAGTAAAACATCTGGTGATAACCAACAAATTGGCTTCTGATCTGCTCCGAGTGCTGTCTGCCAGAAATATGTGGAAGTCTCTCGCGCTTTCATTCATCCACTGAGTGAAATCAGTGCAATAAGGGAATATGATTCCATATCCGTCTGAGAAGTTGTTGGCCGTCTTCACTTGAGGTTTCTGACTGGAGTCGGTAGCTTCCCCGTACAGCGGTCGGCGAGCTGAAGAGCACCCCAAAGACGGACAGAAAGCCCAGAAGCAGTGGAAAGTCCAAAGACATCTTCCATCTTGATCACATTAGTGTTTTTGCTGACGCCGAATGCCGAGAGCTGGGTGGTGTAAGAGGGGCCGGCTTTGCCTTCCCCCACTCCTCCCCTCGTCTTCTCCATTCGATCCCTCTCTCATCAGGTCTCCTCCCCGCTGATTTTGACAGGGAGTCTGAGTCACATCCTACCAGCCCCAACCCCCAGTTTATAACTTGCACAACATACTGACAACATATATTAACTCAACATCCACTCACAGGTTTTGCCACTTTTACAACGTTCCTTGCTATTTTGGAAACATCTTCACATGAGTCCATTTTTGAACAAAACTGTGATTTACTCGCTTCAGTGAACCTGTCCATTTTCTTACAGCGCCTTCCTAAGACTTCTGCCAATGGGTTTAATAATACACAGACTGCCCTATAAGAACCTGAGCACTGGCCTCGGGAAAAAAAAAAAAAAAAAAAAGCTCTTTTCACTCCAGCCATTCTATCTAAGGCATACTTTTACCCAAAATGTGCAGTCCTGCAACTGCACAAGAATGTCTGATAAAACACACCAACACATAACTGTAGTGTACCGTAGATCAACATTAAATAATCAGTGCAAACAGATGGAAAGTACTTTTTTTCTGTTCTGGTTTTCATATTATTTGAATTCAAAATTCCGAGAACGGGGTTGCAAAAACTACAGACGTAGATAAATATGTGCAAAGAAAAACACCTCAAAGGGGTTGTATCATTGTGTTATATATCACAATCCAGTGACAGAGACGTGTCAACGTGGCTTATAAGCCGGCTAATCATTGTGTGACGCCTTTCCGTCTCTGTGCGGCGAGGCGCAACAGCAGCACAACATTCCCAGCCTGAATCAGCTGCGGAACAGAGGCTGATTTCCATTGCCTACAAACTTGTGTCACTCCAAAATTGTCTTTGTTGCTGAATTACACTCATCCCAAATTGTGACCGCATTTATCAAATCGAGAAAACCGGAATGGAACACCCTGCATACTATGCCTCCAATCTCGGCCTTTTAACCTGCGGGTCATCCAGATGTGCGACGGATGAGCTTTTTTTGAGGGTGTCTTGCTGGGAAACAGTCACTCTGGACTCTTAAGGGACACAGATGGTCGTACTTAAATGAAAAGATCCAAGTTCAACCAAAAATTCTCTGTAGTATGTCACGTGATGTACGCTGCGGTTATACCGAGCTCAGTGTAACGAAATACAGATCTGGTTGGCCACAGTGGCTTCGCCGTGGATGCGGCTGCCGATTGAAGTGACTCAGGCAATCCACTCATTACCGCCTGTAGACATCTATCTCTAGCTCTATAATTTAAAAAGCTAAAGCCTCCCTACAGCATTCAGACCCCCTTGCGCGGCCGCATGGTAAGCCATGCACGTCATACTGTGATCTATCAATGACATTTTGCAAACAAGTGTTCAACCAACAACATGTGAAACAACAAATGTCTCGTGGTTGTAAGTGAACTGCAACAGTGTGGTGGAGCATCAATTGGTCTCTGCCCTACTTTGGATTACTTTTTACTTTGATAAAGGCCCATTGGTTGTGTAGTAGTTCATATTAGTGACATCCAGGCAATTTAAATGGGATGATTTCAACGTAATTGACTGGAAACTAGTGGTGGCTGTGATTCACCTTTCGCCATAATGCCTCGTCTTCCGACTTGGCTCAAAATGCTGTTGATGCTTTTCGACAGGAAAAATAGGGCACTTTTTCTTGTACCCAATACTATACGGTGACATAACCACTTTGGGTGGCTAATTAGGGAAGTAGCTTAGTCATCACCGCATCTTTATATACACAGCTAAAGATGACGACAAGAAACACCGGCACCGCAGTTAGCGCTTGACATTGGAGTATTGTAATCTATGGTCTCCAGTTTTCTGCAGTGGCCCATTTTACTGCAGCTCTCAGTCTCCACACACACGTGCTGAGAAGTAAATATCCTCGTTCCTGCTTGATGGGACATGGATTTCACAGTTTCCTGTGGTACTATTTGGGTATGGAAAACAGACCACGAAAAATGAAGTGGAATCCAGTTGGGATGCAGTCCCAATGGCCACCAACAGGATAAATAAGCAGTATGTATTTAAAAGAATGGAGACTTGACTATCATTAAAAAAATGACACCAAGTTTAGGAGGCAACCATCTATTTTGGTTTCTGTACTTAACATGACAGTGAACTATCATGCCAGCTTCCGGAGGTTTGCTAATGGTGAGTCAGGAGCAACAAGCCGCACGAAGACAGCCATGATGAACTGAGCTTAGATGACCTAATGTTATTTTTCTTGTACTAATTCTGTTTAGGGAAAATAATTGGTTTGTTTTTGCATTTTTACTTTCAAGACTCTAATTTGCAGCTGAAGTATTGAAGTGTTCTACTGAGAAACAAAACAAAGGTTACAAATTTTGATACGATTTCTTTGGACACGTCTTTTAAATTAGCACATGGGAACATTATTCACAAAAATGTTTAAAAATGACCCATTTGTGATTCACTCCATAATCCCTCACTTTTGCGTCTTAAGTGGAGCAGTGACGCCCCAAAGGAAACAGCCACACATTCCTAACCACTTTAGTTTATTATTGGAAAAATACGTCACTCTAAATCACTGGCATTGAAAATCGTTTCGGAGCGAGTCTGCCCATTAAGGGAAAAGTAGGTGACACTAGAGTCCTCCTCCTAACCAGTCTACTGGAGTCTTAAGCGTTCTCCAAGACGCAGTCATTTTAAATTTATTCTTGCTGGGAATTGGATAGCAATTTTTTTTTAATCTTCTAATATAATAAATATTTGAATCCAACTGCATTATTTATGTTGTGAAGCAACTTGGTGAAGAAAGTTAGGACTTTTATCTTAATTCTCGACTAATGGACAAGAGAGAAGAAAATGACAAGCTGCCACGAGGTGTTTGCGGCTCAGTATAGGAAATTTAAAAGTATATGCGGTATCAAATGAGCCGACGAAAAATCATTGCCGGCGGTACCCTAGGGGGCTTTGGCCTGTGACCACAGTTTATGGTGCAAGTTGCCGTGGGAACAGGAAGTACAAGTTATTGAGGGTACTGACCAGAACAGTCTCCAGGCTAAAAAAAATCTATCTAATCTTTTTCTTGTTTAATGGGGGCGTGTGTTTTTCTGTGTGTGTGTTCCTTGGTTCTATGTATTTGTGTCATCTAGGGCAAATTGTTTTTCGGCAAGACTACAATGTTCCCTGTTTAGAATCTGCTCTGTATTTTCGATACTTCACTTAAAGTCTCATGCACATTTAGCCTTGTATACAGATTGTCTTCCTGACATGTGAATCATAGCAATTGAGAATCAACTTGGAATGTGCACAGATGATGTTTGCTTTCACAAAAAGAGGTCAACTGCTTCACATCTTGAAACTGAAAACACGCGTAATGTTCCAACACAACAAAATCATTCATCCAAAAGGCTTCAAGACAATTACATCTTGGTTGTAATCACAAAGATGGCATTCTGTGAGTTGTTTCTTTGGACTCAGTGACAAATGGATTCCCTTGAGGGCCAATCCATCCTTGTGCTCAGTGGGCCAGAATAGTGATGTGGTACATTCACTATTTCCCCTCTCGCACCCAGCCAGGATTCGGCCAAACATGTGCAGCACTGGCTTGGACTCTTCCAGAAGAAATCCAGGAAAATGTGTTGTCCTTCAATACTGTTGCCAAAGCATTTGTGTGCTGTCACTTTTGAGTTTCAAAAAGCCTGGAGATGAGTGGCGTCATGATGTGATGTTTGCATTTTGTTGCCAACTGAATCCTCCCAACACCTGCTCTCATTCTTTTCCGTAATGGTCTTCAGATAATTGAGTCTTACAAAACTTATTTAGACATGTTATTGGTTCCATGTTTAGACAATGAGCCCGTATCTCACCGAGTGGCAAAGTAAGTGTTTGTGCATGGTTCCAATGTTGTTGTTTTTTGTTTGTTTGTCAAGGTTCGTTCGAGGTTGCAAAAGGTTACAGAGATGTCCGCCGGTTTTAACGGTTGCAAACTGACAAAAAAAATGTTTGCAAATGTCTGGCGAATATCTTTGCAACCTTGCAACGATGGGGACAGCTCCCGCAAAAAGACATTGCATCCCTAAAATTTGCAAACAGTCTGAAAGTTAACTCTTGACCTTCCTGGGAAAATAAAATGGCCTTAATTTCTAGGAAGCGATGAATTCATTCCAGTCACATTCATGTGATGAGACATTTGCTTGAAGTGGGGGAAAGTACTCAACCCAACTAGAAATGGCATGTTATGAAAAGGGAGTTGTGTGTCGATTAAGATGTCAAGAGAATTGAATACAGAATTCCAAAGCAAGGGGAAACAAAGACAGCCTTTTGCCTTGACTTACTAAATAGTGTGGATCTGGGAAGCCAACAGCAAAGAATGAGGACGATGTTCTCCATCAGCAAGTTTAAATTGAACCACTGTCTGACTCTAATCAAATCAGGAAATAGGTAAATTGCAATAACAATGCAGAGGCAGCAGGGGACGCCAAACTAAAATTTCTGTAAATAGACTGTGATCCTAAAGACTTTTCATTCATTCATTCATTCATTCATTCAATGAAAAATTAAGTGGGCCTGTTGTACTTAGGGGAAGAGTGGACAACACCTGAAACGCAATATAAGATCCACTAAACATTTGGCAGATATGGTTACATACATTTTAACAGTAAAGCAATCCCCATACATCAGGTTTTGAATGGCAATTGTTAATCATTTATCTTTTATTTGGGGGTTTTGTTGTTGTGTTACATTTACTTAAGTAACTTTCTGGATACATTGTACATGTCAATGCAGTTTAGATCCAACATATTATTTATCAATTTGCTTTGAGTATTTTTTTTATTAGGAAAACACAATTATTTTACACTCTTACATTGAGCTATGGTACTTTTATTATTTTGCATATACATCACTGGTATTTATTCTTGCTTGTGATCTATTTGTTTTGGTTTGTCAAAGAGACTTCTGCCTGAAGCACTGTCACTTGACTCTTTTTCACCAATTCAGCGTGTCCACTAGCAATGAACCAGGCATTCTCATGACCACGCACAGAATTTTCCACAGCCCCCACACAGAAGCAAAGTTTTTAAAGTGACTATAATTTACGGCAGAAACAATTCATGCGACCAGCGGTCAAGAGGCAGAACCCCCTGCCCTCACATTCAGTCTGTTTATGTTACAGACTAGGAAAAAGGTCTACTGTCTGCTTTAAAATATCTGCATTTCAGTCTACAAACTTTAGTCGACTCAAATGAGTCAATTAGGTCAAATTGATCAACAATCAAAATACATTGTAGTTGTTTTTATATCTCTGCCGCTTGTGTTGTTGCATGAGTTTAAACAAAGACATTTGTTTCAATTCCATTATGTTCTCTCCAAAGAGTTAATTATTCCTTGAGTTAAAATGATGGGGGAATATGCACATTGCTATTTTATGTTTGTCTGGTTGAAGTCGATGTTCTGGTTGAAAAAAAACCAATACAAATCAAGTTTTTCAGGAATTAGTATTGGAGAGTAGTTTTTTCAGAGAGTATACTTACCCCTAATAATTTAGAAGACCAGGTTTTTTCCTTCCACTTATGCACTCCTACTTTTAATTCAATTGACGGCAAAGGCGAGTGCATGCAGACGTGACATTCCGTTTTCGGTGGTGCAGTCTACTGGCAGCTACTGGAAGAACATTTTGATTAGCGTTTGAAAGCGGTTTTACGAGACATTTGCTGCAAAGGCATATAAATATCAATTTAAGTTGCATTACATGCAAACACCTCCCAAAGACACACGCACGGTTCGAATTAAGTGTCAGTCTTTGGTGCGTTTCTCAACACTGGGAAATTCAACTATTTGACAAAGGCGAGCTTTCTTTCACACTGCTCATAAAATGGATCTCAAATAAAAGACGTACAGATGCGATGAATAGTATTTGCTGTAATTTTACATGTAATTTCAGGATTATATAAATTGAAGGGAGAAAAAAATCAACAATATGGGTGTGTCTGGGCTCTCTCGCGTTGGGGCGTTGATATTTCCGATAGCTTGTTAAGGCACCAAAAAGAAGTTTGTTGTCTTCCGTGTTTACCTGGGGGAAGTTAGCGAAAAATGGCGTCCGTTGCTTAATTCAATAACTTTACTGTGATCTAAATGATGGCTGCAGTTTAAACTGGTGCAAAGAACGAAAGAAATAAGCTGTGGAGACAGGACAACTCAACTTTAGTTGAATAAAGCGCGCCGAAAGTTTTTTTTTTCCACTCGCCACCCACAGCTGTCTTTTTCTCATCTACAATGGGATGTTGCAGCAGCACGGAGGTAGGTTGAGCCAAAATGGAAAGAACTCGACAATCGATCGATAGGCGCAACATCCGAACAGTAGCGCACGTCTGATGTTGTGCGTGTGTAACAATTCACGTCACTTTTCAGACAAAGGCGGCTTGTTTAGACAGCACAGCCACAACAACGGGATCGTGCAAACCACCATTGGGCTTGACACTGCCCCACTCACCCAAAACTAAAATAATCGAACGCACGTTTCTATCTGTTCATGTCTTGGCAGAGTAAACGTGACTGGAGCCCGTTGAAGGATCGCAGTTGTACGGATATTCCATGGCTCATCATCTTCATACTCTTCTGCCTTGGAATGGTAAGGGTACAATTGAAAACTTGCTTGGTAGACATTTTGTTGGAGCTTTGCAATGTTTATATTGTTGTGACCTCACAAAACATGTCATTGCAATCGACATTAACATTCTAAGACAAACGAGGAAACTCAAGACCGCTTAAAACAGTTTTGCAGTGCAACAGGAGAGTGTCCATACACTTTTGCTGTTGTCATTGCCTTTGACGTCTTTATAAGACATGCAGTTGTTTAAGAACAAAGGTCAAAGGTCAGCATTGTTGCACATGACCAAATCATAGCGTTTATGGTAGAAAAAGTAGCAGACAAAACAATTTACTCAAATAAATGAACACTAGCTTTCCAATCATCCACGTTCCCCTGCAGGCACAATTAGGACGTTAGAAAAATCCCATTTTGTTAACATTCCATTATTTGTGTCATGCAGCTTTGTATATGTGGCTTCACAATCGCCACGGGAGCTGCCTCGCGACTTATATCAGGATATGACAGCTACGGCAATGTTTGTGGTCGCAACAACACCAAGATCCAGGGCGTTGAGCTTAGCGGCCGGAACATGCTGGAAAACAAGTGAGTCGCTTGCAGCACACACATCTATCTATGTCTGTACTATATTTTTCAAGCCCAACCTGCACAACATCATTTTTCTTGTCTCCAAAGGTAGCCTTTAAAGTGCTTCGAATAACACGTTGAACATTATTCAGGCTGGGATGGTGTTCAACTTCCACTGGGAAGTTCAAATATAGATACCCCCCCCCCCCCATTTTAGGAAGTAATGGAATGGAATGTTTCGTAATATAATGACGCTCTTCAACATTCTTAATTGTCACCCTAGTGTAAAAAGAAGTTATCTGGTGGATATTAAAACTTCAAAGCAACACTGTGTGCTTATAAAAGCATGAATTCCAACAATGGTTTGGCAAAATATTGAATCATTCCTGATTTTAAATCAGCCCTTGGGACATCGTGCTTACTTGTGTGTTCTTGCTTACTACATTCCTCACATATCTGAATGAAAGAACGTATATTGAATGTGGGTTTTTTTTTCTTACCTTCTGAGAAATTAGGTTGTGGCCTTAGACTTAATTCCTGTAAGAGTTCTAGCAGCATTCAGACTACATGGCCAGTATTACTCAAACAATGGCGCATGCTTTATTGATGCTTGATTTTCCAGCCAGCCTTTTCTGGTACAAAGAGACAACTGTGCAGCGGGGCGGCTAATGTCACCGTTTTTTTTATTTTCTTCCTTCACTAAAAGTCCAGTCTTGCATTCTAATGGCCTCGTGGGCTGCTGTTTTTACTGAACGCAACTGTGTGTTTATATGATTTATTATATGAAACTAAACAAAAACTAGATGAGGTAACATCTCATTGACATTTGTGTTTGTGTCTATCAGGTATGTATTCTTTCTGGACCCATGCAACATCAACATCATAAACAGGAAGATGAAGAGTGTGGCTTTGTGCGTCTCCAAATGTCCTGCCGCTGAACTGAAGACCTATAATGATTTAAAGCAGTTTGCGCTCACTAATGGTGAGAAAAAAAAATGGTGCTGCTTGAGTTTATAGTTCAAGTGCAGCCAAAAACGGCCGTAATACCGCTAACTACATTTATGCTGTCTTCAGGATTGGAGAGTATTTCTGTAATTAATTTTTACTATGTCATTAATCTTTCTCTTCAAAGGATCTGCGCTCTGCACCTATGATATCAGTCCAGCAAGATACACGGGCCACACTGATCGATTCACTAAATGTCCCAAGCTCCCAGTTCCAGTAAGGTAAAGAATGTTTCAAAGTTTTCCTCTCACTCAGCCTGCTTCCACCAATTTTCACTCGCGCCCTTCCTTTGCCTCAGTAAATCAGTGCCACTGTTCCGCCGATGCATACCAGCGGATGTCGGCTGCTACGCGGAATTGGCCCTCTCCTTTTTCACATTCATCAGTGACAACAATGTTTTCCGCCGAGTCGTCGCTGGAGTAATGGCTAGCAAGGACATCATTGTGGGACTTTGTGTGCTGTCCTTAGGTGAAGTCTCATTTGTTTCACAATGCACACATGACCGAGTACAAACATAATCTGTTCTTCAAAACAACTGTTTGCAAGTTCAGCCATGTCGGTTCACAGTGACCAAGCTTTCCATGATTTGAATTATGCAGAGACCTTTTGTTTTGTTTGATGCAGTTCTTTCCCTGATCATGATGATCGTCATCCGTTACATCTCCAAAGTGCTGATGTGGATTCTCACTATTCTGGTGGTCATTGGAACTATTGGTAACTCATCACATGCTGTCGTGTTGTATTATTAAAAATAATAATAAAAGTGTAGGTTGCTCAAATACAGTGTAATAGAAAAGTACTATTTTCCAGGAGCGACAGGCGTCCTCTGGTGGCTGTATGTGGACCACAGGAACGCCTTGAAGAACAACACCGCCTCTGTCTTTGGCAAAGAAGTGGCGGCCGATAATGTCAAGGCGCTCCTGGTGTATGCCATCTGCGCTACTGTTTTCACGGTATGTCGGAACACATTTGTTGACGTTTTCAAAGACTGAAAGCCTCAGAACACAATGGAAGATGCAAAGTTGTCATGAGATAACATCTAAGGCTTTTGGAACCCACTTTCTGTCTTCCAGGTGGTTCTCCTGCTGATCATGGTCTTCTTGAGGAAGCGCGTTGCCCTCACCATTTCTCTGTTCCACGTGGCTGGAAAAGTGTTCATCCATATTCCTCTGCTGGTCCTGCAGCCTTTCTGGACCTTCCTCTGCCTTATGGTCTTCTGGGTCTATTGGCTAGCCGTGTTCCTCCTCCTTGGACTTGCAGGTTGAATGTAGTGACCTTCTGGTTTCAGAGCATAAAAGAGCATTTATTTTGCTTGTGTTACGGTGCATTCGATTTCCTCGCTAAATAAGTTGATGGTAAAGTCATTTCCAACTTCCAGGAAGTTTGTTTTGTGACATTTTGCCCTGATCTTATGGCGCAACTTAACTCCCACATCCGGAAACTTGTGCCAGTCTCGTGGTGTGGGAGGACAGAGTCAAAGAGCCGTTTCTCTCCTCGTCTCCCACTTCTCTTTTCGGCGGTGCAGTTGACTCATAATTATTCTCAGCAAAGTTTAGCCGCTAAGCTGTGCGAGTCAACTCTGTACGACATAATTCATGTGCTTACAGTACTTTCATGGTTAAACCAAAGTGAAAATGATAAGGATGAATGATGTAATCCAACATGTGCATCATTTCTTGCCTCTGCAGGAAACCCGGTGAAGAACAACTCCACAAATATGGTGGAGTATCCCATGAATGGACCCGCTCAATACTTAGTCTGGTATCATGCAGTGGGTCTCATTTGGATCAGCGAGTTCATCCTCGCCTTTCAGCAGATGACCATCGTCGGTGCTGTGGTCACCTACTACTTCACGCGGTAAAGACAAGTCCGAGTCTGGTAGAGTTTTATTGTACTGTACACGGTATCATACAAAGTTCTTGGGGACATTGTGAGATTGCTCATCTATAGCAAATGTAATATAAAATTATACATGTTTTCAACTAGTTATTCATAAAAAATATGTGAAATCGTGGACTATTTTAACCATGCATATTCAATGAATTTAATTGTAGTTAGAAATTAATTGAGGTAATTAATTAATTTATTAATTAGTTAGTCATTGATTGAGGTGCCCCATCAATATTGTCGATTCTCCTTTCATTTCCCCCCCCCCCCCCCCCCCAGTTTTACTTGGATGAGTACGATTCCACTGTAATATTTTTTTACTGGGTGCCAGCTATATTTTCAAAGTTGCTCTTCGGCAGGAATAAATCTAACATGCCGGCCACTCCCATCCTGTCCGCGACGGTTCGTACCTTCCGTTATCATCTCGGTACTCTGGCCAAAGGCTCCTTCATCATCACTCTAGTCAAGATCCCTCGTCTCATTCTGATGTACATCCACAGTCAACTCAAGGGAAAAGTGAGCCTCCCTGGGAAAGTTTGAACACATTTTAAACTCATGTAGTTACTTAGATGACGATGACTTTGCACTATATTCTTTCCAGGAGAATGCGTGTGCTCGCTGCATGCTAAAAGCATGCGTGTGCTGCTTATGGTGTTTGGAGAAGTGTCTGGCATACTTGAATCAAGTAAGTGAGATCCAGTTAGGATTTGGGCCGGGTAAGATCATTCTCAGATTTCATGACTTGTGTGGTTGTATAGAATGCTTACACAGCCACAGCCATCAACAGCACCAGTTTCTGCACATCAGCTCGTGATGCCTTTGTCATCCTGGTGGAGAATGCCGTGCGAGTAGCGACCATCAACACTGTGGGCGACTTTGTCCTCTTTTTGGGAAAGGTACTTAAGCCCTCAAATATATTATCTCACCAAAAATATGAACACCCATCATGTTTTTCGGGAATCTTTCACAACTTGCTGCAATGTAGTAAGATTGTATAAGAGTGTATATTTACGATCCCCTAAAATAACTACACGCAACCATATGTGGAAACAAGAAGTGAAAATGGGCTTATTTAGCCATTTTTCTTCCCACAGTCATGTGACTCGTCAGTAATAAAAGATCTGTTATAAAAAAATATTTCTAAAAATGTGAGGCCTGTACTCACTTTTGTGAGTTCTCTGCATGTTGTTCCAGCCTGACAAATGTTTGCGTTCTGCATGATAGGTGCTCATCGTGGCCGGCACGGCATTTGCCGGCGTGCTGGCGTTGAACTACCAGCGCGAGTACACCGTGTGGGTCCTTCCCCTCATCATCGTTTGCGTGTTCGCCTACATGGTGGCCCACTGTTTCCTCTCGGTGTTTGAGAACGTGGTGGACGTCCTCTTCCTCTGCTTTGCCGTCGACAGCAAGTACAACGACGGCAGCGCCGGTCGGGAGTACTTCATGGATAAAACTTTAATGGTACCAGTGCTTACATACTGTCTTGATGGCACACTTGTGTTTTTTTGTGCAAATCCCCACTATATCATAGAAATCTGCTTTTTTGGGCAGGAATATATTGAGAACAGTAAGAAAAGTGGCCGTTACAAGCCTGAGGATGGAAGTGGACGTGAGATGAAGCCTATGGTGAGTTCAAGTGTTAGATGTGAAATGGTTGTGTGAGTTTAGTCTAATGAATGAATTGACTTCTTTTTTTACTTTGCAGACATGAGAATGGCTGCTACATAGAAGCAAGAAATGTATTAATAAGGCTGACAAAAGAGTCATATGTTTTGTTCTATTTTGTTCTTATGACTAAATTTTGGAGCTGTGTTCAAAGTTTTTCAAAATGAGGATGGGTGCTACATAGAAGCAAGAAATGTAGTAATAAGGCTGACAGAAGAGTCTTTGTTTTGTTCCATTTTGTTCTTATGACACTAAGTTTTGGAGCTGTGTTCTAAGTTTTTCAAAACGCCTTTCTTAAACCCCAAATGCAGTTTAGATTCCTTTTTAAAATTCGCCGACAACCGTTTTAACATGGTTTAACATGTTTGGAAACTAAAAACAGTCGGTGTACTTTTTTCAGCTTTGTAATAACGGTTTAATTTTTTTGTTATTTGTTTTTGTACTTGAAATAAAAAAAAATGTATTTCGTGTTGAGATCTGTAATCTACAATCTTCTTCCTCAAAGTGTGCACCGACTTTACTAAACAGCAGGGGGCAGAAATGCATCGAATTTAAATGAGCAAGGCATACTGTATTTTATAAGGAAGGAATAAAAAGATACGATACGATACGAAATGAATAACAGTATTATGGCAAGTTTTTTTTTAGTATTTCAATTGAAAAAAATTAAACCTAGTTTTCAATTTAAAAAGTCAAACTTATGCAATTTAAGAATTTGTGTGTGTGTATGTATATATATATATATATATAATATATATATATATATATATATATACATACACATATATATATATATACACACATATATACACATCCATATATATATATATATATATATGTACATACATATATATATGTATGTGTAATTATATAAATATCTTCTGCCTTTTGAGAAAATTGCCACCAAATTGCATCCCCATGATGATACGCAATCTCACTGCTGCATACATTACTGCCTGGTGCCCATTTGACTTCCATTGTGGAATCAAGCCACTAAGCCATTAGGTTATTGATGGGAAAGCTCTCTTTGTGTGCTTTGCCTGTCTCCTCCTATAAAAAGCAGGAGTACAGAGGAGCAGCACTTGATGGCCAGTCACAGCTAAGTGATCCCTTTAGTACTCGCGGCGCACCAGGCGTTCCTGGAAGCCCTTTGTTGAGAGCCCGAAAAAGACAGGAAAACACCTCCTTCTCTCAGGCCTGTGCCACAGGATGTACCTTTTGTATGATTACACTTTTTTTTTTTCCTTGAGTACTTTCAACCACTTGGTGTATGACATTTTACAGTATTGTACAACTTGTACAGTAACACATTTTTTTACCCTGCAATACAGTTCTCGGTACATTGAATAACTTTGATGACATTTTCATAAGTGAGTATTAAGTCATATAAAAAGTAGAAAAGTGACAGTTTACGCTATAACTCATAAAAAATACAGATTTTTACTTGCTCATTGTTTTATCTGATAAATGAATACTGGCTCTGTGATGTCAGGCACTAACAGGAAGAATGTATTCAAAGTCAACACTCCACTGTGGCTCCAGTTTGTAATAATGTTGTGTGTATTGGAAATTATATAGGGATAGAAAAAAATTGCTGTGCCATATCAGCCTAGAATGGACTGGCTATTCGGGTCTTCTGAATTTCCCAATTGCCACCACATCCCTGATAGTAAAATTTCACAGAATGATAACTATTGGTATTATGACACTATTATAACTTATTTGGCATCCAGCAGATGTACAATACTGTACTTCATAGCAGAGCCCATTATAGAATAGGAGCTGTATTTTGTAGTTGCCTTGTCTTGGCCAAAATCCGACTGATCAATTTCACACAGGCACTGCCGGTTTCATATTTAATGACTGAACATAACATACAGTATAGTTGACTTATTTTCACTATTCTCGGGTGATTTTATGGCTATTTGTCAATATATTGTTGGCTTTTTATGTGCGGTATTTATCTAAACAGCAAGCAGTGTTCATCATGTGTTGTGTTCACAACATAACAGATGATGAAATAAGGATTTGACCTGTGGGTGGGGGAAAAAAGGCCCACATCAAATGGTAAATAGTTTAAAGCCATTAAACCTATCCCGTCCCACTCGCTAATGTCCGTGCTGATTCAGCCACAGAAACATGAGCTTCCTGTGTGTGTGTGTGTGTGTGTGTGTGTGTGTGTGTGTGTGTCAGTGTATTGACTAACATAGTCACCATTAAAGTGAGCCATCCTGCCTCCTCAGCAGCTCGGCTCAAAGCTCAGTTCTTCCTTTTAACAATTGGAATCGCACCATCAAAAGAGCTGTGCAAACATCAATTAGTGAGACTGAGTTTAAAACAAATGATAAAATTACAAGATGAAATTTGGGTGGCATAATGGCAATTAAAAACAAAGCACCGTATTTTTCCATTGGTGTATTTTAGGATAGGTCTTTTTGGTTTTTTACCTCTCACAGTCAGGGAACAATAAATCACGGAAAGCCCAAAAAAGAATTCATCTCTATTTTGAAAGCATATCAAGTTTGAAAATGGCGACTTTGGTTTGCAGGTGTGTAACTAATGAAATGTTTGTACATCTACATTGCATGCACTTCTATGAAAAATAGCACTATACCACCATAACAGTCAACTTAAAAAAATCCCAGAAAAACAGAACGTGCGTCACCGACCCTTGCTTATCCAAGAAACCTGATTTCCGAACATCAAAAGTGCTTCCTGCAAATTGAGGCACTTCCCATTACAGCTTCAGCATTCTCTCGCCACGGATGATTTTTGTATTGTTGGCCCTTGTCCAACAACTGGGTGGAAGTGAGCCTCTGAGATTACATCTATGCATATTTCCACAGGCTGAGCACACAGGGAGCACACAAGTGCGTGTTAAAATGAGCATTTGACATTTACACAGAAGTGCTTGCCAACGCGCTGGCATGCACACTGGCGTATGTACAAAATTCAAACAATGAAAAACGTCACATATAGACGAGCTTCCGAATAGTGCTTGATTGATCACATGACTACAACACACACACACACACACACACACACAGTATTAAATTAAATTGTCAGTACTTGCCAGAAATTCTTGCTACTCTTTCAGTACCTCTTGCCAGCCTCCTTACCAATTTTCATCATCACCATCATCATGTCATATTTTCTACACTGGGAACTATGACATATTTATTTCTTTTTAAATGTTATACGCTTCTACTAACTGATAACTTTGAATAGTGATGGACACTCTCTTTGCCTTAAACTTTGCCTTAAACTTTGCCTGCAACTTTAAATGTCAGAAAAAGCCAGCAAGACTTTGTTTTCTCAGGTTTAAATAGAGGGACTTTAAAAGGTAGCAAGCAGCATTGTACCAACCTTTACATTAATTAACATGAGAATGTGATGGTTGATTCTGAACACATCCGCATCCTGATTCTAAGTGTGCACACACCTATTACGTTATTTTATACTTACTCTCATAAGATTTTGCTTTTTTTGCAATTCAACTCTAAAAAAATACTAAAACTAAAAAAAACATTAGAAATGTTTTGGTCTCAATGTTTAAATCGCAAACACAACAACAATGGCATTTATACAAGCGTGTGTAGACTTTTTACATTCACTGTGTAGCTACATAATAGCTATTATGCGAAACTGTTCCGCAATAAAGACTGCAATGCCAAAGTAATGAGACTTTTTCCCATTAAGCTTAGGTACCACTACCAATACAGTATTAACAATAATAAATAGATTAATGCTTGGAATTTTTTATCTCTCTTAATAATAGCTTTGCATTTCTATCATAGGATCTTCTTGACTATTGTCCCCACAAGTAATGACAACACACAAACAAATGTTATGATGGTCCCTGCATCTTGTTGGGAAACACTCTTTCCAGGTCAGTGTACCTGTCTTAACATTGCAATGTTGAGTTGGCTCCCCACTGTAATGAATTCTCTGAAGCTCATACCTGCTCTGTGTGTGTATGCACTGTAGTCTATAGTGTTTGTAAGTCATGAAATAAGTCATGAAATATTAAGCTGTTCTCCTCCTACATTATGCAGTGATGCCGCTAAACACGCACACTCGCTTATACACGTCACTGCAGACAAATAAGCGCTTTGTCACTCCCACCTCCAAAATGGCTTTAAATTATGCTTAATCCACGCCTTATTTTAATCACTCTGATCCCAGGACAAGATCAGCAGTGTATTTCATCAACTTTGCAGTCACTTATAAGAAAACTTTCCTTGTTTCCTCACTACCACAGACATGTCAACAGTACATTCAAGTCAGGGAGGAAGTGAAACAATGAGGGGATTGGATTGTGTTTGCAAAGAATGCAGGATGCAAGCAATGGTCAATATAGCTTTTTATTTCAGCAAATCATAGGTACACTGTAAAAAAAAAAAGAAATAAAAGAAAAACAATAAAATAAATGCATCTGTATGGCCAGAAGCATTAGATGCTAACCAAGACAGTGTTAAGAAAAGCTACAGTGTCTACTCTAAGCCAGTCAAGTTTGCAAGTAGAATTATTTATCAGAATTTCTTGATTTGAAGTGGAATTCCATGTTAAGAGAGCCAAACCAAAAACTATTAGGGTCACAGATGGCACACTTCAGAAATATCAAGACCTACTTGAAAAATAAACAGTTTAATGATCTAGACCACAATGTGTCCCACTGGGCACCCTACACTTGTTTATGATATTATACCATAAATGACAAATAGAAATCAATAACGGGTTCTATGAGAAGAAAAAGAATGTCATACTTCAAGAGATACAATTCTTAGCTCATGTCGCAATCTTGAGCGCACAACATTTAAATGTGGGCTGTGGGAGACGATGAATGAACATTTAATAAAAACATAATCAATGAGAATAGTGGCGTTGTCATATGGGTTGATGTGTATATATATATATGTATATAGGAGATATATATATATATATATATATATATATATAAAATCGCACAATTGTCTAGAATTGCAATTTATCACTTTTTGCTATGTCTACTATTTTCTATGAAGCTTGTAACAGATATTCATTTCAATAAAATCTTGGCGTTCAATAAAATCATCCAATAGAAAGACAGTCATTTCTATTCAAAGACTGTTCTAATTACGTTCTCTGATGCTTGAATACAATTCTTCTGTAAAATACAACTGTTGAACAAAACGGATTCCGATTTACAGGCATTTTCTTCTTCTAGACACAATTCTTAAAACCTCTTGCTTACACATTTAGTTCTGCCCATGAGCACCACTTTCCAGCAGAATTGATTTGTGAGGCCCTGTGGTGGTAACTTGACCGGGTATTTTGCTCTGAGATGATACTGCAAAGACATATAACTAATATGGCATTTGAGTTTGACTTTTTAAAGTGTGCTTATTACTGTCAATGTCTCCTACATGTGTCAAGCAAGTTAAACTGAAAAAACAACAACAACAACATAGTCCGTGTTTGTCCATCTCTTTGTCAGTGACTCCACAAGGTTTGGCTGCACACGTGAGCAAAGATTCTTATATTTTATAAATTAATCTTTAATCTCATTGTATCACGTTAACCATATGCATATCAACATATGATGTTGTTTTAGCCAACCTTTTTTTTTTTTCATCTTCCCTTGTCAGTGTACTAATGTATAAAATGTTTAAATCCAGCGGAATTAAACATTTTTTAGCCCCTATATAGCTTGTGTGCTTCTCTACGTTTTAGCGATTCTACGAAAGAAAGGAGAACAGGAGCTACAGTATGAGAAAAGCCAGACAATAAAGTCCCTCTCACGTAATTTCCTGATCAGATCATCTTAAACCACGTTCAGTCTATCACCCGTCCATTCTAGAAAAAGGCACACCTTCACCTTTTCATCACCCCACATGGCTGTGTGGCTTTTTTCCTGTGCAACACATTTCTTCTTTTCAAATTGAATAAGACCCCCAAAAAGAAAAACGCATAACATTTACTGTACAGCAGGGTTTTTTCTTTTTCTCCTAAGCTCAGTAAACATCTTTTATGTGATTTGTTGTTAGCCGTGCTTCAATCTGTACACGCTATTTTCAAGTTGGCCGCTGCAACGTCACGCAGCGTTTGAACATGCTACAACAAATCCTCCGTAATCATCCAACAATGGATTAGAAAAATACATCATCATTTTCACCCTCGACGCCTCTGGCTTTTTTCCCCTCCCTCTAAGCACTAATCGGGAGCTGAGCCTTTTGAGATGATTTGTTTTTTTGTTTTTTTTTTCCCAACTCCATGTTTTTGTCTCAACGCTTACAGCAAAAAAAAGCGTGTTTAACCCTGCTCATTTTTCCACAGTCACAGTTACGAATGGAGATGAAAAGAAACCTCAAGAGTGCAATAGTCTCTTATCTACATCATCGACATCCCACCTATACACAGGAACATTAGATAAGGAGCAAGAGAGCGAGGGATAAAGAAGAGGAAGAGGAAAATCTCTTAAATAGCGCGCCTCAGGCATCAACACTCTCGAGTGGTGTACAAGGACAGGACACACTAGAGGACACGCGTGTCCAATGAAAGGGGAGCTTTTTGCACATGTGACCACATCCAAAGCACAGGATTGGCTATTTATGTTGCCAACGGCACCCGAGGCAACAGATGCCATTAGCTAACAGTAGGGCGTAAAATGAAAAGAAATATGAAACATCTTTTTTTGCTATATACGTAAAACCAAAGAATACACAGATTAGTCCTTAGGCTGTTAGTACAATGAAATATCTGCCTGGGGGGGGGTTGCCTAGAAACGTGCAGTTTGACCAAACAAACAGTTTCTGTTTTTTCTTTTCTTAAAAAAAAAAAATACAATAAAATTACGACAAATATTCATCGTCGTCGTCATCGTCGTCGTCCTCATCATCCATCCCAGCCTGCTCATTGAGAACAAAGGAATCTTCATCGTCTTCGGTGATCATTGAGTCCCCGCTACCGAGATCTCCAGAAGATTCTAAAATCACACCTAAAAACAGAGAAGAATCCAAAATGTCACAAGTCTAAACGTTTCTGTGCGTGAAAGCAATCTCCCGAGAGTTTGATTTGAAATGAATACAAAACGCAGCTAGCGTGACTCCCTGAAGCTCAGCAGACCAAGCCAAGAAACGAGCTGGAGCAGAAGTTGCTCCATCATTTATTGAAGCTTTGTATTCTACTTAGTGAAGCAAACAAGCTTCTGTCTTCATATAGACAAACTTCATCCAAACATCCACAATAGTCATGATGCTATTAACAAACAGATTACTCAGATGGCCGACACATTGATGCCTTCCAAAAAATGTTGATCATTTCCTAAACCGTGATACCTTGACACCTGAGTTTAATTTCCAAGATCCATGAGCAACCTTAGATGGACCTATATGCCTCCTCTTTTGGTACAATGCTCGATTTGCACAATTTTTTTTTTATATTCTCAACACCACTAAAATTAAATCCCATGCTATTTATTTTTTATTCTTTCTTAACTAATCAGAATTAAGTTTTTCAATTTCCAAACTTTTTTTTTTTATCTTTGGAGGTGTTTGAATGCACTCCCGTTCTCAGTTCCCTCGCATGACTTTACCTACCGCAGTCAGCCGGGCCATGGGTGCGCGAGCCGGCCAGCTCGTTGCCATAGCGATCCACACACCAGCACTGACCGCTGCTGCTGTGGCACTGGTGCGAGCGGTAGTATCCGTCCTCGTCGCAGGAGGGCAGATACTGGCCTGTGAGACCAGAGCCAAAACACACAATGATTGGAGGAAGCGGCGGGATTCTTAGCATGAGTGTGTGCGTTAGTTTGTGCTTACCGAGAAGCTTTTTTCCCACTTGCTTCTTGCCGATGGATGACAGCTCAGCTTTACAAGGGGAGTCTGAAAGGCGACGGGAGGGACTGTGGTTACAAACTGCACACGTCTGCCTTACTAAAAAGGCTCCGATGGTGTGAACTTTGTGATACTGTTTGTGTTCCTGGATTTTCTACAGCAGTCCAAGTCAGCAAAGTTTTCCAGTCTTGTGCTTATAATTTGGAATCTCCCTGACATGCGAGTGTTTTATGACACCAAGAAAAAAATCATAATAGTACGGGCTGTGACACATTGAGGGTTGTAGTGAGAGATCATATAGTATGCCACGAAAAATGATCCAACTCTATTCAATTGCTCCCCAACGAAAATTACATTCTAACAAGTGATATTTATTACCTGTGTACTTCTGGAAACAGGTACACCACTCAGAGCTGGAAATAACTTTATCGGAGCGCGTATCGCAGGACTTGAAGAAGACGTCGGAGCAAGGCTCATTCCTGTCCACGTAGAGGCTCTTGATCTCTGATTGGTCCAGTTGGAGGTCAAAGTTTGTGTCCAGGCGAGAGAACATCCATCCGAGAGGATCTTTGCATACAGGTAATGCCCCAACCTCAAATTCTGGTCGTGACAAATAATCAGACATTATGTACAAGATTTAAATTATTCAAAGAATTCATTAAGAGGATACACGTAAATGTTGCCACTCACTGTTCTTCTGGATCTTTCTGTTCTGGTTGCCATTGTCATGTAGCACTCTAAACCAGTCTCTCAGTCGACCCACCGCTTCCTTGAGTTCAGACTCGCTGCACACTGAGAGAGAACAACAGTAATGATTAATGATGCTGCTTTATTGCCCCGCTCCTTCCTTTTGGTGGCTAAGAGGCGACGGAATCACTTCAGGTGATCAATGAGCTTGAAAAAGGGGCCAGGATATCATTTGCCTGTTCATCCTGATCGTGCACCACAGTATCCATCTTTTTAGAGCCTGTACGTGTGTGGGTGGGTCTCACCTTTCCGCTCTGTGGAGCTTTCTTCAGGCTGAGTGGGGCAAGGACACATGCCAGGGCACTTGATAATAATCTTCTTGCCAGTGATGCATGCCTGGTAGTCTAACTTGCACTAATGCAATGAAACAGTAGAAGGAGAAAACTGTGAGTCACATTATGAGGAAAGTAATGTGAATCCCGTGTTTCTTCTTAGTTTATATGTACAAGGGGTGGGGATCGCCGAGAAGTCCCGATACAATATTATCGCAATATTTTGCCAATTATGACAACATGCTGATGGTGCAGAAATTCTGCAATGGGAATCACGATATCCATGTCATTGAAGAGTAGCCTCAAAGTCTTGGGCACCACTGTCTTTTTTGTAGACTGTAATAAACTTGACTTCTATAATTCATTGAGCTGGTTGAAGTTTGAGCCAGGGTACATTTGTGGAGTGTTGCGAGTTTGTTAGCTTTGCCACAGTGACCCAAAAGGTAAAAAGAAATTCCTGTACCCCTTCATTCAAATCCTCAACAACACCATTCCTAGTTATGAATGAGTAATTTATTTACTCATTTTGCACAACTACTGTCATAACATCAGCACTTGGTTGTTAAAGGAACAAAACAATGATCGACTCCACTTTTGTGGGTGTTGTGACAAATTAAACGAGGACGAATGAAACTGAGTGGCAAGTAGTGCAGCACTAAGGCGTAAAATCTGTTGGTTGTAGTCTAAATGGGGGAAAAATGATTTTACCTGCAGTCAAACAACGTACAAACACTTTCGCACAAAACCCTTCTGGCAGCATCATTCTGCTCAATTGAACACCGGCAATGAAACAAGAGTTGAGAACATACAGTTCCAGCAATAGGAATATTTGAAACATAATGCCGAATCGATTAATTAGTCATTAGTCTCCGTAGGCAAAATGAAGTCATCCAAAGTTACAATCGAGAGATTTCGTTACACTCATACTGCTGAGTGCAGTCGATGGTACCTTGGTGGAGTAGGTGTGACCGTCGGTTCCACAAACAGGGGAAGGGTGGATCACGGGGCACGGTTTGCACTTGGAGCCAGGACTCTGGTACACACTGACATCTTTAAAGCTGGAGAAAATCAACACGGTGATAAGGAAGCTCAAATTGAAGATTTGTGTGTGTGTGTGTGTGTGTGTGTGGTTATATTCTCATTTAATATCTATGTATTGCGATAAATGAGAATGTGAAATGAGGTCAGCATGGTACTGCTGTCCTCAGTCTTGTCTGCAGTGTCCCCACCAAACACACACAACAAACTCATCATATTCAAGGCCCATTCACATAACTTGGCAGACTTTTGCACGAGTACTGTGGTAATTGGACTCAACAGCCGGCGTCACGAGGGAACCGAGCAACCAGTAGAGGAGTCGCAAACATCGGAAAAGCGTTCTGGTCTAAGCGCTTTCCTGCCACTTAAATAAGTGAAGAGACAACACTGCAGGCTGCTATGAAGCCATGGCAAGTAATAAAAAGTTGATTTGCTGCTGATGCGCCAACATTCATCTTTCATTTGCAACTTTGTCATATATGGAAACATCTGACTGCAATTAACATGACACGTGAGTGTGTGTGTGTGTGTGTGTGTGTGTGTGTTTTTGATTACCTAGCCCTCCTTTGGCTGACACAAGTGGCTGTTTTGTAGTCCTCAGCCACACACACCTTGTGGCGGCCACATTTGATCTTCAGACACGGGTCTTTGGCGGGATCAAGGCCTACAAACACAAAAAGAACTCTTTTAAGTGTGTATATTTTGAATTTGCTCGGTCTTCTTTCCAAGAGAGGCTTCTAGAAACAATAAGCACGGGAAGGCAAGGAGAGAATAATCTAGGATTAAATGTTCGTTTTGTTCTTTCCCAGTTGTGTCAGCAATTCTTTAGACAAAGCATGTACTTTCATTTTTATCCTTCCGAGCCGCATGGATATGTGTGAGACATCTGTTTGCGCACGGTAATTCGAGCCACTAATGTCTCTCCCACGCCAAACCTAAATCCGTAATACCGTAAGTATCCTTAACGCTAAAAACAGACGGAACTCGTTTGAGATGCCACGCCTGACCTCACATCAGTGCGGAGATTCCTTCAACTGATCTGGTAGCAGCTGACAGTGACGTCCAGCTTTTAAGAGAGATGATTTGAGATACCAACGTGAGCCTGAAGGTGTGATCTTTATTTGTAAACACAAAGCAGCCGGCACTGATCGCAGATCTGCCTTTGGTACGTACTCCACATGTAGAGAGAGGATCTGAGGCCCCCGAACTGATCTGAGAACAGTTTGTGAGCGACCTTTCCGCTAAAGAACCTTAGGGTAATCCCTGAGCAGCTTTGCTAGATTACACAGCCTCCATCCTCCAACGCACTCTCTAATACTATTGTTTCCCTGTCATGTCCAGTGTGGATATGATGTGTTCGAGGTTACACTTGTGACTTTTACGTGTTGGCGTCCCGGTGGGCTTGGGATGCAAGTATGCATTTATCACCCTTCTCTACTACAATGGCGAATCAAGGTGAATGAAGGGATAAAAATGATGTTGCCGCTGTCATTTACTTTTATGAGATGATTAGTCGCCTGAGGATAAAAGGGGAGATAGCCCATCGTGTGTCAGATGACAAACGGCCACGACGACGAACAGTAAATTTCAATTTGAGAGCAAACGAAGTGCATGTGACTGAGCAGCAGCTCCTCTTCATTGCCATTAAGTCTTTCTATCCAGCCATGTTGGCTGGCTTCATTAGATAAGCACGCCAGCACAACTGAGGAGGAGAAATTAGACTTTCATTCCTTTTTCGGCTTCCTTTAATCCTGCCAGCAGACACAAAATACCACAATAGGTTTTGCTACATGTTCGGAATAATGAAAAATAACACTGTATTGTATAAATAATACACAATTAAACAATAACAGAGAATTACAAAATGGTTATTTAAACTGAAATTACTGTAGGGTGGGACAAAGAGAAAGTCATGACAAGCGTTGTTTCATTGAAGGGGCGGGGCCTAGTGAGTGACAACAGAAACTTGGCAGGCTCTGGGAATGAGTTTTGGCCTTCTGTCGCGCCTTGCAAATGTTCTCATTTTACGTTTGTGTTTGACTTTTGCCTTCATTCAACAGATGCATCACCAACTCTGTCCCTCCTTTTTTTTTTTTTTACTTTACTTGAGCGGTGGCCCGCAAAAAAAAAAAAGAAAAGAAAAGGAGTCAGGTGAGTATAATGTCGCAGGGTTCATCGTTAATGATATCATGTTTGTCCCTGAATTTCAGTCTTTTTATCATTCATTTTTTAACCAACTACTTTCAGGTGGTGTGGTGTCACAAGAGTGACTCAACAATACAGTCACAAGAAATAAACCTCCAGGCTGAATAAAATACATTTAAAAATGCCTTACTATCCCTAAGTGGTCCATCAGAGAAAGTTTTCTGTGCGGGGGTGACGTACTAAAGCCTCAAAGCCAAATTCTCTCTGAAGCATAACTTAAAAATTCATACAAGAATCCACACTGGTGAGAAACTTTTTTCATGCTCAGATTGTGGCCAATTATTCTCTCAGAAGGGAAATTTGAATTTGCACAAAAGAGTTCACACTGGCGAGAAACCTTTTTCATGCTCAGTTTGTGGCCATAAATTCTCTCTGAAGCAAAACTTACAAATTCATACAAGAATCCACACTGGTGAGAAACCTTTTTCATGCTCACTTTGTGGCCAAAAATTCTGCCAAAGCGGACAATTACAATTGCACACAAGAAACCACACTGGCGAGAAACCTTTTTCATGCTCAGTTTGTGGCCATAAATTCTCTCTGAAGCATAACTTACAAATTCATACAAGAATCCACACTGGTGAGAAACCTTTTTCATGCTCACTTTGTGGCCAAAAATTCTGCCAAAGCGGACAATTACAATTGCACACAAGAAACCACACTGGAGAGAAACTATTTTCATGCTCAATTTGTGGCCAAAGATTTTCAGTGAAGGAAAACTTAAAAATGCATACAAGAAGCCACACTGGCGAGAAACCTTATTCATGTTCAGTTTGTGGCAAAAGATTTTCAATGAAGGGAAGCTTAAAAAGGCACACAAGAATCCACACTGGCGAGAAACCTTATTCATGTTCAGTTTGTGGCAAAAGATTTTCAGTGAAGGGAAACTTAAAAAGGCACATAAGAAACCACACTGGCAAGAACCCTGCTGCCTCCTCAGTCACTTGCTAAGGAGTCTCTATTGAGAATTCCGAGTGTTTGAGCAGACTTCATGAGAGTTTGCATCAATGATAATTCTATTTATTTACCTTTTGATTTCCATATGATGTATTTTATGTGCCCTCTTTGCATCCATTGCAGCCTGGTGATCCTGAAAGGGGGATCCTTCCATCTGTGGTCCCTTCTCAAGGTTTCTCATTTTTCCCCTGGTAGGGGTTTTTGAGTTTTTCCTTGCCCTTTTGGGAGCCCAAGATCAGGGGATGCTTTGAGAATAATTGTCAATTGATTGTCTATGTGAAGCCCTTTGAGACTGCTTGTGATTTAGGGCTATACAAATAAACTTGACTTGACTTGACTTGACTTCATGTTGTCAACAGCCTTCTTTTCCTTGCCATAAAATGTTTCTTAAAAACTAGTCGACCAAACTGGCATGAACTGGCAATTCTTTTTATTGAAGAGAGGGAAATTCTATTGAATATTTTAAATTTGGAGGTGGGAAAAAAGGTAGGATTTAATTTTAGGGTAATTTTGCCCAACCCTAGTAAGTAAGTGTGTGTGTGTACATGGAACTATTCTATTGACACTGACCTTGATCAAAGGGCTTGGAGGGCGTCCATGTTCCCGGCTCCTGAAACAAAGTAACGTATTAATAATAAGGACACCGTTTAAAATGTACTTCTTAGACACATATATAAACATGAGCAATTCAATGGCGATGAAAGGATCTATACAAACCTCTACTTCCTTTAGGGAAGGCATTATAGAAAAAGAGCAAAAGGAAATCATTTTGTTAGTGGTTTCTTTATCAGAGAAATGGATGAAAGTGTCGGTGAGCATCAATCACCAACGCTCAGGGCACGCGTGTGTTCAGCAAAGATAATGCTCTGACGTGAGCGTAGCGCGGAAAATCTCATCAAACTGAACAGCTAAAAAAAAAAAAAGCAAACATTGGATAACATGACTAACAATGGCTATAGAAAACACTATAAAAGATCGAGTTAGTTGTGTATGTTTTTTTGTGAGACCGTTCCAAACCTTTTACAGCGTGTCAAATACAAGAACACGTTTTTAAATCGTAGGCCACGTTAGCAGTGACTAACAAAGATCAGCGTGTTCCCACAACGTGACTAACTGTGTGACCTAAACGTAATGTGATTAATCAGCAGGAGCTGCTTGATGAAACGTTTCCTGAAAACAAATGTTTTGGTCACATTGATAAAAACGACTCATCCCCATAATAACTGGAACATTAAATGTAT
Organism: Syngnathus leptorhynchus; assembly: GCF_054491065.1. Lineage (NCBI taxonomy): Eukaryota > Metazoa > Chordata > Actinopteri > Syngnathiformes > Syngnathidae > Syngnathus > Syngnathus leptorhynchus. Next base: position 11,771,057 of record NC_141199.1, on the reverse strand, counting down.
ATTATTAGATAGCACGGGTAGCAAATGCGCAAACTACTTTTCTGTGACTTTATTTCAGGCCATGCAAATCAAAGTGAAAAGGAAATGGGCTGCATTTAGCAGTGCGACTGAACAGAAACAAGTTAAACTGCGTCCCCCCCCCCCCCACCGCCCCTTCTGAAGATGCAAAGCTCTTAAAGGAAATACAACCCAGGTAAGGAAATTATTTTAAGGTGTTTACATGAATTAGAATTTTTTTCGGTATTTTGGTTTTGGCCTCGCCTCGGGTTCCTCATTTTAAGTTTCGGCCTAGAATTTTCATTTCAGGGCATTATATTGTATTATTCAGTACGTTTCTTTCTTCACTCTGGATTAAGAAAGAATTGTTTTATTCAAAACTACTTACCTAACCACTAACTCCAAAAAAGATATTGCATATTAGCATAAAAAATACTTTGCAAGTGGTCTGTACATAAATGAATACGTATGTGTGCTGGTGTGTTGTTTTCTGTTTTTTCCAAAGGATGACATTTTAATGTCAAATACCTAGTCCTCCTCTTTTCCTCATGCCCCCCTTCTGTGATGTCAAGAGGGGGCAACTCTTTCTTTTTTTTTCTTATTACTGCCTCCTTGTACTTTATTGCTGATGCAATTGTGCCACTCTTTTCATCTTTTCCCTCTACAAGGTCATCATATTACATTACAAAGAAATGAATTCAAGTCAGGAGGTAATGTAATATGCATAGATGAGGAAAACATTGCATAATGGAGGCCAGGACCTTAGTCAGAACAGCAAAACAACCAAAAAAGCTCTTTCTTGGTCTGATTCATTCTTTGTTCACATTGTGCAAGAAACAAACAAAATACAGAATCATCATCAAACAGACAGACAGACAGACAGACAGATGAGTGGATAAATGTGCCTCACAATACTCATGCAATCACCTGTTTACATTTGCCAAAACAGAGAAAAGCCAAAGTCAGCTATGGCTGATTTAATTGCTTCCTGTCTAAATATAGAATGTATTCACTTTATTACTCCATCTCCTTTCAACCTCTGTCACCCTCTCTCTCCACCTATCTCTCTCTCTCTCTCTCTCTCTCTCTCTCTCTCTCTCTCTCTCTCTCTCTCTCTCTCTCTCTCTCTCTCGCACTCAACAGTCTTCTCTCATCATTTGCACATACGCACACAAACCAAATACAGTGACTCTCAAGACCTATTAGCGCTTCTCATCTATTTTGCGCTTGTGATAAAAATGAGTGCTCGAGAAAAATGTTACATTTAAAAACCGCTTCTATCACCTTTGTTTCCATCTACTGTATTCAGAATAGATCCCCCCCCCACCCCACCACCACCACCACTCCTTCCAGCCATTGCTAATTATTCCTTAATGGCTTCCTCCTCTCTATTTTCCATTTTAATGTTCAACAAGAGAAATGCTCAGGTTTTCCCTATACTCGGCCCGTCTGGTTCAAGCACGCACTCACTGACGCACGCACAGATCAACAATGAGGTGCTCTCAAGTGGAAAAAGGCCTCGAGGTTGCTACCTTCGTTGCATCATTCACTATCCACAAACTAAAGGAGATTTTGTACTCCAATGCAAATTAAGCTTTTATTACTCTTTAACTTTCTCAGTTTGCTGAAATGTAATAAATCAATACAGTGATCGAGGGCGGGTTGCCAGCACTGTGCTATGGTCAAATATTTGCACCTTCTAAACCAGGGTTGGGCAAAATTTCGGTTCAAGGAAAATGTATTGTTCTAAGTTGTGGTTTGCTCTCTGTATTAGAAATCAACTACCAGAAATAAAGAGACCGCTTTTAAAGATGTGCCCTATGAGCAAACAAGCAATAATGTGTCCGACAAGACGTGTCACGCTCTATATCAGACCTCATTTTTGGGGCTTTCCCAACCTTCCTCAGCAGCTAATCACTGAACTCGATTCTACAAAGTCTAAAAATTGAGATGCGGCTCAGAGAGCCCCAGGCGCTCTCCCAACAGGAGTTCCATTAAATCAGTGGCCAAGATCCTATCTTGTGCACTTAGCAGGAGGTCCACTTAAGGTTGTAAAGATAAAGGTCAGATAGTATATGCTTAAAATAACATTTAAATCAAATAAAGCCTATCATAGAATATGTACAAATACAGTAAGAATAAAATGTGCTTGAGAAACTCTTTTCCATTGACTGCAAGTGTTGTTTTGTCCCGTTTGTAATTAATCCAGATAGCAAAATGAGAAAAATTGCATTCATTATGACTTATTAGCATGGTAACATTTAACTTTTGTGTCAGTTGCTAGGAAACATCTGTGGTTCTGTCCAGTGATTCATGTGAACAGGAAGTTCCCGGAGCGTCGTAAGCCGTCACGTGACTACAGAAAATGCAGTTCAAAGAAATCTTTAAGCGGAAGCAGAGGGAATCTTCCTGTGGTCTTCAAATACTAGACCATGTGACTGATGTCATACACAATCACAATTCCTCTTTATTCTTTGGCTTTCAACACACGTTTCTACTCGAATTGTTCTATGTGTACTACGCAAAGTAGAAAACAATTTTAAGAAAACGGGAACTATCTTGTAAAATCAGTGATGCGGTATTAAATGGGACAAGAAATGTAAGCCTCTGCTTTAATTTTTCTCCTTGATACAAAATATCTCACGAGGGGGGAAAAATGCAACTTCATTTGTGCACCATGAATGGCAAAGACCCTCCCATTAAAGGTGATGGGAGTGAAAAGTGTGCAATCTTCATTGCATTGTTTTCAAACACATGCATATGTACAATATTTTCAGCAAGTACGAGCAAGTCCGAATCATTGCTGCTTGTTGAAGCCAGAAACATGCACTCCAACTAAAATGCACAACATTCTACTTTCACCGAATGCATCATATAAAATTGGGTACACTGCCGTCTCAAATACACACAATGAATCTTTGTTCCTTATCTAAGCCAGCAACTTGTGGTGAAACATAAATAGATAAAATGTTCCTCCACAAGATAGCAGAAGGTAGTTACACTGTGTATCAACTTATTTTTGTTTCCTGGTGTGCTGTGAATGTTTGTTATATATAATTTAGAAGACATTATGTACTTGGTTCAGTCAAGTTTAGATAACACGTAACTAGAACACTGTTAAGCAACATCTGTACACCTTTAATGGCCTAAACCTAGACTTCCAAATTTTAGTTTTGTACTTTTTTCATGGCATAATTCTGCCTTGTACAGTATAAAATTGTTGTAAATAGATACATGTACTATATACGGAAATATGTGTACTAGTCTTCGTTAATTGCGCCACGGCGCCATTAAATAACAGCAGCCAATTCCGGAACTGACAGACTGACAACAAAGGAGCATTTTGGATGGACTGGACACTATTTTATTTCTGTTAAATCCTTTAAATCGAGGATCCGCCGAGTACGGATATTTGCCATGGCTGAACAAAATCTTAATTATTTCTTAGAGCCTACTGCTTCAATCTACCATACGGCAACCACGATAACTAGCAACGTATTGTTAAATGAATATCAAGCAATGGATAGCATTGTTTGTAAAAGAACATTTTTGTAAGAATACACCTTTAAATGCTGCTCTTGTAGGCATACCTGAGTTTCTGCACATACAAAGATGCTGGTGTATAAAGCAGTCATGTAAGGGATTTTTTTTTTTTCATCGCTTAATATACGAATGAACATGCTCCCCTTGAAAAAGATGATGAAGCCAGCACAGAATCTGCTCGGAGGCCACTCTGCAGCCGAGCTCATGATGATGAGAGGCTGGATCCTTTCGCTACGACAATGAGCAGCAGCACTAAGTGGCCTTAGGCATGTCTGGGTAATGGAGGCTGACAGCACCTTACTTTAAGCCTGTTATTTGAACCAAGAACACCATAGACAAAAACACACTCACTACTTGAGAAAGGGTGAAGAGGAAAACCACTAGAGTCTAGATCATATTGTTTTAAATAGACTTATGGAACTTTAGTCGCAGTGTGTCATTTGGCAATTTTGTGACATAAACGACACAAACGTGCAAAGATCAGGCAACAATCAAGCCTAATACATGCACGCATTTAAAAAAGGAAATACAAGTATGTGTTGTGTCAAAGCAAATCTTTTCCAAGCGGAGACTCATGCAAGGGTCATTTGCATTGTATGCATTAGTGTATCCAACCGGGAGCGCGTGACTGAGACGCGCTCACGTACACACACCAACGACGGGCCCGTTAGGCGCAAAGAGAAACGCGTATCCACACAAACACGATGGGGGCGGGAGGGGGGGGGGGGGGGGGGTGATAGGGGTAGCTGGTGGCGAACCGTGACTTACATCTCTGAATTTATCCCATCTTCCAGTGAGCCACTTATCATCCAAAAAATTGCCACTGTCAGAACGAGACGAGACGCGTCCGAGGGTGACAGCGCACACGCACAACAAGGCGACGCTCAGCATCTGCGGACACAAAACAAACCGACACAACGACGTCAGGTCCGTCTTGCAAAGCAAAAACCAACACAAGGTGGAAATCACGTCGATGCGGTGTAGTCGTGTGTTGGTGTTGAGATTTTTTTGCCTCCGTGCCTACCTTGTCGCATCCGCTCGTCTAAACTATATGTGCTCTCTGCTGCTCGCCGTCACCACTTGATATCAGCTCCCCCTCTCTCTCTCTCTCTCTCTCTCTCTCTCTCTCTCTCTCTCTCTCTCTACACATGCAGTCTGTGCGCAGCGTGTCGTGCACGCGCAGGACACAGTGCGTGCGTGCGCGCGCGCTGACATTCTCCTTTTTCTTCTTGAGGAGGCTGCAATAGGGTAACTGTAGTGGAATCACCTTGGCCTGATCGCTTAGAAAATAAAGCGTTTTGTCTCGAAATAGAACGCAACTAAAATATCCATCCATTTTCTATAACTCATATATATATACATATAGGCTAGGGTTGCTGAATTTATGTGAGAGGAGGGGCCACCCTGGAATGACCGCCAGTTAATCACAGGGCAAATAATTAAGCGGACAAACAAGCAGTCAAAGTCACATTCGGATCTAAGGCAGAAATCTTCAATTAACCAATCGTAACCTATGTTTTTGAGCAGTAATGGTCATACCTTGAATGGTGCCCTGTGCAAACAACCAAAGACTTGTATGTGTTCTTATTGCTGCAAACGAATAAAGTGTAATTGCACATCCACTAGAGTAGGTGGCAGTGGTGCTCTTCTTCTCGTTAGTTACTGAATCGAGTTAAATATTGTCTGTTTTCTATAATGTTAAGGATACAATGTTATTCGGAGGAGCACATTTTATAAACAAATGATACTATTGTTTATATACATCCACTGCACAGAGGATCCGATTTAGTGAAAGGCTGTTTTTGCTGTTCTGCTCCACTGACCTATGCCATCAAGATTTTTGATTCCACCCTGGGAGAGAAATGCTAATGACTTTACTCCAAGTCTTTACTGTACCGTCAATTTTAATATGACTTTTCTGATATTATGACTTTTATTTTTATTTCATTTTCTGGTTTTAAAAACAAAAGAAAAACAAGACTGATAGACTTATTATCATTCACATATCATGAGACAAAGCACTTTGTTGAGTATTTAATATTTCATTGTATTATTGTATTCATTATTGTTAATCATAATCGGGTCTTACAATACACAAAAATGTAAGTTTGTGTTGGTGTCCTTTATTTATCCCCTGTTTCTGCTCAGAGCCATTAACACTCTAGCTTGGTGGTGGTGACTCATCAGGATTTTAGGCACATTCCTGGCAGGGGATGGCTCAGTATTGTAAACTGATGCTCGGAGATGATATTGTCCGATTGAAAAAAAAAACACACCTTGGTGACCCACTCAGAGTGATTTGTAGAGGAGAGTGGTGCAATGCTATGTTTCTGTGTTTATGCTTGGAAGTGAAACAGGTAGTAGACAGCAGATTTGTTACCTTGATATTTATTGTAGTTGCTTTAGCAGAGTTGGGAGGGCTGACAAAAACATTTTTATAAAAGTACTTGCAGGATACCAAAGCTCTAGTGTACAGTCGATCCATCCATTTTCAACACACCATGACTGAGTGGGAATCAATCCCAAGCTACTTGCACACAGGCAAAATTGTATCAAAAGACAACAAATATTTTCTACAAATGCTCATAAACATACTAAAGAACATTAGTTTAAGTTTTGCCTTGTATTTTCTCCCAAAAATGGTTCCCATACCTTTCTTAAACTGTTGACGCAAACGTGGGAATACAGTATTTTTAATTTTTTTTTATTCAAATGGGAATTATGAGAATACCAATATTTTTTTATTCAACATTTGGTTTGTCCTGTGTGCATTGTGGTGGCGATGCCAGCAGAAAGCACTCTCACTGGTGATGATGATTCACTTGTGGACACGGTTAATGCCTGACATTTCAAGGGTACTTATCAAAGCACTCATTGAAGTGCTCAGTTGACTTAGTTTTGTGCATTTGAAAGGAATTCAGTCCAGCAAGACACAGCTATCGGCGTAAAAAAAAAAAAACGGTATGAGCTAAGGTTTGAATTGCTGTTATGTAGGTAGTCAGAGGGGTCAAAATGTCAGTATAGTTGCTGTATAGAGAACATCCAAGGCTGCGGCTTCAAATAGTCATATTCACAAAAGGCAGTGGAAAAAGATGAGCATGCGTGTGAGCATACGGGAATGATGACAGAGTTCAGATATGAGAGATGAAAGTCAAATTAGTATTATGAAGCATGCATCACTAAATCATGAGAGCTCCTCCGGTCGGGTGGGCCACTAAACTGCTGAAAGATTTCTACAAACAGGTTATACAAAAAAAAAAAAAGCTTTGAGGTGGGGTCGTAGTTCAATCCGACAGGAAATGTGTTCTCAGGAAACTCAAGAAGCTAACGTATTGCTCTGCTCTTTCACATCAACAAAACGTTTGTGATAAGAGTGTGTGGGTGATATTTGTCTAAATGGAAACAGTAAAGTGCGTGGGTGTGTAAGCGTGTGTGTTTGAAGCCACGGACCTCATACATTATTCAAATCTCAGAAATTAAAGATGTAGATGTGGTCAGCAACAGACAGAGACAAGCTCACACACATATGCCTGTGAGGCTGCTTACAAGCACCAACAATTTTACCCAAAAGTTTACAAACATCTTAATCATGCTAATATCAAAATACCCTCCACCCCCCCTCCAAAAAAATGCTTCACAGTTACCTATAATGGTATACTTCCATTTAAACACACACACACACACACACACACACACACACACACACACACACACACACACACACACACACACACACACACAGGAAAAAAGATAAGAATCGTGGAGGAAAGTAGGTCGACATCCCGTGTGTATGCATTTTGATAGGAGAGGCATGAAATGTGTCTCAAGGAGTGGAGATTTCACAGCTCAGTAGCTCTGTCCCGGTGCACCTGCTCACTAAGAAGGTGGGGGGGCTGGGGGTTGAGGAAATGAGAGCAACCAGGGAGGTGAAGTGAGAGGATTTCAGTTAAAAAAAAAAATAGTTGAAAATCTATCAGAAGAGAGCAAGGGGTGGCTTACTGTAGCGGAACACTCGTTAGAATTCAAAACTATACAAGCAAGTTCTGTCATGCGATACTGAACAGACTGAACTTGTGTCAGCTACATGGTCAAACGTTCCATTTTGACTAATGTTCAGATAATTGAGTTAAGCGAGTGCCAAAGAAATTAAATGTGATCTTTGTCAGGGTAAGGCTATCATGTTTTTGGTTTTTTTTTAGGCATACTTGAATTAAGATGTTTGAAGGACAGCGCACAAAGTTATATTGAAGTAGGTTTTTATTCTGGTCTTTGAATAAGTTTTCTCTCAGGTTACTACTACATTTGGCTGTGTGAGTTGTCACTTGAGCTATATTTGCATAGATTTTGGCTTATTATACTTCCGCTTATCCTGTCCTGTAGGAATTCTGCATCAACTAGCCCACGATTTGCGGAGGACCACTTCTCCGGAGGTGATGCTCCGGACTATTCTTGCATAGATCGGCTGGGACAGTTCCTAAAGGGAGCCACTTCTCCAGAGGCGTCTAACTGTGGTGCTTCATTTTAATAAATGGACTGTCATACTATTTTAACCTACATTGTACAGCATCATATCATGAGATAAATGCTGCCCACTTGGCATCCATTACAGCCTCTGCACCCTTGAAGGGGGGGTCCTTGCATCTATGATCGCTTATCATGGTTTCTTTCTTTATTTCCTCCCTTAAATGGGTTTTCTTTTCGTTTTTTTCTGGCCTGATTAGAGAGGGTCTAGACCAGTAGATGTCATTGATTTTTGTGAACTGTGAGCCGGTGAAGCCTCTTGAGAATCTTTTTTGATTAATGGCCATACAGATAAACTTGACTTGACGATAAAAGGTTGGATGATAATGAATGCAGTCTGTGCTTCTCACATCGTCCTTTGTAGCCGCACGTTAAATACAATGATAGGTTACGCCTTGTCAATGGGTGCCTGATTGAAACATACCAATTGGTGGTATAAATACATGCATGTCTGCCAAAAAATATTGCAAACGTTAATAAACGCTGTAAATATTAACTACCAAAAAAAGTCGGAAAGTAGTAGGAAATACTCAAAATCTTTTTTGGTGGAAAAAAAAAAACAATAAAATAAAAATATTTTTGATGAATAGGTTTGGTCGGGCCAGGTTGCCTTGAGAAGTTGGTGTTTGCTTCCTATACGTGAATTGACTTCTTTAGTGCAAAAAACAAATCTATAGGTGCATTTGTTCTTGGGCATTGTTTTATGCAGCCAGAGGTAAGCAAGGTGATTGTGTTATCTTGCACAGGCAGATGTTTTGAGCATAGCTGTGGCTATAAGGTCAGCGTTTCAGCCTCAGGATGCAAGGCTAATAGCAGAGTAATGACATAGAAGGAAACTGCAGAGAAGCGATAAGGCAGGCAGAAAGACAATGACCAGTGCTGAGACGACTGATTACATAGCCAGTGAGTGAGCTTTGGGAAGAAAAAGTCGCCAAAGAGTCAGTTGTGGAGGGTGTGAGTGGGAAGACAACACACATGATCTAGGGAATTGATGGCGGAGTGTTTTGACCTCCATTCTCATTGCTGTAAGACCATTTTTTTTACTTTGACTTGACAATGACATACTATTTTCTTAAAAGGGAGATATTTTCTTTCTATTGAATTGAATATGTAAAAATGTCAGGCACCAGGTGCAGTTTTATGTCACAAGTTATTGTATGTACAGTGATGAACACGGGAGCCAAACATGTAACATCTGGCAGGCATATAAACAATGTTACCGTGTTGTCATTGAAAATGTCTTATCTAATTACAAGGACTGCTGCTGAGCTTTTTGCCAAGGTATCTGTGCTCTCTCTAGTGGCCATAACTGGTCATTACATTTATCTACCCAAAAGAATCTTGATACAATATTGTATTTTGTTTACAGTACGTCAGGGAAAACATAATGGTTGGGATCTGCGTTTTTGACTGATGTATTGGATGCATATTTTTCCTCAGAATCTGATCCAGTTATTCATGAATCCCTAAAATAATGTATGTAGAATTGTGCAGAATTGTGCAGAATTTCCCAAACTCTTAGGATGAATTTCATTTAAATGGAACAACCTGTTATGTGCATAATTAAAATTCAATTTATTATATAAAACTGCACTAGATCAGTCAACTGTATGAACATGGAGGTTTAAAAATTGAAAGTCACGAAGCCGTTATATAGTGTTTAGAGTACCCACTCGGGATTAAATGAGTTACCGGTAACCAGTAAAAAAGCACTTGACCAAGATAAGATAAGTACACAAAGAGGCTCTTATCTTGAATAATGACCATTTTTGTCATTTACTGAAGATAAGCAGACATCTAAATAGAACTTAAATGTAGAATGGGAGAACATTTATGTACACGAGAGCCTTTGAATGCAAAGCAAAGTATTTGACTAAGGCTTGATCCACACCTCAAGATCTTTCAAATTTCTAAATGTAGTGAAACAGCACTTGTGTTTGTAAATTGACAACATCATTTTCTAAGTTCTGGACATCTGTGAGGATGTGAAAGATGATTTTTTTTTCCTCATAAAAATGTTGTTGATCCATAACCATTCATCTTTGTTTTTTTACCTATAAGGGTAACATGAGTACCCTACCTCCTCACTCATACGCGTTGAAGACTTTCCAAATTTAGAACGTGATACAATTGATTACACAAATATTTGGAAATTATGGTATCAGGTAATTTTTGCTCCGTATAATCCATGATACGATACTGATACCGATACTTGGTGCAACGCAAATTTTAACCAACTGTGCTTAATCACGGGGAGAGTGTTAAAATTCAAACAAAGTAAAAACATACCAAAGGTGTTTTTCTTCTATACTGATACACAAACACAGACGTGTTTATTCTTTCAGCTACTCGTCGCTGAGTGTCAGTTTCACCCTCGACCTGCATAATGGAAACAGTATTTGCATTCTCCACCCTACGTTGTCCTTTCAGAAGCTTTTGACCAATACGTGTGTATTTATTTCAACGTGCATACTCCCCCATATGCACATGGACAAACACTAAGTTCTCACAGGAGAGATCTGTCCTCGTCATTGCGTAGATTGGGTGTCTTAGGGTGATTAAGAATTCATGTGGAGCTCAGGTAACACACCTGATATGTGAGGGGACAGGAGATGGGAAGGAGGGAGGTGAATGAGAGCAGTGTTAAGAAGAAGGTGTAAAGAGAGAGTGAAGCAAAGATAAAGAGTACAAAAGGACAAATCATGAGTGTGAGTGGATGGAAAGCCACTTTTGCACTGCCTTGGTGCATTAAAGGAGTCACGAGCGATTTGGTATTGAGTCACCTGTCACTCAGACAGAACTTGCTAAAATGGGACATTTACATGTTTTGCATACAGATCAACAAATCTGGTCAACAAATTCTGACTACATTTCTTGTTTAGCTTTGTGTCCCCAAGAAAAAGCCATTTATGAGCCTGAATCATTTGAAACCAGCACCAATCTCGTAAGAGTTCATAGACACAAAAGTCTACATATTATTCTGCTTTGCCGGCTTCTGTTTAAAGGGCAAAGAGGTATAATGTAGTGATTTTGTTTGGTCTCGTGGTAAAAGACTACCAAGCTGTGGATGTATGGAAGAAGATAGGGAGCTGTTGGGAGGTGGCATGAGTGCACACACAAACAGATGACTGTTATCAAAGAAACAATTATTTGTGTTTAAATACACACACAATAAGGGTCCCATCCCCCAAATTACAAGGCATTTGCAATCCCCTCACGTGTGTGTGTGTGTTTACTATGTAAACAGATGATCTTCTTTGTGTTGTGACTCTCAAAATCCCAGTATCAGCGTAAAAAAAAAACCTACAGCCTGAAGAGCTTAAGGTTTCCCACTCTTTTCTGCCTGATAAGAATATTTGCATTGGTGGAGGTGTTGAGCTCCGCCCGAGACCTATCGGCACGTTAATTGCACAGACCTGTAATTAAAAGAGAGGAATTAAATTCTGCAAATGTTGGAAGTGGGATTGAACTGTTTTAAACGACAACTAGTGTTCTCACATGGTTAAAGTCTGTAACTGTGGACTTGCACAACCAGTTACCATGTCAACAAAACACTTCGGGTTCTGGTTCATACCGGAAGTCGCACCCATGATTGCCATTTACCCAAACATCATGTTGTCCCTAGCCTTGGAATAGGATAGACATGAGAATCTTTATGTGTGTGGTGCTCTTTGTTGCGATAACCATAGAAGAATACAAACATGACAAATAAAACTGTTCATTGCCAGATTTTTTAAATCTTCGAGTGTTAAATTGCTAAAACAATCTTTTAAGATTTCAAAGCTCCTTATGCATGTTCCAGGCCCAAGGTTGGCATATGTTGAGGGTGCCGTGGACTCTAGGATGCGCCAAAAATCGGGGGGAAATTGCACCTTATATTCAGATGAATTATTACCAATTTCTCAATTTCTAATCAAATGGTAAGAAGAGTAAATTGAAATGAATATGAACAATTAAATATGCGAGACAAGCAAGGTCAATTAATTTTGATGCATGTAAATTTGGATTATATAAATTGGGTAGGGTTGACCCAGGCCTTGGGTCAGATGTGGAAGCTTTCCTGGACCACGACCACCACTGACACTTATTCATAAGGCCATTTAAAAAAAAAAAAAGTTTATATTGGCTGTTGCTGTCAAACACAAGTCAGGTGAAGTCCCGTCCCCTATAGGGCTCATCCCAAATGCTGACACCATCAACACCAACGGGGATCGTCACCTGTAACACAAACCAAGAGTCTCAGCCACCTCATTGTTCTCTTTCCTCAACCGAGCACCGCGGGCCATTTTCAGCCACTCCCCGTCTTTCCATCCCTCCCTGGGTCGCTGCTAGTCCCGCCTTCCTCTCTGTGCCACCGGACCGGGCTACAGTTGGTTGAATACTCCCTCTGGTTGCCGTCCTGCAAACCTGGGCAACCATTTGGCAACGTACATGCGCTGTACTCTTGATATCAATTTTCTACCACTCCTGGGCTCCCAAGTTGACCTTCACCTCAAGGGAACAGAACCAAAAGAGGCGTTTTCCTCTGATCTGGAACAACATTCAAGTCACAAGGTAGGGCCAGAAACAGCGGAGAGAATTGCCGACAGGTGTTACGCACTATGAGGTTCATCTAACTTGGGTTCCCCCCGATCGAACGCACGGCCATCAACAGCAAAACGACAGTGACATTTGACAAATTAAAAGTTATTTATAGTGCCCCGAATTGTTGCTCAGTCAAAGCCCTCTTGAGGTACAGGTGTAACCAGGTGACCGTGTTGCGTTCACCGACACTCCTGCGCAAGGGTACAAATGACGCGTGAAATCCCTCCAGGGTGAGGCGTTTCCTATTACTGCAGCTCGTGACATTATTTTGTTCTTTATTGTTTACATCAGTCGCTCCCAATCTAATTATTCCACAAAGTTGCATTTGGGCTTGCATGTTGAGTTAGAGTCGTGTTTTTCCAGTTGCTGGTGTCAATGCATATTCAACTTTGTGCTTTTATGATCCTTTCAAGTCAATGTACACAATAATCTGTTGGTATAGTTAAGTACATTTAAATTTTTTTTAAATATTTTCAATTTACCATTATCCTGAGGCAGAAACCCCCAATTGTATAACCCACTTTGAATAAACATATTATGAAACATGAAGCTGCTTGACATTTACAAGACAACCCTATTTTAGGTTTGCATTGTATTTGAATTGTTACATGACTCTTAATCATATTTTACGTGATAAATGTATAGACAAATATTTGCAACAGTCATGCATATTTGCTCCTGGATTAACAATGTCTCTCCCGTTCTGCAAATAGCGATGCACTCTTGCATGGATGAGCTTTATTCTGGCCTTATTCTTACCCTGTTCTCTGCACATTATCAGCTGACTTGTGTTTTATTGGTGTGGTTGGCATTTACTAATGGAGCAAGACAACTTGTCGGACCAGTTCATGTGTGTTGATCCTTAGAGTGATAGTAAGAAGGCTAGTCATATGAATGAATGTGTAAAGTGAAAGAAAATGAATTTGATACTTACGGCTGATATTATTTGTAACTTTTCACGTATACTGTCATTGCGTTAGATGAGACAATGTTGGGGACGATGAAAGCTTGACGAGATGTGTGTAGGCTGATTCTATAAACTGGTTTGTGACTCAGCAAAAAAAACCCGGCAAGTGTTGTTTTCCCCTTTCAAGCTCCACCTTAACATATTAGCATGATAATGAATTTGAAACTGAACATTACAGATAGCATCATGACAACAGCTGCAATAGTTTTGGCAATACATGCATATCACTGCCCCCACTTTCTAGGATAGATCCCAAGGGAAAAATAAAAACTGGTTGAACTTGAACAACAGTGTCATATGCCCGCAAGCTCTTCTTCTTTTTTCTTACAGTTGCAGAATTTGAAACATTACTCATGCATGGGCCTGTGTGACTTAAAATATGCACCAGTAAAGTATCATGATGTGAGGCTAATAGATAATAACTAGAAACCCTTTTTACTTTAAATTATAGACGTACTTTCTATTGACTATGAAAAAAAAGTATTTGACCCTGCTATAGAATACACTTGATTTCAGTTATTTAAAAAATAAATCCAAATAAAATCACTATTTGCACCACAATGTTATGGGGTGCTTTTTTGGCCCATACGGCACTACTTTACAAAGTCCCATGAAAACAGACCCTGATCAGAATTTCACCTTTTTGCTTGCTGGTTGCATGTTCTCGAGTGTTGCATTCAGACCAGCCCAGTGACACTCCATCTTTTTGCAAAGCTACAGTGTGTCCATGTGCCATTTTTATATTCATGAAACATTCACAAAATGTTAATAGTTTTCTATGATAAACATTTCCTCTGTACGTAGGAGAAAGAATATATGAATATTATGCCATAGATGAGGTGATAATACTCAAGAATTGCTCTTTGTGTTGGTGTTTGTGAACAGAGCAGCTGTTTCTTCTTCTGTATCTTCTTTTTGGGGGGGGGGGGGGTGACGATAGTGCTACCCACAGCATGTCAGTGATGGAGCGTGCACAGTTGAATAAGTGAATAAGTTCCGTTATTAAATGTGTCATACAAGTATGTGTTTTAATATGACTATTTTCTCTCATTTTAGCCATGCTCCTGCCCTCATCTCTACTCGTCCTCCTCGGCCTCCTGACGTGGCATCTCGGCACAACGTGGGCTGCCAAAATTCTTGTGGTCCCACCAACCCTGTTTGAATCGCATATGTACATCTTCAAGACGTTGGCCAACTCTTTGCATCAAGAGGGCCATGAGATCCATTTCCTTGTCTCGGAGGGTCGTGAGGTACTCCCTTCCCCTCATTATAAACTGCAACGCTACCCTGGCGTGTTCAACAGCAGCACAGCCGAGAGTTTCCTGCAGTCGAAAGTTGACAGCATCTTTTCAGGCCGCCTTACATTTCTGGAGCTTTTTGACATTCTTGAACACTACAGTCAGAATTGCGATGCAGTAGTAGGCAATAAAGAGGTCATGGCTCACCTCAAGCAGGCCAAGTTTGATCTGTTGCTGGTGGACCCCAATGAAATGTGCGGGTTTGTTCTCGGGCATATTCTCGGCTTGAAATATGCCGTGGTCAGCACAGGTTTGTGGTACCCCACGGAGGTGGGAGCCCCGGCCCCGCTTTCGTACGTGCCCGTCTTCAACTCGTTGCTGACCGACCGCATGTCACTGTTCCAACGGATCTCCAATACAATCGTCTACCTCTTAGAGAACTTTGGAGTCCATTTTATCGTGATCCCCAAGTACGACCGCATCATGATGAAGCATGGAATAAAGCCGCAAGTACCTATGACCGAATTGGTGCGAGGCAGCCAGATGTGGATGCTGTGCACCGACTTGGCGCTGGAGTTCCCCCGGCCCACCCTCCCGCACGTGGTGTACGTCGGAGGCATCCTCACCAGACCAGCAAACCCATTGCCACAGGTGAGTGCAAGCTTTTGTTCGACATAGACTATGTGCTACCTTTAAATATAATCATTTTCTCTTCTATAGTATAACACTCCTCAAAGATTCGTTGACATCATGTTGTCAGAATTGACAATGAGCTGATGGCTGACCTCTGGCGTCCGCTCCAAGGGTCAAAATTGACATATGTGACAGAGGTCGCAGCTAATTTGTCGTTGCTGTAAAAATGTTATGAAATATTTATATTGTCATGCTTTTTTTGTGCCTTTTTATTACTACTTGCATGTCCCCACTAAATTGTACACAAAGCAGCCTGAGGATGTCGTTGGTTTAAATCGATGTAGTAGATACTAGAGGGAAGAGACTAACGGACAGCCGAGGGTGATGGTAGGAGGGACTTAGTCCACGGTTTGGACAAAGACAGCGCGGGTCGTTGGTATCTTCTGCGTGGAGGTTTTGGAATGCCTCTTTGGCCAAGAGGGAGCATTGTGCCCTAATGTGTGAGGGAGTTAGAATGTAAGCGCAGAAAGAACGAGACCATTGTTCTTGGCAGAAGCCAGGGGACACTGAGACTTTTTATGGGGTCACTGTGGCTTCCTTGTAGGGACAAGCAGGCTGCTCCGCTTGGACACAGAGCACAGTGTGCCATTGCAGTTACTCCGTGCCAGGGCCGGTTTTAGCTGCCACAGCTGGACCATTTACCGCCGTCTGTTGGATGTGGAAGACTCAGACATGGCTCCTCTCTGATCCTTACTTGACCAGTGACCAGTGTCACGCCATCCTGTTAACATACCCGAGTGATAAATGACAAAAATAAAAAAAAATGATGCTAAACAATTGCTGCGTGCTGGCTTTTGATGCTGCAGTATGATACTCAGTATCCATTTCGCTGCAGCAGCAGTGTTGTTGTTTGCTAAAATATCTTGTTGTGATGTATTCAATTTGTAAAGATGCACATGGGACATTAGGTCTTCAAATAGAAGCCTACAAATCAGACTGACATTTGACATTTACAACAATTTGGACCTGGAAAGCGCTTGTTAAGGATGAAGTTTTAGTCGACTGACTTCTTTATCAGCAAGACAACGCTCTAACAACAGTTTGAATACGTTTTATGAACTCAGACCTCGTTAAATCATAAACGCAAGATAAAGCCTCATGTATATCAACACTGTAATCTTTATCGCTGTTGACACTTTCACTCTATAAAATAACATAAGTCAACTACAATCTTGTTTAGAGGCAATGGATTGTTTTGCCCATTTGGCCAGAAATCTGTTTCGTTCGTTGTTCATTTTTCCAAATTGAAAATGCACATTAAACTTGACAAGTGTAAGATAAGTAATGAAATAACTTACATAACTTGTAGTGAAGCCGTGAACATTGTGTGTTATAATACAAATTTGTCATCCTTTTCATTTTTTTTTTTATATATTCCCACAGGACTTTGAAGAATGGGTGAATGATACAGCAGAGCACGGCTTTGTTATTGTGTCCTTTGGTGCTGGGGTGAAGTACCTTTCCCATGACATTGCACATAAACTGGCAGGAGCCCTCGCCAGGCTACCCCAGCAAGTCATCTGGAGGTAACGTACCACCTTTTCCTTGTTTATCCGTCACGGCTATCAGAGTGAATGAGGTGGAAATGTTCCACTTAATTGTCCTGATACTTTCCCACCTTGTTTCTCAAGCACCTCTGTTTTAAAATTTGAATATTTCTGTAATACATGCTGACTTTGCTACTATATATTTTCCTGGCTTGCTTTTAATTAAAACTGTGCGGCCGACAGTTACGAGGTTTTTATCTGGTGTCCTGCTCTCCCGTTTAGTGGTTGATTGCTTTCCTCAGGTTTTCTCCAGGTTCTTTAGTTATTTCCTACATTCTAAAAACATGTATTAGACTAATAGGGTATACAACAAGATTTGTTATGCACATGAAATTTATGCAAGAAATCATCTTCATTGGAACATCGTGTTTTGAGTACTTGAGTAATTTGCTTAAAATACCACAAAAATTGGAATTTATACATAACTCAGTAAATAATACTGCCAATAGATATTGCACAGTATATTGGAATAGTAAAATAGCGATCAAAACAGGAACATTAAAAAAAATAAATAAAGCGTTAATATTTTTTCCCATGAAACTATTTGGTGGGGCTTTTTGAAAATTATATTCTTATGAGAAATGAGAAATAATTCATTTCTGGGTATTTTTGTGTAGCTCTTGGCAATACGGGGCCAGTACCGACTCTGACATGGCCACCGTGGCTCATACTCAGACGCTTAGCCTGACCCTGAGCTCACCCGTGAACCCGAATGAGGACAATTGGTATCAAAAATGGATGACTTAAGACTCGCTTCTCTTGATGCCTCATGTATAATTGTAATCAAGGATTACACAGATGGAATGAGCTAATTTATCACACTAAGTGGCAGTACAAAAGGGCTGGTAAATTCACTTAGTTAATCATTATCGAACGTAGACTCTCTCTTGTACGGTACGGGGTGTTTGCTGCATAGCTGGGGTTTCCGTGAATGAAACTATCAGGTTTTAGTTCTTTGTTTTATCCACAAAAAAAAAAGAATGTGATAAGTCAGCCATGACTATCTGCTCCGCAAATGAATCAGTAACAAAGGGTTCAACATGAACTTTGGGTAAATGTTTGTACTTGGTCCGTGAGCAGAGAATTCAATTTTATGTAATCATTTACCCATTCATCACACTGACCCATAGATAATGACACAAAAGAGAGACTAGCAAATATTAGATACTATACTATTTTCCCATTTTTTGAACCATTCATTGACTAAGAGTGTCCGTATTGATATATTTTTCCCCTAGCGATATTGAATGACTTTGATATTCTTAACAATGTTGTGATAGCCAACAAGTATGACATTCAAGGCGATTACATTCGTAGACAAATCGGCTTTGAAGGATCCTTTGACTCATTGGAGAGTTGCTCGCAGCGTGTTTAATTGTAGAGAGCGGGCTTTGTTGACACGTGCAAATCATCTGTCGCCGTAAGTACGTTTTCTGCTGCTGTCTGTAAAATGTGTCTTTATTTTACTTGCGTTGAATCCTCACTGGGCCTTGTTGTTAGCTTGTGGATTTGCATTCGAGACATTTTGACATGCGCCAATAGTCAGCTATAGATGACAGCAGAATCAACTCACTTTTCAAAACTACAGTCCTAAATGAGTTGATTTCTGGATTTGAGCACATGGCAATTCAGAAAAATAAGGCAGGTATCAAACTCATTTGTGTAAAATGTTGTTTTGTTGGCCTCTAATTTTGATCATATGAAGCTCCACGATCAGGATGCCATATTCCAAACTGAGAGAACTACAAGAGAAAAGAGGGGCTGAGGAAATGAGGTGGGATCAAGCCCAATGAATCGTGTCATTGATCAATGGCCTGCATGAATGTAGGCCTTGATTGGCAGCACAGTGACTTAGTGTTTTGTTGCAGATAGTGAGATAAAAGATTTTGCCGAAAGGATGTGTCTGGATTGGCTGCTGCTTGTGTTAGAATGGGAAATGAAATCCCATTCAAGACCAATTGTAACTTTTTTCTCCCCCAGTGGAAAATTTTGACCAGTTTCTTCCATCTTGTATTAGCAATCCATGTTTTTACACTGTTTGTGTTCCGTAATGTTTTTTGTTCTGACACGTTGAATTGTGAAAAAGGTTGACTTATTTTAATCATGTACTGTACATGGCCAGTACATCATTCAAATGTGTTAAACTGATGAAAATCTGAAAATAATATACAGACATCAATTTAAGACAATTGAATCATGTGCGTGAGGGGGGTGACGTAATCAAAACTATTCACCATCGACTTCATATAAAGGATGCCATTAAATAGTAGACCAACTATATCAGATTTGTGGCAAAAGTAGGTCAGTGATTGCATTTATTCATAATCATGATGTAAAATGCAAATTATGCTATTGCTTACTCCCCCTTTTTTTTTTTTCAAAACAGATTTTCTGGTGTCCCTCCTAGTAACATCGGCAGCAACACCAAGCTTGTTGATTGGATGCCTCAGAATGATTTATTGGGTGAGTTCACAAGAGCATTTCAGGACAGCTCTGCTCAGCATTTAGAATGCATTTTAGTGTACCCACAATGGTTCACCTCCTTCACAAATCCTTCCTCTCTTGCCTACTTTATTATGTGGATATCTCAGGAAATAGGAATGTGCATTACTGAATGACTGTCTGTTTGACTTTATTTGGTATGAGTAGTTCTGTTTTGTTTTAGCTTTTAACGCTGAATATAAAAATGTGAAAATTGGGAAACATTTTTAGCCTTGCAAATACCAAAGGACACTCATAGTGCCGCTTTCTAATGTGCATGAGTCACTTGTGTCAATCTTACTAAACCTTTGCCAAAAAAATAATCACACAACAACTCATGTCTTTTATTGATAAGGTCATTCCAACATTAGAGCCTTCTTGAGTCACGGTGGGCTGAACAGTATCTTTGAAGCCATGTACCACGGGGTGCCAGTGGTGGGTGTGCCCCTGTTTGGAGACCACTACGACACAATGACCCGTGTGACTGCCAAAGGTATGGGCATTATGTTGCACTGGAAAAGCATGAGCGCAGATGACCTCTACAATGCCCTCGTCACTGTCATAAATGACCCAAGGTGAGATGCCTGTTCTACTGTATTTCATTTCATTTGACTTATTGGTATTGTTTTTGACAATATCAGTATCTATCCATACTATGCAGACTGATATCATTGTCATACAATGTGACCAATTTGTTTACATTTAGAATACATTTTTCCCCAAAGCAAAAATGCAACTGGCGTCAGTGTATTGTCATTAGGGCTTGTCTTTCGCAATTCATTTACATGACCTAAAAAAGGTTACCACTCTGCAGGTACCGACAGCGGGCAACCATTCTCTCTACTATCCACAAAGACCAGCCAGACCACCCAGTGACAAGAGCCGCCTACTGGATCAACTACACCCTGCGGCACAATGGCACGGGCCACCTGCGCTCTGCTGTATATGACATATCCCTCTGCCAGTACTTCTTGCTGGATGTGATTTTCATCATAGGGTCAGCCTTGGTTATCTCTGTCTTTGTCTTGCGACATTTGGGACGGTTCCTGAGGGCAAAATATGGTGACAAGAACCAAGAAGGCGGCATTTCCAGGGAGGAGGGAAACATGGTTAATGGATACTGCCACTGCTTGTCCAACGGTAAACACAAAGGCAACGGCTCCTTAAAGACCGAGAAGAAGGTGAATTAATTTTCTCAAATGGCCAAGAGGGATGCGGAGGCAGTTGCTCAAAGCTGTGAGCCCTGGGTTTCTGTTATTTATAAAAGCTTTGGAGGAAAGCCCTTGTTAGGTCTGCATCAAGAGGCAAGTGAAGAAGGATATGCAATATCTGTATGGAGCGCTTGTGTCTGTGTGTATGTGTAAAAATGAGCCCGCTGAGGAGAATTTAAGGTCTACTAGCAACTGCTGCAGCATATCACCAAATTGGAACACTGAGGATGAAACACTTTTCTCCAGCACATCTTTCTGGCCTTCTAAGAGTGGAATGACCATGATGGTGACATCACTAACCACACATGAACTTTTAAAATGTTTGGAATATTTAATTATTCATTCTGCATCCGCCCGAGCGCACATCTATTTATTACTGTATCAACGGGTTTTAACAATGGATGTTTTATCTTATTTTAATTTATTTAACGGACTTTTTTTGTGGTGTGATAGCATGATGATGGGTATGCAGTCGCTCTAATATCCCCATTGTTATGTCAGGTTTTACTTGTGTATGGTTACTCTCTGAATTACACCCCACCTGTGAAATCATCCTCTGTCTTAAATATAAATCTGTCAGATAATTCCCCCGAATGTCCCGTTTAATTAGGCAATTATCACATGATGCGAGTCAATTTCCGCTAGACTGCTTTTAGGGTGTATGTTTACAAATAAAAGTAATTCAAAAAGTAATAATGAATGACTAATGAAATTGTTAGTATCAGTTTGGTCAGATGCCTGCACCTGTCTGATTTCCCCTGTCAATGTAGTTCTGAATCCATATCTATTTAATGTATATGTCGGTCAGATAGGTACAGTATCTATTGACTTTTGACCAGGTTGAATCACTGGTTGGGTTGCTCATTTGTGAGCGTGTGGTTGTCATTGGCAACTGACAAACTACATTGGATTAATATGACTAAGACTGCGAATACTTAGATGTACTATTAAGATTTATAAATATAAAACTGTAATCTCATTCTTTCCATGTTGTTCGGTTGGTGAGTGCAGAAGTGAATGTACACCCTGGATGTGATTACCTGCCAGTGAAATGGTTTGATATACTTTTATGCATGCAGATTTAATGTATAAGCAAATGTTCTGTATGATAAAATAATAATAAGAGTACACGTAATACGAGATGATAATAATAATAATAATCTAATTTCTATATTATCTTTCAAGTTACCTAAGGATGAATTACCATATTTTCCCAACAACAATACACACTCAAAGATACCCCAAATTTCCTTTCTATTCAAATATTATGCGGTCCCAGAATTGGGTATCCATATTTAAAAGTTGAAGCATTATCTGCATAGTAATTTGATAGATTACGGCTGTTAGCACTTGTATTAAGACCACAGATATGAATAAATCATAAACACATTTCATGTGTGATGAGAATACCGTCCAAAAAAATAAACCTCATGAAATTCAGTTCAGAAAGGAACAAAATACAA
The DNA here is from genome assembly GCF_054491065.1 of Syngnathus leptorhynchus. Taxonomy (NCBI): domain Eukaryota; kingdom Metazoa; phylum Chordata; class Actinopteri; order Syngnathiformes; family Syngnathidae; genus Syngnathus; species Syngnathus leptorhynchus. Next base: position 11,748,812 of record NC_141199.1, on the reverse strand, counting down.
CTTAATTTTCATGTCTGTTTAATGCCTTTGATGGGAATGTCGATCTTACCGACATGGCCGCCATGTAGGCACAACATTGTTAGCTGGCTTTTACAGCATGCTGGCACATCTCCTGTTCATGAGTTTTGCTTGACGTCATATACACAACCAAGGTGACCAAGCATTGTAAAATTCTCTATGTGACAAAAAAAAAAACTTGCTCGTCATGATTCTTGCAGGTTTTTGTGGGGCCGTAGAAACGGAATTGTAGCTGCAAGTACACACAGACCTTCTTTCACTGTGAAACTGCAAATAGCTCAAATAATCACATCTGGATGCTTTGATCACTTTGCAGGGACGAATAACAAGAGAATATATCTTATTTAGGCTAACTGGTAAATTCCAAGCTGGAATTAGTGAATACCATGCAGACAGCTGTTGGCACATCACCAGTTCCCAAAGGGGAAAACGATGTCTGTCTGTTTCTTTGTCTATCTGTCTGTCTATAAAGGAGTTCATCATTTCAAAACTTTTTTTCCATTTTGTGTAAATCTGCTCCACGGCGTTTTGATATGTATCCGGAAAGTAAATAGGCTGCTGTAAAGTATGGTGAGACATAAGGGTGACGTACACTGACTGGAGCTGGTCATAATTGATGAGTTGATTGTTTTCAATTCTGTAAGTTAAATTTAAAACCCATACAGCCTCGCAGACCTTCATTTGGGCCAAGTCTTCCAGACATAGGCCTCGATACATTAGTTGTGAACATTTTGAAAAAGTCTCTTGTTGAAACTACCTTTTAAAAATACATGATTTAACTACCTTTTAAAAATACTACACTATTTAATTAATTACTGGAAATTAGTCCTGATTTGTTCAGGAATTTTACAAGCGTGTATGATCCACATAACAATATTTCCTTGCAAAATGATTGACAACATGCTTGCACAAGCTGCTGTAATGAGTCAAGACATTTTATCTTTTGTTAGTGTGAGGACCAACTTTCATCATTTTTATTTAAAAATAACGTGGGTTCTCCGAGCAACCATAATAATGCCATTTTCTATCAATGCATTTTTTACACAAAATCCTCATGAATTCTCTTGAAAAGAAAATACATTACAGTGCATTGGTGAATTATTTAACTGATCAGCAACCTATTGTAAGTTGATGAAAGCTTTCTTGTCATCCTTTCTCCTGTGAGCTGCAATGACACTGACCTATGCCTGCTGAAAACACACTTGAATGATCATTTTCATCATCAGTAATACATTCAGCTCTCAGGTTTGTTGGCCAGCGAGTACTTCACAAGCTATGAACAGGGTCTGGAAAGACACAGAAGCAAAATTATGAATTTACATTGTTATTTGCTTATTTCAGTATTAATGTTGTAAAAGACGTTCTACTGTAGCTTCTGTTTTAATCTGTAATTTAACTTTTTTTTTTTAATGACATGGGAACTCAACCGTGTTTCCCTACATTTTGTATCTCTTCCCAACATTTCATTCTTTAGTTTGGATTTTAAACTACCTTGATTTTAAAATGTTCCCATTATGTGTTGTAAATATTGCAATGTAAACAAAATACTAATGCTCAATAAAAAGCTTTGCAGAAGTCATGCTTATGTTTGTTGGTCACTTTGCTAAAAGCAAGATTTTAAAAAAAAGAATAAGATGAATACAGATATCCAGGTTGATGATGTTTTGGGTCTCAGCTTGATAAGAGGTCGTATAGACAACCACCAACCACCGGGCCACGGACCGGTACCGGTCCATGGGTCATTTGGTGCCGGGCCGCACAGAAAAATAATATATATTATCTGCAATCAATTAATTTAGGTCAAGGCGCTCGTCCCGGTCACATGACATGTTTCCCCAGTAGAGCCCGCAAAGGTAGTAAAAATGTAGAAAAATATAAACAATTTGGGGATTCTCTCCAAATTTCATCCGTCGGCGCACCTGTCCCTCTTGACACAGGTGAATTCAGGTCAAGACGCTCGTCCCGGTCCCGCCCCGAAGCGTGCAAAAATAAATAAGAAAAAGATGTTTGGAAAGAGGAAAAAGCCCAATGTGGAGACAAAAGAAGAGGTTGCAACTTCCAAGAAAAAGAAAACTGGATTAAAATCAAGGTAGAATATCCCGAGATCGCCACAAACGTACTGAAAACCCTGCTTCCCTTTTCAACGGGATTTTTCTGCAGTCCCAGCGACCAAAACAAATCTACGGAGCAGATACTTCATGGTGAGTTTTATTTTTTTGCACTTTGTATTTGTTTTAATGCCAGTCGTATTATTTTATTTCATCGTATTTATATTTTTATTTTAAATTTATTATTTATATAAAAGCCGGTCCGTGGAAATATTGTCTGTGGCGCAAAAAAAAAAAAAAAAAAAAAAGGTTGGGGAGCGCATGTATAGACTTTCTGTCTGGAAACGTTACCTCACTGCAAGAGGCATCTACAGAAATCAGATAGTGTAATCATCTAAAGTAGCCAGCTCCACACAAGCCATGAAGACAGATAGGGTTATCTAATGCTGAATACCCATGCTGAGTGAAGGTGGGGTAACAAAACACCCAGCCTGGTCGGTACCCGGCTTTGCTCACTGGCCCTGTTAATTATTCACATCGCCTGTGGAGGCTTGCAGACCTCTTTCGCTCATCATGCTTGCAAACGTCTGCAGCCATGTTTAATTTACACCTTTCAAGTTGTTTTCTTTTGTGGCCACCACTGGTGCAATCTGGCACCCTTTGTGTTTGCTGAGGCACCAGACAGGCGAGATGAGGATTCAAGACATCCTCCTAGTAGTAGATTTAATTTGGTGATTTCCATTCAGTAGGAAGATGTTATCGTGTCATCATGACCCTCTTGGTGCATTAATCTATGCACTTGATTCCCAAACGTTATAGTATGGCTGGGTTCAAATCTGGAATCAGGTTTTGCTGTGTGGAGTTTCCAACAGTCAACTTCTGCCCACATTTAAAAAAACATGCATGTTCATTGAAAACTAAATTCCCCTTGGATGTGAATTTGAGTATGAACAGATGGGAGGAATGATAATATTAGGAGAGCATTGGTGAGAACCCTTTTGCGTGACTTTAGAGAAAGCTTAATTAATTTAAGCGCTTTTCCATTCTTCACTCTTTTATCTGAACATAACACACTATCAATCAAATGCTGTTTTGGCGTAGCAGTTTGAACGTTTGCCTCCCAATCATGAGATCTGGGTTCAAATCTTTGTGTTTGCGTTGTCCACAAGTGTGTGAGTTCTCCCCAGGCTTTCTGTTTTCCTCTAAAAAAAAAAAAATCTGGCTTAGTTGAATATTATTGTGTAAAGGTAGTGTACTTGCACCCATCGAGTAGTTTCCTTCAAATCCAGTAGAAGGCAGTGTTATTCCATGACCAAAAATGGCTCAGCTCTTTCCACTTGAGTTTTCTATCCCCACCAACAGCTGAAGGACCTGTTGTATGGACGAAAGCTCCATATCTGTGAAGATCTGATGCAAAGCTCTCGCAACACATGCACGAAGAGAAAGGGGGGGGGGGGGGGGGGTGCTGATGTAATTCTGGTCTATTGTGACAGTCCCACTTTTTATACTCCAATTAAAAATGTGCCAACATCAAAATCTTGGGGTGCATACTAACATGTGAAACGTGGCATGTTCATAAATTACAGTCTATGTCTGTTCAAGCCAGAATTTAAGAGGCCGGAAGGGCACACTTCAGAGGAGATTGTTACAATGGATGCTGATTAAAATTCTGGTTCTGACCAAACTGTTTTTTCTCCATTCAGGCAGCTGGCATGAAAGTGGAAAATGTACAAAATATGTTATTTGTATGGTTCTTGGTTGCGTGTTTTCTGTGTCGGTTATAGCCAGCCTTTATGCTTACCTGCGGAGCGGTCCAATTTAATTTTGTTGCGGTCACAATCGAGTGTGTGAGGGCACCAGTGGGACGGACATCTGTTATGAAATTCACGAGTGGGAAAAGAGTAGATTTCATAATCCAAAATATTCTACTAAAAACACTTAGAGCCTTTCAATATAAAATTTCTATTAAAAAAAAAAAATCAAACAAAAAAAACAGGTGTTTGCTCCGGCACCCAAACCTGCAAACAAAACAAAAAAAAACCCAATACCAAAGAAAAAAAAGAAACATTTGAAAAGAGTTCCGAAGGTACCTGTGATTTTTTTTTATTTTGTTTTGCATTGGCCCATTGATCTGTGTGTATGTTTGTGTCAGTGTTTATGGATGGATCAAATCCTGTCAATGTGTCAACATGTAGCCTGGCAGCAAGAAGGAGAGACTGACAGTTTTTATATCAATCAGTTGTGTGTGTGTGTTTGTTAAAGGGTTGGGAAAGGGTATTAGGCTGGAATCAGAAATAAATCATGTCGTTTGGATGTCAACACTTGTCAGTTTGGCTCACCTCTGACTGTAATCTCTAAACTCCAGTGACCACATGTCAAATCTTACATTTCCACGCACGCACACACACATGCACCCACACATGCACGCACACACTGACTTTGAAATGGACAGATGCCTGTTTGTGTCATCCACAAGAAGAGAGTTGGCCAAATGTTCTCCTGGCACAAAAAAAAATCATTGAGCCTCTCTATAATTTACTCTGTGCTCCTCTCTACTCTGAATTAATTTCCCCGCTTTCGACTCAACCTCTTTTATTTTCCACTCTTCCTTTAATTCCTTCCCACAGTTTTCCAGCCGTCGCTCCCTATATTTTCACTTGTTTCAAACGTCCCCGAAAGCGGAGCGTGCAGGCTCATTCTCCATATCTGTGATAAATTGCGAATTGGATTGGAGAGACTTTCCAAGCCAGATGTTTAATTATGTGTGTGATTGAAAACTCTTCAGAAAATACAAAATAAACATTAAGTCATGCTGAAAGTATCAAATACTCTGCTTTTTCCCCCCAATATACAAGCTTGTGAAAGTATAAGACACCGCTCTCAGGCTCGTTACAGGTAACAATCAATATTTAGCAATACTATCTTTGTGTCAAGGTTTGAGATGATCTTTTAAATTGTTTAAAAGTCTTTTTTTTTTTTTCCCAACAATGAGCATCTAGGATTTGCCATCCGTTTAATCGGCGGTGGAAACATCTAAAAGGTATGATTAGAATGGTGCGGCCCTGACACATCTCAGACAGTAGCAATAACAAAGAGGTCAGTGGAGACGTGTGGGCTCAGAAGATAGAACGATAAAAATGTCACCTGTGCTGGGATTAGATACTGACCTCATAGGTGTGCTGTTTACGGGAACGCATATTAACGAACGCACGCACACACACACACACACACACACACACACTCCCTTTGAGCTCAGTGTACAATTTGATCCCAATCACATATTTCATTTTCTTTGATCACAACTGTGTTTGTAAGTACAAAGGTATCCTTAGCTATGATTTGCGCTCTAAAACATTTGTTTAACTTGCCATGTATTGCATTTTTGGGCCTTGAAACAGGCAGGCTACACTGGCTTGATATTAATAATGTGAATGAATGAAGGCATTTTACTGTCTACAATTTGTAGACTACAATAATCCAGCATGGAAGCAAACCATTGATGTCACAAAACCTTGATTAACTGTATTGGAAATGCATTAGTTATATTTATTGTCTGTATTTCTAATTGTCTGATTCAATTTAAAATGTTGTTTCATAATCCAGGGCTGTTTTTATTAAAGAAAAGAGTGATGGAAAAATGAAGCTTCAAATTTGCCTCATGAACCACTTGTATCTTTTGACTCCTTTATGACAAATGGTTCATGAAGCAAACTTGAAGCTTCATTGTCACATCACTAGTTTTTCCAGGCATTAACTTAGTATTTAACATCCCGTTTACCTTTCAAACAGCCCGGAGCAACGTGACTCATACGTCAATGTGTTTGTTAGCCAATGGGGCACAGATGATAGGGCTCTAGATATTCTAGCTCCCAACAAGTGGCTGTCAATGTTGACAGAGCAATTCTGTTTCACCGGTTTCACTCAAATTTAAATTCGATTTGTGCAGTATCAAATGTGGACAAATTGTGTTGACTGTGTGAATCATAACATAAGAGTTAGGGGGGAAATTGACATTTAGCATAGTAGTGCAGGAGCGGTTGCTGCCTCAATGAAGTCATCATCCACCTTCAAAACGCTGTGTAAACACTCATGTCAGATATCAAATGTGGTTATCTTAAACAGCAGATATCTGCGCACCTATCAGCGTGCGCGTGTTCAAGCAAACACACACACACACACACACACTCTGAGGAGCCCGTCAGCGAGCGCTCCATCTTTGCGAGCGGCAGCCTGGCGCTCTGTGCTTGATGGATGAGTCTCCCTTGAGCAGCTCTGTTAGCACGCCTCTCTATCGGTCTGCAGCCACGTGGGCCCCTCCACATTTGATTAGATCCCAACGGAAGCCAGTTGCCGGCTGTCATCACTCATACGGCACGGGCCCGACACGCAGCACAGGCCGCCATTGGAGCGTGACACGCTGACGACGCCATTTTCAGCATACCCTGCGACTAAATTGCGTACAAGGAGACCATTCTCTGTGAGCTTGAGCCTCGTCCAAGATTGTGTCAATCTGAATACCCTCAGATTCATTTCAACGAGGACTATTACAGTACTTCAGACCTCAAAAGCTTTTCTGTCACTTTGACTCCCCCTTTCTGTTTTTCCCGCTTCCCTCTCCATCTGCCATTTCCCTCCATTAGTATTTACATGTCAACGATGCCAGGATAAGTGCTTTTTTTTTTTATTTTATTTTTTTTGCATCTCAAATTCATGTCAGTTCAATGGTGCCGTGTTCAACTGGAAGATATTTACCTGGCGAGAGTCGGGCCATTTTGCCAATGATTACATTCAGACGGTCTGGTCAGTGTATTTATGCTCTTATCTGAGATGAGACTGGGATAATGGGAATGTGTAGCGTTTTCTATTCACTTCAAAAGTTTGTTGTTTTTTTAATCAAAAGTTTCTTGTTTTTAATCACCTTTGGTTTCAACAGGAAAGAACTCAAAGAATCAGTGAATGAAGGCAGCAGCCCTTGTGGCCCCCGAATAGAATTAGCCTATTTGTCTCAGAGTTCTGAAGTTCAAATCTGGCTTTTTGTGAACTTTGCATGTTCTTTCTTTTTTGTCACATGGTCAGGTACCGGGCGATCCTTTGTGGGTGACGAAACGGTGATGAAAAATTGTGCCCCCTTTCATTGTTTAAATTCCCCTTGTCGGAACTAAGTCAAGATTCCAATGCGGTACCTATCGACTGTGATAACATGACTGTTATATAATTTCCCTATTAACTGTAATCTTTCTGTGCTCGTACACAAAGAAAAAAGTTCCGAAAGGATTGTTGCAACAGCACTCGAGCTTTGACTTGTTATAGCTCTCAGCAATGTCAACAATGTCAAAGCTTTCCCACTTTTTTTTTTTTTCAAATCACTTCACAAACTTTCTTTATACACTATACAGACATTGCAGCACGAATTCACAACACTTGCCACTGAGAAGAGATAAGACACTCTCCATTGATGAGGCAGTTAAAAAACCAAAACAAAACTTATTTCTGTTTCATCAGCAGCATAGCCTTGAGCGATATATCGCTGCTAATGTTATTTACACAAAATACGAAGAACACCGACACACTTGGCGAGAATGGTGGTCAGCAGTTCACGTGCCTATAGATGGACACGCATGCGCACTTCAACTCTCTACCGTTGTTCTTAAGAATTCCGTTGACCATTAAAGATTCAGTGTTACAGGCAGGACAGAAATAAAGCTTGTTGTGATTGAAATATTGATGAAGCCGTGTAAATTATTGACAAAGCCGATTTCTGGCGTAAAGATGCTGTTGACCTACTGAAGTGAGAGGTGAGAGGAGCAGTCTTCTTTCTCTTCCCTTTGCTCAAACGATGCAAGTTCTGCGCCTCAGTGTGCAGACTGCTTCTCTTTTCCTCGAGGTTTGCATATATGAATGAGACAGCCATGACGTTGCTGCTATTATTTTTTAAACAGCCACACCGTATCTGAAATTAGACTACTACTTCAGTCCAACCATTTCAGATTAGACTGAAGTAGCAGATTGCTACACTCTGCATGCTTTTAAGTGTCTTTGAAACAAATATAATTTGGGCCTACGGAATGGGGGTAGTTTGAGCACCTGCTGATATCTTGGTGTGGGCAGCACGCTGCGCATTAGTCCTGCATCGTGCGTGTATAATGGAGGTAATGATTGATTTATTTTGTTTACCCATGCATTCTTTATACGCTGCCTCATGCGATCACGTTGTTTCTTCGTTCACTTAAAAAGTCAAAAGCCTTCAGATCGTTTTTTAATATTTACTGCCGTCTTCTGTCCCATCATTTCCGTGGAGCTAGCAAAGCTTCACTTTGGCTTTCATTGTCTTGGGTTTACCTCACAAATTAGCAGGGGATTGTTTTTCCATTCCTCTCATTTTTTATTCTTTAACATTCCGGTGGATTAGTAACGTCATAATTGGGTGCTGACTGGAGCATTACTCCTACCCAGAATGCAAATTGTAGAATCAGTGTCATCCCTGACATCTCTTAACAGCTCTTTAAAAGATTGGGATAATGGTAAAGATTGAAGGGTAAGAACTGGTTTTCCAGAACAGGTATGCTTTACTCACACGAGTCGAGATCAGGTCGATGATTGAGCACAAATCTGTGCCACGTGGCCACCAGCCATTCAGTTGAAAGGGATTGAAAAGTTATTTCACTCAATAAAAGCACAATAGTGGTCATATTTGTTATGGGTTCCCGTTACCAATAAACAACAGTAATAGTTGGAGAGTTGGTGAGCAAACAAATTCCACAGGGAATCAAATTGTTATTTAGACAGATGGACAGACCGATGGACAGACGGATGATAGATGGATAGATAGATAGATAGATAGATAGATAGATAGATAGATAGATAGATGGATAGATTGTGAAATTGATTGATGGAGAGATGGGATAACGGATTGATGGATAGACGGATAGAATGATGGATAAAGTTGCTGTTTTGAGCTGCTTTGTCCTTGACATAGGTCAAGAGGACAGAGGGATGGGGGGGAGGAATGGGGGGGTGACAGGAGGGGAACAGATAGCATCTCTCTCCTCAAGGGATGGAGGGAGGCAGAGAGGGGATAAAGAGGTAAGCACATTGGCGAAATGAAAAGATGAGGGGATGGAGACAGGGGTTAGCGGTGGAAGTAAGGCCACCGTGTGTATGTATGTGTGTGGTTTGGCTGGCTTGAGGAAAAGGTACAAATAATGTGATTATTCTTCCAAAAGAGTACAGTAAGAAGTTGACAAATTCAAAAAAAAAAAAATGCAAATATGTGATTGCATTTGTTCACATATTGGTTCCTGTTTTCACCTGTAATTGATGAACATCATACACACAGACACAAAGCTTCTAGCTCCAGGTATTTGGCTGGATTGCACAGCACCAGACAAATCCTTAGGTTTAGATGGATGGAATAGATAAAAAAGTGGTAAGGGTATCAAGAGATTAGCTCAAATCACTGGAAGCACGAGGCTTTCAGAAACTCCAAGCACAATGGAATACACACACAGAATTGGACGATTGTGCAGGATGGAATCTGTGTGTACGTATAAGTTCATGTGCTTGTGCGCGAATATCTGTCTCTAACTGATGAGGTGGAATCCCAGGACAGCAGCTAATAGTTTCCATAGATTTATTGACACCACCAGACGTAACATTGTTTTAGACTCGCGGGACCGAAGCAATATGTCACCCACTCAACCAACCGACACACGTCACAAGAAACAGCGGGTGTACCTGGAAGGCGTCTAGGATGCGCAGGGACACATTTGTTGGGAAGGCAATAGAGACAATGGTGCTTCTCTAAACGCAGATATTTATGAATTGATCAACCCTTCATATCTTGTGGCAATCAAAAGCATGCGGTCCTCCATGTGAGAGCGTAGCATCGATTAAGTGCATTTTGCCTGCTCTGTCAAGTGTGAGCATTTTTGCGTTTAAGATCAGGTGACAGCGCAAGTGAGGAGAAGTGTTATCGATTGTTTTTTTTTGCCCGGCGATGCCGGAGAATGATGTGTTTGGGCGCATCTGTAATTACTCCCCTTCTTCACCCTCGCAGCCATCTCACTGTCACGTTCGCTTAGCATGCATGCCTCAGTCCCACGTCACTGGCATCACGATCGTTTGGCCCAAACAAAACCTGTGATTTGCTTTAATCTCTTGTTAGGTTCAAGAAAAGACTAAATCAAGTTTTTGCAGTTGAGAAATTGTGCAGCCAATTTGGTTTGAAAATAATTAAAAAAAAAAAGGCTTACTTCTTTTAAAAGGTAAATACAAGTGCCAGATTCACAACATTTTATAAATACAGGAATAAACACTGTCAATCCATATTAAAAATAACTTGCATTACATGAGCACACAAATATTTGTTCCTTCCACAAATCTGGTGCATGGTGGCATAAAACACGACCAGTTTCCTTGTAGCCAAACCAATCCAGATTGTTGAGGAGGTGTGACTGTTGCAGACACATCTGCCTGTCTTTCTGCTCACCATCTTGGCTGTCCTCCTCTTGTTAGAACGAAACAGACGGACGGCAACACCAAAAAAAAACATTTGTGTCTCTGCCTGTTTGAGTGTGTGATGAGCTAAACGATACATGATTAGTTGCAACATAGGGGAAGGAATCTTAGTCTCATCATAATAAGGGCCAAGAACCCAGATTAAAAGAACAGCATTATGTCTACCAGATTATTGTGTGCGCGTATGCACGTGCGATTGTGCACGTGCGATTGTGCACGTGTTTGCCTGGTTTTCTCATTACAGGATTAAAGAGCATCTGGTTCAATGTTCTCACTCAACTGTGCCAGTCAAATTCACAGGGGAAATAGTACACAGTTGTCCATCTGTGTTGTCGTGCGCATGTGTCCACCGGTCACATATTGGGCATGCATGTCACCCAGGGAGAGCGCTTATGGATCGAACAAAGCCGGACATGAGTGGAAATTAAATGGCTGCTTCTAGGGGTTCTGTCACAGAGAGTGGAGAAGCTTGTCTGCTGGGCTCCTGATGCAAACATGCTCTTGACTCGAATCTATATTTTGCTCATATAATGAAAGGAGGACTGTGAGGGATTTATCTGGATCTGTTGCTTGAGTTGGGGTTGGAAGGTGGCAGTAGACAGATTGCATAGACCTTGGAAGAATTTGAAGGGAGATAGCACAGGTTAAAGGTACAGCTGGAGAGTTTGAAATTGCGGGAATGTAGCTGTCAGACAGACTGCAGAAATACAGAAATGGTATTTGTGTGTTACGTTGATGTGTTTTCCAGAGGCTTCGTCGCCTTTTCATTCAGTTCCTGCCACAACTATTGGCACTCTTGTATTTTATCGATGGCATATGCTATGCTATATCTTCCCAAACAAGGTTGAATATGCCAAATTTGCATCATCAGAATATTACGTTGGCATGACTGATTGAAGCAAATAAAAAAAATCAAACTAAGCTGTGAGAAAGCCCCCGCTCCACTGTTTGGGAAGAAAGACTGCCTCCAGATTTGTCTTAACTCAATTAATTGTAACAAATGACTTTGTTACAACTTCAGCTGTTGTGAAATGCACCAAATAAATAAAGTTGTAATGTATTGTATAATATCATGGGTGCCATTAATGTTGGCTAGAACTGCGAAAATGTTTGGTCACTTTGTTTGGTCACATCTCAGAAAAACTAAAGTGCTTTCATTTTGTCTGATGAGTTTTCTGGAAATCGTCTGACTGTACTGTTTCAAGGCAATACAAGTCATTTGCAATAAAAAATTTTTAGATACCGCCAAGGTACTGGTCGCTAAACATCTGAGGACTGAATAATCTCCATGACACACCTCCTCGATTTAAGAGTTTTTTTTTTTCCCTTGGCAAAAAAAAAAAAAGGTGTTTTATTCATGGGATTTTACAGCATGTGGCTGTCAGTGATTGTGTACTGGTGTTGATTAATAGGTGTCAGAAATCTCCACGTAATGATAACTCATACTGAAGCTGTGAACGACAGATTTCAGACTTATCATCACACTTGCTTAAATTAATTATAAATTATGATTAATTTTAACTCATTCAGTGTATCAGAAATAGAGTCACACGTAAAAGACAAATATGGGATTTTCTGGACAACAATATATTATTCTTAGTTGATATAAAAAGAGAGAATAAATTAAATTCCATGCCATCAGTAAATTAATTCACAATCCATAAATCATTTAAATATATATGTAGTGAATATGAAAAATAGTGAAATGTGTTCAAACTAAAATGTTTGAATCTGCATTTTCATTTGTGACTATCACAACAATTATGCATCATCATGACTGCAATGTTTTTTTATGGGCTAATAAGAGTTCCAGTCAGTATTCTTATTATTTTTCTGTGCATGTTTATTGCCAGTGTGCACATTAATCAGAACCTATCACTAGTGCCTAATGGAGATAGATTATGAAGCAGAAAGACATGACTTTCCCTAGGGATTACTTCATTTCTGTGTGTAACCGTGTGCGTGTGTATGACGGTGATGTAGTAAATACAGTGCGACTTTGTGCCGCCGATGTTGGTGACACATGCCCCCAATAAAATTGGCAGGGGGATGTTTCTGCAGTGGTAAAGCATTCTACATTTTTCCTTGAAAATGGAGTCTGTCAATGCATGGATATTGTGTATGTGTGTGTGTGTGTGTGTGTGTGTGTATAAGTAAATATAAAACTAATTCCCCAAGCAAGTCTTTAACTGTTCCTGTGCAGACTCAATCCGCATACACAGTCCAATCCCTGGGTGATGGCCAATAAATTATTAGCCACCTCCAAATATTTCTCGCTCCATACTTAAAAAAACGTCAGCTATTGTTAGCCAATTATCCGAAATGTTGAATAAATAATGACTTGTGGGGACATTATCAACACTTTGGCACGTGAGCCTGTGAAAAGTTGTTTCTAGTGAAAAATAAAATGCAGTTTTAAACATGCATGTCAACAATATCTGGTGCAAAAATATAAAAAATGACATTTCTACCAGACAAAAGTGGGGAGACGTACACTTAATTGATTTTTGACAAATGGTGTCTGCTGTGGAAAAACCAAATTAAATGTGCTGATGTTATTTGGGTTGTTGATGACATTTGTAGGTCAGCCAACACCGACAACAACATTCAGGGTTTCGCGGAACAAAATACTCCAAATTCCCAAATAGTCGTTACAGTGTTGCGCTTCTTTCTTCTATTGATTGGCAGCCAGTCAGACTTGCTGATGACCTTTACATTCAGTGTTTGTGCATCAGAGTGTGTATTTGTGGGTTTGTGTGTGGTGTCCACAAGTAGCATGTGCTCTCTGTTTGTGCTCGCTCATGTTATCATATTTTCTGCTGTTCTCCTCATTGATTATCTGTCTGCAGGCTGAAAAGTGGACTTTGGTTCAGCCAAGTTAGTCAAGACAGAAAGTATGTACGTGTGCGTGTGTGTGTGCTCATCCCTCTCATTTCTAGTAGCCTGCTTATTTCAGTGGACTTCAAATGCTTTGCATTATGAATCATTCATCTCTCTGCTTCACCAAAGGTGTGACTCTGTTTAACAATACACTGAGATGCCATTTGTTTTCATTTCTTTCAGCGCCACGCGTGCCATAGAATGCCGAAACAAATACAAGTCGTCAAAACACGTCTGTTCAAATGGGGCTTTGCGTTGTGCATGTTGCGTGAAACTCCAAAGTATGTATGTGTGCGTGTGTCCGTGTTGGAGGAGAAGGTCAAGTAGAAATGTCGACAGAGTAGCGCAAAGGAGATAGACACGTTAGCAGAACGCGATAGATATCCACAGACGCAGAGGCCATTTATTTTTATTTCTATTGGAACAACGACAGTTTGCAGAGGTACGCTGGCAGCCAGCCTAGGGACAGCTTGGCACATCCTCTGCACGACATTTGGCGGAGAACATTGAGCCCAACCAAACAAATCGGAAAAAAAAAAAGAAGCTTACTTGGCTGCACCGTTTTTTTCCCCTAAGTACTAAGTAGTGACACTTGATTCATCCAATATTGAATTCAGGCTTTAGTCTTCAGATAACTCGGCTGTTTTGAGTGTGTTTGAATATTCACATGACTTTTGCTCTTTAAAGTGCCGTAATATGGAACTTTCTAATGAAATAATAGTTTGTAAGAAAAATTGACAAGAGTATCAGAAACTGTGGTGAAGCAGTGTTGATAATTCAGGATTAACACTTTAAGTAAAAATGACAACATTAAACGTTTCAAAATCCTGATACTCGGTATATCAAATTAAGATCATCACATTTTGGCATCAAATTTTCATGCAATTCCAGCCAGCAAATTATCTCCACAATTCCCTTGTCAAGCTGGGTATGAAATCTTAATATAATCAGTTGAAGAAATCTCAGACAATTGGGGCTTTCATTTACACATAATGAAACATGTAGGACTGCAACCTTTTCAAACATCTTCTCCCCTTCCTTGTCCAAGCTGTTCTTTTCGATTTCTTACTTAGAAAGCCAACCAAGAAGACGTCATGCAACCTGTTCTCTCCCCCATTTTGATTCCATTTCTCTCTACTCTCCTCCCACACACTCTATCACCTTCTCCCTCCTCATCTTTGGATTTTTTTTTTTTTTTTACTCTCTACTCCCTTCTCTGCTTTCATTCTCTTGTCTTCCACACCTCCTGTCTCCATTGCCTCTCTAATTATGACTCTCTCCTGCAATGACAGGCCTGGGCGTGATCTATTTCTATCTCTTCTCAGACGGGTGTCACATGTGCTTGTGTACTTGTGAAAGTGAGATGACATGCACAAGTTTGTAGTGAATGTGCACTTATTTGCCCGCCATCAACCAAATCATAATTAAAAACAGAAGCCATTCATTGTGATTCGTCAAATATATTTTATTTATTCAATTTCAATATTAACTTATTGGCATACATATCTGTTTTTTTTTTTAACTGGTGCATTTGCATAACACAGATTCATAGCAAATTGTTCAATGCAGTGTGTGACATGTCTGTGAAATGTAATTGGATCAAATATTTTGCGGAAAGGATGAAACAACGAAACAACACTGTAGAAAAACCCCAAACCTGAGCAGAGGGTAAAAAAGAAAGAAGCACCAGCCACATAAAACCTGAGTGTTGTTGTATCAGCAAAGAAAATCAATGACGCGACAAGACCTGAACAGCAGCGAGGGAGCTAAATAGACAGACTAATTACAAAATCCGAGTCATCTGACCAAGAAAAATAATATCTAGGTGGGGCACCACCATTTGTTGTGTCAAAAAGGATATTGGCCCGTTCCTCTAAATACCTAAAATCTGAAATCATCAATAACGTTTTGAATATAGGACTGTTTTGTTACGGGCGATATTTACCCATATGAAGCCATGGTATTTAAAAAAATAAAACATATTTTTTGTTTACTCTCATTGATCAAAATGACTCATGTAGACACTCTTTAAGGGAAACTAAACTCAAGATGCTTGGATATGTTTAAAACATTGCAACTATACTTCCCAAGAATGTGACATGAATCAGAAGATTCCTGCCCGCTTCAGTTTTCAAATTCTGTTCAATTTTTGCTCATCGACTTTAATCTACCTTTTGCAAATGTGCCATCAGATTAAATGTAGGATAGGAACATGCTATAAAACGATCCTGTGCATCATTAACGGCATCCTCCCTCATAGCACCTGATGGGATGCCTATTAACAAGCAGATAACAGCATTAATATGGATGAGCTGATGTCAGGGAATTGTTTAAAAACAGTGGCTCAACAAAACAAATGGGTTTGCTATACAAGGTATTCATTGCAATGAACTCTGTAGGTTAGGTCCCAAACAATATTCTCTTTTGTCAATATTTCCAAATGTATAAAAAGCATACCGAGTGGGCCGTTTAGGGTCGCGGGGAGCTGGCTACACCCTGAAATGGGCACCCATTATTACACGTTTATAAATATCTTAAAACTTCTTAATTAGTTTCAATGTTGCTCCCTTTTACCAGTCTGTGGTGCCACACGTACTGTAATGCACTTATTGATCGTGCCTTTTAACTCTGCCGGTAAGTGAGTTTACATATTTATGGCGGCTCACAAATGAGTGCTTTGCTGAGAGTAAACTTCTCTGTTAAGTCTTTTAGACTAAGTGCATGTGACAACAACTTGCTAGGTGATTTTGAGTTTCATGTTTCAACAAAAGTGAGTATATCCTTCACAGGGTGTTTTTCCTTACATGCTCTGAGATCTGCTTTACATGGAAAGGGTCATGCAAGGCCATTTGTTGAGTTTAGAAATAAAAATTTCTGTGTGCAGAGACAAATAAATTTAAATAGTAGCACGATTTCTGTAGAGAGTAAAGATATTACAATTTAAGAAACAAATATTTTACGGTCTGATCTGTGAATTTAATGCTCCTCAAGATCATTCTCAGTTTACAATTCTCTGAATATGGGGATTGGACTCAGCTACTCCATGTCACCTTTAAATTCAAATCAGAAATGGACTTTTTGTGTGTGTCTGTATTTGAGTCATGACCGCACATCTAGTCTTCGCCGCGCTCTCTCTACTGTCACAAAACACTTCACTCAAACCTCCTGAGAGACCTTGGCCTGTTTGGTTTGTGTCACTTGCCCCACAAGCCCGTCTGCGCTATCCCAAAGCTAGCATCGGTTTTCTTTTTGACCTCTCTCGTAACCTTCCTCCAGGGGGCCTGCAATCCAATCAGATCATAGACCTATTTGCGGACCATCCCTTTGGGCGCTCGGAGGATCCAATCAGATAAGAGTTGGTGTGGTAGCACAATCAACATGCGATGTGAGCACAGTCGCAAACCCTTCAAATGAAAGATGGATGACAAAACCTTCGCAAAAAGGCTTAATAAAAAAAATGCACGGCTGTCATGAGCTCCGTCGACCGCTGCTTTTACTTAAAACACCGTGACACGTGGGCAACCTATCCCAAGTCATTATGAGATGAAGAAAACATGAGAATGCCAATTATTCTGAAGATGATGTACGAGGACCTTCCCACTTTCTTCAATCCCTTAAGCTGCATGCGCCCTTGAACAACACAACTCGCTTTTCTACGCTCACTCGCATTTCCCCACCGAGTTTGTTTTTTTATGAACATTTCCTCCCTTCCCGTAAACATCTGTCAGTATGTTCCCATTGTATGCAGCAGGTTGCATGTATAATATCAGCGTGCGCCCGAGGGGAAGCCAACGTGTTTGTGTGCCTTGTGGTGCACTTGTCATCAGTGTCACTTTCATCCTGGCGTGCTACTCTACACTCTGTCAAATGCTTTGAAGATCCACGGTGACTTTAATTCCGTCTTTTGCTCACAGCGACTCCTTGATATGCACGCGTGCACGCACACACATGCCAATGCTAAAAAAGCCCCATTTGTATCCATCTTTAGACATTCAAGGAACTCATTTTTGTTGTTTTGTTTTGCCTATAGGAGGAAATGATTATTCATATTATAATCTTCATCCATCCATTACTATCCCACTTAACCTGTTCAGGTTGTGTGGGAGCTGATGCCGGGCACTGTACTCTGGACTGGTCGCCCGTCAATCTCAGGGCACATAAAGAGACAGACATTCACACTCATTCACACCGTCACAGAATCGGAACTGTACCGATGTACTGCGTGAAACTCCAGACGACTCAATACGCCTTCGCTAAAGTGATTTTGCCTGTGTGTTTACGTGCGTGTGCGTTTGAGGATAAGAGAATGTTATGCACTTCTTTATCCATTGCTTCCTCCTGTCAAAAATCCAAAGAGCTGTCCTTCGTTTTAAAAAAGTTGGATGTTTGTTTCAAACGGAATATGAACTGTCCACTTTTGTTAGATACACTTGGCAAATATGATATTGACTATGAAGGTTGGATCAAAAATCTGCTTTCATAAAGAGTATTGGTGTATATTTTCTATCAAAACCGAGCATTATCTGAAGGGAAGACATCCTCCTCAGGTTATAAGTAAGATGGAATTCATCCAAGCAGGCTTTGGGAGAACAGTCAGTTACACCCCAGACTTGTCACAAGAGAAAAAGCTATTCATTTTTACACCTTTTTAGAGGATCGAATAAATTTAACATCTATATTTTAGGAATGTGGAATTCCATGAAAACTTTGCAAAGAAATACCAGAGCTGAAATGTAACTCCCCGTAACTGTGAGGCAAGCATGTAGAATTCTAATGTTTTGTCATCATCGACAAGGATGTTAATCCTTGTAAGGGGTGAATTGGGAGCTCTGTTGGAACTGCAATAATTGGATGTCGCAGATGTACCTAATTTTGTGAGTGAGTGTGAGTGTATTTTCATTATGTAGGTGACATATATTGAACTGTAATACATCAGCTGCTATTGTGCGTTTATTCTACCAAGGGCCTCAAATGTCCTTTATAACTGTCAAAATGCCAAATCATTAATCAAGACTTCTGTGCCTGCCAGCTGCCGTGACATCAACACGGCTTCTCTGCACAGCATGCACACACCTTTTAATCTTAAAAAAATAAAAAATAAATAAATAATATAATAAATGAATATTTCATTATTTATTACATTTCACATATACATAAATAAATGTGAAACTCGCCTACTTTAACTGACAACCCTAAACCTATTCCACATAATTAAAAGTAAGGATTTAAGTGGCCTGACCTTCACAGCCAAAAGAAAAATAAAGACCTCCTTGTTGGAAATCATTTTCTTGCCTGCTTAATTCCAAATCTTGATGTAATTGCAATTCCTCCTCTTTCAATGAGCTGACCTGTTATAATCAAATCCGGAGAGAACAATAAAGCCCTTGCAAAAGCCTGAACGACATGCAGTTATTTTTCTCTCTCTCTCTCTCTCTCTCTGCAATCAAGGCTCAAGGAAAAAAAGTAGGGAGAAGAAACATGTCATAGTTCACACATTTCCTAACAAGATGGTGAAGCTTTTACGACGACTCGGAAAACTACTGGGAGCAACAGTGGGTCACTTTCTTTAAATGCCCTCCACTAATATACCCAAATTATTCCCCAGTCACGTTGAAAAGCTACACAGATGCACGCACGCCAATGCTGGAAAAGTCCCATTTGTATCCATCTTTAGACCTTTAATGGCTGCAGACAATATTACTCAAATGCATCCAAGTTGTACCAGACTGCATGTTGTATATGTGAAGCGTTCACCATGTACTGTTCATGGCAACAACAAAAAAAGTGTGTGTTGTGTGAGTGTGTGCATATTATGGTTTGCATGTATAACAAGTGCATTTGGCACCTCTCCACCATCAGTAAAGAACTCCTCTCCGCTATAAATGTAGATTTTCACCTCTTTGACCTGCAAACACTCACTCGAAAGTATCGAGTGTCTTACTTAAAAAGCCTGAGGCAACTGAGTGGGCCGAATTTCAATAATAGTGTTTGGCAACTCATAATGGTTATAGTGATACCATGAATCCATCAGCTCAATACAACTGTTATAATATCAGAGTTTTTTTTGAAGAGCGATATTAAAAATGGGAAAAAACCTGCACTAAAAAGCATTAAAGCATTCGTGAGGACACAATTGGAATATTCAAGCAAAATTCAATATCGTCCAAGTCCAAAATGTAATGATGAGCCATCAGTCAAATGCATGTCCCTGGACATAAAAACTTGCAGTAAATGTTACACGGCAGCCCGGAGGATCGTCTCACAGTGGTACTTTCAGACTAGTCATAAGGAACCAGAAATATTACTGTAAAAGGAAGAATGCATACAGCAGAAAGCGTATTGCCAAAAAATGTCATTGCTTAGCATGGATAACAGTGTGTATGTTCCCTGTGAATGTTGAACCGTGTCTCATAATGGACGCTGGTCACTGCAGGGCAAAGCAACTACAATGAAATATTTAACCCTTTTTTGCTCTCTGTCAAACGACATTTTATTGCTCTTGGCAAACCTTCACTCAGACACACAGGCCTGCTCTGCACACTCATACATTTTCCTCATGTATGTGATTATATTACTGTTGTATGTTTATTAGAGGGCAACTACTCATTGTTGTACTGCTTGTATTTAAATCGTAGGCTTCCGGGTGTCGAGGTCGCTGGTTTGAGTCCACAGGGTGTCCTTCGTTAGCATATATGTGATAAAAACGTCTACATGTGACGGGTATTAAGTGCCGACCATTGACCTCTTCTTTCACATTCGTCCAATTTGTTCTGGGAACCGACAAGTGCACTGGAAAATCTTGCCAATGACCTTCAGAGAATGCTGTGGTCAAAGGAGTTACAATAGCGTCATAATTAGAATAATTTTCATTGATTAAAGTGCTGCTGTGTAACAGTGAGAGGTTAATGTAAATGTATTGAAGAAATTACCGATAATCGTAAACGGCCAATGAAGAATTGATCTGTATTATATTGTAAAGGATTGTTCATTGAGCATCTACTGATAGGGTAGAAGATTTCTGTGAAAATCATTATTCATTGTGTAACCTTACTTATAATATTTTTTTGTTTCTTTTGTTTTATTCCCTTTCCCTCCATCAGATGAGGTTGAACCACAACTTTAACTTCCGTCACAATGTGTGGTCAATATAAAAGTAGGTCTATCGTACAGCAGGATGGCATAGAAGTGTGGCATGAAGAACTTTGATTTCATTCCCCTGAATGTCAGATTACACTCAAATGTCCACAGGGAAGTTCCCAAACATGCAGTGTACATCTAACACATGGCTCCACTTTCATCTCCTTAACGCCTGTTGATGACATTTTTTACGGCCTCATTTGGTCCTCTCTGCCTTTCCTTCCTCTCCATTAGGCTTAACATGCTTCCACTGCAACTCCAAAAAAACAGACCAATTCATTGTTTTTTTTTTTTTCAGGGTGTATAATTTTGGATGATTATGGATCCATTGATTAACTTCTTTTGACACGTATCAGGACAACTGTAACATTGGGGATCCTGGCTTCATCGTGGCATTTTATGAAAATGTCTATCAAGAACTGAATATCATCTTCTTTTGTGTGTGTGTGCAATACGGCGGCAATGTTAATGGAGTCATGCAGAAATCAATGTTATGCTTTGTCTCAATATTAAGTGGGTAAGTGAGCCGTGAATGACAGAACAGGCTCAAACGTGCCGAATATACGTACAATTTCTTTCACACGTACACACGCAGTATTCGTTATTGTAGACGATGGCCGCCTTTGTCCTGTGATCATTTATTCATACCCTTCCTTCACCTTGTTGGCGTGAGGACGTTAACACATTTCTTGTTTATGGTGTGGTCCCTCCTATTAGTGAAACAAACAGTAAAACACACATTATTCTCATGAAGTGATGAACAACAACAACAGACAAGACAGATTCCAGATAACAAACTCACGGTGGTAGGCGGCGCATATTTGACTGGAATATTTAGGTCAAATTGTGGGCTCATTAGTGGTTCACACCAAATGCCTCAGCTCTGTGGGGAGTACTAATAAGAGATTGCATGTTTATGGATGAGAAGGAGTCCATGTATGTTGCGTGTAGGGGCGTCTGACTGCTCGTGCAAATGCGACACCCACTAAATTAATGACAAGAGAACCAGCTGGGGTGGAGGTGCTAAATAAATCAGGCCTTGCGAGCGAGTCCCCTCTGAGATTAAAAAAGAAGAAATGGACCATGCGAGGCTGGGAGGAGCCCGAACAAGACTCGTGCGTAAAAAATCAACTGTGGCCAATGATTAGACATTTACATTTGATACACACGTAGACACAAAAGTGCACTGTGGGCAACCAACTGCAAGATACGGGTTTATTTAAAGACATTAGTTTTGCATATGGAATCACAGTTCTGTATCAAATATAAAATAGATTTTGGGAATTGCAACCCCAGCACCCTTCGTGCTTTTAATCACTCCTCTGTATTGAATATAAAAAACCCATTAGAAATAAAAACGGCACCATCTGCTTGTTGTGGTGGCTGGTAGGGCACCGTTGTTCAATAAATAACATAGACTATTTGGTGTATGTGCAGTTTAGTTCATTGGAGTTCATTGGGGGAGAAATTGAACATAAAACGGCACATGGGACAGTAAAAGATAGTACAGTAGTTTGCTGCTTTATGCTCTTTCTAAGGTGCTGCATCATTTTTTACTTCCCCTTTCTTCCTCTCCGCCTTGTCTCTCTTCAAATTTTCATTTTCATCGTAGCCACTCCTTCAGCCTCTCACAAAATGATCTTACGTCCACGCCATCCAAGCATGTCAGCTCTCCTCGGAGAGACACACGGGGGCGGCGTATATAACAGAAGAAAATCCAACATGACATCTCTCAGAAAGTGGATACAATTTCAATATTTAGATGGGTTAACATTTCAAATACAGTACACAATTAGTCCTTGTGTCCCTTCCTCTGTGACTCTCTGAGGGATTTTTGCTGTCAGTTTAGGTTTTTTTTTTCCAGGAAGGGTTAAAGCGGAGGCTCATCCTTTTCAGACAGCTGGAGATGACTCCATGTAGCCTCTCCGTGGGTCACACGTTTAGATGACCAATGTTGTGAGTCAACATTCCTGCGAGGGTTGCTCCTCACTTTCAGAAGTGCAAATGTTGTTTGGATTGTGCAATGTGAGTCAAGGTGACTCCCTGAAAAGATTTTCATGCACCATTATGCACATATTTGTGTTTGTTTTCAGACAGTTTTCATGTTTTATTTACATTTGAGAAGCCAGTGTTTTATTAAAATCAGAAAACACACACTAATGAGCTGAGAGGCAGCTGAAGTCATATCATGTATTTTTTTCAAGCTTTCAATTGAGTTTCATCACAGATTTCCAAAAAGCATTAACCCAGCTCAGCTAGTCAAAGTTAAAGGGGAAAAAAAAAAACACCGCAATTGTTGGGTCTCTTTTTGTTTACAGTTTCATCAGCAACACATTTAAGTTACCATTTAAGATTAAAATAGTATCTACACAAAGCTTAGTGTAGGACAGAGGGATGTTAATGAGGGCATATGGTTGAGATTCCACCTAGACAAATTCAAAATCAGTTTTAAGGCATAAATCACCCGGATTGTGAAAACATCAAAACCACCCAAGCTTATGTCTATACTTGTCCATGTGTGTGCATATGCTTGCGCCCGTGCATACTTCTGAGCATTGCCTGCAAACATCTTGGTCATCTTGCGTCTAAGCGCTTGCACGCCCACCTGGAGATGTTTTATAGAAGGAGATGTGTTATGTGTTCTGGCCTGAGCGCACAACACATGTTTGTGTAATTTCTATATTCACTTCAGCTCAATGCACTGTGTAGTGCATTGTGGCCCGCCCCTCCGATCTGTCTCCTTCATCTCGTTTTCAGGTTCAGCGCAGGTTTTCTAATGCTATCACTCCAACCATATGGTGGGAGCATCAGTTAAATTGCTGCTGTTGCAGTGCCACCTGGCCTCACTCACACACGAACACACACATGCACACAGGGTGTGTCCAGATGTGAACATTGTGTATGGCTGGTTCAGATGAAGGACAAGGGAAAGGATGATACCGAAACTAGAGGGACATTCTACAAAGGCAAGATGAAATAAATACAAATGGGACCTTCCATCGGTCTTAAGAAGCACGCATCTCTTTTTTTTTTAAACTCCAAAATCGAGTTAAGGTTCGACCTCTTATCGACATGCTGCCGAACTCTGCCGTACTATGCGCTTGCTTTCGAGTCATGTATAAAAGGTCAGTTTAAGGCAGCCACATTAAAAGCCTGTGCATGTCTCTAACCGAGTGTGTGTTTTTAGGAAACATGACTATAGATGTTTCCTATCCTCCCGGCCATTAGAAGGGGCTCATATAACCAGCCGGTGGGCCTGAGAGACACACACACACTCTATAAATACACACCACTTAAGGGCCTGTGGGGGGGCTTTAGTACACACATACAGCACACAAGCAGCAGTTTCATGACTTCCTATTAAGCTTTCAAATGGATGTTTATGCTTTCCTTAAGGTGAACAGGCCGCAAAATTGCACATTAAGGTCGAAAAGAGAGAACTTTACGCCACCTCTCTTATTGCTTCACCGTAACTATTTCATATTGTACTCTACTCCTTTGCTGCATTCATTAACTCAATGAATTAAATTTGTCATTTAGACTAGGCTTAGGGGAATGGCTGGCATTTTCTACAGATTTGAATTAAGGGTACATGCACCACTCATCATACATTACTGTGCGCATGTGGAATACTGAGCTACAGTATGAGTTGACTGTACAGCTCTTGTCCCTCTTCTCCTTATGTGTGTGTGTGTGTGTGTGTGTGTGTGTGTGTGTGTGTGTGTGTGTGTGTGTGTGTGTGTGCGCCAGTGCATGTTAACCCTCCTCCATCAGTACATTTGGACTTTTAGCACCTTGTTTTGGCACCATGTTACTGCTTTCATTGAGTGCCTCTCTAATGGCCGGAGTGGTATGACACACAGACGTCCGTCCATGCACACACACATACAAACCGAGGCTACACACATTAACACACTCACACATCTGCATATACACTTAAAAGATGCGCGTATGCGTGTCACTTTTGACTCCCACTTTTGCTTCCTTGCTTCCAAATACCTCCCCCACCCATGTGTCCTTTCAGTGTTTCCCAGTAGATTTAGTGTATGTCAGTCTGGTAATTTGTCTCACTCACAAAAAGCATGCTTGTCCTAATACAAGAGCCATCTGTCAATTTGGATGTCTGTCCAGATGCTTATCAGCATTTCTGTGCGATGGATGTAAGTTGCCCAGCGCTGTTTTTAGGATATTGCAACAGTGCAGGCCGAATCAGAGGTGGGAAGTAATGCACTACTGTATATTTATGACATTATATTTACTAAACGTCTTGGGTAAATTGTACTCTTCAGGAGTTTTAGTGCAGCATAAATTTGACTTGAGTATTTCTGCTTAGAAGAAACACAACTTTGATTTATTTCTTTTGTGTATCTATTGTGATTTATGCAATCCTTTGTTTTGGTTTGAATGACTTCTGCCTGGAGCATTGTCACGTCTCTGTTTTACCAATCCCCATAACCACTAACAACATTCAAATCTAATCAAATGGCGCAAGGCGGTGGTAACACATGTGGCCAGACATGAGATGAATTTCAAAGTGACTAATTTTTATTTTTTACTTGCAGTAAGAAGAGGAAAAACACTCCTGACTTGACATGAGGTACAATCTATGCTTACATACCAAATAAATATCAAATATCCTCTGTTATTACTGCCTGAACTTGTAAAACCACGTTGCGGTTCTCTTATTCCGATATTCGTTTACATGGCCTTTACAAACCCGACTACTAGCAATATACAGATTTTAAAAGGGTCATTGACTGCTTGTAAACATAGTTGTGCCTAATGAGTGAAAGTTAAAATCCGAGGCACACATCTTGTCATGGCCAGAAGGAGTGGTGGTACAATTATCACTCCCCCACACTTTTTTTTTTTTTTAAATGTGCACTCACGCTGCTGTTCTCCCACTGACTTGCGCACAGCAGAAGAAAAAGAAAGACATATTTATTGAGCTCTAAAGCAACGCAAACTTGGGTGTTATCACTTGTCTGTTATGCAAAGCAAAGTTGTCAAAGTCGTCAGATCTCCTGACATGTTGGCTTCGCTGGTTTCTTTTCAAGGATTCCTCAATTGGTCGTCTTAAAACACTTGGCACATTTCAACGCTGTCTGTCACTCATTTTCCTTTGTCCTGGCCGGCAATCATTAATGTGATTTGAAAAAATATATAAATAAAATGGGAAAGAAGAAGTAAAAACATCTACACGTCAATGCATTTTCTATTGACTACAATCAAAAGACACTTAAAAGACTTGATGTAGTGTGACAGTTTGTTTTCGAACACATACTGTGCAGCAAGTGATGAGTGATTTAGTCATCCTGAAAAAAAAGGTTGCGATAACAGCTTGAAGAAAATATCTGATTGGCACTGGAAAGGTGTTGAGGAGAGATGTGCATTGATTATGTTGACTATTTGCAGTTCACAACAACAGAGAAACGAGTCATTTCCCCCAATATTTACTATGTGGGGTCTTAACGTGGTGCAGATTTTACAACAATTACGCACTATAACAATACAAGAATACATATTAAAGAAAGTTTGCCTTTATGAACTGTTTTGATGAACAACAATAACCCCACTGAGTGTTTATGACTATAATTGTACTATGCAGTGGTGTAAATTTGTAGATACAGTAGTTTGGTTTACTGGGTGAGTTAATCTGCAAATTAACATTTACATCCTGCTGTTGGCTGTTTTTACAAGATTTCAAATGATTTTTATACAGAAAAAGCATATCCATTTCAAAGCTATTGCTTCTTATTTTAAAATCGTAAAATAAATTTGTATTTCTTTTATGAATATCGACAGCACTGTGGACCCCCTCACGTTTCTGAAATTTGGGGTTTGACTCTCAGCTGCATGGGGTCGCATACTTGCGTGGTGATCACTACGGGTGTACTCCGTCTTGTGACTCTACTAAGGGCAAGTCTTCAAAAAAATTGATGGTTGGATGGATTTTTCATTAATGACTTTTTAATGTGTTGGAAGTATAGACCAATTGCTACATAATTTTATTTGACAGACTTTTTTTTTACATGACGGGGTTAAGGGCATCTAATAGGAGGAGGTGGCCTGTGGCAGGAGGCAATCTAGGCCGTAGTTGACGTGGACTGGCTGACTGCTCCCCCTCAGGGTGCACTTCGGGGGGTTGACACAGAGTTGCTGTGAAGTTTAGATTCTCACACAGTCAATGACTACTTGCTGATGGTCTTTTAATCCTGTTTCATCTCTCCAATCCCATGGAAGAAGTGAGCGTCTCCTATGCACAAAACCCAAAGAGTGGAAGGCGGGGCTTCGGGGCACCTACGATTAAATGCTCTTGCCCACTCTAATAATACCTTTTGTGTGTGCGCGTGTGTGTGTGTACATGTGTGCACATATGTGCGTACACGTGCACTTGGTGGTGATCCATTACTCTGTCAGCTCTCTCCCAAGATGCTCGCCAGAGCCCCGGCAACGTTCTCCGCGTCTGGAGAAAATGACTTCATTTTCGGAATGACCGCACTACCTCATTCCTTTACTGTATTTCCTTTAGATTGTCTCCTCTCCTTTGAACCTGTCTCCATGTGCTCTAATCAACTCCATTGGCAATTTTCAGTTTTTATCGCTATCCCTGTCTGCTTTTCTGTTGCTCTGGATCACTTCATCTCCTTTACTGACTCATTTTCGTTCTCCCTCTTCTCTCATACACATCCCCGTATAGCGTCGTTTTTACCGCAGACGTTAAGACAACACGTCTGCTCGATGAGGGATGATCCTACCGTCTGACTCATGCTTTGATATGATACTTACGTGACAAACGCCACATTCGTTGTCTGTTTCGGTCCCGTCTCACCCACATTGTCATGCGCAGCGAAACATTTTATGTGATACGCTTGAGTGTGAAGCATCAACAAGGCCCCGAGCTATATGACTTTGTTCAGCCATTTTCATGCAAAGCAGTATCGTACACTGATTTGTGTTGAGGGACACAGACAACAGCTGTTCATAAATAACACACAGTTTGCACACATACTGAACTCTTTCACATTCTGATGAGAAAAATAATAGGCTGGGGTATGTTATCTACCGATGAGGGGTCAAAATTATACGACAGGTCCAGGAATTAAGTGTGTGTATGTGTGTGGTGGTGGGATTGTTGGCCTTAGTTGTATGAGACATTACATTATCTTCAAAACTGTTCTGTAATATGCATGTCACACATTTTAAATTGCAAATTGTAGAAAAACACACACAAATGAGGCACGTCTACTTTCAGAAAAAAACTACTCTGTGTCTCTCATTCTACACACATGCATCACTTGGGCATTTGAGTTATATTTTATTGTATCGAATTTTTTTGGGTATATTATATTTGCCAAGACAATTTAGATGAGGTCGACAAACACCCCGAAAGAGATTGAGTGAATGTAAATGAGTTTTATATTGTTGTTTAATTGTTGGAGTCCAACAGCCACAAAGAAGGAAACATTCATCAGCCTAATCCTTCAATCCCCTAAACGCCGAGGCTATAATACTGGTCATCATTGTTATAGAGCCACTAATTAGTTGTGTTTTATGAGGACAAATGTTGTTATTCCATCAAACTCAAGTATATTACTAAAGGACTTTCCATCAGAGGCTTGTTTTGCTCTAACTGCAAAACAAATGATTGAAGTGAAATGGATCCAAGGCATCCTATTTTTAACTTTTTACCTAAAGCCTCTTTGCCTGCTTTTATGGATACACATGTGGCGTGCATCTTTAATTGTCTCTTCCCTCCGCAGTGCTTTTGACCACAATGACAACCTATTCAAATCCAATTAAGGCAGCAGTAAGTGCTCCGCGGCATCATTCATTCATCTGCCACTCATCCTCTTCCTTCTTATCTGCCTCTCACTCTCACGCTTGCAAATGACTGGACGGCATCTGGGTGGGTGAGCACCTCTCTCCCTTTTCCATTTAATCTCCCATTATGCATCTTTTCTTTGCCCTACCAATCATCAGCTTGCACCGGTGTGCGTCAAACCCCCTGATTAGCTGAATGCATCGAGTGCCATAATTGCAGTCTAAGATTGCTTACAAATTCAGCAAAACCGTTTAAACATAAGTGTGGCATCTAGGAATCCATTAATAGCACAACAACGGGTTTAAAGCTGTTAAAGGGAATTAACTGCACCGTTCATGTTGTACTACAGTTTGTCGAAAAGGATTATTGACATTAGTGATGATGCGAACGGTTTCTTTTGGGATTGTCAAAAACGAAATGGCGGTTGTGATACTATGAAACAGAAGAACATCATATGGCCTAAAATGTCAACAGGTTCCTGGCAATAGAAAAGACCCCACAAAACCTTTTCATATACCATGCAAGTGAACAGTTACATTTGACCACCGTATATTATACCTTAGGAACTGGATCTTGTGAAAGTGACACATAAATGTGTGTTTCCCAAGATGCGATTGGCTGTTAAAACTCTGAGAGTATCTTATTTTCCCTCAACATTTTGATTGAATTCCAGAGGGTTCAAGCCACAGGTTCATTCAGCTGTAGAAGTTCCACTGTAGCACAAAATGACCTCAGGCTGAAGAAAAAACAAATCAAGTTTGAAAAGTATTTCTTCTGGACAAACTCAGTAATACATTGCTACATGAATAAGACTGAAGAAACAGATGTAAGTGTGACTCAGTATTTTGGCAAGATGAACACACTTTTGTTCCAACTGACAAAGTGAAAGATTTCCCATCTTTTCTCAAAGCTGCTTGCAGCATGTAACACTCTATATTATATACATCTCAAAAAGACACCATTGTTTAAAAATAGTTCAGAGAAATAATGATCATCGTCTATAACAAGTTAAAAGAACGTATATCCAAAATGTTATAAATTCAGTTTTATTGTCCGCAAGAAAAACAATGCAATAAAAACTCAGAATTACAAATGACAGGACAGAAGAGAGGTTTGAAATAGCTTCAAGTCCAAGGGTGCTATCAATTATTTTTTTTCTGAATTTTGTTATTTTATTTACACACAACTACTAATAGTGCCTAATCTCTATTTATAATTCTAATTAATTTTTTGGGGAGTATGTCAACATCGTCATACACCTTTCACATACCTGTCTACTTTGTACATTGACAGCTCTCTGGCCAGACCAATTACCTGCATATCATACTAAGTTAATTTATTTCAATAATCTAGATCAGTGGTCCCCAACCACCAAGGCTGCACAGAGAGACTGAAGGAATGGTCTTGTATTGATCCCAAGAGGCCCCGTGGGTTGTCTTTTGCCATGATATTTATTGGCAAAGAGTATTGGCAATAGTGTCTCTTTTCCGATGCTCATCAGCTGTGAGTTGGTGTACTCGTGAAGACCTTTGGCACTCTTTTGTGATTAAGGGCTGTATAAATAAATGTGACTTGACTTGATAACTGCAGGAGCGACTTTGCTTCAAACATGGTGCCGGCTAGCATTAAAAGACAAGCCTTTAGAGTTGTTTGAAAGAAAAAAAAAAAAGATTGCCCAAGAGGGGATCGATTTGTTGAAGAGAAAGTGTACAGTCTCCTACTAACTACAACTGCAATTATCATATGGTGAGTTATGTATTTGATCATTTGTTTAAATGCTAATCCATATATAAACAAATATATATCATGAAAAAAGGTCAAGTACCGCTACTTAAAAATGACTGGAAAATGTGGCCCTGTACGATAAGCACAGGCTTGACTTTTTTCCCCTCATCATTTGCAGGGTTTTCTCATTTCCAATCTTTTCAGGTTTTTCAAATATATACGCCTGTTCCTAAACTAATAAAAATAGGGACATGCCCTGGGTTGAAATGAGTACTATTGATTTTTAATAACTGTAAACAGAGCAAAAAGGTCAATTGACTTCACCAAGAGCTTTCATCAAGAACCGTTGTGTCTTTGTTTCAGTCGTCCATCAGGGATAAATTATTCTACAATTACTTACCGATAGTCATTTGTTGAAAACGTTGTTGATGTTCCGTAAAAAGAATTTGAAAGTAACACTTTCACTGATCTTGATGGTTGCTTTTGTGCTGAGACGAGAGTATCAAACACAATTGTGTTTGCAAGGTCTCACGTGCAATTTGCATACTTTCATTTCACTGTTTGGTAAGCACTTATGACAAAAAGCACGTTGACAGTTGGTTTTGTGTGTTTGTGCGTGGGATCGTGTGTGTGTGTGTGTGTGTTTGAGCGTGGGTTCATGTGTGTTTGTGTGTGTGCACTCCATTAAAGTCTCAGCTAAAATGCAACTCGGCCATTTGAAATATGTTAATTTGCTGCTGTTAATTCATGACAGAATCAATGGCTTTCATTTTTATCAAATCAATCAGGGCTCAACGTCGTAAAGACGCACACACAGCAAGGACCTAGCGTATATAAATCATGAATGGGCAGGCTGGCCTTGGAATAATGTCTGTTTTTCACGCCCAGGCCCCATGACTTGACCCGGGAATGACACTAAATGGCATTTCTCTTAGGGTGTTTACATTTTGTTTTTGAAAAATCCGCTGACTCATGAGATTTAACTTTATAAAATACACATTTTATTGTGGTTTTTATTGTGGCTGAGTGTTCAAATAAACCCAAACTCTTTTTTTTTTTTTTTTTTATCAAACTTTGGAAAGTGCAGCAGCTAGTCCAAAGGTCGACCTGGTCGAACTTTCAACATTGCAGAAACCAAACAAGCCCTCCTTCTGCTGAGGATAGCCGTAAGATTTGGCGGAATTGCCGCAAGAAACGGCAGTGGTTCTAAATGCGCCTGTGCCTCAGTGAAGTTGAGGTGCAATCTTACCGTGTCTGGTTGGCATGACGACGTGACACGTGGGGAATGTGGGGGGGGGGGGGACTCGCCTTGAGAGGGAGACAGGACTGAACGATACGAGAAGACACCACAAGCTTGCTTTTGTTGAAGTTGTGTGTTGAAGTTGATTTAATCATCTTGATCTTCGCAGAGGAAGATTGTAGAAAATGCACTTTGTGTCACGTGTGTGGGTGGTATTCATAAATATAATAAGATGATACAGCAATTGTTTTGTTTTGTCTAATTTCATGAACTGTTGACAAGCTACGTCAGACACTATTTTTCAGTGCCGGGGCAAGACAACTATTAATTCTAGACGTCTCCCAAAAGAGGAAAAAGGTCAAATTATTCCAAATCAGGCCGCTCACCGCAATTTGAAATGAACCTTGACTGGTTGAACCTCATAAAAAATTACTTTTGTCTAGATAGTTTTTTATTAAGGTAGCGATAATCAAATGATATATCGTTGTAAAGCTTTTGAGTTGAAATCATTTTTCAGTCGTTGAATCTTTGAACAGAAAATTCCTCACATATTTAGCAAAAGTCCGATTTTGTTTGACCTGAACACACCCGTTGTCGCATAACGTTCGTGCAATGTCTTTGGCCAATAAGGCTTTAGAATAGTGCCACCTAAACCGAGTGAAACTGCAGACAAAGCTGTGATGTGGCTGCATAATGCGGCCGCTATTTTCCACTGTATCTCTGCATTTCCCCTCTCATTCACATCAATCTTTTTACATATGCCACAATGCAATGGAGACTTTTTTAATGAGAGCATGACAAAACTAATATGAGAATAAAGAAAATGAAATATGTTGCACAAAAGAAGAGGTAAACTTGGCATATTTTCATCTGAATTATTAATGGAATTAAATTAAATTCCAACAACAATAACATCTAATTCCTCATTGTGCTGCACTGTTAATGCAACATTGTGCCTGTCTAGTACAGATACAAAGCACACACACACAAACAGCCAACACGCCCCCCCACACGCACTGAATACTTAATTGTGACCTACAAGCAAGGTAATGATAAGCCACGGCAAGCTTGCATGGTATTATGAATACAGTGAAAGATATAGAGATATATGTAGTACGTGTGGGTATTGATTAATGTCATTTGTTTGTTTGTTGGTCATTCATTCATTCATTCATTCATTTACATTGCAATGCTGCCATCTTTTTCATGGGAATTTCCAAGTATGAAGCCCCTCAGTTGTATACCATTGCTAACGACTACAATAATAACCATTGAGACCTTTCTAATCTTTTCAAAAGTATTATTTTGGATGCAGCTCTTGATCTGATTAGGTTCAGTATGTTTGATGTCATGTGGTTGTTCAGACTAATAGTGCTCTGGTTTCACAAGGCATTTGTAAAAATAAGGTACATTTAAAATACACTTGTACATCCTTACATTTGTTCAGTGCACGCACACTAGCAGTTTTATCAGCTCCTCCTCAACTGTTAGCTCTTTAAAATGGGTCAGGACAGTAAGGAAATCAAGGGGTTCCTCATTGTGTGAGAGATAGACAAGGAGAGAGCTGGATACATGGGGAGGTATTGTGGTTCTGCATTTCTGATGAGATTTCTTTTTTTCGGGGGCATAAGAAAAACTCTTCATCTAACTGCAAAGTAACTTTATATATCAGGTGCCAAACAAGTTTTTTATGTTGCACCTTACCAAGTGTGTGGCTGCAATGTACATGCAAACAAATTTGCATCCTTCATAACTTAGTGAAAAGAAACTTTTCAAACAATTGTATATTACCACTTTTTGCACAGAGTTTTCATTCTCTTTGTTGCCAAGACAACGGTCATAAAGCGGATGTTCTGCCCGGCTGACAGTTTTGCCCTCAGCTACTTTTTCTCCAAAGTCAAAAGGTCTGCGAGGAGTGTGATATTGTTGTGTGGCTAATGATTCAGTAACGTAAACAGCCTTGCAGGGGAGGCACAGGGAGGAAGCCAGCTAGAGGCACAAGAGTAAACACTGGACGAGGGAGACCACGGATGAGGAAGGATACTGAGAGACTATCACAGAAAAAAGCTGACAAAAACAACAACTTTAATGCTCGTATTCCTCTAATTAAAAAATTAAAATGTCAGTCCACAATGTCGACGTGTGGTCAATGGCCAACTCTATGTCTGGGTTTTGATGGACAGGCTTCTTCGGAAAGCTGTGCCAAACCTATGCGAGTGACTCGCTGGGGCGACCCTCGACAGGGAAGAGGCAAAAGTCACTTCTATCCGGAAATAGAGTAATAATAACAACAACATAAATGAATCAATTGAGGTTAGATAGCTGTTTATCTGTGTGGTGAGGTCATTCTTTTCAAAATAGTGTTATAAAAAAGCCAAAGAAAATGCAAAACGTACCTCTAAAGTTAATCTTTTGATTCACACCAAATTGAAGTTTTGTTTCTTTTGAGTTACCTCATGTTGCAGTTCAATTTTGGACATATTCTGAGGTGCAGATAATGTACTACGTACGTTGTTTGACATTACAGGGTCTGCTGCATTGGATTATTGTAATGTGTGGTGTCGCTCATGAATATGAGAGTAGAATCGAGGGAAGTTGTGCTAATGTTATTTCATCTGTCTATTATTTCTTAATTGGGGCAATTACCCAATCAAAGCTTTCGGTTTATAGCCTGACAGAGCTATTAACATTGTCATAGAAATAGACCTTAGAACACTTTCCTCGTTTTTTTTCATTATTCAGTGTTGCTTTCTGCTGCCATCGGCTGTGAAATAAAACATTTCAGCACAGCATGACACCAGCAATTGGCTGCATTACGAAACGTGCACATCTATATCGACCATAAGTGGGAATAAAAGTGGGAATCGGTGTTTATCTATATTACCAGTGATTGGCTGGTAACCAGTCCAAGGTGTACCCTCACCTCTGGAAGTCAGCTAGGATAGGTTCCCGCTCAACCCTAGCGCTTGTGAGAGTAAGCAGTATTGAAGATGAATGAAGAAAATTGAAAAAAATCCTCTTGACTCCTCCTTTTTTTTGGTGCTTCCAGAAAATACATTTCAGTCAAATCGTTTTAATGCTGTGTGTTTTAACCCTGTGCCCTACCTATATTTGAGCATCTATCAAACCAGGGGATAATCGCATGAGTCAGCTGGGAGGGACCCCAATGAGGAGAAGAGCCATAGAAAATGGATGGAAGGAAATGGAGGCCAAGCCAACCTGAAATGAATGAATCAATTGATAGATAACATTTCACTGAGCTAAAGTTATTTAGGAAATAATGCGGGAACGTTTGATACAACCCATATACCATTTTGGAATAGTTTATTAATTATTAACACCGACTTTATTGAAAGTAAAAATAGAGCGGGGGGTAAATAGCTACATTGGAGTAGAACTGCAAAACTATAATGATTTGCTTTAATATTTCAGCAGTGTCAAAAAAGGTTATTGTTTGTACAGCTAAAACACACTGACATCTTCCCAATATAAGTAGTTACTTTTACTCACAGAGGAATACTGGTAGCTTGTCAACTTTTATCGTTGTTATCATCACTCTAGTGTGGTAGATGCTCACAGTGTTTGTTTGTCACTTCAAATTAGTGTTAAAAATGGAATGTTGATATTTTGGCTTGGCTGTTGTGGGTATCTAATATAGCGGCATCAGTATTTTAGTACCGGTACTGATCAGCCAAACAGGAACAGACTGACAGAAATAATTGAAGTAAAAAAAAAATATATATATATATATTAATCCTGGAAAACGGTAAAATTCCATCCAGAAGCTTTTTGTAGGGACCATAAAATGAACATGACGGCATTTGATGACACTTTTCTTTATTTTGACCGATAAATGGTTTTGAGTCTTTTGTGAGCAGGGTGTAATTTTTTTTCCATTTTGAACAGTCACAATTTTCCTTTTGTTAGTTGGGCAAATCTTGCAGAAGCGTTTTTCAATCATGTGATATTCTCTCCTCATAGGCAGCCCAATACACAATGGCACACTTGTTTTCTGAGACTACGTTTTATTTTTTGTGAGATTTATGTCCGGTATTAAATTAAGATTTATATTGATTTTAATTTTTGAATTCCGGCACTATCAACATCATAAGGGTCTTTTAATTGGTGTTTGTATCAGACAATGTGACAAGGATATATTTTACTTTGACGTCACCTTTATTCCCACTTGATTTCAAATGCTTCAAACTGACTCCAAACGAGGCAGCCTAGTGACCGTACAACAGGTTCACAGAGCAAGAAGACTTTTGAAACCAAATGTTCTCATTGAACTTTTGCACCTGGCCAACAATTAGCACAATAAAATCTGTTCCATTTTCCCACACTATGAAACACTTGAACACAAAATGTGAACTTAATGATGCATGATTAATTTGCAGCATGCACAGGTCCTCCATACCCTCTCTTCCAGAAACAACAATGATGATGTAATGGCCACAAAGTCAGTGTGTCAGTCACTTGGCTCTCAATTTGTCAGCCACTTTCTGCTGCGCAGCAATTCAGTGAGAAGGAAATATCGTGGAAAAACAAAGGACATTTAATTTGGTGTGTGAACATGCTCATAACTCATATCACTCTTATCTCAAAGCACATTTTCTCATTAAATGAATGAGATTGCTAATAATTCATTCCGGCCTTCACCAAAACATGATCAAAGATGTTTACAATGTGTTTTTAGTAAGACAACTTGATAATATTACACTTTAAAAACATACAGTGATAGTTATTGAAGAGAACTTTAATATGAGTTAAGAAGATGCACCTGTCAATATTGTAAACTAATGTTCCTGAGCAATGCTAGTAGTTGGCATTACTAAGATTGCGGATGTTTCAAGACAGTGTATAGTGGTTTGTTAGTTTGTGTCTTGGGTAGTCATCTAATTTGGGTATGGAGTGAAAAGCTTTGATAAAAACTTGTGTATCCTGGCAAGTTAAATAAGACAAAATAAAACAGTTAATGTAAGCAAAGCAATAGGAAATGCAGAAATATGGTCCTGATTAATTTCAAGTAAAAGCAGAACAACATAAATATGTATAACTTGACCACATTTTCCGCCGCATACTCGCAGGCTCTGAATCTACATTGATCTAATTCATTTTGTCATGTTTATGTGGCTTTTGTCACTTGCTGTTTTCCCACAAATGGGTATAAATAATTTCAAATGCATATTTTTTAGCCCTTCACCCATTTTAATCCTAAAGCTTGGATTTGTGGAATAAAGCAGAATGCACCATGCGGAAATGTTTAATAAGAAATCCGGGGGGATTCCTGCACAGTATGCAAATGAGAGGAACTCATCTGTCATGCACCATAAGCTGTGATGTTGATTCCTGGAAGGTATTTTATATCATTAGGGCAAGATCATAAATAATACAGGATGTTACGATACATTTTATGAAGTGTATAAAAATGTATAGTTCTCTCTCTTTAATTCAGAATAACTAAATTTGGATAATATTTTTTTAGCATGACACGATGGTTTAAATGCCATATAAATCAGATGTAAATCCTTCAAGAAAAGTCCACCTGCTCAAGTCAGTCCAAAGTAACACATTTGCTTCATGTGTGTTACACTTTGCCAGATGATAACTGGTGAAATCTTTAAGCAGGCCAAACAGTCACAAAACAACAAGCTTAAATTAAGTGAGATGATGTGAGTGTGCGTTAGCCAGCTGCAAGCTTGGGGAAAATAAAACAACACATGGAGGAGAGCTAAAGAAGACTTTAAGTGAATTACTGGTGACCTTATCACCATATGGCTTTACAATCTGCCCGTGTCCTTAAATTGTGGAAGAACAAGCTTTCTGTAGAGGCCACAAAAAGCTATTTCAACACTTCCCTAATATGTCCACTTAAATTAACAATACAAAAACAATCAGAATCATTTTTAATGATTAACAAGAGACTAAATCTTAATTTTTACCTACTCGTGACAATTTGAACACACCAAATATCCCATAATAGAATTTGTGTGTGTTTGCACACAATATCTGCTCTTCAAAGTGAATCACATGATTAACTTGCTGTCGCCTGGCATCCGTTTCTGCACTTCCCTGCTTGTGGCGGCTTCACACCAGCTGAGTGGAAAGTGGTTTGGGTACACACGCCAATAAACACAATGTGCCACGCAAGTGCACACAGTCCCAGCGTACATTGTTGAGTGGTGTCGTGTGTTAAACACACACTTCATTTCTACCCTGACAGCTTGGTGCATTTCCTGATGAGAGAAATGACAGTTCAAGGTGACACCTGGCTCCAATCTATCCGGTTTTGTGCTTTGTGGTGTTTGGATGATGTTTTGAGTGAGTGCATTTTTTTACATTTTTTTTATCCGGTCTGGTTTGCACCAGGTAGGGGGTAGCTGACAGGTGTCGCTTCTTTTTAGCCATGCAATTTATCACCCTACTGGTGGTACAGGAAGCTTTTCCTTAGTCCAAATGTCAGGAGAGGAAAAACTCTCCCTAGTCTTCAACCTATTTTATATTCCACAAATACAACAAAAGCACATTTCCAAACATACCATTTGGCATATAATGTTGCTTAAAAATTCACTCTATCTCTTTTCCTGATCTCCACAAAAAAAAGAGAAAATAATTCAGCCCCTATTGGCCACGGTTTACTGCCATGCAGATTTTGAAGTCTTTTGTTCATTCTGCCATGATTCTCGAACGTATTCGAGCCTTCTGTCAAAAATAAACTGTGACAATCAGTATCGCTCCTCAGATATCATTATTTTAGTTCTATTCAATTAATTATGAGAGAGCATGCTGAGACGCTACTTTAGATCTCATTTCAGGCCCTAAATTGGTTTGTGAGGATAAAAACCCATATTGTGTTCACCCTGCAGCTCTTTGGCTTTCTCTCACATGCACATGCACACGCGCACACGCACATAACAGTGTGGAAAGTGAAATTGGATGTGGAAGTTAAATGTATAATTTAGTAGCTGCGCATCACATTTTCTTAGACATTGACAGGCTTTTATTGAGGCCTAAGCACTCTCTTGGTATTTTGTTAAACAGGATGATTTGGTTTCTTTTGAAAGGCACATTCCATCACTCTTTCCTTGGTAACAGTGGCTTTCTCTGTGGGGAGATCCTTAGCAAAACAGGAGCCCTCCCCCCCCCCCCCCCAATCCCAGGACCCCGCCTTTGCTATTCATCCACTGCTGCTCCAGCATATCAGCCGGAGGTTAAAGCTTTCAGGGCTGGAGGCTGATGAGGCCAACAACACAAGCAGAGAGACAGGCCTTAAAGTTGACATACACATCCAATTCCTTGTT
The DNA here is from genome assembly GCF_054491065.1 of Syngnathus leptorhynchus. Taxonomy (NCBI): domain Eukaryota; kingdom Metazoa; phylum Chordata; class Actinopteri; order Syngnathiformes; family Syngnathidae; genus Syngnathus; species Syngnathus leptorhynchus. The sequence continues at coordinate 11,710,121 of NC_141199.1, read as the reverse complement.
TGTGTACCTTTCAATTTCTATCGTCCGGGCCTTGCGGTGTTCATCACTTCTTTCTCCTCTCTAGCGGATGCAAGAAGTCCGGGTGATAAATAGGTCGTGTCCGATGTGCTTCTCCTCTCCTGTCGCTCTTTTTCCTCCTCCTCCTTTCGTTTCCCTTCCGCTCTCATTTGACTCCCCTTGTCTCGGCTCGCCGCTCTCCTGGACCGGCACTGTGTTCGTTCCTGTCAGCAAAAATGGGAATCAGTGGAACAAGCGGAGCTGCGATGCGTGTGTACAAACGTGCACTCGGTCATACACCAGTGGACAAAATGGACTAGCCCCCTCCGTAAAACACAGCAATGGTGGAATGGTAATGTGTAAAACGTTTTCACTGAGATTTACAGACATGCGGTATAAAATCACACGGACACACAAAGCCACAATCCATTAGTGTTCACAACACACCGTTCTGAAAAAATTAACATCATTGGTCACCGGCATCGACACGCCATCACAGTATGCTCTCACTGCATTGTGTGAGTGTGTTGGGAAAAAAAAAATTAACATCATTGGTCACCCGCATCGACACGCCATCGCAGCATGCTCTCGCTGCATTCTGTGAGTGTGTTATTGTGGTAGATTTGCTGACACACTCCCCATCGAGGCAGGATGGAAATGACCCACTCAACCTGACCGCTCTTATTAGACAGATTAGGGTATCGTATGTTTTGTGATTTTATCTTTCCCATGCGAGACAGATGAAGGAATATCTTATAAGACAAAAATAAGTGTGACAAATGCTGTCTGAAAATCATCATTTGAAGCAGAGCAAATTCAAGCCATCTATTTTCTAAAGCCCTTATTAGGTTTGTGGGGAGGTAGAGCCGTTTCTGGCTGACTCTAGGCAAAAGGCAGACTACACCTTAGATTGGTTGCTCGTCAGTTGTAGGACACATATATATAGAGAGAAACACTCATACTCACTTATCCCAAGGGGAACTGAACCAAAGCACACCATTAGAGACTTTATAGTATGATACACTGTGGCTCGAAGCCACAAAAATACTGCTAAACGAGAACAATCAGTAAAGCACAAACTTCCTTCGAGCCTGAACAATAATGCCAGAAACCAGTGCATTAATTTACTTCTGACAGAAAGCGTGAGACCTTATGTATACGACAATGAAAGTAGAAGATTGCAGTGTCATTAACCTGTTCTTCAGAGGGGAAATGAAAGGAACGTGATTGAGTCTGTTTTGAATTAAGTGCTCCATGTAAACTAAAACATACAAATCCTTCTTCTTCACAGCAGTAGTCTATTCCTTTTTCCAATGTAAAGAAGTAAATCAGAATAGCCAAGCTGCGTCATCTGCGGATGTACCGTCCTGAGATAAATGCATAGTGATGTCATCATATGCGCACTTTAAAATGGCAGTCTTACCGAAGAAACGTTTTTATCGGAATAGATCACGTCACATCCAAAAAGATAGCCAGAGTTGTTCAAAGTCTCCTTGTTAACCTGGCTAATAGTTGTTTTTAAGTGCTCCTGCACAGAAGCCCCGCAAGTCCATGTCTCCATGTGCAGTCTGTAAATTGGTAATAAATACATCGATGTGACCTTAAAAGTCCATAACCTGCAGAGTCATTGCCCCTCTAAAACATTCCAATGAACTTTCCTTGACCTCTCAGCAAGCAAGCCATAGTGTCACTGGAGGTTTATTGAAGAACAATTGGTATAAGCATCGCCTCGGTGTGACCATGCATCACCTGTTGTATTATTGAAGACACTGAGTGCCTTTTAATGATCCCTCTGCTTAACCCCAGGCCTGTATTTGCATTCTTTTAGCTTAGCACACAGCTAATAGCTAGCCTGAAGGCGCGCCGTCCCCCGCTTAGGATCGAACACCAATTTCCAAATGCCAGGGGCGAGCCTGCCACATCATTTGGAGCGTAAGAGAGACGGTGCAGAAACGCATGGTTGTGCATTCTCTATGATGCCAAAAACACAAAATGTTCAATCCACCCACAAACACACACAAACACATTGTATGACTGAAGCTATTTGGCCCGCAGGAGTCTCGAACAGGAACAATGAAAGATGCTATTTATTTAGCTGAGCGAAATGAATCTGTTAGCAGAACGCTGAGGTGGGAGGTGCAAACATCCCCGGAGAACTGGGCTGCTTGTTTCATCCAGTAAGAAGTCACTGAGGGTCAAGAGCTAAGACAGAAGGCTACTGAAGAAAATTGAGCCTAAAATGGAATACACAAACACACTCTCTCATACATGCTTTTAAATTGGGTTGTAAAAATCCACATATCCTGGTTTATACAAGTGTCCAATGTGAAATAGAGCGAGAGATAAAAACAAGCAAATCAATTTAGGTGCCAGGTTTATTTTCCGATCGCAGAGAGCAGTCAGTAAATCTGTATCCTGCAAGGCTAAGCCTGGCTTACATTTTGCATCTTGTGTAAATGCACAAGAGAACCTTCCACGAGATTACAGGTACAGCACAGGTTCACTGCAATATTTTATGTAACTATGACTTTATTAGTGTCGGTAAGTGATGGACCACGGTGCGTTGTGATTACACACAAATCACCACCCGCGGTAACGGAAATTTGTCGTAAACCTAGGAGACCCCCCTGTAGCCACATATCCACTAAGCATTCCAGTTTGTTTCAGTTCACCAGCCCCTGATTAGGTGAGCACTGCATGAGCTCTGGAAATAGTGTGACATCATAGTGGCACGACAGTGAACTCAACAGAAAGAAGAAAAACAAGACACAAAAAACTCATCTCGTCAATTAACTTTAGCTTCATTGCAGGTAGCACATACAGCTGGAGGTCTGCATTCAAACAGTTTCTTTTTCTGACAAGCCAAAAGAAATGATTTAATTAAAATAATATTTGATGAAAAAAAGTACACATCAGCATGGTCTTAACGCCGTGCAGCAAGTGGAATAGACTTCACATTGGAGCTTATATGTACACCTTAAACATTGTAACACTAAGATATCTCCAGCATGTTTGATTTTGATGCTTTTCGTCAATTTATCGTAACCCCAGCCAAAAAACTGGGACGTCTTCTGTTATAAGTGAGGGAAGCAGGGAACAATTGTGTCTGTCTGAAATTCTTTCTTGATCAGGATCTACAAAAACACATTCAGTCTCTTTATAACATATAAGTTGCAGTTCTCCTTTGACCAATTGACAGGAAGCAGCGGGCCTAGCCAGAAAGAAATGTGCCTTTCCCCAAGATGGCTTGTACTATCTGCAGTTGAGTAAGCACATCGTTATTTGAGTAAATGTTGACAGCCATTTTGATACAGCATCTTATGACAGTGTTAAAGGGTTCATCATGTGTAATGTCTGCATGTGTTATTGACCACTTCCCTGTCACAAACAGCAATTTGTGTGTGTGAGTTCAGATGTGACGTTCGATTCAATACAACCCAGACACAATAAAAGTCCACCGGGTCCCATTTACAAAACAGAAATATCTACTGCTGTAAGTCAGCAAATATACTTGTGTGACCTGCCTTGCTGGCTTTATATTGGGTGCAGACTTATTACTGGAAAGTAGACACACATAAAAGAATCAATGTAAGAGAAGTGATGAACAATATTTTTCTCAGGTGTCATTGGAAGGGTGTACGAGCAAGTTTGCTATCAAATTTAACAGGAAATGATCTAGCTGGACTGTAAGTCTCTAAACTATCAGTGTTTCCATTGCGCTCTGCTATATTAATTGAAATGGAAACAGAGAGAGAAGCTGTTACAAACAAGAGCGTGATTTATGAAATCCATCCCTCTGTTCATCAGAGAGAACTCATTACGTATGCGCGGCAGCAGCGGGCCTACGAGAAGACAGATGAGTCGTCCCGGCGGCGGAGGAAGAGCGATGGCGATGGTAAACTCCGCCGGTAATCAACTGTTGAAATTAAACATCAAAAAAGGTAGGAATGATTGTGTGCGGCAAAGCGATTTGTCTGCAATTAGCGACTAGGCGCATAACTCACATGCAGGAGACCATAAACACGTTCACGCTTAATGGAACAAGATGGTGTAACCCTGTGAGTGTGTGTGTGTGCGCTTACTGAATAAACATAAAAACAGTAAGTTAATAAACGTAAGTGACATTAACAGGACCTGGGGCTAATGGTGAACAGCTTCCTCATTTGTCAGCAGCTCCTATTGAATGCTTCCGAAAAGGTCTGTTTGTATTTATGGTCTGGCCTCACTCATTTGTACATGCTCGTCCAATGAAGGAGACTGGGGAGAATTTACATTTGGCTTCATGTCATCTTGCAAATATCACTAGTATGAGCTTTAATAGTATATTGTGAGTATATTGAAGCAGGAAATGACTTCAAAATTGTAAATGGGTAGCACAGTGGAACATGGTGAGCCATGTCCTTGGCATTTAAAAGTTCTTGAATTCCAATTGGCGTAGCAGGCCACAAGTTAGCGGGATTTGTCTCTAGCACACCTCGGACCAAAGTAAGGATGAGTGCTATAGACGATAGCTGCATGGATGTAGCCTACCCAAATTGTCCATTTTCCACCAGCTTTGTTTTCATACAAAACAACGCTGGAGTTCAATTTTGCAGTGTTAATTATCTGTATGTTTTTGTTATTGTTCAAATGCTACAGGCAAAAGTCAACAAGCTTATATGTAGACCACAATTGCTCAACCACAGACCACCATGTGTGACATGAAGCGAGATGGAAAAGACCTGCAGCTAACAAGCGTGTGTTTTTTTTCCCTTCACTTGAATCTTGCTGTATTATGGGATTACTAGTTGTCTGAATTTATTTCCACAGATATGAGCTATTCCTAATCCTTAATCCATTTAGGAGGGTTGGAGGGTGTCAAATGACTGAATAACCAGAGCTATGACGACCCGGCTGGAAAAACGATCATGTTCTCGAGATAATTTAACAGGGATTTATATTTGAAAAAAAGTAATATATAAACATATTCTAGGATTTGTGAAAAACAACTTTATTAGCATCTTCTGAAAGGGGCTCAGGGGGCTTTCTGACTTTGGCCCATATCACTAAATAAAGCGCTACTTCAAAACTGCAACAACATGCGGCTGTCAGCGATACCTGCAAAGAGGCCCCTTCTTAGCATCTCTGACAAAAAGGCTGACATTGATCCAATGACAGAACTCTAAAAAGTTCTTGCAAGGATACGTTGGATGTCGGAGAACTCAATAAAAGGGCTCTCTACTAGCAAGTTTGTTGGAAATACGTTTACAGCACAACAAAATGAAGCAAATTTATTTGGAAAATTCTATGTCTTGAAGGTGAGACAAAGTTCACTCATTGCTTGCTTTTTCTGAAAATAACTAAAACGACCTCATTAGCTCACCCAAAAACTTGACGACCCAACTGCGAAATACTCTTGGACAAACTCCGCCCCTCTCGAGTGGATGCCTCCCCCGGTAGTCTTCAATCCATCTTTTCCTCTTTACCTCTGACCTTTTCATCTTCCAATTCCAGCGTGACAATCCGTTCTTCCATACTGTCATCTGCTCTCTTTCTCAACGCAGCCATAGCGCTGACCTTTCAGTTTCATTCCTCCTCCATCTCTCCACCTCTCCTCTCCTCCTGGTCCAGGCTGTAATTCAGCTTGTTTCAGGGCCACTTAGGCAGCCAGTGGAGTTAATCTGTCTTTTCAGGTCATAAATCATTTCTTGGCACTTTTCTTTCTCCTATCTGGTGTCTATCTCTCTCGTTTGCTCATACTTGCTACATGGCCTACATGGAGATGATGGCACCTGACGCTCAACGCTGGTCTTTGCACGCATGTTTGCGTCGGAGCCGCATGTGCATCTGCGTTTCTTTTTGCCACTTTAACACCCCGACCAGTAAAACTGCAAAGAGATTGTTTAAAGATGACAAGAACAATCAAACGTGATGCTCCTCTCCCCGGAGGGAACTGTTTATTTGTTTTTCTTTACAAGCAGCACTTTTAAAGCTTCATTCAAAGGGTGAGAAAATTGCTTTTGATTTCGCCAAACTTAAAAAAAATAGACTGCACGTGTAGATGCTTTGATGAGCTGGCAGGTGCATGGGAAAGCGCGGCCCCCTGCACAAGACAAAACCACCGACAAGGGTTGCATATGGGGGAGGAAGGAGTAGTCGACAAGAAAGAAGTAAAAGCGGGGAAAGCAGCTTAGCGTGGCAGGAGGGAGGCCTGAGAAAGAAGGGGATGGCGGGAGGAAAGAAAGTTGAATAGCAAGAGGGGGGCAGTGGCGAGGGAACGGCTGAATGAACGTGTTGTGGATCTATTGTGGCCGGCTTGTGAATAGGGTGTTAGAAAGCTAAGTGGTAGCCAGTGATTTACAGCGCCAAGGCCAGTGCAGGTGAAGTGGGCAAATAATAGCCTTTCATAAGCGACACTCAGCAACAAGAAAAAACACATACTACTGAAGGAAGTGAAGTGCTTCACTATGTGCTCACAGTCCGCTGAGCCTTCAGAACAGAAGAACCCACAAGAAGATCTGCTACCGTTTGGAACTTCCTGCAAAAAGAAACAAACCGTTGGTATACAAGGTAACAGCTGTTGGATGGATCATAAATGATCATGTACGATCAAGCAAAACAGCAGCAGCGGATGACACAAACGTAAACATTGTTAAGAAATCCGAGAGCATCTTAGTGAGACACAACTTTCAAACGGTATAAGTAAGGCCATCCAAATGTACTATTTGCAGAAGACTTCATAAAAAATATATATATGAAGATACATTCAATAGCAGGGGAAGCAGAAAGGCTAAGCTAAAATTTGCCATGATCCCCAACCTTCAAGCTCATCTGTAAAACAGAAGAAGTCATTGTTAGGGCTTGGGTTGTTCTCTGATTAGTTTAGTTGTCTTCAATCATCATGTACGACCACAGGAATGGAGACCGACTCTTTGGCGTTGTTACGAACAAATGTTTATAGTAAAAAAAAACTGATTTTCCAGCATTGGTGGCACGGTGGTTCGAACATCTGCTTCAAAGTCAGGAGATGAGTGTTTTACTGCGATAAGCTCCAGCTCACCCGTGAACCTGAACAGGGTGAACAGTTTACAATGGATGGATGAATTTTCCAGCATAGTTTGATCCAAGATAGTCGAGGTAGCTGAGGTCATTGAACAGTACTTGTTCTTTTTCAGTCCGGTGTCGGGTGCAATTTTCAACTGATCTTCAAACACAGTTGAATAACTGTGGGGTTTTTTTTTTCCTCCAGAAGCAAAAGCTGTTAGGTTTAACGGGATATCTGTTACAAGATGGCAGAGCTTGCTGAGATCAAAGGTAAAAAACTCTGTTCATTTTTAGATTTTCTTGCTCAAATGGTCACAATTTCAAATGTTTAAGGATCATTGTATGATTTCAAAGCAAGTATATAGATTTTAAGGAATGTCTGGATGATTGAGGTAGTCCTATTAAGATCCAAGTGTTCCCATTTCTTTACAGATTACATTTCTCAGTTTTTCTTTCATAATGCAACATGTGGTAACTTTTAGCACCAGTGTTTACTCTTAATCTGTTATGTCATAATAAAATGAGTTTACAGTCAAATCTGAATTAGGTTGTGGTGGAGTTTCTCAGTGCCATGCTTACAGTCGAAAAGAAATCTCGATCATGTTCGGAGTTTGCCGCACATGGAATAGACAGCCTCTCTGTTTGTAGTCCATTTGCCCTGTTATCAGTATTTTTTTTTTCTTCTACACATTATTAACCTGTTTAAAGTGATGGAAATAAACACAGGAAGGTGGGTATTTAGACTTCTTTTGCACAAAACAACAAATTTGGTACTTTTTTATTTATTTGCAGAACAACCTTAAATTGGATCGATCCAATTTTTAACCCAGCAATTTTAAGGGTGCATCATTTGTGGCATTAAAGAACCACTGCAGATACAAGGCAATGAGCAACAAAAACGTCCTGCCCTTTCTTCCAATACCTGTCTACCCGGGCTGTGTGCGGAATGCAGAGATTTTCTTCAACACAGCTCCCCACCATGGGGACCTTGAGCAAATATCCACGGTATTAGAACAACAAGCCCTGTGACGAATGGGAGAAAATAGAGGAGGCGCACATTGTTTATGTGTGTACATGTGTGTGTGAGACCAGTGAGTATGCGTTTGCCATTCTGATTTGTTGGGAAAGGAAAGGCTTTCAGTCGACCAATATCCTGCCTCCCATTCCACTGCAGGATTGCGATAAGAGCCGACACACACCTACACATTTGCTGCGCAATCATCCGCCCCATCTGATTCTGCTCTGCACTTATGTAAAGAGATTTTGCTTTGGAAGTTTGCAGGACGGGTCATCGAGAAATGCTGTAAAACAGCACGAGGCGCCGGGGTAACCAGGGTTAGCCTCCCCGAAATCAACTTCTAGAAAGCCCAAAGACCTGAGCCTCCCCCCTAATGACCCCCCATCCCTTTCAACCCCTCCCACTCCTCTGCCCTTCCCGCCCCAGAGCGTACCCACTTCTGACAGAGCAGTTAATCATAGACACTCTCTGTAGGTCTCATCCCAGTGTGAGGCGCGCACGCACGTTTCCAGATGTACACTTTCATTTTCAACATGACAAAGGAGCTTTCAATCAACACCTCTTATTTTGCACTCATCACGTCAAACTGCAATCTGTAACTTCTACTCACCCTCGTTGAAAAGCATACTGTCAGTCAAGAGTATGTTCAAATGTGCAGATGTGCATTTATTGAAAAAAAGACAATTAAGCAAATCAATCAAACAATTAAATGCATGTATTTATATTGTATACTTATATAGTATTCAACACAAATATATTCCTTTCTAAAAATCTTAATTTCACTCACTGACAGTGAATAAAGGCAACAACATTTTGATGATAAAATGTCCCTCTTTCTGACACACGCTTGTGGAAATGTGGGTGTGAGTGACTTTTACAAGTCAACAATTTCTAAGTGGGAAAATTGCAACTGTTCTCTGTATATTTCAAATTTCCTAGTAAAGATCATTTGATTGCCTTTGCATGATTGTTTCCATGAGGCGCCACGCTCATGTGCCCTTTTCACAAACACGCACGCACACACCGTCTCTCTCTTTTTCTGTCAACGGCAAACACACTAAGTTCAACACTGCGTGACTGCCCATGTGATGTTCATCCTTGGCCGCCATTTCATTAGACAGGAGCCCGGCGAGCTATTCTGGGAGAGAACGGCACGTCTTTGTTGGTTGCTGAGCCGGGGAGACGTCTCCAATAGCAACTGAGACCTATAAGGCCTCCCAGTGTGGCGTCCGGCTCGCCTACTTATGCCCCGGTCCACATCGGTGCGGAATAGCTTGATCCTCTCGCGTATGCACGTCGTTCAAATGTGTGTTTCAGGATGCATGTTTGGACACGAAATTGGACGTGATGTTTTATCAGCAGCGGGTCAATGGAAGCAGGGATGAACATGTTAGTGTCAGCTGCAGCCCGGTGGGAGATGAGCTGATGAGGGGAGTGAGCGAGTGATGCCACAGTTATTGATCCTGCCTGGTAATTACGGCACGATTTATTACCAGGGAAAGAGCGGCGGAGGGGTCGAATAGAGGCAAAGATGGAAGCTATCATATTCAGTTTGGTCTTGTAAGTCAGGTCTTTTGGCGAGCGTGAACAAGGTCAGAGTGAGACAGGAATGGATCACTTTACTCATCCCTCCCTTGAGTGTGATGTGATCGCTGTTGTGCTTCCTGAAATCCTTTCTCTCAACAGTAGCCTTCCTTGGATGCATTCATCTGACGCACGCTCGCTGTGGCTTCACCTGTAATCAGTGTTGTGATCGTGTGCGGATGTGAAAGAAAGGTGCTTGTCTCTGTGTTTTTGTGGCTTGTCGAAGTGTGGGAGAGTGGTGTTTGCAGTCACGTGTGGGCGTGCTGCATGATCCTTGTGGGCATGTGCGTGCATGTGGTTTTTTTGTGTCTGTCACAAAAGACTGAGAGAATATTGTGAAAGTTTTTCTTTTGGGGTTAGCCACTCGATGTAGTTCAATGAGTGGCACACGTACTTTATCCCATTACTGTTGTTGACATTGAGTATGATCCTTTGTAGTGTTTCACTCGTGTTTCGGACTAAAACGATGAATTCATTGTGGTTATTCTGTTATAGGCTGGCAGCCAGTCTAGCATGCACTCGCCCGCCAAATAATTTTTAAAAGCCTGTTATAAGAATATCATTTAATCATATGCATTTGGCCACATTTCCATCCATCCATCCATTACCTGAAACGCTTATCGTCTCGCTGGAGCCAATCCTAAGTGACTTTGGGCAGTAGTCAGGGGACACCCTGAACTGGTTGCCAGCCAATAGCAGGGCACATAGAGACACTCACAAAAACGTGGCGAACATGCAAAGTCCACAACGCAAGGCCTGCAGAGAAAATTCAAATGGTGCCGGCGTCCTTCTATCAATATATCTGTATACTTTTATATTTCAGTTTACAGAAGAGAAAGTGGTTTGAATAAATCGATACTAAGTGAATTTTACTCATGCCATAATCTAATTGTTGTTGCATATCGCTATTGTAATGCTAAAACTGGCAATGTGCCATTACTGGGGTTGTTATTCGAGACAGCGTAGATATCTCTCTTTAAATGTGCACGTGTATTTTCTTATCAGTCGTTGGGCTTCGTATTGATTGGTCAAAAGAAACCTGCTCTAATGTGCACAAGGCGGGAGGTCAGGGCAGCTTTCACTTAGCCTCCGAGCTCTTCGGAGAACATCTATCTGTCAACATTTCCAGGCACGGCAAGGTCGATCTCACAAACACACACACACATGCGCAAGCAGCACAGTCAATCATTAAAATAGCAACAGCTATAAGCAGAATGTTTTTCAATTTACGCATTTACAGGAGGCGATGAGCTTCTGCTTCTCTCAGAGTTGAGATGTGTAGCATCGGTATGAGGGTTAGTGTTGCTGCTCGCAATTGAAAGAATGAGGCGTGGAAAAAAAAAAAGTTCTGTCTGGAAGGGATCCTTACAACTATGATGTGATGATTCTGTGTTTTTGCTGGGGGTTTTTTTATACTGAAGTCCAATTGAATCAAAACAAAACACACACAGACGCCCGAAACTCTTAGCCGGGAAAGAGATGAGAAGGCGAGGCGATTCAGTCACTCTTCTTCTCTTGTCTCTCACTTCACCAAAGCCTCTGATGAGGACAGCAAGCATCTGTGGCCCTCCTCGGTTTAAAAGTCTGAAAGCTCCTGTTGAATGTGGCAGCTAAGACATTTTCCACACATCTTTTGTTGTCAGACAGTAAGTGTGTGTGTCATTGCCTCAACTTGGCACTGTTTTTGTGCTTTTCTTTTGCACTGGCTTTAGAAGTGTGCATGTTTGCATTTTCTTTCTCAACAGTAAGACTGTTTATGGGCGTGCATATCTCTGTACTCAGATGGAACTATTTTTGACACAAACTACTATTTCTTGCTGTGAGATATTTTTCTCTTTCAAAATAGGAATGTAACATGAGGCGTCTTAGCTGGAGCAAAACAGCAATTCTGTACAAGTCAAACTTTTAAGACCAAACTTCCTTAAACTTTAAGGAATTCATTGGCAAAGTTATTGTTAAGCTTATTTTTCCAAGATTCATAAAACAAGTCGAGGCAAGTTTTGTTTAGCTTGTCCAGAACTCCTCAATTAAACTGTTGTCATTTGTGGACATTGATGTATAACTATAACTAAAAAAAAAGAAAAAAAAACTAAGCACTTAACACTATTATAAGGAAGGTGCATCTATTGAATGAGCAAATTTACAATGTCATTTAGTTGAGGAGTAAGTATAATGCTATCCAACAGCACAGTGCGACTGTAAAAGGCAGCTACGTTGTAAAATGTTTCGTTTTTGTTATTTACTTCAACAGCCTAAAAAATGCCCCCAAAAAACTCATGGAAAAATCAGTAGTTTGTTATAAGCTGTGACAATTATACAACTTTTTCACTGGTGCAATGTATGTTTCTTTTAACTTGGACCTCATTGAAAGGAAGAAAAATAGGCTTTGCAAGTATTTCCAACAGTGATGTATATTGTTTGTTGTTTGTTTTTGTTGTTTGTTTTTTGTTGGTTGTTTCTATTGTTCTTTATTCTTTGAATCATGTCTGAAATAAAGATTCATTCATTCATTCATTCATTCATTCATTCATTCATTCATATAAAATATAATAACAAGAAGCTTTGTAACCTATAGTCCACCGCATACAAATATCCAAACTTTATGTATTCTATATGTTTAAATCCATCATTTACAAAGATGACACACTCGTGTTTACAGTTGTCCACAGCCAGCATTTTATTCAGCATTTTTTGGCTCGCCATTTCGAGTTTGCAGAAGTGCTTCTCATTGTAATATGGAGGAAACGGGTGAACAACATCTCTAATTACACTTCACCTACTGACACTCATTTACATACAAACACAATCACACTCCAGTCCAAAACCTTCATTATCTCTGAATTCCATTCTTGTAGGGCATGATTTTCTCGCTGCTATATTTCATTCAAGCTCCGTTTCTAAGCATTTCTGCATAATTACGACAGGAACTGAGTAGGGTGTTTTCACTGTGATGTCTTTATTTTTCCTCCCTTAGGCTATATGAAAGGTCAGGTGATACCACTTTGAAAATTGGTTCTTTCTCAATGTTGGAGTTATTATATTTAGTGCGCATGCATCTGTGTGAGTGTCTGCTACTTCCAACTATCATAAAACACTATATTTATGTATACCTTGTAGATGTATATATGTATAGATAGATAGATAGATAGATAGATAGATAGATAGATAGATGGATGGATGGATGGATGGATGGATGGATGGATGGATGGATGGATGGATGGATGGATGGATGGATGGATGGATGGATGGATGGATGGATGGATGGATGGATGGATGGATGGATGGATGGATTTTGTTCGGCCTAAGAAGTTCCACTTTTTGTTCTTTCCTGAGTGATCGACTTTGCCAGAGGCTCCACCTCACACCTTTTTCTTTTCTTCTTAACAACTGGGCCCCTCTGAAAGCATGCACACACCCCCAAAATAAGCCCTTTTGTGCGGTCATGACAATGTGAATGAGGGGGCCTGCTCGCTTCCATTGGAGTTGCATGAGAGAGTGTGTGTCAGTGCAAATGGGTTTGGGGGAGATTGATGAACTAGTGAGGAGGGAAAGAGGGAACACCTAATCAAGTTAAACCTGCTGGACTGACATGCTTTGCCTGGCAGATACTAGACATTTGGCACGAGTGGGCCTAAAAGAAGGGGACGGGCTGACCTGCTCAGAAAGTCATTAAAGCCCTTATCACACTCAGGGCAAACATTTTCGACTGTTGGCAAAGCTAGAGTTTGTTCAAGGTCGCAAAAGATCGCCCAGTATTCACCAGATGTTATGCAACAGTTTTCATTATTTTTTGAACATGTTCAAAATTCCCTGTGAGGGAGGGGTCACTCATGTTGGGGCCAAAGTCCATTAATGCACCCCAATTTTTGTTGTCACATAGACTTTGCCCATTTTTAGCAATTAATGTCAAACATGTATTCAATGTATTCAAAAACAAATCTCTGAATTCACTTCCAAAATATTGAAAAAACAAAGACGAGAACATGCAAGGACTGTTGTCATGGAAGCTTAAGGAAATATTTTAAGAGGCTGAAATATTAGGGCATTTCATACAAATTATTGGAAAAAAATCTAAACCTTTTCTCTTCCATGTGTATGCTTGTTGGCAAAAACAATGTTTTACCTAGTCATCGGTTTTCAAAAATGCGCAAATGAAAAAATGATTTTTTTTTTTGTTTAGTTTTTTTTTGCTTGGAACGGATTGTACATCATAATAACATTTTGGAGATATGCGAATGAGTTTCAGCCAATCAAGCCAATGAGTGTGGCACAAAATCGCACTGGTGCGTATCCGCCCATGACGCATCCTCCATACGTCCACTAACGGTCCGTGAGCTCTTACCCGGACCATAATCGCTGATACTGGAGGAAAAAAAGAAAAACGTAAGTGTGGTGCGATGGGCTTTTTGTGTCAATCATCCACCCCAGCCTTTAGGCTCCCACTCCTTCACTAGCCGAGCCTCCTCCTGTGTGTAGGCGCTCCTCCACGTCCACAACGCTCTTTTTACGCACGGCCGCCAGTCGTTAACGGACAGCCTACTATCCGTGCTCCCCTGTCGGGTTGTTTGCTGCCAATCTCCAGCCTTAAAAGCGCAGATAAAGGCAACTTGGCGGGAGTGAAGAGGAAGCAGCATGTAGGGAGGTAGAGAGTGGGATAAATGGAGAGGAATGATAAAAAGGGGAGACGAGCGCATCATTCCGGGTGGTTGCCCCTGCTGCTCCGGAGAGAGAGGGAGAGAGAGAGAAAGGGAGGGAGAGAGAGAGAGGTAGAGAGAGAGCGAGAGAGAGAGAGCGAGAGAGAGAGAGAGATGGCACAGGGCTTCAGCATCCAAAACACACGGGGGAGGTGCGCCACGGAGACCAGAGCACCGGACCCACACGGAGCAACATCACGCTCACCGGTCCTCCGTCAGACTTAGTCCGCACGCAGGAGCGCGTCAACCTCGGCAAGAGGTAAGCGGGTCCATGAGACCAATGAATGGACGTTCATTCATCGGTTGTTTTGTTTATGTTTTTTTTTTAGCCATCCGAGCCTCTTTGCTCTGTGATGTTAAATTCAAAATTGTTGCATTCTTGCATTGCTGCATCTGCAACAGCATAGACGCAAATTACTTTTATTTTCATACCATTTCGTTATTGGCAACTAGATGTCAGATTTGCATGATGATGTCTCTTTCACTCTAATGGATCATGTTATCAATAATAAGTGGCATAACGCTCAGCCAAACAAAAGCCCAGAACTGTTTTTTTTCCAACTAGAAAAACAAACTTTACTTTCAAATGAAAATCTTTAATTTAAAGCAATACAATTTCAGATATTGTTCTCCCATCACTCAAAATAATGATAGTACAATGATAAACTTCCTCACGAGCTTTGTGTTCTAATTTTAGCACCCTCGTGCGACATCTAATGACACTACACCTAGAAAGTAACAGGTTCAAATGCCATTTGAATAACATGTAATCACTTAATTGCAATACTTTCTTTCCTGCTTTTGGTGTCGAATGTAAGGTTTGTTTCTATGGGCCAATCATGACAACTTTGTGAAGAAAAGCTTCAGTGAAATTGGAGTTTCCTCGTTCAAAGTATACCGATTACCCGCTCCTCTGTCAATTGTGTCATCTGATGATAAAGAACAAAAAGACACATGTCATGAAAATAGCTCATGTTGGAATGGTAGATTGGATGAAGAAGAATGGCCAGAAAGGGGAGCAAAAATTTTCTGTGGGATCTTTTATTCTCTCTGGCTCCCGGCACATACATTAAGATGCTAATCCTTTTTTGTCTCTTTCTATAATTCACTGCATTTTGTAAACCCTGCCCCCCCCCATTCCGTCTATGCTCCTTGTCTCTGTTTCTCAATTTCTTTCTATTTTTCCCCACTGTCATGGGCTACCCTCAGATTAACGCTCCTGGCGAAAAGAGTCCAACTCTAATTTTGTGGTACTTTAGATGATTAGGTTCAGAAATAGGACACAAGTGCACAGAGTTTGCTTCAATTAGCGGGAATCTCTGCAGAGCTTTATGGGACTGATTAGTTGTGCTCACGTCCACCTCCCCACATATTAACACACGACAGCTGTTGTTATTAAGTCGAGTTTTTGCTGCAGCGTCACATGTGTGCGTGTGTTGGATAAGCCCTGACTCAGGGTTGCTGTTGTTTTCGGACATGTGTACATACCAGCTGTGCCTTTTATTGGTAATAAAAAAAAAAAAAACTCACACATTATGGAAGTAGAAGTTCTGATTTGGCTCTTCTGCTTCGAAAAATGTACAGATTGACATATAAAAGTAAAAATGACTCAATTATTTACAAGACCTTTTTTCGGTCACTTGACTCAACAGAAGTAAATTGTTTGTTCTGTGTTTGTTTCAGATACAAGCAAATTTATTGAAATGTATTAGAATCATAAAGAAAATCTTGCTTCTCAGAATCTGTCGTGTCATCGACTTAGACGTTTCTCTTTTCAGACTCCACCATGTCGCTGCTTCTTTCCACCTTTTAAGATCAATCAATCAATCAGTCAATCACGATCTGACTTAGGTGTTGTCATGGCGGAGATTGAAAAAAGTAATTATGTTATTTTGACAAAGTAAGAAATAGAACATTTTCAAATACGGGGCAGATCAGTAAAAAATCACCAGAAGAAAGAATTCTCAAGTAAAGAATAGAGACTCGTAAATCTAGCAACAAAGTGTTTGATTACTTGCAATCACTGCCGGCTCAAGCTTACAATTCATTCCTTTTCACAGATATTGATCCCTTCCGGCTACCCATGTGAAGACTGGAACTTCCCCACTGCTCCTTTTCAAAAACTGATGTGTGTACCTCGACCTCCAGCCCCACCACCGTCTCCACCTGCCATGGTCACTTGATGCACCCCTGAGTGGCTTTGCTCTCCCATTTCGACTCGACCAAGCGCTCCCTCCAAAACAGACGTCCGCCGGCCGCGACGCCATGACGGTGGCCGTGCGATTCCGCCGCCACTTACGGCGGCTCCTCCTCCTGCTGGCTTCCTGCTGTCTCCTCTCCTTGCTCCTGTCCGCCTACTTCCTCTTCACCAACTCCTCACCTTCCATGCAAATAGGACAATCCTCCGAACCCGCCTGCTCCCAGCCCCTCTCCATGTTCCCGTATCGCCAACTCCCGTACCCGTACCCTCCGAATCCACCTCACACACACGTCCACACTGACCCGGTGGTGCTGGTGCTTGTGGAGTCCCAGTACTCTCAGCTGGGTCAGGACATTGTGGCTATATTGGAGTCGGCGCACTTCAAGTTCCGCATGGAGATAGCCTCAGGGAAGGGTGACCTCCCTCCTTTAACGGACAAGGGCCGTGGACGATATTCGCTCATCATTTATGAGAACCTCCTCAAGTATGCACATGCAGACACATGGAACAGACAGCTGTTGCATCAGTACTGCACCGAGTTCAGGGTGGGCATCATCGGCTTCTACCGCTCCACCGACACTTCCCCGCCTCTGCTCAAACTCAGAAACTTCCCGCTAGTGCTCAGGACCAATCAGGCCCTTTGGGACTGCTGCGTAGTGTCCACCTCTCCAATCCTCAGCTTAACCAAACCCGGCACGGACCGTGGGGCCTTACCCGGCGAGGACTGGACCTCTTTTTCCTCCAATCACTCCACATACCAAGCTGTGCTCCATGCCCGGGCCAAGGACGGAGCAGGGACGGGCAGCGGTGACAATCCGGGGCCTGGCTTCAGCCTGGGCCTGCAGGCCACTGTTGTGCAGGACATGGGGCTTTTCGACGGGGTGAGGAGGGTGTTCTTTGGCCAGGGCCTTAACTACTGGCTCCACAGACTCATCTTAGTGGACACTATCTCCTACCTCACCGACAGGAAGCTGACTTTGGGCCTGGACCGCCACATCCTGGTGGATATCGATGACATTTTTGTGGGAAAGGAAGGCACCCGCATGAACGTCAAGGATGTGAAGGTATTTCGGGGGGGGGCAGGGGTGACGGGTGAATAAATCATTCTGCTACAGAATAGTAACTAATGGCTGCACAGTGCTGGCAAATATAAGAAATATGAAGCTGTTGCCCTGGAAATCTCAAACCCTCAGCAAAATACTTGACGGGTCATATATTGTTGTGCGTTGCGTGTTTGTGGGCAGGCAGTGTGAAACGTTTTAGGCTACGGCGAGAGAGTAATTATGTTTAATGGGACTTTACAGGCCATTTATGTGGACAAAGACACAGAGTGAAAGAGGCTTAGAGGTGGGGTGAGAGTGAGCGAGTGAATAAGCAAGTGAAAAGATGAATGGCTCCTATTCCTCTTTTCCCACGTTCCTCCGCTTAGGAAAACTAAAGGATAGGCAACCTCTCAAGGCAGCTATTGTTTCAAAGCACACGCTCGCTTGAACAGCCACACTCGGACTACGTATGTATACAAAGTCATGCGCCTCCTCATATGGACAGTGAGAGTAATTACGCACATTTGTCGCAATATTGGAAAAAACACTTTTGAGCTACATTGTTTTCATAGTCGTTCCACAATTGTAGTGCAGAAACGCTTATAACTATTTTGATTTCCCTGCTGGAATAATACTTCAATCTCAATGAAGATGTTTAGCTGTGGGAAAAAGATTGGGGACTTCATCCATTATATCTCACTAATATATAATGATGGTTTTATTAGATATTATATTTTAAATATAACATATGTATATAAATTTGAATATACATATATAAATTATATTACTTTTAAATAGTTTGTTCAATTTGTTCTGTATGACTTTTGTTCCAAAATGGTCAGACCTAGGTATGTCTACTCCATGTTGTGAATTTTGCAACCTTGTGTTGTATCTAGCTACCTGTCCACCTCGCCAACCTACTATTATGCATACATAGCATCTCAAAACCTTTTGGGCTTTATCGGTAAGGAGTTCACCTCGATGTGTCCAGATTGTGAATGACTGGTGCTTATATAGAAACAAAAAGTCTGTTTTCTAAATAACAGCCCTTTAATATTTGAGGGGAAAAACGTTTAACCACCATTTGTATCATTTTGCCTTTTCTTTCATTTAGATTGCATATAAAGCCTTTCCAGTTCTTAAGTTCTCCCAATGTGATCAGAACCAATTAGTGGTGTATGTGTTGACACTGAGATACATTCCAATTCTTGTGTGTACATACAGTCATGTTTCAATCTGTGACATTTAGAATAGAATGCCACTTTCCATCAATGCCTGACAAAAAAAAAGGTCCCACCTGTCCATGGCTGAGATGTGAAGCATGTGGCGGTTGAAAAAAAGAAAAAACACGTAATACGCAGTGAAGTGGAGAGGAATTCCTCGCTTGAATACGAAAAGGATGCTTATGACAAAAAGGATAAAAAAGTTTACTCTGTTACACACACAGACACACACACAAATTTTGCAGCCACGCTCCCACTAGTATGAATTTTCATTTTAAGTCAGCCTGACTCCTCAGCTTTGTCACATAAATATACATGAGGATGAACTGGTGGTGAAACACAACGACCGGGAAGCGCGGAGGGGGAGGTCAAGAGACGTACAGACATCGGCACAAAAAGACAGAGCCGTTCCATCCCCAACGCATACGCACGGCTGCCACATTTGTTCCTTCAGGATAGCAGGAAATCACAGACAGGAAAATGGGAAGAAAGAAAGGAGGAAGGGAGGGTGAGTGGCGCCAAGGGGGGAGAGCTTGCAACAAACTTCCTCATTTCACAGAGACAAAATGCTGAGGGGAAATGAGGAAGCGGAGGGGAGGTGGAGGAAGAGAAATATGTTGATGAGAAGCAAAGCTTTCTCCTCCCGTAAATAGGTGATGAAGGTTGAACAAGGTGACAATAGTGATCATTCTGTACTGCGTGCTGTAATTATTTCTCATTTCTTGATTTATTCAATACAGCGCTTAATCACAATCTATTCTGGGATGCTGTTAAACTCATTTTTCTTCCATGTTATTAAATGTAACTATAGCAACTAAAGGTCATTAAATGAGGCTCAAAGTTTAACATAGTAAAATATTTATTATCTACAAATACTTTTTCTGTGCTTAAATTGCACTGTAACTTACTCGAACATGCAACAAAAAAAAAGAGTTAAATATGAGTGCGTCAAACCAATGAAAGAACCTTTAAAAACTTTACAGATCATGCAACTCATGCTGTAATTGTATCAAGTGCGTGTAAAAATAAGATAACCACTATATAAAACGTATTAATTGGTTTCTAGTTAAGAGACTATATCTGGTTGATGGGTTTTCTCTAAGGGATGCTATTTTATATTGGAGGTTCGTAATACAAAACATGGTGAGTTAAAGATTGTTTTCCTGCAAATCAAAAATAACCTGCCATTGAATTTCAAAGATGACTATTTAAAACACCAAATGTACTAACTCCTTCAAAAACAGTCTGTATGTTAACCTGCATCAAATGATGAAGTATTATGCAGTAGTCAGGCCTCTTCTTTTTCTCTGCTTTTATTCTCCAACAAAGAAGAAGCATGAAGAGTGAGGAGGACCAATTAAAATGCCACCCTCTTTCTCTCACCACTCTTCATTAGTCTCACCCCACGAGTTCATCTGGTGACAAAAAAAATGACACACAGCCTTCCTGGCTACACACATTCACACAAAGACACACACCTTTATTTCCTCCATTAAAAATGATTCACAGGGAGGCAGCTAGCGGATGACATTTCTCAAAATGAGCGATGATGCCAGTCAAAAAGTGCCATCAATGATCCGAGCGTGCCGCTCTCATGTTTTTTTCTAATTTGTTCCTTTGTCCCTCTTGTCATCAAGGAGGTGTCCCATTCTCGTTTTCCTCCTCACTCAACCGCCCCCCCCGCTGCCCTGCCAAGTCATTGATCACTATCTGCGGCCTCTTAATATTCTCCTCCTCACTCTTTTGCTCACGATGCGCTCTTTGGACTAAAGCATTTAGACGAGACCTTTTAAAGGCGGGTCTCGGCTTCGGTGAAAAACAGTGTCACTGCACATTCGTCTTCTCTGAATGTTATTTATTGTGATGTTTGTACAAGTTAAACACGAGATGGACTGTTGGGATGTTGGAAGAAATCTTTCTCATGTTTGTGTTGTGACGGCTGTGCCTTGAACAGCTCAAATTGGAAGACGCTTTTAAAGAAGTGAGGGTTTCCCAGGGTTCATGCATTTAGGGATTCATTTATTTAGTTCACAGGTGCACAGTTTTGTTTTTGTTTTTTTATAAATGAACAGTTCGGCCCAAAATTATATCTTGTTTGGCATTTTTTTATAGGAAGAAAAAAAGACTATACTATAGAAACTAACCCAATACTACAGACGTCTAAAAAAAGATTCTTCATCATTTTCAGGGATTTGAAACTTTTTGAAAATATGTAGGTCTCTATTTTCATTAACAGTGCATCGGCACCACGGTGCAAACGGCGACGTATGGTGATTTTCGTATCAGTGCAATTTGGCATTTGTCAATTTGTCAACCGATGTTGAGGAGCAGCGAGGTTGTGTCCTTGGAGATGTACCAGGCAGAGCGTTATTTTGGCAGCAGAAAAGTCTGTCTGAATTATGCCTGCTCACACCACGTCTAAAACGTAGCCCGGCTAGTTTAATGTAATTTTGGTCAATTTGATTGGCGCACAGGCAGACAGATTGTGAGGTCCGCGGACACGTGTTTTGGATGTAGTTTATTAACGAAATGTGAACAGCAGGCACCTTCTGAATCATTGTATTATGTTTTTAAAATCATCCCACTGGGTCGCAGACTCATGGTAATGCACAGTGAAGATTTTTGGGGGGAGGGTGGTTGATGGTGGCCCCCAATTGTCCACTTCATGGTGCAGATCTGTTTCTTTTGCTTTGATTGGCTATGATTAAACTGATTCTGTGAAATTACTCAAATCGTATCTAAAGCTTGACAAAAAAAGTATTTTATTTAACCTTGATTTAACTAGATAGGTCAGTTGAGAAACACTTCTCATTTACATCACTTCAAAATGCAAAAAGCTGCATAGAAAATTGATGGATAGTTGATATGAGAACAGAGTCCTACTGAATTCTGAGAGCACGGATGTTCAGCGTAAGAAGTTGTCTTTGTCCTCATGTTCACTTTGGTTCTTGCTCTGACCTCAAATTGAAAGTTAAAGAAAAGTATTTGTACAATATGTTAATAGTCCTAACTTCAATCAAGGTTTTGGCTGAGAAGTCTGCTATTTATTGCACATTCCTTCTTAGAGTTAATCTTTAGAGCTAATTAATATGATGCATATTTGCCACTTAAGTCTGCAGAATTGAGCTGACTCCATATCCATCTGTCACCCAGCCAAAACCATAGCGGAGTCGGAAAAGGAAGAGAAAATGCTATTAAGCATTTCAAAGTTATTTCTCATACAAGTCCAGATGATGTCATTTTTGTCTTTCATGGATGCCGTCGTTAGTGGTGCCGTTTTAAGCAAAAAATGTCATGTGAGAATAGTAAAAATAAAAACATAGTACTTTTCCTGTCCCGGCATCAGCATCGTACGAAAAAAAGGACACGTGTTGTCTTTTGGGAATGTGTGATTTAATGACAACAAACAACGAAACAACACAAACTTATTTTTGTTGGCTTCACAATATTTATTCCAGCTTCTTTGAAGATGTGTGATTCAAGTAGGCCTACCTGCGATCCAAAAGCACTCGTAAACAGGGCGCCCTGTGAAACCATGAAATGTAAAGCAGACATTGGCTCTGAATTGAAGAGCAAAAGAGACAGAGAGCAAGAGAGCTATGTGGAGATTGGCATCAACTCGCTCATCAAATAGAGATGCCTGACCCACTTAAGTTTGCTGGTCTGGTGTTCATATTACACGCATAGCTACACAAACAGGCTCACGCACTTGACAATCCATAGCAAGAATTAAATCTCATGCGCAGTAGTGATTTTTGAAGGAAAAAAAAAAACATTGAAGCACAAACCACTTAAGATGCCTTCATACCAGAAAAACGTCATTCCTCTTTCTTATTGCCAAATGTGCTTTTATAGACCCGCCTGAGCCATTATACTAGCCACTACGCATATACGGTACATGCCGCATCTGTTTCGTACTGATATCATCGTGTTTCTGAATGAGCAGAGGATAACTAAGGAGGAAAAGGATGCACAGATTCAACATTTCTGAAGTACTTTGATTGCAATGAGCAGATAAGAATGGTACTTGAGTAGTAGAAAAAAGTTGCGCTAACCAAACATAAATTGTCTTGAATGTGGTTGGAATTTTGGGTAGACATTTAAATACTCTACATAATCTGCTGTTCAAAGTTCTTTAAAAGGCCACAGAGACACTAAACGACATTTGTATATGTTCTTCTGTTTCAATGTTTCTATCAATCAGTACTCCCTAAAAGAGAGAAACCTTTGCTGTTATGTATCGTTGAATCTAAGCATTTTTTTTTTTTTTTTGCATTGGGCCGAATGTGGTGACTTGAATAGAAAAATCTAAGGTTTTTCGAAGCATGACAGAATGAGGATATACTAGTGAGGTGGATGAAACCAGCTGTCCACATGTCAATTCCACCAACTACCTACAACATCTCGTTGGCACCTCTTACGACTCACATTCGCAAATGCACAGATACGAACAAAGCAAACTGGCATTGCTTCTGACACTGGCAGTGCGATGCAGCTGTGGGATTGGGCACAGAGAGCAGGCCTATCGCTAACCGCTAATCCTCATGTGTGTTTACCTTCATCACTAGGATTGTCAATACCCAGCATACACCCACACACCCGCCGCAATCCACACTTCGGCTAAGCCAAATGCAACCTTCTCTCTTACGGCCTGTTTTATCGCCACGCTCAGCATCCAGGAGACAGATTGGCCCGGTATTGCTTCAAGGCCTCAGCTCAATGAGATCGGCTGCCGTTACCATCAAGAAAAAAAAACCAGCAGGGAATGACTTGATTGTTTCTCTGAGATTTTCAAAATGTGTTTGTGTTCAAGAGGTACGTCACGTTTAATTGCTGGGTGCAGTTCGTAGTCTTCCCCCGGGGCCGCCTCGTAATGATCATCAGTTATTCAGTTGAAATAAAAAAACAATCAAATGCTACTGTTTGATGGCAGCAAAGACCTACAGTTTGCCTGACACTTTTCGTTTTGCGACGTTAACACATTTGCAGTATGAATCTTTCACTGATATTTTGAAGGGTTTCCCCACATCTGAGGTAGAGCATTCCTGAATATAGTATACCCTGCATTGGACCAGCACGATTTAATAAGCCTTAAGTTGTAAACTTGAGTCCAAAACAAACCCTCATGACATAACGGCAGATCATTGCTCATGTCTTTAACATATCTTATGTGACTTAGAGTAAGACCTCAGGGTTTTATTATTCTGCTACAGTTTTGTGATGACCGAGTGATTCTGAAGAGAGCACCAAAGACACTTTATGGTGCTATTGACCAGAAAGTGTGCTGATGACTATACAAATGGAAGAACATACTGTAGCAACGTAACATAAAAGAACAAAATGGCAAGTCATCTGTGCTAGGTGTTAATTTGAAGAAACAATCAGTAATATTACAAATGAAGACTTGGCTATTATGGTTATGTCGCCATAAATAAAAATGTTAGAAGTACACGAGCAGAATGTCCGCACATTTGTCACATTCAGGCGTTATCTTGTAACATTCATGCATGAAGTTTGTCAGGTACTTCAGCTTCTTCACACATGATGAAAATATGCAAGTTAGGTTCATTGAAATTTGTATGAATGGTTGTTTTGTATTCTGTTGGTGCCCCGTGATTGGCAGAAACCTGTCCAGGCCGTACCCCACCTCTCGCCCAATGTCAATTGGGATAAACTCCAGCTCTCCTTCTATCGTAATGAAGAGAAGCAAGAAAATGAGTGCATGGTTTGAAACATAACCTGAATTTCGACATGGTTTGAAACATAACCTGAATTTCGACAATGTCAGAACGTGCCATCTACAACATCCTAAATCACCCGTGTGCTTGTTTAGGCCTGACTGCATCAAATCCTTTTGCAATATTTGTTCCTGTTTTACCGTATGTTAGCTTGCAGAATATAAATGATGTGTCGACACTAATACAGCGCACATTTGGACCAACTCCCACGCTAGCGCTCGCTCTTCCCGACATGTGCGTTAATAATGCATTTTGACCAAGTGCATCGATGAGAGTAGATTGAGTTAAAATGCAAAGCGTTTGACAACAAAGTTAATTTTGTTCCCAGTATTTGGTTGTGTGTGCGCGTGTGTGTGCGGGGGTGATGTAATGGATGTCATCACAGTGGAGACAAGGGATCAGATTAGGGCTGTGCACATCTGTCAGCATGCAGCCATCTTCAACACCATTAGATTAGCGCTAATGAAGATACTGCGCCTGTGTCTCTATATTTGTGTACACACACACACACACACATACACACACATGCACACACACACACACAGAAAGAAACCCTGCTTGTGAGGGCATCCTCGCTCTCACATCAGTTGCTCATCTCATAAATCAGAAAAGGTTCCTAGGGATCGATTAAAAGCGGCCCGACAAACATTTTTAATAGAGACGTGGCGCTGAGCCCAACAAAACGACCCCGCAGCCTGAAATACGCACGGAATAATAAAAGTTTCATAAAAAATATTTATGGGCGCAAACAGCAAGAAGTGCAATGATAGCAAGAAGAAGGGGCTGGGAGAGAATAGAGGGAGTTATAGGAAGAGAGAGAGAGCAAGAGAGAGAGAGCGAGTGAGAGAGAGAGAGAAGAGATATATCTTGCGTGCTGCTTCAGCCTTCCTTTTAAATTAGAACAAGGCCGTCTCCTGAGAATGTGACATTTGAGCAAACGATGGAGAGATGGAGTTTCAGATGAGTGTGCAAGAGAGGAAGGCTGCAGGTTCTCCGTAGTGGGAAGGAAGAAAGAGGGTGCGGCAAAGGAGGGATGGGTGGGACTGATGCAGGTTCACTTGCTAATGGATGGTGAAAAGTGACGAAGAGTGCAAGTGTGTATGTACAGTATGTACGTGTGCCTGTGTGTGTGTGTCTTTTATGGAGGTTGGGCGAAGGGGTTATTAGCCGATCCTCTAGAGCCCTTTAATACATCGACCTTCATTAACTCGTGTTACTGCTTCTGTGTGTGTTGTCCGTGTGTGTCTGTGTGTAATTTTCTTTGGTTAACATTCATTACAGAGTCTTTGTTTAAAGGCCACTAATCTAATGAAGTCATTATGAAATGGAAGAAAATCCTGATTTGAGCATTAACACATGACACTGAGGTGTGTTTAAGGACAGCACAAAACTGGACATTTGTATTGTTATTTGGTTTCTGCATCTGTCCATCATATAACTGAGTCTAATCTGATCCACAGGCGCTTCTGGATACTCAAAGACAGTTGAGAGCTCACATCTCCAACTTCACCTTCAACTTGGGATTTTCTGGCAAATTCTATCACACAGGTAAATGACAAAAACGGCCATGTTGAGAAAAATGCAAATACAGTTCTGCAATGGGTGTTAATTAGATTCTGCAGAAGTAAATTATAACGAGTGGCCTAGTGACGCCTCGGGGCTTGTGGACTGCGCTGGGTTACTGGGTGAGGGTGGTGTCCTCTCAACTGGGTGGACGTTTTCTTTTTTTTTGCAGGTTCAAGGCCAAATGCACCTGACTGCCAATTTGGCAGATAAGCATAGAGAGACTGGATTCTACTCTGTTCATGCGCACAAAGGCACAACCTACCTTTTTGAACATGCCGTCGTCAACATGTCTGTGAAATGACGTTTTCCAACACGCAGATTTATGCCTAGTTGAAATTGCGTCAGGCACAAAAATAGACTCTGAGATGACAATCATTCATATGTGACAATGTTAATTCACTTATATATCTCCGTAGACACATCTGGTGCATTTATTTGCTTGATGTGAGGCCAATCACATTGATATAGCCTGTATATTACATCAACTCCCTGGACAGTCCTTTCTTTTGTATCCCTGTCAAGTTCATTATATAGCCATTAATCACATAAGAGTCTCAAGGGTTTTCCTACAGGTGTTTAGGCGCTAGCCCCAACACATATCACTCGCACTACCTGGCCCATTACCCTGTCCTGTCCTGTCCTGGTTAATTGTTGTCTTTTTTCCCCTGGGTGTTGGATGATTAGAAAACCCTTGTGCAATGTGTCTGGGTGACCCCAAACATTTGAACGGTGGTGCAATTTTGACTTATATATTTCCTTACTTAACGCAGCCATTTCTACAGAATTTTCTTCCACAGTAGTCGAGATCTAAATCTTCTCATCCTACCATATCTAATTGGGAAGAGAGATATCCAAACCTTTTTTTTGATGCTATCTCGGTAATTTGGAGTAAGAGAACCGGGGTATGCAAATTTGTGTTTCTGTGTGGGTCTGTAGCTTCAAGGGCATTTTTCAGTCATTCAACCTGCTAAGAGAGCCTGACGTTGAAATAGAAAATAGGAGTTTACATTTGAAAGGATTAAAATGGCAAACAAATATGATATAATACATTAGCATAGCATCTATTGGGATGGCACCACATTTCATCAGCGTGGTATCTGATATCCATCTGATTTTACAATGCACGCCTAAGAGAATCCTGCTGCTTGATGATGAACTCTAACCTTCGGCAACATGGAGTTACGTGTCGCAACATCTGTCACACTGCATCCTTTTGTCCTTGTGTGTGTGTGTGTGCGCCGAAACATAGGTACCGTGGAGGAGGATGAGGGAGACGATTTACTGCTGAAGTACGTGGATGAGTTCTGGTGGTTTCCCCACATGTGGAGCCACATGCAGCCTCACCTCTTCCACAATGAGTCCTCACTGCTGGAGCAGATGGTGCTCAACAAGGAGTTTGCGTTGGTGAGATTGTTGCACACACACATACACACGTTTACACACACAGTGCTTGGCGCTCTCTATTCCCTTGTCTTTCTTTTCTTTCTTGCGTCCTTGAAATCACATTTGCTTTCTGAACCACCTCTGTGTAAAATAATTGCCATCTCATTGCCACAAAGCACCTGAAGGCAGAAAAATATGCACTTCAACACATTAACACACATGCACATACACAAAGGCACACTTTTGTTCCTACAGTTGTAAACTCAGACATTTTGCAGGATCAAGTTATGAACGCGAACAAAAGGTTTATTATGCGCTAGAAAGTACAGCAATATGTTGGGCAGAATGGCATTGGAAGGAGAAATATATTCTGCTACTGAAAAATAGAGTGTTTAATGAATTTTCTGTTCCATCTATTGTAAAGTATGCCGAAATAGAACAAAAACAAAATTACCAGTGTTGAAAATGTGGTGTGTTAACGAAAAAAAAACATATAGGATTCTTAATTCATTGCCAAGTGCAAGTCTGGTGCGGAGCATGGTCAAAGTGCAATTAGAAACAGGCAGTTTGCGCTGTTGTGGGCATGAACACAGCCAATTGAAGTGGTTCCTTTCACTTCCTTTCATTCACATAGTGAATGGTTGTCTGTTTCCAAATATGCCCTGTGATTGACTTGCGTCCAGTTCACGCTGTTGTCCACCTTTGCCCAAAGTCAGCCAGAAGGCTCCGCTGCCCCACAGAGAAGAGAAAGGACACACAGGATCAATCATGTAATAGTTCGACATAAGCTGACGTAAAACACCTTCAAACCAAGCAATATTCATTCTACTACTCAGCATTGAATACAAAATATGTAAAGGTTATGGAAAAAAATAGCAAGCTCTGAGATGTACTGCCTCACTTACCTCTAATGCAAAATTTCCGCTGCCCACAAATGTCTTTAACACAAGCACCTCTCCGTGTAAACAGTTAACCCACTAAACACAATCAGCATTATTCCCTTTAGAGTTCCTTAGCTTCACCTCATCTCCTGAGCCTTTCACTTCTCTCTTGTGCTGCGATAATTCAAACAGGAGCTCTTTGTTGAAAAAATGACCACAGATGCAAATGAGTTTAGGGTCGGGAGCCTCGCCTGACCGACACTTTACTAATCTCCTAAATCCAAACAAATCTTAATACACCCACGGCTAATGGGGCATTCACCTTAATGGTAACCCAGGAGCCATTTTTATCTCTGACTATTTAATCTGAATTCCTCAAGGTTGGATGCTGTTATTGCTGTGCTCTCGTTGGCTCCACTCTGTGTGTGTGTGGAGATAATTTGTATAGCCATACAGGGGTGTCACACATAAGCTATGATACAGCGAGGTTGGATGTAGGTTCATGTTATTGAAGGTGAATGTGATCATAAACTGCAATCCTTAACCTTTATTGCACACACACTCGGCTCGCTCATCTTGTGAGCGCTGCGTCTTTGCTTTGACGGCGTAAGTGGATGTGCGGCACGGCGAAGGACATTTGTCTACAAGGTGCTCCCAGAAAACATCCACCCTCGCAATTGGGCTCATGAACATATCTATTTTTATTTCCCATTTCTGAAGTTAGGTAGATGAAACCCAAACATTTTGAGTCCAGTAACCCCTTGCAAGGATAAGATTTTTCCAAGGACTCCCTCATTATTCTGACGTCAATTGAAAATAACGACCATATGTGATTCATTTGATATGTCACAACCACATTTTAATTGCCTCATAGCTAAGGTAGAGAAAAGACATTGATTTAGTGTAACTATTTTATTGGCATGCACTTGAAAAAAGTTCAATATATGTTATAAATTATTTTGCAGACCCCCAATCATGATTTGTAGATCCACACGGGTCCCCAGACTTCAGTTTGAGAACCACAAAGTCAAAACGAGGTCAGCTTTCTCTGTGTATTTATTTACAAATGAACTGTGTGTGCAGCAACATGGCATTCCAGTGAATATGGGATACGCAGTGGCCCCCCACCACTCGGGGGTCTATCCGGTCCATCTGCAGCTTTATGAGGCTTGGAGACGAGTATGGAACATCCGGGTGACCAGCACGGAGGAATACCCCCACCTCAAGCCCGCCCGCTACCGCAAGGGTTTCATCCACAGTAACATTATGGTGAGCACACACCCATGAAGCATCCACACATGTAGTATAAAGATTGAAAAATGACTCCATATATTTTGATTTATTTGGGTTGCCCACAAAAAAAGGAAGAGATATTCTTCCCAGAGCATTCATCTTAAAATTCTTAAAGTGGCGAAATGAGAGACGACTGGAAAGAGACAATCGCTCGGTCGAAACGTTGTTTGGATAATTCTGCGGTGTAAAATGTGACTGACTTTGATGCTGCCTGCTCATGCGGCGATTGTTTCTTGCATCCTTAAACTGAAAATCAATGATAGCATGTGTGTTGGATGTAACCTTGGTGTGTTTGTGCAAATGCGTTATATGAATTGTTTGACCTTGTCGAACCAAGGCATCTTCCTCTGTGCTATAATTCAATATTTAACAGTGGCCAGTGTAGGTTAAGAGGCGAGCAAATCTAGTCTATACAGTATGTGCATTGCTTCATGAGAAGTAGGATGGTGCTTCACCAACAAGGGGCTTCTAAAAAGTTGCAAGCACATCCGATCTGGCAAAATAACTCAGAAATCAATTCAAATTGTTATTGTTGTTTACTTTGAAAATGTCTTCTATTGATGGCAAAAAAATCAACTAAGCAAGACCGAGATTCTTGTGTTTAGTGTTTTTTTGTCTGCCAGAAGGTTTGAAAGGCAGCATTTATCTTTCAATATTGTAAGCGGTTTCTTTATTTGTTTGTTTTTGTACTCCCTTCCAAAAATGGACCATCAGTCTCTTCTGGTTTTGGACCTTGTTTGCTTTTCATCAACACAATCAAGATCTCAGAACACCCGCTACCAATTAACATTTTGTCATTAATTTCATCTGCTGATGTTTGATGATGCTCCTCTTCCTTCATTAACATGTCAGCCAAGCTCTCTGTCCAGACAATTACTCCCTTATCCAGAAGGAGGGGGGCAATCACCAAAATGACACAAAAATTACTGGTTTTGAAGAGAACAATTTGACCTGACAAATGTCATTTTTAAAATCTGCCTTTATTTCCTGGCTTCTTGTTTTGATGATGAAAACAACAGCACTTAATTCTTTATAATACATCGCTGACACTTGGACACATGTTGATTTACTATTTGTGCCACACTCAGAAGCATTTTCATCCATTAAGCAACTATATCCAACACTAAGTTCAACAAAAACAACAAAACGTGGTGAAACAAATTACCCACACTAGTCCTTTAAATTTAAAACTTGTCCTCACAAAAATAACAACATAACAAGCAAAAGAACCACAACTTTCTAAAGAACTCTTACATTTGCAGCCAAGAGTTGAATAAGTTGGATTTCACTCTCCTAAATATAAACCAAAACAATTTACAGTACAGTTTAAGACTCACGTAAAAATGTGTTATCACATGGTGTTTTTGATTATAAAAAATGTTTTGGAAGCAGCCACTTAAGCCACTTAAGACATTTAAGCAATCTAGCTGACAGAAATATTGATCCACATTTTTTTTCTTGTTCAGTTAATTGGCAGAATTCATGGGGCTAAAGTGTAACTGTTTGCTTAATTTGAGAAATTAGCATATGCCAGCCAAACTATCTGTCATAACAGTCGGAAAATAAAACGAGTAGAAGTATTGCTAGCCTGAATCGAACGACAATCTCCCCGCTGCCGGTGTTCTTTTACAGTCACTTCCTTGTCATGACCTCATGTGATGAAACAGCACATTTTGTTGCTGGCTTGGTTGATGTGATCATTTTTGTGCAGAAATAGGATGCACTGACGATAGGGCCCTGTAGTGATTCTAATGTGGGCAGTTTGGTGACAAATGAAAGAGGCCTTCAAATTCAACGCTTCATTTACACACGGCGGGATTGTATGACGCAAAAACCCCTGAGGGCAAGATTACTTTTCTTATATTGCCCAGCACTTCAGGGATACTGCAGAGTCGCGGTTATGTCGTGATAAAATGTGGAATCATCCATATTTAGCATAGATCCAGTCAGGTAGATAGTAAACCAAAAGGCCCCATAACCTCCATTTCACCCTATGTTTTTGTAATTTCTCTCGATCCGTCTCTTCCTGTTGTGCCTCTCACTTCATCTTTGATGGCTCAGAGGAGGGCAGGAAGTCATCTTAAGGTTGTAAAATTGCTCTTCGTGTGTCTGGGAGCAGATTGAGAGACGCCCACCGGACCCGCGGTATCAGAACAAATCAGGCTGAGATATGGGAGATATGGGATTGTGTGCCAGCATATGTGTGTGTTTGTGTGCGCCCATGTGTGTGTTTGTGCGCCCATGTGTCTTTTTAAAATGTACTATATCAGTTTGAGCTATAGCTCTGTGGATAATTGGTTTGGTGAAATAGTGCTGAGTGTCTGAAGCTCTGGTGGCCTTCCATCTCTTTCTCTCTCTCGCTCTATCCAAACACACCAACGGTCTCTCTGATCTGTGTGTGTCAGTGTGTGTGTTGTCTGAGAGCGAGAGACTGCAGGATTAGATAATATTGATCTCTGAATATTGCACTGATATCTTATTTGATACTATTGCTCTGTTTAACATTCCAACACTTGCACATCAGGCGTTCCATCTTCAAGGTAGTAGTGATGCAAAGTGAGGCCTTGATGTCACCTGACAAGGATGTCGTCATCCGCACGATGGAAATAACCTTTGCGGCTCATCTGTAGTCCTCGCTCAAACACAAAAGATATAGGCTGACCTGTTTTGGATTGGGCAGAACCTCTCGCCACGGACATATTGACTTGTCATCACATGAAAATCACATTAAACTAACAGCATTTAAATGCTAGTCCGTTATGCGCCTCATTGCCACCACCTTTCTGGAAGTAATGCGCCTAACATGCCATCCGTTGCGCTTGATTTGATGTTGTTTGAATAAGGTCTGAGCATGTCTGGCAAACGGTGCAGAAGAAGTGGCTGTGTTTGATGAAATTCTCATCTGCCATATAACGCAGGACTTCACAATATCCGCGACCTGTCTTAAGGTACACATCAGACATTTTGAAAATTGCTGCATGCCGGCTTGACATTGGAGCTGTGTTTCATCTGTTCATCTGTCCGCTTTTTATGCCCTTTGATGAATTATTTCTGTGCTGACGAATATCTGCTTGACATGTTTGTTGCCACGTTGGCGGGCAATTTGTCACCGCAACGTACGAGGCTGGCGCAGCAAATATAAAGCGACTCAGCATTTTGTGAAACACGTGCATCTGGTGGAGAATGAGATGAAAAGATTAATGCTGCTCTAATTAATGGCCATTAAATATACAAATAGACTAAGTCTAGCGTGACTGTCTAATGAGGCCACCATCGCTTCCTAAATATAAATAATATAGTAGCGCTCTCAAATATAATATTGAAGAAAAACAGAAATGATTTGGAAGATTAACAACCTCGTCCTTGTTTAACCTTTCTCTTGATTGCCAGCACTGTCATCTACCATCCATGTCAGCAACACTGTTCAATATAAACTTTTATAGTAACTTAGTCAAAGCCAAAACATTTGCTTAACATTGCTGATACAGTAGCTGAAGTGAAACATGTAACAATGAATGTAAAAGCTTTAGAGG
Source organism: Syngnathus leptorhynchus (assembly GCF_054491065.1). Taxonomy (NCBI): domain Eukaryota; kingdom Metazoa; phylum Chordata; class Actinopteri; order Syngnathiformes; family Syngnathidae; genus Syngnathus; species Syngnathus leptorhynchus. Next base: position 11,676,945 of record NC_141199.1, on the reverse strand, counting down.
TAGCTATAAAAGAATTATTTGTACGATAAATGATAAAAAGTTGATGTTTAAGCAGCAGTGGCTGATGAAAGGATTTGAGTGTCTTTCACCAAGAGTGTACCAAGGACTTGTTCCTGCTTTGAAATGTTAAGAACCAAAGATGTAACCTCACTTTACTGACGACCCACATTAATATCAGATTCAATGAAGATTCAAAACATACATTAATGCTTTTAATAATTACTCTGCTCTTTTCTTGTACATATGATTAAGGTCATTTAAATCTAGTAATTCTAGTAAGGAACCTTTTGTTTCTTTACTTTGCTTTGAAATAACTATGTATATCTTGAATTACAATTTTAATTCTAAAACATTTTCAAATATTTTGTATTTTAATTTCAAAACTTTTTAATATTTGTTTTGGTTCTGACAAACGTCTGCTCTGACTTCACCTCATTTATCAGTAATAGAGTGAAAGTAAGTATTAACAGTGTGTTTGAGTCTTCTACTTTCAGTTGAGTTAATCCAGACCCTTGAACTACCTTGCCTACCAATATCTAATCTCATCTGAAGTACTAAACATAATTAAAAAAAGAAAACAACTACATGTGAGAATGAAAACCCACATATATATTTAAAAATAAATCCCACACCTTCCCACAATAACGTTGGAAGTAGTAAAGATCATTACAATACATATAATTTGTTTGGGATGTAACGGTGTAGACTTTTTGCATAACCAGTGTCTTGGATTTTCAAGACAACTTTTTCACATTGATTTATGTCTTTTTGTGTTTTGCATAGGTGCTACCTCGTCAGACGTGTGGCTTGTTCACTCATACCATCTACTATAAGGAATATCCCGGTGGGCCTAAAGAATTGGACAAAAGCATACGAGGAGGAGAGTTGTTCCTCACTGTTTTGCTCAACCCAGTAAGTCCAAAAAGACACTATATATCATACTTATGTTCACATGAGGATTGTCCACTCTTGTTTGGATCGTTGCAAAGAAATAGAGTTTCAAAAAGGTCCCCTGCTTTTTTGAGTGTGTGACTTTTTATTTATTTTGTTTCGTTTGTTTGCTTTGTGTGCGTGTGTTTTGTCGTCTTGTTCTCACCGATGGCTTCTCGCTGTGAAGATGTGTTCATCTTTCCAATTTAAATTAGGTCTCACCGCAGGGTGGGTTGCTCTTTCCATCTCTTACAGACACACACCCGTGCCCCCGACACATGCTCAAACAGAACAAATTATTTCGACACATACTGCTGTGTGTGTCAGTTCAACTTATTTGTACTTTTTTCACTTGTAATTATTACCTGACGTGTATGTGACAACAATTGCCGACAGGCATGCAGAAGAACCGTCGTCAAGGCCAACATGGAAAAAACATATAAAATACTTCAACACTGAAAGGTTTGTTCTCAATAGACTTTGTGAAACACAAAAGACAGCATTCAGCACTGCACTGACCTTACCTGAGGCCAGGCAACAATAGCAGAAGGTAGTTAAGGTAGTTGAGCTGTTAAGCGTGACGTGTTCACTGGCCATTCAAGTCTGGAAAGCCTTGTTGTAAGTTTGAAAAATAAGTCTCGCCCGATGACACTCGGGATTGACTCAACATGACACCTACCTGACTCAGAATAAGCAGTTTAGAGGAAGGTTGGTTGGTTTGTTGGTGAAGGTTTGGGTTTGATTATAAGTCTATCCACTCCTATAGATGTTAGTGATGCACATTTTGAATAATAAAATGCTCATGGCGTTGAACTGATCGCAACTGGGTCGCTCTGGTTGTCTTCGAAGATGTTTCGCCTTTCATCTGAGCAGGCTTCTTCAGTTCATGCAAGAATACAATTGATTCAATGCCCCGAGAATGAAATGACCTGGATGAATGAGAATATTCACAGTCATACCAAATAATTAAAGAAGCAGACAACTTGTGAGGCACTTGTATGGATTTTCACTTTTCATAATCATAGATAAAAATGCTCTTTCTGGATCCAGGCCAAAATGTAATCATTTTGTACCAGGGAAGGACAACTTAAATAATGGACTTACAAAAAAAAAAGCTATTTTAAATATAGACCGAATACGTGCCTACAATCAAAATAACTTCTCTTCATTTTGTCCGAATATATTTCTGATGGGTTTTTTTTCCCCATGGCAAAGGTCTCTTGTTCATAAAAATTACCATTTAAGAAACAGCACAAACTGCTAAACAGCAGACCATTTAGTACCAGAACTACTTTTGTACAAAACATTCAACTCACTTAAAAAAAGAAGCTGAATGGCAAACTCCAAACTGGTTTGTGTTTTTGTACAGCTGAACAGTTTTAACCATCACCTTCAATCTCATCATATTGATCGGACTGTAGGTTGACTGACTCCTGATTCCAATGTGGAATATGAGAAGTCGTTAGCCTCGGTTTAAGATTATTTTTCTAATCTGTTGTAGTTTTGGTCCTAATGATTTTAGGGTGCAATCATCATTGAATATAAAATGTCTTATCAATAAATAGATAGAACTTACCATTATATTTATAAATCAAGGCCATCTTTTCATTTACTTTGTATGCCGGTTCTCATCTTCATCAGCAGCAGCAGCAATGTTACCAATTTTCACATTTCTATTCCACTATTCTTACACAGAGACAAACACGTGCACAGGCTAATTACTGTTTTCCTTGTGGTCGTGTTGTCGTATGTCGTCTGATACGGGATGGAGCTCATGTTATAGCTCCTAATTAGGTGACCTTTTTTTTTTTTTTTTTTTTTTTTTTTTTTTAAAACACAAAAGCAATTTGAACCCTCCATGACAGTCCTCTTCCACAACTCACAGACACGCAGGCACGCCATGCAGCCACTGATGATTCACTTTCCTGTCTCCCTGCTAGGTTTCCATTTGCAGAGACAGAAGCTTTCATGAATGTGTGTGCTTTGCAATCAATAGCGTTCGGAAGCGCGTAGCTTTCATCCCTTTGGGCTTTCCTTTTGTCTGATGATCCACGCGTTGGTAACATTGTCACTTCCCATTCAATGATTTTTAATCACATTTGGTCCATCGTGACAGTTCAGTGACAACCACCAGCACGTCGGTTGCACGAATGCCGGTTTTCCCGCATGTTTGTACATCATTTCGATGCCACCATCATTGAGCCCTCCCCCTCCCATCCCCACCACAAGCTTGGCAATTGATTGTCTGACCTGGGCTCTGCAAATAACCAATAAGGGCAAAGGAGTCCCTGGATAAATGGCCAGGGATGGGGTGGAAAAGCCAAGGGAGGCAGTGGGACGAAGGAGGAGGAGTAGTTGGCAGACAAATTGAGTTTTAATTTTCAGGTCACGGCATCTTATGTCACTTGAGAATCTAGAAGCGTACAGAATAGGAGCACACACGCTGACACACATGCACATGTGTTAATTTTCCCGCGTGAGTCTGACTGCATGTTTATCATGTACGACTTGCTGACATCAGCAAGACGTAGACATTTATCAGGGCTGACATTTACCGATTAGCTCTGCCTTTCTGCTTATTAGCCAAACCCCAAAAAGTCAGCACAAGCCCCTCCCCTGCCTCACTGGCTTCCTGATTTACCAAGACTCTCCTGTCCTGGCTGCTTGACTCATTTCCTTTTCTTTTTTCCCTTCCAATTCCCCAACCAGAGCATCCGAACTTTGCTCACTCATTTTCTTTTTTTTTTTTTTTTCCCCCCCGTTCTCACTTTCACTTTCTCCAGTATCCCTCTGCTAACCTCTAATAGTCTTGGCAGCTATACACGCACACACATCCACAAACACACATGATGCAGCAACGGGGAGAAATTACAAAGTGGGAGCAAAGCAGTAAAACATAGCAGAATGAAAAGACACAGTAGCTGTTGACTGGAGCGGACAGAATAAATTGAATTGGAATCATTTGCTGTATTGACGTTCAGCTTTCGATTATCCACTGTGGAGACAGAGATAGCTAAATGGGCTTAGAGAGAAAAAGAGAGAGAGAGGCAAGGGCAAGAGGAAGGGAGAATGAAACCATGCGGGGGAGCGGCTTTCTTTTTAGTAGCAATAACAATTCAATCAAGGAGAATTGTATGTGGAACTAAGTGGTTGGTAATGGGGAATAGGCTGATAAACATCCAACAGTGGATGAATGGATGGATATATGCACTATAAGGACAAGTTGTGATTACACTCACTGGATGTTGAAGAAACGAGTAGAAGAAAGATTGGAACTTGTCTCCATGTTTTGCCAACAACCAATGAATGGATGGATGGATGGATGGATGGATGGATGGATGGATGGATGGATGGATGGATGGATGGATGGATGGATGGATGGATGGATGGATGGATGGATGGATGGATGGATGGATGGATGGATGGATGGATGGATTTTGAATTCAGAATAGCCTCCTTGGCCACAATAGATGTAAACAGTGGATGATAGGTCAGATGGATGATAGCTGGATGACTGGATGAGACGAGAGACTGAAATATGCTTAACAAACGGCAAAAAAAAAAGTAATTTCTCCCAATCAGGCACTCATGTTAGGAGAGGTTACAACATGTCATTACGGAACTACATGACTGGCCTAATCCTACAAGATTTTACGTGTCATGTGTGTGTGTGTGTTCGTCTTGATAGATTTCCCTCTATGTAGCAGTGACATGCTTCATCAGAGCATCTAGGTCAATGTGAAGCAAGAGTGGAGAGGAAAACATAAACTGATGTTTTGGGGCAGACCAAGGCTCTCCAGCAACACGTTCAAAGATGAGAGAGGAGTGCAGAATTGAAAATGTTTGCGTGGGAGCATCAGGAGAAAAGAGACACGGGACAAAGATTAAAAGAGGCAGGCGGGGTGCTTGGCTTTATTTCTCTCAGGTTTTTAAACTTTTACTCTCAGTGCATGAATGATTTCAGTGTAATCCCAAGGTTAAAGTACTAGAAGTGTATTCTTCATTAAAGGTACAAATGGGCCTTAGTGCCATCCAACATGCAAGAAATTAGTCACCACAGTGGATATTGGGGAAAAAGAAGATATACGGTTAATTAAATTCTAGGCCACTGTGGCTTGTTCCACTGTGTGGGTTTGGATCTGCCACTGTGTCAAGTGGCTTCTTAAATTCAGGCCTACCAAGGTTATATTCTCTTTCTTTTCCTTTATGTTCCTTATATGTTCACCTCCTCTTCCCTTTCTCTGCAGCGCTCCATTTCGAAATGCAATCAGCCTTTGTGTTTCCCTTTTTTTTAATTTGCCAGCCAATGCTCAACCTCTATAATTAACGTTTCCATTTTAGTATCCATTTAGCTTGTCTTTTTCTGTGACCTGCCAAAGCATTATCATCTACTGGGAGAGCATAAATCACTTTTTGATCAACTGGCCTGCTTGAAAAAAGAGAGGGTGAGAGAGTCTTTAAAAATATCTTATTTACATCACTGTGTATCTATTTTATAATGTCCACATTGTGCTCCTCGCCTCTCTCCCTCACCCTCCCATCTGCTTCGCGCCACCGGCAATATTTCTTTCAGATCCCAAATGTGAATGGATGTCTCCTGTAAGAGACTGTCTCGTTCAATTTTGCACATCTCCAAGAATTCACATCCATTAAAGAGGAGGTTTCCACCCTGTGATTCATAGGAAAGAGATTTAGTGGCTTCATCTGTGTCCTTCCGCGATGTTACCGCAGCCACCCTTCTAGATTCTGATGAAAAAGGATGAACGATTCAGCTGGGAGAGGCCAACGTGAGGCAGACCCACTTAATTGTAGCGCCTACACGTCGGCTCTTTGTGCACACAGAATGTCCGTTATCGCCGCCGTCAAAAGGACACGAGCCCACACGTGGTCACATCGGTATTGCGGGCCTTGGTATTCACGACAGCTTTCTAGGTTGGCCGGATGCTGATCCGTCAAACCCCAACGCTGTCGCTTTCTATCCGCGCCAACCTTCATGCTTTAAAACTCAGCCCCGACGGTCCTCTGTGTGTGCATGTGTATTCAAGTGTTCACATCCTCAGCCCTAAATATTCTGACACACAATCCCTCATGCACACACCCAACAAATAATTCATGTCTTAATGGCTAATGTTACCATTCCTTCCAGACATTCCCCATGTCCTCCAATCACAAAAGAAGAATGCATGTGTGTGTGCGTATCTCTTGTCTCTTTGATCATCCTGTAAGCGCACCAATGCAGACAGGCAAACCATCACCCCCCCCCCCCCCCCCCCCGCTAACCCCCTTCGGTCCTCCCCCCCCCCCCCCCCCCCCCAAACACAGTACGCGTGTGAATTACAAGTGTCTGCTTTTTCATCTCGAAGCTGCACTCAGTGTTACATAACTAAATGAGCCTTTTTCCACTTTGCAAAGTGATAACAAATATTGATTCCCACTGGACAGGTGCTCTGACTTTTAAATAATCTGTTTGCCTTCCAATGCAGTCGCAGCGACGGCGATTGGATTGCCTGTGTTACCTCAATCCCACACAAACAGAGAATTTTGAAAATTCAATTTGGACTTTATCACAATTTCACACAGGCATCCTACTTTAGGCTTTATTCTTAATCTTTTTACCCGTCTTTTCTTTTTCCCTCTCTCCACAGATCAGTATATTCATGACTCACCTGTCCAACTACGGCAACGATCGCCTCGGACTCTACACATTCGTCCACTTGGCCTCTTTTCTTCGCTCGTGGACAAACCTAAGGCTCCATACACTTCCTCCTCCTCAGCTGGCACACAAATACTTCCAGTTGTTCCCTGAACAGAGAGACCCACAGTGGCAGGTGTGCTTGTGTTGTATTTTTCTTTAAGAGGACAATTTAAGGAAAATGTGACTCAACGGTTAGGTGATCTGTGAAAAAAAAACCTGATTTTACTTGGTCATTTGGATGGATGGATTAAATAGGCTTGCATTTCCCTTCGCCCAATATGACTAATTTAAAGATACAGTAAAAACATTTTCTTTTGCTCTACTCTCGGGCTCCACCTACAGGCATGAGTGCTTCCCTCATGAATAATTCACTTACTAATTCCCATACCAACTCCTCAAGATTTGATATATTATTGATCCAGTTTTAGGAAAAAGATGCAATGTAATGGTCAAATGTTGCAGCATGTGATCAACACTTAAGTCATTTTTGTTCCAGTCTTGCGGAAAAAATAGATATCTGCTCACATTGTCAGAATCAGCCAAGAAACTCTTTATTGTCCCTAAGAGGGAATTTGATGACACAGCGTATGCATATAAAGGACAAGGCACACAATGACAATGTAACATATACATCATAAATTTCATAAGATCAAATGTTCAGTCCAGAGTTAATACCATAGCTAAACAATTATCAGTTATGGCCAAAACAAAAAATGCAACGTTCACATTTTGAATGGTTGCTGAGAACATGAGCAATAAAGGCAGTTGCCATTAAGTAAATGAATTGCACTTTGGATAAATGAAAACCCGGAGCCTTTTTGTCCTCCTCCCAGGAGCCCGAAAGCGATGGCCTGAGGGCAAAAGCTCAAACTAATTTTAGAGTGGATGAGTAGGTCAAATCAAAACAGCATTAGCCTTCTTCAGGACCTCTCTGTAGCAGACAGGAATGAATCCTGCTTGCCGACTTCCTACTTTTTGTCTACCGAGACTACACACAATATAAAACAAACCTTGGGTTCTCCGCTCATTGGATACATGATCTACATTTAGGTCGATGATCTGGGTGATGATGTGAAATGACATGTTCTTGATTGAAAGATTAGACACTGTTGTTGCCAATGTGTGTGCACTCATGCAGCTGCAAGGCTTCTTTCAATAATACATGCATGTTTATGTATGTGTTACAGTTACATTGCATATAAGCACTCATCCGTTGTCTGTCCTCTCGCAGAACCCGTGCGATGACAAACGACACAAAGATATCTGGTCGAAAGAGAAGACCTGTGACAGATTACCCAAATTCTTGGTGGCAGGACCACAGAAAACAGGTGAGCAGGCTCTTTGGTGTGCTTTGTCAGAAGAGATGGATTAGTGAATTAGATATTGAAAGAAAACCAATCTGGTGTGCAAACAATAGCACAGCTTTTAGCCTCCAGGACTCAGCGGCTCCTTCCCGCTTCCACCTGTCATTGTCACGTATACCATGATAGACTGAGAAAACTTTGCAAGACTTGAATACGAAGAAACTGGCGGGTAAAAAAAAAAAAAAAAATCCCACTGTGCACTATATTTCAGGCAAACAGGGCTGCTGTGGCCGCCGGGAACATGGTGTAATCGTATCCTAACCATTAAAAGTTCTGCCCTCTATTATATGACTTTCTTTTTATTTATGGCCCTGAAAGTACACGTTTGCCAAGTATTATAGTACAATATTAACCATCCACACAATAAATTACAAATGATATAGTCTGCCTTTACAAGATAATAATGCCCTGTTTGGGTTTACGCAATTAGGGAACTATTAACTCAACAAGATGCTGGATTATCCAGTGCTGTTGAATTTCACAGCATCATCTTTAGGGCTTCATCTAATATTTCTTATTTTCAATTAGAGTTCACCAAAACATTAATAATGGTCTCGGATGCAGTGCAGTTCTAATTACTGCAAATTACAAACACAATGAAAACATTGTCAAACTAAGAAAAAAATAATGGATGGATAAATCAATAATTCTGCGACAACAGGCGATAATGCTGTGACTGGTCAGTATAGTGAGTATATACAGTAGCTGCAGAATGGTAGCTACTCTGTATACAAGGCCATTTTCCAGAGAATTCACCAGAGCCAATTATTTTAATCTATCCATATCTCTGGATCCTGGAAATGGGAGACCATTATTCACCTCACATGCTATTTTATTTGGAGGTATAGAACTGAGCATACTCCTCTCATGCCTTTTATTTTCCATTTAAACAGTCCTTTAAAGATACCAACAAAAAAGATACCATGCTTAAAAGAAATATTCGCCCACCACCTGATGTTTATGTCAAAGCTGCCTTACATTAACAGCAATGAATAATATTATTTTTGGTTCCTGAAGCCATTATTACACCAGTGAAAAAGCGTTTTAACTAAATGTTATTTAATAATAAAGCATTGAGTTTATATGTTGAATGATTGTGACCGTAACAATTAAAAAAAAGTACTCAGTGCTGTTTTACATTACTGCAAAGCACGTCAACAACAATAAACATAGTTGAATGATGTGTTACCATATTGAATCTAATTGTAAAGGTGTAGTTAATGGAGTAGACACTTCATTGAGGATGTAGAATTAAAACTCTGCACGGGCCTTTGCACACAGGATTGCCTGCTCGTAATGCAATGAATTCTTTACTGCCATAATTAGTTCTTAGCACGAGGGGTGTGAAGGTCTCTGTTATGGCGCTAATTAACCAGGTGTTGATATTATGATGGCCGGTCACTACGGTAACGGGAGCATTCCAGCAGCTATAATTCAAACACTTTTTATTTTTTTTAATGGTATCCCTCGTATGTCTGAAAGGCTGAACAAATTTGGGAGGAGACGTGCTGCTGATAAAAGGGACGCACAAGAAAGTTTTGGAATATTTTAATGGGCATCCTTGTGATCACGAGAGAAACGTGCACGGTGCATTGTCAGCAGGTTTACTGGTGGAGGGAGGAAAGTATCGGGTATGGCGGCTGAAACGATGACATCTGTGACACATGCACACTCCTCGACTGAATTAATGAGCCCCTTTATGAATTATGCTCTTTCTTGCAGGGACAACAGCACTTTATCTTTTCCTCCTCATGCATCCCTCCATCTCCAGTAACTTTCCCAGTCCAAAGACTTACGAAGAGGTCCAGTTTTTCAACACCAACAACTACCACAAAGGAATAGACTGGTAGGGAGACACACATTTTGCTATCTTTTAATGTCCCTTGCCCGAGTTGTTTTTATTTTTATTTCATATTTATTTCCTGATTGCCTAGAACCTAAGAAGAAGGGAACGGTTACAAACAAGGCATTCCATAAAGAAGACCCATTTCTCCTTGCAGCCTTGAATGACACATAAAGCATTTGGTGCTCTTCAAAATGGTCCTTTGAAGCTTTAAGAAAAAAACAAAACTCAGAGTTACACATGGGTCTAAATTGACCAGTAAATGGGTTGTTTAGCTGGCAAGAATACAGACGACACATACTTGAAAGTCATCTGTTAGAATTTTAACGTCAAGTCAATTTCGAGCTTTTGGGAAATTACTTTTACAACTTTGAGGACACCAGTATAGCACCATCTGGCATAATCTGTAAGTTATTGCCATTTCTTTGTTGGATATGTGTAATTTATATGTCAGGAAAAGTGGTTATGTATTCCACCGGCCATCCTCCACTATTATTTGAAAGTGATTGCACATTTGCACCATGGAAACTGCTGAACACAACAGGTTCTAGTGATAAGGTTAATGATATTGTTGTTTTTGAAAAAAAAAAATCACAAACATCATCTCTCTAACTATCATTTTTTTTCTTCTATATTCTGCTGTAAGTAGTATAGACATTCTGGTGAATTCCTGCCAGGCTTTTATTCTAATCCGTTCATCTGTTTTGAAAAGCAAATGTAGTGTGTTTACGTCACTTAAATACAGTTATCACCCTGTCGTACAAATGAACCATCAATATCACTTGCCGGTCATAACATTTTATTTGTTACAAAGGGTGTCTCCAAGTCTCACTCATTTACCGGGCCATGCTTTGTCTGGTCCCTCACATAGGACCAGTTTGTCTTGGATAACTCTGCCAGGGACATAAAGTCCCAGACAACTAAACTCCAAGGATCATTGGAACGCACATACCGATAAGCTGACGGTTCAGGGAAGAGATGTTGCAAAGAAAACAAAAATGTAAGGAAGCGTGTGCATCTCTTTCCGTAGGTATATGGAGTTTTTTCCTGTACCCTCCAACATCAGCACTGACTTCCTGTTTGAGAAAAGTGCCAACTACTTTCCCTCAGAGGAGTCCCCGCGGCGCGTTGCAGCTCTGCTGCCCAAGGCCAAGATCATCACCCTTCTCATCAATCCTTCGGATCGAGCCTACAGCTGGTACCAGGTGCATGCCATCACACATTCAGAATAAACAACCTGACCACTTCATTGGATTGAGATCAAATGTACAAGAGCTGTCAAAAAATTTTGCTAAGATGCTGTTGACAATGTCAGGGGAGTTGAAATTGTCACTCCGTACTTATTCTATTATGTTGTTTAGCAACAGCACTCATACTCTCTAAATAGAAGTATAGATTGAGCGAAAAAAAGAATAAATATTGATTTAACTTCTGGATGGAGCTAAAAGTACGGGCTCTGAAATGCACTTGGGTGAAAAAGTAACATTGAGTAACTACTATTTATTATTTACGGTTACAGTTTTTATAACTTGGACAATAAGAAAAATATTTTTTGGACTTTTATGTACCTCATGTTAGATGTCTCATGTTAAGAGTTATAGTAGCTAAAGTTAGTTCAACCTTTATGCTATCAAATCAAGGATTTGTTTTGTCAGATTGACAAAGAAAAACAATTGAAAACACATGTTACTCGTATGTGTTTTTTCAAATCTAAGAGTTTTTGAAATACCAGAAGCTGGTGGTTGTTAGGCTGGCACATGACTCAAGAGATTCGCCAGACATCATTCTTGGAGATGAAAACAACAATCAATTTTCTTAAATTGGGGCATGGACGGGCAATATCTTGTTTTGTCCAAATCAATTCCCATCGCTATTAATGCTGCCCAATTCATGTTCTTCCATATCTCTCATATCTGTTATCTCTGCCTGAGTCAATCAACATTACAACCACAGTTGAGTTTTCATCTCTCTATTCACCTTTTTTTTTTTACACTGCCGTCACAGACATCTATTTTGATAAAAGCGAGGAGATATATATTCTTTAATTAGACATTAAAAATTAAAAAACTGTCAGAAAAAGAAATACTCATGTATGCACATATGAGAAATCTTTAAGTTTTTTTCGTATTGTACTTCTTTACTAATAACACGTATTAGTCCTACGATAATGCTCTCAACATTATTTTTGTCACTTCAGCATCAGCGAGCTCATGAGGACCATGCAGCACTCCGCTTTACCTTCTACGATGTCATCAGCGCCAGGTCAGGCGCCCCGGCAGAACTGCGCTCCCTGCAGAACCGCTGTTTGAACCCTGGCCTGTATGCCACGCACCTTGAGAGGTGGCTCACGTACTACCCTGCTAACCAGGTGCCTTATCCTTCTTGCTCAACATGCTTATCTGTGTCACTGCATTTTAAAATATCTAAATTTCCAAATGCAATTATGGCATTGTTTTTTTTTTCTTTATAGGTAATGATAATCGACGGCCATCAGCTGAGAGCAGACCCTGCTGCTGTCATGGATGAAGTCCAAAAGTTTCTGGGAGTCACTCCTCATTTCAACTACTCACAGGCTCTCACGTAAGTCACGCGTTCTTGACGTCCCATAAAGCAACACTTCACACTTTATGTGGACTAAAGAATCAAGCCGGTACACCCACGGGACATAATAATAAAAGAAAATGGAGTCGCTTCACCTTTGCAATTATTCGAACATGATTTAGGAGTGTGTGGGAGAACTGTGTCTATTCATCCGGACATATCTGATGTTAAATGACAGAGCCTAATTAGCTAATTGAACCAAATTAAAACATTTTTCTTGCAAGGATAATTTGCTACCTTTATCTCCTTAGCAACGCTCTCACACTCAACTTTCATACAGCCTTGCTTCCACAGGCAGCATATTTTTGTCTCAAACTGTGCGAATAAATATGAAGTTAATCCAGCTCACTGTGCCAGTCCAAATCACGACAAAAACAATAAAAATGCACAAGTGTTATAAGGTTCATTACACACACTTTGACGTCTTTCACAGTCTATTTTTTTTCTTGCCTTTTATAGTTGAGACTTGCATCCACAATAGTGTTCATTTTCAAACAGTGATGCATCAATACAAACATGGCACATGACTTAAAACCCACCTTAGATGTGTTTTTGAAGGAGTGGCACACATTTGAACATATTTAAGTAGTATTTGTCATCTAATGATATCATATGATAAATCTTGCCCACTTGGCATTTTTGCTGACCTAAATCCCACTGAGAGGAAAGCTGCTCAGATTTGGCCCAATTATCAGTACGCGTGTACTCCATTCCCATTTGCATTTGATATCGTGGCCCTCCGTTTCATTGATCTTTTTGCATTCTAATATAACTCAAAAGAGGTTATTTGCACTCTTTTGCACCCTCTCAGAGTTGGTGAATTGAATATCTCATTGATCTTTTTGCATTTTAATACAACTTAAAAGAGGTTATTTGAGCACTTTTGCACCCTTTAACATGGGAGAATTACTAAACGGTTTATTAGTCAAGCATTGCTCATCAGAATGCAGCCTGTCTCTCTTCTCCAGACAGGGGTGTCTCAAGTTTTGTACATGGGGACAGAGAGCGCCTCTGTCAAAGATAGCAGACTGACATGCATATAAAATAATGTGCAAAGAGATGCATCTTGACAGGAGTGTGACAAAGTGTGTGTGTGTCTATGTGAGTATGCATGGTGGGGAGCACAAAGACAGTCACAAAAAAAAGCACTTTTTTTTTTTTTGTCTCGTTCTTTTGACATGGCAGCAGCCTGACAGCTCCTCAACAACAAAGCCTTTTTATTTAATCTTTTCTTCCTCCTGTCTTGTCAAATGGAGAAAAAGAACACTTGATGAGAACACCAAATGATGCATGAAGATAACCAGTAATATTTGCCTCTTTCAGTCACATCTACGCTTGCCAAACAGCAGGGCTGGGAAACACCAGGAAATTACTGGGACCTCCAAATGTCGAATAAAAAGAGATTAATAGTGTTTTCTTGGATTTGAAGAAATCATTATTTTAGCCTCGATAAGATGTGGAGGGTCCCCAAATGACTATTCATACATAAAACGTAGTATATAACTGGTGACAGGAAAATGAAGCTTCATGAAGCACTTACCTAATTTTTTTTATTCCTCTTGGAATAGAATTACATTTCCACTGCATCTTCAAACCGAGTGTCATCCTTAGGAGTAAAAAAATATGACAAGTGTTTCATGAAGCTTCATTTGTCCATCACTATATACTTTAGTTCTAGTAACTAAAAGCTCACTAATAATAAAATGATATGTCACAGCTCAGTACTGTATTCTTTTTAATCGAACAAAAGCAGTTATACTGTAGCTCGATATAGCTTTTCCTATTGTAGCAGAATGGGTTAATAATGCTGCTGCACGGATACTGTGCTGTAAAATAAGCTTTCCACTATTATGGCAGTTGATGCTGCCATATGGATACTGCATTGAAAAAGTCAATGATACGATACGTTCTGATATTGATGTTGTGTCTCATATCTACTTAAAGGAGCACATCATGTACACTTCCTTTGCCCAGGCTGAACAATCATTATTGGATCAACACCGAATAGTAGTTAGGACTCAGAGTTCATTTAGGTCAGGCAATTTCCCAGTAATAGACTTTCTGCTTCTTTCCAAGTGGTCTCTGCTTTAATAGAAAACATGCCTCAATTGTCTGGGTTGTCATTCTCTTCAACAAATACAAAATGCAATTATTTGCCAATCATGAATGGGTAAAATGATCTGATTTGTTTACATCTGTTGTAATTCATCACTCTAGATTGTCCAGAGGCTGGTTAGTGTGAATATACGTATGTTCAAATATTCCTCCGTATTTTTTTCCCATCCAGTTTTGATCCTCAAAAGGGGTTCTGGTGCCAGCTCCTTGAAGGAGGAAAGACAAAGTGTTTGGGGAGGAGCAAAGGACGAAAGTATCCTCCTATGGAACCAGAGGTAAACGCATTGACTCTGCCAACATTCATTCATTCATTCATTTTCTGAACCGCTAAGTCCCCACGGGAGTCGCGGGCGTGCTGGAGCCTATCCCAGCCGTCATCGGGCAGTAGGCGGGGGACACCCCGAACTGCCAACCAATCGCAGGGCACACAGAGACGAACAACCATTCGCACTCGCACTCACACCTAGGGACAATTTGGAGTGCTCAATCGGCCTAATAAGCATGTTTTTTTTGGGATGTGGGAGGAAACCGGAGTGCCTGGAGAAAACCCACGCGGACACGGGGAGAACATGCAAACTCCACACAGGGAGGGCCGGAGGTGGAATCGGACCCGCACCCTCCTAACTGTGAGGCGGACGTGCTACCCACTGCGCCACCGAGCCGCCCCTCTGCCAACATTTCAACATTTATTGTGTATTGATTGAACGGTAGAGGGAAGGGTAGGCGGGGGGCTGCAAGGTGACAGACAGTGACTGTCAACAGGCATCACTTCTCCCAGGGTGGTCAGTGTGGAGTAAACACAGCCAAAGTAACACGTCATTAGGAAGCCTCAGTAATGACACAACACCCTCGAGAGAGAGGCATGGTGGTAAAATTAGGAGGTGAGAAGGAGAAAATCCAATCTATAAATCTTTGTCCAGGCCAGTGATTCTACAGAGGGTGGCCAAATCACACATTTGCTCTCAAATGAAGATGAGTGCTCATGGATTCAATCCATCTTTTACGTGCAGTCACACATGGCTAATGGGTGTAGCGTATTCACCTGTAATTAAACTGTGGGCCAGCAGCTTTCACCAGGAAGGATCTAGAAGGGACATCAGTATTTATTTAATGACCATTTTAATAATGTTACTTCTTCTTGAGAAATCATAGGGTCGGAATAAGTCAATCATCATTTATATTTATTGTGCAGTGTATTTTGCTCTGCATTTATTTCTGCTCTTTGACTTTGCTTGGATTGTAGCAAATATCAGTGTTCCTCCAAACTTGTTGAGTCAAGCCACATTTGAAAAATCTTGCGGCGCACCAACAAATGACAAATGTCACAAGTATTGATATCCGGATGTAATGAATATGATGTTTGTAGTTTATAAATGCCCCAAAGTTTTATGGTTATTTAAGTACAATTTTAGGGTGTTCTCATCAACTGAGTAACAACATCACATTAAGATGGAAAACGTGCGAGATGGAAAACGATGAGATACTGCTGCAGGAAATCAATCAATTTCACTTTATTTGTCCTTAAAATATTCACCAATTACAAATATATATATTTTTTTCCAGGCTCGGGCATATCTCTCCAGGTACTACAGGGAACACAACGTGGAGTTGTCAAAGCTGTTGCATCGCCTCGGACAGCCTCTTCCCTCCTGGCTGAGAGAGGAGTTGCAGAAGGTCAGCCGCATTTGACTCACCCAAGCTCAGGCAGATGGACAGACGGACGGATGGATGGATTTTGAATTCAGAATAGCCCCCACGGCCCCAATAGATGTAAACAGAGGATGATGGGTCAGACAGACAGACAGACAGACAGACCGACTGACCGACCAACCGACCGACTGACTGACGGATGGAAGGACCAATGAGTGACAGACAGACAGCTAAAGTATTTTGATAGCAAAAGCCTGAAAGTCTTTTTTTATATTGTGAAGTGCAACTTACTTTTCTACCCTTCTTTACCCTTTCCTCTGCCCACATCCATTTGTTCTTGACCTCTTTCTTAAGGTTAGATAACCTTTGCATCCATGAGCCGGCGTTAAAGGCTACAGGTGAAACAGTACGGGGAAAACCTGGAGCACCCGACCCTCAGACGCACTCAACAGCGGACCCCGAGGGCAAGACGAGGAACGTGAGGCCTTGTTTCACACCTCTGAAAGGCAAAGAAGTGAAGAGAGGGCAACAAAATTGGAACAGTTGGGCTGGGTGAGAGGATGAATGGTTGGAGCGGCTTGACAGTCACTGAGGACAAAGAGTTCATCAAAGTGGAACTCTCACGCAGACCTGCAGTAAGGTTTTGTGTGATTTTCACCTTTAATTTATCACTCCGGAACAGCGCTGGTCAGCTGTGTGAACCCCGTCATGTGCACTACTTCTTCAAAGCTAAAATGAAAGAAAAAAAGATGGGAAAAAAAAACCCACACAAAATCCCTTTCGTTTCTTGTGTTGTTCCTGCCACATTAGGAATACAAAGAAAGGGGCATCGTCTCAGGGTGTGTGGCCGCCTGTTGTTTGATTATTATTTTTTTTTAGTTTGTTTGTTGAGAGTGAAAGTAGTTGCTAGTAGATCTGGCAGCCTCGTTCACTTCAGAGATGTCACCCCAGGCTGTCTCCAGAAAATAAGAAGTGGGAAGGCGCGGTAAGAGGTAAGAGGTCTGTACGTTACTTTCTAGCATGAAGAAGAAAATGGCGCAATCTACAAGGTTGTTGGTGTCATTGCTGAAGACAGCAGTAAAGGCAACCGACCAAAACCAACGGACGGAACGCGTATGATGCCTGGCTGTCCCCCGCCCCCTCATCCCCACCCCCGTCTTTTTAAGTTGTTTACCTTCAGTTTTATGACAACAATCTTAAAATGTCAAAAATAAAAACCAAAATTAAAAGAAATGCATACACCGGAACTCGTTTGTGTTTTCTTGCTGTCATGTTCGCAGCATGGAGTCACCATAACATGAATGAAAGAGATTGCAGAGGTTCAAACTGTTGTCAAAGTTGGGTTGGTTTTTTTCTTTCATCGTAAAATGTGAACTTTTTGTGAGACGCCTTGAATAGAATGAAAGAATGTGCGATAGATTTAAAGACAAAGCAGGAAAAATGAAACAAGGCACCCATGAAAAAAGCCATTGCTTGTAAAATGGAGGCAGAGCGAGTGATAAAGGAGTAGGAAATGTCACCCAGCAGTTGATACAATCTGTTTACTCCATAGACTCACCGACCACAGTATTAGGTACACCTAAACAATCTATCAAAAATTCCACCTTTAATTATAATGTTCACTTTTGACAGTCTTCGAGGGATATCGATTTGTTATTTTTATTCAGGGGACAGCATCTGTATCGATCTGTTTTTTTGGGGAACCTTGTTTAGATTACTTTTAAATCCATTTTACGTTGTTATCTTGTTACTGTCTTGTAAACGGTTTTTGTTTCATCCCGTTTTTCGTCAGCCTTGTTCCTTTTGTTAACCAACCAGTTCCATTGAGCCTTTGTGTACAGTGTTTTGTTTAATATTACTCTCAGTGAAACACAAAAAGTGAAAATCTACAATCACAGAATACTAATATTATTCACATTTTGACAAAAAGCTTTTCTACACTCCACAGCCACTAGGTTGCCATGAGGATCACATGAATAGCCTGCAGGTCTTCTAAAAATAGCTCCACAAAAAGTCAGCAGTGATGCCACAATTATTTCACAATTGTGCATCAAACCAGTGACCCTTGGGTCAATCAGTACCCACAACAGTGTAGATAACCAGATGGGGGCGCTCTTGTGCAACACTGAAAATGATTGTCACGTCACAGATTGATTTTTATTGAGGGATCAAAGACATTATCACAGAATTCCAAATTTGCAAAAGAGGTCATAGAGCCACACAGGGCAACTGTCAGCTTGTCGTCGTCACGCTCACTCCCATTTTTAAATGTGTTACCATCTTTGCCCGTTCGACTAAATGGGGAATTTGAAAATGGCAGCTATTCCTGTACACAAGGTGTCACATAGCAATGACATAGACAGAAAGAAACACAGACTGAGACAATGTCTGTGTGTGTGGGGGGGGTCATATATTGTCCATGTAGTTTGCAGCAAGAAGCAGAAAGACCTTCCCTCAGCCACACCCTTTCATTGTCGTAATGTCTGTCACCTGCTCCCTCTTGTCATCTGATGTATTTAAATGGTGTTTTTCTCCCCGTTGATGTCTAGTGTTGTCTCCCGTCTGTGTCCGTTCCTTGTGTGCCTGTGCTGCGCTTTCATTTTCCCCCTGGTCTTGTGTGAAAGCTCACGGGCAGAATCTGTTCCCTGTCCGAGTGAACTTCTGTTTGCCTGTCTGCTGTTTGTGTCCCGCTTGTGTCTGTGTTTGCCCACTTCTCTTTCCTTCAAAAAGCCCTGGTCCAAACTGCATTTGGTTGCGCTTGCTCCACTCATTTGTGACATGGCTAAATGAGATTAAACTCATCCATTAACATAATTCCTTGGTGCCACAATGCCACCAGCACGTAAGTTTTGCACAAAACAGCAAACAAGTAAGTGATTCTTTTTTAACAAAATCTCAATTTATTAATAAACAGTACAATACATTGAAACAGACAAAATCATTCATCAAAATAAGGAGCCAGCACTCATACTTTTTCAAGTGTATCAGATTGTCCCACTGTAGATAAATTCTTCCAGCACAAAAAAAAGATCACTACCAGGAAGTCAATATGTAAAAATTATAATACAGGTAGAAATATGTGCTTTGATTTTTAGTCATGTCTGGCCCTGCTTAAGACAAACACTGCTGAGTTCTGATGCTCTGGTGATGGTCTAGTACCTGAAAAATGTGACCGCCATTTTAAAATGACCAACAAATAAAATGAGGCTGTTCGCTTGGTCAGACAAGCAAGCACAAAAAGCGCAGACGGACGATTGAGTGCAAATCTGCAGACACTTGTGCAATCACTTCACACATGGATGCTTTAGTACCTCTGGTCCCGTTAAACAATAATCCACATCACAAAATGTTAGAATACAATTTAGTGACAAAAATACAGAACTTTTCAAATACATTTTTGACACAGAATTGTATTTTGCGGCCTGTCTGAATAAGTGCTTATGACAAAGACGTGCTTTTGTGGAGCAACAAAGCCAATATTGTCCTTTTTTTGGTCATGTGACCCTCATTCATCTCACCTGCCTGAGTGAATTTACTATCGGCTTCTTTGTTTTCCCTCATTATGTGCCATCACCTTGTGTATCCATGGGCTGAAGGCGGACACTTTGGTATAGACGCCGGGCGACTGCTGCGTCCGACAGGCGTGACCCCATGATGTGACCCCGTAAACCACCCAGCCTCCTCCGGGACGCTCACACACCAGAGGCCCTCCGCTGTCGCCGCGGCAACTGTCCACACGTCTCTCTTGCTGGACACTGCCGGCACACAGCATGCGGCTGGTGAAAGCCCCGTGGAAATACTGCTGGCATTGGCGTCGAGGGAGGAGGGAGAGCGGCGCCTGCTGGAGGGTCTTGGAGTACGAGCGGCCTGGGGAGTTCAAAAATGGGCCTTAAGACGCTTTATTTGTGCTCCTAAAATATATCAAAATCAATATTACATATCTCGCCTTAGACACAGTTAGCTGGGAAGGGGGGGAATGAAATAGAAAAATAATGCTTGCATGAACAACATTGTCACAAAATAGTCTGCAAAAGTTAACTCATGGAAATAGAATACTGCCTTCTGCACTTACTGACGTTACTTTTTAATCACAGCTCCATAAATAAATGTTACAGGGCAGTAACGCAAATATATCAAATAAAAGTATGCTGAAAATGTCAGCATGAAGCCAAGATCATAAAGTATGTCACAGCAGAGGTGCAGTTCAAATATTGTTGCCATGACACTAGCACAGTGCAATAGTGGTTACTACATTTGCCTTACAGTTGAGATGTTCTGTGTTTGAATCTCAACTTTCCAGATTTTTTTTTTTTACTGGGTACTCTCTTTCCAAAAAACATGCATGTTATCTTAAACATTCTAATTCGTTCAAAGAAGCTCACCCATAACCTAATGAAAAAATGGCATGTAAAATTAACAGATGTATAAATAAACCTAACTTGATGTTTAATCCCAGTTTCATCCCAAATGATTCGGATGATCATTGTTTTGACAGAACTGCTTCTATTATAAAAGAACATATTTAAAAACAATATTTTACACCTATAAAGAATCCACGAAGGTTTTCATTAGAAAACCTCCCTGGACTAAAAAGAAACATGAACCAATTTGACCACTGAACCACAACAAACTTGAACTCAAACAGCATCGAAAATTGATAAGGTTCTTTGCAGGGGCGTTCCAAGTACGTTAAATAAATAGAAGTGTCAGGAACAGTAACAATTTCTGCAAAGCTCAGACACTCTTTCCATGACTTGGTTGTTGCGAGCGTTGGGCTGCTGGCCTGCTACGTATGTGTGAAATGCACGCGCGTATACAGTCTGTGTGAATGATATGAAGGTGCCAAAGCCAAGCACACAAACAGAACACCTTGTTGTAAAGTCAAATAGCCGCCACCCTTCAGTACATTAGACTCTTTAAATAGTTAGTGTTGTCACTGCTCTCGAGATAAAATTCCTTTATACCCCCCTCCCACCTACCTTAGTATGTATGAGTCTGGCAGTCGTGGATTTCATAATACAAACGACACCGATAGTTTTTTTGCATAGGCAGCAACTAATGCAATTCTCAGGTGAGCAGGACTGATGGTAGATTTGATCTATAATGACTTTCATATGGTGACAATAATACATGCTGACAGAGTTTACCACTCTTCAAAACATTCCTTGTAATATAAGTGTGTAAAAATGTAAATAAAACAAAAAGACAGCTGTGGCAAGACTTTTTTGAAATTATGGTGCTGTTTAGTGGTTTGGACAATCTGTGTTTGTATGACTATTCGGGAATACTGTTGGCAATCAGGAATTTTATCAATTTCAAATAATAATTCATAATAATCTGCCAATGCACTGGAAAGGAAAAACTTCATCCCTATCAGACTTTGAGGCATCACATACAGTGATCTTGTACTATGATTGAAGATTGCAGAATATTTTGAATAATATTACAATTTTTTTTTCTATTGAATGCGTAAAAAGCAAAATGCAAATTGGTTAGCGTTGCATTTCTTAAAAGATGTACTACGTTTTTTTGTGACACTCTTAAATGTCCTTGTATGTTCATGTACAATTTTTTCATGTCAATTGAACATTCTAATTGTAATCACTATATTTTCAGAGAATCTTGTTCAACAACAGAGCAAGACACCTATTGATTTTGGATATTAGCCTCTGCTAGACAATTCACAGGGACTCCAGACTGTCATCTCCGACAGTTTCCCAGCTTGTTTTTCAGATAAGAGCCACTCCTCTTTCACCACCACCACCACCACCACCACCACCACACACACACATGCACGCACGCACGCACACACACGCATGTAGACACACACAAGCTCACCTGTATCACCCCAGCCGGTGATGTGACAGTTGCTGGCTTGTTTGAGCGCTCTCTCCTTCCTCAGGGGCAAACAGGCGGGAAGGACGTGACGGCTGAATGACACACACTCTCCCGGTGTGTGGCCCACGGCCCCCGGTGACAGCCGAACCAAGGCCAGGTCATAATCGTTGCTGTGGGAGCGGTAACTCGGATGCAGGACAATCTGATCCACACCGTACTCCTCCTCGTACTCCTCGGGGACGAGGGAGTGATAGTCACCCACTCTGACTTTGTACAGCTTGGTGCTGTTTCCATACCTGTGCACACAAGAGAGGGATAAGATTAGAAGAAAATATTTGAGCGATAACAGTAAATCTTTCATCCTGTCAGCACATTTATGATTCGATCTGCGTCACAAGGGCACGTGATGTAGTGTTTCTCGTCACTTGTTGACATGTTTGGGTGTTTGCAAAAACCTTCGAGGTGACAAAGAGTTGGTTATCTTGAGGCCAATAGAAACGGAGGAAAGAGTATCAGAGGAAAATGTGACCTTATTAGGGCTGAGTCAGAAAATATCACAAACCAAACAAAACGGTCGACCAGCTAAATACAAAAACGTACGTATAAACACATCTAAACACACACACACGCTCTTTCTCCATCTGTTAATGTGTTTGGTATTAACTGACAAGTAATCATGACGCCCAAGTTACCTTTCCATGTTTAAAACGGTCAGGAGTTTAGTTACAGTTGGCAGGCCCTGAGCTGTACGCTCACAAAATATAAATAGAGATAATCTGCTCGCTACAAGGAGGCCAAATGATATCAGCTCGTCTTTTCAAAGCTGCACCAGTGGCGTATAGTAATACATGACACGACATGCAAACTGTAAACTGATACAAAAAAAAAAAAAGTCATGAGTGCAAAGAAAAGATGAGATCAGTCAACCACTATCTCGACAGCCGTGACTTTAAAGTCCACACTGTTTTTGTTTTGTTTATTGAAAATTTATTTAATTTTCAGTTGTATTGACATTTTGTTTTAGAAACCTTTATCATAATTACTGCCATCCTTTTACTAAATGGCATATCTAAACACTTATTTCTATTAAAATTTGTATTGTACATTTTGAAGAAAAATACAAAATAAAGTAGTAGTCATAGTTTGAAATATATTTTATAGGCTAACTCAATATTTCTTCCAATTTCATTTCACTTTGTTTCACATAAAGTAGTGCATTCTGTAATGAGGATGATTACCATTCAACTTCCCAGACACTATTTGTAGAAAATGGAATTCAAATAGATTTTTCCAGTGTTTTAAGATTCACCACAGAGTTTGTCTTTCTGTCAATTGTTTTCCTGTAAATAATCTGAAAGTGGTTGGGTGTCTTTTATAACCACTTTTCTTTCTACCTGCAGTAGTGAAGAGACTCAGACAATGGTTCATGAAAAAGTCAAAGGAAGGATATACTGAGTTGCCTCTTCCTCTCCAAAATGTGGAAAAGTTGGATTTATCGGTGTGGGGTCTGTAATGGGGTCAGCTTTGAAATTAAATGCAGGCTGTATTTGTTCTTCTGTCGCACTCTACCACTTTTGCTCCCTGCTGCCTTCTCTGCTGTGTGCATTAGTGAAGTTTATGGATTAACTATACGTCTCTGTTACGATGAGCACCAAACCGCAGCTGATCACTTCACTATGGGACTTCCAAATCGACGTCCATCTTGATTCACATTTGGACATAAAAAAGTCCTGTGGTCAGTTTCAGGAAATTTATGATTGAGTTTCCTCACCGTATGGGGGAAAATCCATGTGTAAGCCAAACTCCCACGACTCAGTGTTTATGTGGAAAAGCAAAAATCCCCAAGATAGAATGTTTACTAGGAACTCGACAGAACCCTCGCTTATGAACACCCTAATATGCTTATGCAAATTATTTATGATTCCCAGTTTAATCAAAATTCAAATGTACCATCTTGTTAGCGCTTATTGCTTTTCATTTTTACATGCTAATGCGTGTGCATGAAAATAAATCCATCTTACTTCTTGAAGCAGTGTGCTGATGTGAGGACCCAGCAAGTGTCAATTAGAGTCGCACCACACACCAGCCTCCCGTCTCCTCGGGACCCCCGTAAACGTATCGCGGACTGCCACGGCCAGCCGCTCCTAAGACGCAAGTGTAAACACTAAAACATGACTGCAAATGCAAATACAGATTTAGGAAATCTGTCGGTTGTGTGGAATTAATAATTAACAATTTGAAATAGAGTGCACGGTTTGGATCCAACTAACGACTGCATTATTGGTTTCTATTCGTATGGCTGGAATCACATTTGAGGTATTCAAAATGGAAATTGAATTGTTAAACATTTGACCTGCAGAGCAGTTTTATTGCTGTTAAAATTAACCCAATGACTATGAGAAAGGAAATTAAATGGTCACTCTTAAAAATCATTTACAGTCATCATCAATCAAAAATCCTCTTAATAATAAAACTAAATGGCTTCCACGTTCCATGTAATTATTGAACACAAACAGGAAGTATCTCGAGGAATTTATGTTTTAATCTAAGCACAGTATGTTTATCTGGATGAGGGCCAAACCAGCGGAATGTTCGGCTTACATTCTTTTGTACTTAGCGACACGTATAATAAAATGGTATTCTTTTGCTCTGCTTCAAATAAATAGTTGCCGTTGTATTATATTAACTGGAAAAGATGTTCCATAACCCATATCTGATTCTATCACATTACACCCTCACCTCAGAGAGTTTTCTCCTCCGATGATTCGACGCTGACGAGTGTGTATGAGCCGCAGCCCGCAAATCTGATTGACTGGAGCTGTTTAAGACAGAAGAGAGATATTTATCTATCAGCTTGCGTGAGACAGTCTGGGATGACTGTGATTGCTAAACCATAAATTCAGCCTTGGACGGCGTTTTATTAAACATTTTTCATACGTGATATTCATGTTTTTCTTACCAGGAGCACTTATTGTACATATTATAAATGTAAGGTCCTTTTTCGGAGGCAAAACATCCCCCACGTGGTGTTGACTTACTACTCGTGTAATGCGGAGGAAACAAACAGCAATGTGAGTCTGTCCCCATGTGTGACAGACAGGGTGAAGCAATAACATAGGAAAGGTCCATTTCGCCATCTGGACATATTTACACACACACTGAGCTGGGCCATGCTAAAAATATCACCATGATTTATTAATCTTGGCTCATTAGTTTCTCAGTACAGTATACCGCACGGGGCTCAGCAGACTCGTTTCACATGCCGCACGAGGTGCTCAAATTGCTCTCAAGCAACTTCAAGGAAAGACCATCACTAACTCACCTTTGACCTCTTTGTGACCATTCTGGAGTTGACCGTAGTCACAGATGACTCCGGCGTCCTCGCTATGACGACAATTATGCGTGCCGGGCGCCTGCTTGATGCAGTCGGCGATAGAGCGCTCATCTCCGCTGCACTTCACGTTGTCCACGTGGATGGGCCCCGTACCCTCGCCGAAGTATGCCATCACGCGAGCCTTGGCCAGCCCGCTTGAGAGATCAAATGCCAGGATGAGCTTGCTTACTCACGTGCCACGTGTTGTCACCATCCAATTTAAGAAACGTGTCATTGATGTGGTTAGTTAAGATAAATGTATGCAAAATCAACTTGTGAATTGGGATGCCATCAGAGCGCCACATGCTTGTTAAGACAAGGACAAGTATGCATTGTCAGTGTGAATTTGAACAGAACAATATTAGGCTTCCTATTCTTCTGAGATTTAGTATGACTCATTGTGACAGAATAATCCCACTCTGTGTCATTCGGGTCAATATGGGTCAAAGATGAGGCTGTACATAATTTGTATACATTTTTGCTTTCTCACCCCAAGAGAACAGTTTAACCACGGGGGAAGTGTTGTATATTTAACGACCTTTCACCACACCCCGCTTCAGACAGAATGATGATCCTAAGTTGGCTTTTGCACATCTCCAACACGCTCCACTGCGCTCTCATGCTTATGCTCTCCAGATGTGACTTTCACCTACACACACGTATGTGGAAGAAAACGGCAAGCCATGTGTTGCCGAGGAGCAAAGGCATTTCCGTGTCCGTATGACAGCACTCCCTCGACAATTACTTGTTATGGAAAAGGGGACAGCATCTCAGAGGGATGGGATAATAGGAGACAGAGTGGATGAGATAGCCCGTCACTTAGCACAATATGCTCCCCTAAGAGGTTGTTTATTTTGGTTTTCAAAATGATGTACAGTTAAGCCATTTCAAAATGAAGAAATTACAGTCACACTATTGGACAGGACATGTTAATAATGTATCACGAAAGCAACAGTTGACGTTAGTCATTGTCGTTTAACCCAAGCTCGGTTTGAATGTGATGAGATGTTAAGTGGAAACAGAGACACTGTGTGAGATGAAGAGATGAAAAGCAAAGGATGTGTATGAGACACATGCCAAGTCTAAGACGTGATGATGGATTCTGCAAGCAGAGATGATGTTCTGGATTCACTTAAGCGTGAGCAGACTAACATACAGCGATCACATTGCAATGCAACAGCTCATGGCTTGGAAAAGGGAAAAAGTACTTTCTGACCAGACTTTGGACTTCCTATACAATGAGATCAAATGCAAGACCAGTATCATAAATTGTGACGAAGATGATAAAGCTCAGTTTTGATGGACAAGTAACGAGAGTTGAAACAGTGTATCACCAAATCGCATACTTTGTCTATCTCAATTTTTAATTGGAGTCAGGTCTGGGCTCTAAACAAAATGTTGTTGTTTTTTATGGTTAATCCATTTGCATGCACAAAATCAATCTTGTTGCTGGAATTATCACTCTTAACTATTTTGATGATGAGCCAATTGTTTAAGCATACAAATTAGCTTTGTTTTAGTGGTAACTGGGGCTGAAGTGGATCGTCCAGTGACCAAAGCTCCGACACTCTGTTGCCAAATTGTCCTTGGGCAAGACACTGAACCCTAATTTGCTCCCAGTGGCCCTGGCAGTGGCATCAGCCGCCGGTTGATGTAAGAATGTGTGTGCAAATTGGTCAATGTGAGGCTTTTTTTAAGCACTATGGGCATTGTATGGTGTAGCGAGTGCATTATATACTGTAAGTAGGCTTCATTTACCATCAATACCCACAGTGTTGTGCAGTTTCAGCCGCCGACATCTGTTCACATACCTGAATCCCATCTGTCGACACACAACTTCAGCATCCCGATCAGTCCATCCATCATCACAGACTGTACCCCATTGACCAGACAGATAGATCTCTACCCGCCCTTCTCTGGGGCTTTCTCCTCCCACGAGCCTCACTGGGACACCTGGATAACACAATACACTGAATTTACTGTCAATCCCCGATTGCATCCATGAGCCATCAATCACGAGAACCCAATTTAAAAAAAATCTTTGACCTGGCCGCAGCAATCCAAAAGCTACAGTGAGAAAAGGTCAACACAAGTCATTTTCTGGAAGCAGTTGCCAGCTGTTACCATGACGACTAGTGGTAGAGCTAGGGAATTGTGACCAGTCAAGTTCCAAGGTTGTTCCCTAATATCCCAGAGTATGAAGAGAAAAAAGTGAGCCTGTAGCAAAAAGAGATTTTCACTCATGGAGGTAGCACTTCACCAGGCTGTTAGATTATTCTTATCATTTAGTGTAGCACATGCAGCAAACATTTCAACAAACACAACTCGAGATTTTGTTCACACTATTTATCAGATTCAGGCTCACAACTGACAACTGTCTCAATGGTATGATACAACCTAAGCTGATCACCAGTTGATGTTACAAAATGTTTTCATTGGACATATTTAGCCACCCTTGTTTTTCTTCTCTGATTGCTTGGGTGACATCATCCATTGCATGTAACACACATGTGGGTAATCTGGAGTACACGGTGACCCTGACCAATTAAGGTTACTCAGCAAGTAAACGTCTATGATGGTGGTAGTTGGAGGCTCATTGTTATTTTGTCCTCTATCTTACAACAACTATGCACTAACATGACCTCAGCGTGATGCTCTCTGACAAGAGAGGAAAGAAAGCAAACCACAGAAAGTAACTTGAAAGCCCTGCCTGACTTATCAACATTGTCTGCCCTTTCCAAAATCAACATAAACCAATCAGCAATGCGGGGAGGTTGGACAGATAAACAATCACAAATCCACATTATGAGACTCCCAAATGCTTTGCAGTAATGATATAATTCTTTAGCTACCAAGAATGTTCCTCAGGCTCTTGCCAAAGCTACCTAAGCTGCATCAATAAACCCCCAGCATGTGAAACAGCTATTTCTGTCTCCACTGTGTGATCTCTCACCAAAGATAAGTCTCACATGAATTATTTGCTAGGAAGTTCAACAGACTTATCACGTACAGTTGACTGTATGTTGCATTCAGCAGTAGCAGAGGAAACAGAATTGAAAAGTAAAAACAATTTTGCTTCCTCCATCACTGTCTGTCATTTCTCTTTTATTATGACCCAGAGGCCATTGACATCATCTTGATGAATGGCACTAACACCCTAGACCCATCCTTCTAGTTCTATTTGCCAAGAGTTGCACTACAGGGTGTTTGGCAAAAGAGTTTGAGGTACAGTTTGATATTTGAGCTGGCAATATGTGGACCCATGAAAGCGTGCATGTAAGGGGGTTACATTTAGGCAAACCGGTAATATACATTTACAATCAGTCCACTTGTTATTGCAGGGGAGGCTAATCAGCAGGCATGCCTGTGAAATCTGGCATGACATCACCAACCACCACTTTGGGGATGTCGGCTTTTCTAAAATGAGATTTTAATTGAGTCCACATTGAGTTTCACAGAGATCTTACAAACGGCTCTATTACGTAGTAGAAGACGGAGGAAATTGATGTGAATGAAGACTTTGGCTTCCTATGCCTGGCTGTTCTGGAAAATGTGTGCTATACACATCAGGACCAGAGTCAATAGTTAATGCATTAACCACAAAGAAGAAAACCTCCATAGCAATATCAATAAATCATTATAGCATATACATATGAGCATGAATTTGGAAGTTGGAAGCGGTTGGTTGTCTCAAATTTCCAGGGACCCCAATAGCAACACTTGATAGTGTTTAGTGTTTACTAAAACCGCAAAGAGGATATCAAAAGGGTTGGCAGCTCAGCAGGAAGTCTCTGGATTTTAGATTTATTTTATGTTACATACATTTAAATAGGTTAGTGGAGCTCTGCATGGCTATAACTCAACTTGCCATAGATAATTTCATGTCATATTCATTATACAAGAAAAACACCTCTGCCGGTGGTTGTAGCAAAGTAGGCGGCCTTCTGTTTATGCTCATATGTCATGTATTGCATATAATCCGTATGTATCCTTATATTTGACCGTTTAAATGTCACTGTCGGATAAGAGTCCGTCTTACTAGTCGGAAGTCCATCTCCGAGGCGTTCTGCATTGCACGCGATGTTAACGTCTTCATGATGTGTGCAGTCATGACGGAGCCAATCCTCCCGCTTGCACAGCAATAGGCTGGGCTCTTTGCCTGTGCAGCTCACGTCATCCAAAAGGATAGGACCAGACGCAACCCCGAAGCGAGGGACCGGTGTGATGTCTAGTCCTTCAGGAACCAGAGTTTGGCCTAACCTGCTCAGATCACACAGGCGTCATAATGCAGCAATACAAAATTAAAATAATGTACACGTCCAAGGCACTATATTACCTGTAACCGAGTTGACGGCACACTACTTGAGTGTTTGAGTCTGTCCAGCCGTCATCACAGACTGTTCCCCACTGTCCATGGTAGAAGACCTCTAAGCGTCCCTCGTAGCCCACGGTCCCACCCACTAACCTAACAGTACCATCTGTGGAGATCAAAGACAGACATTGCCAGTAAGCAAATTACGTAAGGTGGTAAAAATACTCGACTGTCTTGAAAACAAAAAAAATTGCGCAATGTGGAAAATAACCATCCATCATATCCATTATAGCGCTTGTAGAGTATGAGAAGGTTGGTGGGCTGGAGCCGATTCTATCTGACTTGGGGCAATAGGCAAGCTACTCCGGTCGCCACTGGGCTTGATAGGTAAACAACCACTTTCACTCACATTTATACCTATGGAGAATTTAAAAGACATCAATTCATAGAAAATGCATGTGTACAAATGCATTTTTAATGGAAAACAATAATGTGGTCCATGAGCCACATTTATTCGCAAAGATTTGTGACATTCACTCTTCAGCATCACACGATCCGTAGATGGACCAGATGGTGCTTTGATGATGCAGGCAGCTTCATTTACCTTTCAGAGGACTGCAAGAGACGCCGGCATCCTCGGAATGGAGGCAGTTGTGTTCTCCCCAAGCACTTTTCAGACACTGATCCACGGTGAGTTCATTTCCTGTGCATCTCACCTCATCCAGCCACACACGGCCAGAGCTCTTTCCATAATGGGCCTGGCCCCATGCCCGTGCTACACCACTGAAAGGAAGAAAGAAAGCGAAGAGGAAGTGTTGAAAAACATACTAGACTTTCTGTCTGGTTGCTTCTGGTTGATGACTCGTGTGTGACTTTAAAAGCTTGTGCCTTTACCTCAGCCCCAACTGTCGACACACAACCTCCGCATCACTGTCATCCCACTGGTCATCACATATGGAGCCCCACTGGCCCGCATGGAACACCTCAACCGTGCCCTCAGACATCGACCGGCCGCCTACCAGCCGTATAGGCAGCATCACTGCATCTGAAAAAAACGTACAACTCAGCACCTTCATTCAGAAGACTTTTATCCAATCCATCCAAACTGATTCGGGAGTACAACCTACCGTGCTGCTTAGTGCAGGTCACGGCTGCAGTCATAGAGCACTCGCCTCCATTCCACATGGTTTTGGGACACTCAAGCAGATCTGATTCATGTCCCTGGCAGCGGACAGCCCGCCAGTGGAACTTAGCCATGCTCGGACGAGACAGGGGGAGAGCATGAGCCCGACCTGAGAGGCTGGAAGGTGTATCGGGGATCAAAATAGTAATCCAGGCTATCAAACCTTGATGATTATAGATTAAAAGATGTTATAGAAAAAAAAAAACGGTCTGACAGTTTTTACTTAACTGCAAAATGGCTTCAGGCTGCTTGCAATGCCCTTCAGCCATGTGCAAATTCATGGTCCACTATTCCCGAGCAAATATACTGTAAGCACTTTTGCACCCTGCAGTGTCCAATAACTGTCCACGTGACGCCCATCAGCGACCATGCTGCCAGACATATGGCTGACATTTGCGCTCTCTGCTTTCTGCTCCGAGTTTGCCTCTTGCATTAAAATGCAAGCATGCGTGCCAGGGCTGGTTTTAGTGTCAACAGATGGAAGTGTGCAACGTGGTCTCCTAAGTCATGACACCATATGTGTTTGTGACCTTTTCTTTTTTTCAGAGGTTACACAATTTACATCCTGTGATGATTTATTTAGAGGTGAAAGAAAATGTAACTTGGACGTTAGGCAAGTAGCACTAAGGTTCTGATGACAGCGAGAAAGTGAGTAGCATGAGTGGTGGTAACAAGGTAAATAATGGGAGCGCTAAAGGTATTTCAATACCTCCAGGGAATGGAGGTTTGGAATGCAAAGGTCACTGACAAAAAGAAAAAAAAAGGCAAAAAGAAAACTGGTGTGCAAGGGCCATAAACCTTCCCAACAATTTCCAATGATAGGCTCATCATCTGTCAGATAGTTGAAGACAGTAAAGCATTGTGAAGTTTTATGGTGCACCTGCGTCGAATACGTGGGCGATGCAGGAAAGAGTTACACAGAACAAAACTACGTCTCAAACCAAAGGTTTTCTGTGTGAAATAAAAAATGGTGGGAGAAAGAAATCATGTGAATGCTAATTTAATTAAAAACAAAACAAACAAAAAAAAGACAACCTGGCATTATGTCTCAATGGAAATATGCATGTGTGCACGCTCACCCCTTGCCCAGCTGCCTGCACACAACTCCAGCGTCTTCATCTCGCCAGTCGTCGCTGCATACAGACCCCCACACTCCGCCCAGGTAGACTTCCACCCTGCCATCCAATTTGGAGCGGCCCCCTTGCAAACGTACTGAACCTTGGCATGCAGAGCAGGGGACGCCTCATGTAAAAGCAAGGCTTTAACATCAAAATGATGCAAAATAGCTGGGTTTATGGATATAATGAGAGTTCACTCAACAATATCATTCAACAATGGGTTTAATCACATTCTTAACACTCCATGAAAAGACGCAGACAGATGTGGTGCTTTTTAAGTAGGAAAAATGGTAAAACATCTGCATGCCATTTTGACTCAACAGACCGCTCTGATTCCAAATAGTACGTTTCGGAAAAAATATTACACAATAAAGTCGATATTGGTACGTGCATCGCACGCCATGACAAAAGGTTGACCCGATTAATGTGAAGTTATCACAGCGTGAGCACTGCAGATATAGTAGATAGCTAATTTGTCTCAATAGTCCAAATACAATTAATAATTACAAGACTGCTACAAACATGGTGAAGTTACAAAAGACCCAAACAAGAAGCAACAGCAACATTTAATTGCTGCTGAAAATATACTCAGTGAGTGCAAATTAATTGATAAGAAATCATCAATCATTTGTATGACAAAACCGACATTTCTGGATTCACTCTTTAAAATCAATATTGTTTAATTATATTCTGCGGACCCATTGTGTCAAAAAGTAGGCCAACATTTAGATTTGGAAGTGATTGGTTGATACCCTGCACAATAAACGTTATTGCAATGTGCCAAAGGTCTATTTCTTTTGGAAAAAAAAAATATATAATAATGTTAGACAATTTCAAAAATGTAATTTTAATAGTGCGTCAAAATGACATGAAAGCCAATGAATATATGGAGGTACTGTTCTATGCATGTAATGTGGCTCCAGACAGGCTGCATGCGCGTGTACCTTGTTTACAGTCGCAGTAGCCCCAATCGACTCTCCCTCTCTGGTTCCGGAAGAAGCACCAGGCTCGGATTCTGCCATCGGGGTTCCGGCACTGATTGTGCTCCCCGATGCCTTTGCCCGGGTGACGCTCCGTGAAGCCGCCCACCTCACTCCAGTTCATACACCGTGCGCCGGACTCGGTGACGTCTATCGCGCCCCGGTACAAGGCGCCTGAGCCACGGCTCTGGGCGCAGTCCCCGAACGGCTGAATAAGTGACGAATGGCCGTCGCTCGGCCACAGGAGCGCGGTCGTGAGGGCGAGGAACACCGCCGTCATGCCGGGGATCTGGCGCTTGGATCCCAGAGGTTTGCACAGGCGGGAATAGCATCAGCTGAGGAGAACCAATTGCTTCCCAGCCAGACGCATCACCCTGCATGGCGTGGGACGGGAGGGAGCGTTGGGTGGTGGGGTGGGAGCAGATCAATGAAGCTGCATTACAGAGCTATACATGTGTGGGCAAATACAGTACGCAGACTGGCTCGTTAAAACAAGACTGAACACAAATTATAAAGCAAATGGTGCATGCATTCAAACATTTGCCAA
The DNA here is from genome assembly GCF_054491065.1 of Syngnathus leptorhynchus. NCBI lineage: Eukaryota > Metazoa > Chordata > Actinopteri > Syngnathiformes > Syngnathidae > Syngnathus > Syngnathus leptorhynchus. The sequence goes on along the minus strand of NC_141199.1, from coordinate 11,643,396 downwards.
GTCCGCAAAAGCACTGAGCCATTTATGAAATTACTAATTTCACTTGAATTTTTTTTCACAGGGGGCCCAAATCTCTTTCTTGTTCCCTCCCAGCTGGTTGCATGCTCAAATGTTAGAGCGAGTAGAAAACGAAGGCACCTGCATGTACAAACAAGTATTGAAGATCGCAATTGCACAAATTTGCGCACCTATAAAACTGAGACACCTGCATGTACAAACAAGAATCAAATATTACAATTACACAAAATGGTTGCTATTGTGAATAAAAAATACAAACCCCAATTTCAGTGAAGTTGGGGTTGGATGGGTCTTTTCCTCTTCTTCCCAGACGTTCATGATTCCTTAAAACAATTTGTAATGTTAGTCTTAGGTGTAAATAAATGAATACATACATACATACATACATACATACATACATACATACATACATACATACATACATACATACATACATACATACATACATACATACATACATACATACATACATTGTATGTAGATTGTAGATTTGTGCACGCTCGCACGCACGCACGCACGCACGCTCGCACGCACGCTCGCACGCTCGCACGCACGCTCGCACGCTCGCACGCACGCACGCTCGCACGCACGCACCACACAAAGACGGACGGACGCACGCACAAACAAATGAATGAATGAATGAATGAATGAATGAATGAATAAATAAATAAATAAATAAATAAATAAATAAATAAATAAATAAATAAATAGCGTTTTGAACTGCCATAATGGCCAACTGTGAAACGATTTATGGTAGTAGGATAAGTAATGTAGGAGAAAATGAATAGAGAAAAAAACACGCTGTTGACAATGATAAAGAATCCTGGCCCTGTCTGAACCTTAGTTTCTGGAGGATTAAAAATAAGGTACATTGACTACATTTACTACGTTTATTGGGGAGGAGTATTTGGATGGAGATGTCTTACATGCCTAGCTTATTTTAGTTTGTTACTTCACCTAGTGTAGGCCTGTAGCATCTTGATAACATGTAACATAACATCTGTTGTTTACTGTAAGGTTGACTGCACGGTCAAAAGTGGCAGAATATTTTCATTGAGTGGACAGTCTGCAGCTCTGTACACTATGACAAAGACGCGTGTTTTTTCATTGGAGGAGAAAAGCCGGCTGTGTACGTCATAATATCAACGCCCAATGAGACGATGCCTACATGTGAGTGCTTATTTTAGCTACCAGCTGTGCTGAAATGCACTCAGGTGGGCGGTGTCATCAATTGATACTTCTCTGTTGTGAATAGAGCTTTGTGGGTATTACCACATAGACACGTGTTACATAAAGACAATAAATCAATCTATTAATTTATAGAAATAGAAATACAAACAAACACTGTGTTTTTATGGTACTTAAAAAAAAAAACACACACACCGCCCCTCTATTTCAATCAGACGCTCCGGTGTAAACAACGAGCACTTCCACACTGTGTTTCAAGCGCGGTGCAAACATTAGCTGAATGTGTGCTTGCTTAGTAGCAACCTACTTCCATAAACATTCAGATGAATTAAATGTGGCTTAGGTTAGAAAACTAAGAAACTGACGAAATGAATAGTCGATTGCAGGAAATCCGCGAGCGACAAAAACTTAGGCGGCAGCTTTTAGCCCAACAGGCAAGTAAGCTTCTGCACCGTTGCAGAACAGTAGCTAACCCAATAACAATACAGACTGGGAACTAAATGAAGTGCTAAAATTATTTGCAATGTTCTTATGCCAGTGCATTCTAATTGCAATATAATTGGAACTATAACACAATTCGGAACATTGAAATTGTCTTGTGTATGGTTGCGTGGTTATAACGCACGGCGTGCATAGCACTGCAGCATGCAAGCTAGATGTGTGGCTGCAAAAGGTGTGCGCAGTTCTGGTCAGTCGAAATGAATCACTGCACTTAATTGGATAGTTTCGTAATTTACAATTGTGTTTTAATACGCACATGATAAAATGATTACAATGGAGCAGGGTCACTCACTTTGACTTTGTCTACAGTTGGGAGCTGAGAGTGCAGATAGCATTGGCGCTGTGCTTAACAGTAAAGAGGAACTTAAAGAGATAGAAGAGACGAGAGAAAGGTAAGAAAGTGTAAATCCACTTGGGTACTGCACGTCTGGACTTTCAAACGTTCAAATAGGTTATGCTACCAGTTTCTTTTGTTTTTGTTTACATTAATGTTGCTGTTGTGTGTTGCAGGGCGTCATTGGATGATTCAGCTCCAACCTCCAAGAGGAAGACTGTGACAGAGGGTGATGACACTGAGGAAGATGTGGAGGAACAAAAAGTGAGTGTCAGCATAGCCTTGAAGTATGAGATAAATTCCTCAAATCATTTGTATTCGACTGAAGTTTGTTATTGTAAGCAAATACAAGCAAGCAGATCAAGAAAGACCCAAAAGACACAAAGAAATGATTGCATAAGCTTTAACAAAGATGATTTCCATCTATTTTCATTGTTCCCTCATTGCTTCTGAGCCAATCTCAGCTAATCTGAGCTCATTTCTTTTTCTCCACGAAGTGATATGCTTGCACCAATTGGGATTTTTTTTTTTTTGTTCCATTGATGAGCCTGTGTTGCATTGTTGTTCTGAAACAAATACCAACAAATCATTATGTTTCTGTGTGTCAGGATGAGGTAGAGGTTCTACCGCCCGAGGAAAGCAACCCATATGAGGAAGTCTACAAGGACTCAAGTACATTCCTTAAGGTAGGAAAATAACTATCTTCCGAATATACAATCAATTGTACTTAAGTTATACTCGTGTCAATTTCAGGGTACACAAAGTTTGAACCCCCACAATGATTACTGTCAGCACTTTGTCGACACAGGCCACAGGCCGCAGAACTTCATTCGGGATGTCGGTGAGTGCACTTTGCTCGAGTGAGTGTTTTGTGAATAGACGTGTCTCGAACCTGTCTGTTTTGCACGGGTACCAGGCTTGGCTGATCGATTTGAGGAGTACCCCAAGCTACGAGAGCTGATTCGACTGAAGGATGAACTCATCTCCACTACAAACACCCCTCCGATGTACGCTAAGCGACCAGATTTCACTACATTTTCACATTCTTTTTAACTGAATATAATATAGAAATATGCCTCAAAAGTCAAACAAAATTCAATACACTTTACAAATCTCAATTTCCGATTCACTTTACATTAAAGTGGATTTTAAAATGATAAATTTGTCAAGTGGTGTCACAAAAAGCGTGCTTGACTTCAATGCAAAACCTTGACTTAGAAGCGTGTGTTCCATGTGTGTGTGTGTGTGTGTGTATGTGCGTGTATGTGTGTGCGTGTCGTCACCAGGTACCTGCAGGCCGACCTGGAACACTTTGACCTGCAGGATTTGAAAAGCGAGTTTGATGTCATCCTACTTGAGCCTCCTCTGGAAGAATATTACAGAGAGTCAGGCATCAGTCACACAGAGCGCTTCTGGACCTGGGATGATGTGAGTTGACCGACCAGCTTGATGTTGTTTTAGCCGAATTGGAAGAATGCAAGCAGCTGCACTGGAATAGTGGAGCTGTGCAAATTTGACATTTTGTATTTCTTTCCCAATTACTGTCCTTATCCAGCAGAGGGCAACATGCACTCATCTGAATACTCTTCTTGCTAAATGATCCAGTACTGCCCACTTTATTTATTATTTCTGATTGTTCACATGGTTGTGAGGTGACCTTGTGGTTCTCCTTCAGAGTTCCAACATGCCAAAAACAGAAATGTTGGGTGCATTGAAGATATAATTTCTTTTCATAGAATGTGTCTGGCAACCAGTCCATGGTGTATCCCCTCTCTCCCCAAATCAACTAGCATTGATTCCAACTCAACCGCAATCCTAATGACAAGTGTTATAGGAAATGGATAGAGAGAAGGGTTATTCATGTTTCCTGTCCTGTGGTTTCTAGATCATGAAGCTGGAAATTGAAGAGATCTCTGCGCTTCGCTCCTTCGTCTTCCTCTGGTGCGGCTCGGGTGAAGGTCTGGACTTGGGAAGAATGGTAACTCCAGCCCTCATTTTGGCATCTAAGATGATCTGACACTGACCTGTGACACATTCTACCCACGTCGATGCCTTTTGAGCATCCAAACACAAGTGTTTGGCTGATTTTGTATTGAGTTATGAAAATTGACCTCGGACATCATGTGCACCCTCAACTCAATAGTGTTTAAGGAAATGGGGCTTCAGGCGCTGCGAAGACATCTGCTGGATCAAGACAAACAAGAATAATCCAGGCAAGACAAAGACACTGGACCCAAAAGCAGTATTTCAGAGGACAAAGGTATAGCACATTAATAGCAAAGTATCTATTTTCTGTTCTATTAGGATGTTTATCATGGCTTCCTTCCAGGAACACTGCCTGATGGGAATTAAAGGAACAGTGCGGAGAAGCACAGACGGTGAATTCATTCATGCCAACGTGGACATTGATTTGATCATCACGGAGGAACCAGAGATGGGGAATGTCGAGAAGCCCGTCGAGATCTTTCATATAATTGAGCACTTCTGTTTGGGCCGCAGAAGGTTGCACCTGTTTGGACGAGACTCTACCATCAGGCCTGGTGTGACTAAAGTTTGTTTTTTCTTTTCTCCGCTTGGTCTACTGGGTTGGTAACTGTCTGATGTTTCCCCCTTCAGGCTGGCTGACAGTGGGACCCACTCTTACCAACAGTAACTTCAACCCAGAGAGCTACGCCGCACATTTCGCTTTGCCCGAATCCCATCTCTCCGGCTGTACCGAGGAAATCGAGCGACTGCGGCCCAAATCGCCACCTTCAAAGATGAAGTCCGACCGTGGAGGTGGACCACCCAGAGGGGGGCGCGCTGGTCCGAACGTCGGGAGAGGTGGAGAGAGAGGTCGGGAAAGGAATAGACCAAACTTTCGCGGAGACAGGGGGGGTTTCCGTGGCCGGGGAGGAATACACAGGGGGTTTCCCCCACGCTAGTGTAATCTCCTGGCGCTAATTCAAGGCGCTCTTTGACTTGACCGTACGCAAGTTGCTGCCGATCTGTGATTGCCACCCGCGGGCCACATTTGGAACCACCAGCACTATCTAATGTGCTCTCATACGCAAGCCACATGTCTGTCTTCCTGACAATCAACCCCATTGAAGTGTTTGGCCTCCAGCAATGTGTCACTGAAATCTGAGAATCATCCAACCTGAAACATTGTCTGAATACACTGTATAGACAGCAATGTTCTGTCAAGTATTCATTCAACAAGAGCATAATTCCTTTTGCAATATGTGAATGTTTAAAAAAAAAAAAAAAAAAAAAAGTCCAGTTGCTTTGTTTTAACTTTTATGGCTTCCTGTTAATTGAACTGAAAGTTTGTTTTTTTACTAGCACATTGGTATGATTTTTTTTTCTTTTAAAGACAATGACAATTAAAAATGACTAGGGTAATTAAGCCACTAAGATGATAAATAGCTATTAGAATTATTTTGGATTTTTTCAAATCCATCTCACAATGACACATTATGCTGGCAAGATTGTGTTCAAATCCTAAAACCGTTTTAAATCTAAAATTGAAATCCGTGGAAAAAAACCTCAAAGAACTTTACAGTCATCACATTTTAGTACTGTATAATTTTATTCTCATTTATGTCAAAATAAACCTTTTTACAGTTCAACTATTTGCATTCTTTAATAATTTGGTAAAATCAGTACAATGTATACGATACAGTATGCCAGTGTTAAATTGCTCAGTTGTTCAAAACTGTCAAGACTCACGAGCAATGTTTTATCCCACCAAATGTCCACTTCGCAAAGCTATTGGGTTTGTTTTTAGAATATTTAAAATATGGACAATATGTCGTATATTATGCTGCCCTGATTGAGCTAAAGAAAGGAATATCCAGGACTTAATTTAGAAATAATGTAAAAATATAATATCAGTTGGTTTGTGGTCTTTAGAAAAAATGGAAATCTAAAGTTGGATGTCATCATCTTAAATCTGAAAACATCATGCCAAATGGAGACATCCATAGATCAAAATGTATTGGAGGCAAAATCCAACCTGTGACTTCCTCAAGGAATCTTCACCCATGGTGACATAAAATTCTCTGCTCGTGAAGTAGAATATAAACCAGTTCAAAAGAGCCCTTTATTACAGTTAATGGGAAAAGTGATTATTTTGGTTTGCCTGTTAATTTTTCTGGCTCAAGCACGATTCTAAAACAAATTGCTTCTAATGAAATGTGTAATCACATTTGACAGAGCACTTTATTGACCCCTGGAGAATAAACATGGCTTGGAATCAACCACTGCTCGCTCCTTTTTTGGCGACAATAGAGCAGATGTGCAGAAAGCCTTTTGAGTCTAAAAGCTCACTTGTATTACACATATGAATAGCTGGTCTGGAAAAAAAATACACTCGAAAGCCGAGCCAATGTGGCTTTTATTATAGCCTTCATTAACAATCCCCCATGTTTAATTAGAGCACACCCCGCACACTTGAGATATGCCTGTCATTATCTGAAGCTCCAGACATTCACATAAGGCTTGACGGAGCATGTTTCATTGCACATTGAGACACGTAAGAGAAAGGTTTGATTTTAATAGACGACAAGATTTATGAACAGGTAGAGAAAATAGAGGGAAGTAAGATCCTCGTCTATTGTGACTTAATTGAGTCTTAATTCAGAATAAACAATCACTTCATGAAGCTCTGTGTTCCTTATCCTGGTCATGGGAAGCTGGAGCTCATCCTAGCTGGTATCAGACCAAAGAAAGACATTGACTTGTCACCAGTCCAATCAAAATGCATAGTCTAGTCACACACACATTGAGCCGTCTTTCGGGGAACTGAACTCGGCTGGGCTGCCTGCATGGACAGAGTTGGATTTGTTACTTTCGGTATTTCCGTGTCAGGGATCAACACAGTGAGTCACTGGCAATTTGATAGAGTTTCTGGATGATACAACCCACTCGATTTTGTCTTGGCTTGGAGCTGGCAGTGGCAAGAAATGCTTGGCATTGTGTGTGTCTGTTTCATTGACAAAATTCTTGAAAAGAAAAATGTTTTAGTTTCAACCAAACCTCTCAAAATGTTATAGTTTTAGTAGTTATTGTGTTGTTGTTTGAATAAAACCCTTCTTAATTTGATTCATAGAGTAATGCCAATAGAAATAAACTGCAACATAAAAATAGTTGAGGATGTTATTTTTTCCTCATGCAATATATTTGTCCATGCAAGCAAACCTGTCTTGGCGGCTCCCTGTGCTTAATGTTGCATGTATTCATTAGACCCACCTCTCACATCTCTTCCATCCCGATCTGGCTGCAAGGAGTTGCTTTTGACAGCCTCATGCGGACACACCATCTTCTCTCATCTACGCAAGTGAGTGTCTTTGTTTTCACATTTTTCACAAGAGCGTCTTTTATCTATTGGGAAAAAAATATATGTTTAGATTTAGTTTAAGCAGTATTCAATATTCAGAAAACAAGAATTATACAAAGTAAATATTTTCTAAAGTCTACAATATTAACATTTATGTATTTTTCTCTTTAAAATACAAATCCATTGTGCCAGATTTTTAAAAATATAAATGTATTCAAAATAATTGGAGAAGGGATGAGAGGATGCAAGAGCTTTACTGAAGTGTTCTCTTGGGACATATGAGTTTTTTTGTCAATCCTTAACAATTCTAAAGGCATGCTGTGCAATAATCAGCCTCTATAAACATAGTTGTTATTATTATTGTTGTTGTAAAACAAAGTTTCCCTTGTTTGTGTTGTCTCAAGTGTCACTTTGCCATCACTCCGTTAACTGTCCCAATGGTCTTCATTAAAGTCAGTTGCAAGTCATCTGAAACGTCGTCGGCACTGCAATTAGACAATTCTGTCATGTGCAATCTACCGCGCAACACACTTGAGTGCATGACTTTCTGCAAGAGGGGAAAACAACTGAAATGATCCCTCCATTCCTGCATGTTTTGACAGGTTGAACAAGAAGATGGACAACAGTAGCTTGGAAGACTCCGCTAACACAACACTTGAGATCAATCAGGACTCCTGCGCCCTGTTGAGGAACCAGGCGTTTCGTTTTATCCTGTACGCCTTCTTTTTTATTGGCATCATCTGCACAGTGGTGGGCAACATTTTGGTGGTTTTGTCCATTTCATACTTTAAAAAGCTGCAGTCGCCCACCAACTCCTTCGTCATGTCTCTGGCTGTGGCCGACTGCCTCGTGGGCCTGGTCGTAATGCCCTACAGTATGATTCGGACCATCGAAGGGTGCTGGTACTTTGGTGGCCTTTTTTGTCAGCTTCATTCCAGCCTTGATGTCATGTTGTGTACTGCTTCCATATTCCATCTGAGTTGCATCGCTTTTGACCGCTACTACGCCGTCTGCAACCCGCTTGTTTATTCTTTAAAAATGTCTCAAGGTCGAGTCACATTCCTCATTGTCATCTGCTGGGCCGTTCCCATGCTAATTTCCTTCGGTCCGATAATGCTCGGCCTCCATATTGCCGGAGTGGACGTTGTTCTCCCTCAAGACGTGTGTGTTTTCCTTGTCAATCGCATCTATGCTGTCATGGCTTCTTTGATAGCCTTCTACCTGCCCATGGCTATCATGCTGGTCGCCTACTGGAAGATTTTCAAAGCAGCCAAGCGGCAGGCAAAGCAGATCAGCGCCATGGAAAGCCAGATGGCCGCCGGAGTGGGGAAAGACTCAAGCAAAAAGAAGAAGCATCGCAACACCATGAAGAGAGAGCGGAAAGCAGCGAAAACCTTGGGCATCATCATGGGTGTCTTCCTCATCTTCTGGATGCCATTTTTTACTGTCAACATCGTGGACCCCTTTATTGATTACAGCACAGAAGTGGTCATCTGGGACATATTTTTATGGCTGGGATACATCAACTCATCACTAAATCCCTTCCTGTATGGTTTCTTTAATCGCTCCTTTCGTAAGGCATTCCTCATGTTCATGGGCTGTCGGGTGTGTCAACCTGGAATATCTCCTGGAATGGAGCTTTCACATACCAGGAAAGAAGCAAATGAATGCGCAGAGAAATAATGAAGTGATTGTTGTGGTGTGTTGGGATCACCGATGGTTGAGAGATGAGTCGTTTCAATTTTCAAGACTGCACTTGAGTCGACTTGTTTTGGCACAATCTCACTTACTCCACAGTCTCCACTTCGCTGCAATGGTCCTTCTTCCCCCTTTACAACTAAAATGTATATAAATCCACATCTGATTTTCCAAACTATATCATTATCTAAATGAGTAGAATTTCACAATTCGTAATTGCAACAAAGATGATCAAGCCCAAGACAAGGTGTGAAATGAATAAACACTTGTTGTAAATTAGTTTCTCTCTCTTTTATATCTCAAGCTCAGTTTGTAACACATCCGGTAAAATATTAATTCTGGATATTTTTCTTCTTCTTGATATTCTTGTTCTTATCATTATGATTGTTATGTTTGTTATAATTTTTATGATTGGTGTTGATGATGATAATAAGAATTAGTATTATTTTTAAAATGTGTGTTCAATTATCTTTGTGTGTATAACCCACAATCAGAATGACGTCTTTCACATTGCCATTGCTGGTATGTAAAAATTATCTGAAAAAAAGTGGAGCAATAGTGTCATCTGCTGGAAGGTGCAAGTCATTTTGTCAATCCTCAAATGACATAACATCAAAGTCATATACTGCATGGAGACTACATTGAATTAGGTATCAGGGAAATGGAAAATATATATATTTTTTAATACTTTTAATTTGCACAAAAACCAAACACAGCATTAAAAAACTATGCATGTTCATTTCACAGTAGCACTCTGCACTTGAATATATACAATTATGATGGCCAAGTAATTGTGTTGCTTAATGCAGTGAATCCAACAGTTAGAAGACACACTTTGCAGCATTTAATTCCCTGTCTTACATGACCTTGTTATATGAAACCAACATCAAGATAATTATAAAAAATGTGATATTGGAATAATTGTGAACCAAGCAAAATTGGAAAAAAATGTGTTGAATCTATTGTGATCGTGATGGATGGAAATAATTTAACGTGGGTTCGTGCCGTCATTTTACAACAATCAACAGATGCACCTGTCATTTACACTTCTCGGTCACAAGACGACCACTTGCACAATACAGGATTTTTTTTTTATCGAAAACAAAAAGACTCAGTATTTCTTTTTGATCAAGCCAGATTTCTGATACAGTGAAACCTATTCTCTGTCCTTTATTATGATGGTTCTGAATGTGAATGATCAAATGATATTTGGTCCATAAGAGCCTTTTGAGAATAAAGCGTCCTCTTGTGGTCCATTAAATGTCTGTCTCCTTCAGGCCGTAACACTCAGCCAAGTCATAGATGTGATAACTGCTTTGTTCACACACGTTGTAAATCCCCATTGAAACTGCATCGACCACTGCAGGTGCACTTCCTCGCCCAGTGCCTCCCTTAATTTTATTTGACAGGTTGTTCACAGTTTCTCTGAGCTGAAAGGAGGACTTTTGCAGTGGTGGGAACAGGTTCCATCTCTTTAAACTCCCCCCCGGCTTGCTTAACAAAGAGCTGCCGCAGGAGCCGTGCGTGGTGTAGCCTGACTCGTGTTCCCCTCTTTGTTCCAACGCCATTCCCCTGACGGCCGAGCGCCATTTCTGGTCATAGAAGCGACGCAGAGCCCTCCGCCTCTGGCGGCAGCGACACTTGAGTAGGCGGGTGAAAGCCCGCTGGAACTCTTTGCTGGAGCAGGGATAGATCATGGGATTGATGCAGCTGTTGAAGTAGCCCAGCCAAAAGACCACCTTGAATACTGTCTCTGATGGCTTCATCGCTGGAAAGAAGGAGCCTAGTACAAGAGAAACATGTATGAGCATTTGTAAAAGAGTGAGCGACACGTTGAGGTCTCTATTTTCATAAGCAGCGTATTTGTGGTGTAGTTCATGGAAGCAATTTGACAAATTGGACTCTTCCAAGTTGGCTGTACGTATGTTGTGTCTTTGGAAATGAGTCTGGTGGAGTGACAATTTGATGCCAGAAAGTTGATCTGAAGGTTTGCTTAAGTGCCGGTGCAGGGTAAACAACTTGTCGAATGCATTTTTAGTGAATTTGATTGAGGCACAGGCATGTCGCATGCATTTTCTTCGTAAATAGAGGGGAACAAAACCCAAAGAATATAATAGAAATCGATTTATTGAATACATTACATACTGTTATGATGACAATCATATTTATTATTATTACGAGATTTATCAGTCATCCTAGTGGGCAACTAGTCCACTGTATTTAACGCAAATGCAAAAATATTGACCACACCCACAGCGGCGCAGACTTCTCACAAGACTCTAATGAGAAATGGGTCTACCGTATTTAAAGGGAATGCATAAGCATTGACCACACCCACAGCAGCGCAGACTTTCCACTCTCAAAACCGCCAACTTGTGCTTGTAAGTAAAATTGACAACTCTGGGTGTAACCCACTACCAGAGTTACAGACACAAAAATAGAGCTCGATGGGTCAAACACTCCTAAGTGGTGGGGTACAGATTGGTAGAAACTTTAAATTGGGGTGCCAGTGTCACTAGATTGTTATTCATTTTTTAAACATGTGATTATTCTAAAAGGTTAAGTTGTTTAGTCCTGAAAATTAAACATTAAAAGTCTTCATTAAACCTATGAAGCAAACCCACACCTGCAAACGCACACACAGCAGAAGTGCTGCCACACAAAATCCTAATGGAGTTGCTTGAGTAGAAAATGTAAGAGAGGGTGGAAAATGCGATGCATGGCTCGGGAGATGAGTGCTCATTATGTAAAATAGTCTGCATGTGACTTTCATACAAATAAAATGTTAGTTTCTCATCAGTGGTCACACCAGGGACTCCCAGGCAGAAACAATTGCACTGCTTCTCAAGCCAGCGACAAAAAAAACCCCAAAACATAGCAGTGCCGTTTTCAATCAACAATCAATCTTATTCGTTCAAAATTTAAGTACAGTCATAATTTTGTTTTGAATTTATTAGTTAATTACTGCTCACTCAACCATACAAAGTCAACTCATAATAGTGTTGATTTTAATTAACATCACCATGGGTGATAATAGTGCCATGCAAAAACTGTGTTTCTTAACTTTGACCTTGTTTTGTACACTGGTTGTTATCTAAAACCTCCAAATTAAGTTAGCATGGAACAAGAGGATTAGAAAGTCAGCATTATAATGTTTATTTTCAATTCTCATTTAAAAAAAATGCTCAGTAATTACTGTTGCACAGAAAATATCATGTAAGTCAACAAAATTGAAGGGCTATTTTTCCTTGTGTCCCCAACAAAGTGCTGCCTAAAAAGGCAAATGGTATTGGAATTTTGGATAGGTCAAAGCACTCTGTCTGTATCATCACAAACAAAAGGCCTGATTGACATAAATAGTTATTTGAAGTGCACGTCTGCCCTCCGGGCGAAAGGTAGAATTAGTACTGATGGGTGGCTTTAAGAAGTAGGAGCTGTCCACAACAGACAACTCCCACTAGAATTCATTCTTGCCGCCACCTGTGTGAACTAATCTTAAAACCCAGTTAGAAGTTTGGGGTCAATTTACAAAATAAATTGACTTTCTTAAGATTTGAGCAGCTGTGGGAGTGTGGGGCGCAAGTAAGTACTATTGTAAAAATTAACAAAGAAGTCCAAAGACAATACAGCGTTTCATCTAGACTACAGTAGCTGTCAACACTATTAATATTGATTAAAAGATTGGCAAGCTCGCTTTGTGAATGAATCAACATTGACCATTTAACACTCCGGTTTACCTATACTTTATCTACCAGCAACAAAATAATATGATGCAACACAGATTTTAAAGATTAGGGTAGCTTTGTTGTTATCATGTGAACCCTGGCTCACCTTTATCTTCTTTCTTAGTGAACCAAAGAAATATTGTTTGCAATGTATTTACATTTCATTTGCATTGCCTGTAAATATTTTGGGGAAATCTCAAAGCATACCACCAAACTAAAATATCACAAGACTGGATGGACAAGTTAATTACTCTATGTACCGCCTGCCATCTAGAGGAGAAGCATTTATTTGTTTTGTCAGTCAAGATACATTGCTTTCTGACCAATAAAGTGAGATTGGACAATTTCCTGCAGAACACTGGTTGGGAATCACTGAGACCTTAAATAATGAGTTATATTACCAGCTAGGACTCCGCTCATGTGGTGTTCAAATGCTACTTTTATCTCTTGTTCGCATGAGTTTGCACGGACCTTCCTACATCGTGAAATTATTTGGTTTTGCCCCCCCCCCCAAATAAATGTAGACCATTCAAAAGGTCATGACCACTTGAACAATAGAGTGATATCCAGTACAAATAACTGCATCAAGAATTTTGATTGGCACAAACAGAGAGGCATTCATCAATATTGTTGTAATTGGAGCCAATTTGGTTTCCTTAAGTAAAACTTTAATTTTGGTTAGTATTGGCTGGCCTTGGGCCATGGACCTTTATTTTGAACTTTGGTTAAATGTTGCTAGCCTTGGGCCAGGACTTTTATTTTGACACAGTCTTTGGTCACCTGTTCAGTCACCTGATCAGGCACCTGATCAGGTAAAGATGGCTGCTCCCTTATGGCAGTCTGCATCATTCAGTCTCAGTTAGCTAAGAAGATGGTAGTTATATAGTTTTTTTACTGCTTCAATTTTACAATTTGGATTGACGGCACCTGTGTGATACCTGCTTGCCTACCTGCCACCCCTCACTCTCTCCTTGCCTGCCTGCTATCACTTCTCTACTTCTACCATGCTTGCCTCCATGTTGGACATTCTTTCTCCATCTCCAACAAGGTATGAGCAACACAATGTTTTAACATAAGCGTGTGACAACAAACCTTATAACATCAAATCCTGAAAATCATTGACACTCAAAGTTGCTGTTGTCACACTAAAATCAGATGGGCTCGACCCTAACTGACCTGTGACCCTTAACATGGTAAGGGATGTGGAAAATGAATGCATTGTTGTTGTTTCAACATTGAATGTAATTCCTGCAAATATTACATCATCCATAAACAAAGACAAAGCATATTTTTATGAACACTGATGTGACATTTAAATAGTATTTATTAAACGCAATAATTCCTGTCCACTCATGACTATATTTTTTGTGGACTAATCAACAGTAACACTAGATGTCACATTAATAAACAATGTGGTAACAAAACTAAATTACTGACACAACTGATATGTTTTTATGATTGATGTGCAAGAAAAAAAATGTATAGTCCTGAACTGAGCAAAAATATGTTCCTTTTTGAAGAGTAACAAGCCCCAAGACTCCAAAAAGTGTTGTTTTTGTACCCTTGGCACTTAACTTTTACAACCTGTACATTTTTGACCCTGGGGAAAAAAGGTATGAGTATTCATGCAGGCCCTTTTGATTTATTAGTATGGATTGTGCCTTGAAGGTCAGAAAAAGAAAAAAAAAAAAACTTTCTCTGGCATTAGTCAAGATTACACTAAAAGGGAGCAGTCTTCCATTTCTCCCATCCAAGTACAATCTACACGGTGTCATTCATCCTTGATACCACGTAGCACTTGTGCAGGGTCACTGGAAGCTTAAGTCGAGCCCATTTTAGGTGTAGTACACCACAGACTGATGATCACTAATCAATCGCGAGACTGATGTATAAAGACAGATAAATATTCACGCCCACATTCACACCTACAGACAATTTGGAGAGAGACCCTAACAAACCTGGGTTGGAACAGTAGCAGATGCCTGAGAGAATGGAATATATTCACATAAACACACTTCAGTCAATGCCACACATAATTTTACACCTCAATCTCATTTTTTTTGGTACATGTCCAAGAACCAGATGTACAGTCTGTTATGTCCACTACTCTTATACACGTGTATTAAAAAGTGTCAGTCTGAGGAGAGAAAAATTTAGTCAGCAAAAAATTCTTTGAGTTCTGGACCTCAATCATTCTTCTCCTCCTTAGATTATTTAAAAAATAATTGTGATGTCAAAAGCAAGTAAGGTGTGGCTTAGTACTTATGCGCCGATTTATGACTCACTTCAATCTGACCAAGAGCAAGCTGAAGTATAGTGTTCCCAAAAAAGTCAATAAGGCTGAATTGTGGATTAATAAAATTGGGTTGCAAACAAAAAAATAAATAAATAAAAATGGAGCTATTGAGTGATTGTGTTGCCAATGCAGGTCCAGTCTTTTTTAATGGTACAGTCAAAAACAACATGAATAAAATAAAAAATAAAAATCAGAACACTTGCAATTAGCTGTTGTAGACCACAACTCACAACCTGACGCTCTCACACTCACTGCAAGAAACATTACATTGGAAGACTACTTACCAAAAGGTAAAAAGAAGAAAAAAGGCAGCCAACATAGGATAAACATGCCTACGACGATGGCGAGGGTTTTGGCCGCCTTTTTCTCCCGAGAGAACTTCATGAGGCGCACGGAGAGCGAGCTCCTGAACGGGTGCTGCTTGTTGCTTTTGGAGCTGACCGCGCGCGCATCTTCCAGCACGCTGCGGCAGTGGATCCTCAGAACCACCTCCACGGACTTGTCTCGTTCCCGCTTGACACCCGCCTCCAGGCTTCTGGTAGTCCTTCGGGCCACCACGTAGACCCGAAAGTACATAATGAGGATGACCAAGAGCGGCAGGTAGAAAGAGAAGAGAGAGGAGAAGAGCGCGTATCCAGGCTCCTCCGTAATCCTACAGATGCTCTCGTCCACGGGTGGCGGTTCTTTCCAACCCAGCAGCGGTCCAACCGAGATGACTGTGGACGACACCCACACCAACACCAGAATGACACCCGCCTTCCTCTCGGTCATGATGCTCGGGTACTTGAGGCAGTGTTTGACGCCTATGTAGCGGTCCACGGAGATGATGCACAAGCTGAGGATGGAGGCAGTACAGCACAGCACGTCCACCGCCGCCCAGATATTGCAAAACACCCGGCCGAACACCCAGCAGCCCAGAACCTCTAGAGAGGCTGAGAAGGGCAGCACCACGATGCTCAGGAGCAGGTCCGCCATCGCCAAGTTGACTATAAAGAAGTTAGTCACCGTCTGCAAGTGACTGTTGCACAACACGGACAGAATGACCAAAATGTTACCCACGATCGCCACCAGAATAAATAAACCGAGAAAAAGGCCGAGCCAAACGGATCGGGAGTCCAATGTAAAGTTCGAACACGCCGCAGTGCTGTCGTTTAGAAATATTAGCTCCATTGCAGAGCCATTGAAAGGCTCCGTGAAATAGGTCCCATGGATACTGTCGTTCCTTAAGTTTGAATCCGTCATGCTGAAGAAATAGCACACGTAAAAATAACTTTAAACTAAGTGCTTCATCATCTGCGCCAAACAATAGTCGTGCGTAAAGCAATCCAAAAAAGAAGAAGCAACCCGCAGGGCCGCTTGGGCAACACGTTCGTGGGCTCGGTTGGAGTTCAGGAGGCGACAAAAATACAGATAAGAGCCTCCAACTCTTCGCCATGGGCACGCATGTCTTCTTGGCTGTGCAGCGGCGTGCACTGGTGGCATCATTTTCGACCATCAACTGGTTCCCGGAGTCAGCCAGAGCAGGTCCGAACCTGCAGCTCCACCCACGTCATACGCATGCACACGCGCGCGCGGGCGCACGCACAGAAATTGTTTTACTCAAAATCTCCTCACGTCAGCGCTGCCTCAATGTCTAATTGAAAGCTTTTTGCTTTGTTGTTGTGGATGATGCTCATCATATTTGTAAGAGCTGTCCCTCAAACATGGCTTTTTATTCACAAGCCAAGTAGCATATTATCAATAGGTCATTTGGCCAGTTGTAGAAGTAAATGAAAGCTGAGAACCTCATTCAAAGTTAGATGTCCGCAAGAAACTTTTCCAGAACTATTCATGTTAGTCCGTATGTCAAGACACCTTTTATATTTTGCTCAATCTCTTCATTTGGTTGTGTTTCTCCTGGCAACGCTGCTTAATATTCAAATTTGTTTTCCAATTAGATTCCCGCCTCGAGGTGCTCCCAGGTCAATCTAAACTGCACAGGGCCTTCAGATTCCGCTGTGTTGTCTAATTGTTCATTGGTGTGTAGGGATGGGAATTGAGAACTGGTTCTTGTTGAGAACCAGTTCCCACATTACCAATTCCTTGGGATCGTTTGTTAATTTGCTAACAATTCCCCTAGCTATTCCAGTCAGCACGAATTACGTCGCTACGCACGTTTTGCTTATTACGCATGTTACGCACGTTATGCAACATGCCTAGCGACACAAGTTACTAGCCAAGCCAGATCTCGATAATTTTACATGTTATTTTCACACTATACCACAAGAGGGCGCTCTTGACCTGTATATGAATAACTCTTAATATGTTACTTCAGGCATGTTCTCAGTTCATTCTTTATTTGTCATGTAACGTTAGCATATCGTGCAATTATTCAGCCTGTTGTTGCCTCTATTCTATTTTTATTTCAAATTGCCTTTCAAGATGACATGCCTGTTCTTGGTGTTGAATATATCAATTTCCCCCCAAAATGCGACTTATACTCCAGTGTGAATTATATGTCTTTTTCTTCTTTACTATTCATTTTATGGCTGGTGCGACTTGTACTTCAGCACAAGTTTTAGTCCGCAAAATACAGTACCTGCAATGTTGAAATTTCTACAAAGGGAGGAAACACTTTTTGTGGTTAAAGGCTTGCACCCATTTGCCAATGTCCCCTGATTTTCAGTAGGTGATGATTTCTATTGTACGAGAATGCTTGCATTCTTTCCTCTTAACACAATATTTTGCTCACCCCAATTCTAGAGAGACAACAAAAACTGTTTTTTAAGACTTCACTCTTAGGTTTGTAATGTTATATTTACACAGCGTTGCAATATACAAAACAAAATGATCAGAATCGTTTACGTATGTGCTTCTTTTTTTCCCCGAAAAATGAGAATACGATAAGAGAATCGATAAAGAATTGAATCATTAAACGTAATCAAAAATGCAATCAGAATTATAAAAATCGTATCAATTCCCATCCCTATTAGCGTGAATTAGTTTCTTTATGTGATTGGCTGATGATTCAATTCAATTGGTAGAGACTCCAGCCTGCCAATGACCCACATGAGGACACAGGCTATACAAACCTCTTGCAGTCTCATTACACTGTGCTTGTTTACCTAATGTGGCTCCCTGTGACTATTTCAAAAATGAAATGCTGACCATATGTAGGTCAGAAAGCTTTGCGTGAGAGGACTGCTGCTAATAAGACAGTTGTGTTTGCATGATTGGATTTTTCACAAGTGGTGGTCTTTGTTGGTAACATAATTGTGGTGTAATAATCAGAGAGTAATTCAGTAACCATTATTAGAAGCAAAAGACGGTTACCAATTCTGTAAGAAAAAAAATAATAAGAAAAGAAAAACAATTACATTTCCCAGTCCTGCTATGGGTTTTCATTAATCATTCCAAAGATATCAGGGCCACCAAAGACTAAGCTCTCCTGGCCGCAAGAATACAAAAAACCAACAAACAAAACACTGACCTACATTTAACTTTAATTATCCACAGAAATTTCACTGATTTATTTCTAGCCATTGTATTGATGTATGTCTTGGGTGCACTGTTTCTGTCCAATCATATTTCAGCTTCTATCCATTGCTTAGTCAATCTGATATGTCGAGGGCCTTCAGAATCGGAAATGCTGGCCGATGTATTCCAAACGATAACAGCAATAGCAGTGCTTTTCAGCCAATCGGATCACAAATTTGACCCCAAAGGCCAGCGAACAGGTTCACGATAACAGCATTTTGCGTCCTTTGAGCAGAACTTCTTATAGCCAACTTCCCACCAGCAAAACACATGGCATTATGCATTTAATATACTTTTATTTGGGCTTTTCTCACATTATAAGATGCATAAATGTTGATTCTGAACTGTTATTGCACATTCATGTGTTGCTATCTTGTGGTTTTGTGTGTTATTAATCGTTTCTATAATTGAGAAAGTGATAGGGGTTGCATGCACTAAGCGGTGGATAAAGTTCTGACGGGTATCAAATGCACTCTCACTGCTCTCCTGAATAAAAATACAACCAAAGTACTCAAGGTTGCATGATGAAAGATTTTTCTGGTGGTTGTTAATAAAGCAGATAAAACATAAAAGAGCCAGCCAAAGTTTGGATGGAACCTCACACTACTGTGATGAAAATTGAAAAACTAAAAAGGTGAACTTATTGCACTGCATGTGTTCCAGTCATCCAGAGGTGAACACATCTGTAGTGGTTATGAATGACTCATAATCAAGTCAGTCAGCCAACTGTTGCAGAATGGTGATTACGTGGTTATCACTCCTCGCTCCTTAATGTGCCATAATCACTGATTGCATCACTGTCTTTATGCCCTTGCCACATTTACTGTAATTGGTCAATGATGGCAGCCCAATAACTCATACGTGTGAGGCTCCATGCAAACAAAAAAGGTTTATCAGTAAATTGGTCATTAACACTTTCAATTCCAGCCATTTTTCCAGAAAAAATAAATAAATCTTGAAAGCTAGCTCATTTAGAGCATTCTAACTGACAATTCAGGGCTCGCAGAATTTGGGGTTTTATGGATATGTAAACACAGAAATGATCAAATAAAGAATTAGGCTCCCTTTCATCACACATAGTAGAATATAATTGTATGTTCCTCTACTTTTTTTTTTTAGGGGGGGGTCAGTAGTCAAACATGGTTTGGACTGATGATACACTCTTGCGCACTTTTCAACAGCCTCCACTGTAAATCTTTAATACCAACTATGGATGATTACTAGAATAAAATGTGCATGATTCATGACCTTGACTTCCGCTGCAGTCCACTCAGCCGTGAGGCTTTTGACCTCAATCAAAACTCCTGGAATTTCCTGTCGCATCAAACTTTATATGTGCCAAAAGATTACAGTTGCAGAGCAAGTGATTGAGCACTGCGCTGACACACCACAATAAGAAACGTGAATCTGTGAGGCGTTCTATACAATATACTACACTGTATAGTTTTTTTTTATTGAACTACAAAAACATTACAGGATTTTCAAGGAACAAGCAGATTGCCACAAAGAGATGATACAGTCCATAAAAAAAGGAGAGTGTGGATATTTAGAAGATGATTGATTCACCAACTGCGCTCGTGTATTTTGGCGATAGGGATATATCTGCGTGCTTGTACTGCTCTTCATTCAAAGATTTCAAATTTTGATTTGCAGCAAAAGCAGAGGCTGCCAGTTGGCCATTTAATGACAACTAGCTGCCAAACCCAAAACACTTGGTGCCAATTCAGTCCATTTCAGCCACATCTCTCAGTGTGCAAGCCTAAGAGACACATAGAGTTCAATTGATGTTTGAGGTCTGTTTCTTTCTATTTTTGTAGCCTGCTCTTCATTTACATTCAATTCCGGTCGCCTTTGCCCACCTTACGCTAAAGCGCAGAAGCACATATTCCAATTCATATTTTCTCTGCCCTTACTCTCTCAGTATGGTAATCTCTAATGTCGACTGTGACTGTGCTTACTTATCACGCCTCGACAGAGTGACTGGGATTCAGTTTGCCACAGGTCATGTTGTACTTTGATATGACTTCATACCTGAATCTTCAAAAGGTCAAATGATCTTACTGCTCGCTTTCTAGTGTCAAATGGTGAAAGATTTTTTTATTTTTTAAAGGAGCAATAATGTGTTCAAAATAAAACCGGTGGTTTATACAGTTTTTGTATTCCTTTCCCTATAATAGTCTCTTTGGTAAAATGTTACGTAATTTAAGAAACATACTTCGGTCCTGCAACGAGTGTCCTGCCTTTTGTGTGAATGATTCCCTCAACAATGCATGGCTGGACTGAGAGAGGAATTACGATGTAAGCGTTTGAGGTATATGAAAGACATCCGTCATTAGAAGTCACGATTAGGGTGTGGTGTCACCTTTCATCTCAGGGTAAGCGTAGGATGGACTCGTCTGCAACACTTTTATTATCAAGCCCCCCCCCCCCCCTATGTTCCCTGAGCCAGGCTGCCCACGTGTCTGGTTAGAGAGGACTGTGATGTATTGTTGACTGCAACTTGGGCAAATGGCAACATCATTCATTAAGGGTTTTAAATGATGTAACGCTTACATGCAAAGGTTTGTGTCTGAGGTAACTTGGATATCATTTTGTCTTATTAAAGGTTCTCCTTTACTGCAACAAAAACTGTGGCTCAATCAATGGAGCTTAGAGAAAATGCTTGAATTATTTCCTGAGGTTTTTGACTTGTCAATTTGTGTGCACCATTGCCATTTTTTTCCATCGAGTGAATCATGGCATGTAATCACGATACGATTTGCTTTGCGTTTATTTCTAGTGCTCTGAAGAGTTAAAAATACCAAAACAGAAAGACGGATGGGAAATATAAAATGCAAACCACCTAAAAACCTTGCAGGTAACCACAAGTTTAGATATCCTCTGACCAATGATGATTATTGATGCACGATGGGAGCTTTTTGAAAGATGCGCTAGTGCTTAGTGATCCTGAGCCACATGGGAATCTGATAATTTTCTACTCACAGACCTGCAGTATAAAAATAGAACTCTCACAAAGAAGGTCCTCTGTTATCAAGGCAATGTGGGCTGAGATTTGCCTCACTGATCACAGCAGTGCCAGCAGCTTCACAGGTGAGATGCTGCTTGTATTGGAAACACGCCGACAGTGTCTACAATACACATTGTACATTGTAAATGTAGAAAAAGACATCACTTGACCGACACGTTGAGCTTTTTATTGAATAAAATGCATTAGAATTGATTTGCCTGATTTGCACATAATTTAGCTGAGTTTCTTTAGTTTATTTCAATTATCAATGCCATGACTGCTTCTTTATTTGTACAATAGTAATAATGTTCTCTACTGGTCACTGCAGGACTATAATTGAATTTTATCAATCAGGGGCGTGGTGGCCGTTGGGAATTTCTGAAGATTCCAGAATAGCCGGTTGACAAATATTTCCGGGCCGTATTTTAACCCCAGTATAAAAACCAATTTTGATGAATACTGAAATTGATCTTCTTAAAACTTAATTAGCACATATACAATTTCCCAGTAAACTCTTGGAAATGTTTGTATGCAGCGTGGCTTTAAGCGCTGTCACGATGGGACAAAATGGTTGTTGAAAAGAGCAGCTTATCGACAAACAAATGAAGGTTGGGAGAGTTTAAGCACTATTTACATATGATTAAAGCCGTCTGTTATCTTTGGCTAAAGCGGTTCGCTTTGCACTGGGTGCAGGTCCTGTTGAAATCAAATTGATTAAAATAGGCACTCCATGGTTAAAGCACATATTTTCTATTTTTCTCACAACATAATACTGAATGTTTTTGCAGCAAACATTTGATTGAAGGTGCACTGAAAATGATCATTTTGGGGGTTCAAAATGTATGCTCCTCAAATGTTATTACTTTTCAACATTTATTTATTTATTTATTTATTCATTCATTTATTTATTTACTTATTTATTTCCCCTTGTCTTGCTTAATTTATTCTCCCACCTCGATAGCCACTCAACACAGACGTTCATGTATCATGCCATTCATACCTGCATGTGTTTGGATTACCATTACATGTCCTCAAAATGACCCCAATGGTCACATTTTGGAACGTCTGTTTTTACACAACAGCAATGTAGTTTCAGGGAAATGACAGATGACACAGCCTCTGAGCAGCCAAACAAGGAAAAGAAATATCTTCCTGAGGTTATTTCAAACTCTGACTTTGGAATGATTGACTGACACTTTTTGATTAGCAGTCCTGAGGGGCCTGAAAGTGGTGAGACAGGTCAGACATTTTTAGAGTAGAACCCAGGGTAAATCCATGCATAGTACAAAGTAGGAATAAAATAAAACTCGAGTGCAGAATATTCATTCATTTGAACAGCTCGTCCCCGTCACCATACGCTTGAACCAAGTAATGACAAAAATGACCCAAACCTAAATTTATTTACCATGAAGACTCTTCTCCATATGCTCCATGTGTTGGCCTATGTTTGACACTGTGTGAATGTCACTTCCAATAATTATGCGACACCAAGTGAGTTTACTGATGCAAGTCTCCAGAGACATGCTCTGTGTACTTCGGGTGTCCTCTTCAAAACACTGAGACCCTGCGTTGCCTTTCTCACGCCACATACACTTTGTTGTATGTTTGTGTGTGCGTGTGACTCACACCCACAAGAGAGTGCTGCTCCATGTACACCATTCAGTAAATAGCAGTGAGGATAAACTATCGACAATAAATAAATAACAGGGACTAATGTGAACTTTGTCCACCGATAAATTCCTTTCACACATCTATGTCAGATTTCTTTAAGAATCTGGTGGAAAATGTTAGTATATTGAAAGTTTGAACTACTGTTATGTCTGTAGGGTTCGATGGAAAATTTTAAAACAATTCAGGATATTAGTGTTGTTTTATCATAGAGGCGTTCAAGAGAAAATGAAATGTCAAATCAATGGTTGCAATCAATGACTGCCGTTAGCCACTTGAAGACGGGGGTGAGGGGGGGTAAGTCACACTCCCCAGTTGGTGTTGGGGCTTATGTGCGGTTTAACCACTGATTTTCATTTCCCTCAGTCTGTGTGGAATTTAAATTATTTTTACAATTGTCAATGTTTTGAAAAAGTTGTATTTGATCATAGAGTGAATTTTAACTCTAAAATCCACAACTGAAGATATTGTAAGACAGATGATCATTTGCTTTAGCATGTACGTATAAACACTGTTATTCAAAGGGGGGGAAAAATGTCCCAATTTTAAGTGCTTTAAAATAATTCATGTGACATGTTTCTTTGAAATGCATTTAGCTGATAAATGTAGTGAGCTGCGATGTTGCAAGATACTTTCTAAAAATCGTTTAGCTATATGATAAACAACAAACCGCATGATCGTACACATTCATTTTTTTCCCCTTGTTTCCATTTATCCACTGTGTATTTTTATAAACGCTAAATATTCAGCATGACCTCATCCACCAGAAGAGAAAGACAAGGATATGTTTGTGGTGCCTGGTCAGTTCACATAACCCCAATTTTGTGCTTCACGATGCGGTCAGTGGTGTTTTCCTTTCTTTTATAACAGCATGTGTCTGTTTCTCTGATGTGTGTGTGTGTGTGTGTGTGTGTGTGTGTGTCTGTGTGTGTGTGTGCATGTGTGTTACGCTTTTATATAGTTTCAGTGTTAGATTTAAGCAGCAAAGACAGGGCCTCATAAATGAGTAGAACTAAAAATAGACTAGAGCAGGTGATTCATTGAAATTCCAGCAGGCATAGTTCCAGCCCTAATGGACGCAAGGAGGAGTCCATTTCATCTGTTCACCAAAAATTTTAATGAAATAGCACTTTGTATAATTAAATATACCCAGTGGAGCAAAGCAGCCTCAGTGAAAACAATAAACTTCCAATTTTGTCAGCGCTCCTTCTGAATAACGAGATGTTCTGACGGGAGTGTTGCTGTCTCATACCTTTTTTTGGGTCCGCAGTCAACACGTTTCATCACCCAGCGAATTATGATGGGAATCTGGATACTGTACGTACATTGACACAATTGCCGGTGCACCTCCCTTAATGAAATCATATAATGTGCTTCATGAACCACATGTATTTTTGACTTCTCTTGATTGCATTGTTGTTTTCAAAAAAAGTAATTGTATTTTCAGTCCAATGTTAAAAAGAGTGCCATTAAGAGGAGTCAAAAAGTACAACTGGTTCATGAAGCAAATTTGAAGCAACACTACTTTGTACCATCATTATTCATGATTAAAGTTTAAAATATAAAAAGATTGATTTGATTTTAATTTCATGTTTTTGGGCTTTACATTGTATCTTGGTTGACATTGGCTGCAAAGGTTTTCTTCAAAGTAAGACATTTGAATTGGACCATTTCCCTTTGCCATAGTACAAGGTTTGGGAATCATGGGTTTTGATGTCAAGTTCTTCCCAGAACTCGAAAAAATGTCAATATCATACACTTTCTGAGTGAGATTAACTTTTGTTTTGAGATTGACCTTGACGGCAACTCTCTCAGTCTCTGTAAAAACTCAATTTGGGTTTTTTCCCCCCTGAGCTCCTTTCATTGTTCAATATTTTTGTGCCCTCCGGAGGTATAATGATCCCGCCTCTGAATACCCGATCCTATAACACTAACCTTGCATTTTTGCAGCACAATGCCTTCCTGCAGCATACCCGGTGCTGCAGGTGAACTTTAAATAAGTGATAGGCAGGAATTGATTGATATTCCAGAAGGATCTTCGCTGTGGGGGCTTTAAACGCTTCCACCTCATATCCATATAAGTGAAGGAAGATCTGGCTCTTCCTTTTTATCTGCACTACTGATCATGACATTAGACACTCCTGCACAAAATAGGAATATCCAGGGCCTTACTTTTATAAAAATTCCAATTTTGAAGGATGTTTTATATCAAGAAGGACTTTATCATCACCTCTGTCAAGGGCAAGCGGTACTGTTTTGATGGTGGTGCTTTTTATTCTATTATAGTAGTGTTATTCCAAAATGACATCTAATTTTGGTGATTCCCTGAAGAAAATATGGATAGAGAAACCTATTTTCAGTGTTTACCGTTTGAGTCTTGATGGAAACGCTTTGCCGATTATGGAAAGGGTCTACTAGTGTGGCTTCTATGAACTGCATCATCTTTTGTCATGGTGGCTATAGTTGGGACAATTAGAAGTTTAGGATTTATCTTAGGTCATCAACATACTATGATTTGGGCCGTTGATTTTATGTTGCCAAAAGTGTTTTAGGTAGCTACAGATTCCCATTTTTGGTGTTCATATGTGGCTTCACAATGAAGGCCATTCATTAGCCATTGGTGGTGACCTCGTTCTTTTCAAAGGACATGTTGATGATTGCAGAAACTGCTGCTCCCCCACAATCTGAGCATAAATCCATTCTTGTATTAAATCTTAAAGGGACTGTGCAGGTAATGCTGTTGATGTTTTTGTTGTAAATCAAATGATATTTTTAGAGTATCACCCTCAGACGGATAACATCAATGAATATCAAAAAGCAAATGAGGCTGATGAGCTATTGCTGTCAACACTGTTCTACATGGAGGGTCACGATGTGAAGTCATATCCAGAAATAGACCATTGTTGGTTTTTTTTGCTCCATATATTTTATCAATCAAACGTCTGATTTGTTGTGCAGTAATTAGCATCTTGCTGTTTTGATGCCTCACATTTTTAATTTCTATTTGTGCACATAAGTCACGAGTGCACTCGTGTCTGTTTGTTCTGCACTTTCATCATAATTTTTTCTGCCATGAAAAACCCTTTTCTAAACTCCTGCATAAGTAATTCGGGCAAATTATTATTTTCTCAGAACTGCCAGTAATGCACAATTTGTGTAAACAGTAAGGAAAGAAGCCTTTGTTTGGTCCAAAGAGAAGAATGAGAAGCAAGAGTTTGACTTTTAAATGACACCACTTTCCCGACTATGCTGTAAAGACTAGAACTCAGTAGTAAGTGGACTTCCATTGAGGACAAACTATTACCAAAAGTGAAATGCAATTTGAGGATGGAGTGCCCCTTTTGAGTTTTTCAATGTTGGATTTTGCAGCTAGCAAGCGGTAGATCTTTTGACCTCTGGAAATCTCAATTATTTATGGTCATCTATTTTGTGTCTGAAAATTATCCAGAAAGAACAATTAGACTTCATTATTACATACAGTAAACTGGACCATTGAGTTATTAAAATGTTTTTTCACAAATAATATGCAGTAAGTGTAATTTTGGTTGATACTTAACATTTTTAATGACTGCTTGATAAATCAAAAAAATTCACAATCACCCATTTTTTAAATAAAGCTTTTGTATTGGATTTCATTTCACTGTGCAAGTGCACCCAATGTTGAGTCATTCAGATTACTCTGCCAGACATTTTGCCTGATGCGTTTTGTCTTTTGAAATGAAGCATGAGTTTCCTCAGGGGGATTAGCCGCAGGAATATCTGCAGGCACAATGTGCAGCTGTGAAAGATGACTTGGAAAATAAGACTCCCATGAGAGCAGGACTTATACCACACAATGATTTCCATTTTATGAAGCCGTTTTATGATCACTCTGCAAGCAACATATTTAAATTTTTATACATGTATATAAATATAAAACTATTCTTTTCACAAGTCTTCTATCAATGAGAAATAGGGCCATAATAATGAGAAATATGAGTACTATAACATTTTCACAAGTCTTCTATCAATGAGAATTAGGACCATAATAATGAGAAATATGAGTATATAATTATGTTTTGCTCTGACTTTTTCAATATTTTTTTTCTTTTCAGTGAAGCCCCCAACTCTCTGTTTTTTCATACTGTGTGATAGCCACCTGCAAACCTTCAATGTTTGGACCTGTCTTTGTTGATGCTCTTAAGGCATTAGCCGTGTGATGTGTTGTGATTGTATCAGGGCTGCTCTTTGACACATTCTAGTCAAAAGAACATGAATTTGGGCAATATTTGAAACGTTTCACTTAACATTGGTTGTAACAAAGAGGATTCAAACAATCATAAGTTGTTGAAAGGATTGTGTGACAATTGACAAACAACTTGCCCTAGTTCCAGAAATAGGTGATCTTGCACATTAAGAGGCCGTACGATGAAGTCCCTTTGACAATTAATAGGTCAACCACCCTCACGTTTGTCAGAATTTCAATTACAAAAGGCAAAAGTCAATTGTGTTTCCATGAGTACTGGTGGCTCTAAGCATATTAGTTAACATTCTGTATGAATGATGCTTAATTTTGTCCTTGATCCAACAGCAGCAGACTGTGTTGTTGCAAACATGGAAGCCTGGAACTGTTTCTTATGGAGTTGAGCTCAACCAACCCTAGTTTATTCTTTGCAGGCTGCCAAAGGGGATGAGGATGTTTTTGTATGACAAAATACTCTTTTCGTATTCACAAAGTTTTTGTTTTGTGAAATGCATAATTATAATATGTTGTATTGATCTAATGAGACCACACATTCATTTTGGATGACAACATTTTGTCTACACCATGTCGATTAGTACAAAAAAAACAAGTCTGCAATCATGTTTTATGATGATGTGTCACCATGCAGTCAGTCAATATTGTGTCCCCATTAGTCTGCTAATACTCTGGAGGATTATGTCACGAAAGATAAGCCTGCATTTATTCAACAGACACCATAAATATTTTGTCACATCATAAATTTGCACAGATCACTGTTGAGAGTGACAGTGTTGTAAAAAATATTAGTCACCTAATTACAAAATGATTCCTGTTAGAAAGTGAGAGATCTTGAGGTCGTCAGCAGGTCAGATCAATTTGGCAGCAATGACAACCTCCATTCAGAAAGTGTTCACACTATTAATCCTCACTCATCCCTGGGCACTAAAGCAACAGGCGGCCATCTTCCTATTTTGGGCTGATTGGAATGAGAGGCGTGTCTGTGTTCTTGGTCCCGCTGCTTGAAAGTGAAAGCTGGAAGGGATGCGGGAAAGAATTTTCCCACACGCAAAGGCGAGGGCAGCCAAGAGGTTAATCTCTTTTACATATTTGGAGCAGAACAACATGATGTTGTCATCTATAAGTGAGGAGATCAGTGCAGTTTGATAGTCTGTGTTACAAAATGAGCGAGTCAGTTTCAAGTGAAAAGATTTCGATATCTGCCATCAAGTCATCAAAACGGTGTCTTAGAATGAGCAAAGTGTTTGGCCGACATCTTGGCGTGAGGTGAGGTTCATGGCAGTTTGCCATTCATATGGGATGGGAAAATATTTATTCCATTTGTTAAAAAAAATAACATTACACATAAGAAGCATTTGATTAAATAATTCAGTTTTATTGATTGATTTATGACAACATATTTCATCAGTTGAAGGTTCAAAAGCAGTCTAGGACTCTTTTTCTTCTACCATAGTTCTCTGAGCATCTGCCTCGGCAAGAGCTATGACGTCAATTACCTTGTTAGTCTTGTCGAGATGAGGGGTTTCCTCTCGTGTCTGCCGATGCAAAAGGAGAAACAGTACACAGAGCATTTGGATCGAAAAACATTCTCCCACTGAGATTAAATGAAGCGTAAACAGCGGTAGTTTCATGCTTCACGTATTAAGTCCAAATGATACCAATCAGCTGTACTGCCTCACTGCTCTCCTATATGGCAGTGTATGCCACAATTTGAATTTCAAGTGTTGTTTTAAGGTAAGTAAATACTGGTAGAGTTCATTCAGTCATCATACATTGGTTTGATTTGCTTTATTAAATGTCATTTTGGAGTACTGGAAGTCTCATGCACATGAATTATACAAATGTAAAATGTGGTGTTTCCCTACGGTTCGACGGAAAAGTAACATGTAGGCTAATGAATGGTTTGCCCACCTGTAAACGTTTAGGTGAGGCTAGTACGAAACCATTTGCAGTCCCACTTTGAGTGGCACAACATCTGTGTGGACATGTCTGGCACAAATTACACTCTTGCACACACAACCTGTAAGTGGTGTACAGTTGTTAATGGCTCTCACCCTTCCTCTACCCTCTGGATGAGTGGAATGCTGCTCAAAACCCCCAAAATAAAGCTTGCTGGCTTAACTTAGTGTAGCCAACGCTTAAACAAAAAGAAATGTCATCCTCGGTTTATTTGAAGGTCTCGCCGCATTTATCTGACATTCAAGCCTTTTGTTGAGCCTCAGCGAGTGCCAGGAACCGCTGCAGGAAGCACATCGTTGCAGTCTTAGACCGTTGTACAGAACACACAGTGTTCAGTGAGCGATATTTGGGGATTGAAGTTTTGGGGAGGGGGAATCCACCCCAAAATATTTGTTGACTTTATCTTCACAATTGATTTTTATTGCCTCACATAATACATAAACTGGCTACTAGCCTTTCGACATACATTGTTGCCCAGTTTTGATTGTTTCTTCATATGCTTGGGTTTTACAGTATCCGCCATGCAGATTGCGTCACTAATATCACAGTCAATAATACTCAGAAGAAAACCAATATGTTGGATTCAAAGGTCAACGCTATATTATTACAGCGCTTCCATGCACATTTGTCGTAAAATCCATTGCTGACTAGAACTTGTTTGTTCCACTGGGGGAGAACAGAAATACCTTTTGCAGATACAGTGCACGTGCTACGTTGTCATTTCTTGTTGTTGGTGTTGGCTAATATGTGGAATGCACTCAAAGACACAATTCGGTTAATAGTGGGCTGTCACTCAATGACAGAAAATTACTCTTGCACTAATTATGAACTATCTAATAGGGAGTTGAAGCCCCCAAAAAAAACACACGATGATCCCTTTTCAGACATCCACATGGAGGAAAACATACTGATTATAACACCCCACAACTTTAATGTTTATTAAGCTTTTAGTTGTTCTGGTTGTAATGTGTGTTGCCCTAATGGGTTTCAGCCAAAGCACAATTAAAGCTCATTTGTACGCTATTTCAAGCAAGTCGATCAAATTACTAAAATGATGCCTTGTTATACAACAATATGGGCTTGCCACGCACACCATTCCAGACTACTTAGATATTATTATTTATTCTCGTGTTTCACAATGAAGCTAACAATCTTTGACGTTAAATTAGAGTCTTTTAAGGCAATTACAGTGCAATCAAAGCAGGAAATCAGATGAGGCAAGTAAAATAACAGGTTAAATGTTTGCATTTCTTACCTGCAGTAAAGTGAAAATTAAATATATCTGACAGAAAGCAAATATGAACCTTTTCATGATTGAATCATGTTTGTATTTCAAAATAATTGCTTCCACTACCATTAATGTGCAATACTTTTATTAACCGTGCAATGTTTAAGTAGCATTTTAAATATGTTAATCACTGGATAATAAGACTGCCTAAATTTCTCTTTTGACAACTTAGATGTGGCGTAGCCTCCTAAAGTTACCATGGACAAGTCAAATAGGTCAACTTGATGTGCGTCTCTTCACATGAACCATTAACCCATCCGTATTTTATGCCTCTTATTCTCATTAGTGTCATGAATGAGCTGAAGTCTATGCCAGCTGACTTTGGGTGAGAAACTGGGTGCTCCCAACACTGGTTACCAGCCAGTGGCAGCACATTCAGTTTTTCTTTTATATTCTCTGGTACTCCAGTTTCCCCCCAGATTCTGAAACCACACGTTCGGTTAATGAAAGTACAAATATTTGTGTGAATGATTGTTTCTATCTCCTCAAACTATTTCTCACCCGTACGGAGGTTTGATGAAAACAGAAATCTATCGTCATTATTTCCATGCGCAATATTTTCATGCAGGGTAGTGTCGGCATCTGGGTAACATTTTGTGCAATCATTGCACAATAAATTGCATTGTGATGATGAGTAGACTGCTCAGTACATTGATTCAGTCATTAAAGCAACACAATGTTCTTGTGGCTGATTGTATATTAAATCACAAATATGAAAAACAAATACATGGGTTCAGTTTGGGTTAATATTCACTAGTAACACTTTTGTTGGTCATTATTCATTCTAAAAGTCTTACATCACTTTTAGATGACCAAATTATTGCCGTGCATTTGTATTTTAGCAATCACAACACATGCTCATAATCTTTACAGGCACCAGCATAATATATTTCTCGGCGTGGTGAGAAAGATGTTGAAAATGACGGTTGCATTTAGAGTATAGCAGGTTCCGGCGGACCGTTCCAATCATAGCAAGCATTATCTAGAGTTTCAATGGCCCCTTTCTCTACTGTGTTCAGAAGCCGTCAAGGCTTTCAGCACTTAGGAAGTGTGCAGGCATACAATAGCACCCTGAGCTACCACAAGACTTATGAAGGCAGCGAGTGACCTGACTCCAAAATTGAGGCTCTGCATCATTGTGGTTGTCAGGACCGAGGCCAGGATCCAAGGTGATGGGAGTGATGATGATGACGATGGGTCTGCATGTGAGCTAGTTGCAGGGGCATGAAAGGAAGAGAGATGTACCTTGAAGAATGGAGACTCACAATGTGAGGTAATAAGATGTTGTTAGTGGACAATGGAAAAAGAGGAATTGTTTTGTTCCATGGCAACAGTGTACTCGGTTTCAGTTTGAAACTGATCTTAAATCGAAATAGAATTATTTTCCGATAACAACATAAGAATTCTATTCATTTTGATATTTCACTCATGGTTGATTAGGAAGTCAGCCTCAAAGCAGTCTTTCTTGATTTTTCTATTACAGCATAAAAAATGCTGGTGTTAATTCCATTTTTTTTTTTTTAAATATCATCTAGGTTGAAATTCCATATTAGTGTTTTGTTTTCAGTCCTCCCCAGGTTGCAAATGTTGTCATCGCTAATGACAGTTTTTTTTGTAGTGACCGCACAGCCTTTTGTTGATGGTATTGAATGTCCCAATCTGATGTTTACCGCAGCTCTCGGTCCACTCACGACACTGATGCTGATCAGCAATTAGCAGCAACACACAGGGAAAAAAAAAAGCTATTGCTGCTGACCTTTTAGTGCCGTAAACAGGCTGAGAGCCAACGCCATGAGCTGGAAAGGAAATGAAAACTCTAAATGACGCACTGACGGAGAGTCAAACAGGATATGACAAGGATAATACCTCCAGTATGATTTGATATAAAGGTGTTTTTGATGAATTTCAAAATGTGTGATGAGGGTCGACTATATGCAGAAATATCTTTTTACAGAAACGTATTGTTGAGCAGTGATTGATCAACAGCATGTCTGAGTTTTATTCCTCCTCTCACGCAAAGTCAGATGAGATGGATGTAAATTACAGTGCAAAAATATGCCGATTTCTGTTAAATGATGGTTTATAATCTCATCAAACCTTAATCACTTTCTCACCTCATTTTATCAGGCTAATGTGGCTGGTTGCTTTCATACGTAGGAGTTAAATCTCACCTCATTTGTTTTTTTTTTTACCCAACACTGACTATTAATCTGACATGTCGCAAGACAGTCAGGCTGACATTGTGAATACGGGGCAAGGCTGTTGATTTGAGCGTGATGACTCAATGCACATTGTTACATTTGCTCAAGTGTGTGCGGTCCTCACTGCCACGTTCTAGGAGAATAGCCACGCTGAAAAGAAAACATAAAATGTCGGAACAAAAAATACACGAAACTTATGATGTTACGAGAATTCCCAGAAACATGTTAGGATATCAAAACATTGTCCACATCTGTTCCACTTCTGTGCACAACCAAATTTATCAAAATCAACGTTGTATCTAAAGTTACAGTGTGTTCATAAATTATGATTACTTTATTTCATGTGACACAAAAACACATCATAGTTGCCATTTGTCTGACTCGTTAACATTTATCAAGCAAATAAGAGTTTTGTCACAGCCACCTTTCCTTGAAATGTAGAAAAAAAGATTTATGACCATGAACTATATAAAGAATTTGACATTTGAAAATAGCGTTCTTACAAGTAGGAGTTTTATAAACTTTTTTTTTTCTTTCAGAATTCCGTTAAGACCTAACATTAGCATTTTTTTAAATGATGAAATAGTAGGAAAATGTTATCATTGTAATGATATTGCTAAAATAAATACAGAGAGCCTACCCGCAAAAAAAGTCTGTTACACACACACACACTGACAATATTGTAACTATCATTTGTCAATTGTGTAAAATGACTGAAAGGATGAATTCAACTAACTGCAATTTTGCATGGTGATTGGTGCTCAAAGGTTTTTTTAAGCTATTCTTAAAGACAATAAAACACATGAGCAATTATAACATTTGAACTTGTATTATAATTTCTTGGCCAAACGTTTTTTGGGTCATTTATACGTGTTATATGCATGACACATACAATGACAAAGCTGACAAGACTTTATGGCCCAAAGCAGATGTGACTGATCACATTAACGTTCTCTTGTACTTTGTCGCCAGTGAACAAACTCAAGCGCGGTCATATTGATCGTGAGCATTTGCAATTACAAGCCGAGCACATCATGTGTAAAAAGTCATTCATCAAC
This sequence comes from Syngnathus leptorhynchus, assembly GCF_054491065.1. NCBI lineage: Eukaryota > Metazoa > Chordata > Actinopteri > Syngnathiformes > Syngnathidae > Syngnathus > Syngnathus leptorhynchus. The sequence goes on along the minus strand of NC_141199.1, from coordinate 11,609,379 downwards.
CCTCACCCTTCAAGACGCTTCCACAAAGACCAGAGTCATTTGAAAGGTTAATGTATAATTTATATTCCAGGGGAAAACAGCACTTTGTCAAAAAGCTGGAGATGAATTGGGAGGTATGGAAGTACAACAGTAGTTTCTGGTGATTGAAAGGTTGAGGAGGAAAGAGGGATTGACATAAATTGCAGCTTTTACACAGGTTTTGAAAGCTTTATGGATTAAAAGTGCCTAATTTGTAAATTAGTAAGGAGATCATTAATGCATGGAAGCAGTGTGCCGAACATGGCCATGGCATTTCCATTCATTACATGTGCTTCTTTCTGAATATTTTTTCTTTCGGAATCCTTTCTCCCCTCATTAAACATGAACTAGTACGTTGTTCCCCATGTGAAATACAAATACAAAGTGGGTTAGTAAATAGTGTTAGGAAAAAAGAACATTGCTACCTGAGCTGCTAAACCGAGACAGATTTAGTTTTGGTGTGGGCTCAGTTACAGTCCACTTGTATTGGTGTCAAGTTGACCGATAAAAAATATTTGCTGTGTGTGTTGGCACCTTTTTTTTTTTTTTTTTGTATTTTGAATTTATAGCCACCCACTTGACTGTAGTGAAACAGTATTGTCTGGCTCAACGTGATTTTTCAATCTGACAGACTTGTTGGCTCCGACCTCCACTTTCTAATGAGTACCATTCAAGAACGTGATTGTTTTACAAGGTCTACACACTTTACCACCTATTTTAATAATAGCATTACTCATTTGATTGCTCAACAGTGGTGAATCATTGAACTGAATAAACTAATTTTTGTCCCTTGAAAATATGGAACCTTTTAATCATGGATCAGTTATCGGAGCATATGGGATTAAAAAAAAAATTCTAATTAGTTGATGAAAAGATGTGTCCTAAAATTAATGTCTTGCAAGAACTAGTTTGGAAATCTTTTCAGATAAGTTCTTCTCATCAAGAGAGAATATACTCATCATCTGATGGGGATTTAATATCCAACCTGCCTGATGGTGTTGAGTTCCTCCTCAGGGTCGAATATTGCCTGTAAGGTTTTATCAAAGAGCCTGCAAGTGAGAGCACTTCATCTTGTGGCTCTGCCCTCCTATTTCCCTTGATATATACCCGCTGATGTCATTTTGATATACTGTTTGTTCTGCAGGCTGTGAATCACACTACCAGATGTCATACAGTTTGCTGCACCAAAAACATGTCCAATGTTGTAAATGGGCTGCATTTAGTTAGAAAATTGCCAAAGACAACAGTATACAGAACCTAGAAAGTGCAAACTACATGTAGACTGTTCACGGTAATTTCTTCAATCAATACATTCTCATTGCATTATACAGTATTGTGTGTCTGGCAGAACACAAATGTTGCTATTTTGTAATCTACTGATTGGAGGGTTGGGAATGTGGATTGCTCATCATCCAGCGAGCATCCGGTAATTTCATTTTGGTTATGCAAGGACGACTACAACAAAAACCAAGAAACTATTTTACTTTTCTGTTAACTTCTGTACTGCAACTGCAGTAGTAGTGCATTACTGGCATCAGTTATTTCAGTAATTAAATTCAAGACCACAATTCGCTGATATTAGCTATACTAGTCTATATTTCAAAAACGGACACAAACATATTAGTACAATTACAGTAAACTGATAGTACTGCATAACGGCCTTGATAAAACATGACTATTCTAATGGTATGTGTACTGTGTCCCCAAGTTTAATGGGGAAAAAAAATAACCAACAAATAATCTTAATGCTGGAGCTTTATCAGTAGACAAATTCTGATTTCATTATTTTAGTGTCATATATATTTCCCCTTTTTCAATTTTCCGCGTGACCCCAAAACTCACATTTACCTGATTTAATTTTCAATCATAAATGATTTTTTTTTACGACATGTAACCATAACACAGCAACAACAAATAATAATTTACCTCAATTTATTTCATTCAGGAGGAACCGAAAACCCAATTCCGTAAAAGCTAAAAATTCATTATAAAAGTAAACGGCATTGATATCATTTGCCCAAAAAGCCTGAAAGCATTTTGTGTGTGAGACTTTTCATGATGTGGCTTTGTTAGTAGTATAATAAGATCACCTCCCAAACAATGGCCTCACTGTTTTGTTTTCCTTAGCATCCCCATTAAGAGACCGACCACAGCATCTTCAACCCTGATGGGAACTTTGAGATTATGACAGCCGTTTGCCGAGATGGATGTCTCATTAGTATCATTTAGGCATAAACACTGATGGCAGCTCTCATTACCAAGAGGCGTTCTAATCATTTCTGAGGCTGCATTAAAACACTAAACCCAATTACACCATTATCATTACTCAGCTGAGCCAACTAAAAATATCCCAACAGGGAATTTATCTGGATGATTTTTCCTCTCTACTCATAATTTACCTGCAATCTTTCCATTTCAGTTATGCACCGTTTTCAAGTCCACTTTTCTGGATAATGATTTTTTTTTGTGTGTGAAATATTGTAGTTTTTCATGCTGTCAAAAAGACAAACGTTTGTTACCTGTGGATTGTTATTTTCCATGCTGTCACAAAGACGAAAGACCTCAGCCAAGTCTCAAACGTTTGTTATCTGTGGAATCTGTGTTTTTTTTTACTTTTTTTGTGTTTTTGTATGAAGCTTGACTGCTACAACTAGATGTTACATCCCAATTAAGATTTTTTTTAACCCAATGGAGCAAAATGTATCCTGATTTTTCAACAAATATGGTATTACTAGTTAAAGGCTAACCCTTAACCCTAACTTTAACTCTGGAATCAGCGAGAGCTTTATTTATTAGGTGCATAAAAGCTAAAAATCTAATTTCAGAAAATATACTTGTCATACTGCCCTATACTAAGGTCTAATAATTTGAGGATTTTGAAGAGAAAAATTAGTACTAGTTATTAGTAGATTTCAACCATGTTCAAAACGGCATTTTTGTCATCTCATTAGGAAGTGTGCGTGGTCTTGTGTGGATAGGGGCTGATGAAGAACTGTAGCCACCTCCATCCTATATAAGTTTCCCTTCTCTGATTCAGACACATCTCTTGTCACTGGGTATAAGATGCAGACCTTGATGCGTATATAGAGAAATGATACGAAATAAATGTGTCGGGCTTTTCATTCAACAGTGCTGTCTGTGAGGGAGAAGAAACTCGCACAGGATCTGTTGACATTATAGAGTCCAGCAAGGCATCTCTTTTGAGCAGAAGTAAAAGTTGGCCCACATAATATGTTCACTATAAAAATGTTTGGATCTGGGGAGTTGTGCTTCACCATCAGTCTGATAAATGACACCGTTCTTCACAGATACAAAAAAAATACCCCTGCTACCCTTATATCACCCTTTATTTCCACGTCACAAAACCTTCTGACAGTATTAGAATATGTACATTCTTTAAGTCATATTTCATGGAATCAACATTTGTTTTGCTCTCCTGCTTAATTCTGATTCTCTTCAGGAAGACCGGGTAAAAACATGTGAGATATATGACTTTGAAAAGAGAGATTATGCATTTTTAATACGGCATTGTATAGTTTACGGAAGGTTGTTTAAAAATGCTGCTGTCATGAGGCCCAATGAAATTGAGGGCTAATAATGTCATTTATATTCAGTCTGGGTTTGTGTTATTTCAGGTGAAATGAAAGGCTCATTTTGCATTGAAGATTTGTGGTTGTTGCAATCAAGGTTGTTGAGTTTGGCCTGTCTGTGAAATGTGTTCCAGTCAGGACACTCCCCTTCATCGCGAGTCTCTTCTTGAGCACACAATCATACGCCTGCGTTTGAACTGCATGGCTTGAAACACAATTCTAATAACTTTTATCCATTTTTTTTTCCACCTTTATTTTCCTTTGATTTGCCTCTACTTTCAACTGGCTTGTATCCAATGTCACTGCACTGACATTAAAGGTCTTCTTTAATGTTGCTTACGTTGGCACTTAATGGAATTGACTTAAAACAAATATTTGTGTGTGGGGGTGGGTTGTTATTTCCTCAAAGGTTGTCATTTTGTAGATGGGGTGTATTGCTAATATAGAGATAAAATCTAAATATTACCACTTCCTAGTCGTACACTGAACGGCATTCCTTTGTTTTCACTGGGCTGTCCATGCAATGAATTTGTCCTCCAAATAAAGTCCAGTCAAACATAATAGTGGTTAGCATCCAATGAGGAAGTCTCTCGAAAAAAACCAAATGGATTGCCACAAGCAATTATTAATTATTAAATAAAAGTAGGGAGCAGAATCCAGTGCTTTACTATTCACCTCTGCATTCAACTATGAATGAGTAAGACGGATCCCACACTGAGTTAAACCACAAATGATGTGCGCTCCAACCTCATTTTTTCTCAATAAGTAGTGGTAAACATATTTCTAACTAACCGGAGCAGATAAAATCACCGTCAACTCCATCGGACCATCATAAAAGATGATTGCATGTGTTCTGACTCTCTTGTTTACTTTTTCCTTTCTATTAATGAAAGGGGATCACCACTCTTCACCTTTCCTTTCTTCTTTTTTTTTTTTTCTTGTAACCCATCGAAGACCTTCCATTAGTCTCAATTACCGCCTTCGGGTCAAATGGCAAATCAATGCTAAATTACTAGCAGGATCACAGGAAACTCTTAGCCGCTCTATTGCTTTCACCTTCCCAGATTTTATTGACGTCAGTTTTCATTATCAAAAGCCATGGTCACAACACAAAGCAAATGCACATATGTTGCATTACATTGTTGAGTAGTGTGTGATTGCTGTAATTATAATGATTATACAGTATCTATCTATTTGGCTATTAAAGATAGCTGTAATAAAATATGTTTAGCGATTAAGCTGGAAAAAATTTACCTCAAAATATAGTACATAAGTATACTCATTGTACAGTTAAGCGTACATTTTAACTCTGTATAGGGTTTCAAGGCTGTTTATTATACAGCTGTATATTGCAGCCAGTTTCTTAAAAACATGATGAAATGAGTTCATTCATCAGTGCAGAATTAATCAACAATTTGTGGGTTTACCTTTAATTTCTACTGCATCTCAATCCAACATGTTGTAATTGACAGCAAATGCATAACATCATTGATTGAGCTGGAAAATCTCACCCGCTGGCATTTTCATAGTCTGACCTAATGGCAAATGAGAACAAAATTGGCTTGACATTCAGCGTAGATGGCATAAAATTTTAGACCTGCATATGCATAATCTAGTTGAGAGCAGTTTGAGTGAACAGCTGAGTTCCCTGCCTTGGATGCAAATCATAGGCCATTCACACTCTATAGTGAAGACGCACTCAATGGTAAATAATTCAACTCTATTAATACAAGTGCTACTTTGAGTAGAAAGCCTTGACAGCCACATAACCAATACAGACAGCAGCTGAGAGTGCCTTCTGCCACCATCATCCATGTCAATTTCATAAAGGAATGAAGAGTATAAAAGCTGCAGGACATTACATAATTGTAATGTGTTTCTGATTTTTACATCGGCGACTCAAGTTTTCTGGTCATCAGGTGGTAATTCTTGTACACAGAAAAATTGCTGGTTGGCCGAAGACATTTCAATGTTTATGAACGTCATATATTCCAGCATCTAATTGATTTGTTTTCTAAAAAATAACTTAAAATAAGTCAGTTTTTTAAAAGAATTTCTTAAATGCTACATTAATACAGTGTGTTTTTACAAAAATGAGGCAGGCAGCAATCTGAAAAGGTCGCTCCAATATAAATACACATACAAAGTCATGTACATAAGATGCAATTCTTTTGCAGTTATGTGTTTCCTAATCCCATGATGCACTGGGACTGCCTCATCTCTGCGTTGTGCTCCAGTAATATAAAATAGTATGTCTGATACATATCAAAGCAAGACACCATACATTGTCTAATTAGACTCCTCACTCACATCTACACGGAGCTCTGTGGATTATCCAGATTATGTAAAATTTCTGTAATATTCTATTAGCCTTGAATTCACCCCCTTTTTCGCCTTTATGTAAAAATGATGTTTTATTTATGAAATACATTTTATTTTTTGGGGTGGTTGCTCATGAAGGTGGAGGCTTTTAACCCTGCTCTTCCCTCTTTGCCCTCATTTTGGTTGCTTGCTAATTAGGTCTTGTAGTCTTTTGTATAAACAACCATTTTAGCCCCTTGCTGTATTTTTCATCCAAAAATCAAAAGTCATGCATTCGTTCAGATGGATGCTCGCGCAATCGAGCAAAAATAATCTATTTTTGTTACTATCTCTGTATCTCTATTTTAAATTTATATATAAACGGTGTTCAAAAGTTGCTAAATAATGAAGTGGTAATATTTTGGATGTTATAAAAATAGACTTTTGTGATATTAAGAGAAAAGATAACCATTTGAAACTTGATTTCTTTGTATGTTAGAAACTGTCCCCAGAGTTATAAAGAACATTGAGTCAAATATTGCATTTTATATCAATTCACAATTAAAGGGAATAGAAAGAGAGAGTATTTAGATTTTGTTTTCAGTGTATGTATATTCCATACTACAACTGCCACTCTTAAATGTCTTTTTCTTTTGTACCTTGCATTAATGCATAAGCAAAAGTCTTACAGAGCTACGAAGGAAGGGAAAGAAAGGGATGAGTTTTACTCAGGGACTGTTTACAGAGGCAACAACAGCACAGCAGGAAACAAGTGGTGAAACTGTTTGTAGTTTTGATTACTTTGCTCGCCCGCAGTCCAAGGATATAGCTGTTTTTGTATCATCCTCATTAACAAAATATGAATGAGCTTTTCTCAAAGGTTTTTAAGAGAAAAAGACGTGAGTAAACGCAAATGGCTGACTTATAATGAGGAAAAAAACAACTTTTGTATTGCTTTGTCTATTTAGCATGTGATTAATAATAGCCCTTTTACAGAGGGAGGAGTGAAAGACTGGATGCACATTCACCAAAGGATAATGGAACAAATGAAAAAAATCAGAGCTAGTTCTGATACTTGGCCTACTTTAATATGTTCAGAAGGCAGATGTCAAAAGATTATTGGCTAAAAATTAATTGTCATTACATGCTGAACAAGTAAAAAAAGAAAATAAAACTTGGGCAAAGGGCAGAGCCTCATAACTCAATGAGACTCAATAAAAGTATTTTATTTTATTAAGACTACATTTGAAGAGGAAAATAGGCAGGTTGACATGTTGTCTGTCCAAATTGAATTTTTCACAAATGAATAAAATAAATATTCTGACATCATTTTCCTATAATTGTTATGGTGTCATCCCTTTGTAAGTAAACTAGTAAATTCAGTATGCACCATGAAGCTGATTTCCTGAAGCTATTCTACCCCCGTGTGGCCGAGATCTGAATAGGAGCAATAATTTAGCAATAATCTGCCTGGCTCAGCTAAATAGTCGCCCTTCATGTGAGTAATTGCTCATCACAAAATGGCTTTCCTGCTGCAAATCAATCTGTGTGTGAATGAAGCATCAAGAGCCACTGATGTATGTAATAAGGTGGGTTCATGAAATCAATAAACTGCTCCAATATTAAAAGCCTTCTCAGTTCAACTAATACACAACTGCATGTGGCTACCCTCAAAATAAGCAACACCGTCTTTGACTTTTAAAATTCAGTTTGCTGAAATGAGAAAAACAATTGACAATTATTTGCAAAATGGTCTTCATTGAGAGCTTTTATGAAGAAGGCCTTGATAACATTATTCTACCACCTAGTGGCATGGCAATATAATAGAAGTCAGCAGTGACTTTTCATAGGCAAATGATGGTGCCATATTTTTGAATAATGGAACTTCAGAATCTGAATGAAACACTAAAGCTCAGACAATAATGTGATCTGTTGAGGCCTTAAGATCATCACTCGTGGATGGCATTCAAACAAAACAACACATAAAAAAAAAGCAAGAAGTCACAATAAATTGAATCGAGAGCACAATCTTTATTTTTGGCATATGAGCTCAGTTACAAAAGACAATTCCTAAAAATAATGATAACTATACTATGATCCTGAAATCTAGGATTTCCCTCTCTTTCCAGTTTTAATTTGTTTGATCAAATCTGCATTGAAATCACATTACATCTTGGGTAATTCAGTTCGCCATTCTTGGGCACATGAAGATAATGTGCTTCACTAACCTCTAACTATTTGAATCTCAGTGTGAAGTGTTCTTTTCTTTTTATAGGCAACTACACTGAAACTATTGTTTCTTTAACACTCAGCCATTCCGTAATGAGACATTTGTAAAACAAACTCGACTGCAAATCTCAGAGCCGCTAAATTGTTTCCCACATTTATTCTGGTTGTAAAAAAAGCCAATTTCCGACTTCGCAAATTAGGTCACCAATCACACCTCTCCAACTGTGTGTTTATAAATAGTTATTCATCCAAACACCATAAAACTGTAAAAGCAAGCAGAAAACTCATCTTGAATCTCATTTCAAGCCTATAGACATTTCGAGACTGTTAAAAAGCTGTGAAGTTTGATGATTTTTTTTTTTATTGGATATAATATATGTCTGTTGTACTCTTTGTACCAAGACATCATCTTAAAGATTTTATTATTCATGAAACCAACTCTTGAAAGTTTCAAGAACCTCGACTGAGATTTACAGTCTAAATGTCCCTTTCTAGTTCCAACTTGGCTGTGTCCCATCATGCATAAAGGCTCGGAACTTGAATTTGACGGCCTTCAACTCATCCAATACCTTTGATAAGAACAGCAGGAATTGTGAGCCAAACATAATTGATTAGGAAAGCAACTATGTTTGATGTTCACAGGATTTTTTTTAGCAGATACTAAGAAAAAAAAAATCCATAAATATTTCATTTTCTTGCTGGAGTGTGTGAAGACCTTTCACACTCCACCATTGGGATACTCTTCTTGCGGGCAGACAGAGAACACAGAGATACACTTTCTGCATTCATATGAGTTATTGCAGTGTCTTTGTACAAACATTTGATCTGCAAATTTCAAGTACCGATTGTAGTTACTGCTACTGTTATTGAATTCCTCAACAAAACGTCTGCTGCATTGCTCTGGTTGTCTTTATACGAAGCTATTAGTCCTGTAATCAATCAATACAGGATGGAAAATGGGTATTCAACAAATGTAATAATTATATAATTTTCTAACTGCAAGCACAAGCCGTTTGATATAATTTAGATGCATTTAAAGTTGTACTCACTTTATTCTACCCCCCCCCCCCCAAAAAAAAATAATTGACTGCAATTTGCTTCCGATGCGACTAATGGAATGCATTAACACCACTTTCCAAATTTCTTGATAATTATCACAAGCACCTAAATAATTGCAGTACTGTTTTATTGTATGATACGTTTTGCTATGCACAATCGACATGTGAGCAGGAGTGTAAAAGAGAGTACAAGAAAAAACACTGCTAGTTTCCTTTTAGGTCACCTTGCTCTTATTCGGCACCCATAATAAGAAATACATTGAAAGTTGTCACAGAGCAAAAAAAATCTTCTTTTATTGCAGTTATATTTTAAGAACACAGCAGAATTCTATTATACAGGAAGTGTGACCCCCTCATTCACAATAAAACTGTCTGCAAGTTCAATATGAAGCAGGGTGGATTTCATTTCAACTGAAACGCTTGAGGAAATCTCTTTAAATGGGTGAGTCATTGGAGATAACTTTTTAACGCTGTGCACGTTAGAATCTTTCCTCGTAAACTGCAATAAATAGTCTGTTAACAAGGTTTTGTGTGGTTCAGTTATGACTAATTTTGAGGGATTTTTATTTGCATTAATGTGCCTCCACTGACAATAATTCATTCTACTCATAACTTTCTTTCTAAAAGAACATGTTTCTTTTCATTTGAACAGTAGGTTACTACTTTTCAACAGACTGTAGTTCACAAAAATAAAATTGTTACCATTTTTGGACTTAAAAACTGAAGAAAATAAGATTACTGGTCAGTGAAGATGACATCACATTGAAATCTCAAGCATATTGAGTTTTAGATGAAAACTACTTCAAAGGCCGAACGTGCAGTTTCCGACATTCTAACATTGCCGATGTTGAATAATATCTAGCATGCAAGAAGTAGCATGAAGAAAAGATGAAAGTGGGATAGTAGGCGACACAATACATAAATCTCTCTATCTGTCTTTTTAAAGCATCAATTTTCTCACACAGGTGTCAAACTAAATCTCCAACAGTTGAGCAGGTTTTTAACACTTATCTTTAGGAAACATGATTATTTTATCCAGCATATTATGTCATTAGAATGGCATACATTGAAATGAATAAGTAAACATAATGTGAAGCAGCGGGGGGTGAAAAGCCCCTCACTGAGACCATGATTGCAAAACATGTATGCACACAAACCTTCACTGCAGGAGGGACCGAGAGATGATAACAAAGATGAAATAGCTTTTAAATGAAATTGAGAATGGATTAGATGAAAAGAAAACTAATTTCATTTGCCTTCAGGGCATATTAGGAGATAGGAGTTCCACAAAAATAAAACGGATGTATTTGATTTAATGCGCTTTTTCTTTCAGTCATTTCTTTTAAAAGTTCCCACTTAATAACCTGTGTAAATTGTGAATTGTTTGTACATCTCAAACATGGTGTATGATATTTCTATGCAGGCACATGTTTGGAGTTTTATATAGTTACATATTTTTTTATATTCTCAACTTCACATCACAATTAAAAAAACTGTGCATGGAGTCACATTTAGAAAATTATTTAAAGGAGTATTTATTATATATCTTAAGAGGAACATTTTCTAAGAGGTGGAAAATTCTTTTTTTCTTGTCAGAAAAACATGCCACAGTGAATCAATACTGACTGAGCTGTTCTAAGTGACCAATTTCATCTGGTGGTGAAACACAATAGAAAGAACATAAACACAACACACTCCACACAGTGGTCATAAATTGGTTTGATGATTACGAAGCAATCAAACAACATCATTGTAAGATACTGCCTCACGTGTACAAAAAAATAACAAGATCTACACACATTATAGGAAACCCATATTGAGCCAGAAAAGTATTCATAACAGCCCCCTAGAGCCTTGTTGGTGAATGGAACAAAATAAAGTCATGAATCAGAATAATAATGACAACTGTGTCTCGCTGGAAAAATACAAATGCCTGAATAACACATTTCTGATCCTTTTATTCCTATTCTTTTCATAGAAAATGCAGTCATTTGCACAAACACAAATTTAGAAAGATTGAATAATTGATGCCTCTTTTTGTCTCATGGTTCCTTCTCTTCATTCAATGCAACTTTGCTAAGAGCACCCCTACAACCAGCCAATCAAAAAAAAACAACCCACTAAACTAATTTGTAACATATACCATTCTTCAGCATTGTATTTATCCACATGTTCTAATATCATGATGAATCCCACTCACGTTTTAGGCAGGACATGCCCCACTTCAATTATGTTGCCCTCTGCATGCTGGCAAGACATGCCCAAGCCTACACAAATCAAATGAGATAACCATTCCAAATATGTATCACATTTAAAAACAATTAGGTTGGTTAGTGTTAATGTTAGGCTTAGTGTGCTTCATATTAACTGTACCCGGCCTTTCACCCAAAGTTAATCCAAAATACATTTTAAGAAGCTGACAATTTTTGTATTGAATATCATAGTTTCCTCAGAGTTAAAGTGTTCCTTTCCCCCCCTCTCGGGGTTGTGCTTAGGATGGATATCCCAAATCCAATTGTAGTGTGTGCATCTCAGAGAGATCTTATCTCATAAACACACTCCCGGTCAACCTTGAAGTTTACCTAATCAAACTACTGCCTGATCTCACTCCCCAAAAGGGCAACATGATCACAAATATGGCTTTTCCACCTCGGGTGAATGAATAATCCGTAGTGGCTTCATATTTTTCTGTCAAAGCTCTCCCTCCAAGCATTTTATTTGATTGCCAGTAAGCCCCAGGAAAGGAAGTATTAAAAAGATACGACATTATCATATGTTTTAGTATTCCAACCCTCAACAGCATGCACATTCTCAGACTCATGGCAGCATCGTTATGTCCTTGAGCAAGATAGGTAGATGGCAGAAGTGGTCAAATATTCGAAAGAAGACTTTCAAAAACCTCTCAGCGTCTTTACATTACCAAGCGTTTTAAATGAGCTTTGAGATAGTGATGTCCTCATGTCGCATTATACGTTCCAGATTTTTGTGAGCCATATAACACACTATGAAATTTGCCTTCACGCTCTGTGGAGAACTCTAAACATAGACACTGATGTATCATGTCTGACAGGAGTCTGAATAATGGATTGGATTTCATGTAAAAAATCATGAAGGATTTTTCATTCATATCTTTACGATACCATTAGCAAAAATAGAGCGACTAACAGAAGAGTAAGATTAAGTGTAACTATTCTGAACACAATGAGCTTAACTTTTGTTTGAAAATAAACCTAGGTCCTATCTTATGAACAACATGAGTCGTTCTTGATCTTGCACTCTCCCCGAAAGACGATCTAATGCGGCCAACCTTCAGTCAGAATATGCGATTGTCCCGTTGGACAGGCTCTTTCCATTCCCCTAAAATCCTCTGAGACAGAGATAAAAATTTGAAACAGCAGCCCGCGGCTTATCGAGGAGTGCCTTTGAATTGAAGTGAAGATAATGATGAGTGGCGGCGTGGAAAGACGCATGATATGGCGATTGCAGCTGTGATTATCTAACTGGATGTGATCATGTTCTTAAACAAGTTAGCAGATGTGAAAGAAAGAGAAAACATATGTAAATAAATCAAGCCCCAAATAGAGTTTTAAAAATGGAGAATTGCTCTTGAGTCATTGCCCTTAAATGTGGAACAGTCTCATGGTAAGATATATGTACACTTGTGGGCCACACCGTCCAGTGCACCTGCAGATCCAATACAAGATCTGTTATTTATAAATGACTTTATGTATGATAAAGTTTTTTCTTTTCTTTTTGAATGGCTACATCTTACATACCAGTGTACTCATAGACTAAATTTAATGGAAGTTTGCTATGCTCAGTAAAACACTGCAGTTACACACCACATCCGGCCGTTTTCTATCCCGCTGACTCGGGGCTAAAAGCAATCAATTACATTGTAAATGTGAATGGGGTATTAAGTGTGAATTGAGCCAATGAGAGATGCACAAACTTTCATTATGTGAGCCACTTTTAAATAAGTATTTTTAGAATTTTATTCTTCACCTTCGTAAAACATATAGAACTATCTTTTATCTTTCATTATCTACTAATGTCATTATCCATTTGCCGATCAAAATGAAATAAGAACAATTGAAATCACAGACAAAAAAGCAAATCAAACAGAAAAAAACTCAGCACTCTTCTTTCTTGCTCATCATATTCTCAAAACTTTCAATACATAGACTGGATGTTGAATTGGGTGTGGTGATGACCTCATTGAGTTTCAGTGTTTGGTACAGCCCAATCCCTTGACAAATTGTGAATAAAGTCCCAATAGTGCCTGGTTGTAGGGGAGGTACTTCCTTGAAAGATAGTTTGTTTGTACTAAGACAATTAGACTTCAACTCCTTGGTAATCCCTTTCAAATTATTGAAATGTAACATCTTCACTCGAAGCCATGTATGATTCTATCATGCCTGACATTTGCAATGAAATATTGTTAATGTCATCACGGTGACTGTAGTAATGTGACTTTTAGCTTGGTAATGCTCGGTGAGTTCATCCGCCGCAGCTGCAGAGCGTCAAGGGTCCTTCTAACTCAGCCATGTTGGCAGGAAAACCACGTAATCCAATTTCCTGGGGAGTCATTACTTCACAGTGATTTCCTGATTCCAGACTCTGTAACTGTTTTCAAGTTTAACCGACCGAGCAAGGAAAAATATCTCCTCTTCATGCTCGTCTTTTTCACTGACAGTGAAATGAAACAGATTGAATAGCTAAATGAGGTCTTTGCAAATCTATCGCGGTGCTACTCCTGTAACTCGGACTCTGATTTTCAGAATATAGTCATTAATTATTATTCAGCAAAATAAAGTCACCTTGGATTTTCATTTGTCTAACCTGATGGTGTTATTTTTGCAGAAGTGAGTTTAGGCTGGAGTGAGAAACAAACAGCAGAACTAATTTGGAGGAGCATCTGTCATCATGCATTTACTATGCTGAAGGGAGGCAAAGCCTTGAGGCAAAGGTGACAACTGCAACTGCAAAAAGGTCATAAACTGTGGTAAGATTACTTTTCCCTAACAGGGCTGGATGGAGTTTGGTCATGGGTCCCTTTTATTTGACATGCAATTACTTTAACTTTGCATGATTAGATATTCCCCAACTCTACATTTATACAAGTACATTAGCTCAAACAAAAACGAACCTTCAAAAGCAGTAAACTGACTCAAGCATCCTCCCTACAATGTGCTTGTATTAGGGCGCTTCCTCGGGCCTTCGACTGCGCATGCGCCAAACGACGGAGACGCTCCTGATTTGACAAGCGTGGGATGCGCCACACGGTCCCAGTAAATTGCAAGCTTTCCCGTTACAAGTGTGGCATCATCGGCTACACCTGACTACTCCGTTGCTGTGGCTGGATCTCAGGGAGCGGTCTTTATTTCAAATTTACAGAGAGCTTTCAGGAAGAAGACACGACTTCTTGTTCTTGCAGATCCCGTCAAAAGAAAGGAAAAGCACAATTCAGCACCACAGGATTGAGGAGAGCGTCCGGATTTGAGGCTCTTTTCACTGTTCATACCAGAGAGAAGGATTTTATTTTTAGGAGTACTCTACCAAGCAAGGTGATTTGCACACTTTGAGGACCTGCAAAGGAGTATCATCTCTAAAGGTTGAAGGTAGGTTATGATGAGTTTGAGCCGGTGATTTCTCATGTGGCAGGTGCTTTTGCTAGCATCACCCTTGTAGCACTAACTCAAGCGCCGTGTTGCTAACACTAGCTTAGGCGAGGTCCGCCCGGCTTTATTCTTCATTGTGCCTCAGCTAGTTTGCAAAACGCTTCAGCATCATCTGTGTGAAACGGCAAACCAAAATGTGCTGTCGCCTGCACTATGATCACGTTGTTATGTTTTTCTTAAAACGAGCTGGCCACATAAAGCCGAAAAATCAGTGTCGCCCACTGCTATCGTCACTGGGTGCTGCTATCCAGGGAGCCCAGTGCTGAACGCCTGATCCGCCTCAGAGCAAGAGCAAGTCGGGTAGATAGATGCACGCTAGGCTGCAATGCTACTTTCCCAGGCTAAGCTAAGCTGCCACTTCTCCGCTCGTAAAATTACGGCCCCGCTTCCAAACGACAAGGAGCAAAAATCGTATAGTCTCTCTTCCCCACATCTATTCCCCCCTCTCTCTCTCAGTCCCTCTCTCTCATGTGTGTGTTTTCTTTTTTGGTTGCACATGTGTTTGATCTATTCAATTGCTCGTTTCCACGACTGACTGGGAAAATTGAGGACGTCACCTGGCTTGTGCAACCTTCCATATAATTCCTATTTAAAAAAAAAAAGAACACATTTAGAAAACCTATAGACTATAAACAGACTCTAAAATACAAATGTTCGTCCAAAATGTGTTTAAAAAAAATCTGTAGTCTATGAAGGTTAATTTGCAATGAATATTACCATGTTAGAGAAAAACAAACAAAATGATGCTTTGTTTACATTGCTTTTTGTTTTTGTTCATATCACTTTCAGTGTGCAAAATGATGCTTTGTTTACATTGCTGTTTGTTTTTGTTAATATCACTTTCAGTGTGCTGCAGAAGACTTGAGTCTACCCAGGTACATATAGACCAACTTCAACCTGAGTTGTACGTAATCTATGCAGTTAGTCTTTTGCATATCTTCAGTTACTATGTTGAAGACCTAAATATTCTCTTTTGCACAGCGCTTGCCAAGTTACTGATTGTGCAGTTTTTGATCCAGTGTAGATGGGCCACATTCTCTTCCTGTAACTGGAGATATGGAATCCCAGGGGCTGCTGTGGCTGTATTTAGTCAGAGCTTATGTTTGGCAAAGAGCGTGTTCAAATTCTTAGTGATCCAGGGACTGTCTGTCTGCCGATGTTTTGGACCTCTCTTTGGATTGGACACTTTTTTGTACACATACGCATAGATGCTTTATATTGTTTGCATCTGCTGCAAAGTAGAGGAATGAAACAGTGATTTTCAGTTTCTCTTCTCCCAACCTAAACCATTGCTCTTGTGACAGGTCAGATGCACAAACCTTGAAGCAAACTTCTCACACTAAGGAGAGGAAACTCCAAATACAACCCAGCTGGGTCCAACTTTTTTTTACTGAAGCTTTTGCAATACTGTTTTTGTGTTTCAGTCATTTGTTCTTCATTGCTGTCTCATTATTTTCCACATCCATGCAAAAGCAAATTTGGTATTTACAGAGTTGTTAGAAAAGGCAACAGTTGCAAATTCTGTGTGCCACATACTGCATGCCTAACCATTTTCCTGCATTTGTTGACAATTCATGAAGTATTTTTGTTGAAGCATTAAAACAATAAACTACTATAAATGTGTTTTTTGTCATTTGATTTGACAACATGGCTGTGTATTTTGTAGAATCAGTCAAACATCTGAAATCAAACAAAGGCAATACCAGGAATTTTTGTGACCTCAGATTTTAATGCATTTTAGAAACACAAAATACATTAACATTTTAGGGTTAACTTGCATTTAACCATTCCGACACACTAGTATAAAACTAAATTGTTTTTTTTTTTTTTTTTTGTTACTTTTAACTTGTCCATCATGGGTGTGACAAACAAAACTTTTTTTTTTTTTTTTAATCAAATAGTTTTTTGTTACACCCGTACTCGCTATTGTAAACTATTTTAGTTTAGTTTAGTTTGGCCAGACCAAATCAGTCGTCGACACAAACAAAGACCGAA
This sequence comes from Syngnathus leptorhynchus, assembly GCF_054491065.1. Lineage (NCBI taxonomy): Eukaryota > Metazoa > Chordata > Actinopteri > Syngnathiformes > Syngnathidae > Syngnathus > Syngnathus leptorhynchus. The sequence goes on along the minus strand of NC_141199.1, from coordinate 11,592,507 downwards.
AGGTGTAAACTGAAACGTGAGGCCAACATTGTACACCCTTTTAACACATTTCACTTGGTTTCTTTAGTAGTTTTTACGGCTCTCCATGGTTGATGTTATTGTGTGAATTATCATTTGGGATCTTTCATCGTGTATATATAGTGTTTGGGTTCAGTTTTAGTGTTTGTCATTTACAATAGAAAGGCTGTTTTTTCCCCTAGAATGAAGAAAGGCCATTATTCATGAATGTTACGATGCAATCAATGCTCACCGTGCTTCGTATCTCCTGGGACAGCAGGCAATGTTGGCTGTGTCCCACGGAACCCCGGGAGCATTACACTGGGGCAGGGATCGAAGATAGTCATGATAGCCATGCAAACTGGAAAAGGATGATGTCACTTTTTCAACCATCTCTTACTTTGGGTTAAAAATAAGTTTGAAGATAAAGAAAGATATAGAGAAACATCCACTGAGATTGCAACGATAATAATAAGCATGTTGTCATTTTGTCATGGTTCCAACTCAATTCAAAGTGTTGTATTTGTTTTTCCATGTGTATTGTGTGAGTTACTGATTGATTTAAGACTCTAAAATGCCACAATCCACATACAACCCAATGCTTTTATTTAGATTTTGGAATTTGGATCATTAGAATTGTGTGTGGTGTATTCATTTGCTATTTTTTTACTGTCCACTTTGACCCATAGAATAAAAGAAAAAAAAAAAGAAGAGCTTTGTGGTTTCAGCTGGGACAATAAAGTAGATGATCCAGCACTGGTTGAAAATTCAGAGTCAGCAGTAAATAGGTTCTGCTAGAGAGAGTGAGGTTATTGTCCTGAGTGCTTAAAACCACAACTACACCCCCACCATGATCACAAATGATCTGTTTATAACACTCCCTCATGTTATACCTCACACTGACTCACATTTTGGGGAGGGTTATAGGTACTGGTTGAGAAGATTCCCTCAACTTTAATTAGAGCTGGATGATATGTCTGAAAAATCTCTCACCATATATTTCATATTAGTTGACATTGATTATTATTGTTTGATTAGCTATTGAAGAAAAAAAAACATGGTTGTTGGCACGAGACATCATTTAATGTGTTGCTTGAATAATTGTGATGAAGATAAAGCTAACATTGGAATTAGTTTAAGCTCCTTTTCTAATCAACACAATGTATCCAAACGTGCTTGATTATGTTACTTCCTTTACAAAATAGAAAGTTATTACAAGCTCATTTATTTTAACAATATTAAGCCATAACTTTGATTAAGCAGTTCTTTGTTGGTTAGTTCAGGGTTTTCTTACTGATTTGTTTATCTCGAACACTTTTTCATATTGATATCAGTGTGATAATGTATCGTGTCAGACAGGTATGACATATTAATATTCAAATTTAGAGGTTTGCATTGTATGCAATTTTTAAGGTAAAATATGGTCTTGATCGTGTATGCATCTCATTGTATTTTTGGCTTGCAAAGTTTTAATATTCTCAACCTTTCCAGGGTAATGATTTTCAAGGATTTACAGCCCACTGCACATCATGCCAATTTACGGGAATCCTGCTGGCAGGAAATGTTTAGGCAAACGCTGCAAATGTTGTGCCTTGACAACATTGTTAATTAAAGGGAGAGACTCCTTGTGAGAGCTTTGTAGTTGCGTCAGTGGAAAATTGATGGTACAGAGGAGCCATTTTTTATATAACGTTTAAGAATTTCGAGAGAAATACCCTTAGTCGGCAGATAGCACACGTGTTTCATCAATACAATCATTCTCCTGCAGCCTCTGCACATGTCACATTCTCAAGGGAGAAAATGTATTGAATTGACAAGATGGAATGGTGATAGCATTTGTCTTAGTTGTCTCCGATCCTTGTCACTTTTGATTGTCTGAAATGAAGACAACACCAGCCGGCTCAGCTCATCCTCAGATTTTGTCAATGATTTGGCCAACTATTGCATCACTTTTATTCGGCTCACTCTCAAGTCCTGGTATTTATGTGGGCGAAGATGTCCTGATAATTTTATAATTTGATGGTGTGAAGACTTGGACATTTAAGTGGAGACATCAGGTGGTATTCAGTTAATTTTTCTCTTTTTATGTTCTTATTGGAGCCATTGGACAAAATTCTAGATAGTTTCATATTGTTGAAGAATCTTTTACACTCGAAGTTTTTGACTTCATGGCTTTATCATTATGTCTTTGTCATTGATTGAAGGGCCTACAGATTTAATACAGCACGTTCTATTTAAGGTACATTTATTTCAATACAGTGAAAAAGTGTCAATTTGGATCTGAAGTGATCTGGTGTAATGTGGATTTTGTTATGGATATATTATATCTTTCATAATCATGCAGGCAGGTGATGTGACTAGTGTCTCACCTTGGCAGTATTTTTTTTATGTATTTTCTTTTTTATTTTGTTTGTATTGAAATCTAGCAGGAGCACAGACACTTAATGAATGGCCACTAACAATGTAGTTCGGTGAACTGTGCATAATTCGTCTGCACTCATTCCAGGGTTATCTCGAACACAAGTATGATACAGCTTGTTGAAAATTCTCTTTATTTTCTCAGATTTTTCCAACCAAAACCGTGCAAAGATCTTTGCTAGATCCCATTCCAGTTGATCTTCTTTTCTGTTATTCTGTCCTTCAACCTCAATTGTTTCTAATAGTCTCTCTTCATCCCCACAATTGGGGGCCCGGCCGCACCAATGCCTGCTCCACAATCCCAGTGTTTGCGTTCTGCCTTGGTGCATTGACTTTTCTTTTGTTCAACGACTGCTTTTCTTCTCTCCTCTTGTGGAAAAATCTATACATACTTTTTATGATTTTTATATTCGGGAATATTGTGCTTTCACAACTGCATTTTGCCGTTGTATGTGTGTGTGAGTTTATATACCTATATATAAACGTTTGTGAAATGTACTCTGTTAGTTTATATGTACATTTCAAAAGGAAAAGCAAAAGATAAAACTCTCCTTTTGCATAGTTTGACCTTATTTCTTTGCCTATTTAATGCTTATCATGTATTAACCTCATTTGTTAATACGTCCACGGCAGTAAACTTAATCCATGTCCATGTGGCGTCACATCGCGTGGAGTAGGGTCTGGAGACAAATAAGCATGCGATGGGAATGAGCTTATATTGGTTCTGGTGCACTGGGTTTGGTTTATTGTGGTATGCTTGAATGGAATATCATCAAACACAGTTTTAATCAAGGCTTGTTAAGTCACAAGTGGAAAAAGAGGGTTGGCCAACAAATACGACGACTAAGGGAGAATTTAAGACGCCACACTTAGTGTTCATTGCCACTGAGTGTTTGCCTGTTACTGTGTTTTAATCTTCTTACATACTTTAATCTTGCTACAAGGCCTCAAATCCATACTCTTAATGTTTAGACCAATATGCAGCATCTGATCTATATTTCATTCATTCATTCATTCATTCATTCATTCATTCATTCATTCATTCATTCATTCATTCATTCATTCATTCAATCATTCAATGTTCTGCTGTTGCCAACTGGATAATTTACCTGGCATCAGTCTAATTGGGTGTACCCACATTTATTCTTTTCATAAACAAGCACAGACCTCTGTCAATCCCACCTCTTCATACCAGACTGTGTTTATAATAATCATAATACATTTTATTTGTAAAGCGCTTTTCATAAAAGAATCTCAAAGTGCTACAGAAATAAGACTAGTAATAAAAACACAAAAAAAAAAACTGAATAAAGGCATAAAAGCATAAAAACACAGACGATAGGAGACATCTAAGAGGAGCCTTTCTAAAGAGAAAAGTTTTAAGCCCCTTTTTAAAATTGTCCACAGACTGGGGCAGACGTAGGTGTGCAGGGAGAGAGTTCCAGATGTGGGGGGCAGCGGTCTACCATGGTGCGGAGTCGTGTACGGGGCAGATGGAGGAGGTTGGAGCTTTGTGACCGGAGATTACGGGTGGATGAGTGAGGAGTAAGGAGGTCTTTGAGGTATTGAGGGGCGTTACTGTAGATGCAGAGGTGGGTGATGAGGGCAATCTTGTAATGAATTCTTGATGTTATGGGAAGCCAGTGTAGGGACTGAAGAATAGGGGTAATATGGTCATGTTTGCGGATTGTCATCAGAGTTCGGGCGGCACAGTTCTGAATGAATTGGAGTTTCTGGAGGTGTTTGTTGGGGATATTGATGAGCAGGCTGTTACAGTAGTCCAGTAAAGAATTACTGTTAAGGAGAGATTTACATATTTCTTGCACAAAAGAACGGAGAAAGTAACAATTTGTGATTCAAGGGTTTAACAGACAAAACAGTAAGACTCACAAAAGAAAATCAATCCTTATACTAAACCCTTGAGCTGTTCCTAGAATCCTGTCTTGTCAAATTTCCAGTTGTTGCATCTTCGCTCATCTTAGAATTAGAACTTGTGGCCCAAATCTATCAATCTCACACACACTCTTGAGTCTCCCCTTACCTCATTGGCATTGGCAGCAAACTGGTGCCATACTGAAAGTGCTTCCTACATCCCCACAGCAACAATAACACGCTACCGCCATGACAGCTGTTCAGTCCTCACATTACCTGTGTAACACCGATATCCTTAGGCACTGCATGGATTTTCGCTTAGAAAAATCAATGTCTGATGAGGAAAATGCTAAACTAATGGAAGAATATTGTAGTTCTGCATTCACGAAAATATAAAATCATATTTGGCCAACGCTGAAATGTATGACTATTGGCACTGGCTCATTAAACCTTTTAGCATACTTAACACTATAAAAATCTTGAAGTCAAGCCACAACATCACATTTTTTATTTTTGCCACTGTCCTCTTTGTGAACTGCACATGCAGGCACGTGGAAAACACTTTGCAGCCCAAATACCACAAAAGACTCTCAAGAAGATGTATTTTTTTGCTTTAGCTTGATGGTTTGTTTACCACTGCAAGTTGTATACCCCTTTTTGTTTTTGTGAAAGTAAAGCACAAGATATTAATGTAAAAAAAAAGAAAAAAGAATTATTTTATGGCAGTGCAACTTGAAATTTTACATCTCTTCCATGTCTTTTTGATTCTAACAGAGACCATGACGACCGCCACCTCCCCTATCTTATTAAAATGGGACCCAAAGAGTCTGGAAATCCGCACGCTGACTGTGGAACGACTTCTGGAGCCCCTCGTGACACAGGTAAATCCTTTAAACCTCTTGATGCAAATGTAACACTTTTTAATGCAGAACGCCGTGAAGATCATCCGAATAAAATGGCTCTCAAATTAATCAACACATCATATAATGCCCAATTTCTACTTGCTTTATGTGAATTTGTTTCAAACAATAGGTGTGTTGTATAACAAAGTAAAACCTGAAAATTGATTTTTTTGCAGATACCTGAACTAAGAATGATACTTTGCTCATACTAGGATAATCAGGTTTTTCAGGAAATAGATGTGTTCAATGTTTTGAGATACAAAGGTGGCATTGTTATTGTTTTTGCATCGCGTGTTGCGGTTTGATGAAACAAACGTGGTTTCTGCACACGGGACAAGGATCCGCTTCATGACATGACACTTCCAATGTTCTCATTTGTAATGCCTAAGTTATTCATCCCGGACGATGAGGCAGGTTAATAGTTAGGCTTTCCAAAGTCATTTATTTGCTTACTAAACTGAAGTCTTATAACATATGCTGGGATATTACAAGATTTGCTTATGTCTCGAATTATTTTTTTGAGTGAATTAAGAGACACATTTCTAATGAAGGTTTTGTGGAAATAGGAAAGACTACACTGCTTGTTCAATTATTTCCTTTGGTTATATTAATATCCTACCCAAATATGATATGTAGATTGCTTTAGTTCTGTATATATTTTTTTATTTCTCACATTATTTTTTTACACGTAAACACAAGTTGTAAGCTATAATGTTGCACAATGACCACTTGACAAAACCAAATGGTTGATTAATCTCATGAGCTGTCTGCCCTAATTCCGCCACTTGGATGAAATTTCCATTATTAGGATATTTTGTGATGTCGTGCAATATCTCTGCTGTAGCATCCTGTATGAGAGATCAGAGCGAGAGAGAAGCTATCAAAGCATTTGCGGCTTTTTTTTTTTCCTGACAGAGCTACTATGTTTACACTGCTTGCTTTTACTCTCTGAAATGGATTCATTAATGGTAAGTACTCGCCTCATTATTTTCAAGGAGGACAATCAGTGCTTGATCTCACAAGTCATCTGTAAAGTGTGAGTGCTGTGTCTTATGAATCAATAGGAATCAAGAAGGTGTTCTTTGCAAATACATCTCTTTATTCACTTTCTAACACTAATTAATGAAATGGTTCAGGATTACTCACTGCCATACTCTATTAAGACAACAGAAAAGGAGTGGTTTGTTGAAGGATGCCATAATTTTACTGTTAGTTTGATTAAATACTCTCTCATAGTTGTCTTATTTTTAGCATTGTTACCGAAAAAGAACAAAGTTTGGACTGTTTTCCCGTCTATTATTTTTAAAATAATGTGAGAAAATGCAATGAGAAATAGTCAAGATCACATTCTGGATCTCACAAACCAAAAATTGTAGCAATGGACAGTGATGAGAGTTCCAAAATGTTCTGTCCTTTCTGAGTTTGCATGTTTTTTCAGTATTTGTTTTGACTGCCACAGCTACCTATTTGTTACTGTCATACTTTTGTAAAACAACATTTCATGTTGACGCTGGCTGAGCTAGACAGTATGTCTATGTTTAGGCCCCCCGGATGCCAGGCAACATAATTAACTTTTGGATATTTTCAGATTTTTCTCAATAGAAATCTTTGGGTTTGTCGTTATGGTGAATAAATAAAAAGCCAAACTGTGTCAAAATGCAGATTTGAAACAATAAACAAGATAACTCATCAAGTCATGCGGTTCAAGTCAAAGTTGAGTTTCTTCGATACCAATGACTCAAGTCACCCATCTCTGATGGATAGTTTTGGGTTCAAATATATGCAACCCTGATGTCTAGGACAGTGGCACTAGAAGGCCAAGCACTAACACTGGTATCAATTCACTCAGGCACTCTAATGGGATGACTGTGATATAATGGCACAGCCAAAGGCAAGGTGTTGCCGAACAGAGCTACAGGCAGAATACAGCTGATCCATTTAGGATCTTCAAAGCACTCTGACAGTGAGCCTGCCTCGTGGCCTCTGTTGAATGTGTGCACAAGAGAGACAGAGGATGAGGATGAAAGCGGAACAAAAGTCGATATGTCATCTGTTTTTAATATCGCAGGTGTAGCCTAATCTAAAAGACTCCAGAGAGCCCACACAAGACTTTTTTCCTCATTATTTCAGGTTATATTTGACAGCCAGGAAAGTACGCAACTGTGTGCCTATTCCCTCTCATGCACATGCACCATGTACATAGGGGCAATGTTGCTTTTCCTCATGAGCCTTTCCTTTCACCTTACCTGTCACATTTGTGTGCATCGTTTTATTGAGTAAGATTATGGATTAATATCATTTCCTTGAATGCATATATAATTTTATGTCGATAGGGCTGCTGTAACGTTAACTTGACTTCAACATTCACACACGCTCTTCCTTTGTGTTAAGTCAAAGCCCATCATTCATGTATCAAAGGCTGAAAGCGGAAAATTAAACATCTACAAAAGGGCTACAGCGATTTACAGCTGAAATGAGAATCCACTGGCCAGTGTTCTGAGAGAAAAGGCCACATGGCAATTAATGCGATTGATGAGCGATAAAATGGGAGCACAAAGCACAGCAAGACCTCGTGTTCCACGCAGGGAAAGGTTAGGCTTACCACTGCGCCAGCTTGATCACCGATGTACGACCTTTTGGATGCTTTAGTGCTCCCTTGTTAATAAAATAACTTAGTGTGGTCTCTGAAAAAAATCCAAGTAGAGCTGCTAATTCATACAATGAAAATGGGCACGTTAAGACACTGTCAAACAGACCAGCTTGTTGAAAAGTGGCAAGGCAGTCATTTGAATTCACTGGGCAAACATTACATTTCAAAGAAGAGTTTGACAAATTACATTAATACTCAAAGTGGTTGGCTGTATTCTATAAGTGTTCCTACTATGCTTTTGCAAGGATTCATAAACTATTTGTTTACTGTTATGCACATCCTAATTGTCACTGTCATTTTATCTTATCTTCTATAAGCATTTTTTTTGCTGGCGTATATAATATTCCAACAAAGTATTCTTTTCTTCCATCAAGATAAAAAAAAAAATGTCAGACACATTTTGTTTACGTCTGGATTTTTCCTCAGTTTCATTTTATTTGTAGATTTCCACATCTTCGACATCAACTAAGAGCTATTGTTCCTTGCAGTCTGTTGTAGTCCTATTTGCGTCACTGCTGCAGCAAGCTGAGTATGAATTTGATGGCTGTCAGAGCTGATCATGCTCCAAAAGTTAGCCAGCCAGGCAATCTGTCTTGTGCTTGTGTTGCTGCGAAAGTGACAGTGAACTTGGATGCCTTGGCAATGTTAATAAAAGCTGTAGTGTTGGAGCACCATGATGTTATCACTGAGCCTGAAAACAGTGTTATTTTTCCCGCTGTGTTCATCACTCACAAGGACATTTGGCCACACCATTTCGGTGCTTTTTGGTTGCTGGGAGTTCATCATACAAAACAGTAAAACTTAGGTAACTTTTAAGTTGTTGTCATCCAGCAAAAATATAAAAGTCAGGATCGATATCAATGTCCGTATTGCATGACATTGATTGGTATGACTTAAAGCAGAAAAATGGCAGTCGGTCTGAGATATTTTGAAAAGAATAACAGCAGCTGTGAGGTTTACCAAAGGTAGTGCTAACTGCACCCACAGGTAATATAAGGATGAATCTGATGCCAACCTAAAAACTTCAACACCCACCTAGATGCAACGTTAATCTCATAAAGTCTTTGTTTTGTTTTTCCCACAAGCTTGTTCTTGGGATATTCCGGCACCTGCGTGCAGAGACAGCATTTCATATCCATAAAAATAACACTGTTAAATCTGTATGAAGGTAGATAAGTTCCCCGAGCCAAAGTGCCTGCCGTGAGGTTATTCAGGGCATAATTAAATATACATCAAGCTTTTTCCAGCCACTGTTGAAGAACAAAACATCAAGTGGCTGTGACTTGAATGAGACATTCCCGGTGGAAAGCAACATGACATGTGCTGGAGCTTTCTCTGTGCTTGAAGTGTGTATTCCAACATCTGTGTTAATGAATATGGTATTCTATCTTCTATGTTATTCTATCTAGCTATGTAGTATATGTATTTCTCTATCTCTCTCGCTGTCTCTCTCTCTCCCGCTGTCTCTCTCGCTCTCTCTCTCTCTCTCGCTTTCTCTCTCTCTCTCTCTCTCTCTCTCTCTCTCTCTCTCTCTCTCTCTCTCTCTCTCTCGCTTTCTCTCGCTTTCTCTCTCTCTCTCTCGCTTTCTCTCGCTTTCTCTCTCTCTCTCTCGCTTTCTCTCTCTCTCTCTCGCTTTCTCTCGCTTTCTCTCTCTCTCTCGCTTTCTCTCGCTTTCTCTCTCTCTCTCTCTCTCTCTCTCTCTCTCTCTCTCTCTCTCTCTCTCTCTCGCTTTCTCTCTCTCTCTCTCGCTTTCTCTCGCTTTCTCTCTCTCTCTCGCTTTCTCTCGCTTTCTCTCTCTCTCTCTCTCTCTCTCTCTCTCTCTCTCTCTCTCTCTCTCTCTCTCTCTCTCTCGCTTTCTCTCTCTCTCTCTCTCTCTCTCTCTCTCTCTCTCTCTCTCTCTCTCTCTCTCTCTCTCTCTCTCTCTCTCTCTCGCTCTCTCTCCACACACATACGCATATACGTACATATATACACATGTACAAATAGTACATACATATGACAAACAGTCCCAAAACTGAAGGAGAATAACGAAAAATGCTTAAATCATCTGTGATGTACTGTTCCTGGTGTTAATTTACAGAGTAATTTCCTACTGTTGGCAGTACTTCTACTGTTTAATGTTATGAGCAGCCAATATATTGCTTATCGCTCTACTGCTTTGTAGGATAGTTCAAAAATGAATTGCTCTCTGAAAGGACCAGGTGCACGACAAGCACTTTGTGGTGTTGCTGCTCCAAGGCATAGTGCTAAAGCAATTAAATTTGATTTCATTAACGCAGTGATTGGATGCCTTCCCTGACTATATTTACTATTTGTTTCTGCAATGTCCTCTTTGGTCATGATTAGGTGGTATCATAATGCCATGGATCGTTAACTAAATGCACCAGCGATGGTATTTTCCACCCTTAGTTTTTTATACTCTGATGCATAACTTTTAAAATGAAATGACTCAGACTGAAATGAAAAAGTCTCCTTTTGCTCCATCCATGCAGACGTCCCCTCTCATAGTATCTGGTCAACATAATAGGAACAGGAGCTCATAACAGGAAACTTTCCTATGATTTGGAATATAGCAATGAATCAATTAATTGATTTAATTTGCCACATAAAGTGAACTTTATCGAGCACTCATCACCAACACGGGGAAAAGTGTGTGTTGTGCAGAGGTTTGTTTTGTCTCAATAATAATGGGGTATTGATTCCAAACACGGATGGAAATAACCACACCATTGCACTTTAATGAGCTCTCTCTTGGAGCTTGTGTGTGTGTGTGTGTGTGTGTGTGTGTGTGTGTGTGTGTGTGTGTGTGTGTGTGTGTGTGTGTGTGTGTGTGTGTGTGTGTGTAGAGATTCTAAAAGAAATACATCATGAATTCCATTTGCTGACAAGATGAGAATGTGGTGCTAAAGCTTGTTAAAACCAACCAAGATGGAATATAACTTTATTCTTGGCCCATTTTTAGACTGAAGTCCTCAAAGAATTCAGATCATGTCTGCATGAATACAGCAGATTGTGTGCAGTGTGTTTTCGCTCTCAGCTAAATACAGACTGCAAAAAGGCTTTAACAAACCTTGTCGAGTTTTTTTGTCATGAACTTAGCTCACAGCAAATCAGTTTGATGATGCTGTTTGTCTTTTTCTGAATATGAACTGATACTGTATGTTTTACTGTGTGGTATAAAGATCCCTATGATTTTTCTGTCTTCGTGGAATCGTATCCCTGCATAAAGTGACACAAGTTCAACGACACACAAATTCCTGAGTGGATCTTTGGAATGGACAATTGCGACCTGAATACTCTTAGAGTACTGCAAACCCTCCGGTATTGTGTCTGACTTTTCTCTCCCCCCCCCTCCTCTACGCTTCCTAGGTGACCACTTTGGTAAACACAAGCAACAAAGGACCGTCCAGTAAGAAAAAAGGCCGCTCCAAGAAGGCTCATGTCCTGGCAGTCTCAGTTGAGCAGGCCACTCAGAATTTCTTGGAGAAGGGAGAGCAGATTGCTAAAGACAGCCAGGATCTCAAAGAGGAGCTCATTGCTGCTGTCGATGATGTCCGGAAGCAAGGTGGGCATGTTGAAGCATTGTCATTTCATAAAGAAGTCCATGAAGTCACCTACTCTTATTTTTATACCTAAAGAATTTGATGGACGACCTCCCCCAACATTGTGTATATTTTATTTTGATTAATTGGATACTCATCTCATTAACTCTGTCAGCTCATAGAGCAAATGGCCCACAGCACAGATTTTGCCCTCATTTTCTTTCTGCTTGGTCAGCTCAGATTTTCTGTTGCTGCTTTCTAACCCGATGAATGCGCTGGCCGTCTACTTCTTTGCCATGCGTGACTAAGCTGTCACGCCAGACCAATAAGATGAAAACGTTTATGTAACAGATTAGCAAAGCGGTTTATGTGACTTTTCAGTCAAACATATGAACGTGTGGGTGACCAATGTGCGAATCGTATTCTCCTGATTCAGCTGGCATTTATCTCAAGCAACATCGATTTTATAGGATGAGATGTTCCCTGTAAAATCACACCGTTCACCTTGCAAAGGTCATTTTGAAATGAGCACATTTAAATCTACGGTCATGGCATCAACCCATGTCACTGTCAAATTTCTGCTCAGTTCTTGATTACTCTTAAATCATGCACATGCATCTTTTTCTTTCTTTTTTTTTTTTGCTTATCACAAAGCCCTGCCAAACAGACGTGTTTCTTTTTTTTTTTTTTTTTTTTTTTTTTAAACAGTAATCCAGTCAGAAACCCCTGGTAGTCCTAATCTGGTTAAAATTTTTAATGGTCTAGATTTAGTTTTGGTAAGATATCCATCTGTATTTTGTCAATTATTTTTCCAGGAGAGACCATGCGTATTGCCTCCTCAGAGTTTGCCGATGACCCCTGCTCTTCTGTGAAACGTGGCACCATGGTGAGGGCTGCCCGGGCCCTGCTGTCCGCTGTCACACGCCTGCTCATCCTCGCTGACATGGCTGACGTTATGAGGCTCCTGGCCCACCTTAAAATTGTAAGATACATCGAAAAATACATGTTGTTGGGCAGATGTTTATTTTAGGGGTGGCGTTACATGCCTTTAGCATGCTCTAGGTGATTTATGTCTGGATGTTCTAAAATCTTCCACTCTTTGGCATTTGATGATCTTGTTTGTTGTTCTGTCAGAGTGTTTTATGTCATTGTTTTGCTGCAGAATGAAGAGCTCTGAATACATTTGACTGTTTTCCTTCTCAATTGGCAGACACATTGTTTTTTACGAACTTCTGAGTTCATTTTGCGGCTGCCGTTATGTGTGACATCATCAAGGAAGTTAGTAGCTCATTCCAGAAGAAATTGTGCAGCAAGTCATTATCACATTCACAGATCTATTTATGAATCATGAGCAGATCTTTTTTTTAATTCCATCCTAGCCTTCCTGTTCTTCTGTATTTTGGTTTCTAATTTGATCAAACATCAAACCACAGGACAATACAACATTGATTCCGTTTTGCATTGCCACGTTGTATTTCATTATAATTAAATTATATAATGAATATAATTAAAAGAAAACATCCCCTCAAAAAGCAACTACTGTGAAATAAATTGTAATTAAAGAAAACATTTTAAAACTTGAGATTACAAAAATATCTTTAGGGTGTAGGGATATAAAAACACATTTTATTAGTTTAATTAAAACAAACATTGGGCTTCTTTGCTTTCCTCTTAATCCCTTTTTCCAGATCCATTCTTGAGAGCCACAGAGGATCTTAGCTGAAGCCACCATAAGCCTTGTCATCAAAGCCCTCTTCAAAGTTATCTCTCACTTCTTTCCTTTCCATTACATTTTGTAAAGCACTTTCATTAGGGATGGAAAGGAGTCCAGAATCACAATGCGCCCGCATAATGGATGGTGATTGCTGAATTGAGCCCGTTTTAAATTGCACATCTTAATAGTTATTGTCTTTTTTCCCCTAAATCCGCTTGCAATTTCATGCTGGCGGAAAATCATTTTTGTTCATTCAGCCAAATAAATGCTATAGCGTTTTTGGATGATTATGTCATTAAAATATACTGCTTAAAGCCTTGTCGAAAATGTTCTGTGAACATCAATTTATTTTGTGGGATCTATTGTGTGCCTGTGTGTGTGTGTGTGTGTGTGTGTGTGTGTGCGTGTGTTTGTGTGAGACAGGTAGAGGAGGCCCTTGAGGGAGTTAAGAATGCAACCAATGAACAGGACCTGGCAAACCGCTTCAAAGAATTTGGCAAAGAGATGGTGAAGCTCAATTATGTAGCAGCCCGGAGACAGCAGGTAACTGTGCACAAAATTTTACTTCTTCTAAAAACACAAACATCTTTTGACTTTTGAGTAGGATTCATACATTCATTCATGAGTGTGGGGCAGGGTAGTTCCCAGTCAACTGGAAGTATTGACAAAAAAAACCCCCACTCATTCTGAGGAACAATTCATAAATGAATTTATGTTCATCTTACATGCATGTTTTGATTTTGTCTTCACTATTGCGATATGAAGTGCTAACTAAAACACATTCCTCAGGAACTGAAAGACCCACAGTGTCGAGATGAAATGGCCGCCGCTCGCGGGGCTCTGAAGAAGAACGCCACCATGCTGTACACCGCTTCACAGGCCTTCCTGCGCCACCCAGACGTGGCGGCTACACGTGCCAACCGGGACTACGTGTTTAAGCAAGTGCAGGAGGCCATCGGAGGCATCTCCAGCGCCGCTCAGGCCACCTCGCCTACTGACGAGAAGCACACCCATGCTTGCATCGGGGAACTGGCCGCTGCCCTCAATGAGTTTGATGTGAGTCCACTGCTTCTCTTTATGCAATGCATTACATTCAAACATACTATGAACATGTATAGCATGCACGCATACAAAAGCAGCGTTATATCATTGATCTAAAAATGGGTTGAGTTTGGCTCATTAAACTTTCTGATCTTTTATCAAGACAACTAATCTCAGTACTGCACATTTTAGTGCATGACCTCACAGCTGGTAAAGGGAGTAGGATGTATCAGTAAATGTTTTTTGTTTTTAATGAGGCTGTTATAAGGCTTTTTTTAACACTCAACCAGATTTAAATTGACAGCTTTCTGAGTAAGGTCCAACCAAAAGTACTGAAATTTTACCTCATATTTTTTTCTAAATATAGTGCATTATAATTGAATTCTCAGTGTTAAAATGGTAAACAGTAGTCGATGAAGCTCACAGATATGCTGAGGTGAGCTGTGGATGCAGGAACTGATGCTCACAAATCAATTCTTATGCTGGGAAAATTTGCAATTAATGTTCTCCAAACAGTAAGTGCAGTAAATGCTTTTTTTGCAAGGACACCGCTGGAATAGTCACAAACCAGTCATTTAATTTTGACATTTTTCAAAATTATTATTTTAATCTCAGTTTCTACTTTTTAAAATGACCCCAAAACTAGTTTGTCCTGTAGAAGCAGAGCACAAAGTGCATCAAAGCATGATACATCGCTGCCATCTAGTGTCTCAACATTGTTGGTGAGCCACTTGCAAGGACACAGCAATTTTGTATGCAGTGCGAGTGGTAGAGTGTCTGCCGAATTGATTGAGATGTCGCTGGTTCTCTTGCGTTAATTATCTCCCATCCTTTTTCAAACATTTTCTGAAGGTTAGGTAAGGTAGAAACTCTGTTGCTGTGTTTTTGTCAAAGCAAAATCATCTGGAGTTCTTTTAAATGCATATTTAGTTTGATTTCTATGCACTATATACAAATGAATATTTTAGCAATAGATGACTTAGTTCCCTTCAGATGTTCGTGAACTGCCTTTGTATTGGTGTTTAGCTGTGCTTAATTACATGCGTTCAAAAGTAGATTCATTCAATTCAACACATTTTTCTTTTCGTTGCTATGATATGAATACACAAAAATAAGAAATAAAAAAATGGAGGCTTACTATTTAGCAAATTTGCTCACATTTCTGTGGTTCACAGTTTACATTTGATCTCAGTGTGTATGTCTGTATTCCAGCCTTCTCACTCATTCAAAAAAAAAAAAACATTAATTGAAGACTTTAAATCAGCCATAGTTGTGAATGTGTGTGTGGCTGTGAGTCTAAATTAGTGTTACCCCCACTAAATTCTACCATTCTCTCTCATTATTTCTTAAACTGAAATTCTGACACTTTGTATTCATTGTTTTGAAAGCTCAAGTATACATTGTGTTTTATTTCTCCAGCTGTCAAGATACAAAAGCAGTTGGATTTATTTCTAAACTGTTACATATGAACTTTTAAGAAAAACGAGTTTTTGCTCAACCAGCTATTTTTCCCCATGGCCTGTAATACTGACATCAGATCACTTATATGTTAAAATGAAACAAAACTGCGACTTTTACTAATACAAAAGACCTGCATAATTTGATTCAGTTGACAGGCAGACGGGGAGCAATTAAAATAAAACAAATTGCCCTTTACTTAGCCCTCTGTGCCAGCCTGTAGCTGGTGCATGTTTAATTCCTAACTTACCACAGAGACATGACACAGACTGTGGTCAGATGCTCTTAGAATAGTAATGACCTGATACAGGAAGCTGTGACTCAAAGCTCTTGCAATTTGTCCTTTATGCTCATGCACACCAGGTAGCTGGATATGTAAAGAAAGATTGGACACGCTATTGCAAAAAGAGACTCAGTTGATCCTACAGCACAGCTTTCAATATTCGTGGTCAGTTTGTACAGCATCAATGAAAGAAGCACCTTTTTGCCGATGTTCAATTTGTAGGTCATGCGCACATGGGAACAATTACGGCAAAAATAACCACAGTAAACCACAATTTCCTCTTTTCATAGTCCTAAGGAAAGAACATTACCGTAGTACCGCTGATCCCCTCCATTGTCTGGACTATTTTTAATTTTTTTTTAAAGGCTGCAAGCTACCCAACAATCACAGGCAAGTCAGCGGGATTATAAATGGCTTCTCTCTGCTCTTTAATTAGGGGTAGAAAACATCCCGAGGAGTCTCTTGACCCCGTTTTTCCACCAAGGCACCAATCTGTTTTGTGTTTTTTTTTGTTTTTTTTGTATTAATCCCTGGCGGCATACAAATGTGTTTGCGGCGAGGTGCAGTGCGTCATATAGGCCTGTAATAGATGGCAGCACTGTGGGATAGTCATAGTTCCTTTGGGGGGTTTGGAGTTCGAATCTCGGCCATGTGTAAAGGTTCTCCCTGGATCTACTTAGCATCTCTCCAGCTTCCTCCCACATTCTAAAAACATGCAGTTAGATTTATATAAAATGCAAACTCAGAGGTGTCCAAATTATGGCTCGTGGGCCATTTGCATTCCCTGCTGTTCGGTTTTTAAGCAGCCGGCGGCATGTTTATAAAATACAGGCAGCCTGCAATGCGATTCGGTATGGATGTTAAAATAGTGGCCGGGTTTTGGCACCCATATATGGGTGTGACGTACCCGATGCATTCCAATGAGTTTCAATGGACATCAATTATTCACAAATGTTTGTTGTTTACGGGCTGACATGGGTTAGGCTAGGTCAATGGGGGTCAACTGTAAATATATGGTTTAATAAATCTGCTGATTAGTATCTGAGAACTGTTGAAGGTAAGATGCCTCTAAAATTGCTTCCAAACATTAGAGACACACCCTTGAGCAAGGCACCAAAACACCATGTACATGTACAACACTTAAATCG
Source organism: Syngnathus leptorhynchus (assembly GCF_054491065.1). Classification (NCBI taxonomy): domain Eukaryota; kingdom Metazoa; phylum Chordata; class Actinopteri; order Syngnathiformes; family Syngnathidae; genus Syngnathus; species Syngnathus leptorhynchus. The sequence goes on along the minus strand of NC_141199.1, from coordinate 11,575,482 downwards.
CTTGTTCCGCTGTTCGTCATTCTGGTGCTACAGTAGCTTGTTTATCTGAAATATCAAGCACCGATAGGTAACAGCTCTCTCTGGGATGTGTCGCAAGCACTGTTATATCCAAAACATCCTCCAGCAAAGATTGCCATTGGGATTTGTATAACCCCCAAGTTGATTATTATTTACATATTCAGATGTTTCTAATAGGCCCCGATTGGAACGCTTATGACTCAGCTGCCAAGAATGATGCGTGACACAAAGGTTACATTTTCTTTGTTTCTGTAATGTAATGTTCAGATTCTGATTCATGAAGTGAAAGGGCACCATATGAATAAAACAAGGAGGTGAAAATAACCACATTTTACTTTTTTTCCCTCCCCCTTTACTGACATCTCGAATTGTGTAACAGTACAGGCTTTGCGGACGTGTCTTAAAAATCACACGATACAAGGAAAAGCCCTATCATGTTGGAATAAAGTCTTTATTTGGGAATTTGTGGGTGGACAGATGGAGTCGAAGCCCTGGGGGTGTGTTGGGGAAAGAGAGTGTAGCATAGATTTCTTTCTAGGTTACTAAGTACTATTTAGCAATCTACTTTTGACATGAGTTGAGGGTACATTGTATCACAGTACTTCCAAAATATCTCCTTGCATACTGTTACGATAGCCTTTTAATCTACTACTTTTTGTCTCCTTTAAGGAATGATCAGTATCTTGCAGATGGGAATAGATTAGAATTTGCTCGTATTTACCTAGCAACTGCCTTGTTCGTATCTAGTATCTACCATAATAAAAATCAGCATGATAGATTTTAGTTCAGCCGTGAGAAGTAAACTGATACATATCCAATAATTCGACTCTGTGAGTCTCCCCTTGTGTATAGCGTTGCTGAGTGAAAACCAAATTCACAGCCCTTTTTGAGCATCATGAAACAAGAGAAAGGCTCAAGTACGAGTTATAAAAAGCATGCTTCTTCTCCCTCTGCAGCTGCTGTCTTTTACCAGATGAACAAAGATAGGGAAAGTGTTAAATCTAACTGTGATTTCATAAAAATTGATTACCCAACACCAAATCCGCTCAGTCGGTCATTACGTTTTCTCCACCCCAAGCTATCATTCAATAATATAATCTATTCAATATAAGACAGTCACTATCGACATATTTGAATGATTCTCCTTGCTTGTACATCATGACCGAGGCCATCGTTATGCACCTTTTCAGGTCACATTTGCTTTTGATGGATCGTGGCAAATCAATGCGGCTGTTTGAAGCTGTGATCCACCAGTTCACAGAAGGGCCAGGAGATGGCAGTCTGGGCTTATCTTTGTCAACTCTCCATTCTCAAGTTCACCTCCCTCCTCCTGTCTTTTCCATTTTTATCCCCTTTTCCCTTAAGTCCTTAGAAACAGAGATTTAGCGCTCGCTCATTCTCAGCTGAGCCAAAGTGCCTGCATCATCTTGCAGTGTTTTGCAGTATGTGTGACGGAGGCTATCTTCTGACTCTGAGATGTATGAGAGAGCCTTGAGATGTGATGACTTGTTTTCAGAGTTGTTGCCTGAAATGAGATTGACCCCTAGAGAGATGCCATCACCCCCTTGAGGAAGATCCAGTGGAATTAGCAAACCTGTATGATAACCTTGTCAGTTACTATATGTGTGTGCCGAACACAGTGCAGCATGCATGCGATGGTAGATACGTAGTTGCTCTGAGCCTGCGGCAGAAATGAAAGATGAGCTGGATGGTTTTACAGTGCCTTTTATTTCCATCTGCTTGTCCTCTAGCTTTCTTGCTGTTGTCATTTCCGTATGCGTCTGTAACTGAAAGGTGTTTAAAAGGCTGGTGTGCTTTCATGCATTTTCCTGAGCCGTTTGGTTGTATTGTTGCATTCTCATGCAAAACTCTCCAGTATCCTCGAGCCGTTAGGCACAATGTACAAGTATGTGCTCATCCTCGGTCGGCATCGGCTAACTGGATTTATATGCTCACACAATGCAACATGTACATGACGGCCAACAAACAGTGGCTCTGCATGTAAATGACTTTCTGGATGCAAGATGTATCCGTCTGTGCAGTGACAAGTAATTGATTCTATTATTTTGAACTAAATGACATACTGAGATGTTCCTTTTGGCTGCTTGCTCTTATTTTACTTTTTAAACATCAGACGAGATAGGGAAGACTTATCAGTTTCTTCCTATCTGTCAGCGCTTCTATTGTTTTTCTTTTGCTGTTGTTTTGCCAGCTCCGAAAATAAAAATAGAGCAACAAAATAAGACAAAACGAATATGGTAAAAAGGCTTCTTGACAGTTTGAATGTTTGCAAAGATGCAAATGCAACAAGGTGCGGGTGCATTGGAAATAAAATAAATGTACGAGGCTTGAATTCCACATCATATTTACAGGGCGTTAATGTTCAACGTGCTGGGATGAATAGGTAAACATTACTTCAGTCCACTGGCTGTGCTCTGGATGCTCCATAGCCTCCTGCCTGGGGGGGAGGATGGAAGAGGGTGTGTGTGTGCGTCTGGGGCGGGTTGGGACCTCGGTCATGCAGAGAGCCCTTTGTCTGCATCTTCTGGGAAAAAAAAGGTGTGTGGTTGTGGCAGTTGCCCCCACAATCTTCACCACCCGGAAGGCTCTTGAGCAGCTGCTGTGCCGTACCTACCATGATGTTGGTGTGGAGGACGCTCTCCTCCACACATCTGTAGACGCGCCCCAAGACACCGCTCCCCAGAAAAACAGACCTATTTCTAACAGTACTACTCTAACACTAAACGTTTGTAATGTAGATTTTATTTTTTGGGGAGAGGCCCTGATGTCTTTTGACATAACATATGTGCAGCTGAAACATTTTGAATCACAGCCAAACTAGTTGTAGGTGACAGCTCATTAAAACTTGTTGCACACTGCAAGTGCCTTGATGTGTTAACCAGCATTATGATTGTCTCATTTTCCTTGCTTTCAGCATTCACATCAATTTATTGTGGAATTGCAATTTCTGTTGTTAATGCATATCGAGATGAATTTATTCATCTGGTTATAACAGGGGCACACATATTGCTTGGGGTTTTCATGGTTAGTGTATGCATTGTAAATGAAGAGCGGTGACTGAGTCACATTTCTTTTTTTTATAGCAATCTCACAGAGGCAATGAAAATTAATCAAACAGCAGTCACACTCACTCACTCACTCACTCACTCACTCACTCACTCACTCACTCACTCACTCACTCACTCACTCACTCACTCACTCACTCACTCACTCACTCACTCACTCACTCACTCACTCACTCACTCACTCACTCACTCACTCACTCACTCAGAGTCATTAATATTAGGCACATCGAGACAATTCTTGTTTGCAGAGCTTGCAAATCATCTGCAGTCAATTAAAGTCTGAATTCTGAAATGGACAGATGCTGGATTTCATCCCCGGTGATGCTCTGCTATCACTCTACTGCACCTATTTTCATTTGTTGCTTTTTCTTAAGGCATTTTCACTTTGGTCTTGTCTTCATCAAGTGAAATGCATGCTCAGGTCAAGTGATTGACTTGGGCATTGCATAACATTCCACTTCTTTGCCTTCAAGTTGCTTCAAGTCATTGTCCATCTGCACTGTGAAGCACCATCCAATGAGTTCTGTAATATTTGGCCGGTCTGAGCAGCTAATATTGCCCAAAACACTTCAGAATTCATCATACTCCTTTTGTAGCATTCACATCATCATTAACTGCAAGGGAACCAATTCCATTGGCAGTGACGCATGCCCATCTGGCCATGGAACAGCTGAGCAGCCAATTGTCCGTGACTTTTGGCTCCTTTAGAAATTGGGAATCACATTTATAAACTTTTATAATTCTTACACTGTTTGCCTGATTTGAATGTAAAAACCCTCAAATTCAGATGAAAGTCTGCAATTAAAGCACATCTCATTTTGAATCTATTGTTTTAGTTTTGAAAGCCAAAAAGACACAATTACCGTATTTTTCTAACCATAAGGTGTACGTACTGGTTTATCAGAATCAGAATCAGCTTTATTGGCCAAGTTTGTGCATGCCAAACAAGGAATTTGACTACTCATCAATTGATCCATATATAAGGCGCTTTGCATTATAAGGCACACTGTGTTTTTTCTTTTAGTAAATTGTAAGTTTTTAAGTGCACCTAATAGTGCGGAAAATACGGTTTGCCCCTATATTCATTGATCTGTACACTAGCTTCATATCAGAAATCACAACATAAGAGAATTACACCTGAACCATTCATGCTTCTCAGGGGGAAAAAAAAACGTAGAGAGATGCACAACCATGTGGTTAAGACACATTAAAACCAACACAGCGAGTGTTATGCATGGATAGATGCACCTGGCAAAAAAAATATGAATAGAAGGAGTCATCTGAAATAATGAGAGATGGCCAAGGGCGAAAGAAACATCGGTTCACTTATTGTTGTATAGTAATTAGCTTTTGCCTCTCTTTTTCTGATACAAATAGTATTATACGGGTGAGCTACAAGAGTTGAGTCACTGGTGAACAAGAATCAGAGTTCCATGCTAGTTTTAATTGGAGTTCATAGCCTTAAGGCCAATTCTTTACTAGCATCTTTTTTAAACTCCCTTTGCAATTTTTTTCAATTTAATTATAGATTGCTAGAATAGACTTAGAGATGTTTGACTTTTGCTTAGCAGTTTGAATTTACCTCAAACTCGTACCTTTTTAAAATCATAAAGTATCACGTGCTTGTTTATAATAATATATTGAAAGAAATGTTCTGTAGTTTAGCTAAGACTAAGGATTTATATTACAATTTAAACCAATCTGACAATTACATAATACAGAAGTACATTGGGTAGGTACTGTAACCAAAGTAAACTACTGGTAATTCTACATCCCCATGTGGAGTCTGGAATGGAATAAATTAAGATCATTTTCTATTGTAGACATTCTGGGATTTAATCCATTACTTAAACTCAGATGACGACAACTCCTTTACAACTTTCCAAAGTAGTTTGGGAGACAAATTCTTAAATTTGACTACAACAGCTACAGACATATGGGGCATTGGTGGGTGGGGCACATTAGCCTTCTGCTGCTCTCTCAGGACATAAACTGCTGCGTTCCATCATTTTGATTAATTGTTGATCTTTAATTATCTTTTGGCAATTTTTAGAGATTTCTGTGGAAATTTTGCGAGACAATACGATCTAGTACATTTAAAGACACTATTTGTACACTATTTACTTCCAGAAGCAAGTAATAATTGTCACTGAATCTTTCTGTCTGCATGGTGCCAAATTGCTGCTCAGGACATTCATTATGTTTTGCAAATATTGGTGCAAAGCTCTGTCATCAAACAAGAATGACATTGTTCAACAGCTCTCATTTGTTTGGTCTTTGAAATCTGTTCTAGCCATTATTTATAAAAATAAAAAACATAACCTGCGCAAAAGTGTGAAAAAAGTTAATCATTGTGAAACATAAGATAAAATCATGAGCTAAATTCGATAATTGATGTGCTTAGCAACTAGCTAGTCATTTTGATGCATCCCCAGAGGTTTCTATTGAAAATATGCCAAGTCTCACCTACACTCATGATTTGATCATTTCAAGGTCACAGTAGATTGTTGATGTATTTAATGTGGAAAGCTCCTCTTACCATTTAATGAGTTGTTGCCTCGCTGATTATGTCAAATCAGCATTTCTTTCATTGTCAAATCTTCAACTGCCTCTATGCCTGCCTCGCTGGCATTATATCTTTATCGTGTTAGTTCCACGTCTTGAACTCTTATCCCTTTTCCAGTCTTTTACATCGTGTAATATGTGCATTGTTTCCGCTGCATTTCCGTGCATTTCACTCACATTCAACTTCAATGGCAAGCAAAAGCATATACGTCATGGCTCAAGGCTTTAAGCCTCTTGCAGACGTACTGTATGGTCTTCATATAACATGCCATGAGAAGATGATCAACTTCCACCCTTCCTTGGCAATAACATTGGCTGGCTGTTCCCAACCTACATCTTTTTGCATATTCACACGATTCACATTTTCCTACTTGTTTCGAAATTAAAATTCATTTAAATCGTTCGAGCCCATTCTGTTGTCTGTCAGCTTGTGTGGACATCATTCTGGCCTTAAAACTGCCTTTGTAACCCCAAGTGTGGAATAAGGGCAATCTTGAATGACCTGCTCTCAAATTTATTGCCAGTCCTTCTCCTCAATGTTAGTGATGCGTGAACCTTTAATTGTATTAAACACTAATTCACCGGGGTGTCCTCGTTCCTCAGTCGGGTGGTACTGATGAAGTGGTTCATGCAGTGCTGCTGTTCTCAATGACTTTGGACATATCAGATAGTAAGACTTTATTCATCCCACACCTAGAACAATTTTGTAATTTTAATATTTGACATGACATTTACACGTGACAGCAGCTGGACAAAAAAAACCCTAACAGATCAAATCCACCAATTAGTCAAATAATAAAAATCCATGCAACTCACAACCCGGCAAGGGTATCAATCATTTTTGGCTTAACTGCTATTCAGTCTGTTGTCATGTCACATTGTGTCATGCGTGCATAAACCGATTCCATCTTTTAGGTGGGTGTGACATACATTACATTTATTAGTGTGTACTCATTTCCCCTTGAATCTGGAACAATATTCCTTTCTTGGTTCACGCACCATTGTTCCATAAAGGTCTGAACTGTAGAAATCTGTAAGTTCATTTATGCATAGCATACACAAATGCACATGAATGCCCACACATCCGCACATCTATATTTTATTAACAGGCCACCCCCATGTCTGAACTCTTGTTCAATAATATTATAAATATCTTGAGGCTAATTAAGCAAGATAACACTTAAGACATTGAAATTGAGTTTACTCGTTAATATTCATCTATCTTTAGACATGGGCTCTTTAAAAATTATATGGCATCTAACTCTTTATAATGTACATTGTTTGCACCATTCCAAACTTTCTGTAAAAGTTGAATGTATCTATATGAAGAAATTTGCAACAAGCATCTTAACCAATGCTGTCCCATTGTTCGTGCTTCTATTGCTTAGAAATATTCTCCATTTTTTAAAGCGAGAATATGTTTCAGAAGGCTCAGAAGTTACAGCATAGTGTGCTGGTTTTGAGCACAGCTGAATTTGAGAAATAAGGGAAAGAGTGATGAGCGTTAGATTATTGAGAGGCTAAGAGGGAACATCTAGAAGAATGAGTGAGTGTTGAAAAGGTGGTTGTGGCTACAGTTTTGGGGTTATCGCTTTGCAAGGCAGGAAAGCATAAAAAATAAATTGCAAGCATATTCATATTCAAATTAGACACGTTCTTGCCTGCTTTCCAATTATGATGGAGGTATGCATCTGTCAAAGGAAACAGTGCACAAAACTGATGAATATTTCTGCCTGGTCAGAGTAAACATGTTTTTTTATTTCTTATTATTTTTCTGTTGATTTTCACCACAAGGGGTATTTGTCATTTTGACTGAAATTATTTTTGACTGAATACAGAATTCATTATAAAAAAAAAAGTCAAAGTCAAAGCCAGCTTTATTGTCAATTTCTTCACGTTAGACACACAAAGAGATCGAAATTACGTTTCCCACCGTCCCATGGTGACTAGACACATTACACAACACATACAAGCAAATAGCACAAGGAGTAAAAACGAATAGACAAGAGCGATGAATAAGTAATAAGCAAATAATAATTGGTGTTGACATATTGCTGCTTTAGCCAAACGGCATAGTACAATGACCCAAGTAAAAATAATAATAATAAAAAAATAAAATAAAACAATAAAAAAAAAATAATAATAATGATAATTAACAGACAGAGCTATTAGTCTAGTTTTGCACAATGTCATTGTGTTTATTATGTATTACTGTATGCGTTATGAAGTAGTTCCTCGTGTCAGCTGGTCCAAAAATTCATTCTTTGATGCTACAAACTCAAGTATGTCACACAAAGTCTAATCCTTTTTAGATACATTTACAGTTCTCCTTCTTGGCAAGGACAGCAGTCTACAGTATAAAATGAAGTGAAATGTTATCTAGTTTTTATTGTCATGTTACAAATTCACCGTTGTTTTATTGCAGGTATAGTAATGAAGTGCGATATAACGTAAATACAGTGACTACTCCCCCCACCGTGTTTTGCTTTTTCTAACAAATAAGGAGGGCAGATAGCGAACGTGGAATCTCTTTAAAAGGAGTTTCCCTGATATGTTTCAATATATTGGCCATTACGCCCTCCATCAGCTCTATTAGGTCTCAAGGCAAAGTTGACATTTATTTTCCACGTCATCCCTACCTTGGCACTCCCATGCTTGCATTTATATGAATGTTACAGGGATTTTTAAAGCTGAGTTCCAGCATCTGCCTGAATCATTTTTATGCGCAGCTTGAGGCAGGAGACGTCATAACCCCACTCTCACCACACTCCACAGTCCTCTTTCTTATACTCCACTTATTCGGATGTTGTCAGATAAGGCCTGGAGTTCATACCAGCGCACAGGGCAACAGTCTCGGCCTAATGTGCTCTCCTGGCCAGCCTTCTGTAGTATCGCCTTTTCGTGACAAAATTTGCATAGTTTTAATGTGTGTGTAAATCTATTTAAGTCATTAACAATGACATAAAGATAAAAGTAACAAACAATAACAAAAACAGTGTGACTCGTTTGCATTGGGTCAAAGTACTGTACCACAATCGTTGATTGAGACATACATATAGTGAATGGAAAATATTCCTGAACATATTTCTTGGCTCAGCTGGCAAAATTCTGCGTGTCAAGAAATGTCTTTCCTTAAATTCTAAGCATAAGGGAGCACTTGATAAAATCCATTTAGACAAAGAGTGAAAAACCTGTGCTTCGAAAAATTTCCATCCTCAAGTGCTAAGCACAAGGCAGCAGTGGATCAAATCCTTCTTGAAGACAAACTAATGTTGCCGCCAGGAGAAATATCTCATCTCTTTCAACACTTTTTGATTCACACTCTGTAACTGGGGTCACCAACATGGTGCCCACGGGTCCCAGGTAGCTCTAGAGGACCAGGAGTAGCCAGCAGGCCTGTTCTAAATATATAGCTCACCCGTGTTGTTATTCTAAAAACATACCGGTGAGCTGAATGTAGTTTGTTTTTTGGTTGCTATTCTGTTTTAAATAACACATGCATTGGCAATTTTGGAAAGGACAACATTTTTTAAAAACCTGTGGCTTTCTGCCTGGTATGTCGGATACACGGTCCTAAAACATTGGCACACTTCCTGTCGAATGTAGTTTTTTGGCCGAATGGGTAGATGGATAAGTGCAGCTCTGTGAAGTCTTGCCTCATAGGCTACTTAACATCTGGATTGGTCACAATCCAGGCAAACCCGCGCCCTCCAATGTCTGTGTCATTCGGCTGAGTCTTCACCCACTGAGCTGTTTTGCTTTCTCTCCTACTTTCATTTGCCGATGTAAGGACAAAGCAGAGTGAGGCGAAACAATGGCATTGTCGATCACTGCAGGCATTGATTTTTCTGGCATTGGCTTAGAAAGAGGTTGGCATCGGAACTTCTCCATCCGCCCACTTTCATCTTCTCGTAAGCAGTTGTCTAACCAGTTGGAAAGATACATTCACTCTTCCGATCCAGCAGTCTTTACCTGTGCTGCCAGTTCATCTTTGAGGAGTGGGTATAATCCCCACCAGTGTATGCCTCAGTTATGTTTGTGATGGAAAACCCTCGACACTTTAGTGAGGAAGGTTTCTAGAGAGTAGAGACGCTGAATAACAATTGCTTATTGCCAGACAGCTGCCTTAGCTGATACCAAACTCATGATGACGTCTGCAATGGCTCAATCCAGATTATACATGAACTGATACATACTGATACATTAACTGCAGACAGCATCCAGAAGCTCTTGTGGCAAATGTTCGTGCTGTCCCATTAACTGGCCTGGGCTTGCTGAAGTCTCGTGAAGAAAATCTGTTAGGGTGGCGTACCACCGAACCTTGGACCCCAAAACAACTGCGCCTACAGTACAGTAGTCTGTGAAGGCAATGACGACAAACAACGAAGAGGGAGGGAAATAGTCAAGCAATTGGACAAATGTGTTAATAGTATGCATATGAATCATTTTCATTACATTTTTACATTCAAAAATTAATTCAATGACTATGGCTTGGCTTTTTCTTTCTTTACCACTTTTATTATTTAACCGTGGGGAAAGGCATGTGTGAAGGGCGTAATTTTTTTTTGTCTAGTGGAAAACACCAGAGATGTGGGTCTGTCACGCTGGGTGAGATAACACGACTTGTGATATTGCATTTTCCCTTCTCCAACAGCTATTGCTGGGAGGTCAATAGGTGGCAGACAAGTATCAATACTTTTCCTACTGCAGTCTTGCCTTAGGTGTGAAGGCAACTACTGCGTTAGGCAATTCTAACATAGCTATCACAATTTTCGCAAAAAATGAGGCAACCTTCATCTGTTATAGCCTCCAAAAAGTTTAAGATTGATTTGCACGTCCTTGTGCGTCAATGCAATTTAGTTGTTGTGAAGAGGACCCATCACCTCCTACCACTTGTGAATCTCTCAGAGCAACATAAAACCTTGAGCTGTGCGCTAAACGCTCTCGTCTGAATAACTGTTATAGTCGTCTATGGAGCTTGAGTAATCTGTTTGTTTAAAAAATCTTTGAGTAGATCAAGGTGTGAATTCCACAAATATTATGTTCTCATTGTATCCGTTAGACTGTGACAATACAGATATCTGGCACCATGTATGAGATCTTTGGGAACAGCAACATATTCTATCTCACAAAACCTCCGGTACAGCGAGCATTAAATTATCAAATATGCATATTGTAATTCGCTTCAACCTTGGCATGTTGTGATAGTCATTCCAAAAAAAGGCCGGTAATCTGCCAGAGTACCCACTACATACAAAGGCCCTCGATTCAATCTCGATACCCCTACCTATGAGATAGACATGATAGCCAAATCCTTACACCACAAAATAGTGTTCATCTAAATTAAAGAAATGCTTCAAAACACATTAGATCTCACTTCACAATGCAGATGGACCAAATGACCCAAAGCAAGAACAACCAAAGGTTTTTACAGGCAAAACAGTGACCTCTTCTGCAATGGGCAAGTCAGTCACATTACCTGAATCTGATTCAACATGCATTTCACTTGAGGAGGACAGAGCTGAAAGAAAAATGCTCAAAGAACAGCAGGAACTGAGGACAGCTGTAGCTGAGGCTTGGCAGAGTATCACCAGAGCCAAAACTCAGCGTCTGGTGATATCCATGGGTTTGAGACTTCAGGCTTTCCTTGATTGCAAAGGACGGAAGCATTACATTTAATGGTGTAACATGACAAAAGCACATATTCTACTGATGCAATATGATTCAGTACATCCCATTTCTCATTAAATAGCCATGTTTTTGGCCACATCAGGAGATCCAAAGAGCCGTCACCTGATAGTTGAGAATGTCTAGTGCAGTCTGCCTTTGGCCAAACTCCGGATCACATTAAACATAGAGACCTCCAATGTTCTCATCCATTTCTTTAAGCAGAGCACCGAGTTGTTATTGCAGGGTTGTTTCCATGTGTGCAGATATACTTTAGTGCATCACAGTTTGTCAAACAGTTTGTCAAATGCATACAAACACACATTGAGGCGAAGGCACTTTGACTGTTTATATTTGTGTACGTTTCAGCAAGAACCTGTTAAATCACAATTTTGTCTGGTATAAGTGTTTGTTTTTTTCGAAAAGACAACAATGAAAAATGAGAATGCACGTCACAAAAATAGCTGTTTTACTCAACAGGAATAATGAGTACCCAAAGAAAATTTTAGTTCCTCAGCAAACGTTGACTGGTCTGCTTGGAGTTATACAATGCCATTTCTTTGTTTCTATGGGGGATATAACTTTGTAACTACCTTATGTATTTGAACCGGAAGCAGTTAGCACAATGGGATTTTCACTCACTATTTTCAGAAAACACAATTTTTAGCTTAAATTCCTGCTGTGCTTCCTCTTACTAATTAATGTGGTCACCCATCTCTTTGCTCTAGTTGTATCTTCCGTCTGTATTAAAGTTTCAACAATGCCTTACATTTGAATTTTAAGGGGATATTTGTGTTGCATATTTAACCCTCAGAGGAAAATGACTTGCAAAGGTACATGCCTATCTTAACTTTATGCGCAGCATGAAGCCACTTTATACTTTATGTAACGTTCCGCTACTGTATTCTTTTATTCATAGCAATGCGCTTCATGTTGCCCTGATCGTTCAAAACCTTTCTTCAACTTAATGATTTTCTGACAAATCTAATTTGTCATTGTGTCTTTTTAATTGGGCCTGACAGTCATTTTCTTTTAATTAACATGTTTTAGTCACCAGTGTAGTTGAGGCTTTGTTCCTACTGCCTGTACAAACAATATAAAAGTACAATAAATGCTTGTATATATTGTATTATATTTCCCGGTACACTACAGGACATTATATATTTTACTAATTTACATATATGAAACATTTGATTCAGATCACATGTAGAGTCACTGTTCATGCTGAGTCTTATCTAGTCTGTACAATATGTGAAGCTTTTCAAAGACATGTTTTTCACTCTGTGACATTTACAGTCCCTAGGTAATGTTAGTTCATCTAAAGTGAGGTCATATAAATGGCCTGAATGTTTACAGGGAAAAAAAAGCTTCTGATTCTACCAACTGTCAAACTATTCAAATTGTATAGGACGCTTTGTCTAGAATAATGGTGAGAGAGACTACTCTGCATTTTGGACTAGTTGGTAAAAACACAATGCACTATCTTGTGGGTGTCTTTTAATTATTATGAAATTAGTTGTACTCAGTTCATTTTGTTTTACTTGTAAATCACTTGACTGGTTCTTTTATCTCAAACAAGGTATTTTAGGTTGCATTACCTGACATGTTTCGGCGTGTACTTCCGCCTTCATCAGAGTTTTTATGAAATTACTTTACCCGTTTTCTGAAGCTGAGTCATGATTCGTCGTTACCAGAGCCCTAAACAACTACTGTCTGATGTAATTTTAAGTGGACATCAAATGGCAAAATGAGTGTTTTTTGCTGCTTAATTCAAATTCCAAAATTGCAATATGAATCATAATATCATGTTAGACTATCTTAGTACATATTATTGTGAATAAAATTTGGGGTTGGCTGTCCCTTTAAACATTGCTGTGCTCTTGAAACTGCATATCCGTCGAAGTTGGTTAAAACAAATACGTTATGTATAAAACAAGTATAAAATCAAAGAGATGTTATGACATACATGAGATGCTCACAGGTACAATGTAAATTTCCTTTCTGCATTAATCACACGTTTATTGATTGTGACATTAAAAAGCTCACATTGTAGAAGGGCGAAGTGACAATATAAATGGTTTCATGGTTCTCTGATGGAGAAGTATTTGAGCTATTGCCAATTACCTTGAAAACCTCCCGGCTGTCGTCAATCAAGCTTTTTCTAATCTTTCTACCCCAACTATTCTGCATGCCCTATGATAATTGGTACCTGACATCATGCTTGAATAACAATGGAATCAGGGCCTCCAGGGATGTTCTCACTAGGCCTTCATGTTCGTTTCTTCTTTACAGCTTTCATTCTTCAGGTCCTCCGTGTATTAGGCTTTGGCTTGTTCCCTTCGGAAAGCTCTAATATCTGGTGTAGATGTTGGTTGTGAACGTGGAGATAACAATTTCACAATTATACCAAAATAAAATGAGGATGAATTAATGTTTTGCACATTTCTTTCTCAGGATATACACACACACACACACACACACACACACACACACACACACACACACACACACACACACACACACACACGCACACACAATCTATTTCTTATACTGTTTGTAGAATATTTTTGCATGATCCATTGCTCTTGCCCTCTCCGTTAATTAAAACATCCAAGTGAATACTTTTTCTACTCTCTTTTTGCTTTTCCAGAACAAAATAATCCTGGACCCTCTGACGTTCAGCGAAGCTCGTTTTCGCCCTTCTTTGGAGGAGCGCTTAGAGAGCATTATCAGTGGTGCCGCATTAATGGCAGACTCATCATGCACACGTGACGACCGGCGCGAACGCATCGTGGCGGAGTGCAATGCTGTTCGACAGGCCCTCCAAGACTTGCTGAGCGAGTACATGAACAATGTAAGTGTTGCCAGATTTCCTTCCCATCTATTATGTCTATAAAGCGATAAACGTCTGTCATCACAGCTTGATAGCATATTTAAGTATTTAAGTTTTGATTCTGAAATTCAACTCATTCAGTTGCTTTTTTTTGTCATTTAGGAAAGGCAAATTCATACAGTTTAACTTCACTGCTCTTCACTTAGTGTTCCTTAATAACATTTTTTCGCTCAATGAAATTGTCAATAGATAGAGACAGAGTGCATTTATATGCAGCCTCACCGGATGGAAACACAATTCCCCACTCTCTATTGACTTAATATTGGACAAGGTTCCTTTTTCACCTTGTCTGCAAGTAGAGAACTAAAGAATGCAACAACGCAGGGTGGTGGGATGTACTGTTTGAGTGGTAACAAAAGCAAAGTTTTAGTTTATAGCTCCCAAAGGTTTAATTAGTTTAGTTTATCTATACTATAGATATTCAACCCTGTACTATCAATATGATGCCAATAGTCAGTGCTAATCACAGTCTCGAGTGTGCTTTATTTTAAACCAGCATGGCATTATTGTAAGCCATTATTAATGGTAATAAGAAATGTAAGCAACCACTTCCACGCACCTAGCATCCAAAGGCAGCATTTATTTTTTTTCGTAGGAAGCTTGAACCAAAGCACAAGGTTAATCAATGTGGTAGCTGGCCATAAATTAGGTTCAAGTGACAGGAGAATGTCCATACCTGTCTTAGCTGCTGGTGATCTGTGATTGGTGACAGCATACCCGGCTCCCTGGCTGGTGCTGAATCATCAGGAGCAGCTGATTTAGTTACGGCAGCTCAGACAGGGCCAATCTATCAATTGATCTAGGGAGTAATGCATTACCAGCCTGGGTCAAGGGAGCTTGGGCAGAATATAGCCATAGCCAGAAGCCATGGCAGGTAAAAGGGGTAACTGGGCAGCTCTGTGAGCAGTCCCAAGAACGATTTAGGGAGTGTGATATTGAGCACACTCATCTCACTGTTAGCTGGATGTGGCACATAAAACCAAACATGGATGGTGCGGTAGGCCAATCATTAGGGGAAGATGAATGGCCTTTTTTTTTTTCCACGGCCCCATTGCAAGTTGCCATGCAGAATGCTCATTCAACAATCAAAGTGGCTTATTTAATGCAGTGACAGTGTGTGTTGTTGTGTTTATGCTGCCTTCATGAGACTCCAAGTATGAAAATTAGATCTTTGTGACAAAGCATAAATGGAGGCCACAAGAAATACTTGGCCCTGACCAAATATTTCTCGGGTTCTCAAAAGGCAAGTACTTTTTAGACAGTCTTAAAACTGTTAAAAGTACACTTCCATTCGATGAACTTGCAATTTCTACATTTTAGAATTCATTAAGCTGTAAAATGTGGCTTCAGTTTAAAGAATGAGGTCTTGCTTTTGTCTAACACAAAGGCAATGTCTCCCTTATTTTTAAACGACATAAAGAGAGAAACGATTAAGTGCCCACATAAATGGCAAAGTACCATGCTGTATAAATGAGAGGTGGTGAGATGCATTGCTGCAGTATTCCCATATACGTAGTTGCAGCACGCAGCATTTGTGTCACTGATCAACAAAAAATGTTGCCCAACTCAATGGTGCAGTATCACTCTTGCTGTTTAAAGGGCACACTATTTCATCAAAGATCGTCTACACATTAATGACAAGTGTACTGTGGGACACAGCCAAGCACAGATATAGTCAAAAAATCATTTAAATTCGAAGACAATTATTCTGTATTTTTATTATTTAACGAGTAAAATTTAGTACACACAATTACATGTAGTTTATTTAATACTCGATAATCTCTACCTGCACTTTAATTTTATTTCTATCCATTTTTCATCCAGAAACCCAGCAAAGCTCTTTACATGATCCATCTGTTCTACTTTGTCATGCTTTTTTTTTTCTCCTTGGTTTCCCTAACATGCACCGAGTGGGCGTGTTTACACCTCAAGTCAAGTCCAATTTATTTATATAGCCCTTTATCACAGAAACCTCTGACAGGGCTTCACATGCCCACAGTTGACAAATATTGATCCCTTCAAAAAAGAAGGAATAAAGTAATAAACATGTGTTTTTTTATTCACTCTTCTTTGTTGCTCAACTGATTTTTTTTTGCATGTACACCCTCAATATTGACATGCATTTTTTTTTTTTAAATGTCATCTACGTCTATATCAGACAATTCTAGTGCACAGTGATGACAATGTAAACCATGACAGCAATAGCAAATGTCACGGTTACACGTCTTTGTTCATCAATTAACTTGTGTTTTCACAACTTCATGCTTTCTCTGATACTCTATATTTTTCATGATCCTCCTTTTTTTGTAATCTGGCAGTCAGGGCTGATGCGTTAACATGGTAGACAAATCAATGTGATTAATTACTCAATTAATAACAGTAAATATTGAGACTAGGTCTTTTTGTTTAATCCTACAATTAAAAAAAACAACATTTTGACAGTTACATGTCATAGTCTTGCTTCTCCAACACTAATTTGACACAAAACATCGTGTACGAGTTTCTTGTTCCATTAATTTAGTTTCATTTCCCTATTGCCTCTGCATTACCGGCCCTCCAGACTCCTAGAACCAACAATAAATCACAGGTTATCCACAGCATGCCATGGCCTCCCTCTCATTTGTCAACACCTAATGCACTACTCGACAAGCTGCAATCCACCGGGCACATATTAACCTCCCACTTTAAACAATTTAAAATTGTTTGCCACTCAAGGCTGGATCACAATTATGGAGTCCATGCACACATTAAAGATATAAATCACGGAAGTTTTATCTCACTCAACCGTCATGGAATCAAATGTCTATCATGATTTGAATGTTGTCAAATCCTGCCACTGACGCAGAGCTGATTTGTTCTGCAGATTCAGTTAAACCCCACAAGAGTAATTTTTGGATTCAACAATCAACTTCAACACCCCTTTGACACGAATAACCCATCATCCATGCAGCATTCCTATTTAGTATATTATTTAGCCAATATAAAAAGCTCACTCTATCTTTGTGGTTACCTCATATGGAAACAATAGATGTCATGTCATAGACTGTCTGTTTTTTTGTTAGTAGCAGCACTACATGTATTGACATTACTAATTTAACTACATTTCTCAGTAATGTTGCTGTAACATGACTGTATTTTTAAACTAAATTTCCCAGTGGACTTCTTAACCATAAATGCATCTCTTGTTTTCAATGTCACATCGCGAGCACACAGCTATTCTCCTGCTGATGCTGCAATTGTATACACATAGCACAGTAAGGGGCAGAGGTCTGTAAATCCCATCAGTTTAGACCATATTCATTTGGTCTATTGAAGTTTAAATACCTTGATATTTGACCCCTTAGGAAAAAACAAAACAAAACTAAATTTAATCGAGGAGAATGATGACCACACCTGTTATACACCATTTGCATTTAAGAACAATGTTAGTAATAACAACACAGTGCCATCAATGCATTAGTCCAACACATTGATACTGCAGTGGTAGTAAGGTTTTATGACTCTTTTATCATTTTATTAGTTTTATATGTTATGTAACTCAACAATATAATCATGAAGAGAGTAAATTCCAATACAGCCAAGTGAACTTTTTCTGAACTCCAAAAGACTTCCAGAAGTTGATGAGTCAAATAATACAATGTTTCAAATGGAGGACTCGCCGCTGCTCGGCTATGATCAGCAGACCGCCGAGTGAGACTCAAGTATAAACAAAGCAGGGCACACACTTGTGTTATGAGCGAGATTGGCATTTAGGATGAGATACCAGTATATCTAGGAATGTCCCTGAACGCCACTTCACAATTGATGCGGGCTACTGAAACACTTATAAAACTAGAAAAAACAAATATGGACGTGACCACAAGCTCAATAGCAATAAATCAACGGCATTATAACATTGAAAAGCCCAAATAGAAAAACCATTAGAGATTAGCTCATTGAAGGGAAACTATTTGTCACTTTATTCTATCTTAGTTAGCTGCTGTTCTCTGGATCAGTGTTAAGCCCTATTTAATGTAGAATATCTTGTCTCTTATATCATTACATTTCCAAGCCTGCCCATTACAATTAAGTCTTACTTTATGGGAAACAAGAAACACAATCCTTTGTTGTTATTGGAAGCACGGCCATATTCGAACAGCTGAACACTCTCCCATCACCGTCTAGGATTTAGCTGATTGACGAAATGAGACTTTAATTGGGCTTAAAGGTCATACCAGGAGACCCGATAGAATTATCCAGGAACATATTAATGCAATAAAAAGCTTTCAGATCTGGCAACTCTATTGCATTAGAATCCTGCCAGCCCTTTTCCTGCGCCCCTCCCCACGCTCTGCTACGCCAATTCCCTTCAAGTCAAGGGCTTGCTGCTTTGAGTAGCGCAAACGTGATTGACATTGATAGCTTGATCAAACTATAGAATCAACTCTAATATCATTAGATGGGCGGGCTTGCAAGCAAAGACCTGAGCTCTAACTCTATTAACTGTTACATATGTTAAGGTTATGGATCCAGAGGGCTAAATGCAATGGGAAATCAAGAATGTTGGCCACAATTCAGAGGAATCGCACGTAACATTTAAATCCTTCCTTTAATGTCCTTGTTCTACTTTAGCAGCCTGTTCCGTTTCAGCTGAGATATGCACTTTCCACGCTACTGTACGTTTGAAGATGTTATACTTTAAGAACAATCTTGAAAACATTGTGGGCACGTGACAATGAAACGCTAACCACAACAGGTGAGCTATTTTTCTTACAATAAAACAGATCGAGCAATTATTTGATAATTAACTAACTAACTAACTAACTAACTAACTAACTAACTAACTAACTAACTAACTAACTAACTAACTAACTAACTAGAAGACAACTTAAAATTTACACTAGAAGACACATTTAAAATCCTTTAATTTTCTCAAAAATCAACAATGCGCCTTATGTATGGATATCGAATTGAAATTGAATAAAGTTTGACTCATTTGCTGTACTGGTTTGTTTGTTAGGCTTATTACCTGGTGTGTCTTATAACCTACTGCACATTATAACACGGTGCGCTTTATAACATGGTGCACTTGATTGTCCAAAAAATACCGTAACTAAACTGAACACGTACCATCCTTGATTCTTGGGCCCACCGTGTTTTTCAATGCATAGTTACTTTGCAACATAATTCAATTCTATCCCATATTTCTTATTTACAGCAGCACAAACTCATTTATCTGTTTTTGAATAAAGTAATTACTTTGATAGCATAGATAAAATAAATACAAAATATATTACTGAGCCTTCTGGATGATGCACGTCTGAAGCATTGTGAATATATATGAGTGACTTTGTGGAGAGGTAATGAGTGGGAGCTGTGCTATTTGAGAAGTCTTCATAACCAAATGACCTTTTGCAGGAATAGCTTGTGTCAGATCACAATTGCTATACACACACACATCTTGCAAGTTCTTTTCTAATGCATTATTGAGTTTTGTTGGTGTTTTACTAAAGTACAAAAAAACTAATTTAATTCATTATCTTTGTGTTGATTATACTTTCCAAGAAATATGCATTATATCGTGCCACCCAAACGCACGCACACACATGCACAAAAAGATTTTTCCCTCAAAACAATGATTTGTACTCCTGTATATATACAGCTGTAAAAAAGTGCGTATTTCACATATATGTACCAATGGTACAACCACAAATTCAGTGAAAGCAGTAAATTGAAACACAAAGATGACCGTAATCATTTGTGTTCAATTTAAATGGAGAATGTCCACATTCTTGATATATATTGTTTCCAGTAAAACTAGCTGCCTGATAGATTAACCTTTCAAGAGGCTTGCTTTAGCACATTGAAACCCAAGCAACAGTCTGGCACTGCTGCTAGAGAAATTGTCTTTGGCTTCTGTCGAACTAGGAAGATGTTTCAGTTGCTGTTGAAACGTAACCAACCCCTGCAGGACTCTATAAACATGCTGTCTATTTTCAAAAGTGTGAAGAATCCTTGGGGCTGCCTTTAGTTACCACACATCATTCATGTTTTATAATTTCTATTTAGCATAATTCCATTTAGGGCTCCAGTCTTCAAACAGTCTTTTTTGATCAATCTCATGAAGAAATTGTAGCTCAAATTAATATAATTGTAAAAAAATAAAATATATAGTTATCAGAATCTATGAGCAAAACACTGCAAATAACTACAATATTTTTTTGCAATTTATTTTGACTAGTATGACTTATACTGTCGAGTTAGTAATAAGTAATAGTGTGTGTTTGTGTGTGTGTGTGTGTGTGTGTGTGTGTGTGTGTGTGTGTGTGTGTGTGTGTGTGTGTGTGTGTGTGTATCGATTGATCCATACTTTATTGATCCTAAGGGGAAATTCAGTTTCCAGCAGTATCCATACACAAGAGCTGGCACGTAAAAGAGAGGATAAAAGAGAGAATAACAGATATGCAGTAGATTCATATGAAAGTGTCAGGCACCATAAATAAATAAATAAATAAACAAACAAACAAACAAACAAACAAACAAACAAACAAACAAACAAATAAATAAATAAATAAATAAATAAATAAATAAATAAATAAATAAATAAATAAATAAACAAACATCATGTCAAACATGTCAAACATACATAGATACAATAAAATGCAAAAAGTTTAGTTTCATTTTAGAATATACGTACCTAGCGAGGAATTGGTTATATTACAAATTACAGATCCCTGAACAGCTTCTCTCATTTAAATGGCATATAACTCATGTTTCCTCAGTTAATACTGTTATCATGCCTTCTTGCGCCCCAGTCTGCACAGCCATACAACATGCTGTTTCAGTGATACAACGTGTCAGTGCTCAGGCAGTGGTACATAAATTATTCTGCCCCGTAGGCACATGAGTTACAGTGCATATGGCAGAGATCGGATTAGGTTAAGTGAACCATACGAGGGGACGTTTGCCCCTTGCATAAATTTATACTACATAAGTTTAATATTTTACATTTGAACCTTTTACCTTGTTCGACCGCTTAAGAAAATGAAATGAAACGCAAGAGCATATGCTCTTTGCTGATTTGCTATTCGTTGTTCCTCTTCTTTTAGACTTAACGTGGAGTTACAACTGAGAACGATTTGAATATCAAAGCTAATCAAAGAGACAACTGTCACATAAGTCTGTATTTGATAGTCACCAGGAGGCAAGGTGACTGTGGGGTATGAAACAATCATTACTACAGACTAGTGCAATATTAACAGTGCTTCATAAAGGTGTGGAAATCAAAGAGGTAGAAGGCTGTAATTAAGTATTAATTTCCAATAGTTATGTTCCCGCTTTGCATAAAGGGTAGTACAAATGTCAACTCCAATATATCCAATTCCCTGATCGCTAACCTCAACAGATTACATTTTTGGTTCTCCATATTAACCTAGATGTATATCACACATTTCTCATTATGGAAACTGAAACTCCTGGAATACATGCCGGCAAAGTTACTCTATTGTAGACATCAAATCATTCTTAGATCCGCACACCGCAGTTGTGTCGTGAATTAGTGTGGAATCCAAGCATGAATCCCGATTTTTATTTATTTTTTTAATAGTGCTTTAGGACTTGTTCTGAGAACATGACTATGCCAAATCATGTTTATGTTTTTACATTTGAAAGGAACAGCTATTGTTCTTACTTTACCATGAGAACATTGTGTAGTTATTTGTTATACAGAAACAATTTACTACTCTACACTTAACCAAAAAGGGTTAGGGTTCTCTTCATGTCAATTATTCACATCTTGCCAAAACAATTGTTACCTTGTAAATTTTGACTGAATAGACCTTCAGATTTGTGCATTTTATCTCTACATATATTCTTAAAATCCCGGATCCCTGATTATTTGCTGTTCTAGTTTGCTGTAATAGCCACTAGGAGCTGTCAAAGACGATAGATCACAGTCTGCGCTACAGCGCCGGCAGTCAAACAAAGACGGTGCAGAAAAGCAATGCAAAACAATAGAGATCCAAAGTCAGCGTGGATGCTTGACTGGCGAAGCAACACGGAGAGACTGTGGGGGTAAATCTGGGGGCAAAGCGAGGTAAAAAGATAAGTAAAAAATAGGGGCTAGGGAAAAACGGCAGTTTGTTTGACCTTCCCTTAGGCTAATGCAGTAAGGGAAACGACACAATTAATGTCTATAAGAGCGTTGTTCTCAAGCTCCCTGAGGGCAATGATTCAACTCTTGTCTTCTTGGGATACTGGCCACTCATGGCCCTTAAACACATCACATGCAAGCCTCATCAAGTCTCATTTACTTATTTCATTAATTATAGCTATCTTAATCAACAGTATTGGAAATCTAATGTTTGAGCCTCTTTAGGCGCGGAATATACTGCAGACAACACAATCCACCCATAGATGTTCACAAATTAAATTAAAACTAACTTTTTTTTATAGAGGCCACTTTGTGTAGCTGAATGGCAAGGAAGTTTCATTTACTGTAGCACATTTCATACACAGGGCAACTTAATGTGTTGACTCCGAAATGTGTTTACAGACAAACGTCTTAAGACGTTCAAAGGCAAAGCAAAGAAACAAAAGTAGCTCGCTAAGAATTAGTAAAAGAACATAGTATACGTTGACAAATATTCAAAGACATGTACAAACAACAGATGTGAAGGCATTTAAAGGCAAAGGAAAGAAATAAAGAAAATAAGATAAAGAAGTAAAGAAAAAATTGTAGCTCTGTACAATTGCTAACTGTGAAATTGGCCGTGCTTTTTCATTTAAACAAAAACATAATGAATGATGGCCTGTCTGGCTTCCACACGGAGGAGGCATCCCTATTTTTAATGCTTGCATTTCTTTCTAGTCGAGATTTTCTTGAGATAGAGTTTTTAATGTACTTTAATTTTGGGAACATGAGTAAACATCACCCCTCACAGTTATTTGCACACTCAAGGGGAATGTCTTCATTTCACTGACAAGTCATATCTATGGTTTGCAATTCAAATTAAATATTCACCACTCTTTTTAAAACTTCAATATAACTGGGAAATTAGCCAGGGAGACAAACAGTCTTGAAGAATACCAATTTTTGTAGTGACTAAGGACTGTTCAAACAATATTTTAAGTGCATTGAAGTGCAGTCATGAACTCTTGGAGGACATCAGTGCTATTAAAATGCCAGGGAAAGGGTACGATTATTCTCTTTTTGCTCACATAACCGGAAAACAGAATAAATTGGATTAATAGATGTCTGTAGGTCAGAATTAATCGTTATCCACGACAAACAAGTATGTCTATGCGGGATCACATTAAAAGTACTCCTCCAATAAACAGTGCTTAGCTTGTTCACCAAAAGCTTGACATTCTGTGTGTCAAAGTCCCGGGTGCTATGCTGGTGAGCAAGGCCGAGTGATTCTGACCATTCATCAACTATGTCAATACTGTGATTTTCCAAATAGTGGCTTTCACGCTAATGGACAAAAGAGCTCTAGAAAGTGTCCGGTGAGTCGTCCACAATCAGTTGCCACTGTAGGACCCATGAAACCCAAGAAGTATCCGTTGAGGAAACAAAAAAATAATTTCAACTCCATAAAAATTTTTTTTATTTGAAACCAGAGAAAGTGTTGTTGTGGTTCAAGCATATCCAATTGTGGGGTGGGGGTGGCAGTTAGAGACAAGAGAATGGCCCACCTCAGTCTGGGTAAGCCAAGATTCAAATTCAAGGAACAGCTAGTACGTTTACCTGTTTTTGGTAAAAAAAATATTTTTACTTGAAGGCATACAAAGAGCCTGTTTATTTATTTAAATATTTACAATTTAACTTTCACTAATAGCACATCCTGAGTGACTCATTGAGTACAGCCATTTTTATTCTTAGAACACTTTTTAAGCCACCATTTGATTGTAATGCAAACAGAGTAATGTTACTGCATCTTGCATTCCGTAACATATTAAATCATTTTATTTATGAATGAAGCCTTTGCCTTTTTTTTTGAATGAACACTTTTTACGGTTGCTCATTATGGTGACATTACCAAACATCTCGAAAACGTCTTATTCTTTGGCATAAAATGCAAACAATGTCTTTTTTCAAATATATACAGACATTGCTGTTCCATGGGACTTTTGCTTGAGGCTACCTAATGTGTTGAATAAGTAGAACAAATCTGTGAGTGTTTATGATAATACAAATGGAATTTTTGATGGTCTTTGTTGAAAAAGTAGGACCATGCTAAATAAGTATCAGAATTTTAAATCACAGTTACAATATTGAGGGAACTTTTTTTGCACCTAAAGGCAGCATTTACTGTACAGTGTGTCCATCACTGCACTGTCACAAACTAATTACCAAACACTGATTGTTATCTGTTCGGATGAGTCATTAAATACTGTACTGACGCGTGGTGTGAAAACAACTGAAAATGGTGTGTCAGTGTTGATCTGAGGTCACACCAAGTTATTAACCCTTTGCTTGAATCACTCTGTCATGGGTGAACAACCGAGTGTAAGTAACAACACACTGGTTGCCCCCTTCTAACCTTTGACAATTTGACATCCACTTGGACAAGGTTTAAGCTGCTTTTTTCCCCCCTTGTGTCCAGCATTGTTTTTTTTCTCCAAAATAATAGCAAAATAATAAAAAACAACAACATTGTATTGTGTACTAAATCCCAATAGAATTGGTAGTCTGTATTACATGCATCCATAAATCACACAGTTTCCATTACAGTGCCTGTCCATCCAAGATCCTGACTGAGGATTTTCCGGAGACACCTTTAAAAACTGATTTATCATGAAATATGGACCGAGTCAGACTAATAAATCAAGGTTATGATGGGATTGAAGACTAATGTCAAACCCTCACTACCTTTTTACGGGGTAGCAGGCAAACCCAAGGTATATAGAGTATCAATATTATATGTTGCATTTATACTGTAAATGTTCTTTTTTTTTTTTTTTTTTTTTACTCCTGCGATTGGCTGCTGACTCGTTCAGGGTGCACTCCACCTGAAACTAAGTGAGCCTCATAATGAGAATAAGCATGACAAACCACTACCTGCATGTACTTGTTTTATTCACAACACTTAGCATTTGAATAGGAGTGTGTAGATTTTTTCATGTCCATTGCACATAGCGTGGCTATTAAAATTCCATACACAATCTCTTCCTGATATTATTATTTTTTTTGCACCTGAAAGTTTTTTGCTTACACTGACTGATGCTTCAAACTGTTAATAATTCCATCCACCTTATCTAAAGCCCCAGTTCCAATTGAAGAAAAACAGCCCTAAAGCATGATGCTTCCACCAGCATGCTTCATGTTGGTGATGAGTGTTTGCGCCCAAACATAACCTTTTGAAGCTTTGGCCAAAAAGTTCCACCTCGATTTCACTATTTTGAAACAGCACACTCCCAATTTCTCATTCACATGTGCAATGTGTTATGGTCGGATGAAAGTATCGTACTCGTTATGCCACATGTTGGTTGACATACAGTGAGATAATCATAAATATTGCATTCACAGTCATCCTTATATGGGTTGTTTTGGACAGGGCGACATTTTGTGTTCTACTTTTAAGTTTTTGGGGTTTGTATTGTTTTTCCAAGGTCATGTGTCAAAGTTGTGAGATTGCCACAAATCCCAATTGGCTTCTTATTGTCACAATCCTTACGTGTGTCTTGAATGCTCTTCCAGCCTCCGTTATATACAATGGGTAACAATCTCTATGCTGGAGCCCTGTCAAAAGAAATATCTATCTTGCCACTATAAATTCAGTCGAAGGAGGCCCTCAATACGATCCCTGTAGATTTGAGGAAGCTATTTCTTTTTGTGAGGAGGAATTCCCACAGCGGTGGTATATATTGAGTCCAGTTTTAAAAGCAGTGCTTCCATTAGATGGGAGTCAGTCATGTGGCTCAGTGGGGACAGTGTTGGAATGTCTTATTCAGCATTTCCCTCTTGGTTGAGCTGCATGGATGTCTTTTCTTGTATTGAACATTTTGAAAACATTGATTTCTTTTTTTTTTTACGTAAAACTGCATGACATTTGCACAAGAAAATAATTATCTGGTTATTATTATCCTCTTTGTTTGCTTGTAACACGAGCATCTTTTTGTCCTTGAATTTCTTCTCCCTCTCTTTGGCGTTAGAACCATGTTTACTCATTAACGTAACGTTAAAGTAAGGTGTGGTCCAAACTCTGTAGGTTTTCAAATGAACTTGGCACATTTGTTTGTGGAAATAAAATCAATTCACTCGGATCCACTCCAACTGGCAAATAAACCCAGCCCAATTAACCCTATACGGCATAATCATTATGTTGCCATAGCATGATTAAGCAGTTGACTTAATGAGCATGTCTTCACTTTAGCATGCCACTTTTTGTGCTCACTGCTCTGATGGCGTTTTAGCCGTACTATTTTACTCATTCCCCTTCTGAACAATGTTTATCATTCCTTCACCTACTGTTGACCAGTATGACAACAAAGCCTTCTCATAGGCATGGTCGTGATGCATTTTGACTCGTGTAGATGTTTTATGAAACAGAACCAAACCAATATTTTCTCTCAAATGATGCGCTAATTGTAGGTGTGAAAGAAGCTTTTGAGTCATAATTTACCATTTGTATTTGTCTGTGCTGTACATCCAAGACTGGAGATCCCGAGCGGATTCCAGCTGTCTGCCCCGCTTTGATATCATAATCAAGCTGCATGATAGGCTGCTTGAGCTGCTGAGAAATATTTGAATAAACATTATTCCATAATATCAGATTGAAATAACCTCCCTGCTTTGAGACGGGATTTAATTAAAATCACCTTTTGTCTGCCTTGCATCAATTATTTTCTATTCCTGACCCTTACCCCCACTGAGAACCGGTTATTCTCCTGATTAATTGGTGTCTCTTTTGAAAACAGATTAAATTGTGGTCTTTGAGGTGTTGATTTTCAATGCAAATGTAATCTATTTGACATACTCAATAGAAACTTCTTTGGCTAATCTTTGTCCAACCATTCATGTTTCCATCTACAATTGCATGACATATCTTTAAAGTCAGTCGTAGATACAGTGTAATCTCTTATCAATGTGACATGATTTCCCAAACATGAAAATTTGGTCAAAATACAAAGTCTAGTTGAAATGGTCACTTCAACTTGAGAACGACACTCCAAAAATTCTGAATATCGGAAAATGGGTTTCACGTGCCATGATAAAAAAAATTAAGATAATCATGTAAGGCTATTTCCTTGGAACTCTGGATGGATCACTTTACCCAAAACCTTGACTTAAATTATGCACTTTGAACTTTATTTGTGATAAGGCAGTAATTTAGGTCATGTACTTTACTCATCTATTGTTTCCGGTGAATTGATCTGTTGTGGATGATTTTAGAGGTCTTTGAAGTACTCACTCTTCCTTTTTTTCCCCAGAAAATTCCATCTAGATGGCCTCCCCCACTCACGTTGCTAAATACAGTAAATCAATGTTTGCAATGTATGCCCTGCAGTCAAAATCTGTGCCCCCATTTCTAATGTGGGATTATGGTGGGAAGAGAAAGCAATTAGGCATTAACTCGGGCAGTGCAGTGTTTCAGTGTGGGAAAGACACTGTTAAAATACAATGGTGAATTCAAATAATCTGGTCAACATATAAGAAGTCACTTTTTTGTGGTGGTATTTTTTTTAGAATGATATAATAATAAGAAGGCCTGTATTTTAGATGGATAAAGGTAAGGGACTCCATGCAGTTTTCCTTCTTCCTGACATCTTACACTATCAAGATATAGCCGTTTGTGAACAACAAAATAAAAATGGTTGCAAAACTTATGTCTTTTTGAGCTGCTGCTCAGAGGTCCAAAACTCTTGAATCCTATCAACATTTCTGACTCCCATTAAGGGTATTCATACTTTTCTCTTACAAGCTAGGCGTTGCATTTATTCTGATTCTTACAGCAGCCACCTTTTACTCATTCTATAATTACACTCTTAACTTAAAAGCCAAATGCTCTGCAAATGACCTGAGGGGGGTGCTGACTTTTTGTTGCACTTTAAGTGGGCATTTATTAATGCATGTCTGTGTTTTCACAGTTTTCAAAACACATTCTTGTAAAAGACTTCATACTTCAAGGCACACTTGCCCCTAAAAAGGCCCTGGGATAACCAAATGGATCATGCTTATTGCGCCAGAGCCTTTTCTCATTTAATTAGAGTTCTTGCCATTATTTTTTTAGAAGATATTCAAACCAGCATTTACTGGAGGATACGTTTTTCTTATGGAACACATTTTTTTAAAAAGAATCATACGCTAAAAAATGTTGTAGTTGTAGACACTAAAGGTCATATAGAGGGGTGCACGTATGTGGTGCGCTTGTACACATGAGCACTGGAAATTGAATACACCCAGATCCATTCGGTTTTGGTGTCATCTTGAGGTTTGTTTTTATTCAAATGACTTATTGCATTTGTCCCTCACAGCATTGTAAGTATTTCAATTTGTTTCGTCGAAGTTGGAAACCTCTCAACAGCGTGTAATTTAAAATGCATGACACATTAACGATGACAATTCAAACAAAGTATTACGTTATGCTCGATAGGAATAACACTGATCTACAGCAGGGATGGAAATTCTCCCAGTAGAGTTAAGGTCAAAGACAGGGTACAGCCAGGATACATTGCAAGTCAGTTGCAAGGCTGATGCATAAAGACAGACAACCATTCACAACTGCATAAAATATAAAGTTTTCAATTCACCTTACATGGATTTTTTTTATTTATTTTTTGCATAGTTGGGGAATATCCCTGCAGAGAGCTCACGCAACGATTGAATGAACAAAATTCTCTGCCGGCAACAGTGCTAACAATTGCATCACTTTTTTGTAGCGTTAGTATATGTTTTGATATTGATTTTTTTCCCCCCTCCAATCCACAGGTCAGCAAGTGTAACTTTAACCAGAAAGGCATGGCGCAGATATCAAAACAGACATGTCCGTTGACTACTTTGGTTGCATAAATCTGCTATGATTATCACTCGACTAAACGAGCTCCTACTAAATAGCAATCCAAAGTGCCACATGCAGTCTGTCCTTGGTTGAGATAAAACAAGAAAACGTGACATTTTCTGTCTTCTGTGTTGTTACATGGCGTGCTTGTCAAATTAGCAATGCACAGTGAAAGAAGGTTTCATAAAAGTCCAAGTAGCTGCTTGTTGCCTAGAGCTCTTCATTTAACAAATAGGTAACTGTAGTTTCTTTTCATGTTCCGTCTTTATATAGTCGAGCCCCACGCATTTGTCGGTTGACCGTGGCAAATTCACACTCGCACAGATTTTGTTTCAGAACATAACCCCCCCAACCCCCTATCAGGTAAGCCTGCCTACTCTCAATTTTCTATGACGTGGCAGAGGTCACAAGTTTCTTTTCTTTTTCATTTTTGTGCCTGAAATAGCTCCCGGTTTGCAGTATGTACTGCAAGTACATGGGAGAACAGTTCTGAGATTACAGAAAGTTAACATACCACATTGTGTTGGGTTTGTCTCATGTTTATCTATGAGGGCTAGTCTTATCTGAACCCAGTGGGATTTAAATAAGTGCTAGCAAATCACTGTTGGATGCTTAGATAATATTCTTAATACGCAAGGTTTCATCTTTTGTATTTTCTTAATAAAGTGTGTGCGTGCGTGCGTGCGCGTGTGTGCGTGCGTGCGTGCGTGTGTGTGCGTGTGTGTGCGTGTGTGCGTGTGTGTGCGTGTGTGTGTGTGTGTGTGTGTGTGTGTGTGTGTGTGTGTGTGGAGGGGGGCTGGGCTGCTGCAGTGCCTGCTTGCTTGAAGGAATCTTGTTGCGGGTGTTGTGACCGGTCAGTGACTTGTCGTTTCTCGATGTATCAGTTTTTATTAGTTGTTAGGTTGCTGAGCCTTTATGCTTTGTCATTGTATTGTATCATTCTGTCATAAGCCTGATTCCATAATGTGTTCTGGTGTTATGTCAACCTTTACTCTGTCATATCGACCAGATCTCTTAAAGTATATAAACTCGGATTACTCTGTGAGAAGCTTTCTTCCAGGTAGAATGTCTAGTTTTCTTGAGTTCCCAGCCCTGCTTTGTGTTGATACTTAATAAAGACTTTTACTTTTTTAACTTTGGTGTCATGTCTAAGAGGCCTGATAGCCATATGTAAATAATGAACTTCAACATTTCATTTTGACTACACTGACACCAGGATTATTTTGTGGTGCAAAGCAATCAATGCTGAATGTTTCGGTCCTAAAAACCCTG